>NC_069392.1:73749740-74969740 GCF_027475565.1 Acinonyx jubatus
CCCTTTACTCTATTTCCTTTCTCTCTGGAGGTAGTCATTTCTTTTTAGTTTAGGGGTTAGTCTCCTGTCCTCCCATTTGTAATAGTTATAATTATGATAAGATAGATGGGACATTTGCCCTCTAAACCATTTCCAAGTGTACAATTCAGTAGTGTTTAGTGAATCCACATTATTGTGCACTCAATTTCCAGAACTTTTCCATCTTGTGAAAGTGAACCCACAACTCTGTGCCCACGAACGGCAGTTCCCCACCTCTCCCCTACCCCAATCCCTGGCAGCCCCCACTCTTTTTGTCTCTGAGGTTGACTACCCTGCTACGTCGTACAGCTGAAATCGCTTAGCCTAGTGTCCTCCAGGCTCAGCCATGTTGTAGCATGGCTCAGAATTTCCTTCCAGTTTAAGGCTGAATAATATTCCATTGTATGTATGGACCACATTTTGTTTTATCCGTTTATCTGTCAGTGGTCACTTGAGTTGCTTCCACCTTTTTACAAACAATGCTGCTCTGAATATGAGAGTATGGATAACCTCTTCAAAGCCCTGCTTTCATTCTTCTGGATATGTATGCAGAAATGGAATTCCTCAATTGTGTGGTAATTCAATTCCTGGGTTTTTGTTTTTTTTTTTTTTTTTGAGAAACTACCATGCTGTTTTTCACAGCAGCTACACCATTTTACATTCCTGCCACAGTACATGAGGGTTCTGATTTGTCCACGTCTTCACCAGCTCTTGTGGTTTTTTGTATAGATGTGAGGTATTATCTCATTTTGGCTTCAATTTGCATTTTCCTGGTAATTAGTGATATGGACCATCTTTTCATATGCTTGTTGACCATTTGTATATCTTCTTCGAAGAAATGTCTATTTAAATCCTTTGCCCATTTTTGATTAGATTATTTGTGCTCGTCGTTGTTGAGTTGTAGGAGTTCTTTACATATTGTGGTTACTTACCCCTTAATAGATACATGATTTGTAATTATTTTCTCCCCTTCTGTAGGTTGCCTTTCACTCTATTGATTGTGTTCTCTGATGCATAGAAGTGTTTAATTTTGATATAGTCTAATTTATTTTTACTTTTGTTGCCTGTGCTTTTGATGTCATATCTAAGAAATTATTGTCAAATCCAGTATCATAAATACCATTCCTTCTATGTTTTCTTCTACAAGTTTTTATACTTTTAGGTCTTATATTTATGTCATTGAACCATTTGGAGTTAATTTTTTTTATGTGGTGTAAGGTAAGGGTTAATCTCATTCCTTTGTGTATAGATGTTCAGATTTCCCAGCAGCTTTCCCAGAGCAGTTGAAAAGACTGCTCTGTCTTTGCTCTACTTAAAAAAAAAATTTTTTTTTAATGTTTATTTTTGAGAGAGAGACAGAGACAGAGCATGAGTGGGGGAGAGGTAGAGAGAGAGGGAGATACAGAATCTGAAGCAGGCTCCAGGCTCTGAGCTGTCAGCACAGAGCCCGACGCGAGGCTTGAACTCACGGACTGCCAGATCATGACCTGAGCCAAAGTCGGATGCTTAGCCAACTGAGCCACCCAGGAGCCCCTCTACTTTTTTAGTATAAGCAAATGGGTATACTTATTTATACCCCTCCCCCTTTCCTAAATGGCACCATACTAATGCATATCTTCACTAGCTTTTCTCACTTAACAATGTATCGTGGAGATCATGTACTAGAGACATCCCCTCTCCCTCTTTATTGGTTGTGTGGTTCCATTTTGTGGGTGAACCATATTTTATTCAACAAGTTACCTATTGATGGATATTTAGGTGTTTCCAATTTTGGTATTATGGATAAGGCTGCAGTGAATAGACTTGTGCATATGTGTTTTCATTGACAATATATCTTGGATACATTTCAAGAGGTGGGATTGCTGAGTCGAAGGATAAATGAATGTCTAATTTTGTCAGATTATTACCAAGTTCTTTGCCATAGGGGTTGTATCACTTTATATTCTCAATAGCAGTATGTCTGAGGGCCTGTTTCTTCACATCATTTCCAATAGAGTATCTGTCATTCTTTTAGAATTTTGTGACTCTAATAAAAGAAATAGAATTGTCTTATTTTGTATTTTTCTTGTTAGGAATGAGTTTTGTGTCTTTTCATGTAAGAGTCTTTTGTAATTGTTTCAAAGTAACAGTTCCTATCTCTGGCTCACTTTTATGTGGGTGGTTTGATTAAGCCTTTATCTATGATGTAAGGTTCAAATATTTTTCGATTATTTTTCTTTTTACTTATGTGTTTCTTTTTCTTCCTCATAACCCAATTTATTAACCCTTTGTCTTATTGTTTCAGGATTTTATGTCAAAATTTGGGGGGTTTTCCTTGCTGTAGGAATTCTCCATATTTTCTATCATTTCCACTTTTTTCTCTGTATGTGTCAGTTGGAATTGGTCTTGCTCAATGGTGTGAAGAATGGATATTATCTGTCCCCATAGAGCTATTCGCTTATCACCAAAGCACTTGCTAAACACTAAGTTTCTATATGTAGTTTTGTCCACATTCTTTTAAAAAAATTTTTTTAACGTTTATTCAGTTTTGAGAGAGAGAGAGACAGAGACAGAGAGCATGAGTGGAAGGAGGGCAGAGAGAGAGACGGGAGACACAGAATCCAAAGCAGGCTCCAGTCTCTGAGCTGTCAACGGGGCTCTAACCCACCAACTGCAAGATCATGACCTGAGCTGAAGTGGGATGCTTAACTGACTGAGCCACCCAGGCGCCCCAATTTTGTCTATTTTCTGTTTTGTTCCATTGGCCTGTAGTAATTCACATTTTCATATTTAGTCATTAAGGCCCTAGCCTTTCTTTTTGCGGATTTTTTTTTTGGCTGTGGCTTATTTTTCCAAATGAACTTTATAATCAACTTGTTTAGTTCCATGAGGGGAAAAACCTGATGGCATTTTTATTGGGATTCTAGTTTATATATAAGCCAACTTAGGGAGAACTGGTATCTTTATTCCATTCAAGAATATAGTTATGTCTTTTCATTTGTGCAGGCCTACTTTTTTGTTATTTAAGAGATTTAAACGTTTCCTTGTATAATTTTGGATATCTGTTATCATTTAAGCAGTTAATTTTATTCATCCATTATACCCTTTAACTAGTTCTTGCTTGAGTATATATGAGTTCTATTGACTTTGTTAATTATATAGCCTGATACTATTATAAAATTTTCTTACTGATCATATAAGTTTTTCCATTGATTCTTTGGGGGTTTTCAAATATGTATAATCATATTATTTGGAAATAGAGACAACCTTACTTTTTCTTTTTTAATTACTATACCTCTGACAGTTTTCTTCTATATAATTGTATTAGCTAATACCCCCAACACACTGTTAAATAGAAACCATGAATATAACAAAAATTTCATCATGGAATACTTATGAATGTATTATGAAGGTAAAATTTTTTAGTTTGACATTAAAATTGTGTCATTTGGTTAAATCATTGAATATATTTATAATCAGAATCACACAAATTATAGGATATATATCAGTGTAGATAAAATCTGTCATCCATTCTCCCAGTTGGTAGGATTCATAAGATACCTATACACATGGTACCACTAAAAGGTGGTCCCTACTCAGACACTCTACTGGGAGAGTATCTGTCTAATTCCATCTCCACTTGAAAATTCATTACCCTACCATCTAATCCATCCCCTCCACTCAGGTCATCTCATGACTTTGGGGAAATAAATATAGTTATTTTTATTTAACAATGGAGTACCTGAGGGGAGCACCTTGGGTGGCTCATTCAGATAACCATTTGACTCCTGATTTCGGCTCCGGTCACAATCTCATGGTTCGTCAGCTCTGCGTTGACTGTGTGGAGCCTGCTTGGGATGCTCTCTCTCCCCCTCTCTGCCCCTCCTCTGCTCATGTAGTCTATTTCAAAATAAATAAATAAACTTAAAAAAATGGAGTACCTGGAACCACAGATATGTATCTACTGATTTTATGTTTGCTCAAGACTACTGATTTTAAAATCTTGTTTTTTGGAAAGCTCAACAGAAACTCAGTTGGTATAGAGAGATTTCTACATTGATAATATGGTGGGATTTTACTTGAAGTATGCTAATCTTTCTAAAATTTTAATCTCTACTAAATTACTTTATAGCATTTTACTACTAAAAATTTGGTATGGTTATCTAATTTGTCTCTGTCATCAAGTTTACAGGAGGATAGCTCTCAGTAACTATGTTGCATAATTCAAAAAAAAATTGAATACCTTCTAAATCCATGCAATATGATAGGTGCTTTTTACATTCTCATTAATTTTTTTAGATTAAAATGTGCTAATAAGTGATCTAGAAGGAAATGCATGGATTGGAAGGAAATTAAAAGGTAAAAAAGGAAGATCATCTCCAAATTTTCTACTATAGTTTTTTTAAGTAGTTTGAAGTGTTTTATAGTATATTGTTTTTAATTATAAAAAGAAGAAAGAAATCAAACTGCAGCTATACCCCTAACTATTGAAGACTCTTTCCTTGCACCTTAATAGGAGAATCTTATATGGAGAAGAAAAAATTGTTCTCTAGTAGTTTTATTGGAGATAAATGGAAAGTTTAGAGATTCATTTTCTGATTGGTGATTAATTAGTCTCACACAGCTTTGAAAATGTAATTGCAGGGGCGCCTGGGTGGCTCAGTCGATTGAGCCTCCGACTTCAGCTCAGGTCATGATCTCACAGCTCGTGAGTTCGAGCCCCGCATCGGGCTCTGTGCTGACAGCTCAGAGCCTGGAGCCTTCTTCAGATTCTGTGTCTCCCTCTCTCTCTGCCCCTAACCTGCTCACAGTCTGTCTCTGTCTCTCTCAAAAATAAATAAACATTTAAAAAAAATGTAATTGCCATAAAACAGATACAAACAGGATATACAGGAAATGGGAAGAAGGAATTTGGATTGAAGACCAAGGTCATTAAAATGTTCAGATTTCAGATTTTTTTTTTTTTACCAGGCTGGTGATCATTCTCAGAGTACTATATCTCTTCATTAGACTAATAGACTTCCTTGTTTCCAAAGAAACGATCCCATCCTGCGGATTCATGAGAGTAAACTTTTATTAATTTGTTTAAAAAATCTTCCAGCTAAACCATAAAGCAACATTAAGTCATTTGACCAAAGTGCATCGTACACATACTCAGCATGACATTGTTCGAGATGCTGGATTTTTTTTTTTTTTTTTTTTTTTTTTTAGAAAGATCCCATTTAACTCAGTCTCCATCTCCATTTGGATGTTTATGGACACTTCAAACCTATCATCTTTACCTATAAATTCTTTTTTTCTGTTTTTCTGCTACCACTCTCTGGCACTGCCACCACTTTTATTAGATATATGTCCTAGGAAAATAAATATACGCTAATTTTGGAAATGTTTCTAGGATCTATTACAAGATGATTGATGGATCAAAGATGATAAAATCTGATCCATAAGTGAAGAGCATTTGAAAAGAATGTGTATGCCAGCCTGACAGATAACATGTGGCTACATACCTATTTACTCTGAACATATTTTTTAAGATGTGCTGTGAAACCCTCCAAGGGAAATCAAATGGTGGGGGTGGAGTGGTTGCAAAATCAGATAACCTGCATTCTCCTGACACCAAGTGGAGTGGAATCATTCCTTTAACCTGTCTGGCACATAGCTCTTTATTGTTGGCATTCTCTGTCGGAATAGTTGATCTGCTTTTGCTAATTTTCTCAAGTTTCTTCAATGATAGTTTTCAGTGATTCTGTACTACTTTTCCTGGTGCTTCCCCACCCCCGGCCACTTCCCACCACCAGACTAACGGGAAAAACTTTGAACTCCAATTCAACAATGACTGCCTAATTTATAAACATGGCTAAAAATTTGTTTCTATGTGTGGGATTAGGTTAAAAAATAAAAGGTTTTTTTTTAAATTTTTTAAAAATGTTTGTTTATTTTTGAGAGAGAGACAGAATGCGACTGGGTTAGGGGCAGAGAGAGAGGGAGACACAGAACCCGAAGCAGGTTCCATCCAGGCTCCGAGCAGTCAGCACAGAGCCTGATGCGGGGCTCGAACTCACGGGCCATGAGATCATGACCTGAGCTGAAGTCGGATGCTCAACCGACTGAGCCACCCAGGCGTCCCCCAAAATGAAAGTTTCTATTCGCTGCACATTATAGTTTCTCTACAATCTTCGTACTCCTCCAACTCATTTTTCATTCTTTTTATAACTTAGTTTGCAAGTTAATTCTTTAAAAGCTCTGCCAGAGGCAATGATTGGTGCTCCCTTAGTTAATTCAACTTTCCATCCTCCTCTAAATCATTGGTTAGATATGGATAGTCTTTAAAATGAATTGTGAGATTTAATCAGTGTAATGTGGTGGAATAATGATGTGCTTCTCTAGATGCATTATGCTCATTACAGTGTATGAATGCTTATATCTTCAGCAATTTGATGCAATTTTGTCCTGTTTCCAGGCTGAAGTAAGCACTATACTTCATGTACCTGCTTACTTCATTTTCTTTGAGGATTACCATTTTACTTCTTTCTTTATATTCCATGTATGAATATATATTTACATCTTGTGACCTAATTTGTGTTTCTTTATGATAATGAAACCATATAATCTTCATAAAAAGAAATATATGTAGTATGTACTGCATTGAGATCTTCTTGGGCCCAAGGTCCACAACCTTATTTTTGGTCCCCAAATGACCCAGCACTGAGCACTTAGCAGGCACCTGACTCAGGGATAGACCTTTTATAGCACCAGTTTGTTGCCCAGATCATTCCAGCATTGGCCATAGGGAGCTCCCTTAAGTTGTCTTCAGTGTCATCTTGGTAGGATTCCATTTTTTCATTTTTAAAACACTTCCTTATTTTCTGGCTTAGAACATGCTCATTACTCATCTTGTATTTTTCCTGCCACAGTCCAATCGGCTATTTCTCTGAGGGTGCCCTGGTTCCCTTTAACGGAGGTATTCGAAACTAAGATCTGGGTGCCGATGGGCTTGTTACTGCTTCTAGGTGCTCTAACAGGACAGAACTGGAAAATATGAATGTGCATGCTAATACATGTATACCCACATACCTGTAATTATTTCTGTATCTGCTACATAGGAGCTCACACTGATATCTCCCATTTTAATACCGCAACACAGGATTCAATCCAGTCTTACCCCTTTGCATATGGGTAATTTTTTTCTCCGAATGTGAGAAACTGGACTCTCATTATTTACAGTAGACTTACTGATTTTTTGGGCCCTGGTAGATATGAAAAGTAACTTAGAATTGCTAACCTGTCTGTACCTCTATGAAAAACCAGCTTACCACCTGGAACACAGTGTTTGTGTACAGTTCTTTTTATCTTTAGTTAGCCTTGCAGTGAGCAGTGTTTGGGCCTGTTTTCCAGTTAAGTAACTCCTTTTTCCTTTACACTCTTCAGTGAGGTTATGTCATACATCTATAATATAGTTATATTCATTCTGCAATTCACCCTGGGTTCTCTGGCATTCTGGTTAATCCATTACTAATTTTTTTTAAATTTTCATTTTACAGGCAATGAAGTTTTACTCTTTGGTATATAGGGCTTTGGGTTTTGACATAGAGTCAAGTATCTACCATCACAGTACCATACAGAACATTCCTTTTGTAGCCCCTTTGTAATCAATCCCAGCCCTCAACCCCACCCACTTAACCTTGGCAACCGCTGATCTGTTTTCCATCCTTATAATAAGTTTTGCCTTTTCCAAAATGCTGCATAAATGGAATCATACGGCATGTAGCCTTTTGGGTTTGTGTTCTTTCACTTAGCAAAATATAATTAAGATTCATCCATATTGTTGCATGGAACAATAGTTCATTCCTTTTTAGGGCTAAATAGTGTTCCATTATATGGCTGCACCAAAGTTTATCCATTCACCTGTTTCAGGACATCTGGATGGTTTCCAGATTTTGGTGATTGTGAATAAGCTACAACAGCTCTTCATGTTTAGGATTTTGTATTATAAGATTTTAATTCACTTGGACAGATATCTAGGATTGGAATTGTTAGGTCATATGGTAAATGTGAGTGTAATTATAAAAAAAAACCCAAAACCTGTCATACTGTTTTTCAAAGTAGCTGAAACATTTTACATTCCTACTAGCAATGAGTGGTGGTAGGTATTTTCTATTGTTCTGTATCCTTACTAGCATTTGATGTTGTTAGGTTTTTATTTTTTCGTTAGGTATTTGATATGTGCAGTGGTATCTCACTGTGATTTTAATTTGCATTTCCCTAACAACTAATGACGTTGAACAAGTTTTCACGTGATTATTTCCCATCTTTATATCCTCTTTGGTGAAATGTCTGATATTATGCCTTTTGCTTGGCTTACTTTTTATTAGGTTGCCTGTTTTCTTCTTGTTGGGTCCTCAGAGTTCTTTATATATACTGGGTACAAGTCCTTTGACAGATGTCTAATTTTCTGATATTTTCTTCCTGTTATTTGTCACTTATTGGACAGAAGTTTTGGATAACATCTAGTTTATCAGTTTCTTTCATGACTCATGTTTTTGGTATTATATCTGAAAACTCATTGGCAAACCCAAGGTCATGCAGATTTTTTCCTAGAACTGTAATAGCTTTACATTCTATCTTATGACTTAGTCTTTTCTTTCATTTCTCTATGTAAGTAGCATTCTTGCTTGCCTCATCCTTTTTAACATATAACATATCTCTTAGGTCATTGACTTACTATCTGCACTTAATACATCTTAAGCGCTTGCCTGTAGTCTTACAAGCTACTTACTTATTTACTATCTAGACTTATCATTTTTTATGGATTTCATCCATCTGAATGTTTTTCTTACATATAGAAGAACTTAATATTCTCAAAGTCAGAGCACATCACAGTGTTTAAGTTACTTAAAGTATTGGAATATCACATGCCTTATAGTGTGATCTTCTAGCATATTGTTGCCAATTAAGTGTGTCATCCACTAGGATATTAAAACAAGATTCCTGTGTCTTTATTTTCAAGTCCATTAAGCATTGTGTGTTAAGGCATTAAGAGGTCAAAAGCTTTCCTATTCCTGGGTGTATGTAGATATTTAAAAATAACACAATTGGTAGTAACAAGTAATCTTAAGATAAATTGGTTCTTTGAAATATAAATATTTGTTCTAAGTTTTTTTGCCTTCAAATGGCTTATATATAAACAGATGTCATAAAATATCTGGAAATGTAGCTCTAAAAGCCAGGAATTGAGGCTTAATCACGTTAAAAAAAAAAAAAGACCTAAGTAAATGGGTTCATCAGATAGAAAAAAAGATGAATATTGAAACTTAAATAAAACAAGCCAAAATTAGTAATAACATAAGCAATGGTAATAATATTATTGTGCTATTTATTTATTGAGCATCCTAGGTGCTGTGCTAACCTTAACCACTTATGTCTATAGTTGAATTTAATAGGTAGCACATCATCGTCTTTTGTATTCATTGGCTTGTAAACAAGAACACAGAGCATCTTGGCTAGGTGTCCAGAAGTTACTGCTTTTTATTGGTTGCCTCTCTCAGACTGTCTGCTAGTATAGTCAAACTCTCTGCCTTCATAATTGTTTTCTAACAGCTACTGCTGGCTGTATACAAACTGAATTTCTGGACTACTCTGATGATAAGAAATAGAAGTCATAGGGTTATCCTTACTTACCCTAAAATCTCAAGTATTAAAGTTACATTTATTGTCATTACATAGCTACCAACCCCAGCAATCTTGTGATTATATTTACCACCTGTTGACCTGGTCTTTCCACATACCACAAGGAAGCTTTAAAGAATAAAAACAGGGATGCTGGGGTGGCTCAGTTGGTTAAGCATCCAACTCTTGATTTTGGTTCAGGTCATGATCTTACAGTTCTTGAGATTGAGCCCTGTGTTGGGCTCTGCATTGAGAGTGGAGCCTGCTTAAGATTCTCTCTCTGTCCCTGTGCCCCTCTCCCCTGCTTGCGCACTCTCTCTCATTCTCTAAATAAATAAATAAACTTTTTTTTTTTAATAAAAAAACCCACACTCCTTTCCTGCTTCATATTATCTTTTAGCACCCTGTTTACGTTTGAGAGAGTGCAAGCATGGGAGGGGCAGAGAGAGAGACAGGGAGACAGAGAATCTAAAGCAGGCTCTGTGCTGTCAGCGCAAAGTCCAATGTGGGGCTCAAACCTACTAATCGTGAGATCATGACCTGAGCCGAAGTTGATGCTCAACTGACTGAACCAGCCAGGCACCCCTCTTAGCACCTTGTTTCTAACTGCCTCTAGGGCTTTGACTTTAAATGTCCTTTTATCCTCATTTTTGCCTCTCCTCACTTCTTACATTCTGCTGCCCAGTTCTGTAAATCCATCAGGGTCCTTTAACATGTGCTGTCTTCCTGGAATTTTCTTCACTTAGTGTCATTCCATGATAAATTCTCATACGTACATCAAGACCCAACTCAAGTATTTCCTTCCCATGAGGTTGTTTTTGACGTGTATTCTCTTCGTCACCCCCTCCCAAACAGACTTAATTGATTTTTCTTCAGATGGACACTATTTTCACTATGCACTTATAAATCTTTATTTTTTACATGGCTAGAAGTTTCTCTAGTGTAAAGTCCTTCATTCCCCTCCCCCACATACTTCATTTTTATTCATCTTGCCCAGCATAACCATCATTCAAAAAAAGTTGATGAATGAATCTTCCTTCTTTGCCCTCCTCTGTGTTCAGAGCCCCTTCTCCTTCCATATGTTTTATGTGAAAACAACCTTGATTTTCTCCACATTTATTACTGTATTTTTAAAAAATCTAAATCCGTGGTTTTCAGTGCTTTTTTTTTTTAAGTGGTATTCTTTCTTCAAATGAAAACTTACACACATATACCCACATATAAAAAGGTAACGTCGGGGAAGGTTGGAGGTCTTCCTTCTGGCACTTCTTGGGAACTCATGGGGTTCCAAGTAGTATGGTTTTAAAATTATTGACCTTATTGCTACCTCAGCTTTTGAGTCCTTCCAAATTATTCTTCACATTGCTTAAAGAGAGATCTTTTTAAAACAAAAATAAAATTCTCATGCTTTAAATTTCTTTAATGAGTTCCCATGACCTCACCTCACATGTGAGTTTCTTAGGACGTAAGGCTATGTCTCTTTCACCTTTGTGTCTGTAGTACGTGCTGTGGGTTTGGTACCCAGTCACCTAGGTGCTCCATGAATATTAAAGATAGTGAAGGAACTTTGCATGATTTCCTATCTTTGTCATTCCAATGGCTTCTCTTTGCTCATATTGGCAATGTCCACTTCTCTCATTCAGAGCTTTCCCATTTTTCAGGGCCAAGCAAATCTTCCTGATTTTAAAGCTATCCTTAGGGGTGCTTGGGTGGCTCAGTCTTTTGGCCATCCAACTTCGGCTCAGGCCATGGTCTCGCGGTCCATGAGTTCGAGTCCTGCATTGGGCTCTGTGCTGACAGCTCAGAGTCTGGAGCCTGCTTCAGATTCTGTGTCTCCCTCTCTCTCTCTCTGTACCTGCCCCATCTCTCTCTCTCTCAGAAATAAACATTAAAAAAAAATTTTTTTTTAATTATCTCAGAAATGGGATGAGTTAAAAAAAAAAGCTATCCTTCGTGTCAGCAGCATTCATCAGTTTCCCATTCTTTGATTTCTAAAGTAGCATGTCGCTGTTAGAAAGAACAACATATTTGCTGTACTGCATTTCGTGCATTGTGTTACTACACCAGAGATGGTGTAACCTCTGCCTGGGTAATTAATTCTAGCCAAAAAGTGAAAATTCATAGGTTTCCAAGGTAGTTTCTTCTCCACAAGAATATACTTTGCTCGTTCTGAGATATATAATTCTGCTTATAATTTAGGTTTCTAAATCATTCAAGGTTGTAATATTAAGTTTATACTCTAGTACAGTTGTATGTCAAGACAGATTTGCCGTTGTTTCTCAACATGTTGTAGGTTGAACAATAAATCTTTGTTTTATTGTGTCTTCTGAAACCAAAATTGGTGTTGAGTCAGCTCATAGCCTGCAAATCAAACAGAAATCTTTGAAAAAGTACATGCAATGAATTAAAAGTATTAGGTGTGATTTTTACCATGGATCATCTTTCAGGTTCTTGTTCAGAAAGAGGAACAGTAGCTTTATGCTCTTAATATTCTTTTGGTGTGCTTCCTGAGTTTTCTGTTCCTTGTGTATATTTCAGTAAGTGTTTCTTTTGTTGCTTTCAGAATTGTTTATAATTACATTTTATGTGAGAACAATTTTCTAAAAAAAAAAAATCAAAATGCTAATAAGAAAAATGTATTTCATTTCCTTAAAAATAACCATCAGAGCTCATGTTACCAAAGGATTATTATATTCTTGTGCAGGCTTGAAGACATGTTGCTTATTTTTAACTATATTTTTCATTTCTGTAATTACTTTGTGGCCCTTCATAAACTAACTTGTTTTCAATAAATTGAAACGATCTCTATTTAGAACAAGGGGTAAATATTTCCAACACTTCACGCAGGAAGACTTTTCTCGGAGACACCTGTACTGTTATATTTTATTTTTTTGATGGTATTGTGGAAGGAAAAGTGGATACTGTGTCTTTAATGGAAAGCAAAAGGTTATCTTTCTCTGGCCTTTGTGTGTATGTGCTGATGTGGATGTAGGCAGCCAGACAGGCAATGTGTGCAGAGAGACTAGGGAACCGGCTGTGGATCGATAGAAGTCGTGTGAAGTGAATTAATGCGAGGCAGGCCGTCTGTCTGTCATAAGGATTGTGGGGAATGTGGGGCAGTGTGGTCAGTCACTGCAGAGATCTGCTTCCAATAAATTCAAGCCTTCTGCCTGAAAATAAACTCTAGGTACACACGTACTCCCTTCCTTATTGTTAAATTTTACTTTATTCAAAGTAAATGTTCCCGGCAAATTATTGCCTCTAGTATACTTTAATTGGACCACTGGAAAGCCACAATTGTGAGAAGCTGATGAAATAAAAATACCTGCTATTCTTTTAGATCCATTTTTCAATCTCTGTGGAAATCTATATTATTGTGGGAATGAGAAATATAATTTTTGTTAATATTTATAAGCATTGTGGTATATATTTTTCTGAATCCTAACAGTATTGTTTATCACTTTCATCCATCTAATCTTCAATAAGATAATAAAATTATAATGAACTCAAATGGTTTTGTATTCCAGTATGGATTAAGCTCTGTATTTTAAATGTTACTCTATTAAAATTTAGTATTTAATCTTTGATTATTAAGTTATTCACATGACACTGAGATCTTGTGAGTTCCTATTATTTACCCTTATTCAGATAGTATTAGCCAGTAGGACAAAAATGTTTATGAAGGTAATTTGAAGCTTTTGAAAAATAAATCTTAAAATAATGTACCTGATTTTGCTGATGTGGAGAGGCAAGTGCTGTTTTCTTCCATTGACTTTGAAAACTGCATCCCATATTTACATTAAAAAAATTGTTTTTCTAAAGTGTTTAAAACATTGTGTACAAAGAGACAAGTGTGTGTGTTTGTGCATAATCTCACAATGAATGGTGATCTCAGTGTTTAGAATCCAGATGCCATGGAGAGCTCCTAATCGTCCTCCTGCCCTCTCTCTCTTACTGCTGCCAGCCATAGCCCACCCTCCCCCTTTCGCTGCGTGTCCAAACTTACTCAGACCTGTTTCCTGTTCCATCCCATTTTTCCCTCGTTTTCCTCCTGATTCGCAGTATAGAACCAATTTATAGACACCTATTGTCTAGCATAATATACATTCATTTTTTTTTCTTTTTATTTTGTGAAATCTGGATTTGGGAACTAACTGGTGCTTTAAGTATCTTGTGTCTTTCCCTTTTTTGTATCTCCTTTTTAATACTATCTCTATACCTCATTATCATCTCTTTATTGTACCTTTTTGTTGTGTATCTTTCCCCAACGCTTGCTTTTCTTGGTATATTTAAAAACCTGAGAAAACTCCTGTTTTCTTGGTATATTTAAATAACAAATTTGTATCATGGGATTGAAAATATTCAGTTCTATTCAAGATTTTGTTTTTTTTTTAAGTTTATTTTGAGAGAGAGGACGTGAGCAGGGGAGGGGCAGAGCGAGAGAGGGAGAGAGTCCCAAGCAGACTCCGTGCTATCAGCACAGAACCCAGTGTGGGGTTTGATCCCAACTGTGGGATCATGACCCAAGCTGAAATCAAGAGTTGGTTGCTTAACCTACTGAGCCATCCAGGCGCCCCATACAAGGTGTATTTATGAAATGTTCATTATTGCCAAGTATTTTGGGGATACTCAGAAAGTAACTAAGTCTTAGATTTTATGGTGCCGTTTGAGAAATAAGTTCTCTTACATCAAGTGTGTAAGAAAATAGCAAAGTACCACCATATAACTAGTGAACAACCTTTGTAATCTTTATTATCAATATGCAAGAGAGGTGCCTGGGTGGCTCAGTTGGTTAAGCATCTGACTCTTGATTTCTGCTCGGGTCATGATCTCATGGTTTATGGGATCGAGCTCTGCGTCGGGCTCTGTGCTAACAGCACAGAGCCTGCTTGGGATTCTGTCCTTCTCTCTCTCCACTTCTGCCTCCCCCATGTGTGCTCTCTCTCTCTCTCTCTCAAAATAAATAAACTTAAAAAAATATACAAGAAACTGAGGCTTCCAGATAAGTATTTTCTTTTTAAGTTTATTTTTAGAGAGCTTGCGTGTGTGTGTGTGTGTGCGTGCGTGCGTGCATGCGTGCGCGCGCAAGTGGGGGGAGGGACAAAGAGACTCTCAAGCAGGGTCTGTGCTATCAGTGAAGAGCTTGAAGCAGGGCTCGAACTCACGAACTGTGAGATTATGACCTGAGCCAAAGTGAAGATGAGACACTTAACCGATTGAGCCACCCAGGCACCCTCATATAACTATCTTCTAAGTGGACTTTTCTTCATATTTGTCAGGAATATTTCATCATCTTATTGAGAGTGGATAGTGACTTTTATGCTTGAAAATGTTTAGTTTTTTTATACCAAAAAGAAAGTAAAACAATTTTCTCTAGTCTTTCTGTTTCATGGAAAACAGCATTGTGTTCTGGCATAATCCTCAGTTCTCTTTAGTGACAGTGATGTAATACCTTCTATTGTATCTGTTTCTTTTTTAAGTTAGATTTATTGAGGTATGATTTATACGTAGTAAAATTCACCCTTTTCTGGTAATTTTACCCTTCTTTGGGTTTTTAGCAAATGTGGATAGTCCTGTCCCCACTTCCACAAACAGCATATAGATTATTTTCATTACTCTGAAATATTTACTAATACCATTTTACAGTTAGTCATCTTGTCCACACCCCTAGCGTCCAGCAGCCACTGGCTCGACTTAGATCCTTTTTTTGGCCTTTTACAGAATAGTTTGGCCTTTTACAGAATATCTGCTGTAATGTTGGCCTGCAAACGTAAGATGGTAATATAACACGTAATTAAATACTGTGGAGATAAGAAACAGCCAAGATGTGGCTGGGAATTGTTTTAATGTTATTCCTTCTCTTGCAGATAATGATTACCATGCTTGGAGGGATTAAATAATAGTTTTACTCGTCTTGTGCCAGACTGTATGGTCCAAAAGTTCAAAATGAAGAGGTTCTATCGTTTCCTCAAAGTGAACTGTTAAAATTAGTTTTTAATGATCTGTAGCATTTGGACTTGAGAGTTGATGGCAGTAATGTGGTCTTTCCCATTCCCCATATCTCTTCCCCTGAGATCTCTCAACACAAGTTAGGAATCTTAGGTATTTTGTTGCCAACCCCATGTCCAGTTTGACTGAAGTTAGGATAGTTAAAAATTTATCTTTAAAAAGTAAAGTATATGTGTAATTTTGAAGTGATCAAACCAGTATCTTTTTATTGATTGGTACCAAAATAACCCAGATATTTTCACTGTGAGGACCAACAGAATGAGTTACACAAATGGTCAAAATCAATAATATGATTTGGTTCTTTTAAAAATGAAAAATGGAACTTACTGCTTTCGTAAACATAATATTCATGGCACATTTTTTCTTACTCATAAATGTTTTATGTGGCTCTTCCCCCCTCTTTTTTCTTCAGCTGCCTAGTAGAAAAGGTGTCAAGAGAGTACCCAGGAGTAGTCTGGATGCTGTGGTTCATCCAAAATGTTAGAAGGCAAACTTTTAAAAATAACTTTATCGAGTATCATTCACATGCCATTAAATTCACCCCTGAAAGTTTACATTTCAGTGGTTTTTAGTGTATTCAAAGTTGTGCAACCCTCACCGCAATTTCTGAACATTTTCATCACCCCAAAAGAAACTGTGCATCATTCCCATAGTATCATTCCCCATTTTCCCCAGGTCTCATAGCCCTAAGTGACCACAACTGTACTTTATGTGTATAGATTTGCCTATTTGGGACGTTTCATATAAATGGAATCATACAACATGTGGTGTGTCGTGACTGGTTTCTTTTACTTAATACTTCATTTCTCTCTATTGCTGATTAATACTCCATTGTGTGAATATACCAATTTATTATGTGATAAATTGTGACATATTCATATATTCAGTTGATGGACAATTCACATTGTTTGCACCCTTTGGCTTTTATGAATAATGCTGCTGCGAACATTCATGTACAAGTCAGTGTGGATATAGGTTTTCATTCCCTGGGAGTACAGTTGCTGGGTTTATATGATAATTCTGTTTAACCTTTTGAGGAACTGCCAGACTGTTTGCTGTAGAGTTTTCAGGGTTTCTTACAGAGGGGCACCTTGCTGGTTCAGTCCATAGAGCATGTGAGTCTTAATCTCAGGGTTGTGAGTTTGAGCCCACTGGGTACAGAGACTACTTAAAAAAAAAAATCTTTAAAAGTTAAAAAATAAATACATAGTTCCTTATATAGGTTAAGCACTAGTCCCTTGTTGGGTATATGATTTGTGAATCTTTTGTCCCAGTCTTTAGTTTGTTTTTTTTATCCTCTTAACGGGGTCTTTTGCAGAGCAAAAGTGTTGAATTTTGTTGAAGTCTATGTCCGCTATTTTTTCTTTTATGGACTGTGGTTTTGGTGTCATCTCTAGCCTTCGATATCCAGGATTTTCTCTTTTTTTCTAAAAGTTTATAATTTTATGTTCTACGTTTAAGTCCATGATCAGTTTTAGTTAATTTTTGTATACGGTGTGGGCCTTAGGTCAAGGTTCGTATTTTTGCCTATGGATGTCCAGTTGTAATAGCCCACCTGTTGACGAGATTACTTTCCCCCCTTGAATTGCTTGCACCTCTGTCAAAAATCGGTTGTGCATGTTTGTTTGCATCTTTTTTCTTGGTCCTCTGTTTTGTTCCATTAACTGAAAACCACATAGTTTTAATAAATTTATATAATAAGTCTGGAAATGGAATAGACTTTTTTTCCCCCTACCTTTTCCTTTTCTTCCCCCCAGAGTTCTTCTGGCTATTCTAGTTCCTGTGTCTTTCCATTTAATTTTAGAATAATTTTGTCTGTATCTACAAAAAAATTGTGCTGAGATTTTGACACGAATTGCATTAAACCTATATATCAATTTATGGAGAATTAACATCTTTACTGTGTTGAATATTCCAGGACATGAACACAGTATGTCTCTCCATTTCATTTATTTACATCTTTGATTTTTTTTGCGGGGGAGGTGGGAGGGGTCAGGATTTTGTAGCTTTCAGCCTACAATTCCTGTTGTATATGTTTCTTTTAGATTTACATCTAAGTATTTCAGCTTTTTGAACCATTGTTAGTAGCATTTTTTTAAAATTTAGTTTCATTGCTAGCATATAAAAATACAGTTGATCAGTTTTTTTTTTCTTGTATTCTGCAGCCTTACTGAACTCACTCAGTTTTTTATATATTCCTTTGGATTTTCTATGTGGACAATCATTGTATCCTCAGATAGGGACAGTTTACTTCATCCACTCCAAATGTATCCATGTTCTTTTCTTGCTTTATTACACTGGCTAGAACTTTTAATGCTATGTTATATGAGTGGTGAGTGTGGATATCTTTGCTTCATTCCTGATCACAGGAGGAAAGCATTCCGTTCTTCACCATTAAGTACAATATTAACTATAGATTTTTAGCAGATGCTCTTTATTATGTGAAGAAGTTCATCTCTGTTCCTATTTTTCTGGGAGTTTTATTATTGTTTTTTTAAATCATGGATTGATGTTGAATTTTGTCAAATGACAGCTATGATCATATGCTTTTTTCTTCTTTAGCCTGTTACTATTTGGGGTTACGTTGATTGGTGTTTGAATATAGAACTAGACTTGCATTCTGGAACTACCATTGGTCATGGTGTATAATTCCTTGTGTATGTTATTGAATTCTATTTCCTTACATTTTGTTTAGGACTTTTGAGACTATCAGCGATACTGATCTATAGTTTTCTTTTTTCTTTTTTTACATTTTCTTTTTTTTTCTATCGAGAGAGAAACGATTTTATAACTTTGTTTGGGAAAAAGCATTAATCAAAGAACCAGTTTCAGCATAGCTACCTCTTAGTCTTTCAGCCTTGGTTGGTTTGAGATCTACATGTTTGCTCTTTAAGCTCTGTCTCAAGGAATTGAATGCCCCACAGTTGAGTAGTTACCAGGCACAGCACAAGAACTTCATGGAGGGCTTGGCAGTGTTGTTACTCAGTATTGTGTGATTCCATGATTTTTCATGGTTATGTTGTGATATTCTGTGTACATACTTCTCACCCTGCCCTGAGGAACTCAGTCCCTGTAAGAACTTCATGGAGAAAGGATATTGGGGTTTGAAATCAGAAGACCTATGTGTCCATACTGGTTCTGGAATTTAGTAGCTGTATTATAGTGGGCAATTACTTAACCTCTCTGATTAAATGAGATAAACTTAAATGGATTTATAAACCTGTTACTACAAATAATAGCTTCATTTTTATTGAATCCTTCAATTTTATAGGAAAGGAAAATACTAAAAAAGATTGTTACTATCTAAACTGTTCCTTGGGGCGTCTGGGTGGCTCAGTCGGTTAGGCATCCGACTTCGGCTCAGGTCATGATCTGATGGGTTGTGAGTTCGAGCCCCACATCAGGCTCTGTGCTGATGGCTCGGAGCCTGGAGCCTTCTCCGGATTCTGTGTCTCCCTCTCTCTCTGTAACCCTCCCCTGCTCAGGCTATCTCTCTCTCTCTCTCTCTCTCTCTCTCTCTTTCAAAAATAAACAAACATTAAAAAAATTTTTTTCAACTGTTCCTTAATATCTTTTCCCTATTTCTCTATCATTTTCAAAATTATCAACTATTAAGAAACGAGACAGAGTTTTCAGAGATTTGCCTTTTGATTTAA
This sequence comes from Acinonyx jubatus, assembly GCF_027475565.1. Classification (NCBI taxonomy): domain Eukaryota; kingdom Metazoa; phylum Chordata; class Mammalia; order Carnivora; family Felidae; genus Acinonyx; species Acinonyx jubatus. Next base: position 73,769,069 of record NC_069392.1, read on the forward strand.
TAGGCCATCTTTGATTTTGTGTTTAAGCAATAAATCTTTAGAAATATGGCATTTACCTTATTTCCTCCACTCTGTGGTTATTTTACTGAAAGCCATTATTAAGTAATTAACTTCACAGTGTATTTTTGGTAATCTTCCTCCTTTATTTTAGAATCTTATCTTGAAAGCCCAACAACAAAATGATTCCGCAGAAGAATGGCTTTTCGTTTGACATTCATCAGGGACCACCGATTGACCCTTTATTTTTGTATCAGAGCAGTTTTGAGCAAAGTGGTGGTTCTAACGTGGTATGTCCTCTTCCCCAAACTGAAGTCATTAGGCCTTGGAACTGTGTCCTGGTAGATTTAGCTCTGGATCATTCAGGTGCTTAAAGACTGAGATTTCCGTCTCTTGGTGACTTTGGTAAACCTGACGCAGCAGGACTGAATTTCACGCAGAAACGTTTAAGTTAATATACGTTGGAGGAAAAAAAAAGAAGCCCTTGAATATTTAGAGCTTTGATTTTTAAAATATTTTGATGGATACAATGGATGTAGTTCTTGAAGTGCTTATTTAAGATTGATTAGAAGGCTCAATTCCTTAAAAAAAAAAAAAAGGAAAAAAAAAGGTTCAATTCCTGAAGTAACTTCCAGTGGTGAAATTTTTGTATTTCATGATTTAGTAATACCCGTTGAATAACCGTATGAAAAATACTGAGATGCCCTACTATCCATTGCCAAATTAGAAATAACGTAGTATATGCAAATTGGCAACAAAATATATCTTCAAAAGTGGAAAAATAGCTTATAAGGAAAAGACATTTGCCTCAGCTGGCAAGTTTCTCAGGTAATTTACAGAATGGAAGCTTCTGGCCCCGGATCTAGTTCATCCATCTGCTTCTGTTAGGTTTTTTCAGTGTGCTAATTATCAGATCTCCTGTCTACTTCCTCCATAGACAGTGATAGCGTCCACTTTGAGGTGGTGCATTTCAGGTGTCTTACATAGACCCAGAGCGCTTGTCGGCATTTCGGCCTTCTAGCCCCCAAATTGTAAGCAAACTAATATTAAAAAGAAGTAAACTTTTAAACTGGTCCTTCACTTTTAGGGTTTTTCCCCCCCTCTTTGCAGCATAATTACGTCTAGATCACCTAAAATAACTGTAGTAAAAATGTTGGAAGGAATCAAGTAAAAATGTAATTTATTGAAGCATCCTTTTTCTGTTTTTCCCAGAACTGAGTTGAGTCAGTGTAGTTTGTACCTGTGTACATATATGCGTACAAAGAAATAGAGCACATGTGAATATTTTGTTCATTAATTTGTGACTCTTCCTAATTGTGGTGAATTGTGTGTGTGTGTGTGTGTGTGTGTGTGTGTGTGTGTGTGTGTTTTAATGTATTGCATTTGTATCTAGTAGGTAAATTAAAAAGCTTTAAGAGTTTGGGTGCACCTTTCTTTTAGTTTTTAAAACTAACCCTTGTGATTCCATTTGTTGTAGCTGGAGTCTCAGCAGAAGCCATGCAGACTATCGGCACTGCTCCTGATGCCCTGGGGCCAGAAGCCAAAGTCCAGGAAGAAGAGCACGACCTTGCAGATGATGACATCACAACCGGTGAGCAGGGACATCTTTCACATAACCTGGATGAGCTTTATCCAGTATTGGAATGTGCTTTTAGATTATTTGTAATGGGATTAAACATGTTGATGGAAAAGAGGGAAACTTGTATTGATGGAATGTTTAGTTTTATGAGACTCTTTAGTGTCCTTTTGATCTTGAAGTGGAAAAAAGCAGAAGTGTTTATTTGGTCTCTGTTTGCTCATTGTTGCTGTAACAATGAACTTGCTAGCTGTGCATTTGATTTCCTGGAGACCTTCTAATTCAGAGGCTGGGATCATTACTAAAGCCTTGAAACGTGTAGAGGAATACACCTTATGAAAGGTTTTGCAATTATAGGGTAAATTGAAGAATACCAAAGTTGTAACAGCAATGTAGGCTGTATAAGGAAACTTAATAGATATTCTTTATACCTATATTATAGAAGTCAATGCTGCTTTTTAAAGTTAGTTACATCGTTTAGATATTGAATAATCTTACCTATATTATTTATTATATAACTAAAGGAATAAAGTAAAATTTAGGAAAACTATATACCACATATGGTTCCATATTCTGTGTTTTATGTTTATACATGTTCAGCCTATCTTTTTATAGACTTAAGTCAGTTTCGGTTACTGGATCTCCAAATGCATTCAGCTCAATTTCTTTAATGTACAGAGGATTAAAAACAACCTACTATAAATATTTTTATTGGTATTAAGAATGATAAACTTTTGATTTTTGTATAGATGGTTATTATGTAAAATCTGACCATAGAAATCCATAATTATTGTGAAGCAACAAGTAGTAACTTAATAGTAATCAGTAATTTGAGGGGCGCCTGGGTGGCTCAGTTGGCCGAGTGTCCAACTTCCACTCAGGTCATGGTCTCACGGTTTGTGAGTTTGAGCCCCGCATCGGACTCTGTGCTGACAGCTCAGAGCCTGGAGCCTGCTTCAGATTCTGTGTCTCCCTCCCTCTCTCTGCCCCTCCCTCACTCACACTCTGTCTCCCTCTGTCTTTCAAAAATGAATACACATTAAAAAAAAAAAAAATAGCAATCAATAATTTGAAAGAAGCATGCCTGGAAAACATCAGTAAAACTTTCAGCAAAAACTAAAGAAACTTAAAAAAAAAAAAATGGAGGGAGGTTTTTAGCTCTTAAAGCTCTGTGTGGTAGGTTCTTTACTGTTACGACCTGAATGCCTTTAAAATTTTGTCACTGGAATGAAGTTGAGGGAGCCTAATAATCTCCCTTGAAAATTTACAAAGCATGTAATCAACAACCTGGAGCCTTGTGCTACTGCTACAAATAAGTAGTTGACTAAATTGAGGCGCATCTGGTTTTCAGTAAAAATGCTGGTGGCCGTGACCTGCTACATTTTAATCCTTTGAATGTGTCAGTTCATTGATTGAAAACATTTCAACTTAAATGTAAATATAAATGATTTCAGAAATTCCCAACTTTTCTGAAAGTCGTTTAGCATTGCACAATTACGGATTTTGTTTCAGTCGCGACTAGAGGAGATGATTGCACCTGCAGATTTTTTCTTTAACATTTCTTTTAAGTTTATTTATTTACTTGGTGAGAGAGAAAGAAAGTGCAAGTTGGGGAGGGGCAGAGAGAGAGAGAGAATCCCAAGCAGACTCCACACACTGCGAGCGTGGAGCCCCGTGCAGGGCTCGAACTCACAAACTGTGAGATTATGACCTGAGCCGAAGTCAGATGCTTAACCAACTGAGCCACCCAGGTGCCCCCAGATTTTTTAAAATTAGTTCTTTATTCAGTTATCATTGCTTTTTAAAGTGTTATAGGTACGTTTTAATTCTCTGTTAATTTTAAAGGCCCTCTAGTCTATAAAAAGTAGTGGTTTAATGCATAGAAGAAAAGAAGTTGCCTTTGTAATAGAATAACTTAATTTGTACTCTGGAAAAAAAAAAGCTTAATTTTTGAGCACTCAGGTGAGCATTATTAAATCAGTACACTGAAATTTTAAATTACGTACCACCATCATCATGAGACAGCAAATAGCACATGGCTGTTCTTTTATTTGTATAAAGAAGCTTAAAAATGAAAATCTGGCTTGGAGAGTCAGTTAATGCTATTTTTTTTTTTTTTTAATTTTTTTTTTCAACGTTTATTTATTTTTGGGACAGAGAGAGACAGAGCATGAACGGGGGAGGGGCAGAGAGAGAGGGAGACACAGAATCGGAAACAGGCTCCAGGGTCTGAGCCATCAGCCCAGAGCCTGATGCGGGGCTCGAACTCACGGACCGCGAGATCGTGACCTGGCTGAAGTCGGACGCTTAACCGACTGCGCCACCCAGGCGCCCCAAGTTAATGTTATTTAAACTGTATTTTAATCTGTAAGAAGTTAAGTTAAACATATGTGATGAATGGCTTTTATCAGTTGACTTGTTCACTTCATGCTGTGGGTACCAGGGGCAAGAATGTTCAAAGAATTTAAGTAACTAGAAAAGGCTTCCTTCATGTGTTGTCAGAGCAACTAGCATGTTGCAGCCTGTAGATCGTTTAGCTTTGAATTGTGTGACTTGATTAGGATGTGGTATAGATTTTTGTGAGGGTTAAGAAGAAAACCCTATTTCTTTTATTGACTAGAATTCTATATAAATTACGTTATGAAAAATATGGTAGATATGTTGAGAGAAACCTGTTTCAGGCACAAGAATCTTATTTTGGGATGAGCACCATTGTAGAGGACAAGTACTACAAAAGGGAAATCTGGCCAGTTTAGCCAGTGACTTTGAAAAATCAGGGAGTTTTTTGGTTACTTAAATTGAATTGCTCTATTGTATCTTTTCACAAAATAAATAGAAAGTATATCAAGGCGGACCTACTTGCGTGTACTTGGAATGAATTCTTGTTTGGGAGCTCTAGTTAGGCTGATACGCATTGTTATGTTAATACTATATTTGTAGCGATCTGTGACTTAATTCTTCAATTAACTTAATTAAACAACTGACCAGTTAAATAGGAAGTATAATTTAGTGCTTTGCTATAGGTAGAACAATTATGTTTGCAATTTTTCTCTTGGGTGAGAAAGAATGATGTATGAATGTTGTCTTAGGACACTGATCTGAGCCTAGCAGTCTTTGTTAGCGCTTGCCTTATAAAAGTAAAGAAGCATGGATAAAGCTTTATAAGTGTTAGCTATGATCAATTGGAACTAATTAAATTTATTTGAAATGAAGAGCCTTAACTGGAAGAGAACAGCTGGAAAAACTGGAAAGAAAAAATCGAGTCTTGATTGAGACAGTTTAAACCTTCACCCTGTCATTTAAAAAATATGCGGCAGCTTCTTTCCGTATCTTTCTTTTTAAAGCTAATATCTATTGATCGGCTCTACAAAGTAACGCCACTTTGCCTTGGTCAACCCACACGTTCGGTTTTACTTACATTCTGTCTTAAGGTTCATCAGCTTCTTCCCTGTAACCAAATGTTTTCAATTACACATCAAAGCTATATTAGCCATTTTCACAGATTAATACTGTTTTTATGTAGAAAAAAAATTAAAACCTACTTCATGTAATTTTTTTATATTACAGTGCAGCATGCATGGGAAAGTGTACTTTCTTTTTCATTGGAATTACTTCAGGTTTTGCAATATTCTGTATATTAAACTCTGTTTTAACAACAACAGTGACATTTTCTTTACAGTGAAAAAGAATGCCATTGATTGTTTCTAGATTATAATTTCAGTGCCACACTAATATTACTGGATACTTGGTGTGTTTGCTTTTATTTGCACAGGATACTTTTATTTTTAGTATTATAATTTAAATGTTTATTTAGGTATATAGTCAATATCTGTAAATAATGTATTTTTTTCCTTACAGCATTAAATAGGTCCTAATTAATAGAGTAAATCTCACTAAAAACTAACAGAAAAAATTTAGATAAGTTACAGTCTTTTTTTAAGGTAGTTAATTATCTCTATATACTTTTTATCCTGATAAAGGATGACATTCTGAGTGAGGATGCAGCTATATGTCCCCTAAATGTTGCATTTTAATACATCCTACCCCTAATTGCAGTTAAAAAGAATTTTGAAAGACTCCATTTACAAACCTGCAATGGATTCCTTTAAGAAAGCCACTAAAGTCTTCTGAGGGTCATACTGCAGTGTCCTGCGCCTTGTTCAGTACAGCATGGACACACTGACCATATAACAGTGGTAAAGGGTCAGAAGTCACTGACATTGTCAAAAAGAAACCACATGATAGTAGATCAGTGGGACAGTTGACAGATTCAGCTGCTTGCAACAAAAGCAGCAATGAAATGTGGATTCTGATAGGTGTGTTGGCTGTATTTGTTGTATTTCTTGTAAAATGTAAAGTTAATTTAAAAGAAAAAAAGAGAGAAAGAGAGAAATGCGATGGAAAAAAGAAAGACTAGGGAAGGGTATGAGCAATTGAAAGTCACATCCATTGACAAACAATCAACTATGTACCCAGCCCTTTACACTTGACTCTCCCATTTCTTTGAAATGGATACTGATATTTTTGCAGATAGATAAATAAGGAAACAAGCTCAGAGAGTTCACTTTTAAAGGGTCCCGTCCTTAAAGTGATAGATCTGGGACTTAAAAGAAGTCCTGTCTGACTCCAAAGCTTATGTGTGGTTTTAAATACAATCCCACACTGCCTAATATTCTTAAATTCTTGAACTTTGGCATCTTTTTCTTTTCAAATGTGAGATGTCAGTTTGCCTTTACTGCTTTTGATATCAGACATAAGCCTGATAATTGCTGGATATTTTATTTAAAATACAAACTTGTTATTCTAAATTTAGACCAAGAGATTATCTCCTTTAGAAAAAAAATCATCACAGGGGCGTCTGGGTGGCTCAGTCAGTTAAGCGTCTGACTTCAGCTCAGGTCATGATTTCGTGGTCTGTGGGTTTGAGCCCCATGTTGGGCTGTGTGCTGACAGTTCGCAGCCTGGAGCCTGCTTTTTGGTTTCTGTGCCTCCCTCTCTCTTTCTGCCCCTCCCCTCCTCGCACTCTGTCTCTCTCTCAAAAATAAATAAACAGTAAAATCATCACATATTCTTTAAATGTTCTTTTTAAATCTGTTCTTTAAATCATTTAGTACTACTGTAATGTAAGACTGTAAATATAAGTATTTATTACTAAATATTTTATTGCATACATGTAAAATGAAATGTTTACTGTTCTGCCTAGCTTTTTGAAGTCATCAAAAAGTGTGGATTTCTGGGTGAAATACATGGCTCCAAGTAATTTACATTTCTGTACTTTTAATCAAGGGGAAGAAAATGTGAATTAAAATTTTGTTTAGCGTTTAACACTTGGCTTTAGTTTTATGTTGATAGGGAGCAGAGTAGAGTATTTATAAATGTAGTATTTGAGAGTTTCTGATAGGAATATTAAAATACAGTCCAAATTATGGCTTGTAGTCATTCACTTCCTTTCCTCATACTTCCCTCTGGGTGATTGACTTTCCTGTTTCTTTGTTTGTTTGTTTTGTTTTTTGTTTTTTTTTTTCAACGTTTTTATTTATTTTTGGGACAGAGACCGAGCATGAACGGGGGAGGGGCAGAGAGAGAGGGAGACACAGAATCAGAAACAGGCTCCAGGCTCTGAGCCATCAGCCCAGAGCCCGACACGGGGCTCGAACTCCCGGACCGCGAGATTGTGACCTGAGCTGAAGTCAGACGCTTAACCGACTGCGCCACCCAGGCGCCCCCTGTTTCTTTGTTTTTAACTACCACTTACATTAAGCTAATAACTCTCAAATCTGTATCTCCAACCTAGACTTTTCTTCTGGACATCAAATTAATACATCTTCCTGCCTGAATGTCCTGTACATACCTACTGTATATTAATTTATAATTATCCAAAGACCTTTTTATACTAAATTCACATTTTGTAGTAGCTAACATTCTGAAGTCAAAAACCAGGGCAGGGATAACAATTTAGAACAAATGACTTACAATTCTCATAGATCTGGTACAGTTTTTTTTTTAGACTGTGAATTATAAGTTGAAGAACGAAAAAGGGAAAAGGTGCAGTAATAAAAGTTTTATTCTAGTTTACTGATTATAAGGCCTCTGGCTCTATGCTTAGAAGGTGTAGATACTATACTTGGTGTCACAACACTATTTCAAATAGTGTTCCTTACAGACCAGCAATTTACTTACATATATTTACTACGTCTTTCTTATTATGTAGTATGTGTGTATCTCCTTAACCTCCCCCCTTCTTCTTAATGGGTGTTTAATGACTCAAAAGCATTTGTAACGGATTAGTGAGGGAATACAGGCTCATTTCTAGATAAACTGTCTCCTGATATTTTGAAAATGAGACTTGGAACAGATCTAAGAACATAATTATCTCTGTTATTCTCATTTAAAAGTTTACCTTTTTCTCTTGGAAAACAACCTGTCTTCAAAATTAGGAAGAGGGTGTGATTCGTTGCATTTAAATGAGAAAAGATATAAAAAAATGCCTGGGAAAATGTGTTTTGTAACTTCAGTCTCAATGAGGGGTGGAAGGTGAGGCGCCATAGTGAGGTGCACAGTCAGAGAAGCAGATTCTGACAGCTCTGGGGAGCCCCCTCCGTGGTCTTCACCGACCGGGGCTGGAGACGTGCTTTTGCATGATGGCGCTGGTTTCTTGTAACTGTTTTGGTTGCTCTCTCTGTGGTCCTGCTTTTCTTCCCTCTGTGCTGATCTCTCCTGTTGCCCCGGGAGCTGTTCTGCCTTGTTTCTGGGCTCGTCTCTGTCAAAAAACCCAGAATCTCTGGTGGACTTTTTGGAGCCAAGGGTATCGGTGAACCGTTGCCCAAGAGATCCCTCTGGGGCTTGGTGGCCCACTGCAGGAGAAGCAAGGTGGCTTGTATGTTGCGTGGGGAGATGCTCACAGGAAGGAGAGAAATGCAGAATTTCCCCGGAGGCCAGACGTTTGAACACATGCCACTGAGGAAGTAGAGTGTGGAATCATGTTGTGTGTGACGGGGTACATACGTTTCGTGGCGTTCCTCTGGGTGTCTGCACTCAGGCACTTAGCACTAAGGAAACTTGCCTTTTATTGCCCATTGAAATTTTAATGTGTTCAAGATTTAATGTGCCCAAGCCTCTATTTAAAGGCTTGGCCTGGAGTGACTTGCCTAAGAAAAAATGCCAAAGGAAAAGAGGCAAGAGCAAGGACAAAAGGTGGCTAACAAGTACCATCTGAATGTCTAGTTTCTCTTTAAAATTTTTAGACTTTTAAAAATGGGAAATCTACAGAGTATCGATGTATTTTGGCCAAAGATGTGATTGTGCATTTAAAAGAATTATGTTCTGTATACTTGAAGTTTGCTCAGATAGTAGATGTTAAACATTTCACCGCATAAAGTATCATAAAGAATCAGAGGAGCTATAACAAATTACTTTAATCAGCTGTCGCATTGGCACTGAATCTTTTATAGTGGTAAAAATAGCACTGTGTGTGTGTGTGTGTGTGTGGTATTTCCTCTTTGCATTTAATATTTTTGCAAGGGGTTGGTCAAATAAACAGTAATCAACACCATCTGAGCAAATTCATCTAAAAGAACACATTTAAAAATCAGGGACTGGGGCACCCGGCTGGCTCAGTCAGTAAAGCACATGATTCTTGATCTTGTGATTGTAAGTTTGGGCCCCGTGTTGGGTAGAGAGATTACTTATATATTTTTTTAAACATTTATTTATTTTCAAGAGACAGAGGACAGAGTGCGAGCGGGTGAGGGGTAGAGAGAGAGAGAGAGAGGGAGGGAGATACAGAACCGGAAGCAGGCTCCAGGTTCTGAGCTGTCAGCACAGAGCCCAGTGTTGGGGCTTGAACCCACGAACTGTGAGATCATGACCTGAGCCAAAGTCGGACGCTTAACCGACTGAGCCACCCAGGCGCCCCGGTAGAGAGATTACTTAAAAAAAAAATTACTTTTAAAAAAAGGAATTTAAAGTAATAACAATCATAACTCACTAGCATTTATTGAGTACCTAATATGTGTCAGGCTATGCTCTAGGCTCTTTTTAATCCTCACAAATAATTGTAATAAATTTTCATGATCAATTCCATTTCACAAGAGAGGACAGTGAGGCACAGAATGGTTAAGTAACTTTCTACATAAAGCCCACAGATAGGAAATGGCAGAATTAGGATTTGAATCCAGTCTGTTTTCTTCTAGATCTTATGCTTTTGAATAGAACTATTTATTTAGGGGCGCCTGGGTGGCTCAGTTGGTTGAGGGTCCAACTTTGGCTCAGGTCATGATCTCGCCGTTCGTGAGTTCAAGCCCCACGTCAGGATCTGTTCTGACAGCTTACAGCTTGGAGCCTGTTTCACATTCTGTGTCTCCCTCTCTCTCTCTCTCTCTCTCTCTCTCTCTCTGCCCCTCCCCTGTTCATGATCTGTTTCTCTCTCTCTCTCTCTCTCTCAGAAACAAACATTAAAAAAAACTTTTTTAAGTAATTTATTCAAATCAAAGTCATTAAAAAAAAAGTCTTAGGGGCACCTGGTTGGCTCAGTCAGAAAAGTGTGCGACTCTTGATCTTGGGGTTGTGAGTTTGAGCCCCAAGTTGTAGGGATTACTTAAAAATAACATCTTAAAAATATCTCTTAAGAAAATAAAAGAAACACATGTATTTATTATGACACATCAGTTTCTCTTTATGAGATATAGATACCACTATTTTAATTTTTGATCAAGTTATATCTTATGTGATGCAAGGAAATACTTAATGTGTGAAGAAAAAATTTCCTATTTTCTTAAAAAATAAACATAATTAGTATAGGAAGACAATTTTACATATTTTCTAGACAAAGTAAGAATTATTTTACCTTTATATGAAACCACACACATTAATATATCAGCACATGTACAGTATTAGATCACAGAAGCTTAAGGTTTGATTTTAAGATTTAATATTCTATATTCTCTTTGATAAATTTAGACTAAATAGGAAAAAGCAGAAATAGTTGGATAAGAATGTGGGAACTGGTTTTTTTGTTTTGTTTTGTTTTGTTTTTTAAAAAAAACAACATTTTCCATGTGAGTGAATGACCTTCAGGATGAACTTAACATTTGGCCTTTGTGAGTGGTGTAATAATACCTCACGGATAAGAATGAATTGCATTAGATTGTGGCACACTATTATATTTCTGTATATTACATGAATTGCCCTTATAATTGATATCAAACCCATATGACCAAAAGTTGTAATTCACAAAAGTAATGACAACAATGTCTCATAATTCACAGACTTGATGTCATACCTGTGAATGATTACTTTTACTGTGCAAACCATGTTAAAGGGGAAAAACAGGTTTTAAAACGGATGTGGGGTTTGGAACGGTTCTTCTTCCTGATACTTTATAATCATTTTTAACACACAAATGGATAATTAAATTGACTAGCATCCTTGAGTTTCCCCATAATTTCTTGTATTAAAATTTTGAAGCCTAAGGTCTTTTACTCTTAATTTGAAATTTTTCATCATAAACAGAAGTATTTGAGGTGAAGACAGTTATGAACCTGTATGAATTTCTCTTCTCGTGATGTATAGAAAGAGGAGTCCTCTGTCATAGGTAGGATAAAAATCAAGTTAGAATATTTCATCTTAAAACAAAACTGTGTCTCCTAAATACAGATACGTGGATTAAATGGAGTAAACCTAATTTAAAAGGATTCCGGGAAACCGAGCCAGCTACCCTTGTATTTATCCACCTTGTATTTTTCTGTCACATTATAGGGAAGATGTGGTAAAGCAAACAGCTCGTTGAGAAGCTGATGATCTAATTAGAGAGAGAGGCTGTGTGTTCAGCATAGTTGCACATATACTTGCACATATGATAGACTTTAGGTTGGAGAATTCCAGGCACAGGGGAGGAGTTAAAGGTAGGATTTATATATGAGGTAAGCCTGCAATCATGGCAGAGGAGGACAGACTATTAATTTAGATACTGAAATGAAGACTTGACAGAGGCTGAGAATAGCCTGGCTGGTGTTTTTGAGCACCTACTAGGTATTGAGCCACTTACTAGACAGTGAGCGTAGAATGAAGTTCATGCTCCAGAGCGCAAGACTGATGATTGGCTGTGTTTCTTGTTTGCTGGGAAATTTTTACTTGAAGAGCTATTAATCATGAAGGTTTGGGGTACCTGGGTGGTTGAGTTGGTTAAGCGTCCAACTTCAGCTCAGGTCATGAGCTCATGGTTCGTGAGTTTGAGCCCCGCATCGGGCTCTGTGCTGACAGCTCAGAGCCTGGAGCCTACTTCAGATTCTGTCTCTGCCTCTCTCTCTGCCCCTTCCCTGCTCATGCTCCGTCTCTCCCTCTCTCTCTCTCTCTCTTTCTCTCTCTCTCTTTCAAAAATAAACATTACACTCTTATGTGGATCCTGAGAAACTTAACAGAAGACCATGGGGGAGGGGAAAGAAAAAAAAAGTTAGAGAGGGACAGAGGCCAAACCATGAGAGACTCTTAAAAACTGAGAATAAACTGAGGGTTGATGAGGGGTGGGAGGGAGGGGTGGGAGGGTGTTGGCCATTGAGGAGGGCACCTGTTGGGATGAGCACTGGGTGTTGTATGGAAACCAATTTGACAATAAATTTCATACTAAAAAAATAAGCATTACAAATAATTAAAATTTAAAAAATCATGAAGGTTTAATAAACCCATGTTACCATGATGGAAAACTGAACATCTCATGTTTGTCTAAGAGAGGATCTATAGGTTTCGTGGAAACAAAAACAAAATGAAACAGAGCCAAATCAACTAGATGACAAGCTTGTCTGCAACAGTAAGTATATATTTAGAATATTTTGGAATTAATATGGTTGCAGCATAGGATCTAGTATCTCACTATGTTCAAGCCTCAGCTTCCCCACTTACTCTGTGGCTTGTACAAGTTACTTGACTGTGCAACGCCCCCGTTTTTTCACCTGAAATATGGGGATAGTAAGGTTGATATGAGGTTTAAATGAGATAATGCATGGGACCTTCTTAGCAGAGGAACTGGCACATTATATTAAGTGCTTGAGAAATCTGTGTGCCCCCTTCCTTGCTTCCTGACCCCTCATTGTCACAGCCATCATTCCTAGGGATTTGTTTTTAGTAAATAGAATTAAGAGTTGTAACCAACTTACAAATCATTTATAAATCAGTTCTTTTAGACGACTTAATGATTATTCTATGTAGTTGGTCATTACTCCCAGGGATATCAATTTACTAGACAATTTTATACTTTATATATAGAGAAAAAGCTACATCCAAACTTGCATGCAAGTTTTCAGAAATTTCTAAACACTGGCTCAGGAAATATTGATGAATTATTCTAATTTCTTAAATGCTTTTATATAGGCTTATATTTACCACATTTATTTTCTGAATTGAATCTTACCAGGAAGAGTGAGTCATTTGATGAAATAGAAAGGACAGTCTTAAGGAAAGATATTTTTTTAATGTTTGTTTATTTTTGAGAGCGAGAGAGAGACAGAGCATGAGCAAGGGAGGGGGCAGAGAGAGAGGGAGACACGGAATCTGAAGCAGGCTCCAGGCTGTAAGCTGTCAGCACAGAGCCTGACGCAAGGCTCGAACTCACGAACCGTGAGATCATGACCTGAGCCGAAGTCAGATGCTTAACCAACTGAGCCACCCAGGCGCCCCAAAGGAAAATATTTATTTGTACTTAGAGTAGCTGAGGAAGAGTTAATTTGCATATTTACATCTGCCTTTGGCCAGTAGGGACGGGTGCAGCGTGGGAAGGAGACAGTGACAGAAAAAAGCTGTCTGAAGACTCATACAGCCATTTAGTTGAGAGATGCTGCTAGACTTCGGAAAGCATATTTAAAAGATGATAAAATCAAAAGATAAAACCTCCATCGTACTATCATTAGTAGTCTTGCCAAGGAAGAAGGAGGAGAAACATTTACTGCAGCTCTCAGACTTGCAAAGGATGCTTACTCATTAGCTCAGTTTTTATAGCATATTTTGAAAGATAGAATAAGGTATACCACACTAAAATCTAAACAATGTGACTCCCTTTCTCTTTTATCAGGAACTGGAAGAACAGGTGTGTTACTCCAAAGTCAGGGAGTAAAGTAAGACAACAACAACAAAAGATAATTATTAACTACCCCATGAGGGAAAAATAGGTAGTAGTGAAAAACTTACCCTACTTGATAAATCACATGGTTGAGCTGGAATAGCTGTGGATAGCATGCACATCATAATGAAAATAAAGATGTTGATTATATTACAGGTTAATAAGAACTCTGATTTAATAAGCAAAGAAAGAAGGCAGGTTGTGTGCATGAATGTGGGGGGCGTGTGTGAGTGAATGAGGGCGTATGTGTGATGTGTACCAGTAAGCTGTGTATATGTGAGGGAGATCCCAGTTTTCATTGACCACAGTGGGGAATTGGAAGCTTAAAGATAAGCCTAAAACTCAACAAATTAGAAAATAGCTATATGGGATTTTCTTTTCTCTTCTTTCTTTCTTTCTTTCTTCTTCTTTTTTTTTTTTTTTTTTTTTTTTTTTTTTTTTTGCAATATAGGATTTTCTAAGAGAGCCAACAGTAGTGGTTTTTGCAGAGTGGACAGTGGGGGTGGGGTTGAGGGACTGCTACTTTCTTGTCCTAACTTGTAGGACTGTTTGACTCTTTAAACAGTGCATAGTTTTATAATATAAAAACTAAATTTAAAAGTATTAAATTTCTAAAAAAATAGAATGAGGAAGCACATAATGAAAGATGATAGTAGGGGTAGGGAGACTTGGCCAGGTATTTTGAGGGTTTTAGACTACTGTGTGAGTTTGGGGATGCCCCCAAAACGCCCAAGGTTGTTAGATACTCTCTCTGGAGTGGTGGGGAAACAAAAGGGCCGAGAAAGGTTGGCAGCTTGAGCATTAGGATTGTGGGATACAGGGCTGAAAGACCAGACCACACCATCAGCCCCAGGGCCCGTGGTGTGGGATGGGACTTCAGTACCCGCCATGACTCCTGTGCTCGATCAGCCCTTTGCTAGGATGACAGAAAGTAAAGCCCCGGGTTCAAGCAGGGATGAGCTGGAAATAATCAGGTGTCTGTTTCTGCCCACCCTCCTTCCCATCCTGTTCCCTCGCTGTTCCAGAGAAGACAAAGGAGATAGAGTTCCAGCAGGGTGTGAGAGGGTATAAAACCGAAAGAGGGAGAAACATTAAAAACGCTCAGTCGATGTGAGTATAGGAGTGAAGGAAACCTACATATTTCATTAGTTTCGCCTCATGATCTAGTCCGTTGCATCCAAGGGTTATGAAAACTGGCTGCAGTGATGACAGAATCACTCTTGGTTCATTTTGAAAAAGAAAACTTGAAGAATGAGAATAATCAGCAGACAGACAAAAGTCTTTATTTTAAAAACCCAAATCTAAGCAAATCTTTATAGGTTAGTGTACTATTTATTCAGATACACCAAAAATCTGCAGTGGATTTTTAAATATGATTTGGGAGCACTTAGAAGAAAAAAATGAGAATCCCTCCAGGTGCCCTGAGCCTTCCCACACACTTGAATTTTATCACAGCGTTTCAGTTGTATTAATTTTGTTACCATCCATTACCTAAAATAATTTTGATGTTTTGGGGTAAGAGGTATATAATTCATCATAAAATGACATTTATACTCTTCTGTGGGTTTCACTGCATACAACACACAATGAAATGAGTCATTCTGCTGTTCACGGGAAGCTATTTCTCATAAATTTGGATTTTGTAGAATTTGGTTTGACTTGTCATCACTTGCGCAAGCATCTTCGCTAATGCTTCACTCCTTATTTTCTCATGAGGTGAGAAATGAATTTATTGACTAACTTAGGGATAGGGAAGAGAACTTGCGAAAAATAAAAATAGTCTAGAAAGAAAACCCCAGCAATGCAGCCCAAGATTCAGCAGACAATGAACATCCATGTCAGTGTATGTCCACCTCATCACCTCTGGGTAAGGACCTTGTGTCTTTGATGCTTGTGATACTAACGTGTATGTTTGACTTGCTCATATGCAGTCATGTGGAAGTCTTTACACATTCCAGTAAACGTGATCTTTCAAAGGGCCTGGATTGATGTCAAAGCACACGTTTTACTATTAAGTGTGCAGACAGTGGTGTTTACTGTTTGCAATCCATGGCGTATCTGGCAGGTGTCTGTGCCTGCAGAAGCGTGGTCTTTAGTTTAGTCAGACGGGCCTGGCAGAATCCCTGTGAAGGGTTCATGACACACTCTTAAGCATCTTTTTTTAAATTTTTTTGAGAGAGAGTGCATACATGCATGAGTGGGGGAGGGATAGAGGGGGGGAGAGAGAGGGAGAGACAGAGAGTCTTCAGCAGGCACAGAGCCTGACACAGGGCTTGATCTCAAGACCATGAGATCACGACCTGAGCTGAAATCAAGAGTTGGGCACTCAGGTGCCCTAGTTGAGCATTTTTGAACTTGAATTCTAGACAGGCATAAAGCATGGGCAGGGAGATTTTCCGAGCTGGAGTCAGGGCTTGGGAGGGAGAGAGCCAGAGGTGCTATAGCATTTTGGAGTAAGTGTCAGTCGTTCACCGTGAATGTGTAGAGTGGGGAGCAGGGCCGGGACTGACCAGAGACTAAAGGGATTTCATAAAGGACTGACTCAAGGGGAGGCTAGATGATAAAAGGCTTTGTATGTCATGCTGAGCTGCTTTATCCTTGTTCAGGGGATAATTAGGAACCATTGAAGAGTTTTAAGCCAGGTAAAGGTGTAATCTGATTTTCCATTAGTCAAAGCACTGTGGCTATAGGTGCTGAATATATTGGAGGTCAATGCTGGGGCAAGTGGGGGTATGCCCTTAACGAGGGCGGGGAGACCAGTAAGGACAGTGTTGCAGTGGATCCAGGAGCCAGCCGCTGAGGGCCTGAACCACGGTAGTGCAGGTGCCGTTCAATAGATGCAAACAGAATAACGAAGTGCTAAATTGAATAGTCTAAGCTGCCTTTCTTAGAATGGTATTTAAATTTATTTAAGGCATTCTGGTTATTTAAAGCTCTCTAGGTTTATAATTAAAATGAGTTCATTGTTACCTAATATTAAAGCATTTCAATAAAAAGAATGCTTACATTTACAAATATCAGTTGAGGTAAAATGATTCATGTTGTTCTGAGTGCTTTATTATGAATTCAGTGTAGAGATATTAGTGTCCTTCATGTGCCATATAAAAATGTGCCCTCCCCCATTTTTGCTCCATTTTCATAGAGTGGGAAAGACCTAATTTATAATCTGGTAGCTAGATTCTAGACCAGTCTTTTACCCGGTGCAAGGAATGCCTCATACTACATCACTGGTCATAAAGGTTATCCAGCCTCTGCTTTGTACACTGTATTGCCTTTCTATTGCTACATGATAAATTACCACAAATACTGTGGTTTAAAATAATCTCAGTTTCCAAGGGTCAGGGAGTCCAGACACAGTTTAGCTATATCTGCTGCCCTGGGTCTCACCAGGCTGCAGTCTAAGTGCTGGCCAGGGCTGGGTCTCATCTGAGGCTTGAGGTCCTCTTCCAATCTCACTGCCTTTTGGCAGAATTCAGTTCCTTGCAGGTGTAGGGCTGGGGTCCTCAGTTTCTAGAAGCTGTCCGCAGTTCCCTGCCACATGGCCCTCTCCGTGGGCATTTCCTGTCACAGCAGCTTGCCTTTTTAAAGTCACCAGGTGAATTTGTCTGTGCGTGCTATTGTCACCTAATTGTGAGAGTGCCATACAACGTAACCCAGTAATGGGCGTGTCATCCCATTACTTCGCTGTATTCTCTTGGTTAGAAGCAAGTCCCAGATCCCACCCACACTCAAGGGGAGGGGATGATACAGGGGTGTGAGCCATGTGGGGGTGGGGGGGCCTTCAGATGCTCCTACCACACACACCTTTGCAGTTGTGGGACTCACTGCTCACACTGTCATTCCTTCCATATTTTTCTCATTTTGTTCGTGTATATGTGTGGGAAAGAACTTCTCCTCCCATGTCCTTTCTTTTTCCTTCAACAACTTCTCATATAATTTTTAGACCCTTCCTTCTTCCAATCATCTGTACTGAATCTAGTTTATCAGTTATATTCCTTAGACCTAGAATAGACCACCCGACCACTAGCAGATCGGTACAAGTATTGTGGGACTGTTGTTTTCCTTTATCTGGGTACTGCAATTCTAAAATTCGTTGGTTTTCTTTAGAAAGCATCCACATTTTTTACCTCTGCTAAATATGAAATCACCTAAACTCTATTTTTACATAAAGTGCTGTTAATTCAAGTCTTCCCGATGTAAAAACGGGAATTGATATTTATCCTTTTTCATTTGTATCCTCTTGGCTTCAGCCATCATCCAGACCAAGAATCTTCGCTGTCCAGTGGATTAGTTATTAGTCCAGCTTTATATCCTTCATGAATGTGATGAACATGCCTTCTGTGTTGTCATATGAACTAGATAATTTTGGACCAGGCCCCAGTGAGACTCCTACAGCACGTGGCTAGGAGCAATTCCACCTCGTCCCCAGCCCTGACATTACTATGTAGGTTCAGTTTCTTTTATTTTAAAAAAAAATTTTTTGAAATGTTGATTTTTGAGAGAGCACACGTGCATGTGCGCATGTGTGAGTGGGGGAGGGGCAGAGAGAGAGGGGGACACAGAAGCCCAAGCAGGCTCAAGGCTCCAGGCTCTGAGCTGTCAACACAGAGCCCGATGCGGGGCTCAAATTCAAGAACTGAGAGATCATGACTTGAGCCGAAGTTGGACATTTAACCACCTGAGCCACCCAGGCACCCCCAGTTTCTTAACTCAATATAAGCCAGCCTTTTTGTGGTGTCACCTAACTCAGATTTCTCCATCTCATTCTTAAGAATACTCCAAGAGAGGGGCGCCTCTCTTGTATATATATACTGTGTGTGTATATGTATATGTATATGTATATGTATATGTATATGTATATGTATATGTATATATGTATATGTATACATATATATATAAAACGTGTGTGTGTGTGTATATATATATATATATATATCAACAGTATGTAAAAGATTATATTTCTGACTTTGCATATGCTGATTTTAATGACATATTTGTTGATGGGGTATTTATAAAAATGTGTAAATGCTTGATTTGCTCGATTTAAAACTTAGGTCTTAATGTTACTATATTTTTTAAAAAGTTAGCATAAAAGCAGAGTAAATCAGATAGGCATAAGATTATTCATGTGCTATAGTAAGATAACACTTGAAGAAAACTTGGTTTGGGATAGGAAGGGAAGAATCCAACCCTTTGGTATTAATATTTTTTTCTTTTTAATATTTAAGTATTTGCAGTTGACTGCATACGATTCTTGGAACATGTGTAAAGGAGCTTACATATTTATAAATCTATATACTTGCTGAGAATGTTTTCTTTAAATATGAAGTATATTTTTAAAGCTTGATGAGTTTAATTTTAAAGAAAAACACGAAGACTAATGGAAAGCTTTGTGTTGTCATTTACAAAGTAGTCAGATAGCCTACGTTTTATTGACCCACTAAAGCTGAACTTAGCAGATTCTTTCTCTCATCCAACTTGAGTTGGTTGTTTCTGAAATAAAAGCAACAGGTGCACTAACAGTACTTTCCTCTTATCTCTGGCCAGTATTCACCTAAACTTTAGTGAACAGTGAAAACATAGAACAAATGAAACCATCTGCCTCTCCCAACCAACTAGTCCCTAACCCACTGTTGGGGACAATGCTGGTGCCATATGAGTCAGACCCTGGACAGGGTCCTGCTGGGCCTCATTTCAGAGGGTTAGGGCACATCCTGTCAGCACACATTTTGGGACGTGATTCCCTCACTGGCCAGTTATACAGACATCAAAGAAGCTTTTAATTTGCGTCTAATTACTCCTTAAGAAACTGTCCACCATATCCAGCAATGTCTATGGCATAAAAAATAACCACCCAAATATGCAGTTTTATTGAAATCTGAAATAGACTGAACCTCTACAAATGTTAAATATGAATATATTACTCTTTGCATCTTTCTTACTCTTTCTTTAAAATTATAAGTAAAAGAAGAAAGTATGAACAGAAAGGATTAATTTTAGGTGATTTATGCTCTGTAATAATGTTCATTTCTTTGAAAGAATTCTTTCAAATAAAACTTCTAAGAAGTTGGTTTAGCCCATTTGTCAATGGGAATTTTTATACCAACATATAACTTCAAATTAGAGCAAACAATACTAGTTTCATGAAACTATTCATTGGAATTTTAATAAGGCTATAATTTTTATTTGTGTATTCTCTTGTGAATTTTTCCAGTTTAACAAAAAAATTGCTAAATATCTTATAATCAAGGGTGACTGCTTAGAGCTGTGACTGATAAACATCTGTTACATCACAAACTTGCATAAACAACTTGTCCTTTGCCAGGTTTATGAGTTGACATCTGTTTGAATGACAGATGTCAGTGCAGTTAAGACGCAGTTTTATTTGGGGATGTTAATCTAAAAGAGGCTCACATTTTAGTCATTTGCATTTAAAAACAAATGTGGCTATTGCCATTAATTTAATTTCCTCCTTCCTTGGCAAAGAAGCATGAACGCACAACACTGTTGTGTAACTGTTTGGATCAAGCTTTCTGTGGGTATGACCTGTAAAGAGATCTCGAAATTAGTCATTGTGACCATTTTGTGAGCCATTGTGACCAGTGAGAAAAGAAGTCTATCGATTAGCAATGGCTGACATTTCAAAATGGCCGTGTAGAAAATGTTATTGGATATATTAATGTTTCTCATCAGCTGTAATCACCAACAAATTTAAGTAAAAATGTCACAGGCTGAATCTGTTTAACAATTTACTATTGTAAAATTTTAAACAAGTTTTGTAACCTCTAATTTTGATTAGCATATTAAAAATGCCACCTTTATCAGATCATTACTCTAATGGACTTAAGAAAAAAATATACGGGAAAAATAAGTGAAAAAAATAGCTTGGGAATAAGTTTAGATAGTGAAAGATTTTGATTTTTTAATTAGGTAAAATTCATGGAACACAAGTTAACCATTTTAAAGTGAACAATTTGATTCATTTTAAAAACAGAAAGACATTATGAGCTGATGTACTACTATGACTGATATGGGTGTATACCAATGTAGAATGAAAAAAGCAGAATGTTTTTATTCAGGCAAAATTTTGAGAGGAATGTTTAAGCATTAGCATCTTAATTACAAAGCACTGTGTGATGATGTACAGAAGAAAATCTGGGTTTGCATGAGTTAATTTTAAGGAACTCAGCAGGCACTCAGTATGGGAGCATATGCTAAAATTTCTATATCATCGTAGCTTTATTTTGCTTGCCTTTTACTTTTTTATACCTGAAAGCATATTCTTTGATCCTTATTTAAGTTCTTAGGCATTTTATTCTTAAGCACCAGTATACTGCTCAGAGAATATTAAGTCCAAATTCTCTGTTTTTTAAACAGTTATAGTGGTTGTGTCAAACTGGACCTACCACCTTTGCATAATTAAATGACATGAGGAAGTTAAGCATAGATTTTTCTCTTGACAGTTTTGGGCATCTGCTGGTAGGGCATGATTACAAGAGTTTTATTTTTTTTGTTATTTTTTAAAATGTTTTATTTATTTTGAGAAGGAGAGAGAGCATTCATGCACACAAGTAAGGGAAAGGCAGAGAGCAAAGGAGAGAGAGAAAGAGAAAGAAACCCAAGCAGGCTCCGTACTGTCAGTACAGAGCCAGATGCAGGGCTCGATCTCATGAACCATGAGATCATGACTTGAGCCAAAAGAGTGGGTCAGATGCCTAACCGTCTGAGCCACCCAGGTGCCCCAGAATGCAAAAATTTTAATGACTAAATTTGTACCTTCTTCAAAATTTATATATTTTATGCTTATTTATTTTGATCCCAGAGCATACTCATTGTAGACAACAAAATTGTCCCCATAGCAGAAATCTTTAAATTATTTGGCACTAGTTTCAAATTTTGTGCATGTACTCAAAATTGGGGAAAAAATGAAACCTAGGCTGTGTTTTAAGGTCAGACACATAGATTCTCATGAATTGGAATTAGAACTAAGTGGTGTTTATGTATTATACTCCAGTTTAAGGAACTTAAGGCAAATGTGATATATTTTGCTTATTCAATATGTAGAACCACATTAACCATAAACATCACATATCAGCGGTTTGAAATTTCTCATTAGCTATAAATTTTTGTTTTATAGTGAGATGCCAGGATTAAGTAAAAAATCTAGAAATATATAAAATATGAAATATTTTAAAGCAAGACTTTTCTTTCTTTCAAGCAAAGATTATATATGCTTACTTTAAAGGTTATAAGGTTTCTTTGTAATTGGTATACATTTATTCCCTACCTTCTTTATGCTTATTTGACAAAGCTAAACATACAGAGCCCCAGTTTAATTCAGCATAAATTATTTTTATATGGAAAGTTTCAAGTACATATAAAATTAGTATAATGAATGTCCGTATTCTACCTACCTACTACCTATTGTCAACCTGTGGTCAGTTTTATTTATTCTCCTCTCCACTGGATTATTTTAATGCAAACTACAGATACCATATCACTTTATCATTAATATTTCTGTATGTATCTCCTGATAACTCTTACTACAATGTGGTTGTTTAGAATTATTACTTCTTTAATATTATCTAACATCTAGTCATTGAGTTGGCATAAATTCTGCAGAATAAGTCAAATTGTCATAATCTAGATTCCTCTGTACTTGAAAATCTCATTGGAAAAGAAAATAACAGTATAAACCAGAAAGCTATGGTAACTAGCCGCTTTACTTCTGCGGTTGACAAACTATAGCATATGATTGGATGGCCTTGGTATGGTATGGTTTTGTCCAGGTGGGATATTTCTATTATTTTTATTTATTTATTTATTTATTTTAATGTTTATTTTTAAGAGGAGACAGAGCAAAAGCAGGGAAGTGCAGAGAGAAGGAGACAAAGAATCTGAAGTAGGCTCCAGGCTCCAGGCTGTTCGCACAGAGCCTTACACTGGGGGCCCAAACTCATGAATCATGAGATCATGACCTGAACTGAAGTCGGATGCTGAACCGACTGAGCCACCCAGGTGCCCCCAGTTAAAATATTTTTAAATGATGGGTTGAGCATATGGAAATAGAAGACCAAAAGGGTTCATGAAGGTGAGGAAGAAAACTGTGTACCATTGCTACTAGGGCATGAGTTAAGAGAAAAAAGACATTATCCCGAGACAGAAACAAAGGAGACGATGGAGTGATTGTGAAAAGAGAATCATCTGTGACATTGGGCTAGTGGATTTCTCCAGAGGAATGAAGAATTCCAAAATGGAAGCGTAATGGAGAAGTATAGAAAATGAATGAACCAAAATGATCGAGAAAGATAAAGGTAGATAAGAGAATAAAATCTGTTTTTAAACTAATGCTCCGGAAGTGGACCTATTGCAGGGCCCTAAGCTATGGCTGTAGTTCCTGTTACTGTCAGTCATCTTCACAAGGAAAACATTTCTTTGTAAGGCCACCAACACTGTTTCTACCTCCGAGTAGTCGCCGAGCAGGTACCTCAACGATTGGACTTCCTGACTCAACTACTCAATGTGTCTAAGTTCACTGGGTTTTGTTCAGGGGCTCAAATGTTGAGGAAGGTCCGAACCAAAGGAAATTTGGTCAGGACTTCACAATTTGGCATGAGGTTCTGCTTTTATCAGAATTTATGAGTGTGAAGTCCTGCCATGTAATAATATTAGAAAAACTTACTTCAATCCAGAATGGGGCAGAAAAGGAATTTTCGTCCTTACTCTGATATTTTGAGTTGCTGAAAAAGAATTTGATGCATCTGACTACATGACAATGCGTCCGTAACGTACACATTATGAGACTCGTGTTGACAAAACAGCACCAGCTTCAACCTTTTAGGATTATTAGCAGGGCATTGCTCTTTTGGTTTGGGGAAAAGCAAACAAAACTTTACTTGTACCTAAACTAAATGCAGCTTATCACTTTTAAAGATTTAAATAGAACTTGATTTTGCCAATAATCTTTTTATTTTGTTAAGTGTTCTAAAAACTCCAAGTGTAGGGGGCAGTCTACTGATTTGATGATAAAATAATAATTGTTACCATATAATAATTATGTCCCCAGTATTATGAACTAGATGCTTTATCTCTTTAACCCTAACAAGCTAATCAGATATATTATGTTGGTCCACATTTCAGAGATGAGGAATCTCAAGCCCAGAGAGATTAAGTATGTTATTCAAGTTCACTTAGCTCATATGCTTCTAAGGCTGGAATTCAGATTTGGTCTGGTAATGCCAAAGCTTGGCCCATACCACCTAATATTTGTAAAATACCTGATGTAGAGTCTAGGACATGGTGGCTATTGAAAGAGTTGTCTTCCTTGCCACCGATGAGGGAGAAACTGATACAAGTTCTCATGCAAACACGCAGTCATACACACTTAAGTAACCCTGGAATGACACAGGATTACGTGTAGCCTCTTTCCAGATAGTTGGGCCCTTGGCTGGCAAGAGAGCTTGCATTAGAAGTTTCTTATTGTGTCAGTTCATTCATTGTGTCCTATAAGAAAGCATCTGGGATACCTCCATAGTAAATAACAATTGCTATCTGTTTTATTGCCATCTTAGATATTTACTACATTTTAATATTCGCCCAAATATCAAGAGGTTAGCATTACTTTTAATATTGCCAGAAGAATCCTTAAACTTTAAGCCATTCTGAGGAGCACATTGATGTAATGGCTTCAACAAGTATATTACCGGTAAAAATGTAGTTCATCTATGTAGGAAAAAAATACACGTTGGGATGCCTGGGTGGCTCAGTTGGTTAAGTGTCTGACTTCGGCTCAGGTCATGATCTCTCAGTTTGTGGGTTGGAGCCCTGCATCAGGCTCTGTGCTGACAGCTCAAAGCGTGGAGCCTGCTTTGGATTCCGTGTCTCCCTCTAAAATACATGTTATACATACACGTATATGAGTATATGTCCTAGAATATTTAGATTGCTGAATATCTGTGGATACATTCATTTGAAATAAAAATGTAAACACTTTTGCTGAAGAACTTAAGCCTCCAAATAAAGTACTTAAGCATGATTTTATTTATTTGAGAGAGAGAGAGTGCGCGAGAGCGCGTGTGCGCACACGCAAGTTGCTCAAGTTGGGGATGGGCAAAGGGAGAGAGAATCTCAAGCAGGCTCCAAGCTCAGCGTGGAGTCCAATGGGGGGCTCGATATCACGACCTGAGCAGACATCACGAGTCAGATGCTTAACCAACTGAGCTACCTAGGCACCCCAGCATGATTTTATTTTTTAAAATATTTTCTACACTTCTTTTTTAATTTATTATTTTAATTCCAGTTAACATTCTTCACTTTGAATTACACATATTGGCATCATGTTACCATGCCAATTACCCTAATTGGCATTCTCTAACATTATGTTACCATGGTCACACAGTTTGTTTGCCCCACATAAAAATGCAAATAGGTTTAAGTTCAACCAGCGAACTTGTAAATATTAGTTATTAGTTTATGGAAAAATGAAGGGCTCAGGCAAAATATGAAATTTCCTTGAAAGGTTTTCCCTTTGTATGTGTAAAGTTTTAAATACTTTTTAAAATTACAAAAGAATGTGAATTACCTCGCAGAAATGGTAGCAAACAAAAGGTAAAGAAATATTGAATACCACTGTCTCAACACAGTAACTGTTAAGGTAGTGATAAATTTCTCCCGGTCTTCTTTCCTGTGCATTTTAAAAGTCGTTATAGGGAATACACAATTCTGTGTCCTAGTGTTTTATCCCCAACTTAGCCTTGTATCATAAGCATTATTCTTAACATTGATTTTAATGGTTTAAAAGGTTGCATGTAATATGTATAAATAATTTTCTTTCATTTCCTGTTTACTTTCAGAATGTTTCCTCTATTTAACACAGTCAACCAAACACATCAAAAACAGTCATCACTGGTCCATTAAATTAAAGGACCTATTTCACTTACCCAACTTAAAATATATTCTGTTTAATCAGTTAGCCAGTTTTAATTGCAATGTCACAACTGAACCCACCACACCGCCCAAACCAAACTCTATTCCGTTGGCCTACCTGGCCTTTTAGGTAACCACTCTTTTGAATTTCATGTCTTTTGTTTCCTTGCTTTCTGTTTATTTTTTTCTCATGCATAGGATGCCTAAACAATATATAGTTTAGTTTCATTTGTTTTAAACTTTATAAAAAGCCATTCCAGTACATGCAATCTTTTGGTACTTGCTTTTTTTCACTTAACTTTGTATTATGAAGATTGATTTATGTTGTATGTAGCTATGGTTCAGTCATCTTTACTACTTACTAGTGGTAAATAGGAAAAAAAAATCATAATTTGTTTATTCATTTTGCTGTGAATGGACATTTGAGTTACTAGGGTTTTGTGTTTAGTTTTACTATTACAAACAGTACTGTTATAAACCCCTTTATTCATGTCTTTTATGCACACGCATACAATTTTCTCTTGAGTATATACCTAGGATTGTAATTTCCAGGTCTTAGGATATGCAAATGATCAACTTTATAAAATGGTATCTTTCTGTGCCCTTGGTCTCTGTGCTAACTAATGAGTTTGAGCATGGTGTTTTCTCTTCCATGAAATGCCTGTTCAAGTCTTTGTCCATTTCTTCCATTATCTTTCTGTTGTAGAAGTTCTTTATGTGTTTAGAATACTAAACACTAAATATGTTCAGTCTATTCATGACATCTTTGGTTTGTATATTTTCACTTCTATAAGGTGCTTGGATGAAAAGGAGTTCTTAATTTTTATGTAATTTAATTTATCCCTCTTTCCTTTTTTTGATTAGTGCTTTTAGAAACCTTATAAATTCTTCCTTATATCATCATCCATGTTCTTGTCCAAAAGTTTTAAGGTTTTGCTACTGACAGGTAAGTTGTTAATCCACCTGTAGTTGGCTGTTGTGTATAGTTTAAGGTAGAGTTCCACTTTGATTTTTACTCATATAGATAGCCCTTTCTTTCATGACATTGGCATATGTATCCGGATTCTTTTTTTGCCTCCTTATTTTATTCTGTTTGTAAATTTACTCTTGCACCAAAACCATGCCGTTTTAATTACTGTAGTTTTATAACATTTTTATATCCAACAGAGCAAATGTTCCTTCATTTTCTTCTTCAGAAATGTCTTGGTTATTCTTGGCCCTTTGTTCCTCCATAATACATTTTACAGTGAAATTAATTATTCATCACAGGCTATGCTGGAAAACCTCTGCCTTTACCCTTTGGGCTTCTGCTTCTATAAAACTCCCGACTTTGAGAGCAGAGCAGAATGTCCTCTCTTTACAAGGTATCCCAAAGAGAGGGGAAGGGGCTGAGCTACTCATGACAAATCCCATGTCCTAGACTCATCCATCCAAAAAGTCATTCTACTACCACTGGGAGCACTGAGTGAAGAATGGGCCAGCAAGCCCATCTCTACCCTCCTTTTTCTGTCTCCTAAAGTTTAGTAGTAGTTAGGTTTTTCCCCCTCAGTCCGCTTCTCTGTCTCTGTTCTCGGTAATCTCCGCCAGCCTCACAGAGTTTTACTCAGCCCCTGACCAGGAGCGGTGCTCAGCCTTCTCTCTCCACACCCCACCTCTCTCCTGTGCTCCAGACTCTTGTTTTCAGGTGCTTGCCTGGATATCCATAAGATAGTTTGAACTCAGTTATATTTAATCTGAGCTTTTTAAAAAATTATTATTATTAATGACACCATTCGTGCAGATTTGAAACCTTAAAATTATGTTTGACTCTGCCCTCTTGTGCCTCTTAGCTCTGTTAAACAGGGAGATACAACACAGTTTTTATCACTGTGTTACTATCTCTTCTTTTACATTTTCACTGCCACTACCCTAGTTTGTAGCTTTTTAGTGTCAGTTGGCTCTCATAGCTCAGATCTCTTAAATGTTCAGTTGCCAGATGGATCTTCCTAATAATCACTATGTGATTAAAAATTTTTCACTGGCTTTTCATTGCTTTTAGAATATAATTTCCCTTAGCCTGTATTCAGGGCCTCTGTATTCTAAAACTACTTGGCATTCTAGGCTTAGGTACCCACTTAATGGTTTCATGATGTCTATCTTGGGCCAGAAGCACACTGGTTCTGGTTTCCCATGTGTGACTGGAACTGTTCTGCTTGTGTGCCTGCTTCATTAATTCAGCAAATATTTATTAAGCAACTATGTGCCAGGCACTCTTCTAGGCCCTTGAGCAACATCCATGAACAAAATGACAAATTTCAATTCCTGTCTTCATGCAGCTTATATTCTATCAGGGAGAGGTGGGTACTGGGGGGCAGGGCTCAATAAACATAAGAAGTGAGAATATTTTATAATATGTGGGGAGACGATAGGCAGCATGGGAGAAAATAGAGCAGGATAAAGGGAAAATAGAGCAGGATAAAGGAAGAGACCATTAGCAGGAGGGTGTGAGAATGGGATCGTGGTTGGGATAGGCCTCAACTTCTGTTATAGTTTCTTATTCTTTTGATGTGCCTCCCATTTCTTCTTATCAAATCCAAGTGGATTTGGAGGACCTGCCTGGAGAAGCACCTCCTCTGGGAGACATGCCATCCTCCCAGCTGGGGTCCTCTCCCTCGGAATGTCCGTGCCTTTCTTATAAGCGGTTGCCCTTGCTTGATGACAAGTATTGCTTTCTCCCTTGCGTTTCAGTTATTTGTTAGTTTATCTTCGCTTCCCGATGAAGTGTGGATGGAGATCTTTGAAGAAAGGGGATCTTTTCTTGGTTCTTTAAGGTGGTGGTTAAAAACACTGGTTCGCACCCTGGCTCCATCACTTCCCAGCTGTGAGACGTGGGCAGCTGACCCCAGCACCCCCAGCACGGTGCCTTAGCTTCCTTATCTCTGAGCCCTCTGTCTAGGGTGGATTGCCGTCTGCCTTATTTTCTGTGTCAGTCTCTTGTTTGTCTCTCACGTTATCACACTTTGCAAATTGTAGCCACTTGTCTGCATGTTTGCCTTCCTTCCCTGCATGTAAGCTGTGCAAAAATGGAGGGAATGTTGGCTGTCTTGCTCTCTGTGTGCTCCCCTCTCACGTTGAACGGGAGGATGTTTGTAAGAGTAAATGAAAGTGCTGGGACGTGTTGTGTCTTATATAGATATGTAAAATACACAAAATACAGTAGGAGATGCACAATGAACATTCAGGACCATTGAGCATAAAGAAGTCTTTTTATGATGCTTAATAATGATGAAGAGAAAGAGTATCCCTTCCATGGTTTCTACTTTGTTTTACCTTGGGAAATCTGGCACTTACACTTAATCCGTTTCCTTCTCCTGCTGCTCATAGAATTCATACAGGCATTTTCTACATTAATGTCTTTATGGTTTTAGTAGCATCGATTTTTGTTAGGAGTAACTAGTGAATGATTATAAAACATTTTGTGACTATAAATGCAAAAAGGTATTGTGTAATAATGGACTGGAGAAGAGAGAAGGAGAAAGGGTTTCCACACTTGCGCTGAATTTCAGCCCCTGACTATGTGGTGGTTCCTGGAATGATGTTAGTCAGGACTCCTCCCCAAACCCATTCATTGCCTTTGCTGACTGGAAATACAGAGTGATGGGTCCGGGCTTCCAAGAATATGTGACTGTCCTTGAGGGAATGCTAAAATTAGCTCATATTCCATACAAATTCTTATAAACCATTAATACTTTATAACCATTAATCTCCATATGATTTCACTATGTAAATCAACCATGAATGCATGGTTCAGTACATTTACCACATGTAAAAAGAACTGTAGCTCATTTCAGCCAAAACAAAGTGGTTCAGTTTTACCATCCCTAAATTTGATCTACGTTTACATCTGTTTATAAAATCTGAGCATTTCCCCCCCTTGGCCTAATGCTTCAGTGCTCTCTTCTAATAAGAAAATCAATATATGTATCCAGTACTCATGAGTAACCCTATAATAATAAACAGAGTACATGCAATTGAAAAAAAGTAATTTCAGGAAAAAACTGATTAGGATTGTGGTCAACCACAGTCTTTCTTAAAAATAAAGGTTATGCAGTATTAGGAATATAATCTTTTCATTTGATTATATCATTTTGAGAAACCCTTAATCCTAATTAAAATAATCTTTATTCAAACAGCGTTTGGTGTTCTTTCTCTTCATACAATTAATAATGCAGTTAATCTAAAGTATTCTAAATTAAGATGTTTTAAAATTTCTGACTCCGTTCAATTTTATAATTGTTCTTCTGGCTCTCTGTATTTGATGAACATGTTTAAAGGAATATTTGCATTCTGAATCATCAGTTTTATACCAAATAATAAATGAAAATATTTTGTGATGACAAGTGTTTTTTTTAGAAAAGTTTATCTTTATTTTCCTAGAAATATACTTGCTCTTTTTTGATGCTGCCTACTTTGAGTTGCTAATTTTCTATTTCATAAAATTTTTACATTAAAAAATAAAATGTTTTAAACTTGAATTCCTCATACCTTTGCAAACACGCCAATTTCTTATGCAAAATAGGAAATGTACACTTCTCATTCGCTCTTTCGCTCATCTTTGATGGTTGCACTTTGATAAATAAATAGATCATCTAAGATTCAATAGGCCAATTGCAGCATATAATAGCTATTCAGAGGCAATTAAACTGCCTTTTTTCATGCCGGCATGTGAGCCGCCCTTTCACAACCTTCAACTTGATTCGTGGTGATTCAAAATTAACTTAAAAGTCTTGTTTGCTGACAGCTTAAAGCTTAATTGACTGAAAGCCAAAGAGAGTGTGTTCTGTATTCAGCACTAGGGCTATTGATAAAGCCATGTGTAAATTGTGCATGGTGAAAGACAGCGATTGGGCCCCTGTTCCTGTATTAGCCCACAACTTAGCATTGCTGCCCAGTCAGAATTGCTTTGTCAAACCTTTTATCACCCCAGGTTAACTCTCTCTGGGGTTGCTCCAGCGGCAGAGCAGTCCAGTGTTGAGCTTGTAGGATACAGTGGGGCTTGCTGGAATTCTGTTACTTACTTGTGGTTTCATTCCCTGCCCCCCCCCCCCCCTTTCATGTAGTATTGGCCTTTCATTTCTGAACAGGACTGTGGGTAGCATATTTCAAGAAGCTACTGATTGTCTGTATTTGGCGTTTTAGGAAAGCAGAGTATATAGGTTTAGGGATTTTGAAAAAGATTGTAAGAAAAACAAGTATCATGATATTGATTTGCCTCTCTTATGAAAATTAAATCTAGCCATTTTGAACATTTAATTAGGATAAGGAGTGCATGCTTAATAGCCTCAAGTGTAATGTAAACTATTACATTACACTAACAGCTACACTGTCAGATTCTTTCAATACTTTTATTCAAAAAATATTTCAGTGATTATTATACCTTTTAGGCATGTGTATTTTTTTTTAAAAATTGATGTTTACCAAATAAATGAGATGGATGATTAATATGTTAATATATATTATAAATTTCATAGTTAAGCCTTTTTTCAAAAAGAAAAGCCTTAGTAGAGTCAGTTGTATAGAAAGTACCACACAGTTTGCATATAAATATGCATTAACAAATAATGAAAAATTCAGAGGCAAAACTAAAACAATTTTCAGAAGCACTGTACAATTGTCATTTATCATGTTCACATATAGCGGAACTCTGTAGGCTTTATATTTTAATGTGAAGCTTTTGATCTCTTAGTGCTTTAATAAAATGTTAAGTTTCACCACGTAATGTATTTTGAAGATATTTTACGAGTAATGTTTGACTTTTTTGGATCTTTGTGCAGTGATATGTAAATATGTTTGTGATGAACTCTATTTTATATTTCTTGTCTCAATTTTATACAGTCAAATCTTAAATTCAGCAAGGCAGATTCATAACATTTTTTAAAAAATTTTCTCATTTACCTAATGTTGTCTATGTTAATTAAATATTTGAAATGTGATAAAGCTTAAATTGCCTAGTTCATATCCTTGCAATTTAGCGTAGTTGTTTTTGTTTTTAGGGCATTCAAATGAAGCATATAAAGTAAAATCTAATTTTGATAATTTTGATGGAAATAATGAAAATAATTTTTTTCGTTATTTTGTATTTCAGGTTCTATATAATGGCATTAAAAAGATATTCTGCATCTTAAATATTTTCTTACAGAAAATGTCTTTTTTATTTTAGTATCTTTTTATTTTAGCATTAGACTTAGGATTAGATATTGCTATATCTTATTGATATTCTGGTAACCATGGCTATCTAATTTTACCTGCCTCCCAATTGATTTCCAATAAGAACTGAGTCTATTCATAAAGAATCAGGATAAGTTGCAACTTAGTTTCAAAATGACTATAATTTAAAATAGTGTGTTACTCCTGTATACTTTTCAATAAAATAGTAATCATGGTTCAAAATGTAAAATCCAGGGGAGTACTGGTTTTATTGAAGTTTCACCTATACCCAGTGAGATTTGAGAGTCAAGAATGAATTGCTTTTATTGATCATGTTTTTGTATTAATGGTTAATCTAACATATCTTTAAAGGCACAAATTATTTGAAAACAACATTTTGTTTCTTTTTCATAATGTAGTTGTTTAGTGTATACAAAACAATTGTATTGTTACAGAGGGCGAATAAATTCCTTTTTGTATTTTTACCTTTAAAAACAAAGAGGCTGAATTCGATCATAAAGGTACTGTCTATTTTGTTTTAAACTAATTGAACAATTGTGGTGATTAAAAAACAAAACTTAGGACTTAAAATTTCGGAAAGATGGCATGGTGTGTTGAAATATTGATTCCACAGTCAGTCAGAGATTAGCAGTAAGAGATTCTTCGTGCAGATTCTGAAAGGCATGAAAGCATTTTGTCAGGCCTTGCTGACTTTGCCAGCCCTGTTTTGTAGATGGAAAAAATGAGAATTTACCTGAAGTTCTGAAAGAATGTACCTGTTTCAAGGAGGGCCAGGTCAGAGTCAAGTTTAGTAGTGCAAATTCTTTATATATTTTTTTAAAATACTGTATTTTTCTGGCAAAATTACTATAATTGCAAGGCTTTGGATTTTTATTTATTTATTGCAAAACACTGTTTTCAATTTTTTTGAGATTGAAGGCTCTTCTAGGAAAGTGTGACTAATTTATATGCACAACATTCATGCTAACTTTGGATATCCGCCCCCCCCCCCACCTTTTCTCTTGTTATTTGCACATGATACTTTTACATAGTAGATCAATTTTAGTTTTACTATTTTTCTTGCATCTTCCCCAAGAACTTTCTCATTTTTAAAATTAGTAGACTGTTACTTTTAGTATCTGCATTTGATAATGTTTGGTAGAACTGTTGATATACCTTACCCAGTGAAAAGAAATGTACATTTTATATTCCATAGTGTATTAAAAGTATGTCCCAGTGCAGCATGTAAGGGAAAATTTGGCCATCTGTGGTGAGATTTGGTTTTACGTTATCTTCTTTAATTTCTGAGCCTTGAAATGTTTTATAATTGGAATATAATATTATGATATTACATTTACCAAATTATTCAAGTAATATTACACTTGTTCATATCTTAGCGATTGAAACATTATGTTGAGGTATTGGTAAAAAAAAAAAAAAGTGAAAACACCATAGATCGAATGAACTGATAATTAGAATACTAAAAAGTTTCTAATTATTACAGTTTGTATTCAGACAGTGTGTATTTGGCATTTTAAAGTACCTAATAGCTAAACGAATACTTATATTTTGTATTTAGTTATGTAAACATCCCTGGGAATATATCAAATGTTATCCAGTTCGGTAAAATGCCCGTATAATATTGTGACTCTCATTTAGGTTGAAATCCATATTAAAATTGAAAGTGGTAAGTTGTAAAACTATAGATGAGATCCTAAGTATCTGGTCATATATTTTTATTTGAGCTTTTAAAAATGAAGAATGAATTAATGTCTTTCAGAAATGACATTTTCATTAATGTTAGCTTGAAATTGAGAGGATTAGTGTAATAGCATACAAGAATTAACTTCTGATAAGTTCAGAGAAAATTACTTGACCATCAACTTTATGCATATGATCTAATAACATTACTAAACACAGATCATTATTATTTACTTCATCTTTTAGGTAATAGAAGGTAAATGTATCTTAACTTTCTCTCTCTACTTAATGATACCTAAAATAATGCACAGTGCATTATAGTAGATATTCAGCAGCTGAGATGATTATACATCGAAAGTGAGATATGAATAGCATTGATAAAAGAAGCATTATTTTAAAATACATTCAGGATCAAAGCCAAGATTACTTCCTCATGAATTCTCTATTGTGATTAACTTGACTTTATTTGGCTTATATGTGATGCTGAATTATATATGATGCTGAATGGTAGGAAAGACATCAGGTTTTATTTGGATAGATCAGACAGGAAAGAGTTGACTGTAACTCCGAGAGTTATGCCATGTAATCCAAAAGAGGCTGATCATTAGGTTAATGTCCTCTTTGCTAATCATTTGTAAAAATTGCCCTCTAAACTAGTAGAAAACATGTCTTAATATTTGGGGGTATTTTTGATAAGACAATGCCCGGTTAAACAGAGTGGTTGAAACATCCCTAAGTGCTAATGAGTACTTACTTGGTAGTCTATACTAATGCTTTAGTGGATGCTGAACAAGTTTAGATGTTAAGCTTTTTAGGAAGAGTGAATGATGGCTAATGATTATTTAATGACAGATCTCTGGACTGAAAGGCATTTAGCACTCAAAGTATACTGCAAAGCCTATTTCTCAAAGCTTCAGACAGGTTTATTTGGTCTCACCTTGAATAGAACAGTGCTGTATTGATTTCATTGGTGTGGATTTAAACACACTATCGGCTTAGAATAGCACTAGTATGCAGTAGAAAATGATTGTCTTAACCCTTATGGTGACTCTAAGCTATTCTCTGATATGACGATGTGAACTTTGGAAGCAATCATGAATTTATTTACAATATTTGGCGTTCAGTATGTGAGTTTGGAAAACCTTTGTGCATGTGAGCTTATAGTAGAAATTAACTTGTAGTGAGGCATATGTAGAGGTAACTAAAACTTAAAATTATATTTTTATTTGGTGTCTTCCTTCATATTTTAGAAGAATTTCTCTTCTATGGAAGCTGTTGATGTTTCTGTGGATGACATGCCAATTTTATTATCCTGCTGGATAATATCTTATTTAAGTATTTGGTCTCTAGATGGTAATAATGTTTATGCTTAGTACTTTGTTTTTTTTTTTGTATATTTCAATATTTCACATATATATATTCCATATAAAATCCAGTTTACGCTAGTTACTTCATATGCTTGATAGAACATTTCCTACCAGGTTTTTACATTTGTTCTAGATAGCCCCAGTAGAAAATATGTGTAACATTATTAGGTACTAGAGACCAAAACTTATTTTAAGACCTTTTTCTAATTATAAATTTTATTTGCTTGCTATTCTTTTGAGAAGCATTTGTAATTATACAGGATTTGAAGATACCTCATAAAGATTTAACCTGGAGCAGGTGTCAAATATTAACTAGTTTCTATGCATCGTACAGTGATGCACAGGCCAGTGAAGATTCGAGGGATCCATCTGGGACGTTGCTATGAGTGACCACTCTCTTTGTGCCCTTCACCTTGTCACTTGAACACTTAAACTACTTCATCTTCCTTATCTACAAAATATGCATATTGGTTTGGTGAGAAGAGTTCTATGATCCCTTTTTTCTCTGAAGTTCCAAAATTCTCCACTAACAATCATCTAGTCTTAGACCTAGGAGATATTTTTTACACACTTTATTTCTGATTTGTTTGCTTTTCCCTTTAAATGCTTTTCTTTAAAAAACGTTTGTTTATATTGA
Source organism: Acinonyx jubatus (assembly GCF_027475565.1). Taxonomy (NCBI): domain Eukaryota; kingdom Metazoa; phylum Chordata; class Mammalia; order Carnivora; family Felidae; genus Acinonyx; species Acinonyx jubatus. Next base: position 73,804,567 of record NC_069392.1, read on the forward strand.
GAGAGAGAGAGAGAGAGAGAGAGAGAGAGAGAGAGCACGTACATACGCATGAGCAAGAGAGGGGCAGAGAGAAAAGGAGAGAGAATCCCAAGCAGGCTCTGCACTGTCAGCACAGAGCCCGACATAGGGATCAATCTCGCAAACCGTGAGATTTTGACCTGAGCTGAAATCAAGAGTCTGCTGCTTAATTGACCAAGCCACTCACCCAGGCACCCCTCCTCCGCCCCTCCTTCTCCCCTCCTTTTAAATTCTTAATGGTATATCTTTTTTTGGAAAGAGTTTGGAGAGAGATTGTAGTGGGCACATAATTAGGTCATTATAACACATATAGTATTAGTAGGTGTGTGAAGATCCCTAAGTAAGCAGATGGAATTGCATGGACCTGGTATTCTGATTATTTAAAAGATGGCCTTCAGGTTTTTTGTTTTCTAAATGAGGAATGTTTTACCTTTAACATTCTTTCTAACCATAAGTTTCTTGTTATGTGAGTGTTTTGTAGAAATCAAAAACATTGGATAAAGTATTGGAGAAATCATTCAGTTTTTTTTTTCTTTTGCTAACAAGAGAAAGCTTTTTGAGCAAAATCATAAACACGTGTTAAATTCTTGCTTAGGATAGTTTGCATCTGCCTGTGTTCAGCCCTCCCATGCCATGTCGTGACCCTGACACCGGTGGGCTTGCAGGGGCAGTGGTGGCAGGGGTTCTCGGTAACTGTTACCGTGTCTTGACTTTATTTTCCCTTTTTTTCTGCCAAAAAGTCCCAGAGCGGTTGAGTAAAATAAGAACCAGCCTGGATGTATGTGTCCATTTTTCATCAATACTCATTTATTTTCTAGGTTTTTACATAGGAAAGTAGCTCTCTAGTCTTAATAAAAGGTGAATTAAGATGAGAAGACTATAAAACTATCTCTTCACAACTCCTGAGTAATAATGATTGGAGCTACGCAGGCAGAATTTGGAGGAAATGATTATGTGTTTATCATGTAGCATTTATCACGTAGCGTTATATGTTTAGCATGTAGATTTTTTAAAAACCAGTCTTTGAAAATAGTGGGACATCTTACAAACCAGAGTATCTGACTACATACATATGTAGGTTAAAATATTAAACTTTTCTCTTAGTGTTCATCTCAAGAATAGTAGCTTTTCCAAATCCAGAGTAGTAACAAATCGATGACTGAATTCCAGTATCTCTAGGTGTATGTACTTTGCTTTTTTTAAACACTGGAAGGGCTATGCAAAAATTCAAGGCTCAAGGACTGTTTCAATTTGATATGTACAAGATAGGCAACTCAGATTCAAGTTATAAATGGAATTAACTAATTAATAGGAAATCATATGAAATAGTCACATGAAAGAGAATATTAGTCAATTTTAATATCCGTATGTGTATGCTTATTTGAGAAGAAATCATATAAACAAAAAAAAGGTCTGGAAAAAAGAAATTTGCCAAGCAACAACTGCAGTCAATTTGATAGACTGGTTATCCTCATAAGATGAGGAAATGTAAAATAATTTTAAAACCCTCTATTATAATTTCATCTATTTAAAAAAAATTTTTAATGTTTATTTATTTTTGAGAAAGAGAGACAGAGCACGAGAGGGGGAGGGACAGAGAGAGAGGGAGACACAGAATCCAAAGCAGGCTCCAGGCTCTGAGCTGTCAGCACAGAGCCCATTGTGGGGCTCAAACCCACCACGGATCGTGAGATCATGGCGTGAGCCGAAGTCGGATGCTAAACCGACTGAGCCACCCAGGCGCCCCACGTGTATAATAATTTTAAAGGCACATAATTCCTCTCTCTACATGTGGCTTAAAAATGATAACAGCATGAACATGTGACAGGCTCAGAAACGGAAATCCTGTTTAGCTATCTAATAAATTCAAGATTTCTGTCTTTTAAGTTCTCTGGAGCTACTTAGAAATCTCCTTGAAAAATGAACTAAAATGTCTTTTACATATGTGCATATTCCTTAGACTGTATAGATGGGCTACTTTTTCTATAGGTTCTAGGCTAATAATGCATGTATCCTTAATGGCTTGAGGCTGTGGTTTGTTTCCTCAGTGGCTTTTAGACTTTTAGTACAAATGCTTAGTTTACTTTTACTTATTTGTTTTTCTTTTTCAAAGCTTTACTTTCTTGGTCATCTGTTAATGTACTTTCTTGGTCGTCTATTAATGTGATTAATAAATTACAAGTCAAAGTTGTCTATGACCTTTTTATTTCCCCTTTAAATTTCTTTTCCTTATTTCTTTTCTCATTCTATTTCCCTTTTAAATTAAAAAATATTTTTCCTTAAAATTTTTTTTATTTGTTTAGTTTTTAGGAATTGTACCATATGTTAACCTCTATCAAGTTTTCAATAGCTCACAGGATGCATATAAAGGATAGATCTTATGTATTTCTGCTTGTTGTCAACTTGGTTATTAAAATCTTAGCTATAAAACTTTGTTTCGGGCTTAACCACCACACCTTTTCCCAGATCTGCTGTTACTTCAAAGGTCTGGCCATTAATTTCCAAGATATTGGAATTATGCTACCCCTGACTATGCTCTATTATTTCTGCTTAACAACTCACCTGTAGTGAAGAAAGCAGAATGAAAAATAACATGTGAAATAAGGTGATCATTTTTCAAAATCTGAGATAACATAATCTAAGAAAAATAAAGGCAAGAAATACCTTAGATGCTCCAATTTACTGCAAGCTAACCTTTTAAAAATGGTAACTTTTAATTACAAAGCATTGTTTCATTATTGTGACCAAATGTATAGTAACTCAGAAAAATGAATACTCCACAAACTTCTTGTAAATGAGCAGATGTGCTTGTTAACTTCTCAAAGGTAGAATAAGGCAGTTATCCCCTTTGATCTGGTTTTGTATCACCGAGTTGATAAAGATAAATACCTAGGCGAAAATTGTTTTTAAGTGTATCCAATTAATAGTTTGTTATTTTATGAACAACAGTGACCTCAGGTATAGCAGTTTATTTTTCACTGTGCTGTAATGTACAGGTGTCAAATTGTCATAGAATGTATCCTAACAGTCCCCCAAATGTTAAGCCTCATGTGTCTCATGTGATTTTTAAAATAAGTACATCATGTCTACTCCGGTATTTTTATAGGTGTATCTCATTGGTAGAAGGTGTCTTTTTCTGAACATTAACTGTATGAGAATTTATGAGAATGATTTGCCATGTTTTCAGATTTCTGTGATTTTGCAAGCCTCTAACCACTATTTCTGAAATATATCTTTCTTCATGAAAAAGCTAATAACGTTCTTAATGTTAGTTTGTAGCTTTTAAAACTTGGCATGTTATCTCAGATTCACCTTTGAGAAGTAAAGTGAACCAACACTTGAACATTATTCTTGGTAGTTATTTACTACAAGATTTCTGACTACATAGATATCATAGATCTTAGGAATTTTTGAATTTCTGTTTTCTCTCAAACTGAGAGTATTTGCACTAAAAGTAAAAACAAATTGACTTGTTGATGTTTAGGTAGAGAATAAGGGGGAAAATAAGATAATGCATATCATAGAGAAAAGGATGTGGAACTTGTCTATGAAGAATAAAAAATTTGTTACAAGAATTACTTGAAAATACAAGTTGCTTTCAAAGCTTACGGTTTCTAATTATCAAAATAATCAATAGATGAGCATACCCTCATGATAGTGATTATTTTAAGTTTCCTTTGAAACAGAAAATCATTTTGGAGTGTTTTATCTGATTTTGAGGAGAATGGATATGATGTATTTTGTCAAATGCACACACATAATACATATATATGCAAAGGCATGATTTTAAAATGGCTTCAGCAGCAACAGGAGATAGGCATTTGCAGAACCTGTGGTGTTCCAGCAGGGGGCTATCGTGCATGCATACAAATGAAGAGCATGTTTGTTTACTTCAGCTTTCAAAGGAGGGGGGACACCATGCACAAGCAACCCAAACAGGAAAGGCCTCATAGATTTGGGGAGCAAATCTATACCCCTCACCCCCAGTAGGTATGAGGAAAACACTGACAGATGGGTCACAGAATAACTAAAATATGTTGGTGAGAGGTGAATACTCAAAGCATTCTATGTGCACACACCTGGTTTGGTAATAATGGGAAAATTTTGAAATAAATGTTCAAGTGACCCACGATTGTCATTTTTATCTTTTTTCCCAAGGAGGTAGACTGGAAGATTCAGAAAACTTGGTCTGTTTTATTCATTTCAGGCGCACAGGTCGAAATTCACATGTTGGCCATATCACCAACTATCTGCAATTTAAATTTTTTTTCCATATCATCGACATTTATGTGCCTTATTATGTAAAACGTGCAGGATTTGCAGTGCTCTGAAGTGTGCCAACAAATGAAAAAAATGTTCAGTATTCGTACAAAAGCACTTGGCCGAAGGAAAGAAACTTCATTACATTTACAATGGTATAGACCCACTAATTCTCCTTGTAATTTTAGGAAACCCAGATTCACCACCAAGAGAGTGAGGTCTGAGAGTCCTTTTTCACACATTGGATGGTCACCAATCTATGCCTTTTTGTGTTTCTGTTTAACAAATTCTTTATAGTGTTTGACCAAGAATTGGGGTATAACGTATAACTGAAATCTAATTAGAAGAAGACTAGCCTTTTAAATTCTTTTAAAAACAAATTGGCTCTAAAATGAATTAATATGAAAAGAGTTTTGCTTATTTTAAACATCTCCCCCCCCGCCCCCCAACCCCTGGCCGTTGTTAACAAAGCTTATTTGGAAGATTACTGTTACAAAGTTGATATCTCTGTGGCCTTGTACTTTACTGGTCTTAACTCTAAGTAGCAAGTAGTGGTAGAAAATGTCTGGGCCAAATATATCTGGAAACAGTTTACACTGTGGAAACTCCACTGAGGGTCACTGTTCTCATTATGATTCTAAAACATAGACAACACATTTTTAAAATCTCAAAAATCCAGTTCTAGCTCACTTAAATTTTACTGTCTTGGTACACTAAGACTATTGTATACTATTATATATGTGCATATAATTATATATTCTTTTTTTTGTTTATTTATTTTGAGGGAGAGAGTGTGCGTGAGGGAGGGGCAGAGAGAGAGGGAGAGCGGCAGAATCTCAAGCAGGTTCTGTGCTGTCAGCACAGAGCCCAACGTGGGGCTCAGACCCACAAACCCTGAGAGCATGCCCTGAGCCGAAATCAAGAGTGGGACGCTTAACTGACTGAGCTGCCCGGGCGTCCCCATATGATTATATATTCTTAATGTGTGTATGTATATGTAAAGTCAGCATATTTGATTAGCACCATATAATGATTAAAAAGGCATATCTTAAAAATAATATTCCATTAGGCAACCACATTTATCAATTTTGATAATAGGAGAAAGTTGAAGTTATTTTGTTTAAAGTACACCTGAAAAACAGTTTGAACTCAACTTGCTTTTGAAGACCTAGCTTCTTTTAGGTTCTTCTGTTTATGTTAAGGCATGTTTTAAAATATATTTTGATTGGACAGAGTTCACTGTCATACTAAATTCATCTTAATATACAATCTTATAGATTTTTCATAGTATCAGTTGATAATGCCACATCACATGTAAAGTATCCCTGGGATTGAGAAAAGAGAAATGAGCTAAAAATGAAGATTTGGAAGAATATTTCGCTGGTCTGAAAATAGAAATATTTTGTAGTTTAATTGACTAACATTTGATCCATATGCTAAGACTATTCTAGCCATGTGCAGACTTGGTAAATAGTAAATCATGTCTTAATTCTGAGTTTCTCTGTTCTCAAGATTGCCAGTATTAATAAAGTTCACTTTATTAAAACTACTTTGTTCTTTAATAATTAATCAAAACATGGTATTACTGAATATGCCTTATGGCAAATAAAACAAAGGTGGAAGGGATCATGATAGAGACTATTTTCTAGCTTAATCCAGCTTAGTATATTAAACAGTCTTGACATGATGCCATTTAGTTTTCACTGTGAGATCTTGCAACATACTCTTTTCTGATCATTCAAATAGAATCCTACAAAGTCCCAGATATTTATTAGTATGCAGTCTTACTAAATACAAGTTTTTTTGTTCTCTGAGGCAATATGTAGTAAAAGAAATTTATTTTTCTATACGTACAATTCTAAAATTTATTAAATATGGAAAGGGTAAAGAAAAGCATTTAAAATTTTATTGCCATCTATTTATCATGAATAAATCAGTGTTTCTGAATTTCCAAAGGGATGTTTAGAGTATATTGAAATTTATACCAAATTCAGAAAACATTGATGTCATTGCGAATGTCACGTGGACTCTGTCATGTGCCAGAGAAATTTCTACGTAAAATTAGCAAGCTAAACCAATCCGAATGCAACGTTCTGTTTTAAAAAACCTTAAAGATATGTGTGTGATTTAGTTTTAAGGATAATTATGATCTTGAAGTGAATTACGATTGAATTCAACCACATTACATCATTAATTTTGACTAGAATTTTAAATATCAAACATATGTCAGTCCTCTGTGGAAAGCATTCTGATGCTCGATCCTAAACAAAGAATTAAATTTTGGAGAACAGTTTTTCCGGGTCAATTCTCACAGTTCTTAGACTGTATTCTCAGAGTAGTAAACGGGTAGTATCGTCTTATCCGAGGCTTAATACCTAATACAATAACAGAGCCCCATCAATAGAGGGCTAATAGCAGATATGAAGGATCTGCGGGCACTTCGTCTCGTAAAACCGCTGTTCGCCCTAATTCAAATCCATTGATTCCTATTCCAGTTAAAACTGAAGAACTTAATATGTCTTTTAATCCTTTTATTGTAAGCTAGGATAAAATTAATTTTACCCTGGAACTGCACAAAGCCAATTAACATGATCTTTAGAGTTATTTAGTAAAGTGCTTCAAACTGGTAAATTTATCTTGACCTCTTGGTTGCACTCTCTGACTGCTTTTTAAATGAGGTAATCAATATCTCACAGCCCTTTAAATAGCTTAAACTTCTCAAATATTTTACCTGTGTTCTAGTTAAGCTGTAAGTAAAGTGTTTACTCCTGTTCGCGTAAATCTAGAGTCAATTATGCTAAATCTAAAGACAATTCTGTACTTTTGAGGAACACTGTATGAATTAAAACAGTTGTTTTAATAAAATCAAAGGCTCGTATTTTGTTTAAAGTAACCCAATAACGAAGAGACATTTTATTTTTGCACAGAACAACTATTCTGTTTGCAACTCAAAATGTAGAACATTTATGTCCTTTCCCACAGCACGCAGCTTCTGTTTTCCACACAGGGCCAGTCGAAGGTATTAATTTTCTTACTGTGATAGGGTGATCAACCGTCCTGTCAAGAAAATGGATCTCCATGTCACCCTTTAGCATGATTAAATGGAGGCATGTGTCTGTGAAAAAATACCAAATTTTCATGAGACAAATGAAACTGTAGAAAGGTCTACTTTTATAGAATTATTTTACTTTTAATATTTCAAAATCTCCCATTTGATTATCACTTATAGGAAAACATTTCAGCTAATTGCATATTGTCTTGTATTATTTAAGAGCAAACCCAGGCAAAGCCAATAATTTTAAATGTCTTCAAATCTAAAAAATTAAAGAATCAGAAATTGGGGTATGTTACTGTTGGAATAGTAGTAGGGATGGGCCGCCGTACTTAATACAGTCACTAATCAGTCAGTGTCTCTTTTAGGGGATCCCTTTTCTTCCTCTTACTCCTTGTTAACAAAGAGCTATGATGTGTTCAGACCTGGATACTGCTAAAAATTAGATAGCATAGAATTTCAGCATCAGTAGTATTAATAACCAGTTGGACAGTGTTCTTATGAGCCTGTGCACATGCTGAACTTTAAATTACACCAAGTGATATACTTGACAGCTAATTAAGATTTCATATTTTGGCCACTTAGCAGAGAGCACCTGTTATGATCCTTTCTATTAGCTTCAGGATAAAATTTACAAATGGCTGTTTTAACGTACGTTATTAAAACTTCCCTAAAGTCTTAATTCCTTCCCGAGAAGTGGGAGTTAAGACAAGATTGAGGTAATTAAACAAAAGGAACAGAGGGAAGGTGGGGGACCAGGGCTAGAGGCGGAGCTCTCCAAATGCCCCTGTTGTTTAATTTCCTACTGGAAGCAGCCCATGTGTGCTTCTGCCCCCCGCCCCCCTTCCCCCTTCAAGCAGTGGCCGTTGCAGAGGCTGAACGGCTGGGGTCAATGCCTTGCCTATTGATCAGTATCCCTGCAGTCCCCTGCTCCAGCAGCTGCTTCATTGGCTTCTTTCAGGGCCTGCTTCAGTACATTAGAATAGAAATCCATAACCAGAGCTGTGCTCATCCAAGCAGGGGAAGAAACTAAATTAAATGGTATAAAACAATCTTGGATCAGGAGTTTGTGCCAATTCATCTTGATCTAAGATGTCACACCGGGCGCTCTGTCTGAGCACCTGGGCTAGAGGCAGCCATAGTGAAAATAGATGGAGCTGCGATCATTCATTTGTCAGCTAAGGAGCAAGGCAGCGGTTAGCAATTCCCTTCTGCAGAGGTCAGCTGACAGAACAATCAGTGCAACTGCAGAATAGAGCTTTCCTTTGAACTATTGTTATGGAGCATGCTCTTGCTGAGTCGTGGGGGGAGGGGAGCTTCATTTGCTTCCTGTTTCAAGACTGCTATGGAAATAGTGAAATATACACTACATGCATCTAGATGCAGTTGCACAGAGCTCTTACTCCCATGTCTGTCCCTGTACTCAAATAAAGTTGGCTTTAAATGCACGTTCTGATATCTAGATGATCAAACTGTTACATATCACTTTCTCTAGAATTTGGGTTCATTTTCATCCTCCTAAACACAGAGGCAGTGGTTATTGATTTTGTTTCTTCTTCGTATGGCTAACCTTTTAGGTTTTTCCCCCACTTCAGTTATTACAACTATGACAGACCAGTGGCATACTTGGAATCTCTGATTGCACGTACACATTAACACTCTTACTAATGTTTCTGTACCTTTAATAAACTCGGAAAAAAACACGAAGAGAGAGAGTTACATAGAATGGTATCAGAAGATATTTCTGAATGTTACTTAAATATTTTTGAACATTTTAATTGAGGCTTTTTATAAGAAATGTGAATTCATGAAATATTTATGACTTTAGAAGTGACGGAGTAGTTTTATAACATTGGAGGAATATCCTTAACTATACTATAAAAAATAAATTAGGGAGATGAATAAAATTTTATATAGAAGATTTAGAATATTTTTAAAGATCAGTGTATTCTCTGTGGACTCATACTGGATTTTGTCTTTCTGTATACTACATGACAACTAATGACAAATTTTCAGAACTACCTTTTTTTTAATGTTTATTTTTGACAGAGAGAAAGAGAGAGAGAGAGAGAGAGAGAATATGTGCAGGGGAGGGGCAGAGAGAGAGAGGGAGACAGAGGATCTGAAGCAGGCTCTGTGCTGAGAGCTGCGAGCCCAGAGCCCAGTTTGGGGCTCAAACACATGATCCCTGAGATCATAACCTGAGCTGAAGTCAGAAACTTAACCCACTGAGCCACCCAAACACCTCCTTTTTTTAAACATTAAGCTGTGACATGCAGAATCTTAGAGACTATGTTGGCAACCACGAATCTTTTTTTTGGTACTCCATTGTACCAAACTTTTATTTTCCACATAAATAGTAACCACTCTTTGATGTTTCCATTTTAGTTTTCTTAGTGTTTTTTTTTTTTTTGTAAGTACTTTAATGCCACTCTCTTACGGAATTACTCCTTTCTAACTACTAAATTCTTTGTAATATCCTACCATTTCCTTTTCTTAGCCTCACCCAGGTCTCCTTGCCCGCTTCTATTCTGCCTTTGAGCACAGTTAAAAAAATGCAATTTAAAATTTCTACTTAAAAGCTTTGTGCTCTAGGTGTTTTGTTTGTTTTTATTAAGCTTCTGGAGAAGCCGTATCTACTTATCTTAAAAGGATTTCTTTGTTTTTACTTTTGTGTTAGTTAATTTTTGCTTAAATTCTTACTGTTTTTGACTAAATTTGTTACTTTTTGTTTTAATTTTTTAAATTAATTTTGATAATTAGTTAATTTAGATTCTTAAAAGAACTTAAGGCATGACATCTAAAGTTTGCAGTGTTTCCATCAACTTCCCAAAGACCAAACCAATCTTTTTTAAAATTTTTTCTTAACATTTTATTTTTTAGAGAGGGAGAGCATGCACGGGGTGGGGTGGGGGCTGGCAGTGAGAAAGAGGGAGACAGAGAATTCCAAGCAGGCTCCATGCTGTCGACACAGGGCTTCAACCCACGAACCTTGAGATTATGACCTGAGCCAAAGTCTGATGCTCAAGTGACTGAGCCACCCAGGTGCCCCAAGACCAAACCAATCGTAATCTCACTTTGGTTTCTACAATATCCTTCTAATCCCCTAAATCTAATTATGTTACTCTGTGGCTTAAATCTTACCTTGAGTATCTTCCCACTTTTTATAGGATAAAGGTTGAAATGTGAATATGGTCTATGGTGCCATCTGTGGTCTAGCCCGTGCCTGCCTCTCTTGCCTGTTTTCTATCTTTCTCTTGGCTCTTAGGCTTCCAACCTGTCTTTGAGTTGGAAGTCAACAAATTACTTCATGCTTGAGGTTCTTATACAGACTGTTCTCTCAGTTCATAGTGTTCTCATTGACTCTGTAACCTATTTCTAATTCTTATTTAGTAGGCTTTAAGTTCAAAGAGGACAGGGATTTTGCTTTTCTCATCCCTGTTCACTTCCAGTATAATACCATGAATACATCAGACCTTCGATTCTTATATGTTGAATGACTGAGTAACTGATGGAATGAATGGATTTCTACCACCACTGTTTTTCACCTGATCGTTGCAGGAGTCTTCTTTTAGTTCTGCTGGACACCAGTCTTGTTTTACCTCGTAATCTACCTTTCTATCGCCACTCTCATGGTCTTTCTAACAGTGAATAAATCTGATATCACCACCTTATGCAAAATTGTTCCAATAGCTTTCCATTAAACAAAAGTTAAAAGTCTTCAGCTTGCCATGCACAAGTCTGTCTTGATTTGGTACCCCTTTAGCCTCTCCCATTGTCATTCCCTTGCCTTACCTTCAATTAGCATAGAATGACAGAGTAAATGAAGAGACAAAATAAAACATCTAAAAGCACTCAGAGGTCCCTGCTGCTAATTTCTTAGCGTTCTGAGCTCTGAGGGCCCTTTTCTATATTGATTTAAGTAATATAGAGAGTGAAGTATTAAAAGGGGCTGGATGGATGACTAGAGAGAGTAGAAGACTGACCTCCAATGAAGATGTCTCCAGAAGTTCACTTTTTAAATTTCTCTGTACCAAATATATAGCTGTGAGAGATAAAATATACAAACAGCAAACCAAAGAGACATAACTAGTCTCCAGAAAGATAGATACCCTTGTGGACAAGTAATAAAATAGAAGTGATCTGGGCTAATACCCTTAGCTACTTCCCAGAAGCGGGCTTTTGGCTCCTGTGAGCTAAAGAGGACTTAAAATATATCATGAGTACAGCTTAAAGCCAGGAGTGAGGCTATGGCTTTGTCAGTTCTTGAAAGGACCCTGAAAGGATGTGGGTAGGTTACTACTCAGTTCAAATCAAAGTTGTTATTAAAGGCGAAGAAGAATAGATATTAACTCTGTGACTGGCATTGTTAACTGTAATAAAAGATTGTGGAAATAAGTGAGTTGTGTTTACCCTAAGAACCTAGAAACAAAAGAAGGGCTCCTGGCTGGCTCAGTTGGTAGAGCATGCCACTCTTGATCTTGGGATTGTGAGTTCAAGCCCCACGTTGGGCATAAAGTTTACTTAAAAAAGAACCTAGAAACAAAGAGAACAGAGAGAAAACATACAGTAGGAGAAATAGTAAAAATAACAACAGAAGTTGGTGAAATAGAAAGAAACGAAATAATAAGATCAAAACTGAAATATTTTTTTGAAAGTCTGGTAAAATATAAATTTCTAGCAATACCGATCAAGAAAGGCATGAAAAGTAATATTAGAGAAGGCACAAATAATATTTAAATGGATCCATAGCAATGATATAACTGAAATATTTTCATGATAGTACTGTAAATAACTTTAATAAATTTAAAAACTTAAGTTAGATAGATAATTCCTTTAAAACCACAAGCTATCAGAAATGACTCAAGAGGAAATAGAAAGCCAAACTGGACAAGTAACTGCCAAACTATTTTCTAAAGTAGTCGAACCTTTTTACATTTCCACCTGCAATGCATACTCATTTTCCGTCCATACTCGACAGCACATTTTATAATCCTTTTTATCACAGCCCTTCTAGTGGATGTGAAGTGATATCTCCTCGTAGTTTTGACTTGCATTTTCCTAATGACCAGTGATGTTAAGCTTCTTTGATATGCATCCCGGCCCTTTATATATCTTTGGAGAAATATCTATTCCAATTGTGTACCCATTTTAAAAGTTGTACTTTTTTTTTTTTAATTTTTTTTTTCAACGTTTATTTTTTTGGGGACAGAGAGAGACAGAGCATGAACGGGGGAGGGGCAGAGAGAGAGGGAGACACAGAATCGGAAACAGGCTCCAGGCTCTGAGCCATCAGCCCAGAGCCCGACCCGGGGCTCGAACTCACGGACCGCGAGATCGTGACCTGGCTGAAGTCGGACGCTTAACTGACTGCGCCACCCAGGCGCCCCTAAAAGTTGTACTTTTTTATTATTGAGATGTAAGAGTTTCTCATATATTCTAGATAAAATCTTTTATAGGTATCTGATTGACAGTGTTTTCTCTCAGTCTGTGTGTTGTCTTTTTACTCAGTTGATTTTGTCTTCTTAAGTGCAAAGGTTTGTAATACTGGTGAAGTCCAATTAAAGAAGCTTTTAAAATTACTTGTGCTTTTGGTATCATATCTAAGAAAGCATTGCCTACCCCCAGATCATAAAGGTATATCTATATTCTTCTTCAAGTTCTCTTATTTTAACTCTTATATTTAGTACTGTGAACCTATTTTGAGTTGATTTTTTTTAATTGATTTTTTTGTATAGAGAGAAATGGAAGCCCAGATTCATTCTTTAGCATGTGGATAACCGGACATCTCAGTGCCATTTGTAAAAAGACTGTTCTTTCTTGGAAGAGTAATCTTGAATTTTTTTTTTTAATTATATGTCTTTGTGTATTGATAGTGTTTTAACTTCTGTTTGGGTTTTCAGGTTGCTTATCAAGTATCCCACAAATGAAAAAGATTTCCACATCTTATGAGGAAAGACGGAAGCAAGCTACTGCTATTGTTTTACTAGGAGTCATAGGAGCTGAATTTGGTGCTGAAATTGAACCTCCCAAATTGTTGACCAGACCGCGAAGCTCTAGCCAGATTCCTGAGGGATTTGGCTTGACTAGTGGTGGATCCAACTACTCACTGGCCAGACACACTTGTAAGTTTTAAAATTCCTAACGCTGATCTGTTGCTTTCAGTACACATTATTTGTTAACAGAACCTCAGAATATATCCCGGGTTTTAGCTCAAACAGAATGCTGACATGAAGTTAGAAAGCAGTATGATCTGTTTGGCACATTACCCTTTGGTTATAGTTACCAAACTTTAAAAAAAAAAAAAAAAAATTAAACCATGGTCTTAAAAAATGCTTTTCTTAAAAAGCACATTTCTGATCTTTGTGTTCTCACATTTTGGTCAAGATTTTAGTCCCGACTTCTAATTTCTAAAACAATTTCTGTAAAACTATGCAACAAGTCCTGAATGTGGTTTGAAAAGTCAGGAGTGGGGGTGGATTAGTTACATTGAGAGCTCAAAGGGCCTGTGTCCTCTTGCTAACTTGTGTTCTGTGTATGTTAATAACAAGTAAGGATATTTTGTAATGTCTTTTGGTACTCCAGTGTTGGAACTCCTTTAGGTAGGGTCCTTACCTACCATATTGCAAAATAATTTCTAACAAATCGTGTTATCGTAAGGACCAAATATAATCCTACTGAATATATCACAAGGTATTCTTTATAGAACAAATTGCAGTGTGTTTGGGGGGTTTTGGCTTTTAAGCAAGGGAGAAAGAGCTATGTTGCTTTGTTAGTTATGACAGCAGAAAACTTCACTGGATCATTGTCACATACTTTTGCTGTGAAATCATGGAGCCATATTAGTAGCTTTTATAATTAAAACCCTCCTGTAGATTTAGCTGCCTGTCTCCGCATGCCACCCCCCTCCTTTTTTTCTAGATTCCTGGTACAACAAATACTTACTAGTGGTTGGTAACCTCCTGATCTCTATTTGACATTGAGCATCAGAGATTAATGATAACAGTTCCACCAGCAACAGTAATAAAGCAACTAATTCTTCGAACATGATTTTAAGCTCTTTTACATACATTAACTCACTTAATCTTCATAATAACCCTATAAAGTGGGTACTTCAGTTATCTCTGTTTTACACATAAGGCTAATTGGGCACAGAGGGGTTTACTTACCCTGGCTGAGATCACACCTCTAGGAAATGGCAGTTTTGTTCCAGCACAATCTGTTGGGTCCAGAGCTTGTGCTGTTGACCCTTACGCAAAGTGCTACTGTTTAATGGCTCCTAGATGCAAAGGGCTTAACCACTGACCTGGCTAACGCGTGCTGTTACTTTTTAACTTAAAAAGTTTTCTCTCCCCTCATTTGAACTTTAAAAGAGAAATCAAGCCTTCTTCAAAGTCGCTCAGCCAAAATGTGGTAAAATCTAAACTTGAACTCAAATGTCTAGTGACCCGAAAACCCATGCGCTTTTCATTTGCCACCTGTGCACACCGGCTCTCCCTCTCTTGCCAAGGCCTGCCGGCTGCGGGCCCCTCCCTCCCACCCCTAGTAGCTTCATCTTTTCCCAAGTTCTGCACGTTTCCTGCTCAAATCTCCCACTCTACAAAAGGCCCTAGAGTTAGGCTCACTTCTCTATGTCACTCCAGACACCCTAGGATTTGTGTATATAGTTTCTTAGAATCTTGGCATTAGACTATATTAGAGGTTAGTGAAACTTTGGCCTGATTTAGTTGGCTGGTTTTCAAACTTTTGCTCACCATCTCTCTCGCGAGGATCAAGAAATGTCTGGTTGCTCATACGGTCCTATGTTAACAGCTAAAACTTTTCAATAATAAGTTTAAACATTTGCAAAAGATGTAATTTAGAGACTATTGTGAATATGGACATTGAAAAATGAAATACTGTTCTTGTAAATATATTCAGTATATTCAATTGAATATTTACCATAACTATTTGATATCCATTTAAAAAAATACATGACAGACTTTCCTTGAAAAATCAGAAATCCTGCATCCTTGATTCTTTTCCTTAAAGAGAGAAAATTTCTCCCTCACAGTTTTAAGGAACATGTTCATTTGCATATTTAGCATCCAAAAATCAATCCTTTAAACTAACTCTATCTTAAAACTATTTGTGCTTTTAAATCTATTCCTTGAGAAGTCTTATGATGCTTTCATTTCAAGGGGTTACTTATTATGAAGACTGTTGATTTAGTTCAGCATGTTTTGTACAATATCTTAATGTATTCTTTCTTATTTTGTATTTTCCTGCAAGGAAAATGAACACAAATGCTGTGTCTCAGGAATTTTCTCATAGCTCACTAGAAGTATCTGTACATAAATGTAGGAACATCATAAATTAATGAGTTGCTGACTAATTCCACCCAAGCTGTTGGCTGGTTGCTGGGCAGATTAGTCTACATCATATTATCTCACTTATCCAGACTAGTACTGTTACCCCCTTTCAAATCACGATTTATCTTTATGCAAAATTCTGATAATTGCTTCTGTATTTTCTCTTAACTGTAATAATTTCACTTGCAAATTGTGTCTACTATAACTAGAAAAAGAGGAAGTAGGTTAGGAGAAAAGCAGGAATTTGAAAAGCTGTGGTAGAATAGAAATAGAGATTTTTCAAAGAAGCCTTGGTAATTGATAAAAGAAGAGTAGGGTCTCTGTGTTCTGCTCTTTGGGTTTGTTAGGAGACAAGGAGGTGAATGACGCATCATGGGGTCCCAAAGCCTATTTCTGACAGGATGGAAACCTTGGGATGTGCTACGTGGAGGGACTTTTGCGTGATGCCACCTCGACTTTCCGAAGCAAGATAAATAAAATTCCCCCAAACATTGAAACTATTTAAGTGTTTTAGAGTCAAGTTCATTCCTCGAGCATTTTGAATAAAGGACTAGGTGTGGGAAGAGCAAAAGATAATGCTTCTTAGCAAATAATACTATTGATTATTTTATTGAAATAGTAGCTTTCTAGCCAGCAAGAAATATATATATAAATGAAAAGGTACCTATTAGAACCAGTTTAAAATGTGTAAAATATCCTTGATATTTTCCTCACTTATTATGGCTGCCCTATTTTAATAATTATAAAATATCAGTTTAAATCCTGCTCCCATGATTGGAAACAGTCAGATGTCTAAATGTTCTTGTGTCTTTCTTGGGCTCTTTTTGGATCAGTTATATATAATAATAACCTGTTGTAATGTTAACCTGCTGGAAGTTGCTATATGTATTGCTATGTTATTTGTTTATGGGGCATTTAGAATGCATTGCAGCCATTAAATATTTAGTCCTCATGGCAACCTATTGAATGAGATAATCATTATTATCCTCATTTTGAGATAAGGCCATTAAGATACAATATTTGATGAACTTTAATTGCTAATGCACCTAGAGGTATAGATAGTGAATTCTAACCTTCCTTGAAAAGCCATTCTGTTCTGTGAAAACTTATCATTATCCCAATTATCCACATTGATAGGAGGGAAGAATGACACTGCCACCAAATTCAGAAGTCATGCTTAGTTTTATAATGCATTTCATACTTATATTTGAATATACCTGAATCATTTGTGGGAGTTACACTTCACATAAAATGTCCAAATTGCATATTGAAGACAAAGCTGAAGGACTCTGGAAATTAAGAAGCCTAGACTAGGCCACTCTTTCCTCGTGCCCTTGATCTGGGTTGCAGTTTCCTCTTGTTTAAAATAAAGGGCAGGACTATTCTGTCGTTAAAGCCCCTTTTGGTCCAGTTAATCTCTCCTTCTGAAGTGAAATAGCATCCCAGGAAATTCACCTTCATCACCTTCTCCTTTTCCATTTCGTGTAGGGATGGACACTGTCTCATTCCAAAAAGCTAACTCAAACAGAGATCATTCTTCATTTTTATTTTGATCCACAAAGACATTATTAGGACGTTTTAGGGTAGTATTTATAATGTTGCCTGTAGGTCTTTGGTGCATTCTTTCATGTGGTCACGTCTCTTCTTGCTCATTTTATAATTGTGGAATTATGCTGGCACGTCTGTAGTAAATCCCATTTTGATCTCTCATTAGCTTTTTGACTTTGGGCAAGTGGCATAAGTCATTTCCCTAGGCAGCAGACTCTGAGACAGATTTGTGTGCAGGAGTATTCTTGTGATCAATACTTTTAGGGAGTGAAAAAAACAGGATTGGGCAGAGCGAGCTGTTGAATTGCATTTCAGTTGCTTAGGAAGCTTCAGCTCATCCCAGGGAACTCTGGGACCAGGATGGCCCTTCAAACTGTCCTTGAATTGGGGCAGAGGGCTTGGCCTTCATATCCCTGTGCCCTTCAGTCACTGGATCCACAGTGCCCTAGGGAGGGGTGTGACCTTGGATGCGGCAGCTCTCTTCATGTCAGCGCAAATCCTGCAGAGGGACTTGACCAACACTTGTCAGCCACTGACCCCAAGAGCTTGGGGGCAGAGTGAGTTCTTCACTTGTGGAGGTGAGGGGATGGATAGCCTCTCCGGGCTTCCACTCGGCATGTTACTAACTTACGTGTGCCCTAGTTCCCTCTTTCTATCAACAGAAACGGAAAGAGGGGCTACCGTTGAACACGCTTTCTACTTCAACAGCTTACACATCGCTTATCACCCTGCAAGACAGCTGTTTTGTCCAACACCTAGCATGATACGAAGCACATTCGCAATAGCTGATTATTGAGCATTTACTCTGTGCTGTGTACTTTACATATAATAACTTATTTAACTTTATAATCCTTCCAAATGGGTACTATTACTGTTATCACTAAATAGAGGAGGAAACTGAACCTTTGCCCAGGACTCACCAAAGTTTTGTGAAATTGGATTAACTTTTCTTTGTGTAGACAATAAATTAAGGGCATAGGTTAAATGCTTTAAGATCCTGCTAAGTCTGAACACCTATCTTGCAACTTTAAATCAGTATATTTTCTTTTTTGACTATTAAAAACTGTTTATTTAACAAAAAAGTTCAACATGAAAACGCACGACCTGATTTTTATATTGTAGTGAAATAGGTGCTAGGGAGACAGGGCACGTGGAAGCAGTCAATTTCTTCCAGGAACACACCCATTGTTTATACTCCTTCCAAGACTTCTAACATAAGGATACTATTTCCTCGAATTACCACCATTCCAATATTGTTCTGTTGCCATCTCCACACATTGATCTATCACAATTGATCTATCATAGAGGGATCGAACCCCTGCCATATTCCATGGACATGTCTGCCACCATTTAGTTTCAATGATAATTTCTTGCCCATAAATATTTCAACTCGGGAGGGTGAGCTTTGCTCATGGTGTCTACTTGGCAAGCTCAAAGATGCTTCCAAACGAAATTCCTAAATCAGTATATTTTCACCATTTCACATAGGTGTCTTGTGTTAGAAGCAAGTAAGATTCAGAAATGTGGCTATAAATAAGAAGGGGAGGTCAGCAAGTAACAGGTCACCTGTAAATATGAACAACTCTTGACTCATCCTTTGGGGATGTGCTGCTTCCCTGGAGATATAAACATATACAAAATCCACATCGCCATACTTATGAAATGCCTTGCATCTATAGTGTGAAATATTTTGATTAGAGAAAATGAGTATTTTTCCCCACAGTGGGTCTTTAGCAATACTGTAATGCCGAATGCCAGGTTCTTTAGCGGGTCAAGGTTTTTTATGACCTCACAGATGTTACATGTGGAAAACACAGTGTTCGTGTGCATTTTTGTGTCTGTTCTGGGAAAAGGACCCACAGTTTCATTCAGTTCTCAAAAGAAAGTCATTAAAATAAAAATGGATAAGAACTCTTAAGAGTTTGTTGGAAAAAATTGCTTATCTGTTATTATAATTTTTAAAACAACAGAGTTATAATCATATTGATTAGATCAGCTATCACACCACCAAATGGAAGGCAGCCTCAGTTAGACACTACCTCAGGAATATTTTAATTTTATGAAACTTTTATGTAGAGTTTTTATTTTCTGGTACTATGTACTGTTTGATTTTATTTTGTTGTCATTTACTACTGTTGACGATTTTTCTCCAGAATGTCTATTTAATGAATATGTTGATATTGGTTGAGGTTGATTCTATAATGGATTTATTTCATAAATTTTAAGGTAAGAAAGTTAAGTCAAATTTCAAATGTTTTATCAGCAAGATTAGGACAAAGTCACGACTTGCAATTAATAACGAAACTCGTGGTACTTGCAAGTTACGAATGAAAGTAGCCACAAGGATGAGGAACACATCATGCCATTTAAAAGGATAAACATAACAAAAATGGAGATTTTCACTGTATGCAAACAAGTCATTAGATGGTATGATGACAGCCCCTGAGCAGGGCTGTAGCCATGGAGACTTCCTTTGTGTTGCTTTCCCTCGTGTTTCTAACCCTGACTTACTGGCACTTGGCGGTAATTCTGCTTTCCTGTCTTCCTACTCCGCGGGCCACCTCATTCACTCATTCTTCTCATTGCACTGACTCAGCGTTTCATCGTCTTTACCACCACTTCTCATTTGTAATTTTACCTTTGAAAATCATCCTTTGGGGGCACCTGGGTGGCCCCGTTGGTTAAGTGTCCAACCCTTGGTTTCAGCTTAGGTCATGATCTGTAGTTCATGGGTTCGAGCCGAGCCCCGCGTTGGGCTCTGCGCTGCAAGTGTGGAGCCTGCTTGGGATACTGGCTCTCTGCTCCTCTCCCACTCATATTCTCTCTCTCTCTCTTTCATGTCTCTTCCCCCTTCCCCTCTCTCCCCCTCCCTCTGTCAAAATAAGTAAGTAAAAAAAGAAGAAGAAAGAAAATCATCCTGGTTCCAGATGCCATCTGTCTTGCATTGCTATACACCTTCCGTGTTTAGAAGGCGCCTGGATGGCTCAGTTGGTTAAGCAACCGACTTCGGCTCAGGTCATGATCTCACGGTTTGTGGGTTCAGGCCTGCGGCAGGCTCTGTGCTGACAGCTCAGAGCCTGGAACCTGCTTCAGATTCTGTGTCTCCCTCTCTCTCTGCCCCTCCCCTGCTTGTACTCTCTCTCTCTCTCTCTGGAAAATAAATAAAACATTTTTTAAAAAAAGAGAAGAAAAGTAATTCTTCACTCTGGCTATGCACTAAAATCTGGAATGTTTTCAAATGAGCCTTTCCCTGGCATTCTTATTCAAAAAAATCAGGCGTGGGGTTTGGGTATCTATGTGATTTTTAAAACTTCACAGGTAATTTCCATGTGTAGTCAGAGTAGAGGCATCCAGTAGACTGTGGAATCCTTTAGTTATTTTAAATTGAGTGTTCTGTGGTAGTTCCAGTCATTAAACTACCTTAATGCACAGTATGTACTCTAATTTTTTGTTACATTTAAAATGGAAGAGATAATGGGAACTAATCTAAGTGAATAAATGACATTTATATCACTCTCAGACCTAATTCTTTAGGCAGCTCAGCTTTTTTATTGGGATTTTATTGTTCTGGATTGCTCAGGGTTAAATCTTGACATTACCACTCAGTAGCTGTGTGGCCTTAAGTGCTTTGTGGCTCAGTTTCTTTAACTTGAAAAATGGGGATAGTAATAGTACCTACCTCACAAAGTTACTGTGAGAATTAGGTAAATTAGTATACGTAAAGCACTTGGTAAGTGCCTGGCACTTAAGTGTTAGCTGAACGTTAGTATTTTAATGTTACTAGAGATGTTCATAGAAGACTAAGGAAAGGAAACAGCTCCTTTTAAGAGCTGTTTGCTAGGACATTTAGAGTGTTTATTACTACCCTAAAAAGTTGTCTTAAGAACCTTATGAGATAGGGACACCTGGGTGGCTCAGTTGGTTAAGTGTCTGACTCTAGATTTCCGCTCAGGTCATGATCTTGAGGTCATGGGCTCGAGCTGTGTCGGGCTCTGTGGGGAGCCTGCTTAGGATTTTCTGTCTTCCTCCCTCTCTCTCACTCTCTCTCTCTGCCCCCACCCCCCGGTCTCCCCTTCTCTGCTCGCATGCTCTCTCTTTCTCTCTCAAAAATAAATACATAAACATTAAAAATAATGACCCCTATAAGATAGGTATTAGTGTCAACATTTTCTATATGAGAGAACTGTTACAAAAAAATAACTTCCTTTGAATTATCTGTCTTGTAAGGGATTTGAACCCAGATGCATTTTACCCCCAAAGCCGAGGAAATTCTTTTCTGCAACACATGCTGATTCTATTTGTGGTAAAGCCCATTAGTTCCTAGAGGATTTATATGAAAAGATACTTTTCTATGGCCACATTATTATATATAAATGTTTAAATAAAACACTGTGTATGCTTGTAATTTATTTATAATGGGATAAATTTCTATATGTTTATGACTTTGTTTCCGATTTTAACCACATCAACAAACTAAGCTCAGATCAAATGGAAATTTTCACTACTCCTTTGTTTTCACTTGTAAATAATTTATCTTGTATAACAGCTTTATCATTTTTAACTGAGACCTGACACTTGCATTATGGACCCTGTTTGCTGATGTAATCCCGTCCCTGTTGTCCAAAAATAACTTCAATTTGCAGTTGGTTTTTTGTTAATTTATTACTTTGTTTTAGATTCCTTTTCCATAGAACAAGTAAGTTGGGCAAGGTTATTTCCAAGACCACTTCTATAAAAATCACAGAGTTCTATGAAATTATTACTGTATTATTATTTAATACTGTAGAGTACTAGTGTTTATTGCTGCCATGTGAACGTGGCTATCTTGTTTTGATTGCTCTATACCAATTTTTCTGTCTGTTTCTATAGGCTCCAGTAGCCCACAGTTATGCCCTGTGTTTGAAGCCGGGCATCTTTAAAGTATTTTTCTGTCATCTTCCTTATGGGTACCTCATATCAACTTACCAGGCTATAGTCGTCTCTTTAAAATTAATTCTCTACATATATCGAGCTCTGTGGACATGTGTTACGTTGAATGTATTTCAGTAGCTGTATGTAACATCTGTAGTAGGTTGAGATCTATATCCTTACAATAGAGTACGGAGGCATTATAACAGTGTTTTGGTCTAGAATGTGATGCGACATTGGCATAAGACTCTCCCGTCCATCTAACGTATATATTAATATCCTTAATTCAGTTTTCAATTTTGATTTCAATTTTTAATTTCCTTTATTTCTTGTCACTGAGCTGCCTGAGTAGGTGATTCAGTGACAAGTCTTAGCATTGTAGTGCCAGTAGCAACCCCCCCCTTTTTTTTCCTTTTTGCAAAGGACATTCCTATTTCTAGTTTTTAAATAACCTTGATCTGAAGTTTTCTGATAGCACTGTAGAATGGTTTTTTCTTATTTGTGTGTCTTCATCTATGTGTGCTCCAGTGTCACCATAGTTAATATATTTAATTCTGTAAGTTCAAACAATTTTATATCCGAAAGGGACAATAGAGAACAGCTAGTCTAATCCCTTCAAAAGCTGCAGAACTTGGGGCAACTGGCTGGCTCAGTAGAGCACGTGACTCTTATCTCAGGGTCATGAGCCTGAGCCCCACATTGGGCATAGAGCCGTAGAGATTACTTTAAGAACACACATACGCAAAAGCTGCAAAACTTTTGGTAGGTCTCCTAAAAAGACTTCCAGTAAGAAGTGAACGGACACATTTTGTGAACTTGTTTGTAGATTGCCTTCCATGTCCGTAGAAAACCTAATTTCTAGGACTCTGTGCAATGGTCAGATGCCCAGGTCTATGTGTTACTGCTCTACCTCTGTCTTCCGTGATCGTACCGCAAATGCTGGTGAACTTCTTAATGCCACCCAGGCCACTAGAGGACCTGGATGCTTGTATAAGTTCCTTCCTTAAACCTTGGGTTTTCAAATTCTGTTCCGCAGAGCCCTGGGGCTCCTTAGAGGTGGTTGGTGGCTGCCTGGGCTCTCAACGCTACTTAAAGGACAGTAAGCACTGATTTTTGTGTGCTTTAGAAGTTGAAGTTTGGCATCACACTGTGTCTACAAAGAGAAACTGTCAAAGATAAGGCTAGACTCTACAAAACAGATAGACAAACATCAGATCCATCAGGACATCTTACTGACTCTGCCTTCAAGATACATAAAAAAATTCAGCTACCTCTTACCACCTTTACTGTTATCACTCTGGTTGGCTACCTTCATTTCTCACCCGGTTAATGCCAAGCCTTCCAGCTTCTATGCTGCCCCCCTTATGCTAGCTTTTTCATGGTAGACATGGTATACCATGGTAGATAATACCAAAGGTAGATAATATACTCAAGGGTATCCACATGGCTAGTCAGCAAGACACTCAAGAATCAGGAGCTTTTCTATCTACTGGTGAACAAAATAGAAAATGTAGAAAATGATGATTTTTTGAAAGACCCTTCAAATCAGCAAGACCCTAAAAACCAGGAGGAAAAAACCTGGACAACCCAGTTTAAAAACAAACACATTGTCAGCATTTTACTATAGAAAGAATGTGGATGCCAAAAAATACCCAACTTACCCAATAATCAAAAGACTTAGAGGATAAGACAAATTTACTAGAAATACTTGTTTAAAATAATTATTTTAGGGGCGCCTGGGTGGCTCAGTCGGTTAAGCATCTGACTGCAGTTTTTAAAGCGTCCAACTTTGGCTCAGGTCTCGATCTCACAGTTTGTGAGTTCAAGCCCTGCATCAAGTTCCGTGCTGACAGCTCAGCAGCCTGTTTCAGATTCTGTGTCTCCCTCTCTCTCTGCCCCTCCCCTGCTCACACTCTGTCTCTCTCTCAAAAATAAATAAACATTAAAAAAATAATAATAAAATAAAATAATTTTTATACTGAATGGATAGTCGTGTAATTAAAATGATAGATTTTTATATTTTAAAATAAATATTAAAACCTCAATGATTATGACATCCATAGGAAGCCCTGTAGCTAAGAATAAATTTAAGAAATATGGAGGAAATTATAATACTTTACTGAGGGAAATAAAATTTGAGTAAATAAAAAGGCATGTAGTTCTTTGATGGATGATTCCATGTGGTCAATGTCTTAGTTATTCCCAAATTCATATGTGAATCTCACAGAAATACAATAAAAAATCTCAACATCATTCCTTTTTTTTTTTTAAGTTTATTTATTTTGAGAGAGAGAGAGAAAATTCCAAACAGACTCCATGCTGTTAGCGAAATCCCATGAACTGTGAGATCGTGACTTGAGCCAAAATCAAAAATTGGATGCTCAACCAACTGAGCCACCCAGGTGCCCCCAACATCATGGTTTTAATAACTAGTCAAAATTATCCTAAAATTAACTTACCAGAGATCAATAGAATATTTGACTTATTTTGTTTTAGTTAATAAACATGTAATATATACCTGTCACTGTTTTAGGCATTTTGCAAATATTAACTCTCTTAATCCTCATTTGTAATCCTTTGAAGTATATAATTATTTAAAAAGCCAACCTTTGAAGTACTGTGAAAATATAAAATACTCAGATATAAACGTAAAGAATATGCAAGATTTTTACACAAAAATTTTTTTTTAATTTTATCAAAAAGCATTTTTTAAAGACCTAAATAAATAGGGAGATAGACACTTTATGGCGTGGAGTACCCCATATAATTAGAATGTCAATTTTTATAAATTCAGTGCCATTCCAAACAAAACACCCCCATGATCTTTGTTGTTTTCATTATTAAACTTGACAAGCTGATTCTCAAGTTTATGGGACAGAGCAGTGAGTTAATAAAAGCTATGACACTTCTAAAGAACAAAGAGAGATTTTCTTTACCTTATATCAAAAGTTATTATAAATTTATAGTAATTAATATAGTCTTATTTTGGTGCAAAACAGACCAACAGACTTCTCTATAGAACAGAATAGACAGCACAGAAATGCTTCTAAACAGACATAGGAATTTGATTCTATACAGATCTAGAATTATGGATCAGTGAAATAAAGGATAGAATTTTTGATAACTGGTATAGTTACCACAGGGAGAAAAATAAAATGGGATACCTAATGCCATTGTAGCTAACCCCCCTAACAAAACAAAACCCACAAAAAACTATATGGATTTAAAGACTTAAATATGAATGCCAGAAGCATAATACTTTAAAGAGATGATATGGGGGGCGCCTGGGTGGCGCAGTCAGTTAAGCGTCTGACTTCAGCCAGGTCACAATCTCGCGGTCCGTGAGTTCGAGCCCCGCGTCGGGCTCTGGGCTGATGGCTCGGAGCCTGGAGCCTGTTTCCGATTCTGTGTCTCCCTCTCTCTCTGCCCCTCCCCCGTTCATGCTCTGTCTCTCTCTGTCCCAAAAATAAATAAACGTTGAAAAAAAAATTTTTTTTTAAATAAAAAAATAAAAAAAAAATAAAGAGATGATATGGGAAAACATGACCTTGGAATGAGAAATATTCTGTAAACAGGTAACAGAAAAGCTAACCAAACAATAAAAAAGATGAATAATTGAACTACATTAAAATTACAAACTTCTATAGTCAGAAATATCTTTAAAAAACTGAAAAGTAAAGCCACAGAGGGAAAGGTCTTTAGAGCACAGGTAACTGACAAAAGATTCTTAAACACATTTATGTTTGGGAAAAAGAAAAAACGGAAAAATAAATGCAGAGAAGAAAAATGCATAAAGATTGAAAAAGCACTTCACAGGGAATAAGAGTGGCTAAGAAACCTATGAAAAGATACTATGTCTTGTAATCAGTTAACTGCAAATTAAAAGCAAAATGAACTATCATTTCTCATCTACCAAACTGAAAGCTTACAGTGTGACTATCAAATTGTGATGAGGATTTGGAGCAAATAGAATGTTTATTATACTTGCTGTGGAGTGTAATTGGTTTAAGCTTTCGAAAACAGTTGGGTGTACTATCCCGTGAGTCTACTCTTCACTTATTCTAGAGAAACCTTTCCACCTGTGGGAAGAGTAATCGCCTCCTATTTTGTGGATTGCTTCTTGGTTACCTTGACAATGTGTTTCAAATAACACAGTTCTCTGATTTCAATGAAGTACAGTTTATCGGTTATTTTATAGTTCATGCTTTTTGTATTCTAAGAAATACTTGCCTACCTCCGAGTCTCAAAAAATCTTCCCCCGTGTGTTTTTCTGGGAGCTTTAGCTTTTGCATTTAGGTGTATGTAATTTTCAAGTATGATGTGAAATATAGGTACAGAAATTCACTTGTTCGAGCAACATCTGTTGAAAGCATTTTTCTTTTTTGCTGCCATTAAATTGCCTTTTTTGAAAATCAGTTGATCTTAGATGTCTGGGTCTGTTTCTAGATCCTCTGTCCTCTTGTCATTAATCCCTGTTTATTCACTCCTACCACATTGTCTTGATGGCTTTAGCTTTAGAGTAAGTACTGAAATCAGATAGTTTCTCCCTTTGAGTTCTTCTGTTGTTAACTTATTTTGTCTATCCTAAGTCATCTGTGGTTTGACAAAAATTTTGGGATCTATTTGTTAGTTTGTCTAAAAAAGCGAAAAATGGGGCACCTAGGTCACTCAGATGGTTAAGTGTCTGACTCTTGAGTTTGGCTCAGGTCATGATCTCACAGTTGGTGGGATCGAGCCCTGTGTCAGGCTCTGCGATGTCAGTGTGAGGCTTGCTTGAGATTCTCTCTCTCCCTCTCTCCCTCTCTCTCTCTCTCTCTCTCTCTCTCTCTCTCTCTCTCTGCCCTTCCCCCATTCTTGCATGAGCGCTCTCTCTCTCTTGCAAAATAAATAAGCGTTTTTAAAAAATAAATAGGGCCGCCTGGATAGCTCAGTAAGTTAAGTGTCTGACTTCAGCTCTGGTTGTGATCTCGGGGTTTATGAGTTCAAGCCCCACATCAGGCACTCTGCTGTCAATGCAGACCCTGCTTTGGATCCTCAGTCCCCCTCTTTCTGTCCCTCCCCTGATGGTTCTTTCTCTCTCCCTCTCTCAAATAAACTTTTTTAAATAAAAAAATAAATGAGCAAAAAGCCTGTTGGGATTTTGATTGGAATTGACTATAATCTATAGATGAATTTTGGGGAGAGTTGACATGTTAACAATTTTGTCTTCCAATATGTGAATAGGCACTATTTATACCTTCTTCAGTTCCTCCTCAGCACTATTCTTTAATTTCTAAAGGTCTCACAGAGACTTTCAGGAGACTCAGAAGAAGAGGAAACGGAATGAGTCAGAAAAAATATTTGAAGAATATTGAAACTTTCCCAAATTTTCTGAAAGACATAAATTTACAGGTTTAATAAGTTCAGAAAAATCCCAAACAGTTGAACTTTAAGAGGGTCATGCCTCCAAACATCATAATTGTAATTTGTTTCCAGCTTTGACTATACTATTTTTCTTGTCTGCCTATGTGGTTGATAAATGATACCTGTTGTTACTTTAATTTGCATTTTAAACATTTTAGGTTGGTTTTCTTGTGTTGTGTTTACCATTTTTTAGTTCATCTATGAATTGCTTGTTCTGTGGTGGTTTTTTTTTTTTTAACTGAGATATGATGGATATGTAACATATTAGTTTCAGGCATACAACATAACGATTGGATAATCTCATCACCACAGGGAGTCTAATGAATGCGTCACCATACACAATTATTAGATTATTCTTTTCCTTGTGTTGAGAACTTTTAAAATCTACTCTCAGCAACTTTCAAATATGCAATACAGTAATATTAACAATAGTCCCCATGCAGTACATCACATCCTCAGAACTTATTTATTTTATAGCTGGGATTTTGTACATTTTGACCTTTCACCCATTTTGCCCACCTCCGTCTTTGTCCTCCGTGTTATTTTTTATACCAAGTTCTTTACTTTGGTACTATTGGTACTTTTAAAATAGATCTATATACAAACATCTTTTCAGCTTATTGTTTCGTATTTGCATTTTCTGATTCTTTGTGGTAGACATTTAAAATTTTTATGTAGTCAGATCTTTAGTCTTTATTTTCATGTTGTTGAACCAAAAAAATAAGGAATATACATGCATATATTTTCATTCAGTTTGGTAGTCAATAATATGTATTCAGGGGTCTAGAATCACAGTGACGGGAGGTAATAAAAGTGGCTTTCCCAGTTACCAGTATGGGAAAATACTAGAATGAATTTTGAGCTATCAGTTGAAGTCATGGTTTTTTAGTATGCATGAAGACAGATATACAAGTATAGATATGTGTGTATATGTTGGTTAGTATGCAGTCATATATTTCCTAGCTGTGGTCACTGAAAGGGCCTAAGAGCTGTGACATCCCAGTAACAATGTGTGCCTACCCAGAGCTCAGAAATTGATTTTAAATACGACTGTTTAATAAAACAATCCAGGACTCCTTGGAGAAGTGGTTGAATCCAGGACTGAGGCAGGGAAACAAGTTGAACCTGGAACATCTATAATGTCAAAAATTAAGGAAGGGCTTAAAATAGATGGGGGAAGGGCTTAAGGAAGGGCTTAAAGAAGGGCTTAAAATAGATGTCATAAGGACACGGGAGCCAACCTGAAGGTGCTTTCGATAGCCAAAAGTGGAATAATTTCAGCAACAAAATAAATGATATATTTTATGGAATTATAACCCCTAGAACAAAATAAATACCCATGAGTCCACACTAATTAACTCTATCAAGAAAGGAAAAGAGACAACTCTTGCAGAAGAATTTTAATTGATAAATATAGAAGCAATGAGGAAATACTAAATCTGCATCAGGCAAAGACCACAGTACTAATTGTTGTAGACAAAATCCACTAGTAGATGCTAAAAGCAGTATATTAACACAGGCTTAAACTATCTCCTCTCAAGATATTTATCAATAACAAAGGGAAATTGGAACTCCACTGTAATTGGTTACCATAACCAAGTGATCAAAGTTAACATTGTCAGTAGTGAAATACTCACCCTGATATGATACACTGAGAAGGAGTCAGTATCACTTATGTGGTATTATGGCCAAAAATGCGTAGCCTCAGTGTAATTGTGAGAAAAGATCAGAAAAACCTCGACAAAGAGACAATCTACAAAATGACCAATTTTCATCAAAAGTGCCCAAGGCATGAAAGTCAAGTGTAAGGACCGGTCATAGATTGCCGGAGGCTACAGAGACATGACAGTGAGATACAACGTGAGATCCTGACGTGGGTACTCGAACAGGAAAAGGACGTGAGCAAAATTCAGTTAAGGTCTGTAGTTTAGTCAGTAGTGGTCTACCAGTATTAACTTCCTAGTTTTGATAATCACATAATGGTTATGTGAGTTGACATTAGAGAAAGCTGGGTAAAGGATCTATATGAATTCTCTTTCCTATTTATGCATCATTTGTACAAGTCTAAAATTATTTCAGAATAGGACGTTTTTAAAAAGCTCTTCTTCCAAGATGGTAGGATAAAGATAGATTTATATTTCATAGTAGTATAAGTAATACTGCAATTTCAAAGTAGCTGAGGATGTTCACAATTAGAAATAGCAATTCTGTTTTTCTATGGCTTTCCTTTTCCATATCCCTCCCTCCAAGGTTTCTGAGTGTGTTATGCAACCCTGGGGTAGAAAGTTTAGTACGATTTTATTTATAGATTTAAAAACAAAAGCATAATGATTAGAAATTCTTAGCATATTTCATTGTATTAATGTGTAGGCTTTGGAAGGCAAAGCAGATTTTTCAACATTCAGTTTTATTCCATGTCTGTGAAATCTCAGTACTTCTTACCTATAATTCAGTGTTTTAGCTAGATGTGTTTTTCCCTAGGGTAGTACATGAAATTAACGTGAAAGAAAATATCAGAGTAAATATTTCCATACTCTGAATTTTGTTTATTGCTAGTCATAGGAAAAAAAGAAAAAGATGTTTCATGCAGTTCTCGATAAAGTTTTTAAAGTTTTATATTAGAGATACAATGGTGTGCTTCTAAGGTATGGGCCTAAATTTCTGAAAATTTTAAAGCATGTTTTGTTTTACATTTACAAGTTCTGCTCGAGCCTGTACAATTAATTGTGTTCCTTAAACCTACACTAAGGAAAGGCTGCCCATGGAAATTATATGGTGTTGATTTCTGGTCATTCTGGAAGGGAGATGGGAAAGACGGGAAGGTGTGTCAGTCAGGAGACAGAAACCACATCAGTTATCTGAACAGGGAAATTATAAAGAATTGCTTCCTGGTAGAAAGGGGTAAAGTACTAGAGGAAGTAAAATAGTAGCTACTACTTCATCTGAGGTGAGGTAAGATAGATACTGAAGGAACTAAGGACTCTTCTCCGAGATTGGACTTTTTCAAAGAGGGAAGCATCTAGCCTGTGAGAAGTGGAGAAACTTGCCAATGGGCTTGGGGAGAAGCGGCCTGCTGTAGCCTTGGGGGTTGGCGGGGGGGGGGGGGGGTGCAGCGCAGGTAGGGGAGGTGAGGGGCAGCTTGGAACCTGTCCTGAAGTTGCTGGAGGGATGGGGGTAGCTCTGAAGGAGCAGTCTGCCATTTTCACCGGGGGGGGGGGGGGGGGGGGGGGGGGGGGGGGGAAGTGTCTCTACTCTTGCAGGATCACTCTGTTGACCTCCATTGACAACCTTAACATTTTCCACTGGCTGGCAAAGGAGATACCTACAGAGCCCAGCTCCGGTATTACAAAGTAGCAGGGGAAAACCGTGGATTTTTAGCTGAGATACTACAAATTGAAAACTGGCCCAGAAGAAATCATTTATCGTTATAATTCTAAGCTACGGTCTCATAAGTCAGAACTGTCAAATTACTAAAATTTCAGTCTTCACTTGGTCCTTTATAATGAGCTAATCATGTCCTCTATAAATATTTTTAACTGAGTTGTAGTGTTATAAGTTCTGGGAGACCAACAAAGAAATTGTTCTTTATTTTGTTTCTTCTTTCTGAGGCAGACCCTTATCATAGCTGTATAGACCTCCAGGCAATGTAGTCTCCTAGTGCTGAAAGGAGGGGGTTTAAAACAAGATGAACCAGACCAGGCCTCCGAAACCTGAATCCTGCCTGTGGGTGCCAGGCACAACTAACCCCATTTTGCATTTACAGATAAATAAATGATGGTTGGTAACTGTTGCCTCAAATTTGCATTTCAATGGCCTAGTAATGTCCCATCACTTACCTACTACTTCACAGGGATGTTAGTGATAAAGAATAATTAATGATTTGCTAACAAGATCAGATCTTTGATTATAATGTACAATAGATGTACAAATTCTATATTTAACTTTTATTTGCCTTTTAATTGCTATGGATTTCTGGGCCTGCTACTAGGTACTTTATCAGACTGAAGAAATGGTTCCTATAATCTCTTATCCTCAGACCCAGTGGACATTACAATGTATTTTCTCCAAAATAGAAAAGGCAGTCCCGTTCCATTATATGTTGTAAATTGTTGCATTGCCATCCATTTTGGCTGCAGTTGTCAGTTCACTGGGACAGCATTCTGTGAGTTAAGAAAGAATAAAAATGGCAAGCAGGGGATTTACTAGTGTTTTCATGTTGAACAGTTTAAGGGGGGGGGAATACAATTGGCAAATGAAGAATTCTTCAGACTTGTAAGCACGGGAAAAGAATTTCGGGCCAAGAGGATGTAATGTATTAAGCCCAAGCTCGTTTAAAATTCTGCTTTGCCTGACCAGCCGTCACATCACAGAGCAGTCTGCTCAGAACGTCTCCAGTGCCGGTTCTGTGACCTCCCAAAGCTTTCCTACAGCAGTTGGCTTGAGTGGAGCAGGCCGCTCTGCTTCTGGGAAGAGAAGAGTTCTGGGCAGTAGCAAGAGTCCTAAAATACTGATGTGGCCACTCCTCAGGTATAGCAGTAGTATATAGTTCTATGCACTGCCATTCAAGCTGTTTTCATTGCCCAGAAATCATTACACTGAACTTATAGGTTGTCACTCAAGTTAATTTTGGTAACTGGAAGGTAGAATTTGCCTTTGTGGACATTTATATATAGGACACGTATGTATATATATTTATATAATGTGCTTTTGTAATACATGTGAAAGGTTGAAAAGTTACTGCCTTTCATATTTAATGCACCCTTAAATCTTATATATGTAGTCACTCAAGTGCACAGAAATGGAAGCCTCATGTGATTATTCTCTTTAAATGCGTGTGTTGCTGGTGTAGTGATCCTAAGGACCGTGAAGTACGAAGTATTCGTTTGTATCACATGAAGTTGCCGTTCTTGAAGTCAGAGGCGATAAAATATTTTCAGTTTCACCTGGGTCAACCTAATGAATAGTAAAGTATCAACTCTGCTGTCCTATAGAAAAGCACCAGATTATTAAAGTAAATGGCCTAAGCTAGAACCCAAATTAACAACTGGACAAGAGACAAATGATTTTAAGGAAAATATAGCTAATGAGTAATTTATGACAGTCCTGTACCGTGGTGGCAGAAGTGAGGTGTGGTCCTCACCACCGTATTGGCAGAAAATACTTTGGTCAACAGATTTTTCAGTCTCTGAACGATGTGTTTTATGCCTAGGATTATCTAGATCCTTGCATGTAAGTTATTGCACATTTGCTTACGTGGCTGCCTTCCTGACACACCTTCCAGGAGATTTTTATTTCTATACTCTTAGCTCCCTTTCTGACTTTTAAATATCAAGCTGCTTGCCCTTTAGTGGTATCGTATATTAGTGCCTGGGGTTCTGTACTTGTATTTCACATTGCTGACAGCCTTGCCTGGAAAGATGCTGTTGGGCAGTACCTCGTCCCCTTTTGAGGTTGTGTATTTTCTACTGGTCTACTTTTATCTCCTGCTATTTTCTAATGATGGGGGTCCCTGAGGTCTTTTATTTCTCTGAATGAAAGTGGAATCTGATATTATTTTTAATAATCTTCATTCTTGTTGTAAGGTGTATTTTGAGCAATGGCTAGTGAGTATCTAGGATCGTAAAAGAGTGACCAGGTGACATGATTTTCCATTTTTAATAGAAACTGACTTTTGGGTCGTTCTGTCATTTTCAAGGAAAGTGCTACCGACAGCGGTAGGCCCACTGCCTTCTTACTGGTGATAAGCAGTCACTTTTTCCTATTATCCAGAAAGTAATTTATTTAAAATTTCTGATTGGGACCTTGTCTGATTCAACCTTACCATGGTTCACAACATAAATTATAGCGTGCCATCTACAGAACTCCTCTGTAATGATTCATTGTTTTCCATTTAATGTGCAGCTAATGCAGCGTTTATAAGTTAATGGGTTGATAAACTTAGAGAACTCTTTTATCTTGAATATGAAAATGCAAAGACTAATTTTTAATGCAGCATTATTTTTCAAAACCTCAGCTATTAATGAAGCTATTAATTAGAAGTGTTTTGCCCTTAATTACTTCCAGACTTGGTACACCACATTAGCCTAACTTTTTGGGCAATTATGTGTTTTTCATGGACTTTTGATTCCAAGGTACTCTGTTGATTTTACCCGGAGCATTATATGTTTGCAAAACATGCTCCTGTGGAAAGTAGAGATTGGCGGTTATTCCTGCCTTTCACATGTGGAAGCGAAGATGACTTCATTACTGGGAGAAAGGAATCCAGTGTGCAGAGTCTTTTGCTGTCAATTATAAAGTGACTATGTGAAGTTCATGTTTAAATGCCTTATCTCACTGAGGAAACTTTATTTTCACATATCCTTTTCTTTGGCTCTTTCCTTCAAAATTCTAGAATCTTTGTGGTGTGGTCATTTCTAGATGAATTATAAAATGTAAAATTTTTAACTTGTTTTATAAAACATTGAGAAGATTGGAAGGGATGAAGCAGGTTGAAATAAATATTAGGGCAAATATTCTGAGTGCATAAAATTGACAGGAAGCTATTTACAAGTAGAGTAAGAAAGTATGTAGATAGTCTCACAGATGTTGAAAGATAAGTATGGCTTAGAGAGCATGTAGAAGCCAGAACTTTGATGAAAAAAGACTGAAAGTTAAAATTAAGCCTAAAATCTAAGAAATACCTAAAGCAATTGAGAAACCTCTATGTTGTATTAATTCCCTTTTTGATTATAGATAGTTTTTAGAAGGTGGTATTAGAATTTCTGTTTTGTTTCTAACTATTCTC
Organism: Acinonyx jubatus; assembly: GCF_027475565.1. Classification (NCBI taxonomy): domain Eukaryota; kingdom Metazoa; phylum Chordata; class Mammalia; order Carnivora; family Felidae; genus Acinonyx; species Acinonyx jubatus. The sequence goes on from NC_069392.1 coordinate 73,838,891, forward strand.
ATTTTGACGGGTTTAGAAGTACAGATGTTAGTGGCCTAAGAACATATAATCTGAAACATGCAATCTATTCTCTATTTGGTGGTAACGATGCTACTTAAGATTTTATTTATATTTGTTAAGAAATCATACAATTGCTCAAATAAAACTAATCTGATGTGGACATACCTCTGTACATAATGATTCAGAATCCAGAAGCAATTTATATATTCATATATGTATATAAGATACCATAAACAAAGTAAAAAAAGCAATAAAAATAACAGTAGTGGATTAAAAGAGAGAAACACATAAATTTGTTTTGATTCAAGAGTTCAAAATGATCCTGAGGGGGAGGATGGGGGATACCACACAAACTTCAGTGTCGCTTTTGAATGATGCAGGAGAATTAACTTATTTTGAAAATTGGTAAATAAAGGGAAATAAACATTTATCCTGTGTTTTCTGTACAAATGTAACCTAGCACAATCAAATGGTTGATGAGAGAAATTCCTGTTTATAACTGTGTTCTAGCCAATAAATGAAGAAGGGATAATAGAGTATTACCGCTGTACCACCCTGATCAATTAATGGACCTGAAGAATCACTCCTATTTAATAACCCCCAAAAGGAGACAGCCAGACATTGTATACTTCTGGATGGAAGTACGTAGCAACATTTAAGGAATAGTAAAGATAAAAATTCAAACCTGAATCTGTTCAGCCAGTTTATAGGACATACAGAGGCCAGAGGAACAGAGGAATGTAGGAATAATCAGCAGGACCCAGATTTTAGAAAATTCTGTGAGACAAAAGCACTGATTTCTTTCAGGAAAGCAAGGGTTGAGGGGCAACCTGTAAATTGAGATTTAAGAGATGTATTTGGATTGTGATTGGAGGAGACAAATGTAGATAAGTGAAGGAAAGGAAAAAGAAGGTGAGAGGGAAGAAAGGGAGAGTTAGGGCAACAGAAAGAAAATCAATAAAATGTGAAGGCTGACTTTCTATATGATGATACGAAATTATAAGTCCCAATCTTTTAGACATATATACTGAAGTATTTGTAGATGAGATTTGCTGCAAAGTAATTCAAGCTGCTGGGGAAAGTGAGTGAGGGTACAGATGCAAACAAGATTGGCCAGGAGCTCCAAACTCTGGAAGCTGGATGATGGTTGCAACAAGCTTTACCATATTCTTCTTTGTGTATGTTTGAGATTTTACATAACAAACAAGATGTCTACCAGTGGAACTGGCTGCCCCACGAAGTGGTGAACTCCATGCCACCTGACTGCATTCTGCATCTGTAGATCTCCATGAGGCCACGAATTTAAGTTTTCATTAAGCTCATCAGGTGATCTCAAACACCAGGATTGGATACCTCTGTGCCAGACCATCTTTGAAGTCTTATCTAATTCTGAGCTTTCTAAGTCTGGTATTCCTTGGAATGGTATGACCAAGATGTGCTCCAGAAACTCAGGGACACAGTGGTTGGAGGGACTAGCAAAGCTTGGGAAATAAAGGAAAACTTAACTGAGACCTTGAAACGTAGTTAAAATGTGGATGGTGGAGTGTGAAGTCCATTCATTCATTCCACAAATATTTTCAATGCCTCCTCCGTGCCAGACAGTGTGCCAAATGCTTGTGATCAAAACAGTAATGATGATCAGCTTGAACGTCATTTGTTATGGAGATCTTGTGTTACCGTAGAGGCAATGCTGGTCTTTGAGGACTGGAGCTTTGGCTTCTGAATGGGCTGTACCTCTTGCCCTTTACCGTAAAGTAAGCCACACAACGTCTCTGAGCCTCTGTTTTCTGATCTATCATAATGAGGTTGGACCATTCCAGCTCTTGACTTTTATAAAAATATGACAGGTGAAAATATTTTTGCGCTATAGCTTTTGCTGTGTATGTGGATGGTGTGGTCTGTGGAACTGATTTTTGTTAACCCTATCAATACCCACGAAATTTGCTTGTCACTGGGGTGGGTGAGGGTATTTTCTCTTTTTCCTGACTCTGTAATATAGTCCTGTGAACACATATTTAAGCTAGCTTAATGAGATTCTCTCCATAAACTGAAACAGTTCTGATCTTAAGCTCATTTACTGTCTGAGAACAGAATTGATCTTGCCTTCACATTTGATTCACCCTCTATAGATTTTGAGAGGAAGAAAAATAGCATTGCTAGCCTAGTTTAACTAGGCTGGAGTTACCAGGGAAAAGGCTGGAAAACCAGTGTTACAATACTTGTTTGCCCTTGTCTGTCTTCTTGTTGTGTGTTAATACATGCAGATCATTCGGATAAGCAATTCAGTGCTCCTTGAGGGCTCTGCCAGTTAAGGCGCTTCACTTTCCATACACGTTAAAATGATTAAGCGCTTGCTCGATTGTCATGAACCCAATTTATGGTTTCTGGGATTACCATCTGAGAAATAATATGGTGTGTTTCATTTGCAATATTAAATATAAAATCCTTTGCAGATATCATCTTAAGCCTGGAATATGGCATAGCCTATTATTTTTAACTAACTTGTTGTGTAGAATATAATGGACAGAATAGGGGATTTCATGTCAGGTAAACCCTGTTTTAGCATTATTCACAGTACGATCTGGAATAGCTTATTTAGGGTTTCTGAGATGCGGTTTTCCTTTTCTTCAAAATTGAAACTAATATATTCCTCCCAGGGCTATTTTCAGAATTAAATGAAATCCCACAGGTAAAGCATTCAGGTAAAGCATGCCACCCACCAGGCAGCAAATATAATTTCCCTTCTTCCTTCTTTCCTTCCCTTCGTTCGTTCGTTTGTTTTTCGTTTTACTGGTTTTCCTTCCTGTTTGGTAAAATGCTTTATGTTACATATTTTTAAAAGGAGTAAGCGTCCCAGTAGTTTTCCTCTTTTAAAAAAGTCCATTTTGGGGGCGCCTCGGTGGCTCAGTCATTTAAGCACCAGACTCTTGATTTGGGCACAGGTCCCGATCTCACGGTTTGTGAGTTTGAGTTCTGCATCAGGCTCTGCGCTGACAGTGCAGAGCCTGCTTGGGATTCTGTCTCCCTCTCTCTCTGCTCCTCCCCTGCTTGTGTGCTTGCACACCCTCTCTCTTCTATCTCTCAAAATAAGCTTTTAAACAGTCCATTTTGAAGTCTTAGGATAGTATACAAGAAAATATCTGCGACTGAGGAAAATAAGTAACAATATCTATATAATCCGGAAGATGGAGAAGAATTTATCAAGAGCCTGCCCCTAGCCTACGTGTTAGGCATGATGCATGTTCTATCATTTAATATTCCTGTCAACTCAAGAAATAGGTTTTTTCTCCATCTCTTTTTATATCATTAGATGAGGAAACTAATTACCTGAGATCAAACTGTTATCATATTGTAGGTGTAGGATTAGAATCCAGATCTTCCTTCTTAGCTCTCTACTACTCTCCATGGGTTTTTCAGTCACGGGAAGGCCGGGGGGTGACTTTGGCCTCCTGACTGTAAGTGGGAGGGGCAAAGTGTGGAGTGGGGCAACACATCTGAATTACGTGAGGACATTTTGGTTGTTTTTTTTTTTTTAATGTTTTATTTATTTTTGGGACAGAGAGAGACAGAGCATGAGCAGGGGAGGGGCAGAGAGAGAGGGAGACACAGAATCCGAAGCAGTGTCCAGGCTCTGAGCTGTCAGCACAGAGCCTGACGCGGGGCTTGAACTCATGAACCGTGAGATCATGACCTGAGCCGAAGTCGGACGCTGAACCGACTGAGCCACCCAGGTGCCCCACGTGAGGACATTTTCAAGCGATATTTATGGCACTCTGTTTCCCTCCAGTTTTGCTACCCTCATTCTGTCTGTCACAGTAAAACATTTCATAGTATGTCATATTCTGCAAGTATGTTGGGAGAGAAAAAAGATTGAACACTATTGTCCTGTGACATACTGCTTAGATAGGAAATTGTATAAATAATTACACCGAATTAAATCCATACATGGATGTAAAGTCTTGAAAATATTTTGACCACCTTATTTTTCTTTATTGCTCCTAGACAGTTTAGAAGTATTTGGACATTTTTATATGTTCTCAGTATAATAGAAGTAAGTACTGTAGTATATATTTTTTTCAGGTTGCACTTAGCGGTCACTGACAATAAAATAACAGAAAAATGTATTTCTTATTTTGGTTTGCAAAATACCTCTTGGTTCATCTTTTATTGAACATGAAGACTGGTTTATAGTGCTTTTCAATCTAAATTTAATTATGCAAAAGAATTAACTAAGGAAAATTAAGCCATATATAGCTGTTTTATAAATTTATTAAAAAGCTGTATGGGGGGGGGATATTAAAACCGCACACTGCCCAATAAGGTGTGAGGAAGCTAATTGCTTCCTGGCCCTCTCGAAATTACTCAGCCTGAAAAAAGAGAGCACATATTGATTTACTGTATAGTAAATGCCCCACGTCTCTCCTCCTCTAACACCCAGACACTTACCACGCACACACACCCAGCAGCAGTGCCACGGGCCTGCCTACCTGACCACTTCCACCGTCCAGCTTCCGTGATAACCGAGTCAGGATGGAACGTTTTCTTCCTTTGTAAAAGGAAATGGCGTACTATTGTCAAAGTGTGCAAAATGAATGGCAGCGTAGCCATTGTATGTATGTATTTGCTTTTAAGCTCAAGAGAAAGACGAGTTTCCAAAGGAAAAATACGATTTCCTGAGAATGTGGTCTCCCTTAATCTAATCTATTTCTATGCATACACTAGTATCAGTTCATCTGTTTATATGCATTATAACATTAGAAGCAATGTCGAAACTTAGCCTATTTGACAAATTTGGGGAGGTTCTTACAAAGATGATGCAAGTTCCCGTTGTATTCTCCAGCGCATTCTTTTGCTTTATTTTGGAGATGATCCGCTAATTGAGAGAATGGGCATTTTATTCATATTTTTATGTTATGTTTTAACTCCTGCGTAAGTTCTGTCCTGCTAGTTGTGACTTTTCTATAAACATCTGGTTTCCTTTTCAACATAGACTTTGAAATGCTGGTTTTGATTGTCCCAAAGCCAAATCAGTAAAATTAGTGAGAAGTTTAAAAAAAAAAAAAAATCTTACAAACTGCTCCGAAGGACAATCTGTGATTATTCATGTAAATATATGTATTTTAGAAGTGCAATAACGTGTGTTTCTTTTTTGTCTTAATATAAATTATTAGCTATGACTTTTAATTGTGATCTTGGTTGCTTTGATACCTTAGGAATTGTCTTATGGTATCTTGCACTTTATCTTGAAAGGGTCAGAGCATCCGTATTTACAGAAGGAAGAGTATTTTGTTGATTAGAGTGATTTTCCTTTGTCTCATTTTTGTTACTTAATAATTGCAAAGTGGTTTTTTTTTTTTTTTTTTTTTGCTACTTAATAATTGCTAACTGGTACACACACACACACACACACACACACACACACACACACCCAAATACTTCTTTGGAAATATATTTGCCTTCTCTCTTTTTTGCCATTAATATCTATTCCTCAAAGAACTGTTTCCGCTTTTCATGACGCTCCGTTGATGCCTCTCTTGTAAGTCTACCAGCACGCCTTTCGTCCCAGGATTCGGACGCAGGTCTAGCTAGCTGCTCTAGACAGCCTGCTGTTTACTGCTGGCGAGCTCCCATTAACATAGCCACCACTCCTGGGCTGGATAATGGACTCAAAGGTTAAGAGCAGAGGATCTCAACAGCTCCAATCAGCAGGGCTTTTCCAGGGCTAATTACCTCTTTACTGCGCTGACTCTAATGTGACATGTTTATTGCCTTAACTAACAACTCATTAGCTTAGTTGATGTTTTTGTCAATATTAATTCGTTCATTTAAGCCAAGTCAAAGCTTAAACAAAGATGTCCAGACTGAGAAACGGGCAGCAGAGTGACTTTTGTTTGCTCATCTTTTTTACCTCCCTTACTCAACTTCAATAAAAGAAATGTGTAGAAAGGAAACATTTAGAGTGTTTGCATTGAGAATGTTGGTATTTGTTGATTTGCTTGCATGTAAAACGATTCTGAATTTATTTTTCTTCATGGTTACTCTAGCCTTTATCTCACAGTTTACTTAATATGTAGTGTCCACTGAGGACAACTATTTCTCATCTTTGACTCTGTGTCTGAAGAGCTAACATGCAGCAGTTCCTTGTTCCAGTTGAATGTCTGAGTGTGGTTATTAGAAAAGAGATCAAGTACCCATGCACATGATTCTCATTTCCACTACTTACAAAATTATGTTGAGATTTATCTTGTAATGATTGCTAACTTACTTACTTAGCCTGTGTGAATTAGTTAGAAAGAGTATGCAATTATGAAGTTATCGTGAAGCATTGCAGTTTTTTGCCATACTTTTGGTTCACATTAATGGTATTTTGGGGGAAATGTCATTGTTTAAATTTCATGTAGTTTGTAATAACTAAATTCTAAAAGCCCTAGAGTAGTGCAGGTGGGTAAAATAATTGAACATGAGCCTTTGATCGAGTAGTAAGTCAATTCCTTTGGAAAGGTGCATCAGCATCTTCAGAACCCTGTAACCCATCTGGCGAGCCCCTCTCACAGGATGTTTAATGGCGTACAGATGTGCAGAAAGTGTTATGATGATTCCCGATGAGACATGAATGAAGCCGCAGCGTTAGGGGGGTTTCATCTCTGGAAAGACCAGTCTCTGCTTTGAAGGTCAGAGACTCACTCTGATTGGTTGCTTCCTGGAGGTGATCAGGTCCAGAGAAGGCTGATAAAGCTTTCTGTGGAACGTGTTGAGAATTACATGTCATAAACCAGACATACTCCTATCTGTCTCCCATTGTCAGTATCTATAGCAGCTAACATGGACACCACATTATCAGTACTTTTAAGAAATCGCTGTTACAGGAAATAAAAATACTTTATTTTTAAATAAATAAAATTTATAATCGTATACATTCTGCACTAAATACTGTGATTATCTTTACCTTCCTGCTTTCTCGGCCACCATTTTTTCCTTTTTTTCCCCGAATCTGCTTCAGTCAGGCTTTTCTGACTTTAACTCTACTGAAATTTCTTCAGTAAGATAACCCGTGACTTACATGTTGCCAAAGGCACTAAGCAGTTCTTGGCTCTTGTCTCTGTCTCTTGGTAGAATATAATTCTAGCTACATTGAAACCTACAAGTCTGCTTGTCCTTTCCCGTTTCTCCCACCTCGTTAGCCGCTGGTTCTCAGTCTTGATTCCCCCCGTCTTTCCGTCCTGCAAAGGTGCCTGTGCACCTGCACTCACTCTCTAGGTATTACTTCCAGTCCTATGGCTTCCATGCATGTGTATGTGGACGATTTTGAAATTTTTATTTTTAGCCCTGGTTTCTGCACCAGTCTCCAGACTCCTATATTCAACAGTTTATCTGAAATCTTCCTTCAGATGTTTGATAGATACCTCAGATTAGAACTGCCTAAAACTAAAATTTGGATTACTGCTCCTGCTTCAAAAACAAAAAAACCCTCCTCCTCTTCTGTTAACTCATTTTAATGAGTGTCACCATCATCCACATAGTTGTTCATGCCCCAATGCCTGGAATCAGTCTTACTACTTTTTTTGTTTATTTAAAAAAATTTTTTTAATGTTGATTTATTTTTGAGAGAGAGAGAGAGAGAGACAGAGCACGAATAGGGGAGGGACAGAAAGAGAGGGAGACACAGAATCTGAAGCAGGCTTCAGGCTCTGAGCGGTCAGCACGGAGCCCAACGCAGGGCTTGAACTCACCAACCCCAAGAGCATGACCTGAGCCGAAGTTGGCACTTTACTGACTGAGCCACCCAAGTGCCCCAGTTTTACTTACTGTCTTTCCATCATATATTCACATCCAATCCCTAAATGAATCCTGTCTGCTCTATCTTCTAAAAAATTTTCTTAATCCAAAATTTACATAGTTCTCATACTCTGTCACTACTGTTCTAGTCCAAGCCATCATTATCTCTTGCTTGAACCATTGTAAGAACCTCCCAGTTGGCCTCCCTAATGTTCCCCTTTGCCTGCAACCCACCCCAGTCTATTCTGTACACAGCACACAGATACTTTCTGAATGATGGCAGGTCATGTCGCTGTCCTACCTGAAACTTCCATGCATTTCTCATAACACTTAACCCCCTAGGGAAAAGGCCTGTGTGACTGATCCATCCACGGCTGCCTTTTTGATTTCATGTCCTTCCACTCTTGTCCTTATTCACTGCCGTCTAATACTCTGGACTTTTTACTGGCCCTTAGGGATCCCTACTTACCTCAGGGCCTTTTGTGCTGTTCCCTCAGCCTGGAATGCTTCTCCCACAGATGCCCACATGCCTCTCTTTCATTTCACTTAGGTCTTTGTTCAAATGTCACCTTCTACAGAGTACTTTCCTGTCGATCACTTTCTAGGCTCTTACCCTTGCTTTATTTTTCTTCACCTGACTTACTACCACTTGACACATCTATTCGTTTATTTGGTCTTTATGTCCCAGCTAGAACGTAAGCTTTGTGAGAGCATAGAATTTGTTGACCTGTGCTTAAAAACAGTGCCTGGAGGAGGGGGGCTCATTGGGTTAAGCCTTCAACTTTGGCTCAGGTCCTGATCTGAGTTTGTGAGCTCGAGTCCCACATCAGGCTCTGTGCTGACAGCGCAGGGCCTGGAGCCTGCTTCAGATTCTGTGTCTCCCTCTCTCTCTGTCCCTCCCCCACTCACACTCTGCCTCTCTATCGCTCTCAAAAGTAAATAAACATTAAAATAATTTAAAAAAAAACAGTGCCTGGGACATAAGAGGCACCGGTAAATATTGGATGCGTAAAGGATCACTTAGCTAGTAAGGTGCTGAAGCTAGAACTTAAACCCTGGTGTCCTTTTTCCTCTTACGCAACTGCCCACCCACTCGTTCATGCTGTTTAACCATCCTACACCTTTTGGGAACAGGACATAGAAGCATTTGGATCATTTAGTTAAAGATTCCCTAGATTAATGGATTTTTTTTTTTTTTACTTCTTTGGTATCATAAACACTTGCTTCTATTATTTTACTTCTTTATTGCTGACCCTCAGAGTGTCTGAAAATCAGTACTTTTTACATTTCTGAGGCAGAATAAGGTTATTTGCAATAAGTCATAACTTTCTGATTATAGGAAGGTAAGACTCCCTAATTCTAGCCTGCCATCCAAAATATATTAAATACGAAGAGCCAACATGAGATTAAATGTCATTGTATGACACAACTTAATTTGAAATTCAGTAAAACCGAAAAAAATGAACTTTGAATCAAAGATAATTTGGATTCTATTGTCGTGTGATTATAGGACAAGAAACAGCAAATTATGTTGAAATAGGACTGTTTTGATAAAACTGATAGTAAATTAATGAGTTCTTAAATATCTTTGTTAAACTGTCTCCTAATTTAATAGTTACTTTATGGTTTTTATTAAATGACAAGTTTTTGTGCAATATAGGATGTAAAAAGTTTAACAGTTTCTAATAACTGCATTAATACAAGGTGTGTAGTTATAGAAGTGTTTGCTAATTAGCCCATATCTATGAATAAGGCACACTACATTGGAATTATTTTTAATTAAATTAAGTTTCTGTATAAAGCAAAGGAATAGAATTCCAGATGGCACTCTGCCATCCTTGTTCTTTGATGGACATTAACAAGTGGGAAAAGGCTTCCTTTACTTGGTTACACTTTGAAATAAGTGGCCAATCATTATTAATTCATTTTGCACTCATTGTAATGGCATAAATCATCATAAATTCATTTGGTTTAAAGTGCATATAATGTGTTCTCCCATAGGAGTTTCCTTGTAATTGAACTATTAATTAATGCATTTTTTTAATATGACCTTTTTTTCCCTCCTCTGTTATACAGAGCCAAGGGTGGTTAATGGCCATGTCTTCATTCATGATATTTTTTAAGTAAGAGGAGCAAGTTTGTTCTAACTAGGCCTGTTGACTGGCTGGACTGGTCTAGGAGGGGCCAGAGCCCAAGAAAACGGTCATGTATATCAACTACCAGTGGGATACTAGTAATAATTATGAAGGTTCTACAAGAACTCTTTGAAAAATTCTCTGAAATGCTATGGTTTTATAATAATTCCCATAAGAAAATTTCATTCTCCCTTGATAAATACGGCATGATGCTGGCTTCTGTTGGCATTTCCAGTTCTCGAAACTCCCTGTGGCCACTGGTTTTCTGACAGTATTGGCTGCCATAAAACCCAGGTTCCCTTGGCCTGCAGCAACGAGGCACTCCATAATGGAGGTCTCCTGTCCCTTTGTCATGCAGTGTCCTTCCACATTTCCTTCCTTCAGTCCCTTCACTTATCCAGTGCTGTTTCCTTCTTCATTCAGGCTATAATGGTTGCTTAGAAGGCTTGTAAGAGCTCATTCTAGAATCTGCCTATGAGGTAGCCACAGGATTCCTGTGAGGTCTTCATGCTTCAAGGGAAGCATGGGAGGAAAAATATAGCCTCTCCTTGAAGGAAATAAAAAGTACAAATAGAAAGCTAGGGAAAAAAATCAAGTTTACAACTTTTTAAGTGATTCTTTCTTATTTAGTGCTATTTCAGCCCAAATAGAAACTGCAAAAAACAAAACAAAACAAAACAAAACTACTACATGATTCATGTTCACGTCATGAATATATGTTACCAAGATCTATGGGTTGTATGAAAATAAAGGTTTGAATTTGTGTTAAAAGTGTTGTGTTGGTGTACATAACTGGCAGTTGACTGTGTGTGTGTGTGTGTGTGTGTGTGTAAGTGAAGAAAAAAGCAGCCTATCTAATAGACTGCGGAGAACTCAAGGCACCACTATTATCAGGTTGATAGAAATGAAAGGGGGAAAAAAGTAAAATAACATAAAAGTGTTATTTACTATCAAATGGTGCTTAAAATAATATCCAGTGTTTATTTGCTTATAGAAATATATCACTACAGGGGCACCTGGGTGGCTCAGTCAGTTAAGCGTCCGACTTCGGCTCAGGTCATGATCTCACAGTTTGTGAGTTCGAGACCCGCGTTGGGTTCTGTGCTGACAGCTTGGAGCCCGGAGCCTGCTTCAAGTTCTGTTTCTCCCTCTTTCTGCCCCTTCCTCTCTCATGCTCTGCCTGTCTCTCTCAAAAATAAACGTTAAAAAATTTTTTAAAGAAATATATAACCACAGTTTTTTATAGTTAATAAAGTGTTTTCATATAATAGGCATTCCATAAATGTGGGGTGTATTGACAAAGTAAATCTACATTTTGTAATAAGGATGAATAAATGCTCCAGAAGACAAATTCATTATTACCTAAGTAATAGCATTCGTGTGTGTGTGTGTGTGTGTGTGTGTGTGTGTGTGTGTGATGGCTTGTATGTTAATCTTTGAAAGAGTGGTCAGCATTACCAGCCAGATACTACAAAAATGTTTTGAATTGGCAGTTTGCATTGGTCAATTCATGATGGGGCAATATTCATCTTGCCAAAGCAACAAGTTGGCCATGGTCTAACACTGTCAGCTTTTTAACCACAGGTTTTGTAAGCTTGATTTTGCTCTATCTTTTCTCATTTTTAGTGTTTTGCTGTTACAGCAAAGCATAAATATTTTCTTGCAGCTTTGGTCTTATGTAGCACTTTTAAAAAACAGTAAGATTAAAGTTGGAACACTTTTTAAAAAAATGCTTGAGATAAAAAGCTTGAAATAAAATAGCTCTAATATATGAGCTATTATTACTCTTGACTGCACGACCACAGAAATCAAACCTCCAGAGGGTCTAAGTTAGTTGTTATTTATCTAATGCTGTATTTGAGCACTTTCTGCTTTTCAAAGGGTTTTATTTTGATTTGTTTTCCACAGTCTGCATTTTTGGTAGTTCATTTGTACTTTTGGCTACACATACGTGGCGGGGGCGGTTGGGGGGGGGGCATGGTGATGGTATGCTACAAGCCGAACTCCCACTATGAAGCTGTCGCAGTATCTGTACCATTTACCTATCTTTGGGTGAGAAAAACTAGTAATTTGAAAAATGGACATTGAATATGGTCCCAGAACAATGCCGAATTCTATCCTGTAACCAAGTGAATGAGGAGCCTCTGGGTATTCCCGGTTAAGAGCCAGAGACCTGTAATAGAAATCTGAGTTGGGATACTTACAGTGGAGGAAGGTGCCCAGGATAGTACATTCATTACAAATGGCATTTGTTTCCAAACTTCAGGTATCATGGGCCAGTAAAATGTCCAAAAATAAAACTTGAGAGTATATAACAGTGTTTTACATTTTTTATTTTGCTCACTAGAGCCATTAAAAACTAGTACTATCTTCATTTTTAAAAAATCTTTTATTCACCAAAAAAAGAAAAATAGTAAGAACATAATCTTAGAATAAGCAGTCCTTTAAACTGAATAAATTTAGCTTTATGAAAAAGACTTACTACATTGTTTATGTTTCTGCCATTTCACCATAGAGCCGTGGAAACTTTGCCACAGCCCAGCATAGGTTTGTAGCAGACTCTTGGAAATTTCTGATCAGTGCATAACTTTGCTGACTGTGCTGGGCACATACAGGGTAAAGTAATTCTCGGTGTGTGCCAAAACAACAATTTTTTCATGATAACTGAATGTGAAGTATGGTGTTAAGCCTTGTGCCAAACAAAAGTATTTTCAAAAAATTTCATATAGTGCAGGGAACTCATTTAGCAGATGTTAAAAGGCAATAAAATAAAAATAAATAAGTAAATTAGATAAATTTCAGCTAATAAAATAAATGCCAAAAGATGCTATATTGTTATTAAACGTATGAGTAGTAATTGCTATGTATCTATTAAGATTTGTTTATCTTAGAGGGAAAGAGCGAGTGCGTGTTGGGGAGGGGCAGAGAGAGGGAGACAGAGGATCCCTAGCAGGCTCCTTGCTGTGAGCACAGAGCCCTGCGAGGCTCGAACTCAAGAATTGTGAGATCGTGACCTGAGCCGAAATCAAGAGTTGGCTGTTTAGCCAACTGAGCCACCCAGGCACCCCTAATTGCTATACTGAAAAGGATTTCATTCTAAGGTAAGCAGAGAATTCTAGGGTAGGGGAAATCACTAGCCACCTTCTCTAGGCGATTCTCCCCTTCCATGTGAACCGAACCCCTGTATCATTGAAGGTGGCAAAGTTGTCAGCTAATGAATCACATTTCTTGTGCTTCCTTGAAACGAGGAGGACCGGTGTGCGATATAATTCTGACCAGTGAAATGTAATCAGACGTGAGAAAAGAGGCTCGACTTAACTGGCACAAGTCCTTTTGCTCTTTCAGAATTCTACCACTTCCTGCCTAGAAGGTGGATGCTGTGCTAGATGTGCAGTAGACCATTTTGTGACCATGAGGCAACTGAGTTAGAGCCGAGACAACTTCAGGCATCTTGGTGTGGCTATATTTAGCTGTTGAACCAGTGACGGCCACCTTCTGATTGTATGAGGAGCAGCAGCTGAAATCATGCCTTAATTCAGAAGGAGGAGGAGATTGATCATAAGGGATATAGTTTTGAATCCATAGTTGGATAGAACATCATGAATAAAATGCTGTCGTAAAGACACAGGTTGTGTTCAGACCTGTGCAGTGGCCCCGTTACGCATGCGTGGCCTGGGCTCCAGAGGCCTGGACTCCTTACCCAGGCCTGCAGCTAACCACTTGCCTTCTACAATTCTCTGTTATCTCACCTGAAGCATAGGAATCGATGCCATTTTTCTAAAGTCCTTTCGATTTGAAAATTCCGTGATTCTAATTAATAATCCATCTGGCTGGGAATGAGTAGATCAGAATTAACAGGCAATAGGTCTTGCCCCTTTCTAATCACAACACAACCCAAATATTGATCTTTCTAAAATGAAAATCTAATCAAACCTCTCCTTTGCTTAAAACTTTGCAGTGGTCCCCCATTGTCACCAGAATAAACAGACTCCTAGCATGGCACGTGAAGCTCTTTGTAATTGGGCTCTAATAACCTGTCCTGCCTTGTGTCTCACTGTTCTGTTTCATCCACCTTGCCCTCTTTTCTCCCTTGCCCATCACCTCAACCTCTCCCTTCTCCCCCAACACAATTTCCAACCAATTAAACCCTGTGTAATCCCTTTATCTGGTTGTGTTCTCTCTCATTTCCTGGTCTTTAGACATGTTCTTCTCTGTCTTGCTATCATCCTCTCCTTTGAGTGGCTAACCACTACTTACTCTTTAGGTGTGGGTATGGAAATCCCCTTTCCCTAGAAGCCTTTTCATACCTATAAAATGGGGTTAGGTGCCCGTCTTAAGTTCTGTCTTTTCCTTCCTTCCTTCCTTCCTTCCTTCCTTCCTTCCTTCCTTCCTTCCTTCCTTCCTTCCTTTCTTTCTTTCTTTTTTAATGTTTGTTTATTTTTGAGAGAGAGAGAGAAGGCCCAAGTAGGGGAGGGGCAAAGAGAGGGGACAGAGGATCTGAAGTGGGCTCCACACTGACAGCTGAGAGCCTGATGTAGGGCTCGAACTCACGAACTGTGAGATCACGACCTGAGCCAGAGTCAGACGCTTAACCGGCCCTAAGTTCTGTTTTGACACCTTGTCCTTATAAGTCTTCTAACACTATTCAGAATATATTCAAATTACCTGTTTGCTCACCTGTCTCCTGAACTGGAATGAACTTCCTTGAGGAAAAGAACTCAGTCTTATTTCCTTTTGTTTCCCCAGTGTTTATAGTGACACTATAGTTACCACATAACTGAATCTTTGGATGGAGAGGCTGGGACCAAATTACAGAAAGCCTTGAATGAGTGTCAGTCTAGTTTGTTGAACTTTTTAATACTGCCACTAGAGTGCCTTTTATGAGGGAATCAGTCACGATGGCAGATAACAGCTTCATTCTCCACCTTGCTTACTCAGTGAGGCACTATGGAACAGTGGAACATCTGCATAAAATACATAACGTATTTTTGTGCAAAATTAGATTGCATCTCATACAGATTAAAATACATCCGTTATTGGGTACCACAGGTTTAAGGAAAATTCTGAGAGATAAAAGTGAAAATTCATAATATTGTCATGAGACTTTTTCTGTCAAAAAGGAAGATACTATCAGTGTCTTAATTTTAGCTTTTTATCACCTTGGTCCATGTTGCAGAGTGGCTCTCTTATGGAATCATAGATCAGATAAGCCCTCAATTACAGAATGCAATATGAGTTGGAAAAGGAATAAATTTATCTATCCCTTTTTGTTATCGTAACAACCATTTTTTGAAGGCTCGTTCCTTAATATCAGAAAGAATATATGATTAGGAAATTTGAAGGCTTAGGCATCCGAGATTATTCCTTCAGAACATCAGTGTCATTATTCCTGGTAGCATTAAAGTCATAAGCATGTTATTAATCAACAAGGCTAGAAATCAGAAGGTTTAACTTGAAAACTGTCTTCATCTTATTTACAGGTTTTGCTTGGAATAAGTTGTCAAGACAGATGTGGAATTTTAACTTTTTCTGCCTTTATAATTCCAAAACAGGCCAAAATAATCATACTCCAGTTAATAGATTTAAAATTTTTTTTAATGTTTATTTATTTTTGAGGGGGGGAGAGAGAGAGACAGAGACAGAGTGTGAGCGGGGAGGGGCAGAGAGAGAGGGAGACAGAGAATCCGAAACAGGCTCCAGGCTCCAAGCTGTCAGCACAGAGCCCGATGCGGGGCTCCAGCTCACAAACCGCGAGATCATGACCTGAGCACAAGTCGGACACTTAACTGACTGAGCCACCCAGGTGCCCCTGTATTTACTAGATTTAAAATGTGTGGTTTAAATAGGCCACTTTCCTCTCTCCTTCTCCTGGTGCACACATGGCCTGCCAGACCTGCGGGGATCTTGGCTTTGTGTTACCCAGAGATGGTGATTTGAACGAAAGAAGAGATGCTGTATGAGAATTTTACTGACAAGATCACTGAATGAAATGGAAAGTGATTTACAGGAAGGGGTGACAGAGCTGTAGGGAACCTGCATTTCCTGCTGACCTGGGCATCCTCACTGTGAAGGTAGATCACACTTTGCAGGGGAAGCAAATACCCTGGGGGGCCATTGCAAGGCCAGGGATGTTTGGAAGTACGCTTACTGATTCTCCCTTTTCTGTCGTTTCGTTGGAAGGTAAGTGATCACATCCTTTATGCTGTCTTTCCTACTTTGTCAGAAAAATGATGGAAAATATCAAGAAATCAGCCACTTAACGGTTTACTTTGCTCTCAGGATAAAATTGTCAGAGTGGCGAGGCAGCTGTCTCCAGAGTTCCCATACACAGGCTGCAAGAAATCAGCAAGGTCCCTAGTATTGCCAGAATGCTCCTGCCTGTAATGAATACGGAGATAGTGGAGTGCCGTTAAGGAAGATGATGATTGAAATGCTATAAAACGTTGTACTTAAGAAACCTTCCTTCCCCTTCACAACATTGCTCACCAAGGATACACCTTCAGGGAGCCCTGTCCCTTATGGGGAAGCCGTGGCTGCGTGTGCTTCAGGATGTCTGCAGAGAACAGCAGTGGGGGGTTCTCTGCAGCTCTCACAACTTCCTAGAAGTAAAGAATAACAGAAAAGTGGTGGATTTCTTAACATTTTGAAATACTCTGACAGACTGGGGCCGGGAGCTGCATTAGAAAGGGACATGCAGTAAAGACAGATATATTTACACTTTAGGTTCATAATGTGTGCAAAGTACTGTGCTTGGTGGTTTGGGAGATACAAAGTTAACGTGAAACATAGTTCTTACCCTCAAGGAGCAACAAACTTGATGCAGAAAAGGAACATGGCTTATATTGTAAAAAATACCATGTGGCAAGGGATGCGTAGGTGCTAGCAGAAAATAGAGACCAGTGGGCCACCTTTTTTTTAAAGGAGTTTATATTTTAATCATCCACAAAACTTGAAGCTTTACATATGGCATCTACATGGCTAAATGTGAGAGTAATATTTGCAAATACATGTATAAATGAAGTCATGCATTTCAGGATGTTTCCTCCAGGAGGCTCTCCATATATAAGTACCTTTTCAGTTTATGGCAGGAGTTGTTAACCCAAGGCCCATGGTCTCCTTGAAATTCTTCTGCAGAATTTGGTGGCTGTGTATATGCATTGTATGTAGTTTTCTGGGGAAAAGACTGATGGTTTTCAACAGATTCTGAAAGGGTTCTGTGGCAGAAGATATTTTGAGCCAGCAATAACAAAGTGCATTCTCAGACTCTTATCTGGGCTTTACAGCTTCGTTCACTTCATCTCATCTCCGCCGCAATCCATTCTCCCTGAACAATTGGCTAGAACAGGGGCACCTGGGTAGCTTAGTCAGTTAAGCATCTGACTCTTGGTTCCGACTCAGGTCATGATCTCACGGTCTATGAGATCAAGCCCCACATCGAGCTCTGTGCTGACAGCATGGAGCCTGCTTACAATTCTCTCTCGCCCTCTCTGCCTGCCCCCCACTCTTCTCTGTCTCTGTCTCTCTCTCTCTCTCTCTCTCTCTCTCTCTCTCTCTCTCTCTTTCAAAGTAAACTTTAAAAAAACCAATTGGCTAGAGCATAAACATGAGTAAATGTTTTTATTTGTTGAATGCATCAAAGTTTATATGCCATGCTGTTAATTTTGAGAACAGACAAGCTCAGCGTGCTATTTGTGATGAGCCCTGACTGCCGTTTGTGGAGTGCCCCCGGGTGCTGGGTGCCAGGCAGGACACCTTGCACGCCTTCATTCATTTAACACCCGGGCTCTTCGTGAAGGATAGCTATTCTTACCCCCAGTTTACAGACTAGGAAGATGAAGCTCATGAGTACTGTCCTCAGCCCTTAGTAAGACATGAAACTCTGGTGACTCCCCTGTCTGAAATCTGAAGCGTGTGTACCCCTTAACCTGTCGGCTCTGCGGTGCTATGACTTGTAAACTGTTCTGTCCTTCCCCTCAAGAAACAGACAACCTCTTCTGAATTGCAGCTTGCTCTTCGCCACCCGGGTTGCAAGCTTAATGGCCCTTAGGCGTATGTATACAAATCGTTAGCGTTTTCTTCAACATAAAAAAGTACATGTCAATTAAAATCTAGATCATTTCATCAGATTTCAAAGTAATATTGAACTTTTAATTTGTTTACCAAACTCGCCTGAAGAATTTACCACATACCTGGCCTCACTGTACTGGACCAGTAGAGTAGAATGTGGAGAAACATAGATGCTTGTGGGGGAGACTTTTTACAACTAGCCCTCTCCCTTCTCCAGCCCTCATCCCTGCTGGTAAGCATCACCTGTGATGAGAAGTGCGACTGACAGAAGCAGTTGACATGTGAACTCTTAGGTGCAGAAGAGCAATGAGTACCGCATAACATCATTTGAAGCCATCTCCAATTTGTGCAGTGCTGGGTAGGGAAAAACCTTGTTAGGAAGTTAGGGTGCCTGATATGTTTCGAAATGATATATACTTATTCATACATAATTATTATGTAACCAAAGCCCTTTAGAACATGGTATGAAATACTGTAGCCTAGCTTATTTGTTTAAAGTATGTGCCTGGGCGCTCTGGAAAGCAGTGTGGAGATTCCTCAGAAAATTAAAAATAGACCTACCCTATGACCCAGCAATCACACTGCTAGGAATTTACCCAAGGGATACAGGAGTACTGATGCAGAGGGGCACTTGTGCCCCAATGTTTATAGCAGCACTCTCAACAATAGCCAAATTATGGAAAGAGCCTAAATGTCCATCAACTGATGAATGGATAAAGAAATTGTGGTTTATATACACAATGGAATACTACGTGGCAATGAGAAAGAATGAAATATGGCCCTTTGTAGCAACGTGGATGGAACTGGAGAGTGTGATGCTAAGTGAAATAAGCCATACAGAGAAAGACAGATACCATATGGTTTCACTCTTATGTGGATCTTGAGAAACTTAACAGAAACCCATGGAGGAGGGGAAGAAAAAAAAAAAAAGAGGTTAGAGTGGGAGAGAGCCAAAGCATAAGAGACTGTTAAAAACTGAGAGCAAACTGAGGGTGGATGGGGGGTGGGAGGGAGGGGAGGGTGGGTGATGGGTATTGAGGAGGGCACCTTTTGGGATGAGCACTGGGTGTTGTATGGAAACCAATTTGACAATAAATTTCATATATTGAAAAAATAAATAAAAAATAAAAATAAAATAAAATAAAAAAATAAAGTATGTGGCTGGGGGCGCCTGGGTGGCTCAGTCGGTTAAGCGTCCGACTTCGGCTCAGGTCATGATCTCGCGGTCTGTGGGTTCGAGCCCCGTGTCGGGCTCTGTGCTGACAGCTCAGAGCCTGGAGCCTGTTTCAGATTCTGTGTCTCCCTCTTTGTCTGACCCTCCCCTGTTCATGCTCTCTCTCTCTGTCTCAAAAGTAAATAAAGGTTAAAAAGATAAAAAATAAAAATAAAGTATGTGGCTGAAGAAACTGTAAACTTGGGGTCTTTTAATATTCTTAATGTTCAAAACCCCTTTTCAGTTAAAAAAAAAAAAAAGAGAAATCCAACATGGTTTACATTTTGAAAATACGCTTCAAAGAAAACATCACCAAAGTAAAATTTCTCTGTTGCCCTGTCTTTTATTTTGTAATTTCAGGTAAGGCACTGACATTTCTACTGTTGCAGCCCCCGAGCCCCAAACTGCCCCCCCACAGCACGATCCGAAGAACAGCCATTGATCTGATTGGCCGTGGCTTCACAGTCTGGGAGCCTTACATGGATGTGTCTGCAGTCCTCATGGGGCTTCTCGAACTTTGTGCTGATGCCGAGAAACAGCTCGCCAAGTACGTGCTCAATCCCAGTTAATACGGACGGGTTTTGTTTGTGTTTTGTTGGTTGGTGTTTTGTTTGTTTATTTCTGTTGGAGGTCATTGATGGCCCTTGATAGAATGTGCATTTTTAAAACAATAGACAAACATCTCTGTATATGAAATTTTGGTTATAGACCATGAAAGGGAAATATATTTCTATAATTTGGGCACAATTGGGATTTAGCATTGATTGATTGATCTATGACATAGTTTTTCAATTATGCTTATTGGGCCTTTTATATATAACACTACATATTATTATTTAGTAGTAGTGTAAACATGTGACTTAGAAGGAAAATTATATTTATACTTGCTCAGAAATGTTTTACTTATAATAGAATACGTGGACATAGTTTGGGGAGTTACCCTTCATACTCACAGTGATTTTTTAAAATAAAATTTATTTATGGGCACCTGGGTGGCTCAGCAGGTTCAAGTCGTGATCTTGTGGTTCGTGGGTTCAGGCCCTGCATCGGGTTCTGTGCTGACAGCTCAGAGCCTGGGGCCTGCTTCGGATTCTTTCTCCCTCTCTCTCTACCCCTTGCCCACTCGTGTGCATGTGCACTCTCTTTCTCTTTCTCTCTCTCTCTCTCAAAAATAAATATTAAAAATTTTTTTAAAAAATAAAGTGTATTTATTTATTGAGAGAGAGAGAGAGAGAGAGAGCGCACATGTGAGTGGGGAAGAGGCAGAGAGAGGGAGAAAGAGAGGATCCCATGCAGGCTCCCTGCTGTCAGCACAGAGCCCAACATGGTACTCTATCTCATGAACTGTGAGATCATGAGCTGAGCCAAAATCAAGAGTCGGACACTTAACTGACTGAACCACCCAGGTGCCCCTCATAGTGATTTTTAAAATCACACTTTTTAAGGCTTCCCTTGCACACAGGATATGACTGGCCATAGAAGGTTGCAGAGATGAGGGTCCCGGGAAAGGCAGATGAGTTGAGGGAGCCACTAAAATCAAATCAGTAGGAAACCGTTGGTAACCAAGTGGCCAAGAATGATGGGAAGGGGTTTGGGGGTGGTGATAGGGGTTCATCTTGACTAATTCCCCAGAGGAAGGTTTTTGTTTTTGTTTCTTTTTAGTATAGCCATCTTAGCTGGTGGGAATTCCTAGTTAGGAATCCTTGAACTGGCCCAGGTGCCTCTCTAAATGCAAATGTTATCACCTCTTTGATTTTTCTCAATGGGCATTTCATTCTTATCTTTGTTACCCTTGGAAAAAACTAGAAATCTCTGCCCTTTTCATCATGGTTGTCTTTCTCATAGCCCACGGTTTCCTTATGACCCAGCATGGCTTTGGGCCTGTAGTCTTTCTGCGGGCTGCACTAGGTTCGGGAAGTGGAGACCGAAGAAGCTAGTAGAGGCTGGACTGTGGCTTTGCCAGCAGATTGGGTATTCCTGGCCCCGAGTCCCAAGATGGGTTGGTAGGAGAAGGCATTTATTCTAGTTTAGGCAACTGCCCCCCCCCCCCCGCAACTTCCTGTCATACAACCACACTTCTAAACATCACCTCTGTGTCTCCCTAGCTGTATGCTCTTCAGTAGGTCACTTCACCTCTTAACCTCGGTTCCGTCTACAAGTTGGGGCTAGGTAAGCACCTGCCTCATAAGGTTGATATTAAATGTGTTTGTATTTGCAGAGTGCTTAAAAGAGTACTTAGCACATGTTAAAAGGTTGAATGGATGTTCCCAACAGGTGGTAGTGTCAGTGGTGACGCCATCCATTGTCATTGTTTCAATGTTCCGCAGACCAAGAGCAGCTCATTTCTAGAATGAATAATTGACATAATGGCAGCCAGCATAGGTTTTGGATACAGGAGGCCTGCAGTTCTTGATTGACTTTAAGAATTAGGAAGAAAGTGAGCCTGTGAGTTGGAAGCAATAGTAAGAGGCAGCTGGCCTTTGTGCAAAGCCCAGAACATATTTCCAACCCTTCGCTGTCCCCCTTGGCTGCAGGTGCCCTGTACACCCTCCAAGGAGTCTAGAATTTTGTTTTGACCTAATTTTATAGCCTATTTTCAAGGCTGATCTAAACACAATTTCAACAGTGTGCAGTCTTGTTTTGTTGCCTGGGAGAAGTAATGGGTTTTATTTTAGGCATAGTATTTAAAATTTGCTTTGTTTTGTTTTTAAATCCGTGTACACAAAGCTTCTATCAGCAAACATAAAGATGTGCTGTGTTTTATCTACATGTAGTATGTCCACAGACACAAGTACTTTAGCGCTTCAGTATGTAATTTAAATCTTGCTATTACATCCTTTTCTGTCATGAAGATTAGTATAACTCTCTATACACAGCTCTGAATAAATGAATGTATCAGCATGTAGCCTTGAGGAGTCCAATGTAATTTTCATCATGATAAATTGCATAATAAGCAAGAAAATGTTTGCTTATTAATCTATAACAAGATTTAGATTGAAAATGGCCTGTTCCATCCATGAATACTTGGTACAGGCTGCGGAAGGACCGAGACGGGGCAGAATGGAGCAGGGACATGTACAGGGGGGACCCGCATGATGCCGGCCTCCTGGGCCACCCTTTTGTGCCTGATTTGCTGTGTACATGCTAACGGTGCTCAGCTACCTTGCTTCTGACTGCGATGTTACACATGCTTTATGAGGAAGCTTTTATGTTAGGCTTGTGCTTTTTTTAAAATTCCAGTTCACGTTAATTGAAAAAGAAAAAAAAATACACAACGCTTCCCTCTTGATTCCCATTCTTGTGAGTTTGTGAGGGAGGAGACTGAGGAGGGTGGCTAGTCCAGGCTGCTGCCTAGTTCTGGAGAACACAGATGATAGCCGAGTTTCTTTCTTCCTCTCTCTCCCACATACTGACATCCTCTGTCAGAGATGATTTCTGAGAGGTCTCCTGCAAGACTATGGGTGGCCCAATTGATAGGGCATTTTTCCAAAATTCAAATGCCTTTCTTTTAGAGATAGAACTGAGAATTTTCCATCTTTGAAATAAAAATAAAACCAGTTGTTTTCTAATATTTTCAAATATTTCACCAAACCTTAAACTGTGTTAAGTAAGCAAGCTTTTACTGAGTAGTTGATATTCGGAAAGGACAGTATGGGGTATTGTATAGTTACAAAGTTGCATCATACAAAGATCCGGTCTCCAAGGCACTTGCTGTCCGAAGGAAGGGTAAGATGTGCCTGCAGGTAATCACGATGGGAAGTGAGAAGCAGTGTGAAAGGTATGGACGCCCAGAGCGTGGGGGGGGGAAGGGGGGGAGGGTGAGTCACGGCTGGGTGCTCAGAAAGGATGCTGGGAAGAGTTTTCTTTGCATCTTTCATCGGGATAATTGTGAGGAGGGGCAGAAGAGCAAGGACCTGCAAAAGACAGATGGGAAGTACAGGCATGCCCAGCAGATGCCAAAGCGCTCCTTAAAACGCAGGGCAAGTGACTAGACACGCTGTTTTACATTGTATTCATTAATTCCTTGCCGAACCTCAACCGTGGGGTGTGCCCAAGTAAAACTTGAACATAAGCCTCTTCCCAGTTATCTCTGGGGAATAGAATTCCGGGCTAAAAAGAGGATGGGTTTTACCTTTTCCTTTATAAAATGATGATAAAAATGATCATAGAAGATCACAAAGCAAATCCAAGAGAGGTTCTGTCTTTTGTCCACAGAAACACCGGTCAGTGAAAAAGGTGAGTTTCAGACCTAGGTCTCCCTGACCCAGGTCTGCTCCCGCCGCTCTCCACCTCGCGCCTGCGGAGTAATAAGATAGCCTGTTCAGAGGACGTGAAAGTGGTCAAGTCAGAGTTTTCAGCGTACTCTCAGATTTTAAAAACACACTGAGGGAAATCATTTCCATCACGAATTTTGTACCTTCTGGAAAAATAGCCTATTTAAATATCAGGAAGCTCCTTGAGTGCCTGGGCCATGTATTATGCATGTATTCATGTTTATTCATAGCACCTGTCACATGATTTGCATTCAGTAGACACTTAATTAGGTCATAGAATTTTAGAGATGAAACTCTTCAGCAGCATTCAATCCGGTGCTCTCCAGATGCTATTCAATAAAAACAAAGTTGGGAGAGCTAATACAACTTGCCTGAGATCTCAGCAGTACTGGAGGAGTAGAGACTGTCACTCGAGCCTCCCGACTCCCATTCTGCTGTTCCCATACCCGTATGGTTATGCCACCCTTTATGTGACAGACGATCTACAGGTAGACTCTCTGAGGAAGTTTTTAAATTAATGCTTATGGGCCGCTCATTCATGATGGACCGTTGAATAGAAAACGCAGGCTGCATTGGATTGAGATCATAGGTAGAGCCATCTCAACAAATGGTGAGAAAAATAGAAACATGTAGTATTATGTTTTTTATAAATCCATCATTTTTTAGGTTAGCATGGTTATGTAAATAAGGATACAGTGTTAGAAACAGTTGAAACTCTGACTTTATAAATGTATGGAAAAACTGTGGTGCTTCTGGAAAACTAGACTCCGTTCTCTACGCGTTGTGGTCTGTTTATGGTTTTGTCTTCCTAGTTCATGTTGCGGGGCCTTTACTCTGACAGAGAAGGGCGGAGCCGTTTTGGCCCCCACTGCCAAAGGTGGGCGGTCCCTCATCTGTTACTGCCACCACTGAGGGATGTTAATGAGTTGCCAAAACCCACTGCTCTTCTGGGATATTCAGTTCACCAAACTTTCAAAGAGAAACGTATAGTCACTGGAAGCCACGCATGCCTTGAAAGCCCCATACGTTAGAAATACTCTTTTTGAACCACATAAAGTAGAATTGGAGAGAAGGGAATTGGCATTTTAACTCAAGTTTCAACAAAAAAAGAACACATCATACAAACAATAAGGCGCTTGAGGGTTTTACATTTAAATTATTTTTCCTGGGGCGCCCGGGTGGCTCAGTCGGTTGGGCACCAAATTCAGACTCTCACTAGTTCACGATCTCGCAGCTTGTGAGTTCGAGCCCCGCGTCAGGCTCTGTGCGGACAGCTCAGAGCCTGGAGCCTGCTTTGGATTTCGTGTCTCTTTCTCTGTCTGCAACCCCCCGGCTTGTGCTCTGTCTGTCTCTCTCTCAAAAATAAATAAATGTAAAAAAATTTTAAATTATTTTTCGTATTCATATGACATCTATTTTTAATAGAAAGTTTATAATCTGAGGGAACCATTTGACTAAATCTTGTTAGCACAGATTTTACATTACAACTCCTAGTTGTAAATGTGTACAACATATGGGAAATAGGTCTAAAAGACAGGCACTTGTTGGGGCATTCGCCACATTTGCGTTTAAGAAACTGATGCCACCTTTGAGTTATCAAATTAAGGTTTAACATGACAAGAATTAACGATTCTTGATTACATTAAAGACATTAATTAGTACATCTGTTTTACCCAGAAGGGGTAAGATGGAACTCCCAGTTGTTCTGTAAGTATGCATATTCCAAATAATTTCAGTCTTTGTTCTCCATGAGCCTTGTTTTCAGTGCCCTGTTACTCTTTGACTTGGTCAGCTTGGACTTCCATAACTCATACCACAGACTGGTATTGAAATTTATTTCTCGTAGTTCTCGGAGCTGGGAAGTCCAGGAACAAGGTGCTGACAAGGCAGGTCTCTTTCTGAGGCCTCTTCCCTGGGCTGGTAGGCGGCTGGCTGCCATGTTGCTGTGTGCCCACCACTCGGGGAGAGAGTGAGAGCAAGCTTTCTGGTGTCTCTCCAGTGGGCACAGATCTCACCGTGAGGGCCGCACCCACATGTCCTCATCTGACCCTAATTATCTCCCAGAGGCTCCATCTCCAGGGACCATCACATTGGGGTGAATTTTCAGGGGACACAAACATTTAGTCCATAATACTGTTGACCATGATTTGTGGGTTGTTCTCTGAAAGTCTAAGTGGTTTTTCCCCCCTGAATATTCTCATAGAGTATTCCTTAATTTGACAGATGGGGAAGTCTGACAATTGTAGATGGTGACATTTAACTATAGCGGTCTTACATGTAACTTTTAAAATGCTTTTACCACAATGGAGTAAGGGTTAGAACAGGATTAATGAGCAGTCATGTAAGGAATGAGCTCAGCCTGAGTGAACTATTTTTCTATTCATGATTTTTATTTACAGTATCTATCATCTCTGGTATTTCATATGGGATGTGTACACCAAAGTGCTGAGTAAAATAGAGAGTATGTCATCTCATATTTTTTAAACTAAAGACCCATCTTATAAACCTAAATAACAAATGATCTGCATAACAGCCAGATAAGCAGGATCAGATGAAAAGAGTGAGTTCTGTGTTCACATACAGATCCCAGAATAAGGCAGACACCCCTTTAATTTCAGACCTCTGAGAGTATGATCCTTCTTCATTCAGTTAGAATCCCACATTAAAATATATCACATACACAGTGCACCTTTGACTTTCAAGATAACTACATGTAGAATTAGACTTCGTCTGTTGGGACTACCAGATCAATTACTTTGACTTCATTGCCTGGTCAGTTCAGCCAAATAACTGGCTTAAGTGATCTTTTTTCCTGCCGGATTTTCCGGGTAACTTCATTTAGCACGTAACTATTGAGCTACCACGATGTCCAAGGGCTGCACTAGGCACTTTGGGGGGATACACAGGATTAGAAGGCATGGTACCTATCTGCACAGAGTTCACAATACAAAAGTAATTCATAATGCCTGGCAGAATCAGATTCAGTGCTAAGAGCCTAGAATAAATGGGTTTTGTTGTTGGTTGTTTTTGTTTCACTAGATTGTAATTGAATGCTCTAGCAATTGCAGACCAGCACGCAGGCTTGAGCAAGAATTGAACAGAAGGGAGGGAGGAGAGTGTGCCAATGGGGAGAGGGTAGTGGAGAAGCATAAGCCACATACTATAGTCAGAAAAGAAATGGAATTCTAGGGACGGACTTTGAAATTATCCTGGCCTCAGGAGCATGGGTGTTGAAAAGACTGAGTTATGAGTTAGTGAAACTAGATTATGGAGGACTCAGGACCTCAAGCCAAGGAGTTTAAGATTTTTCTTAGAAGCACTGGGACCCAGTGAGGTTTTTAAGCAGGTTAACCATGAAATAAAGTTAGTGCTTTTGGAAGATTACTCTGGCAGTGGGGCATTAAGTGGACTACAGAGGAGAGAAAAGGTTTGTCTTCTTCCCCTATGCCTTGGCCACTCCTCTCTGTTCTCACACGTGAAACCTTCCATCCTGTGCACTGTGGCTATGCTGAACCTGTGCAGAACCTTGACCTCAGAACAACAGAACCTTGACCTCAGAACCTGTGCAGAACCTTGACCTCAGAACAACAGATGTGTCCACATTGTGACGTCCTGCACGTAGGCCGTCAGACACTGATGGTGGGAATCGCTCAAATGCACACATCGACGCCTGTGCACATTGTGGGGTGTCCCCGCTTCTGCTGAAATCACGGGCAGTAGTCGTATGGGTCTTTGGTTAGCTTCCTTACCTATTACCCTACAGCTTCTCTTCCAGACCCCGAACTTGACCACTTTTCCTACCACAAGAAGTTTGCCGATTTCCCCAAATTCACAAGGTCATTTGCTGAGATGGGTTAAGGGTGATATGGGACTAGGCCTTTAACTTGAAACCAGTGACCTGCTGTTAGTTCATCTCATTTTCTTTTCACTTTGTTTCTGCTTGTGAGAGTCATCTCGGGCCAGAAGAAACATCTATTGTATGTATGATATAGGTGAGAGGCTTGGCTGGAGGTTTTTCCATCCCCCTGCTCATTTAATCTTCTCAACAGCCTTGTGAAGTGGGTCCTCTAATAGGCCCATTCTACATACCTTGTGCTTACTCAGTCCAGGGTGGCCAAAGAGCACAGCATAAGGTTAGGGGTACAGTATCCACTCGTCACTGGTCATCCTCAGGTGAACACACACATGCATAGCCATTCATTCCCATTCTCCCCTTCTCTTTCTCCCTTCCTTCCCCCTCTTCTTGGCTTCCCACTAAACTTTTCTGCAGAGGGCACAGAGAAGGGCTGGAAGAGCAGTGGGTGGTGAGTCTGGTGGGATCCTGTTTGTGTGAGTAGAACTCTGGTTTCCAACTGCAAGAGGTCACAACAGCACACAGCTGGGAATAGACGGGACTCTTCTGTATGTATTCCGGAAGGGTCCTCTGACACTTGGCCTGCAGAAGGCGGGTCCCATCCCTTAGCCACTAAGGAGGCGGTACCGCCACAGAGATGGCAGACAGGCAGCCAGAACCACAAAGTTCAGCAGGGGCAACATGTTGTCTATCACCATGTTTCCCTTGATACAATGGAGCCCATTAGGCAGCCTCCTCATTAACATATGTATCTGTGCTTCACTCGCAACCCTTCCCGCAGCTCCGAAAGCTTGGTCTTCCCATTCCTGTAAAGTTGGGTCATTTGTACCACACATAAGACTTCTATCTTCAGCTCAATTTGATCTTTTTGAGGACTGTTTGAATCCCATTTCTGCCATTTAGTACAGTTGCTTTCCATTACAACCTTCTGTCCACACCAGTTGATAACTGTGCGTATCTTCATTTAAATTGTGATTGACGTTGAAAAGAACAGAGCTGAAGTCCACGTGTTACCACATACCACTGGAAACCCCACTCAGGGGTGCAGTCTAGCCGTTCATCCAAAGTCGCAGAGTTTGGTCATGTGACCAGTTCATCAATCCAGTTAACCACAGTATGGTCAAGCCCCTCCCCCCTTTATTTTCTCCAAAGGTCCCTGTCCTGAAAGACATCACACTACTACCTTGGCTCCTCACTGAGCTCTGGACCCAACTTCCCCTTCACAAAATGCTGATACCACCCCCTTCCTGGGCAGATGCATGAGGACATAGTGTAGGAAAGTTCAATTTCAAACCTAGACCTCACGTTCCACTTCCAGTTCTTCCTCCCTGCCGTGCCTTCCAGACATGGGCCAGGCTGCCCAGGAGACAGACATCCTTTCCCCACGGCTGACGGCCGGGCAGGGGTTGTTGCCTGGGGATCTTCTCCAACTCCCAACATTCTGTGATTTTATTGATCTTAGGAAATTTGAGTTAGGTTTGCTCAGAATTATTTAGTTAACATACCAGTTTTGTTGGTTTCAGCCTTTTGATAATATCAACACCTTTATGTATTGGCGAAAGAAACATCATACAGAATCTAGAAGGTGTAATTAGCTTTTGAATTTCTTAAAATGTGATCTAAACGTTACAATAATTATTAAGCAATCCAGGCCAACAGTGCTCACGCGGTGAACATTTCTTCTCTGGAATTCTCAATAGTAAAGTTTAATCCAGAAAAGAAACTGGCCACCTACCCCGCCCTGCTTTACTGTTAAGCGCCTCTTTCCAGCCCCTACCGAGTACCTAGGATGTCAGGATCGTCTTTGGAGGTGATATGTTCGCCCTGGCGGGCTTCCTGTTTCTTGCACATGCACGCTATATGCGCGTACATCCGCTCACATCTCTTTGTAGTGGTAAACATCAAAGGAATGCTGTCCACCCTCCTCTCTGAGATCCTGCTTTGTAGCTACCCTCAGCTTGGAAAAAAGACTGGAGACCATTAGATGTTCAGTCAAAGATTTAAGCAATGTAGCAGTCACAAAAAAATTATAAGCAGAATTCTTTATAATCAGTTTACCTTTCTGTTAACAGTGATCAGAATGCCTAATGCATACTTATTTTCATCTAAAAGTTAAAACAATGATTCTTAGACTAATCATAGAAATATTGGTAAACTTTTTAAGACTTTTTAGTAAACACAATTCAGTTTACACATGAAACATGCATACTTATTTAATTGGAGCAGGAAAAATCTTCCTATAATTTCTTATGGGTATTTAAGTGTCGAATTTATTTAACTAGAGGGAGAAACTATGATGCATCTCTTACTGAGTAGCAAAATGCCCCTTGTGTACAGCTGATGTGTGGATCACACCCCACATTTTAATAAAAACTCTTAACTAGTTTTCACAGTAGTCCCTGTAAAATGTACAGGAAGCTTACAACAGAAGTCATATTTAGGTTTTAGGGTTGGCAAAGGAATATAATATCACTATCCTATGAGAATAGTCTCACAGCTTGGAAAGATTTATTTCATCATGTATATATGCTTATATATAGCCTGGACAATGCCATGCCTATGATCTTTATAGAGAGAAAATAAGTATCCATTAATATAATTTTTGCATCAATACAAAATAACCATTGGCAGAACGTGCTGACTAGTAGATTGGTTCTAAAAGTATTGACCATGAGGTAAATTAACAGTATTGAGGTTATTTCAAACTAAAAATAATTATAAAAACTAAAAATAATTTTGCGATTTTCAGTTCTTTTGAGAATTCTATGGACAGAAGTGAATTTTGCTTCCTTTCAGACACATGTCCTTAAATGAAGCCTTTTTATGTGGCCTTACAAACAAATCATTACCTTTCATTTCTTTTTTTTTTTTTTAGCAAAAAAACTGAAAATGCCCAGCTCAGTCTTCTTTCTTGCCTTATCCTGAGCTTTGGGATGTGCGTTCAGTACTAGTTCTTGATAATTTGTTAACAAGGCGTTTTTAACACTTTGGACAGATGCACATACTGTTTTCAATCTTCACGGTTAATTATTCGATTTTGTATTTGATGCCAGAACACCCTGACTCCTAATCACTGCTCATTGTTGCAAGTCCATTATATTCTAACTGTTTGAGTGCTCCCATTGACCTTGAACTGACATTGTAAACTGTGTCTAATCTTTTCAGTCTATATTTCTAATGCTTCTTTTCTCTTTTCCTTTTTTTCTGATCCCTGTTTAGCATCACAATGGGGCTGCCTCTTAGCCCGGCTGCTGACTCCGCCCGCTCTGCGAGGCACGCCCTCTCGCTCATTGCCACTGCCAGACCACCCGCCTTCATCACAACTATCGCCAAAGAGGTGAGGGAGCCTCTCTGGGTGCTCCACCTTCTCACTTAGAGGAATTATTAGACCTTGTGAGCTGAGGGTCCATATCCACGAATAATCTTTCCAGTTTGTTCTAGAACAACGCAAGCTAATAATCTCGTGCTGAAATGAATAGATACGAACCTGTGTGCCTGCACAGTGATTACCACGGCAATGCATTCATTACCTGCGCTTTTGTATTCATTTCTGTTCTCAAAGTTAACTCACTTGCAAATATTTGAAATTAATTTTTCAATCTGAAATATCGCAGGCTGATTCTAATTAAAATATGCTATAGGCATTCATATTTTACAAGTATAAATTCCTGCGTGTAATCAAAACTTAACTTATTTAACACTGGCTCTTCAACTGTAAACAAAAATGTAAGTCATAAACTTGCTAATGGTTTTTCCTATTACATGTCGCAGATAAAGACTTGAATGCCGATTGATTCCCACGTTCTTAGTGTTCTAACTAATTGCCCACATCTAACTGAAAAACTAGTAAAGAACAATGAGCCAATTATAGGATCTTTCCTATGGGTCTTAGTAGTGGGAGAACAAGGAAAGGGTGATCAGCTCCTATATTTTTTTTTAAAGGTTTGTTCCATTTCAGCATGAATAATGTGCAGACTTGGTGTCCGTGGGGTATGAGCTCTGTCTGAGTTGTTTTTCCTGTAGCTATGATGAATTTTTAAAATACTAAATAAATACCTCTGAGTCTGCCCTGATAACCTGAAGCCTACCGGGCCTGTGTCTGCCCCAGAGCCATCCTTAATAGGCATGCAGCAAATACTTGTGACGTGAAGGTAACTGGAAAGGAGGAAGGAAGGTCCTAATAGCCGGTTGTATCGGTTCATATGAAGTGATGGGACTTTGAATTCATACCTAAAATATGTAGAGTAAGGCTGTGTGTTTTTCTAAGTGTGTAAAGTGAGATTACACTGTATTTAAAATATGCATGTGTAATATTTTTATAATTTATAGATATTATATATTTATATGAAGTATATGTATGAATGAACAGATTTATTAGCCACGGAATTTTTTTTTACCAGTTTTTGTATCAGTTGAATATGCATAGGTAGTAATATTGAGAATACTGAATAAACCTTACATCAGTCTGACCACATACACAGGTCCTATAAATGCCAGGCATAAAACTGCCTCTTTAAAGAGTAAATAAGTATTTATGTTAATTGTGTTTTTGAAATTAATTTTCACCATTTCCTTATGAATATTTTTTAAATTTATTTATTTATTTTGAGAGAGAGAATGCGGGTGCATGAGTGGGGGAGGGACAGAAAGAAAGGGAGACAGAATCCCAAGCAGGCTCCCCGCTGTCAATACAGAACCTGATGCGGGGCTCAAACTGACATCATGACCTGAGCTGAAACCAAGAGTCAGATGCTTAACTGACCGAGCCACCCAAGCACCCTCACATATGAGTATTTTTAAATGAACTGTTAGAATAGCCGCACCTTGGATTTACTGTACTCCAGCATTTGGTTAGAAAAGGTATTTTTTAAAATATTTTAATGTTAATGCTTTACGAATTGCCAGTTGACTCCCACATTCTTAGTGTCCGACTATTTCAATGTAATAGTTAACATTTACTACTTTGTAAAAATAAGTTTACCACTTTGCTTAGAGTTTTGGAGTAAAATCCTGAAGTTCTTCTCACTGTTATTACTGACCCCTCCCCTGTCCTCATGCCCACTCCTCCATGGCTGGCCCAGCGCCCAGCACTGTTCTTCCTCCTCTGAATGATGAAGACTTACAGTCTGTATGGGAAGAAAAATCACATTGGACTTACATTCTTTACAGTGCCTATTGTTTTTGGAGGTATATGGGAAATACGACACTTTATATGGGAAATACGACACTTTACAATGATGCCTGTTAGACCGGAAGTGTTATATAAGCATCATTTACCATTATTACTTGAGAGCAAGTCTCCTGTCTTTTGCTTGCTGGTATCTTCTAACTGCTGTCCACCTCAGCACCAGATCTACCAAATTCACAGACCTTCTGTCTGTCTTTGGAGAAATGTCATGGTAATGTTGTCTTAAGGTCTCATATAATACCCGGGAACTCACCGAAGTTTATCAGAGAATGCTCGCTGAGCTTTTACTGTACTAAATACTTTTCTTTTGCAATCAAGTGTTTTCTGACCCACCCCAAGAGGTTTGTTTCTGTTGATTCTCCTTTTTCCCCTACTGTATTAACAAGTGAAAAACAAACTAGTGGCTGGGAATGCAGAACTGAGTAGAGCGTCAATCATACCTACAGCACGGAACTGTTTCCACAGGTGCACAGACACACAGCTCTTGCAGCAAATACCCAGTCACAGCAGAGCGTGCACACAACAGCTCTTGCACGAGCTAAAGGGGAAGTTCTGAGAGTCATTGAGATTCTTATTGAAAAGATGCCCACAGATGTTGTGGATCTTCTCGTAGAGGTAAGAATATCCTGCTGTAAATGTGGCAGCAACAGCCTAAATCAGATAGGTCAGTGCAGTATAGAAATCAGCATTTTTATTTCCAGCATCTCAAAACGAAAGAGAGACGATTAAACGAATTAGCTTTTGTACCATTTCACAGGACCTTATTCAAATTTCGTTAACAAATCAAAGTAATCGTTGTGTACGCTTACCATTCACAGGGAAGTAGTCTATGTTGGAGTAATTCTTAGAAGAGTATGTCCTCTTTAATGCCTTCCATTATGAATCAAACAATACATGTAGTGTGTTTGAATAAAAGCTACCCGTATTGTAGATAAATCTGAATCGCCTTTGAAGTCAACAAGTCTTGTTTCTTCCTTTTACTGTTCTTTCTTTTGTTTTTTTACAGGTAGGAGAAAGAATAGTTGATAGTATAAAGTAAATCTCCTGTAGCTTTAGTAAATATAGTGTAGTTTTAAAGTAAATATTGCAATCAAACTGTCTAGAATTTTCATGCAAATGAGGCCTAAGTGAATAATTTAAATTTTGGAAAATTAAGTATTTGAAATTAACTTTACATATGTATCTTTTCTATAAAGGTTATGGACATCATTATGTACTGCCTTGAAGGATCTTTAGTTAAAAAGAAAGGTCTTCAAGAATGTTTCCCAGCCATCTGCAGGTAAAGAAACCTTCAGTAGCATGCAAGATAAATAATTTTTTTCTGTTTGTTTTAAGGAAATGCCATCAAATCATCATCATTTTTTAATTTATTTTTAAAAGTTTATATATATATATATGTGTGTGTGTGTGTGTGTGTGTATAGTTTTAAAGTTTATTTATTTATTTTGAGAGAGACAGAGAAAGAGCAGGGGGAGGGACAGAGAGAGAGAATCCCAAGCAGACTCAGCATGGAGCCCACTATGGGACTCAAACTCACAAACCATGAGATCATGACCTGAGCCGAAATCAAGAGTTGGACGCTTAACTGACTGAGCCACCCAGGCATCCCTATTTATTTATTTTTGGGAGACAGAGAGAGCACACAAGCAGGGGAGGGGCAGAGAGAGAATCCCAGGCAGGCTCCATGCTGTCAGCGTGGAGCCTGACATGGGGCTCGAACCCACGAACTGTGAGATCATGACCTGAGCCAAAATCAAGAGTCAGATGCTTAACTGACTGAACTACCCCGGTGCCCCTCAAATAAATAATTTTTACTAATGAATTATTTTTGAAAAATTTTAGCAGGATGAGTTTGTAGTCTGATGCCTGCTTACATTCTGAATACAAGGCAGCTTACAGTCAAAAACACAAATGTGATAGAACCACTATTTGAAATTCGGTCATGAAGAGATTTTCTCAAACCTTAAAAAAATGAGTAAGAGATAGCATCTATGGAATATGTATGTGCTCTCAACATTCATTACTCAAATTAACATTTCCATTAAGAAGAGAGTCTAGGAAGCCTCTGACTTAGGAGAGAAGATACACTTTTCAGCCAAGGGAAACCTTTATGTCCCATTTTCACTGGTAAATTTCTTTTTTTAATGTAAAGATAGCAATTTCCTATGGTACTACTAAGTGTAGGTGTTTTTCCCTGGGAGAAAACTGGCCAAGAGCAGTAAAAACTTTTATAAACAATGTTGCATATGTTAAGCACAACCAATAATTTTAGATGTCTATAGCATTTAACTGTTATGAAATGAAAGTTTTTAAAATGTCAAATGTAGTCATGTTTATTTTTCCTTTAAAGTAGTTTTTGGTTCTTAAAATGTTTATAGCTTGGGGAACATTTTGTTATTTATTTATTTTTTTTTTAACTCCAAGGGGTCAGTGGAAACAGTGCTTATGTCTATTGAAAATCATGGTTTTTTGTAGAAAATAGAACCACCAGTTAGTCATCGTTACATAATGTTTTTCCTTTTAAGACCAGTTTAGTGATTTCCTTACTTATTTTTTGCTTTTACTTTCCATTTTGCTTTCTCTGAGCGTACGGTAGCAAAAAGCTTTATTTTAGGCTGTAAGCTTAAATTTTTGCCTGAGAGTAGTGATGTTACATGATGCGTAGTTACGTCTTCTGTATCTCCTGGCATTTGAGCAGTCTTTGCTGAATTAATTGTACTCCTTGAGTCTTCCAATATCTACAGTAGACTTTATATTATAGTCTCGTCATTTTGCTGTTGCTGAGTCATAGCACCCAGAAATGAAACCAAGAACACCTACACGAAAAGATTATGCTGGAATATACATGTGTACAGATATGTATTTTCTTGTGGTACAGATTAGGCATGTTAGAATGCAGTAATTTTTTAACACCATGCCACATTAATTCTGGTTTGCGTTCCTTTTGTTAAAAATTGTATGTATAAAATCTTTTCATGCAGTTAATTGATAAGAGTACATGTAGCTGTTATATTCCCAGTCACTCGTTCTCTAAGGACATGCCTATGTGAAATGGACACTGGGGTGTCACTTTACAGATGTGATGATTATTGCAGAGCTGAATGTTAGCAAAGCCTTCCTTATGGCGTCTGTCATGGCGAAGTAAATAAGCGTCCTGAAGTTAACGTGACAAAATTGTTCGGTGTTTAAAGGGCCTGTCTTTGCCCTTGCTGGAATCCTGCCTCCCTCCCAAGCGGCACCCTCAGTTCCTTCAGTCGCCCTAGTTTACTGGAGTCCGCTTTTTTTGCTGGTATCTCATTGCCAAAGAGTAAGGGTTCTGCTGGATTGCTAAGGAGGCATGCTCAGTAGCAGGTTTTTCTGATTTGGCAGAAAGCAATTGTATTTTGTTTATTAATTTAATAACGTGTATTGCACACCTACTGTGTATCAAGTATAGCTAGGCCCTGGGGCTACCATGAGGAATGAGATGGTATCCTCAGGGAGCCCACAGGGTCTAATAAGGTCAGTGCTTATTAAGGTAAATAATTCCAGGGTGCTGTGTTATGAGCTAGAGTAGAATTACATACCAGAGAGAGGGTTGGGGATATGGAAGGCTTAGAAAGTTTCACAGATGAGAAAGCAGAATAATAATAATAATAATAATAATAATAATAACAATAATAACAATAATAATAATAATTAATAATAATAATAGAATCTGAGGAAGTTTCATAAAAGGGAAGGCAGACCAATAATGATCTCCTTCTATTAAAGGAGAAAAATGTTTTGATAAAAGTGGCTGCCAAACAATTAGAAGGATTTGTCTCCCACAAGGGTGTGAGTCGGTGGGGGCAGAAGTGGTGATGGGTTCTGGGAGAGCTTCACAGAAGAGTTAGTGGGGTGAGCTTCACAGAAGGAACAGGAGTGTGCCATCGGGAATTGCAGAAAGAACCAGACCAGTAGATGTCTGGAGATACAAAAGTATAGCGAGAGTTTGGCAAATGCTGGGTGGTAGTGGCCGGAATGTAGGTTGAGGATGAAAGTCTAACATAGTGCCAGAGTCTAGGGCTTTGAATTCCATACAAAGGAATTTGGCCATTATTCTGTAAGTAATGGAGAATCAACAGAGTTTCAGCGAAAACATGTAATTCTTTGGCCAGAATGTAGTTGATAAGACACAATCGTATGAAACTTCAGATTTATAACAAACAGTTGTTAGCTACCTCTTAAGAAATTATGTTAGATATTACTACAGCTGTGAATATATAAGCTACATAGGCCCATTTATGTGAGAGTCAACCCATAAGCAAAGAAAGATGATTAACAATATAAGGTTGTGGATTATACTAAATGTTTGTTAGAATAGACAATAAATTATGGAGGACTTCAGAGAACATTAAGCTCAGATGGGACCTCAGAAGTTTTACAGATGCCATGCTACCTATTGGCTGATCTGTACTAGGTTGATAAATGAACAAAAACAAAGATATCAACATATCAACAGAAGTTAAAATTATTTTATTGAGTATCTGCCAATGTCTATGCCATTGTACTGGGTGCCTTACAGCGCTTATGAGCCCTCTACTTATAAGTGCCCTTCACTAAATATGAAACTGCAGTCAAAGTCAATGATGTGAATATCTGTGGCCCAGTCAGGTGGCATTTGTTTTTAAAATCTTTATATAATATTGTAGTCTTTTTTTTTTGTTGTTGTTCATTTTTCTTCTTTCCTTTACCCGATTATAAAGACGCTATGGGTTTTAGCTTAGGCCAACTTCTGTAATGTTGCTATATACCAGTATTTAGTTGTTATGGTTGGTAGATCAAATCTTAAAAAAGTGTTAAAAAAAACTTCATTTAATGTTATTTTTAAATGACATATTCGTCAAAGCACCCAGGAGAATGCTCGTGATTTAGATATTCAGAGAATGTTAGTTTCCTATGGGTCTCTCTATCTTAACAATAACGTAAACACCAAACGTATATAAGAAATTAGTTAATAAAGATTTGAAAGTATTTTATAGGCATAGAGAGTATACAGAATGGCATTATTTTCATATATGTAAAAATTGGTTTACTTCTCAAAATATTAAATAATTTTTAATCAATATTACAAAGGTGAGTCTAACATCTAAAGTTAGGAGCTAATGTAGTATTCTGAAGTCATCAAATATTTAAAAATCGAAAGTACTTTGACTTGGGTTATACATAAAATTCAGTTTTCTGTGAGTACTGCAAGGAAGTAGCATCATCGAACGCTGAATAAGCCTGAGATTGGTTTTCTTGGCTTTTTGTTTTGTTTTTTAAACTTGACTGATATGCATCTGTGTTTTGAATTTTCAGTTCAGGATTTTAAAATTTTAATTAAAATTAATACTCTAACATTGAATTGGCAGTTTCTCTGAGATTTTCCTTATTGTTGGCAATTTGGCAGTTATTTCGCAGATTGCATGTTACAATAAAATTTCCATCTTACTGTTGTCCTGAAAGTCTTGGGTTTTAGCTTAGGGTGATCTCTGTATGTTGTTATACACCAAGAGTCAATTTTATTCGGGTTTGCGTATTGATTCATTTGTTCATTCAGATTTATTAATGGTTATATAACTCCACATGTAATTTAATGAACGGTGAATTCATCTACTCAGTTATAT
The DNA here is from genome assembly GCF_027475565.1 of Acinonyx jubatus. Classification (NCBI taxonomy): domain Eukaryota; kingdom Metazoa; phylum Chordata; class Mammalia; order Carnivora; family Felidae; genus Acinonyx; species Acinonyx jubatus. Next base: position 73,877,027 of record NC_069392.1, read on the forward strand.
TGTTAGCTGAATTTCTTTGTTCTCTGACATATTTATTCACACCTATTTATTTAAAGTTTATTTATCTTGAGAGAGAGTGCCACTCATGCATGCAGATGGGGGAAGGGGCAGAGAGAGAGAGAGAGAGAATCCCACGCAGCCTCTGCACACACTGTAAGCTCGGAGCCCAATGCGGAGCCCATCCCACCACCTGTGAGCCGAAATCAAGAGTGGGGCACTCAAGCGACTGAGCCACCCCTGCGCCCCTATTCAAAACATATTTAAGATTTAAGTTACAAATTGTAAATTCACTGAAAGAAAGAAGGAGTGATACAAAAAGTTTGATTTTCCTAATTTTGTTTAAATAATAGCTTTTCTGTTAACTGTTAAAAGTTTTTTCAATATTGTCTGCTTGAAAGTAGAGATGCATTAGAACACATGCCAGCAAAATTTGATAGACACTCCTCCTTATCACTGACCGAAAAAGCCCATTTGCTGATTTTATTAAAACATGAGGTTACAGCAAGGTATAAAAAGCATAATTTGCTAAAGGTAAGCCCTAAATTTGAATGTAAGCTTAGTAGCTAGTGTGCAAAGAGGGGCAGACCACCCATCCCTAAGTGTTCGTCTGATAGAACAGTTATTCAAAACAAGCATAACTCTAAGCTTGAGATCAGGGTGCAACTGAGAGTCTTCATATAAAAGACATAAAACATATATGCAGTTTATAGACCCTGCAGTTTTGGAGATTTTGTGACTCTCGAGAATGTGTTAGAAGGACGCTCACACAACTAAATATTAAACAAAGTATGATCAGTGCTGATTAGTTGAGAGAAGTAGGGGTGCCTAGTCGGTTGAGCATCCGACTTTGGCTCAGGTCATGATCTCACAGCTCGTGAGTTCTAGCCCCACGTCAGGCCCTGTGCTGACAGCTCGGAGCCTGGAGCCTGCTTCAGATTCTGTGCCTCCCTCTCTCTCTCTGCCCCAACCCACTCGCATTCTGTCTCTGTCTCTCTCAAAAATAAATAAAAACATTAAAAAAAAAAAAAAAAAGATTAGTTGAGAGAACTAACGACCCAGCTGAGAAGGTGAAATGTGAAAACCAGCATGGAGTACGCACTCCCAGTCAGGCCCCGGGGGGAGTAATGGTCTCTAAGTGTGGTTCCTAGACTGTCTTCAAGAGAATTACCTGATTTCTAGGATCCACCTGAGAGACACTACCTCAGCCTGGTGCGAAGCCTGGGAAGCTATACTGAGCAGCCTGGTGATTGTTAAATACACTCACGTTTGAAAACGAGTACTCTAATAATCCAAATTGAGAAACACAAAACCTGACTCCTTGTTCTTGATGACCATGTTCTGTTATACAAAACCATGTACCCTTGAATGTTTATTGGTTTGTATATCGAATAAACTCAGAGGAACTCCAAGGAAGCACCTGAAGACATTCCTTCACTTCCTCGGTTCTAGTCATGCACCATTAGTTTTTAGAGTTGCCCTTAGACCGTATCACACAGTGCCTGCCAAAGACGTTAACTTCCCACTGGTCATTGATTGGCTTTTATCTAAAACTCATTTGGAAAAAAAAAAAAAAAGAAAACTTAGGAGCTAGTTTAAAAAACACATAGTCCATCAAAACGCGTGTTCCATTTATTCCTCTACATGTTCTAATTTATATGCCAAGAGTAAATTAAACCGTCAGAGAGCTGCCTTGTTCGGACCGCATGTCTGGTCTCCTTTGCAGTTCTGTGCCCAAGTTCCTCTTCAGCATCATGCCTGCAGTCACGTTGAAGAATCTTCCAAGAGGGTGTCATATGAAGATCGCCGGTGCATTGATTGTAGGGATCAATGCTGATGTCCCCAGCACTTTGCTTACTGTCCCTTCTGTGAAGACTCAGGACATATCTTTTAAACTCGGATAACAAGCACTTTTTGTTCGTTTTGTCCTAAGGAACCAGTATGTGTATTGTTTTTTGTGTCTGTTCTTTCTTCTACATAACCAGGGTTAATTTTGCTTTGGCCCTTAGGTAGCTCAAAGCCAGATCTTTGCCTGATTTTCAGTAAGTCATGAAAGTGACTTACGTCACCCATATTATATCTTTCCTCGTCGTCACACCTCAGGTGGCTTTCTTTTCTGCCTTTTTACTGGATTATGGTGTTCCATATAAGCTTCCCTAAGTCCTTTGTGTAGTATGTGACTATATATGTATGTATGTGTATATGTGAAATGGACACATATCTTAAATTTTACTTCAAAAGCCATGGAAACAAAAATAATTGTATGCATAATACCAGTGATGATTATCTTCTAAACATTTTTTAAAAAGTCTTTCTATTAACTGCAGTATCCTAGATCTTCGTGGAGTAGTTTATGTATCTGTAGATACTCTCCTATATTATTTAGTGAAAGATCCAAAAATCACATTATTTTAACTGCTGTATAAACTTTATAGTCATAGATTTAAATATTTCCTAATAATTCACATTTTGGTTCCAGGGATGTTATTAATAATATAGAAGCATCCATTAATAATAGAAGAAAATTACTTAAATTTCACTGCCCTTGAGAGACTGTAGCACACACATCCTTCAAAGAACTGTTACACAAAATAGTTCTGCTGCCAGATTTTTCATCACTATAACAAATAAGGCTATATTATTATATAGGAAATACACTGCATTCTTTTTAGAACACAGATACATTATCAGTAAGATTCTTGAAACAGTGAATTACTTTTATATTTATGAATGAGCCGAATCAGAGGTACAGTCAGGTAACTTATTTAAGAAATGAATTCCTCCAGATTCTCGCCTGTCTCGCTGGCCTTTGCTTCGCCATCATCAGGCTTCTACATGAGGCCTCATTCGGCCCTCTGGGTAATTGTTGTTAGAGACAGAAGTCCAGAGGGTTCTGAGTAATTTACATTTAATTGCCTGGACTAGAAGAAATACAGCATCCTTAGTTAAAAATGCCCTAGACACTAAGAAAGTAGAACCGATTTTTTTCAAGGAGTGGAGGATATGCATCACTGAAGTTTCTTCAGAATTTCCTTTTTAAAATGTAGTTACCAACTGCTATGTTGCTGAACTTGAATATCCTTGTGAAGTCCCTCATACAACAGACCATCAGCAACACTGAGCATGCCATGTTTGATTCGGTTTGATTAATCAACCTCTGTTGGTCACCGTATAAACACTGACATTCTACATGGCTATATTTGATACAGTAGCCTAAAAAATCAAAGTGCAGAAATGCACAGGTGTTCCTGAACTAAGAGAAAAACAGTATACCACACATACGTGCGACATGTACTTGTTCTAAAGTGAATACAGGTGTGTTATTCATTTTGTAAAAATATTCTTTTGCTAGTCTCAGAATAAAAAAAATTAAGCTCTTGGAAGCTACTGCCTATCAAAGCTCCATTAGGAAAGAAAAGAAAATACCTCCAGAAATATAACGTAATTATAATGTGATGTTTAAATTTAAGACTGTTTTATTACGTTCTTGTGTACCAGTGGTGACAAAATGCATAGCACACAAAGGATTAGGGATTTAATAATGAAATTGTGAGTTGATGAGAAAATATGATTATATTTGGAGATATAAAAAGTTCCAGGATTTTTTCATAGCAAAAATTACATACATATGCCTCTAAATGCAATTTTTAGTCACAACTCCTCAGTTATGCACATTATAAGTAGTTTGGAGGGGCTTTTGTATCTACTTCCTTTAGAGTGCCCTTAGCAAAAAGTAACCAAAAGCCGTACGCCCCAGAATTCCCGGATAGATCCTTATTTCATGCATTTTTATTTTAAGTTGAAGCAATTGATCTGAAATATAACTAAGAGTGATTCAACTTTTATGCTTTTGAAAGACTTGTCAAATAAATTCACAGATTCAAAAGAAATCTTTTGTTGGGCTCTGTCCCAATTTTGGGTTCAGAAAGTATGAACTCTTGACATAGGCACTCCATAGCGGAGGGTGGATAATGATACCAGCTCTGCCACTTAATAATGTTGAGTCCTTAATTTCCACAAAATAAACGACACCTGTCATTTCACCTAAGCAGTGGCCTGGCTGCAATATTTTCATAGAATGACAAGTTGTAGAATGGTGAACCTGAAAACGACCTTATGTCACACATTACGTACTCCTGTCCTTCATTTTACAAACGGACAAATGTATGACTTTTTGTGCTGACAGTGAGACGACAATAAAGCCCAGCTCTGCTCAACAGATCCCACACCTGCTCTGTGTCCTGCAGAGGAGGGAGTCCACGGGCGTGCACACATCAGGCGACATACAGAGTTGGGCCATCTTATCAGAGGGCGACATGGCTCCTGTTGTGTTCCAGGCGCTGGTCCCTTCCTGCCTCACTCTCATTCCATCCTCTTTCCCCATCTTGGACTGTGCTCTCTGGAGAACCCTGCTGTCACTGTGTCTTCTCTTCCCCCTGGCACCTAGTCCTCAGCCTGGACGCAGGCTCTGATATCTCCCATTGAACAATCCTCCCTTCCCTCCACATATCACCTGTCTGCTGCCTGGTCTCTCTTCTCTCCTCCGCCAGGAAAAGGAGTCTGTACTCTGTCTATTTTGTCACCTCTCGTGCCCTCTTGGCCCACTCTGATCTGATATTTGCCCCCCCAACTGTTTTGCTTACCTCTCTCTCTATCCCTCTGGTTAAACTTTTTTGATTGTCCAATGTTTTTTAGTCTTCAGGGACTCCCAAACTTTTTGGTCTCAGAACTCCTTAAAAAGTAAAGACCCAAAAGAATTATTTGAAATACTGAATGCAGTTCATGTTGATATAACAACATATTTTTATGAAAAATAACTACTTTGCAAAACAAACCAAAACAAAAACCCTGAAAAAGTAGCATTGCTTAACATTTTTATAGACTTCTTTCATGTCTGGCTTAATAGGAGACAGGTGGATTTTCACATCTCTGCCCGTCTTTAATCTGTTGCCATATGTTGTTTTAATTGAAGTACGTGGTGAAAAATCTGGCCTCACATAGACATAGAGTTGAAAACAGGAGGAACATTTCAATAGCCTTTTAAGATGATTTTGCATCTTCTTTAGCAGTTCACTAAAACTCAACATGTAGTCATTTTTAAAGGTTAGCTGCAATGTAGACTCTGTAATCATAGCAAACTTTTCATATTGTGATATTTAATCCGTTGGTATATCTTGCACTTTGAGAGGGTCTTTCCCCTCTGGGTGACTTTATAACATTACGCATCTGCCTTTGGAAAATATTGGTAACTGAATTTGGGGGATTGTCCATATATTGTTACATTGCAGCACACATTACCAAAACACTTGGCTAATATTACCGTTGATCTCATCAAAAAGTCAGTGAGAATTGGGAAGCTAGAACTCTAATTTTTACCTGAGAGCGTCAGTCTTATCATTGACAGCAAATTCTGTCGGTGGTTTCTCTGGACAGGAATAAAGTAGTTCATTTTCAAGAAAATGTCTGCCGAATGCTCAAGTCCAAATATGCACAGCATGTCTCTGGGTTGTACGTTCAAGCACGAATGGTGTCGTGTGAAGAACAGCTGGTTTGTAGCTTTTGCACCTCAGCCCTGCCAGTGTCCTTTCCTGACACAACCATCAGGCTTCAGCGTATGCCAGAAGTGCTTTCTGCACGCTCGCCATTGGATCACACTGCATATTCAGTTCAACACTGAACTTGTTTAGTTCTCTTTACTGCCAGCGCGTGGCTGCGGGAATGTAACAACGGCCGTTAGAGTTTGGTGCCGCGGCCTTCATTGAGGCCGCCGTGCCAGCAGCTTTACTTTTCACTGCTTTTACATCATCAGAGCAGCGTCAACGCAATGAACCGGTCACGTGACATCTCAGTATCTTCCAGAAGTAGTTTTGCTCTCGCAAACTTCCTGCCAGGAGCGCGAGGCCCCCACCCGCAGATCCCCCTTTGAGAACCGCTGATTTAGCAAACTAGCCTTTTGTTGGACCGAAGCGTGAAACTTACTTCTTCTTAATTAAAACTCTCATACGTACTTTGTGCCCCCCTTAGATCCCAGAGATAGAAAGGTTACGTCATAACCTTTCCTGGGACCCAGCGCCTGGGGAGGAGGTGGGCTAGACTTGAGAAAGACCAGGGATTAGCTTCTCTGAGGCTCCATACAAATCCTAAAATCGATTCTACTTGCTTGCTTGCTTGCTTGCTTACTTAATTTATTTATTTATTTATTTATTTATTAGGATTTTCATTTATTTTTTTATTTAAATAGGAAATTTATTGTCAAATTTTTTGTTTCCATACAATACCCAGTGCGCATCCCAACAGGTGCCCTCCTCAATACCCATCACCCACCCTCCCCTTCCTCCCACCCCCCTTCAACCCTCAGTTTGTTCTCAGTTTTTAAGAGTCTCTTATGTTCTACTTACTTTAAAGGATGCTTTACTTTCCTGCTTTCCTCACTCTGCCCACAGCACAGTGCTGCTCTCAGAAGAGGGCCTCCTTGGGGCGCCTCGGTGGCTTAGACGGTTGAGCATCCAATTTCAGCTCAGGTCATGATCTCATGGTTCACGAGTTCGAGCCCCGGATCTGGCTCTATTCTGACAGCTCAGAGCCCGGAGCCTGCTTCAGATTCTGTGTCTCTCTTTCTCTCTGCTCCTCCCCTGCTCATGCTGTGTCTCTGTCCCTCTCTCTCTCTCTCAGAAATAAACATTAAAAATTTTTTTAAAAAGAAGAGAGGGCCTCCTTAAAGAGCCCTGGACATGGGGTGCAACTCAGAGCACTGTGATATATACTACCTGGCAGCAAAACTCCCCACCGGTTAGGGCTCACGTTACAGGTGATATTATATTAAATGGGTTAGACCTGCATTTCTTGAATTCGCAGTCTCAAATTCAGCGTGCTGATAGCACCTCAGTCTTTTTTCTCTTCCTTGAATAGTGCCACGCTTACTTCTTGGAACTTCTGTACCCGCTACTCCCTCTGGCGGAACACTCCTCGTCCAGATCTTGATGCGGCCTCTTTGGTCTCATCATTCAGGTCCACTCCCCCGCCCTCCCCGTCTCACACACCCTCCTCGCCATCGCCATCGCTGTCACGTTGCCATTTTATCTCATAGAGTTTATATCATCTGAAGTCACCTTGTCCATATTGACGCTTAGTTGCTAGGTGTGTGAGAACAGGGGCCTTTTCTGGTTGCTTTCCTGTTGTGTTCCCAGCTACCCTAGCCGTTGGGGGAATGCACTCCAAGACTCTGTGCCTGCAGGGAGGCTTCAGAGGATCGCCCCTGGGACAGGGGAGTAGCGCAGGCACGCCCAGACCTCTCCACCCTCTTGCCTCAGAGGATCCATCCCTGGGATAGAGCGAGGGCAGGCACACCCTGGCCTCTCCTTCACCCCCTCTCACCTCTCCCATTGCAGCCTCCCCTTCTCAATTTCTTTCCTGCCTCTTCCCAGTCCTAAATCTTGCCTCATCCTGTTGATTCCAAAGTTACCCTGTAGTCTCTTCTTAGCAGCCTAAGTGCTTATTAAGTGTTTAGCTTGCTTTTGTTTCATCGAAACCAAATTCTCAAAGGTACAGAATATATATGAAATCTTAAGATCTATATTCTGTATACACACACACACACACACACACACACACACACACACCTATATATATATGTGAGTGAGAGAATGAGAGCAAGCCTACTTTTTCAAAGATAGACACTATGTCAACAATTCTCAACCCTTTTTAAAGTCTCAGGACCCCTTTATACTTACAAATTATTGAGAACCCCCCAAGATTTTTGTTTATGTGGATTATAACAGTCAATATTTGGCATGTTGAAATTAAGAAATTTAAAAGTAACCCATTAAATATTTATGCAAATAACATTTTAATGAAAAAGTATATTTTCCAAGACAAGGCAAATTAGAAGAATGGCATTGTTTTGTTTTTTCCAATCTACCATTAATAGAAGCCTGCCAGATTCTCCTATCTGCTTCTGCCTGTGATAGCTCACATCCTGTAGCATTTGGAAAAGCCAACTATACACTCGTGAGAAAATGAGAGTGAAAAGGGAACATAGCATCTTAGTGTTCCTGTGAAAGCGGGTCCAAAGCAGAGCGTGCTTTAAGAACAGCCACTCTAAGAGTGGCTGTGGGCTGCCTTCAGTGGCAGATGGGTTCTAGATTGTGGGGGCCCCTGCCTCTGCCACACCCAACTGGACAGCCTTGGGCATGTCTGTGGGCTTCAGTTTCCTCCTCTATAAAATGAGAGGCTTCCACGGGGCGCCTGGGTGGCGCAGTCGGTTAAGCGTCCGACTTCAGCCAGGTCACGATCTCGCAGTCCGTGAGTTCGAGCCCCGCGTCAGGCTCTGGGCTGATGGCTCAGAGCCTGGAGCCTGTTTCCGATTCTGTGTCTCCCTCTCTCTGCCCCTCCCCCGTTCATGCTCTGTCTCTCTCTGTCCCAAATAAATAAGTAAACGTTGAAAAAAAAATTTTTTTTTAAATGAGAGTCTTCCTAATAACCTGAGGCAAGGTACAACTCAAAAATGTGAAAAATTTTTCCTCATTACTGACTTATTAATATATGATTACCAGTCACTCTATCTCGTAATAAAGTTCTGAAACATGTTATGTCATATGCTCCTAATATAGGAATGCTACAGCTGCTTTAATGCCTTCCCTAAAATTCTTTGAAGTAATTAAGTATCAAATCTGAACCTACACTAGATTATTTAATGAACAAAAGACTCAACTAATATGAAAAGTAAGTTAAATATTTTTAAAAAGAAGAAACAAGGAATTCCTGTTTTATTATGCTATTTGTTTTAGCCTGATAAAGTTTTGTGGAAAAAGCCACTTAGGTAGAAGTCAGAGCATAGGTTTCACATAGTATCACCATTGTGCTTTTAACACCATATTATTTACGGTACTTGTAGACAATGAAATATTCAGCACTAAAAAGAAATGAACTGTCAAGCCATTAAAGATATGAAAGAACTTTAAATGCTAATTACTAAGTGAAAGGAGCCAATCTGAAAAGGCTACATACTGGGTGGTTCCAACCATTTGACATTCTGAAAAAGGCAAAGCTGTGGAGTCAATGAAAAGATCAGTGGTTACCAAGGGTTAGTGGGAAAGAGCGGATGAATGGGCAGAGCACAGAGGATTTCTAGGGCAGAGAACCTACTCTGTGTGGTACTGTAATGGTGGATGCATCATTCTACATTTGTCCAAACCCCTAGAATGTACGATACCAAGAGTGAATCCTAATGTAAACTCTAGACTCTGGCTGATGATAATGTGTCAATGGAAGTTCATTAGTTGTAAAAAAAAAAAAAAAAAAAAAGGACCACTCTCGGAAGGTAGATGTTGATAATGAGGGAGTCTGTGGGGGGGCCAGGAGTATATGGGAAAACTCTGTGTATTTTCTGCTCAGTTTTACTGTGAAACTAAAACTGCTCTGAAAAGTAAAGTCCACTTCTTTTAAAAGCATATAATTATTCATTATAAAAAATCAAGAAATCAATATGAACTTAAGTGATGTGTAATGTTGAGCCTTCAGTATTTATTTTTGATGACAGCATATCATTCTCAATCATTCAGTGATGAGAAATTTTAATTAGTCACTCTGATATGGCTTATACCATCTAATTATTTTAAATAACACTAGATGGTGTTTATTTTTAGGATTGAAAATTAATATGAAAAGAAAATATTTTAATTGACTGGGTTTTGCCATGTAAATGATAAATCTCAGTACCCAATTCCAAAATTAGAAAAAAGGGATCACTGAAGAAATAGGACTCAGTAGGGGTGCCTGGGTGGCTCGGTCGGTTCATCTGCCTCTTGATTTCGGCTCGGCTAAGGTCACGATCTCCTGGTTTGTGGGTTCGAGCCCTGCATTGGGCTCTGTGCTGTCAGTGCTATCTGCTGATAGCCCAGAGCCTGCTTGGGATTCTGTCTCCTCCTTCTGCCCTTCCCCGCTTGCTCTCTCTCTCTCTCTTAAATAAAAATAAACTTAAAAAAAAAAATAGGGGTCACTAAATGGAGTTCAGTTGATTTAACAAAGTAAAATATTTTTTAAGCAATTGTGTGGCTTTTCGCGATTAAAATTTTCTGAAAGTATTTTAGAATTTGTTCACTTATTCAGCAGACATTTAATGTGTGCCTGCTCTGTACACGGGGCTGTGCCGAGTCAGTGCGGGCTGCCCGGCTACATCTGGTCAGTCAGGCACTGCACTGTCGCTGCTTCAAAAGCCCTGAAGTTGGCTTGGCAGAGGCAGGATGGTGAAGCAGAGAAAGGTCACGGTGCTACGGTAAGAGGGCATCCGGGACACATAGAAGAGTTCCAGGTGGTATGACACAGAGGAGGGACCAGGTAGTAGTGTAGTTGGAAAAAGGAGAGTTGGTGATGTCTCAGCCGAGTTTACAAAGATGAGTAGATGTTTATCAGGGAGACCAATCCTTCTGACTCCAAAATCTGAGCTACTTCCATATGCAGAATTGGTGGTCATTGAATGAAATCTTACGTTAAATGTGACGGTGAATCTCTGACTGATGAGTCAGGGCTCACTTTGCAGAAATTACGGTGTGCATTCTTCTGCGTTACATGTTTCATTGCCAAGAATGAAGAAGTTTTCAAACAATCTGTGCATAGACCAGAGCAAATATTTAACAGCGTGAATACTTGGATTTCTTAGTACATATTAGAGACTTGTAGTAGTAAGGAGGAAACTTTAAAGGGCTCAGGATATAAATTACTCTAATTTACTGTAAATGGAAAAATCGTCTGCATTTTAGGAGTATTGACATTGAATTCTTTTTATTTAAAAATTTTTTTAATGTTTTACTTATTTTTGAGAGAGAGAGAGAGACAGAGAGAGAGAGAGAGACAGAGTACGAGCAGGGGAGGGGCAGAGAGAGAGGAAGACACAGAATCCCAAGCAGGCTCCAGGCTCTGAGCTGTCAGCAAAGAGCCTGACGCAGGGCTCAAACTCGTGGACCGTGAGATCATGACCTGAGTTGAATTTGGATGCTTAACCGACTGAGCCACCCAGGAGCCCCTTGAAATTTAAAATGTTTTTGGGGTGCCTGGTTGTCTCAGGCAGTTAAGTGTCTGACTCTTGATTTCACCTCAGGTCATGATCTCACAGTTCAAGGGATCGAGCACCATGTTGAGCTCTGTACTGACAGCACAAAGCATGCTTGAGATTCTTCCTCTCTCTGCTCCTCCCCTGCTCACACACACTCTCTCAAAATAAATAAATAAACATTAAAAAGTAAAACGTTTTTGTGGTTTTGCTGGATTTAACTGATTATCTCTCAGCTGACTTTTGTTGGGAAAAGTATGATCTTATATAGAAAATGTACTTTATGATAAAACACTTTTAGTTGCTCATGTCCTCTAAATGTAATTATTGTTTACCAACAGTTGTTTCCATTAAAAGATACCAGAACTGTGGCACATCATACTGCCATTAAAAAGATTGAGGTCAATCCGTTTCTACTGATATAGAAAGTTATCAGTAGAAGAGAAACTAGCAAAGTTTCAGAAGAGTAGGTAAAATAAAATCATTTTTTGAAGAAGCAAACTATATGTAAGGATCAATATTCACGCATGTACACGTACAATACATATGAAAAGGAAAAAAAAATCCTGGGAAAAGCATTTCCCTTGAGTGCCTGGGGTGCTGGAGGAGATGGGTGGTCAAGGGTAACTTTCCTTTCTTAACTGTTAATTTGTCTATATTCTCTGGGTTTCTTATTTACAATGAGTGTGTATTTCTTTAAATTTGTTGTATATTAGAAAATTCAAATAAAAATAATAATAAAGTAACCATTGGGAAAACATTAAAGCTATAACAGATACACAAAAAAAAACAAGGTAAAATAAGTAGTTTTGAACTGAATGGGAAAAAAAAATCTAGACAGAAGAATGAAAAGTCTATATTTTCAGAGCCAGTTTACGTTTTCTTAAACTTTGTTATTATGTAGACAGACTGATTGATCCTCTTTTCAAGTGAAAAGCTGAATCAGCTCTATTCACCCTAAATGGGCACTTAGAATCCAGTAAGGAGATGAACACTGTCTGCTTTAGAACAGTGCATGAGCTCATTTTTTTTTTAAAAAACTCCTCTAAACCTGTGGTTTGTTCTTATCCCATGCGGTGATAACAATAATGGAATGTAAAGCAGCTTCTGTCCTAACTTCCAGGAAAATTCTTAAATTGGTTACCATTTTGTAGTCCTCTTTTTACAATAAATAATTATAGATGTTACTCGTATGCTCGGGTGAGTAGAAGTCCCTTTAAAACCATTTTAGTCCACTTCCCTGCTCCTAAGAAAAACTCCCTGACAGATGGCTGTCTTTCAGTATTAAAATTCTTCATAAAACAAACCTCTGCCACTTCTAGGGAGTATTCCATTCCACTGTATCACAGGAAGAATATTTAATTTTCAGACTGTTTGAGATGATATAAAGAGTTTCGAACCAAAACCCCTGTTGTTTGTATTAGCAACTTGGAGCTGAAGCTCCAATAATTTGCAGTTGTTATCAGGTTATATTTGCCAATCACAAATATTTAAGAAATAAATATAAAATTGGGGGGGGGTGGGCATTCATTTCCCTTATTTATTAGCATCTTACCAGTCAGAACTGATTTGCCCTAAGGAAAATAGCACATTAGCTACATCTGATTTATTCTTCCTGTGATATATATTCAGAGGTACAGAAGATGGTGGTGATGATGATGCTGGTGATGGTGATGATGATGAAAGCTACTAAAGTGTGCATGTACTTACCATAGTAGGGTTTATTGTATGCCAGGTACTGTTCTCAGTACTTGGCATGTATTAGCTCATTTAAGCCTCACAACAACCATGAGGTACTAGTGTTGAGGTACTAGGTACTAGTGTTGTTCCCATTGTCACATAAGGAAACCACAGCATAGGCAAATTAAGTAACTTGCCCAAGGTTCGCACCAGTTACTAAGTGGCAGAGCCAGGTGAGAAGAACTCTTTCCCAGCCATCATACAATGCACTCTTACCATGCATGGCATTTTCCTTGCAGAAATTCTGCTCCCCATACAACCTAGGAAGTATTTCCAGTTCTCCTCTTAGCATTCTGGCTACAGTGTGTCCATAGCAAGTTCTTCCAGAAGGAAAGTAATTCACCTGTTAAATATTTAACAGTGTTATTCAGGAAATATCTATAGACCACTTACAGTTTACAAGAGGCTGAATGGGAGATCGTGACTCTCAAATAGAATTCACCAGTATCCGTCACCATCTCAGAATGAGGAATTTTTCCATTTTGCCTTTTGAACTGGTGCCCTCCACAAGAATGACGCACTTCTAGAAAACATCTCCTTACCCTCCACCGCTCACATCCCCCAAAACTAACACAGCTCCCCTTGAACTGGTGCCTTTGCCAAACCACTTTTCACATCGGTAAATCTTTCAAAAACATGAGCAGCATGGAGACCTGGAGTTCTGGGGTCAGTGTGGGAACACGTTCTATAAAGTACCTTCTGATTTACAGAGCGTCCCCACCCCACCCCCGATTACAGCGATGTATCTGTGAAGACTGTCAGACAATGCTCTGAAAACCTGCTCTTCCTCTTCCCAGCCCTCACATGGTGGTCCTCAGAAGAGCTCTTTGGCATCTCATACTGGCCAGCAAGGGGACTGGGGCAGATGTCTGTGGGTAGTGTGACCAGTGCATTGATTGCTTCACCAAGAAGGCTTACCTTACCTGTTCTTTCCCGCAGAAGAGCTTTGCCTGTGTTTAGGGCTCCAATCTTCTTCTTCTTTTTCAATTTTATTTTTTAAGTTTACATATTTATTTTGAGAGAGAGAGAAAGAGAGCACACGAGTGTGGGAGGGGCAGAGAAAGAAAGAGAGAGAGTCCCAAGCAGGCTCTGTGCTGTCAGTGCAGAGCCCAATGAGAGGCTGGATCCCACAAGCTGTCAGATCGTGACCTGAGCCTAAATCAAGAGTCGGACCCTTAACCAACTGGGCCACCCAGACACCCTTAGGGCTCCAATCTTCTTCGTGGGTTATCGGGAACACTTCATGGATATTGAAGAATTCACTCCTCATCTACTAGGTATAGGGATACACGTTGTTGATTAGCTTTTAAATAATTTTTGTTTACATTAATAAAGAAACCTCCATGCAAATCCAGCAGAGTGTAACTGAATGAATCTCTAAAAAGTTATTTCATGCAAATTAAAACAAAAATGTGATACCATTTTTTTCCTTGTGTTGGTAAAAGAGAAAATTTGGTAATACCAAGTGGGGGTACTCTCTTACTTTTAGAGGGAATTGAAGGTAAATTGACATTGCCTATCAAATGTAAAATGTGTGTATGCTTTAATCCAGAGTCTTGCTTTGAGGATTCTGTCCTACAAAAACATTCACTTATATATACAAGGATCCACATACAGTACAACTTAACTGTCAGAAAGGGAATAGTTAAATAATGGAATATATGTACAGAGGAGTACAATGCAGGAATGAGAAAGAATGATGTGGGAGCCCGTATACTGACATAGGAGGGGGGTGATTCCATGAAGTGTTGAGACAAGAAAAGAAAGTTGCAGAATAGGATGGGTAATACGATATCATTTCTGTAACCAAAACTAGAAAAAACTCTCAGAAGATCCACCAAATCGTTAATAGTAGTCAACCGTTGGCGAGGAGAGGGGTTACCATGAGAGTGAGGACTGACTTTTTATTATATACGTAATGGCGGTGTTTGAGTTTTTTATTTTATTTTATTATTATTTTTTAAATGTCTATTTACTTTTAAGAGAGAGACAGTGTGCAAGTGGGGGAGGGGCAGAGAGAGAGGGAAACACAGAATCTGAAGCAGGCTCCAGGCTCTGAGCTCTCAGCACAGAGCCCGACGCAGGGCTCGAACTCATAAGTCATGAGATCATGACCTGAGCCGAAATTGGACGTTTAACTGACTGAGCCACCCAGGCACCCCTGAGTTTTTTTACAAGTACCTATTACCTTAATACCTTTTTAACAAGAAGAGTCAAAAGTTTGTGAACAGTTTTAAATCAACATCAAGAGTTTCTAAAAGCCACTCAATAGTCCTAATTCCTCATTTACTTATAAAAATACATGTGTCAAGTATTTGGGGCAGTGCCAGATATAATTGTAAATAGTTATAAATTGTAAATAATCGTATTCATTCCATACATTCTGTTCTGCACACCCTTAGCATTTAGATGGTTTCACGTTAAGTTGGGGATTAATCTTGGATTTTTGAAGAGTGTTTCTTATTTTTTAACGCTCAAGGATACGAAAGTAGTAACAACCTGAGACTATTGCAGGTTACCAGAGTCATAGTGAAGAAAGAGACTCTACTGGTTTCTGTTTTCCTCCCAAATCATATTTTTGCTAAGAGTTGATGTTTCCTTTTCCTGTGTGTTTCCAAATTGACTTTTAAATTTCACATCAGTTTTCTCTTATTTGAAGGCCACTTTTAATAAAGACAAAAAGATCACCAATTCAAAGGAGACTATAAATAGAGAGTACCGAAGCTCTTTCAAGACTCAGGCACTGGGTGCTTGGCACGCTCACAAGCAAAGTGATTTGCTCCAGGATCCTGCACTCAATTCACATGTGTGTTTCACACTATAAACCGCTCCATTGTGGAGTGGATGTCACCCCATTGTGACTTAGTCCTGAAGAGTCGAAGTCATAGATAGGGCTTTGGAGAAATAAGATAACCTATTGCAGTGTTTACTAATGACTGATAAGTTATTTCTGTTAATTCTGTTTTGTGTGTGTGACAGTACCATGTTCATTGACATTTTTGTGTGGCAGATTCTTAGCATAATCTTTATTTCCATAACAACATTTATACCAAAAATACATACTTTCGTGTATACATCGTTACTTAGACTGTATTTGCCTTCTTGAGTTTCAGCCTAGGTAGTCTTTTCTAGTTCCCTAAAGTAGAATTAAATAGTTTCCACTATGCAGCTGTTGGTCTCATGCTGATATATCCAGGTTACGGGGGCCTTTTCAGATAATTCCATGTAAATCTGCAGTTGTTTGTCTCAATTAAAAATAGATTTTTAGAGTGATCATGGGGCCGTTCTCTGTTTCTTGACTTCTGCCTAACTTTTTTGGACAGTTTTTATTTCCTTTGTTTCTTTACCTCATTATTTTAGACCCTATAAAATACTCGTCTTAAAAACCAGTATGTTTTGCACAGTTTATACACTAGTCCCCAAAGGATAGGCATAGTGTTTGAACTTCTTACTGCATGACTTTTTACTGTTTGTTTAGACCACATTTATGTATTCATACAATCAACAAAAGATAAAGAAAAAATAGGATGTTGGACTACACAGTAATGGAGGAAAGGCTGCTGTCTTAGACAAGATGCCCCATGAAGCTCTCCTTTGTCAAGATCATCTTGGAACAGAGACATAAACAAAGTGACTGTATGATCTGAGCCATGGAGACATCAGGCAGATGAGATTTTCAAGCAGAGGGAGCAGCAAGTGTTCAAGCTCCAAAGTGGAAACACTCTTGGCATATTCGAGAAAGTACAAGGAGATCGGTATAGTTAGAGCAGAGTGAGCAAGGGGAGAGCAGATGACGTCTGAGAGGTGGGACCACATCATGTAGAGTCTTGAGGGATGGTTGTGAACATAAGACATGTGACTTGATTTATGGTTGAAGAGGATGTCCCCGGCCGCATGTGGGCACTGATGAAAGTGTGGGTATCAGGAACTAAACTTCTGGGATGGTAACCAGCCCAACCCCAGCAAGAAATACATTTTGTAACATTACCGAATTCCAGTTTATTCTTTTTTCACATGCTTGGGTGGTAATGGATTCTCTAACTTAGCCAAGTTTCTTTGTGATGGGCCAAGCAACAGAGATCATTGTTTTAATTTGAATATAATGAAGGGACTCTCGCCAGGTTGTGACCCAAGAAAGCTGCCCAGGTGACATGGTATCAGTGCAGGGAACTGGAGACTGAGATCCCATTTCACAAGATTCCACACACACGAGTCCTTATTCTAAGAACACCCCCCCCCCCTTCCAAATTTTGGAGGAATTTAAGACTTTCACGTAGGATCAGGTCAAGGCTGGGATAATTTTAAAAACTGTAGTGGATCCTCCTCTTCAATCCATTGATACCTTTGTGGGTAGCGGTAAATAAGGCCTATCTCACTATCCTTGATCTTGACAGGTCCTCAATAGAAAACTGGTTCCAGGAGAGTAGTAGTCTAGGGGTCTGGTGGATTCTGGAAACCCTCGGCAGAGATAGGCCTACTGCAGCAGCCAGTCCCTAGAGTAGACACTTATGAAGTGACTGCATGTATTTCTTCTTTTACAAGAGACGCTGTATAAAGTTTAACAAGAAATCCAGAGATAAAAACGTGCCATTAGACCTTCACTGTCTAGAACTGTTATATCATTTAGAAGTATTACTCTAGCAGTAAATTGCAGAGAATGAAAATGCAGACCTGTAACATATAGCCCTTTCCAGGCAAACTAAAGCTTTCATACCAGGAATAGATTGTGACCTTTTTTTTCTTCCATAAATTGTGGTGTTTATAGATGGTACAGAAACATGAAGTTGATATCCAGAGCACAGGAGATGACCAATGTAACAAAAACTTTTAAGATTCTAGTTTAAGTAAATTTTGTCCACACGAATGTATTTTACCACAGGTTTGTTTTGAGGAGGAGAATTTTGAGAGATAATTATAGTCCTGTTCTGCAGAAAGATTTAGGCAATATTGCCACTACATCTGTGCAAAGTTTAATCATAGATTTTGAAAATACTTCTGGAAATTTTATTTTCCTATGGCTATTAGCCGGCACAGAATATTTAAGCCGTTTATTAGATATTATGTTCCATGTTACTCTAATAACAAATAGATTGTGTGTGCTTAAGTGCGTAGATGTAGGTGTAGACACATGGTGATGCCCGGTACTTAAACCACTGTAATTATTGAATAATAAAGTAGTGTTTTTAAACTCTTCAGATTTTTATTTTCAATTCTAAGAAATTGGATTTTGAATGCTGATTCCTACCTTCTCTGATAAAGTAGAGTGACATGATGCTTTAGACAGGAAAAACTTTGAGAAACTAACCTTTTACTAATCAGTTAGTAGTGGGGAAGCTTCATATGTGTCAAAAGCCTTCAGTACCCTTTCTTCTCTGAAGCCAGTATACAGAGAGGACATCCCATACCTGAGCCCAGCAAAACCAGCAGGACATCCCAATATAGTGTCTTTCGTGTGACTAAAAAGATAAAACATTAATTTTCCACTGAAAGGAAAGAAGTCGTGTCACTGGGTAAGGCTTAGGGATAGGACGAAAGTATTATTGAATCCACTACTTGCTAATAAGTACCAAACAAAAAGTTTTAAAACTTAGTATCTTGTTTCCTAGATTTATGAAATGTGGATGGATGTCATAATGAATGCCCAAACAGCTTTATCAGAATATCTCTGGTTTCAAAATCCTCACATTCAAACCTCTTTCTCTCTCTCAGCCTCTCAGAAATGTAGTCGCATGGCCAGGTAGTATTTTACTCAGTTTCAAGAAAGCATTAGAGCAGTAATTTCCTTGCTGTCATGTTTTACCTCCCCGTCCCATCTTTAAAAAGATAATAATGGAAAAGTTAGCTTGGTAGTATGACATCAAAGAGAAAAAAGGCAACAGTTGTGTGGTAGAATTGTGTAATATCATAAATATTTAGGATAAGCCACTTGTTCATCTGGGCAACTCATACTGAGTATATTGAAAACTCTTTGGGGATATAAAATCATACCTTATTTATACTTGTAATAGTTTTTATTCGTATCTTCCCAGGCTCCAGCCATATGGTCGTGAAATCATTATGGCAAAGCATAGATCCAGAGTTCAGATACCTAATTCAGTTGAGAAAATTAATTTAGCAAAAAAGAAATAAAAGTAAATCAGCCTCTTACAAGCTTCAAATCATCCTCCCTAAGCTTTCTTTTCATGTAATGCCAAATAAGTACCAAATATGCTTACTTACACTACTGTACTCGTAGCTCTCATTTAGATAAACTGGCAAATGTGGAAGATCTATGGAACTTGCCAGATAACTTTTTCTTGTGGCTGACTTACTAATTTCATTCTAAATTATTGATATCAACTTAAGCATAACATTTATGTAGCTTTTTATGATTGTTCTGCTAGAAAGAATATTTCACTGCTTAATACTCTAATAAAATGTGAGAACATAATCAGATTGAATATGTACGCCTTTTCATCTTTTCTGTTTCTGTTCGAATAGAAGTATTTGCATAATAGTTACTCCAGCAGAACTGAATTTCCATATTAAATCTCGTTTGTATTTGACCCTGTTTATCATTTGAAAATTCAAGGGTGTTTGTAATGATGAAGTTGTCTTTTCCTGCCAGTAATTATTAATGGGACTAAGTGGTATTCCACATCATTTTTCTTTCAGTTGATTTTAAGAGCCACTAAAGTGCAACAGTTTTGAAAAATCTCAGTGTATGAATTATCTGTTGATTTAAAAATATATGTCAGAGCCCACTTCCACCTCCAGGTTATCTCACCTGTTTTTTTTGTTTGTTTGTTTTTGTTTGTGTTGTTGTTAAAATGTTCAATCCAGGTTCTACATGGTCAGCTATTATGAGCGGAATCACAGAATAGCCGTTGGAGCTCGCCACGGTTCAGTGGCCCTGTACGACATCCGGACTGGAAAATGTCAGGTAAATAAATCATTGCGACTTCCTCTCCATAAAGTGTGGAAGTTATTGAAAGGAGTGGGAGACTAGCGCTTCACCAGTTGACATGCTGAGCTGCTGGAACATTATGGATAATGCCAAAGGGATCAATAGTTTAATGAAGGACTCAGAGAATATAGAGCCCTACTGTCTTTATTCACTGGCGACGAAGGGCGGCCACAGATGGGTTCCTAACAGAGCCCAGAGGAAGGTGGTCCTGCTCACCAGCTCTTTGGCGGTAAATCTCTTCTTTCAAACAGAGTTTTCTGATTCTCCTATTTTTGCCATGTGTTGTCTGAGAAACTCTGGATGATACATTATTTTGATTAATAACTAACCAAAAATTAATTTCCCAAGTGAAACCAGATATTTGGCAATTATAAGACAACATTCCAGCCAGAGTTTAAGAGAAGAAGAAAACCACAACAGCATTGAGTGTGGCTCTATAAAAGTGAGACTGATGAGATAATATATTATTTTTTATACTTTTATAACTCCTTGTATACTTTTATAACACTTTATTGTTGATGAAGAATCGTTCATGATTTCGTTTTTCATCTCGATCACTGGATTCTCAAAATGTGCCAGTTGGTTAGACAGGGCACATCTGGCCCTGCTCTAGATAGAGGTGAATCAAAACTATGAGACTTTAAATCTGTTTATCCCAGAGATCATACTATTAGCAAATGGCAAAACCAAGGCTAAGCTCCCCGGTGATTATGGTAAATTTATAGTGCTCATTGATAAATAGTTCCAAGTCATAACTTCGTATGTTTCATTGTAGCATTTATCAGTGCTGATCTATTCCACCATATTAGGAATTATATTCAACTGTATTAGGAATTTCAACTGTATTATGAAGAAATTCATAAGGCTATAGCTAAAATTTTAAACTGCCTCTTAAATTTAATCAGCATTTAATTTATTCTCCAAAAGCTTCCCTGGTTGCTTTTCATGAAACCGTGGTTCTAAGAAATGGTAACAGATGTTGGGGGGGGAGAGTTTCAGGGTCAGACAAGTTTAGGGGAGACGACTGGAATGTTGAACACTTTTTTTTTTAAGTTTTTTAAAATTTTTATTTATATTGAGAAAGATATAGTGAGCAAGTGAGGGAGGGGCAGAGAGAGACACAGAATACCAAGCAGTATATTTAGTACATTTAGACATTTTAGTGCCCCCATGATGTTTTTCCTACTTAGCTTCTTGATACCCCAAATGATCATTAGTGTTGTATGATTGAATAATGGTTACCTCCCAACTCTGTATGAAAATAAAGGTTACCCTTTCTTCTAATCACTCAGAACATGAAAACAAAGCTAAATCTCTAAACTCAGTCTTCACTGCTTTAGCCAGTGACCAGTTATATCCAGTGACAATGACACTTCGGGGATTCTCATAACTCTTTCATGGTGTCAGTGTTGTAGTATTTGAAATCAGTGAGTCAACAGTTGAAACAGAATACACAAGTATACTTGTCATGTTCAGAAATGATGTCTTCTTAGGAGTGAATCCAAGGACTAGGAGTTTTGAACTGGGAATATGCAGTAACGTATTTCTCGAATTAGCTCTCCGCATCAGGTAACACAGAGAGGGGGACGGTTTCCCTAGCATGAGTGAAGACACAGAGATATGGCATAAAACATGTAGAGAGGATAACTAGAAAGTTCACTAGACTCTAAGGGTAGGGTTCCGATTTTGCAGGACGGTAAGGCTTATATAACCACTATACAGGGAGAGTCACAGCTGATGGGAAGATGTGCTGTGACCTGGGCGGGGTGCCAGACTCTGAGGGGACATCCACGGGCCCAGTGGAAGCAGAGGACCCATGCCTGTGAGGGAGTGGAGGAGGAACGTGTAGGGTCCCTGTCATTGTCACTCCGTTGCTTGGTAAAGGATAGAACAGAAACACTAAGTCCCTGTCCCTTACCTTTTGGCATTGGCTGCTGCTGTTTTGTTTTGTGTTTGTTTTTGTTTTTTTAAGTCCATTTTCTCTCGACTTGTTCTTCCCAAACATAATGGAAGATTATACAAAGCCACAGAATAAATACACATATCTGTCTGGAGCATGAATTTGACTTCAGTGTAACTCTTGCCCAGATCTGCCTGCCCCGTTTCAGTAAATGTTCTACTGGGACACAACCACACTGGTTGCTTGGACGACTTGCTCGTTGTCTGTGTTGCTGTCGCACTGCAAGAGCGGAACTGAGTTGTTGTAGCCACTGAAGACCATATACTGTATAGTCCGCAAAGCCGAAAATATTTACTAGCTGGCCCTTTACAGAAAAAGTTTGCTGACCTGCGCCTTGGCTAACTGAGGAGGGAGGGTTAAGTCATGTAACTGCCAAGTCAGTGGAAACACTGGACTGTAATACATCAGAGAAGAATAATTAGAAACCGTGTGGCTTGAAGCCCATCACCACTTACGCGTCTCATAACCTCAGGGAAGTTTCTTAACCTCTCCGAGCTGAAGTTTCCCCGCCGCCAGCGGTGATAGAAATAGTGCCTGTTACTGTGAGAAGTAAATCGTGTAATTGATGTGAAATTCTTAGCACGGTGCCCGCCAGGCCGTTAGTTTAGTAAGTGCTGGTTGTTGTCATAATATTCACAGAAACTTGGAAACCCATCCCGTTGCAGTTAAGTTGCATTAACTTTAGACAACACGCAAGGTCACTTGAAACATCAGGGTGTTTGTGAACTCTGGGGCTAGTTCACACTCCTCGCTGGTGGACCAGGGAAGCAGAGCGCCAGAGGCCATGCGTGGATTTCCTTCCTAAAGGCAGCGCTTGCCGGTGGTGTTAGGCCGACTCTCGGCTGACGATGGAAATCAGAACTTTGATGTTAAAAATCCTGCTGTGGTGCTGACTACGTTTTTACCTGACAAGCGCTAACAAGTTAGGAATATACCTGACTCGACTTTTGCTTAATTAAAGAAAAAGAAACGTACCTCCCTAGGAAGTACTTAAATTTTGTTGGTAGGCAGCGTTCTCAATAAGCAGGCTAACGAAGTTCCGTGGATGCTTAGAGCTACAGGTTTGTGTGTGGTTAAATCGGCGATGAAAATCCTCCCTCTGGCAATATCTGCCTTTGGTTTGGCAGACTTGATATTATGTCTCACTGACTCGCCAATCTTTTTGAGACACATCCTTTGTGATAAATAACTGCTGGCTCTGTGCCAGTTTCTCCGAGGTACCTGTTAGCTAGTTTCCCTCAGGAAGTTCTCACGGTGTCACTTGGAGGTATCTGATCCACTCGGGTAAATCCAGATACTCACTTTCTTTGGCCATAGTGTTAGAAAAAAGGCAGTGACCTGTGGCAGAAAGTATGGCAGAAATCATCTAAATCTTATAAGAATTTTATTATGGAAAAGTTTAAGTTCCTTCAAGAACTCATTTTTGGAAGAAAAAAAAAACACCTCATTTTTGAAGCTCATTTTTTAGTGTCTAGAACATAGTGGATGGGGGTGCCTGGGTGACTCAGTTGGTTAAGCGGCCGACTTCAGCTCGGGTCATGATCTCACGGTTCATGAGTTCGACCCCTGCGTCGGGCTCTGTGCTGATGGCGTGGAGCCCGGAACCTGTTTCGAATTCTGTGTCTCCGTCTCTCTCTCTGCCCTTCCCCCGCTTGTACTCTGTCTCTCTCTCTCTCTCAAAAATAAACATTAAAAAAAAATTTTTAAAAAGAACATAGTGGATGCATAATAAAATACATGTTGATCAAATAAAACACCGTGAGTCTTAGGAGTAAAAAATATAGTAAGAAACATTGTATGACGTGGTAAATAAAAATAAAGTATCCTTAATTATATTAAAAATGTATTTGTGGGGCGCCTGGGTGGCGCAGTCGGTTAAGCGTCCGACTTCAGCCAGGTCACGATCTCGCGGTCCGTGAGTTCGAGCCCCGCGTCGGGCTCTGGGCTGATGGCTCGGAGCCTGGAGCCTGCTTCCGATTCTGTGTCTCCCTCTCTCTCTGCCCCTCCCCCGTTCATGCTCTGTCTCTCTCTGTCCCAAAAATAAATAAAAAAAATAAATAAATAAAATAAAAAAAAATAAAAATGTATTTGTAATCTTAGGCATAATTATATCCTGGTATGTCAGAAACCCTCCCTCCCTCCTTCCTCTACTTGTTGTTTCTAAGGGATATCGGATAGGATATTTTTTCAGAAATAGCCCAGAGAACCTCTTTGTTATGAGTCATGAAAAGTACCTGTATGTGTCTTGGTGAATCCCTCTTTACCTACTCCTTTTAAAAAATGCATTTTGTAATTCTTTCTGTAGCTACCATTTGCTCCTGTCCTTTCTCTCACTAGTGTACATATTGAATGACTGGGCTGTAGCTCCTCCTTCGCCCCACACCTTCTAGCTTCCACCTTTGCAGAGCCGCTGAAACCACATACTCAGACATCACTGGGGTTCTCTGGTCCACACCAGGACCAAGGGGTCCCTCTTCTCACATTCTGTCTTTTGACTTCCACAGCTCTATCACTTATCTTGATTTTTCATTTTACTGTAGCCTTAGCTGGTTTTCTTAATGTCTTGGGGTATCCTAATGTTAATTTTTTTAGATATATAAATTTTTAAATATTTATTTATTTTGAGACAGGTGGGGCAGAGAGAGAGGGAGGGAGAATGAGTTCTAAGCAGGCACTGAACTGTCAGCGTGCCCAACATGGAGCTTGAGCTCACAAACCATGAGATCATGATCTGAGCCAAAACCAAGAGCCAGACGTGTAACCAACTGAGCCAGTCAGATGCCCCCAACCCCTAATGTTGCTTCTTACTGCTCTACTGCCCAGAGCCTGAGTTTCTTCACTCACTTGTTCTTTTTCCTGACTTTGGCTAAGAATCCATACATTATCATTGACTCTTCCTCTTAGCAGGTGAGACAGATCAGGTCTACAGCCTGGGCTCAGCCTAAACTCCAGCCCTAAGGCTTTTATCTGCTAGACATTTCCATTTCGCTTCTTGTCATTGTTTCAGATTCAGTGTTTTAGAAAATCTCTCCAAGGCTACATTCTACCTGCTTCTTTCCTAACCTGCCTTTTTCTGTTAAGGGCCCAATTATATAATGATATCACAATTCCTATTCCTTGTCCTTCACCCATTCATACCCAGTCACTGAGCTCAGTCAACTTTTCTTAGCAATATACCTGAAACCTACCTTTTCTTCTGCTAACAACCTAAATTAGGCCCTTGACCTGTGTGCTTCAAGGTTTTTGAGATTCTGGCCTTGATTGTCATACATAATCCCCTCCTCCTCCTCTGAGCTCCGTTTTATTCAATAACACTGTGCCGTGCTGTCCCCTGTCTTGGTCCTCTCCCAGGGTACGTAGGAAAGCATTCAAAAATATCTGTAGGATGATCTGTTGCAAACACAGTAAAGATTTCAAGAAACGCCCCTTTCCCATTACACTTCTCTTTAGATTATATTGAAATGTCTGATTTCACTGAATATATACAGGTGTACAGTGGCTGTATATTTATAGGTGAAGTGCTACTGGTTAACAAAAATGCTGAGGATAATCCACATTAACATAATGAACATTGGCCCTGTTTTCATTAACGTTTCTATTGAAATTTATTTTCCTTTGACCTTCCTTTGAATTCCTTACACCCCCATAAATCTATATGGCCTTCTCAAATTCTTTACTTGTACCATATTTCTGGTTTGGATAAATTATAATTATTTCTTTAATAGCATTTGTGACCTACCAAATTTGATATTAAAATGAATTAGCAAGTTATATATCTATGTCTAATAGCAGTATTAGAGCAGATTCTGGAGGCAGACTGACTTGGGTTTGAATCCTTGCTCAGCCCTTATTAGCTTTGTGGCCTGAGCAAGGTACTTAAATTCTTTATGCTTTAGGGTTTTTACTTTTTGCCTATAAAATGGACATAACAACTCTCATAACATTGTGTTGTAAAGATTAAAAGAATATATATAAAGCAAATGTCAGCCAATAGTAAGGGCTTAAAAACTGTTACCATCATAATTATTATTTAGTCATTAGTTAAATAATCAGTCAGCCTCATTCTCTTCACTCCTGCTGTTGTACATTAAACTTCATACCAAGTAAATCTATTACAGTTTCTTTCTTACGATTTTCTTTGCTGCTGTTTCCAGGACTACTTGATTAATCTTGCAAGTAGAGTGAATGGAATATCAAGCCAAGTAATTAGCAGATTTCACCATTTGACTGATCTGTCCTCATCCATTTATGTTTAATAGTTGTCCTTTTGTTTATCCTGATTTTCCATACCATTAATCTGTTGTCCTACTGATAATACTTTTTTTCAATAATTTTTTAAAAATCATTACAAATACTACTTTTAGTGTTACTGCTATATAAGAATCTTCTCAAGTAAAGTAATTTTAGGCCAATTTTTAAATATACTATTCTCAGCTGCCAGCATAGCTCAGTTTTTGGCCCATCTGATTGCGTATGTTTAAAGTCTTCTGTTAATCACCACTGGATTTGTTTTTAAGAACTTTATTACTATGTAATTTTCCACATCTGTTTTCTTCATCCTTTTTAAGATATAAAAGATGAAGTCAGTAATTCAGCCATTTGATTATTATTATTTTCAGTTTCTCACTTGTTAGCATAATTTTTTTGTAGTTTCTCTCGGTTTCAACAGGAGTGGTTGTGAGTGTTCTCATTCTCCCTCATTTGCATATGATGTGTTCCTTATCCCTTTGTTACTTATCTATTGAAATTCAGTCTAGTTCATTTATAAACTTAACCTTTTTATGTAAACCACAAGCCATTTTTATGATCCATAGATGGGTGGCTGCTTTCATAACTCAAAAGAAAACTGTCGTTAGAATCTTAACTAGTTTTTATTAGGTCTAAAGTTGGTGTAAAATTTTTTATTCTGCTTCATCTCTGGATCTGGCAGGCTATAGCCAATGCCTGATTCGGTTTCTTCTTTTTGCCAGCATGAAGCTTCCCGTAAGTTTTTTTTTTTTTTCCTCTCTCTGACAGAAGTATTTTGTTTTCTTTTTTCTTTTTTTTTTTTACTTTTTTTATTTAAGTTTTTTTAATTTACATCCAAATTAGTTAGTATATAGTGCAACAATGATTTCAGGAGTAGATTCCTTAATGCCCCTTACCCATTTAGCCCATCCTCCCTCCCACACTTCCTCCAATAACCTTCTGTTTGTTCTCCATATTTATGAGTCTCTTATGCTTTGTCCCCCTCCCTGTTTTTATATTATTTTTGTTTCCCTTCCCTTATGTTCATCTGTTTTGTCTCATAAGTCCTCATATGAGTGAACTCATATGATATTTGTCTTTCTCTGACTAATTTCACTTAGCAATAATACCCTCCAGTTCCATCCACGTAGTTGCAAATGGCAAGATTTCATTCTTTTTGATTGCCGAGTAATACTCCATTGTATATATATCCCACATCTTCTTTATCCATTCATCCATCGATGGACATTTGGGCTCTTTCCATACTTTGGCTATTGTTGATAGTGCTGCTCTAAACATGGGGGTGCACGTGCCCCTTCGAAACAGCACACCTGTATCCCTTGGATAAATACCTAGTAGTGCAATTGCTGGGTCGTAGGGTAGTTCTATTTTTAGTTTTTTGAGGAACCTCCATACTGTTTTCCACAGTAGCTGCACCAGCTTGCATTCCCAAGTATTTTGTTTTCTTTGACAATAATCTGCTGATACCTAGCCAGTCAGAATTGAGTAATTTGGATAATTTCCATCCTCTCCTTGAGAAGTCTAGACACAGTGTTTGAATGATTAGCATGTACATGAGAACAAGAGAAGAGGAAGATGTGTGGCAGCTGGTGGAAGAGGAAGTCTACCTGCTTTTTTCTCTGGCATTCCATTTTTTCCCAAAATGAATTATATTGATTGCTTCTTTCAATTATAAATGTAATTCGTGTTCATTTAAAAAATAACCTGAAGCAGTAACAAAATATTTAAAGCGGAAAGTTAAAGTCTACTGTTACCTGTAGTTTAGAGTTAATTCCTGTTTTAGCTGTTTGAATACTTTGAGTCTTGTTTCTGTAATATACAAATAATATTATTCCCTCCCTCTTCCCCAGTATAATAGTTTCCTGCAGCCTGCTTTTTTTTGTACTTAACAATGTTTTATCCCTTCCTGTGAGTCCGTATATCTCCTTCAATAATAGCAAGTATGTAATGAATGCCTGCTTTTAGCTGTAAATAAAACAGGCATACTGCCCTCAACTAGCTTCTGTTCTAGTGAGAGGAGAGGAGACAAGTAAGAAACTAACAAGGAAATACCAGGTAGTGATAGGATAATACAGTGGAATGACTGGGTACCGCTTTAGGGACTCAGGGGTGAGCACATTGAGGGGATGGCATTTAACCTCAGACTGTGCCACCATCTAGAAGAAGGGCATTATAAGGAGCAGGTAGTATAGAGAGTAAGGTTTGAACATTGAAAAGTGTGGGGAACAGAGAAAAGGCAAGCGCACAGGGCACTGATTTTGTGAGCAAGTGGAAGATAGATTTGAGATGGCATGGGATAGGAAAGGAAGAATTCCAATCCAGAAGGCCAAGGTGGGGATCTCAGATTTTATTCTAGTATGATGAAATGCCTTCAGCAGATTTTAAGCAGGGAAATTATATGATCTGTATTTTAAAATTATTTTGTATTTGTTGTTTTTGGAATGCTTTTGTTCTTTATTTCACAACATTGGATTCATAGGAAATACACTACTCTGCAAGTTAAAAAAAAAATCTTAGTGCATCATAGCTAGAATTCCCAGGTGACAAACATTAATCTAGCATGTTCCTTATAAAATGTAAAATACTTTATATTTTTAATGTAAAATACTTTAAGAAAACTGTTTTTCTATTGATGAAATACTCAAATTGAATCCAGCTTTGCGTTCTTACAAACAAGGATGCAGTAAACATCTTTGAATATATGTCTTTATACACCAATACTTTTCTCTCTGTAAGATAGGTTCTAAAAATTGGAGTCGGTGTGATCCATTTTTATTTTAAAAGATTGATTGCTTGCTGCTGAGGTGGGAGTCAAGTTGTTGCAGTGGGAACGGAGAAAAGTGGAAAGATGAAGGAGAGCCACCAGGTTTTGGTGATTGTTCACATGTAGGTGCGGTGTGGGGCTGTTAAGGGGGAGGCGGGGGTGAGACAGAAGAATTCAGGGTGATCCAGGTGTGAGCCATGAGCAGCTCTTACAGATGGATTATGATGCCGTAACAACCGGGAGAAAAGCAGGCTGGGAGTAGGAATGAAGTTCAGGACGTCAGCATTGGACACATTAAGTGCAAAGGGCTGTTTTAATCGGTTTGGATGACTGCATAGTATTCCAAAACACAGATGTAGGAGATGCCATTGACCAGTCCTCTATCAATTAACATTTAAGCTCTCTACCCTGCCTTTCTCACCATTACAAACAGTGTTGCATTGAATGGCCTAATTTATATAACTTTTCATGCCTATCTGATATGTTAGAGTAAATTCCTGGTTGTAGAGTACTAAGTCAGAAGATTCTGCATCTGATTGCCAGAATGCTCTGAAACTTGAAACTGCCCACAGTTGATGGGCATTAGTTTTTCACACCCTCCCTAATATTCCTGTGAATAACAAACAGAATGACTCTTGAACCACAATTATTCTTATAAAAAATGAAACCTCACAGTTTGTGTGTTTTGGCTCTTGTATTTGTCATCCTATTCAACAGACAATTTATCCATTTATTGAGGGGTTATCATTCATCTTATCTTTTAAAGTATTATACAAAAATAAAGTTAAAATTAAAAAAATTTATGACAGCTCTTCTCTGTACCAGATACCATATTATAAGCAAGATGGCAACAAAATAAATACGAACTGTTCCTACCCTCAAGGAGTTTATGATTTGGTATGTAAGATAAGACATAAGCCCATAATTGAAATACTGTGATCATGCTTTCTAGCAGGGCAATCTAGAATGCTGTGGGAGAACATAAGAGGCACGCTAGCCCAGACTTGCTTAGGAATCTCGGGAGAATGGTCTGGAAGGGTTCTCTAAAGGAGAGGGCATCTGAATTGAGCCATTAGCAATTAGAAAAGAGGAAAGGGAAGGGACATTATGCCAGGCAGAAGGCATAATTCTGCATAATTTACAACATCTGCAAAGCCCAGAGGAAGAAGAAAGCTTAAGGGAAGCTTGCTTATGAAAAGCCAAAAGCTTTGTCCCAGATTATGTGAATGGTTCATGTTATAGCAATTTTCAGATTAGCATTACACCTGGAATTGCATAAATCTTATGTGAAAACAGTTTTTCCAGTAGATCAGTAGAGACACCCTTTATCTGTGACTTATTAAATACTAAGTCAGTAACAGATTTTGTAAAGTTATATGCTGTTAGCAAAGTGTTAAAGAAACAACTGAATGCTGGCTTTCTCCATAAATAATATTTTATTTCCATAAAAGATATTTTTCCATAAATAATATTTTTAAAAAGGGGCTTGGCAAGATATGAAAATGTTTTCAGCATGAGATTTAAAGCACTCTAATGAAAATAAACCATATAATTCTCTCTAATACGTTTAATTTTGGCAAGCAGTCTAAGGCTACTATATATCAAAAGAAAGCTAATATTCAAGACTTAACAAAACTGTCAGCAAACATACCTATATTAATAGAAGTTTGGAAAACAATATGTTCTTCTCTCTAAAAATAACAAAGATTTTACTAGTAGTTAGAAAGAGCTATGGACCTTAGGGATCTGGTGGACAGTAAGATTGATGTTTCTTTAAGGCAGAGTTTTGAAGCTTCGGGCACAGTTTTCACTGAGCAGAAGTCTATAACGCTTATACATCAAGGGCACTTATGTGGTGATTGCAAAAATTGCAGTGACAATTGACTACAGTACTTAGTCAGACTGTGACATTTTAGGTATTTTCTTCCTGCTCTTTTCAGCAGCTGGTTTTATGGCAGGTGCAACCAGAAATCTGGCATCGGGGGTGATAGTAAGATGAATGGTTGGGGAAGACAATGGCTTCCCGACACCGTGTTGAAGAATTACCTAACAAGCTTCCTGTTTTGAAAGTGAAATGTTATTTAGAGAAGAATCTCTAGGAAGAGAAACAGATATCTGGAGCAGTGCTTGAAATCAGGCCATCATTTATTCTGGAAGTTTAAACATCTTTGAAGAATATTTTGAACGGACTGTGTGTGTTTCTGTTGTTTATCTCCTCTTATCACTCGCTGAGTATATCTTATATCTGTGTTACACTTTGAATGGTGGCATTCAGGATTTCTGCACCAAGAAGGAAAATTAAAATACTTGGTAATATCTATAGTTGGAAATACATCAGTCAGAGAATTCTGTTTACAAGCCCAGCAGAGTTGTTACAAGCATTTCAACATCCTTGCACAAGCTTAAAGTTTATTTTTAATCTCAAATTCACGTTTTATCTACATTTATAAATGCCATTCAATTTCCTTGCTAGCTGTCTCTTTTTCCTCTTAACACATAAAAAAAAAAATGAAAGTGCACATGTGTATGTATATATGTATGTGTGTCCAGGTATTTAGATATCCCATGTATACTTAGTATATAAAATTAGAAAATATTAGGTGAGTCAGATCATTGAATTCATTCTGGATGCATTGCTTTGTAGTCTTTGTATCCACTCTTGATATATAAGGTACTTAGAACAAGGACTGGCATGTAGTAACCATTCAATAAATGTGATCCATAAGTACTCTAAAACACATATGAGGACATACCTCTATAGCTCATGATAGGTTCTAAATAGATGTTGATGATTTAAATGAGCTTTCTGTCAAAATTTGGTAGCTCCTATCTTAAATAGAGCTCCTGATGGAGTTCACATCTGAGTGGGGGAGGAGGTCAGAGGAGGTACATAAAAGCCCCTGGATCTAGCAGAGTCAGCCCCAGAAGTTGCTCAGTTAATCAAAAATGTTGCTCAAGTGTGGAATCATGTAAAATTATCTGTATTCTTAAACATTTCATTTTAATTTAAATCCTGTCAAGATAATTTTATTTTTCTTCTCTTGATGTGAGACCAGCGCTTTTCCTTTCTATAATTGGACCACTGATTATAGTTCTAGAACATTCTTCCTGAGCCATGCCATCTTCTGTTTAAGTAAGTTAAGAAATTAAAGATACATGTAAAGCAGTCTCAGAGTATCAGAGACGCCTGGGTGGCTCAGTCAGTTAAGCATCCGACTTCGACTTCGGCACAGGTCATGACTTCACCATTCCCAAGTTCGAGCCCCACGTCAGGCTCTGTGCTGACAGCTCAGAGCCTGAAGCCTATTTCGGATTCTGTGTCTCTCTCTCTGTCTCTGCCCCACCCCCACTCATGCGCGCACGTGTGCTCTCTCTCCCTCTCTCTCTCT
Source organism: Acinonyx jubatus (assembly GCF_027475565.1). Taxonomy (NCBI): domain Eukaryota; kingdom Metazoa; phylum Chordata; class Mammalia; order Carnivora; family Felidae; genus Acinonyx; species Acinonyx jubatus. Next base: position 73,909,118 of record NC_069392.1, read on the forward strand.
CTCTCTCTCTCTCTCAAAAATAAACATTAAAAAAAAATTTTTTTTAAGCAGTCTCAGAGTATAATCCTAGATGTTTATACTTTGCCTGGTCTTGTGCATTTGTCTCACACCTAATTTCATGAGTGTGTCTATGTGTGTGTCCTTCTAGAGCCTTCTTCCCCTGGTATTTTATAATTTTATCTGATGTTTAATTCAACTGCCTATTTACGTTGACAAGCACAGCTAGCATGGCTTTGGTTAACTCCAGGTCAAAGAGCGCCCACCTCAGGGGAGCGGTGGTGAGTGAGCCTGTTGACTGCTGGCATTCCTCAGGGAGTGGGCATCAGGATGCTTTACAGAGGGAATAGAGTGTATTGGTTAATGCCAAGAGTCAGTAAAGTCAAGGTCATTTGAGAGACAGTCTGTTGCACGGTGCCCAGAAGTATTTACGTGACACTATGGAATGCAGAAGGGAATGAATGACCACTCCTGTGGGCGAGGTATTTCCAACCCAGCAGAGATGACAGAGATGAAACGAGTGAGTGCAATCAAGGGTTTCGGTGCCACCACAGAGGGTGACAGGCCACAAGGTAGGGAAGGGTGAGTCCCGTGGAGGTAGGAAACAAGAACAGGAAAAGGTTCCTGAAGAAGGTGACATTTGAGTTGCATCTTGAGTAGCTGTTCCGTAGGCACACGTGGAGGAAGAAAACTTTTCGGAGAGAGGATGAAACATCAGTAGTAGTGCAGAGGCATTCTTTAGCCTATGTGCATCCCAGGAACTTTAGGGTTTGGGCTGTGCTGGGAGCAGAGGCTGCAAGGGAGTGTGGAAGTGAGAAGGGAAGAGAGAGAAAGCCAGCGGGGAGGAGGGGTGACATGGTGGGAGGCCTTTCCTCGATGGATTGCTCCATAGTTTCAGTGTCATAGGTCAGCAGAGACAAACTCAGAAGCCTACACAGGTAAGGCAGGGAGCATGGATTCATAGAACAAAGCAAGCCCACTTGGTTTACCTTTCATTTTTCCATGGTTGATAGCACTTTTCCAAAGAATGTTTATCATTTTTTTTAAGAGCGGGTTTGTTTATTTATTTTGGGAGAGAGCATGTGCAGGTAGAGGAGGGGTAGAGGGAGGGCCAGAGAGAGAGAGAATCTTAAGCAGGCTCCATGCCCCCAGCGCAGAGCCCAAATGCAGAGCTCGAGCTCACAACTGTGAGATCATGATGTGAGTTGAAGGACGCTTAGCCGACTGAGCCACCCAGGCGCCCCAGAAATGTTTATCTTTTTAACACTACTCTCTGGAAAACAGCAGTGTAAGCCTTTAGTAAAATGCTACGGGCTATTCTCCTTGAACAGTAGGGATAGAACTCGGGGGGGGGGGGGGCCGCTGCTGTGGCGCCTGTGTAGACAGATCGGCTGCAGCTCAGTTCCTGTCAGTGGTGCCGTGTGAAATTGTGGACCTAGTGTTGCCTTATCTTCTGATTTTTCAAGAGGGCTGAAAATACAGATTTTTATTTAAAGCTCTCCCAGTTTTTCAATGCTAGTGACTAATCTAAATGTCTTTAGAGTCAGTACTATGCTGAATGCATAGTGGCACATCCAGAGGGACCGTCGGAAGGGTTTGAAGGCAGCCGGATCACATACTCCATTTTGGAAGTTCGCGGCTACAGAGGATGAAATGAAGAAAGTTTGTTCTGTGAGGCCTCAGTGAAGGTTCAGGCAACAGTTGATCGGGACTTAAAGGGAATCTGTGGTGGCCAAGTGAAGAAAAGGGGTAGGAAGCATGATAGAGAATAAGTAGATTCTGATAAGGCTTAAAATACAGTATCTACCCTTCTCAAAGTCAGCATATATAGTATATACACTTAAGTATATATACTAAATTACAATATAAAGTGATGCCATAATGAAAAAGTAAAAGCCACATTTTCTGGAAAAAAAAATTTAGAAAGGGATGGGCTGTGTATAAACTGGTGGAGAAGATAGTCATGTAAGATAAAGATTTAGGAGGTATCTGGCTGGCCCAGTTGGAGCACGTGGCCCTTAATCTTGGGGTTGAGGGTTCGAGCCCCATGTTGGGTGCGGAGATTACTTTAAAATCTTAAAAAAAAAAAAGATTTAAGTTAGGCATAGAGAGGAATTTTTAAAGTAAAGGACTTGTGGAATTGTTAGAAATATTTAATAGGATATTTCATCTACAAAGTAATAGCAGCCACAAAAGATGATTTTTTTTTTTTAATGTTTATTCATTTTTGAGAGAGAGAGAGCGCGCGCAAGCGAGCACTTGTGAGTCAGGAGAGAGGTAGGTGGGGAGAGAGGGAGACACAGAATCCAAAGCAGGCTCCAGGCTCCAGGCTGTCCGCACAGAGCCCTACCTGGGGCTTGAACTCACAAACTGTGAGATCATGACATGAGCCGAAGTTGTACGCTTAACCGACTGAGCCACCCAGGCAACCCAAAAGAGGCCTTAATTTAAAGAACTTACTATTTTGTATAAGAAGACATCCAGAAGTAGCTGGTAAAGTGAGCAGCTCAGTGGTATGGTCAGGGACCCCAGTCTTTCCGTCTCTCTGTTTTGCTGCATTCGGTGCGTTGGTCTTAGGCTAGACGGCCACCACAGAGCTAACCACCTATGCAGAGAATACCATCCAGAGGCAGTAAGGAGAAACTTTTAAAGTAAATACCCACCCTGAGAAAACCTTGTGTCTCAATTGACCAGAATTGTATCACATGCCCATTTTTAAACCTGTTGCTGGCAAAGTAAACAGAATTCTCATGACTGACTAATTGAAATTCATCCCTGAGATAACAAGAAGGCTATCATCCTCCCTGAGCACAGGGTTTTAGTCTTAGGAAGGCAACCAACCTCTTTAAACCAGTGTCCTTACCTGTAAAACGGGAATAATTTTAGGTCTTCTTGAGGATTAGTTGAGCTAACATATGTAGGATATTTAGTGTCATGACATTTAAAGTGTTCAGGAAATGGTAGTGGTTGAGATGGCTAATAGTCATCTTTGAAGGTTCAAGTTTCTGAGCTCGAAAGAGACTTTAGTCTTGTTTTAGGAATAAAATTCTTGGGGCTCCTGGGTAGCTCAGTCGGTTAAGTGTCTGACTTTGGCCCAGGTCATGGTCTCACGGTTCATGAGTTCAAGCCCTGAGTTGGGCTCTGTGCTGACAGCTCAGAGCCTGGAGACTGCTTTGGATTCTGTGTCTCCCTCTCTCTCTGTCCCTTCCCTGCTTGTATCTGTCTCTGTCTCTCTCTCAAAAATAAATGAACATTAAAAAAAAGTTTAAGAATAAAACTCTTGAGGAGTGTGTGGGTAACTCAGTCAGTTGGGCATATGACTCTTGGTTTCAGTTCAGGTCATGATCTTACGGTCTGTGGGTTTGAGCTCCACGTCGGGCTCTGCACTGGCAGTGTGAAGTCTGTTTGGGATATTCTCTCTCTCTCTCTCTCTCTCTCTCTCTCTTTCTTTCTTTCCCTGCCTCCCTCCCTGCTTCCCTCCCCCTTCCTTGCTCTCTCTCTCGCTCTCCCTCTCTCTCAAAATAAATATAAATAAACTTTAAAAAAAAAAAAAAAAGAGAACTCTTGAGTCACCTGGCTGGCTTAGTCGGTAAAGCATATGACTCTTGATCTCAGAGTCATGAGTTCAAGCCCCGCGCCACATTGGGGGCTAGAGTTTACTCTAAAAAAATAAATAAATAGATAAAAAAATTTTTTTTAATTTAAAAGAATAAAACTCTTAATAGGAAACATTTTAAAACGAGCTGGACTAATATAAAATTACCCTAAAAGAATCAACTTTCCCTTTTATTCCTGTAGGAACAGTGAGCTGGGATAAAAAAGTACAGGATAAGCCTCAAGAGATCTGGTGCTGTTCTTTCCTATGTACTGTCCAAAGTAAGGGCCCTTCCCTTCACTGCACTGGAAGGAGAAGATTGCTCTTGATTACCTCACACTGCCCCTCCCTCCTCCCAGCTCAGCTGACTTGTGCTCCTGCTTCAGACTGCTGCTAAGCACTTGAAGACAGAGTAGGTGCTTAGACATAATTCTCATTTATTCGAATGTTTAACTACTTAGGTAATTCTGCCGTTCCCCAAAGTTACATCTTAATGTAGAATATTCATTAATACCTTGAAAGGCCCTGAAACGTCCTTTAAAAGGAATTTCAGGAGCAAGTCAACATTTGTGTAAGCCCACCACACCAAATTAAAAGCTTCTTTCTCACATATACAAGAGTGGCCCTTTGTAGGAGAAGGCCAGCCAGCTCCCATAAGCCTCTTGAATTTCTCTGGGCGAACACACCAGCATATGGCATTGTTTCTGTGTTGCTGTAATTTATGTAAATGCGTTGTCAGAGATGAATTAAAACTTATAGTTGTAAATCTACAAGGACACAGCTGTAACTCACACAGATTTATCACTTGTGGACGCGTATATCAAGCCTCTGGAATTACTGCCTCTACCGTAGACAGAGGTTAAAGAAGAAGGTAACAGCTTACATGCCATTATACATATACAGCAGTTTGTCATTCATCGGTGGTGGTAGGAATACAAAATATAGCAGGTGGACCGTCCTTCACCCAACACCATCTCATCGACAAATTGCAGTAAGAATGCCGAAAGAGAGATCACCAGATGACGAGTCAGAAAACTTCGCCTCACATCCAGTCACTAACTCTGTCACTCAGACTTTTCCAAGCCTGCGTTTACTTGGGCTCAGACTGCTTTTCAAAAACCTGTTAATACCGCCTCCGGCATGCTCTGCATGGTTTTTGCGAGGTGGCCGTATGTTCATTCATTCATTCAACAAATGTTTATTGAGTGCCTACTGTATGTCACTCACTTGTTTTAGGCTGAAAGAAATAATGGAGGCCAACATCCTTATTTTTTGCCAAAAAGCTAAGTGAGGTCAGAAAGATGAGGTGCTTTACAGAGGATGTGAAAGAGCTTTTGGAAAATTGTGAAATGCATACAAGGGGAAATCATTATTAATTGTAAGACAAAGGCAGTATCTCCTTTATATGATGTGTGTGCTTAGTTCTCCTGATGTTTACACCTGCCTTGGAGTTCCTTTTATATATAACTTCACTCGCATTGTTTTAGCATTGTTCTTCCTAAACCAGGTGACATATCAGAATCACATAGGAAATTTCAAACTGGATTTTCCCTACCTCAGACCTCTGAATGAGAATCTCTAAGGCAGGGCCCTAGATGTCTACATTTTTATAGAATACTGGCAAGTAGTTCTAAGGCAGACTGGAGTTGAGAACCTCTAGGTTTACTGACTGAAATGGCAGATTATATGAGGAACAAAAAAATATGTGACTTATTGTGAGTTAATATTTTAAGTCCACAGGGTCTGTAAAATTAATTAAAAAAAAATAAAAACTTGCATCATATAGACTAAAATGGAGACTTAGGATGGCCTTAGTGGAATTTGATTTGGGTGGGAGGTATCACCATGGAAAAGGCAGTGTAGCAATATTAAAGGTTTAGGGAAGAAAAACCAGTCATAATTCCCCCCCACAAAGATTTTACACTTATATATTGCTTATTCACATGTATAGCAACTTGTAGATGTTTGTAGCCATGGTCTATATTTCCCTATATTTGCTTTGAAATATAACATAAAATTATAATATTTTAGTTTATGAGGTTTTAGTTAACTCCTTTCTGTGTAGAAATTTATCATCTTGAGCTGAGCTGAGGCCAGAATCCCTAGATTTTCATATTGCATTTGAGAATTTTCCTGTTACGTTAGGCCATCCCACCCTGACAGAACATTAAGCAGCTACTCTTAGGTACACGGATAGCCTCATTTTCTCCCCACAGTGCCCTTTTTGATGACTTTTCTGTCCTTCAAATTACAACAGAAGGGAGCCCCTACCAGATAAAATCACTAACTCAAAGTGTACTTACGGAAATCATCAATATCTTATTAACCCCTTATAGCTTTGCCCCTAATTGGGAGTTTTCTCCAGTTACTCCAGTACAACACACCATTCAAGAGTTTTCTGTCTCTGGATAGCTCTCATGATATAGTAGGATCTTTTCTCTTGCAGCATCCATTCAAATAATTTATTAATTTAGTTGATATTAAGAATTTACTGTGGGGGCGCCTGGGTGGCACAGTTGGTTAAGCATCTGACTTCAGCCAGGTCACAATCTCGTGGTCCGTGAGTTCGAGCCCCGCGTCGGGCTCTGTGCTGACCGCTCAGAGCCTGGAGCCTGTTTCCGATTCTGTGTCTCCCTCTCTCTCTGCCCCTTCCCCGTTCATGCTCTGTCTCTCTCTGTCCCAAAAATAAATAAACATTGAAAAAAAAATTTTTTTTAAATAAAAAAAAAGAATTTACTGTGTATCAGCTACTATTGTCAGTGCTGCAAACTACTGAAATAATATATTTCTATTTAATGGTTATGAGGAAACTAATGCCTCCTCTAGAAATAGAAGTTCATTCTTAGCTACCTTGCTTTTCTAAGTGGTGAATCCAGTGAAATTCCCAGGATGAGTCACTTCCACATATGGGGAAAACACTCACTAAGCATTTAGTTTGTCAGTACGTCCTTAATAATATACTAAAAGGAATTATATATGAAGAAGATTTTATAGCAGAGCAACAAGAGAGAAGACTAGGCCAGAGCTAGGTCACAGAGGCCCTTGTGTCATGATGAGAAATTGTGGTATTATCCTAAATGTAGTGGGAAACTATTAAGGGTTCTAAGCAAGTGACTTGATCTGATTTAACTGGTGTGTGGGGAATGAATTGAAGGAAGACAAAAGTGGAAATGGGAAGACCACTTACAAGGCCATCCAAAGGTATTTCAGGCTAGAGATGACAACAGTCTAGACTGGAGGGAGGATCGTGAAGATAGAGAAAAATGAACCGATTTGAGATGAATTTGAGAGAGCGAAGTTTTGAGGATGATTTCTAGGTTTTGGTTTGAGCAACTGCATAGCTAGGGAACACTGGAAGAGGAGCAGATTCGTGGAATAAGGAGTGGTAGACAATTAATTGTGTTTTATGCTAATTTTGAGGAGCCTAGTAAACATTCACGTGGAGCTGTTACATGGCTTTAGAGACAAACAAGTAGACATCATTGATACGTTCATGCGTTTACAGCCACGGCTGTGGACAAACAGACCGTGATAAGAGAAAATTGGATAGAGTGAGAAGGGATGGGACAAAGTCCTAAAAAAAGGTCACCATTTAGGGATGAGATGGAAGAGGTGCATCTTGCAAAAGTATGAGAATGGGTGGTTGGAGGGCATGAAGAAAATCAGAAGACTGTTGTGTCTTAGATACCAAAAGAGGAGAGTGTCTCATGGAGGAAAAGCTACTGAAAGGTCAAGAAAGGTAAAAAATGACTTGAAGCCCATCAGATTTGGCAACAGAAGGTCACTGGTGACTCTAAAAAGTAGCGTCAGTGCCGTGGTGGGGCTGGAAGCCTGACGGCAGTGATGTCATGGGCAGCCAGGCTTGCGTAGACCACTCTTTCAAGAAGCTTGGTTGGAAAAACGAGAGAGAAGAGACATAGCGAGGAATAAATGTGACATCAAGAGAGTTTTGCTTTTCAAGATGTTTCTCTTTTTTTAATGTACTATAGAATATTTGAGTTTTTAAGGGTAACACCTGACCCATGGTTTACCCAAGTGAAACATTTAGCAGTAGGAAAGGGTTTAAAACAGGTATGAAAGATGCTGTTTTGGATTGACTATGGAGAGAACACTCCTACATGTTTAATGCCAACCTAGAGAGAACACAGGTGGCATGAGATCTATGCTAATGAGAAACGAAAGACCATTCAGACAGGCCTTTGAAGCCACAGACTAAGATGAAGAGCAATACCTTCGTATCTAACTTTAATAAGGGACGTTTGCCCAGGGATTTCAGAGACATGTTACTAATTTGGTGGATTTCAAAAGCATACAGCTTCTGAGTATTCTTAAATGAAATTGTTCAACAATCCTGTGCCTCTAGGATTAAAGGGCCTATGTTTTCTCTAAGGATGGAGCGCTATTGGCTATATATTTGACTTACCAAATATATTTAATATAAAGATAGCATGGCCGTAGCATTCTTTTCATATTAGCGAGAAGGGTTTCATTTTGATAAGCATAGTTTTTAGAGGTTTTCTCTTCATTTTCTCCAGACAAGAGAGGTAGGTTCAGGGTTCAGTTTGCGTTTCTGAATTTCCACCAAGAAGATGCAGGTGGCCTCATAGGCTTGAGCTGTTTTGTTGTTTTTTTTTTTTTCCTTACGGTTTAGCCATCTCACCAAAGAAAGAGCTTCACTCTGATTTTTCACCTTTTCCATAAAGCAAATAGAGAGCTGTTTACAACAGCCTTTGTCTGGCTTTGGCATTGATTTTAAATCACCTGGATTGATCATGTGGTTATGGGACTTTAGAAAATCCCACCAAACACCAAAGCCTCTAAACACAATTAGAACTGAGGGGTTTTTGATCTGCTAGCATAATGTCTATAGGAGTCCATTTTAAATTATCTTTAACTTCTGCCCAGGTTAGGTGGGAAGAAGCACTGTCCTAATGCATGGTGTCTGGGGTTTTGTACATGCTCTCAAGCACGTAGAAACGTTCCTAGTTTTCAAAATGAGGAAGCAGCTAAAATCTGTCTTGGAGTGTTTCACTGCCTAGGCAGTTTCCTCAGCCAATGAGAGGAAGATATGCAAATCAGCCAGCTGTCCGGTCACACACTCCTGGTTCGCGGGACCACGAAGGACTCAGGCAAGCTGATCTCAACCAGATTTGACAAAGAGGTGGAAGGTCTAAAATGAAATAGGTCAACACAGATTCTCTAATAATAGGTAGATGTGAAGGGACGAAGAGGGATCCCACAGGAAAGCTGCTTTCTAAAGACTGCTGATATCCCTGCTTTTCATTTCAGATTTCTCCTCATCAGTGGCACCTGTGTCTGAACCTTCTTATCTGCTGACGAAACACTTCCTATTTTCCATTAATTACCTTTTAGATTATTTCTAGAAGATCAGTGTCTAACACAGTAAATACTTATAAGGATTCAAACTACTTTAAGAAACCGACTTTGCCTTTCTTATGGGAGGTATTTTTCTAAGGCTTGTTATAGTACCTCAATTTTGTTGTCATGGTGACTAGATAATAGAATATAACTTTTCAAAAATGAAAACCTGCTTTTAACCAGATCCTTCCAACCAAGTAGTCATAAATAATAGAGTTTAGAGTGGACAATTTATGCTCAATTTCTCTCCTAGCTAAAATCAAAATTTACTTTACAGATATCCGCTTTCAATAATTAAACACACACACACACACGCACACACACACACACAGTAAACTCCCTGCCAGTCTCCTAATAGTAAAACATAGTAAGCACCAACAAAGACATTGTTGTTTTTGAATCCATATTCTTTCTAGTTAAAAAACACATGTGCCCAGAATCATCATAATTTTGGAGTATTGTTATGGTAGCGCCTTAATAAACAATATACTGTTTTCCTCAATACCTGTACATAATTGTCAGTGGATAAAGAAAAAGAAACAGGAAAGTCTCTTGTCAATAGCCTGAAAAAATAACATTCTTTTGAAGTGTGATTAAAATCCTGTAAGAGATCAGTGCTTTGTTTCCTAAATTCACTCACAAGACATTTTACACAATTGTTGTTTTTCTTTTTTAATATTCTTTTGATGTTATAACAATAGAAACATATTGCAATCCTTCCTATAACATTATGTTGGAGGAATGTTTACAGTATTTCATGCTTGAGCTAGTGCACATTTTAATGCTTAAAGATGTTATTTTATCTGTTAGAAAAAAAAGCATTGATTGTAAAAAAAAAAAAAAAAAAAAAAGGAAAGAAAGAAAGAAACCTCAAAATGCTTTCCACTATGCTTTTTTCTTCCAGCAGATTTTCTCCATGTTTCAAGAAAGATGGCTTTACATAGTAACTTAGAAATAACACCTAATGATTAACAGAATGATGGATGTGACGAATCACCTTTTTCTTGAGAAATAATAAATCAACATATTCCTACCCATAAATTTTTACTGAAAAATGAAATATTAGCAGGATATATTTAACGAGGTGTCAGATACACTGTCGACCAAATGTTGCCCTCATAACCAGTAGACTACCTTAAAATGTAAAACCAGTTACATTTTTTTTATTACAACTAAAGTAATTCAAATATAATTTATAATTTTCTAAATTTAGTAGACTTTTACTCCTTGTTTTTACTCTTCTAATCATAAGCATGGACATGATCTGCTTGAGCATTATCAATATTAGACCCCAAAGTTAAGCAAATAAAACCTCCTGATGTAGAGGTTTTTACTCATGAAATTTTTAGTTAGGTTTTAATTTTAGGATTATAAACTGAAATATTCAAAAGAGTTGCCCTTTTTATACTTAAGTGGTTCCCCCTGGCCCCTGTTTAGGTAGCATTTTTTTTCCCCTTGCTCTGGTTTTATTTTTAGGCAGTCTTTATATTGAATTCTGTTTGGATTTTCTGGAAGCTTATTTGAAGGGTGAATTTGTGAATACAAATTGATTGTTAGTTGCACAGCAAGTTTGCTTTATTTCCATTTTGGGGGTGTTTTTCCTTGAGTAGCCATAGTGTATGATGGGAAGTGGAGCAGGGCAGTGTCCTTCCCCTGGCTGTATTGATTTGCCCTTCAGCTGTGTGCAGTGCAGAGAGAACCTCAGGCCTTGTTGTTGATTATCTACACAGTGTCTCTGGGAGCATTATTGACCCATTGCCGCTGACTGCCTGTGGCTCTTGATTTTTCACACCGTCTCCATGACACTCATAATAAAACATACTATCTTATTGCAACTCAGCTCTGGGAGCCAACTGATTCAGCTGTAGAATACCACAGTGTTTCTAGAGAACATTTATTGTATGTGGGGTAAAGTGTTGTAGCAATTTTAGGATTCTGTCTTGTATAGTTTTAATAGCTACCTCTAAAGCAAGATTCCACACACACTATTACATTTTTATTGTTTTAAGAAAGCCAATACTAGCTTTGCCTGTATTGTTAACAGGAAAATTTGCCTTATTAGTACAAAATTAATTTTAGAACATTGACATAATGAAAGGAATATTCTGTTTTAACATTAGGCTTGACATGTGGCTATAATATTCATTTTCAAAACTAAATTTTGAAATATATTACAAGGATTATGCTATAACTTGTACTACAGTAAATGATAGTTTTTTTTTTTCAGATTTCTGATTGTATTTGAATAACACGCTCCTAATTTACTATTTCCAATGTATTCTCCAAAGTACATTTTAACTTCTGATAGGGTATCAAGTTATAAGAAATGACATAACATCTTTCTTCTTAGTTATCTTGGAAGACTTTTTAAAATTTAGGCTGTAATTAGTAGAAAATGGATTTCTTTGAGCATATTTGTTTTGTATTGGAGGTTTCATATTTTTTGAAATACCCGATTATTTTAATTTTTATTTCCTGTTTTTTCCCAATCCACAGTTGGCATTAACAATTCCTTAGTATCCTTAGTGTTGATTGGTAGTGTAGTGTTTCAAGAAAACTCCCAGAGATCCTGAGAAATAGGTTTTGATTCTGTTAGTACAGAGAGAATAAAATGAACGTGTTTCTTAAAGATACTTTAAATAGTTTAACCCACTGTAAGTACTGTTATGAATATAAATGGTAAAATAGTTCAGAAGAAAACAATTACTTTTGCCAGAAGTATCTGGACATTTTTATAGAAAAGATAAGTCAAAGCAAGAGTTTCAGGTTAGGTTAATATTGTTGGCCACATTTTATTAAAGTTGTTTAAGAGTGTTTTCATTAGTCAGAACAAACTAAAATTTCTTTAACAAGCCTATTTTTAATAAATTCAGATTGGGAACCTTATAATAAAGCTAATTTATATTCACATGCGTCCAGTTTCACAAATTCCCTGAATTAGAGGATCTTTCAAAAATGTTTGCCATAAAACTGCTTAACAGTATGTTCAAATTAATAGTGGCTTACCACTGGAAAAATGTTAGTTTGTTTAAAGTTCAGTGAGCTTTGCCTTTTAATTTTTTAACATTTCGAAAGCATAATTCATTTGCATGGGTGGATTTAGTTTGTGTTTTCTTGTTTTATCAAATCTAAATGTATGCTTTTTAAAATACCAAATTGTCATAAAATAAGAGCTTTTGAAGTAAAGTTTTTAGCAAGTATTGTTTTGGGCTGGTGGAGGCATAGAGCACGGCCTCAGTAGACTGCCTCCAACAGCGCACAAAACCCCGAGCAACTAAGTTGTCTCTAATTAGAGCTGTGTTGTTTCTCAGCTCATTTATTTTGGGTTTATGACCATTGATGTAAATAGAAGCCGATGGCGGAAAATCAGAGGAAAAGCATCCCGCTTCTCATCCCTCCAAATGAGGGATGTATTCTATAAAATTAAAAAATTAATTCTCCATGATTCTTCATTCCACACCTCAGTGAGTGTTAGGACATGTGATGAGGATCCATGTGATAGAATCTCTCCGACTCTCAAACAGAGGCGTTTTTCAAATCTGGGTACCCAGGCTTAGGCAATATTTCATTCACCTCCGGGTGGCGGGGAAGAACAGAGTACATTGGACCCATTGTTATGCAAACAGTGGTCGTCCACAGCCAATTTTGACTTATGTGGATTTAACACCCACAGTAGGGCAGGTTTGAATTCTGTGTTGGAGTCAAGTATCAAGTTTACAGTAAACCTTGGTCACCATGGTTTTTCACCCTCCCACCTGATGGTTTCTGATAGCTTGAGGTTTGTGTTCCACTTAAGCCGGAGTATTTCAGTGTGTCTTTGGGCATTCAGACCACTTTAAAGTGTACATAAGGCTTCCTCTAATCAAGTCATAGTTATCAGGTACTGCAAAGGTTAAGCCTTATCATCGGCACCAAAAAAAAAAAAAAAAAAAAAAAAAGGTGAGGTTTCATCAAAAACTTCCATCCTCACAACCTTTCGACCACAATTTGATGATTATTATTGATTATTTCACAGCCTTTCACTCACGCTCTGCCACTGCGGCCAGCCCTGATATACAGATAGGGCTGCAGTCCAGCTAAAATAAGACTCCATCTTGATAATGGACTGAGATGAGATACTGTTATTTGATAAAGATAATTGATGTTTCACAGTGAATTGGAAAGCAGCTTCAAGTGCACCGTATTTGGAGCTATATTCTGTCCACAAATATGGCAGTGGTTTATAAAAATAGAACAAAAGAACTAAAGGTAAATATTTGGATGTGGCTCATTTAGAACAGTTGGTGCTGTGGTTTTGTTTTATTTTGTTTTGATGTTTGATTATTTAAAGTTCCACTCGGTGGGGGGGGGGGGGGTAAAAATTGGAAGGGGCATATCGTGTTATTTTTCCTCTCCTGTTTCAGGTTAGTTTGTTAAAATCTTACATGGCATGGGTGTTATTGATCAGCTCCCTAGCAGACCTAATACCTAAATTCTGTGTTTGGATTATGATGAATCACTGTCACACATAAACCGGGTATCTTAAGTCAGAGTTAAATTTCACGTTATCATTAATTTCGCGAACATTTTACATGCTGTATGAAAACACAATTTAAATTATTGATCATCAACATCATGTCTCATGGCAAAGGCACTTCGAATAATCTGGGAATGCAGGTTGGGCTTCTCATTTATTATTAACAGATTTCTCCAAATGTAATATATAACTCACTGTATGTGTTTGTTCATCATGCTCCCCTTCCGCCACCAGGTTTAAGTTGATTAAGGTATCATTCGTCTTAGGTACTGTTCATCCGATTTCTTTTTGTCTTATCACCTTCGTAACCCCTAATTAAGCAATAAGGCTTGACAGGGAGTATGGTTATCATGAGATAATGACACCCCAAGTGTGTTGTGAGGCACAAGGTTCAGCTGAGTGCTTCTAAACCTCTAGGGGTGTGATTATCTCCTGATAAACATGCCACGTTGCGGCTCGTTGATATCATCGTTGCATATCCACCGCTGGAGTTGGGGTAGAATTGACACTTCCTCGCCCACCTGCTTACCCATCCAAGTTCTTGATTTCATAAAGTTATTTATTGGTTCAGATCTCAGACTTACAAACCAAACTTGTACCCATAAGCTTTCATTTTATTGTTTAGATAGAATCAGTTGACTTGCAAGTATCTCTTTGAACAAAATAGAAATTAACTTTTTTTTTTTTTAAAGGTAAAGTTTCTTCTGAAGAAAGACTGATTTTTCAGCCACTAGCAGATCGCATGCCAACAAATGGTAAAAGGTTAGGCATGTATGCATGTTCGTGTAAATGAAGGTATTAACTAGTTGAAAGTTGTGTAGGAAATATTAATTGGATTTGGGGTTTGGAAAGTCTCTTTTAGCTCATCTCTTGTCACTGTCACCGTTAAAAATAGACCAGTGCAGGAGGAAGAGAAAATAATAATTTTGTAACTTTATTTTAGTTCAGATGTCTGGTGAATTGATAATATCTCAGGGAAGAATAATTTTTATTTTCTTGAATAGGCCCTAATCTGGTATTTAAAAGGAAAAATGGGATTATCTAGAGTAGTGTTGACCTGTTAAAGGGAAGAAGAGACCACCTTTTAGATCATCTGCCTTCTTAGGAGCGTGTATGTGTACATACTGTTGTCGTGTGAAAAAGGAGAAATAATGAAAATACCATGGCTAACTTTCGAATATTTTTAGTATGAATGTAAGTTAATCATTTCTTCTAAAACAAAACTGCTCACTAGAACTTTGTACGATGAAGAAAATGTCCTGTAAATCGGTGTTTTCCAAGACAGTAGACATTTAGCACAGCTAATAAGACTGAAGAACTGAATTTTTTTTTATTTAATTTTCAATTCATTTAAGTTTAAATAGCTGCATTTGGCTGATGGCTAATATATGGGATGGCATAGTTCTAAAGAAAAAGACAAAATCCCTGAAAGTTAGTCATTCTTGAGCACCTCTTACAAATTGTTGAGAAATCAATGACTTTGTGGCTTAAAAGAGTATTTTCTAAGTAATTAATCTATTTTGTGAACTTTTTAAAAATGTTTAAATAATAACTGTAAAAGTCTATTAGTTTTATAAATATCTAAAATTCTCCTTACTAGAACTTCTACTATTTTGTTTCCAACTCATATTCAGTTTTTCTAAAATTCCTGTCCAGTAGTTAAATATTTGCTGCATTGTTCAAACTATGAGTCTAGTTATAAAATTTCAGTAATAGCTTTCCTGGCAAAGTGAAACACTGTAGGAAGAATTTCTATCAACCAAAAATGCTGAGACTTTTTTGTGCCTATTTATTAAATGACCTAATCCTTGATCATACCATATCGTTTTATTTGTCATATAGAGAAAATGGTTTTTTTCATAATAAGAATTATAGTGTCCAAGTTTGCCTTTATTCTTAGTCCTATTTTGAAAAGGTCCAGAATATTAGTTAACCTTTGAATGCTCTGTTGGTGAGCCCACGCTTTTTCATTTTCATAGCTTAATTTGTTCATTCTTAAAACAGCTTTGGATTTTAAGCTAAAATATTTACCAAGCCCTAGTCTATATGTCAGTGTCCTCTAAGAAAGCAAACAGGAACATGTAAAACTAATGTGTTTCTTTAAGTGGAATATAAACATTTTTTTTTAGCTTATTTATTTATTTTGAGAGAGAGAGAGAGAGAGAGCATGAGCAGGGGAGGGGCAGAGTGACAGGGAAAGAGAGAATCCCAAGCAGGCTGCATTCTGTGAGCACAGAGCCTGACGTGGGGCTTGAACTCGCGAACCGTGAGTCATGACTTGAGCCAAAATCAAGAGTCAGATGCTTAACCGACTGAGCCATGCAGGCACCCCAGAAAATAAACATTTATTAAGCAGAGCAGATAATGATTATTTTTGTTGCTATATAATATTTGTATTACTTGGTTTTTTTTAATATGATTAGAGCATCCCGGGCAGAAAACTGTAAATCAAATTGCCCATACATAAAAGCACAATATTTGGCATTAAGTCAGTGAAACCAAGGGGGCATGTGAGATGAAGACCCAGGGAACCCTCTTTCATTATGTGAACTGCATTGCCATTCATGGCAAATAAAACTAGATTCGCAGCAAAGTCCTAGTGAGGTCTGTAGTTGAATAGCCGGGAAAGCAGCAGAAGATGCCTCCATTATAGTCGGGAGGGAGAACTTTCCTTCTCTTCCACGTGGCAGTCAGAGGATTAGAGGGGCTCAACCGTGGGCAAAAAGCACATTTGGAAATCCTTTTGCTTTTCTGGATCTCTGGTGAGAACCAACACTTTTACATTTCACTTTAAGTAAGTCTTTTTTTCTAAGGAAGTGATTTTAAAATAGAATATCCTACAGCTGAGGTCGTATGATTTCTAAGGTTTTCTTGAAAACTATATGGGAAGGGGAAGAGATGATAGATCTGGGTGAAGTAAAATTAGCCATGAACTGATCCTTGTTAAAGCTGGTGAAGGGTACATAGAGGTTTATCCTACTATTCTGTCTGCTTTTGTGTGTGTTTAAATTTCCCATAACAATTTTAAATATAAACAACGATAAATATTGGGTTAGTAAAAATATTAATAATACTAATAATAATACTCGTGAGGTAGGATTTATTCCTTCCATGGTTATTCTGCTTTAAACTCTTTCTGGTGCTCAGGCTCATCCTTCACCAGGCTCCCCTGCAATCTCTGTGCTTAGGCCACACTAACTCTTTTTTTTGGGGGGGGGGGGCACTCTAATGTCTTCTCCTCTCTCATACCCCAGGACCTTTGCACATGCTATTTCCTCATGGAGGTCCTCTCTTCTCTACCCCACATATCCCATCTCTCTCCTTCACTTAAATTAACTGCTATCCTCACTTGTTTCTAAACCCAGTGGCCACTTGCTAACTCACGGACACACCAGACTGTACTGTTGGAGACTAGACCAATTCTCATTCAGTTCAGTGCCCACCCAGAGGTGCAGTCACTCACCTCCTGTTCTCCTGAGATTAAAATCAGGGCATATGCTTTTCTCAGCCTTGGGCATAACACATCATATGAAGATTGTACCGCCTCTCCCTTGCTGCCCTAGTCCTCCCGCTTTGTTTTATAAATCGTGGGGGAGAAACTGGTCGAATGAGATTTGAATTAATTTGGGAGAGATGAGGGACCATGATAAAGTAGAAAGTGCCTGCTTCACTGGAGGGCGGGGGTAAAGAACCATAAACATTTCAGACATCAAATGGACCAAACACAGCAAGTGTGCAGGCCATACTGGGCCTACGGGCAGTCTGCAGTTGAGGGCAGAAGCATGAGCGGTGATAGGGTGAGAAAGAAAAATCTGTTTCTGTTGAACTCTCAGTGTCTCATGCCTGTATTTAAAATGTTTATTAGCAGCCGTCCAAGATATTATTTAAAACGTGAATACCAATACCCTGCTTTAAAATGTGATTCCACAAACCTCTAAGAGGAACAAAATATTAATGGAGAGAGAGGATCCCCTGTTTCAGTTCACCTTCTCATTATAAGTTCATGTGTAATTCAATGCCATGTTCAGACTAGTCGTGCCTTTCAAAACATACCATCATTTATGTTATAAATATATCTTGCCAGATTTTTAACATTTTCCATTTGTTTTAATTAATCACATTAAACAATTAAAACTGAAGCCATGAGGCCTGCTCAGTGTAAAGTAACCTCAAGCCCATGTTGTTTAATTTTGTAAAGCACCCATAATGAAAAAGAATAATTCAGCTAATCAAATAACAACTTCCTTTTTCCTTACCTATCTTGATTAAGGCAGCTGGTATTCTGGCATCACTCCTGCGGCCTGAGAAGGCATTCTAAGCTAGACATACGTCAGTAGCAAAAACGCATCAACGTGAATGCTTTAGAGCCAGGAAGGTGGGGATGCTTGCCTTCTTTTTGGAACTGGGAATAGTGCACAGCAGCTCAGCATCTTCTAAATTAAAGTTCGGCTGTGAGATCAGTGGGGGGGATGGGCAGGATCGGGAGGAGGGAATTAAGAGGTACAGACTTCCAGTTATAAAATAAATAAGTCATGGGGATGTAAGGTGCAGCTTAGGAAACATAGTCAATAATATTGTAATAACTTTGTGTGGTGACAGATGGTAACTAGACTTATCATGGGGATCATTTCATAATGTATAAAAATATCGAATCACTATGATGTACACCTGAAACTAATAGGATAGTGCATGTCAATGATACTTCAATAAAAAAAAAAAAGCCTATCTGTTGGAAGAAACTATGGAATATAAAGATGTCATTGTCTGTGTGGAATGCTTCTTAGTATTAACTAAGGTATCTCAAAAATGATAGAACCAGGATCAAGACAAATATGAGGTTGCATGGGGCCTTTGCACACAGAGATTATTCGCAAAGGAGTGAATTTTCTTATGGTAATTTTAAAATTAAAGTTGAGTTTTGTCTAAAAGTAGAAGATAATGTATTTCCAACAATATTGAGCATACTAATTAATAGTTAACTCTGAAAAGGTCATGTTTTGGGGGGGGCGCAAGTGAGCAAGGGGCAGAGAAAAGGGGCAGAGAGAAATGGCAAGAAGCGCACACCCCATGAGGGCCTCATGCTCATCCGATGAGGGGCTCAAGCTCACCAGAGATGGGGCTCGAACGCACAAACTGTGAGGTCATGACCTGAGCCAAAGTCAGATGCTTAACCAACTGAGCCACCCTGGTGCCCCGGCTCTGAAAAGGCCTTAAGAGTATAAATTAGGGGTGCCTGGGTGGCTCAATTGGTTAAACGTCCGACTTCGGCTCAGGTCATGATCTCACACTCCGTGAGTTCGAGCCCCGCGTTGGGCTCCGTGCTGACAGCTCGGAGCCTGGAGCCTACTTCAGATTCTGTGTCTCCCTCTCTCTCTGCCCCTCCCCTGCTCATTCTCTGTTTCTGTCTCTCAAAACAAAATAAATGTTAAAAAAAAAATTTTTTTTTTAAGTATAAACTAAAATTTTGTGGTTAGGGCCATACGGAACACATGATGGTAATGGAAAACTGCTCCAAGTAATAGGCAGTATTTTTTTTTTTTTTTGAAAAACAATGTAATTGATGTAAACATAGTCAATGGAAGGCATTAGTGGACCAGACTTTTCCTGGTTGCGTTGTATTCCCCAATCGTGCTGTGACTTCTCAAGGCCAGTCCAACCTGTCCCCAAATATTTCCCCTGGATTAGGAGTTCAAGGGTAGGATGCTCAAGAAAACATGTGGCATGTACTTGTGTAAAGTTTTCATTAAGAGACCAGTTCCAACTCTGGACAGTTGTTTGCCCTTCATCTGGAGCTTGAACGAGAGAAGCTGGTGTTTGATGGCTGTGATTCATATGCCCTTCATGCTGGCTTGAACTGCAAGCTACCTCACTGCTCTAATAGCCCAGTATTTTGTGGAATTCTATACTTCCCAAACTCAAATCTATCTTGTAGTAATGTTGCTGGTAACTGACCACATATTATATCTATGTTTACATATTTGACAAATGGGTTGAATGAAATAGAATGATTTGACGGGGGGGTGGGGAGGGGGGAATCCACTCTGTAGGCTAATAAATTAACTTCCGAAGAAGCAAAGTAGAAAAACCTCTCAAGTTATTTCAGAAATACGCAGATCACTTAAACATATACATTCGCGAGCTTAAGAAGTTGTATCTGATAACAAGAACTTGGAACTCGGTAAAGAAAACAGTTTTTCTCAAGTTTCCACCTAATACTTAGCTCTTATCAAAGAAGTTTGGCATGTGGATGCCACGTTTGACATAGTAATCAATTTAACTTTTTCTTTTATTTTCTTCTGGAATGATGCCATTTGCTGTAATGAGATGGGGCTGCCTGGAAAAATAGTAAACTTGCTGACCACTCTGTGAAGCCACATGCTGTGATTTAAAATTTTTATTGTAAAAAGTGTGACGTCGTGTCTAGAGTAAAGGCTCTTAAAACATTGAATTTGTATCAAAAGAAATGCAGAAATGTATCTAATTTACCTTTGTCTCCCTGGATAGGCCCTTTCAGCTTTTAAGTCTGTAAATGCTCCATTTTAAGTGTGTTAGCAAAGCACTTTTATTCACGCTGTCAAAAGGAGCCTCTGTCTAGGGATGATGGTAGGATGGGGGGGGGGGGGTTGTATGTTTTTCCTGTTCACCCTAATTTATAGGAAACCCTTTCACAGGAAGGGTATTTTCCTGTAAAGTGATCAGTCATTTCCCAGGATAATCTTCAGATTACTGGAGACATACTTGGCAGTGATCAGGCCGATAAATTGCTGTCAGTCAATTGCGTGGCAATGGCTGAGGGAAACGGACTCTCTTGCTAACATGTCACTTATTTTACTTCTTTTTTTAAATTTTTTAAATTTTTATTTATTTTTGAGAGAGAGAGAGTGCAAGCGGGAGAGGGGCAGAGAGGGAGACACAGAATCTGAAGCCGGCTCCAGGCTCTGAGCTGTCAGCACGGAGCCCGACGCGGGGCTCGAACTCAGGAACCGCGAGATCATGACCTGAGCCGAAGTCGGACGCTCAACCGACTGAGCCACCCAGGCGCCCGACTTGTTTTACATTTTTTGTTGATTAAAACGGAACCAGTAACACTGTTCATCCATTACTATTTAAGGGGGCATTTCGCTGTATTCTACATATGTCTCTATCCTCTGTTGAAGTAAGTGGAAGTCCTTGGAAACTCATGACTCTGTTATGTTCCTGGCATTTCTGAGTTCCTTCTTTTTCAACTATTCTTTTAATTTTTGATCACTAAAATAGTTTCTCATCTTATTAACAGTAAGAATTTGTTTACTCTGTCCCAGGAATTGTTTTCCTTTTTTGTGGTTTTTTTTTTCCCTAAAGTTTTCTCTAAATAGTTTGTTTATTTCTTTTTAAGGTTTATTTATTTATCTTGAGAGAGAGAGAGAAAAATCAAGCAGAGGAGAGACAGAGAGAGAGGGAGAAAGAAAGAATCCCAAGCAGGCTCTGCACCGCCAGGGCAGAGCCCAATGCGGGGCTCGAACTTAGGAACCGCGAGATCAGGACCTGAGCCCAAATCAAGAGTCAGATGTTTAACTTACTGAGCCACCCAGACACCCCCCTGAATAATTGAATTATAAACTCTTCTGACACTGGTTGAGTATGTTTATATTTGCAAGAGCATTATTTAATAGACTCTATGATTTTAAAATAAGGAGCCGCAAGTTTTTCAGCATCCTTTGTTGGTAGACTATTCATTAGCTATACCCCACAGTGACCATTATAAAAAAAAAAAAATCCCTCTTGCATCTATTCTGCAACACTTTTAATCTTTCAAATCTCATAATAGTGTAGGTTCTCCTCATTCCAGCATCCAAAAAAGTTCTAAACTTCAGGATTGTAAGAGGAGATTTTACCAAACTGGCCACATGCTACACAGTGTTAAATTTCTAGGAGATAGCTGATCATTTATTAATTCATTAACAGGTATTTCAAGAAGCAATGGTGCATTACTCAGATGAATTAAATTCTCAGAACATTCGAATTTAAATCACTAAACAACATGGTTTCTGTAACTGCGCATCCAATATTCTCTTTCCATAATTTAAAGTAGAGGAAGAGAGACAAAAGCAACTTCCTTTCGAAAACCCGGCTTCTGGATTTTCTGAGCCTGGTGTAATTAAAGGTATACCCTTTAATAAGCTTGTTAAATCCCAGAGGTGATGACGGGTGTGCCTGGTACCTGCCTGTAGTTCTAGGATGAATGGAGAGACAGGAGGCCTTGAGAAAGCTGCTGCTGCTAAAATGCTGCCGGTTGTCCCAGACATACACATTGCACTTGAACTGAGAGGATGGGTTCCTCTTCAAAATGGTCATTTCCTGGCAAAAACAAGTTTCAAGGTGTAAAATTTGTGATTTTTTTAAAGCATGCTGTAAGTGGCTATGGAATGTGTAGCACTTATTTCTACGGGGAAAAAAATCTGACCGGTCTCCAGAGAGGCACCCTCCTGGAACTGGCCCTGCTTTACGCTGAAAGGATATTCCGAATGTGACTCACTCTGTCTACAGATCGTCATCATCTACAGATGATGACAGTCATCTGTCATCACCACTGGCATTATATGAAATTACAGCTTTCTTCCAAATCATGTCCATTCTGCCTGTTTTTTTTTAATTTTTTTTTAATGTTTATTTATTTTTGAAAGAGAGAGACAGAGCAAGAGTGGACAAGGGGCAGAGAGAGGGAGACAGAGAATCCGAAGCAGGCTCCAGGCTCTGAGCTGTCAGCACAGAGCCTGACGTGGGGCTTGAACTTATGAACCATGAGATCATGACCTAAGCCAAAGTCAGATGCTCAATTGACTGAGCCACCCAGGTGCCCCAATTCTGCCTGTTTTTGAACCACGCCTAGCTCTTCCAGAACTCATAGTTTTGTCTGTCCTTCCTCTCCTGCCTCCACGCGTTCACCTCAGAATCCGAAAATGCAGCCTTCTTTGCCAGCAAGTGTTGTGACACAGATTCTTCACTTGAGTTCACGACAACTACTGGAACCCACTTGGATGCTTCCAGTTTCTGACACGCGCCCCCTCACCCCACCAAACCCCGGTTTCCCCTCGCAACCAAATTCCCAGGTTCGGTCACAGCGTCACCTGTCTGAGCAGGTGTGATGTGCACACATCTGGGGACTCCCTCCCCAGGGAATCATCGCAGAGACAGACCCCCCGTCTGTAAGTGGAAAGCTATTCTGTCCGATGCGCCGTGTAGACTGACTTGGATCTGCAGGGCAGACGGTTGGCATTAATGCCCCTTTGGTAGCTGGGCCACTTGGTGCTTTTGAGGTTTAATGATTTCAAATCAAAGAATAGAGCAACAAATGGAGAGGACCGCCAGAGGGGTTGGCATCAGCATGTCCGCTATTTAAAGTAAGTCCAGGGGCGCCTGGGTGGCTCAGTCGGTTAAGCGTCCGACTTCGGCTCAGGTCACGATCTCGCGGTCTGTGAGTTCGAGCCCCGCGTCGGGCTCTGTGCTGACAGCTCAGAGCCTGGAGCCTGTTTCAGATTCTGTGCCTCCCTCTCTCTCTCTGACCCTCCCCCGTTCATGGTCTGTCTCTCTCTGTCTCAAAAATAAATAAACGTTAAAAAAAATTTTTTTTTAACAAATAAATAAAGTCCAGAACTGTTTCATAAGAAGCTACTGTAATCCCTTCCCACTCTCGTCTATTCACCCATGTACTAAATACTCTTTTCTAATACAAATTGATTGAGGATCTGTTTCTGCTCCTAAGGAGCTGGCCACTAGCTCCCACATTGTGCGTGAGGGCGAGTCACTACTCTTTTTTTTTTTTTTTTTTCAGGTGAATCTAAATAAAAGTCGAGTTTGGATTTCCTTTAGAGAAGGAATATTCCTTCTCCTTAGAGAAGAAATATGACTTCTCTTAAATTCTGGGGCTTCGAAAGAGACTTTGTTATAGTTCACAAATTACTGACAACGTTTAAAAATTAAATGTTCAGAAAAGAAGTTAAAATGTTCTTATAGCCAAATTTACCACAGAGATTAAACTTAAGTTGAAAATGGAAAATTCATAGCAGTTTGACAAATAGATGCAACCAAGAATATATAAGCTAGGGATATAAGTAAAGTTAGGCTACTTGGTAGATTAGAAGATCGTGTAGAATTAGATGACGCCTGGTAAAAATTTTGTTTTCCCTCCGACTTTGAGGTAGTTGCTCCAGTGAGTAGGAGAACCCCAAAGGGAGTTACAAATGCCCAGAACTATGGAGAAAGGGGCGGGGGAAACAGCCCCATTTATTCCTTCTGCTTTGTCAACCAGTACAAAATGGTGCTCACAATCTGAGGTTGTAGCAAGCAGCAGGCTGTTATAGAATATTCTTTATTCTTTGCAGCCTACCATGGTCATGGAAGCACTTAAACTTATTTCTAAAAGCTTCTCTAATATTTCACTTGAGATGTAGAGAAGAGCATATGATGTTAAAAAAGAATTGCTTGCAAATAGGCTTAAAAAACAAAGTGGACCTTTTATATACCTCATGTAGAAAGAAACGTATTTCTAAGCCATAAACACTGTCATGTGAGCTTAATATTAGTGAAAGTTATGTATGGAAATCCTTAATTGCCTGAGCATTTTATAAGAAACTGACTTGTGTGCGGCCTTAAAAAAATCAGATTTAAAACAAACCTGGATTAAACAATGAATTGTTCAGAGGAAAAGAAGCAATTACTTTTCAGAAACAACATATATCCTTCTCCATGGTCACTGGCAGAGTGTTTTCAAGTATGATTTGATCAATAACCTCACAGTAGTGGCAGATATAGAAAAGAATAAATGTTTATCACACTTGTAAACATCTGAGGCAAAGCTGAAGTATTTGCTGAAAAGACAACATCCGTTCTTGAATTTCCCCACGGGTTAGATCTAGGGGGGCATTTACTGTTAGATCTGTAAGGCTGAGTATTAATGACTGAAACCGGAAATTAAACTAACAATTCATTTTTATCATAAATATCTGTGTGTTTCCTGGCAAAGTGAAGTAAGGAATTGTGCTGAATTGTCCAAAGGGTGTCTCATTCCCGTGTAGACAGACAACACAGATCTTGCAACCAGCGGGAGCTAAGGGAAATTTGCTTTTTGTAGCTTCTCAAAAACAAAGAAATATAATCAGGCCTTTATCATTCCACTCCTTATAAAAAATATTTCCGAATTCATCTTGAGATATTTTTTTGGCACTTGGGCTAATCTCCATAATCCAGCTTTTTCAGAAGAAAGGTGAATAAATTACTTAGCTCATAAGCAGGAGCAAATAGCTGCTGATGCCAGTGGGATGCACAGTGTTTACAGCAGGAAGAGCTGAGTGAGTTGGGAAGGTTAACCAGCCTGGTTTTCAGTGTGGTCTCTTATTCACACTGAGTAAATAATAATTAAATAATAAATGTGTGCATGATCCGTGTTTTAGAACTTACTTTCCTCCTACTCTAGTTTTAGAGAAGCCACTTTTCCTGGTGATCTTTACAGGAAGGGTGAAGAACAGGGAAAGTCCTCCAATATTAATTGTGTTGCTTTCTTTACGTTCTGCAGAAAACAGCAACAAAGGAGTGGAGGAAACCAGGTGTAGGTTCGGGCATCTGAGTCTTCCAAAACCTGGGCAGGAGAGCGCCAAGGTCACGGGGTGTCTCTGAAAAGAACAGTCTGGTATCCAAAGCCCCAGTGTTTAGGCAGTGAAAACCCATGTATCCTGGCATTTTGTGAGCCTCCCTGCCCATTCCCCCCTGGACCTATGAGAGATTGGGTTTAAACTGCCTGCCTCTCGGGGGCTGTGCGTGGAACTCTTTCACTGGGCCTCAGGGAGCCAGAGGTCAAGTGTGCCATCGCTCAACATGTATATTTGACACTGCAATTGTAGGCATAATGTGGGTTTTTTATGGGTTCTATTTACTAAAAGTGGGTTGGAGTAGACTCTCTTAAAACGTGGAGGTAGGGGCATACTTCATATGGGACAAAATGGTCTACAGGGAAGGAGTTGAATTCTGTCAGCATACTTGAAACCAGCATGGCTTTTAGTGGCTTTGAATCAATCATGTGACTTCCACACTTCTTTACTGTGCTGTTTGCCTTTGTAACCCCTCCCATATAGAATTCTATTAAGGAAGGATGATTTGAAACTGGGAGGCCCATTTCAGTGAGTTAATCATCAGATACAACTGTGGAAAATCTCTGTAAAATGTCATTATTAAAAGCAGGTCACTAGGGGCACCTGGGTGGCTCAGTCTGTTCAATGTCCGACTTCGGCTCGGGTCATGATCTCGCGGTTCGTGAGTTCAAGCCCCATGTTGGTCTCTGTGCTAATAGCTTGGAGCCTGGAGCCTTCTTCGGATTCTCTGTCTCCCTCTCTCTCTCTGCCCCTCAGATCTCTCTCTCTCTCTCTCTCTCTCTCTCTCTCTCTCAAAAACAAACATTAAAAAAATTTTTTAAAACAGTAAGTCACTAGAACATAAAATTTACTAAGCTGTGCATATAGAAAATCTTTTTTACCCAAAGAGTAGCATTTTTTATGGATATGAATGTGGTTTAAGTGGCTGTTTACCCAGAAGAAATAAATGAGCATATTCTGGTTACAAAATAAAATATATTTTAAAAACTTAGAAATATTGAAAAGCTGAGAAATTGCAGGTCTAACTCTTGACTGTTCTAAGTTCTTGATAGTACAGTATAGCACTTAAATAGCTCAGGAAAATCAGATTTTAGCAACGGTATCCCACCCAGTACTAGTATGAATAATGTGTCCTATAGAAGGCATAATAATTTATCCCAGGATTTCAAATATCTGGGGATGGCCTCTACATGAAGAAGTCGGAGTTATGAGAATATTTATAGAGTCTATTAGAAAATACAGTATGAAAAAGTTTACAGAGAATGTCAGTAAAATAAAATCCTGACCGTGAAATCCTTTAGTTTAATGTGAGACTTCATGACAAATAATAGCAGAGTTCTAAATCTCTCCATCTTCTACAACACCCGTCTTTGTATCGTGTGTCAGAAGAAACCCAGCGAAGAATTTAGGGTTGGGAGAATGTGAATACAGAAATGTAAAAAAGTTAAATCCATTAGATAGGTGGAGATGATAGAGATGAATATTTTAGGAATAAATAAATACTAGGAACTAATACATATGAAATGGTGATAACGGATTATATATATATCTATATATATATATCTGTGTATATATATATATATGTATGTATACATACAGATATATATATAGTTCGGCAGAAAGAGTAACCTGCAGAACTCTTTTAAACTACTTGTTCTGAGATGAGTAAAATAATGGGAAAGGAAAGTAAGAATTCTTTTCAGCCTTTCTCCATGAGGTCAGCCCCTATATTAGTGTGGGGCATCCAAGTCCTTGAAAAATATCTAGCAACGGGCTCACAAAAAGAACAAGTGTTCAGAACAATATAGGCCAGGAAAAAAAAAAACAGCAAAGGTTTTCTTTGTGTTGACAGCTGAGATGGAGATAGGTTATGGTAGAGAAAACAATCAAGGAAAAATAACCAAGACTAACGAGGAGAATTTAATGCTTTCACACTATGGTTTTACACAATAAATTTAACAATATGGATGAATAGAAGGGAAGATAGCAAGGAAAATAGAAAAATACAAATCCGTACCTAGTCAGGGTGGAAATGGAAGTCCAGAAACCCTTCCAAGAGCTTGAACCGCTCCCTGGCTTGGCCAAGGCAGTTCCTTGAACATGAGGAACCTCTGTCTACCCTTGGGCCTCCATAGGCTTCTCCCCCTCTCATGGGCAGAATTCCCTGTACCTCAGTTGCATTTGGGGCAGAATTCCCTGTGGCCAGTTTCTGTATTCGGGACACGGAATAGCGACACAGCTGCTTGGCTGAGTGCCATTTCCTGTGCTTGGGAACCATATCAGTGTGAACTGGGAGTATCACCCTCTTTAGAAAGTTCCGTCTTAGGAAACGTAGTATGGACACAGGGACAATGTCAGTATGCTAAAATCTTGACAGTATGATCCTTTAGTTTATAAAGTAGTTGTAAAGATATTTATTGATATTTTTATTTTTATTAGCCAGAATCACATTCATTTTTTTAAAAGCCTGTCATAAACCAGAACGTTTTCACTGGCCAAAGAGAAGGCTTAATAAATATTATTCTAGGGGCACCTGGGTGGCTGAGTCAGTTGAGTGCCTGACTTTGGCTCAGGTCATGATCTCATGGTTCGTGAGTTTGAGCCCCACATCAGGCTTACTGTTGTCAGCCTGTCAGTGCAGAGCCTACTTCAGATCCTCTGTTCCTCTCTCTCTGCCCCTTCCCCACTCATGCTCTCTCAAAAATAAACATTAAAAAATAACAAATAAGTAAATAAATAAATAAATCTTTTTCTAGCCCTTTTTCATATTTGGTTCCACCAATCCTGTATTATTTAATTTCCTGTTTTTCTTAATTAAGGAAGTGTGAATTAGGGATGATTCAAACATACTGATTTTTTTCTTCCTTCATTGAATATTATTTGTTGTTTTCAATGCCCCTTTGTTGGGTGTTATTTTAATCATGTGTACCCTATTCTGTAGACAGATTGATTTTTTTCAAAAAGACCCAAATCATTTTTGGTTTTGAGTGGCTTTTAATGTCTCTTGTTTGGAAGAGGATTAGGCGCTGAGAACAGAAGCTCGAGCTGCCGCCCCTTTTGTCTCGCACAGCCATGGGAAAGTGGAAACCCTTTTAGAACTGCATCGTGACACATGTGTGACATGTGTGGCTTGTTTTATAGGTTGGTTGTTCTGCTGGAAAATGTTTGAAAGTCTCCCTCATGTAAAAGCTACACTGTTTCAGTATTATGCCATTTATCAAATACGAATTAGTAAATTTCTGGAGGTTCCTGGGTGGCTCAGTTGGTTAAGCATCAAACTCTTGATCTCA
Organism: Acinonyx jubatus; assembly: GCF_027475565.1. Classification (NCBI taxonomy): domain Eukaryota; kingdom Metazoa; phylum Chordata; class Mammalia; order Carnivora; family Felidae; genus Acinonyx; species Acinonyx jubatus. The sequence continues at coordinate 73,937,519 of NC_069392.1, forward strand.
GTCTTCATCTTGGAGTAGTGAGTTCAAGCCCTGAGTTGGGCTCCACAGTGGGCACGGAGACTACTTTTAAAAAAATTATAAATTCCTGATATAGAATCTTTTTCGTTTTTTAATCTTTGATTATTTTTGAGAAATAGCGAGCCAGCAGGAGAGGGGCAGAGAGAGAGGGAGACACAATCTGAAGCAGGCTCCAGGCTCTGAGCTGTCAGTACTGAGCCCGACGCAGGGCTCGAACTCATGAACCGTGAGATCATGGCCTGAGCCAAAATCGGGTGCCCATCCAACAGAGCCACCGAGGTGTCCCTGATACAGAATCTTCAAAAGTTTGCATTTGTAGATTCTAGAAATTCTAAAATACGTTGCTAAATTCTTATTCCTTTGAAAGGAATATAAATATTTGTGGACCGTAGCAGGTACAAATTTAGGTTTAGGACTCTCTAAAAACAAAGAAGTTAAGAACGGCTTGGACTAGCCATCCTGAATCAATCACCAGTGTTGTAAATTAAGCAAAAATGTAGAGCTGATATTCAAAGGGAAGAAATCGTTGCCTTTGTCATACACAAATCTGCTAGAGAGTAGTACAAAGAATTCGAGTTAAAGAACACATCTCGTGGATTTACAGGAAAGGTGTCCTTAATGAGAAATGGTAGGTTGTGGTTAAGGTTCTCCAAGAAAATTGTGGGCACACTGTCCACTGGGACCTGATGAACATCTAGAAAATGCATTCTGGGGAACCGCTGTAGCCCCCTCACACTGTAAGTAATTAGCCTTTCGCATGTCTGTTTCTCAGGGCTTCCAGCCAGTAGCGACAAAAGCATCAGTCGCTACACAACACACTCTTACCTGATAGATCTAGTTTCCTAGGTAAAATTTACATGTAATAAACGCACCCATCATAAGTGCACATTTTGATGAGTGACAGCAAATGTGTACGGTCTTGTCACCACCAGCACGATCAAGACAACTTACCATCACCCCCAGGAGTTTCCGTCTGCCCTTTGGAGCCAGTCCTCCTTCTGGCTGTTGCTGATCTGTCACTGTAGCTTTGCCTCACTGAGAATTTCATAAGAGGAATCGTACAGTATGTGGTTTTTTGTGTCTGGCTTATTTCACTTAGCGTAATGTTTATTTTCATCGACCTCACTGTGCTTCCAATCTGTTTCCTTACTAACCACTAATGTTAAGCTTCTCGATACAGAATCCAAATACAAAACCTAACTAGAAGATGGGTCCATCTACACAGGAACAGAAATTGTTTAGCCACGTTAAATAAAGGAAAACCAAAAACAATTATAGGAGCAGTCATTACTTTTGGAGTTTATTTTCTATCCCTTATTATTTGTCATTGGGATTTTTATTCCCTTTGTCTTCCCCCTCCTGAGGTGCTTTCTGATGTCTGTATTTTTAAATTAAAAGGAAAAATTATCTTTGTTTTCAGCATTTTGTGATAATTTCACAGCTCTTATAATAATGTACTGTGCCCTAAGGTGTCTGCACTGATGACTGGAAATCGGTGGGTTAGAAAATCCTTATACGAAAACCAAAATTAAATACAACGTAAACCTGTATATGCCTGTACCATAATTTTCCTTACAGATACTAATATTTCTCTAGTACAGATAAACTATGTAAGTGAGTGTACCCTCTTTTGCTTCCTAGAAAAATGTAAATTATGCATTGAAACTGACAAATAAATTACCATAAAAACATAGGACAGGAGTTAGTTATTCCCACAGTCAGACCTTTCAACTGAATCCTTTTTTTAAAAAGTATCTGAGAATGTTTCCCACAGTGTGTCTATACATTATTTATCCGCATCATCCTCTGCTTCAGTTTATTTGTTTAGAAAAACAGATTGGCTAGGATGTAAGTTATTTTGTAGGCAGAAACTATCCCGTTACTGCTACATTTCTTCCTACAAATGAAACAGACTAAGCGAGTGAGATGACTTCTTGGCTGTCGCAGTTCGTGATGTAATATTTAGCATAGATCATCGTGCCTTTTACAAACCTGTGTGAAATGTCCTGTAACACTTGAGTGGCTGCAGCTGTCACCTCATTTCTTCTGGATTAAGTTTGGTCAGGAAAGAAGCTGCCTCATTTTCCAGTTGTCATTTGCCCAGGAAGTAAAAGCAAATTGTAATGAGGGAATCACAGCGGGAAGACCTGCTAACAAATGAGAGGCATATATTGACTGGCAGCCAGCATGCCATTTCAGTGATAAACGTATTTTTATACACTGCTGTTCAAGGTCATTCACTGTTGTCCTTGAGTGGGCAGCCATCAAAAATCGTGCAAGTCACATTCTAAACACTTCTAATAATCAGGGCAAAGATGCCTTACTTTCAAAAGAGAAATCAGCCATTAATTTTACACAGCACTTAGATAAATTAAACATCTGTACGTGCTTACTGTGGCTCTATCTTGCTTTTGTTGCAGATTGACCAGAAACCAAAGGAAATATAAATTTATGAGGTAGCTGTGAGGTATATAGGTGTAGATTTATTACAGTGTTCACAGAAGCCAAACTTGAACGTGGTCAGACCTCACTAAGCAGCCTGTCTCTGTTTTGTGGCTCTTTAGTTTTTAAAAAGTGTAAAGAACTTATAATCTAAGAATTCCAAAACAAAACTGTTCTCATTTTAAGACTTCTACTATATGTTTGAAGTAGATTTTATATTAAAAATACTGAAAACAGTTTGCTTTTACATCTGCCCAAATGCAAAGGAAATGTTATCACTAACTTTTTGAACATGTACTCTGTCATTATTTGGAGAAACAGTGATTGAGTTATTCACCCTTTTTTATTCAAAACTGAGCCATGCTTGTCTAGATATTAAATGACCAAAACCATGTTGTTATCCAACTTTTATAATTTTTTTAACGTTTATTGATTTTTGAGAGAGACAGAGTATGAACAGGAGAGGGGCAGAGACAGAGGGAGACACAGAATCTGAGGCAGGTTCCAGGCTCTGAGCTGTCGGCACAGAGCCTGATGTGGGGCTCGAACCCACAAACCGTGAGATCCTGACCTGAGCCGAAGTCGGACGCTCAACCGCCTGAGCCACCCAGGCGCCCTAGTTGTTATCCAACTTTTAAAATCTCCATAGATAGCAAAAGGTTTAGATAGAAATCTGATCTTAAGTAACCGTATTTTAAAAGTTATATGGAAAATGTGGTGGTTTGGATCACCCAGTGTCTTTCAGTAAATATTTTTAAAAGTGTCATTGGCCCTAAAGTCCTTCTCGGGGTGTGTGTTTACAATTAGCATGTATTCACCAAACCTCACAAGACTTGCTCGCGGTCTGCCTGCACCTAATTCTCCATCCATCTATATCGTTCTCCACTTGATCCCTTCACCATAAATCCAAATCCTTCTGAAGGTGTTAGTTTTTCCGACCAGGGTCACCTTCTGACCATGCACCCCTGCACGGAACACGCTTCCAGTCTTGCCGCCCCCCACTTTACCCCAGCACACGCACTCGCCATTGTTACCCAGAAGCACTCCGAGCTTTCCTACAGTATTCCCGCAATCTGATTTCTACCTGCAGGTATACACGTAAGGGCAGGAAAATGCGTGTCTCCCTGGCTTTAGCTTAGAACTTTGGTGAATCCAGTGTCCAGAGGCTCAGGACAGTAATCTCACACTTCCCTGTGGCGTCGCACATACACTCCCGCTGATCTGGTAACACACGTAATTGCCCCCATATATCTAAACATATATCTAGAAACTTAGAGGTTCCTGGTGTCTGGCTTGGACCTTGAAATGCTTTTTCTCCATAGAAGTGGTTATAAATAGTGCTTAGGAGATTGAACTGGCACTGTAAATCCCGAAACAAGAAGAATTATGGAGGCTTTTGACAGCTGGCCTGGAAATCTAACTGCTATTTGCATTGTTTCAGTGGATGAAAGTGTTCAGGATTCTAAACACCTGAATCCCACCCAAGCGGTAGGACCCTTCATTTGATGGCTGCCTCTCTGAATACACTCCAGAATCCCGCATGGGAAAGAGTTGCTAGCATGCGAGCATAAAGTTACTAGGTGCCTGTGGAATAGCGTGGAGTGACACAGTCCGTCATGAATGCACAGATCCACAAGTAGAATGGTTTCTTACTGCTTATATTGAACAAAAATTAATTATCAGGAATTTAAAAAACAAAAAAGTTCTCACAGCATCAATCTTGTCTGGACCTCGCGTGCATCATTCTGTGAGCTCTGGCTTTGGGCTCTGACTTTTTCACGTGTAAAACAGGAAGTATGAATCAGAATTCTCATTAAATTCTAAACTCTCCAAGGATCCAGAAATGGTATTTTCTGTTCTGTATGAAATTGCACGCACACCTTGAGCATGAAGATCCGCAGTGGCTTTAAGGAGCACTCTTAGGTTTATAAGTTGTTTGCGTTTTAGTTTAGGTGTCTTGGTAAAGCACTTACAAACTCTGACACCTGAGTAATCATAAATTTAAAACCTGTAACACTGTCACAGTGCTGACCACAGGCCATCTTAATATACAATGCTATGTCTAACTATTGATCTCAATTGACTGTTAAGTGAAAAGGTTTATGATAAGCTTTTACCATAGTATTATTTAAAAAAATACATTTCTTCAGCTGTATTAATTTCTTTTTGAAAAAAACCCTCCCCTTTAAAAGAGGACACCTGCCTTCTATTTTCTACAAAAATGGATAGTGAGTCTCTATCCTTTCTAAGCTGTACAAGCAACGAAATATGTAGTAAGTAATGTTTCTTTGTTAAATAATGCGTTTTTTTCTTAGGCAGAGGCAAATTTGGGGGGTGCGTGTATGTGCTTGCCATGTGATGCACAATATTTATTTTAACCTTTAAAATGATCTGACCACTGTGAGTCTCACCTCTGAACAAATATTTTTATGAAAAAAATAAAATAATGCAGAGGAATACCAAATTGAAATCATACAGTTTATCAGTTTTTCCTAGTATGAAAAAGACAAACTAATAAATAAGTCCAGAAAGATACGGGGCACCTGGGTGGCTCAGTTGATCGAACGTCTGACTTTGGCTCAGGTCATGATCTCACGGTTCATGGGTTCAAGCCCCACATCGGGCTCTGTGTTGTCAGCTCAGAGCCTGGAGCCCGCTTCAGATTCTGTGTCTCCCTCTCTCTCTCTCTGCCCCTCCCCTGCTTATGCACACGCACACACACTCTCTCTCTCAAGAATGAATAAACATTAAAAAGATTTTTTTTTTCTTTTAAAGTCTGGAAAGATAAATGCCAAGTGATTCATGGTGGTTCCTGTAAGGCTTGAGATTTGATGAGTAAGAAATCCCAATTTTATTATAGGTACTTCAAAAAAGGTTGTGACATTATAGGTAAGTTTTAGTTTCCTTTTTTGATGTTCTCTATATTAAAATCGTAATAAACTTTAAACCACGGGGTGTCTGGCTGGCTCAGACAGAAGAGCATGCGACTCTTGATCTCAGGGTCATGAATTCAAGCCCCACATTGGATGTAGAGATTACAATAATATTAAATTTACAATAATAAAATAAACTTTAAAAAGCCCTCCAAAATAAAAATTATGCTTCTGTTAAAAATCATTTTTGCTAATGCAAAGTTCATTTATATAATCTATTAAGCCTTCCGAAATGGGTTAGAACTGCCTTCTTTATATACTTACTTACTCCTAAAAGGAAATCCAGTATTAAATGGAGGCTTTTACTTGAGTTTTACACGCTTTCACTTAAAAGGGAATAAAATTAGAGGCGCCTGGGTGGCTCAGTGAGTTAAGTGTCCAGCTCTTGATTTTAGCTCAGGTCATGATCTCAAGGTTCGTGGGATCAAGTCCTGCATCAGGCTCTGAGCTGACAGCGCTGAGCCTGCCTAGGATTCTCTCTCTCCCTCTCCCTGTCCCTCTCCCTATCCCTGTCCCTCTCCCTCCCTCTCTTCCCCCCCTCTCAAAATAAATTTTAAAAATAAAAATAAAAAAGTGAATAAAATGAGTATGTATAGTATTAAGTATGCTTTTAATTGTATCCGTGGTAAGGCAAAGAACCTTATGTTAAGGCACACTGTTTGTTATATACGTGATAGCAATTATAAGCAAATTGCTAACAAAGTGAATTCTAAGTTAGAAACAAAAAATTTTCCAAGAAGGGTTCATGCTTGCTTGGGAAGAATGCAAATTAAAACAACAAAGTGGTCTGTTTCCCTTAAGGATTGTTGGAGAGCTTGTCAGTGCTGGAGTGCAACAAGTGGGCTAGTGTTATTGATTTTCACCTTGTGTTACCAAAACATTTTTCATTGACAAATATTAATTGCGTATTAAGTGCTGAAGAGTTTGATGGTCCAGATATTGAATTTTGTAATGAATTGGGCTTTTAGTTTGGTTTACCAGTAGGCAATATGGTGGCATGAAAAGATACAGAGGTTTAAGCCGGCATAACTTCCACTCCAAGAAAGTCAAGTAGATATTCCTGAAGAGTTTAAGCTCAGCAGTAGGAGAAGTAATTCGTTTCCCTTTGCATTTCAGTGACTGACTGCTCTTTAGCCAAATCATAGGGAATGCTTGTCTGAATAGGTGTTGTGTGACTATAATTAGTAGTAAAGTATCTGGAATGTCTTGCGTTGATTCTACCTTACGAATCTCGTGAATCATTGAAATTGCTACCGGAACAGAGTTGGTGATTGTGATCATTACTATTAGTCTTTATAAATGATTAATTTGGTTAAACTATTTCTCCTTTTATTTTTGAAAAGGATCTGTAAATCAGAGTGAGCAACCACAGTACGTACGTGTGTCTACATGGGCACACCCACAAAAATGCATGTTCTGTTTTTAATTCCTTTTTAGTGTCTTCCCCAACTTTTTAGTAGCGTGTCTTGTTTTTTTATTCTTTTGGTAATTATATCCAGCAACATCTTTTATATAACGATCTTTCTTAAATATCAAAATCTGTGGGTAACTGATAAAATTAAGCAAAATTAAAATTAGGGAAATTAGACTGTCAGTTTGGGCAACCAGCTGGTATTGGTAGTTTCGATTATAAATTTAATCCTAACTCAGGTATTTCTTTTTGATTCTAGAAATTTGACCTTTTTACTAATTTATTTCCTGATCTCTGATCTAAATAATTACAATCTGATACAGGATTATCACCTAAGAGAAAAAATGTGACCAAACTCCAAAGCAGACTTATTAGCCCTTTCTTCTCTGCCTCGCCTTCCACTGCCCTTTCATCCTCGCTCTTCCTGTCTTTTCCCCCGTTGGCTCTTCACAGGTTCTCGTAGCCACTCACACCCAGTGATTGAAGAGATACTCACGGAGAGACTGCTGTGCAGCAAGCGCTGGGTGCCAGATCCGTGCCACAGCGCCTCTCGACGTGCTGGTCGCTCCCGGATCCGTCTCTCCTCCCCTCAGCCTTCTCCTTAGCTCCACATTCCTCTTTGTGACTCTCTAACGTATTTCCAACTACCTTCTCTAGTCCTCCACCTTAATATCTACCTATCCCAAACCTAGCTCCTCACGATTTCCCACCTGCCCCCATCCTCCCAACCTAGAAACATGTTTTTTCTCTTATGCCTTCCTGTCCGGGTCACAGCATCACTGTATACCCAGTGGGCCCCTCTTTCCCAACCACATCCGGTTCCTCATTGGATTCCTAATTGATCCACTACATTTTCCTCTTACCCTATCCTTTTTTTTCCTAGCTCCTCTCTCCTTTTCCCTCTGCCAGAATTTTCTTAAGACTGGTCTGATCTGGGGGCACCTGGGTGGCTCAGTCGGTTGAGCGTCCAACTTTGGCTCAGGTCATGATCTCGCGGTTCATGAGTTGGCAAGATCAAGCACCACATTGGGCTTGCTGCTGCCAGCACAGAGCCGGCTTTGGATCCTCTGTCTCACTCTCTCTCTACCCCTCCCGTGCTCACGCGCTGTCTCTCTCAAAAATAAATATACATTAAAAAAAAAAAAGAGGGGCACCTGGGTGGCTCAGTCATTTGGGCGTCCAACTCGGATTCGGCTCAGGTCACAGTCTCACATTTCATGAGTTCGAGCCTCACGTCAGGCTTTACGCTGACGGCACAGAGCCTGCTTGGCTCTTTGGATTCTCTCTCTCCCTGTCTCTCTGCCCCTCCCCTGCTCACGCTCTCTCTCTCGCTCTCTCTCAAAATAAATAACTTAAAAAAAAAAAAAAAAGCCTGGTCTGATCTGACCATTCTCCTATTTAGAAACTTCAGGAGACTCTCTGTTGGGTGTCAACTTAAATCCAGATTTCCTAGCACAACAAAAAGATGGTGTGTATGGCCTGGCCATAGCTACCTTTTTGCTTCACCTGCAAACCCTGTCCTCCCCAGTGCTCCCCACCCCCTCACTTCCATTGGCAGAGTGACACAGGACTGCCTGCTGCTCTCCTGGGCCTCCCTCACATGTTTGCTGGACTCATCTTTCCTCTTAGGATGGCCTTTTGTTTCTGGCCAACTTCTGCTCATCCTTTACAGCTCAACTCAAATACCACCTTGATTCTGTGCCTGGTTCTGATGTATCATACCCTGAACAGCAATGGCTGTCTATTCTTCTGGGTTTCCGTGGCACCTTATGCACATTTCTGTTGTGCTGTTAATTGCACTCTACAGTAGCTGCTTGCTGTCAATCTGTCTCTCTTTTCTCCCAGCTTCACTGGCAGGTGTGTGTCTCATCTTTGTGCTCTGACACAGGGTCTAGGACATAATCAGCTCTCAGTAAACATTTTTAAGTACATTTGTGCTAAAAATATTTAATTCCATGAGGTAGGCAAGACATACGTTACCCTTCTCTTACAAATAGGCAAATCTTGTCTCAGAAAATTTTGCCCATTCATAAACCCAGCAAGGACAAATTTTAATCCACTAGATAAACACGGGATAGTTTAAGGGTAAGTCAGAGGACTTACAAGTAACATCACTGTGATTTTTGCCACAATAATTGCTCTGGAATATTTGCAAATGCAATTGCTATGTGAAAAAAAAGTCTGGGGCACCTGGGTGCCTCAGTTGGTTAAGCATCCTTCTCTTGACTTCGGCTCAGGTCATGATCTCATAGTTCATTGGTTGGAGCCCCGCATCGGGCTGTCAGGGCAGAGCCTGCTTCAGATCCTGTCTCCCTCTTTCTCTGCCCCTCCCCTCTTGTTCTCTCTCCCTTTCTCTCTCCCTGTCCCCCTCTCCCTCCCTCCCTCCCTCCCTCCCTCCCTCCTTCCCTCTCTCTCTCTCTTTCTCTCTCTCCCTCAAATATAAATTTTTTAAAAAAGTCTACATATATCATTGTATTCTTTTATTACTGTTTTAATACTGAGAAAAATGTTGAATGTTACATGAAAGTCAGGAAGGTAATTTTATAGTTTTATAACTTGGCATTTCTTAACAAAAGAGATGTACCCTGTAATATACAACAACATTAATTAGGTGATGTTCCAGACTAATCTGACTTTCTGTTTTAATAAGGTTAAAAGGCATGGTACCACACATAAAAGTATAAAATTCCTGAATATATATTATGTATTAGTAGGTATACTCTATTCTCCAAAATAAATACAAGACAAAAGAGGTGCTAACATACTGGTTAATAGATGTATGAATTTTTTAAATGTATGTAATACCTTAATTTTCTACAACACTTTACAGCTAATTTCTTTTTTTGGAACAGTGCAAATGTTAAATCCTCTTGAAGTGTGTTTTTTAAAAGTAGGAATTCTGTAGCTTTAGTACGGTCTACGTAAGACAGTTTTGTGTCACCAGACGGTATATTCCACACGTATACCCGGTGAGGGACCACATGTGTGAGGGCCCTGTCCTGCTACTCAGGTCAACAGCCATCTTCTGTTTACCTTGACCCAGATCAGAAATGAGGAGAGTGCTGAGTTCTGTCAGTTGACGGAGGACGTGTGTGTGCTGAAGGCCTGCTGTGTAATACAGGGCCTAGTGTTTTGAGAGGGGACAGAGGTGACCAACCCGGCACACGTTTCTGGAATTCTGAGAGGAAGCAACAGGGATTTCCTCACGTGGCACAGTATCGCCTTTAACAATACTCTCTCCTATCTTCTTTGAAAATTTATGTAACCATTCTGTGTCCAATTCTTAGGAATCCTTTGAATATTTAACATCACAATTTTCACTCTGGGAATATAAAAACAAAAGTTCGTTCATTTTAAGATTTCTAGCATGTGTTCACATAGACTTATATTAGAAACACCGATTTAAAACCATTTAGCTTTGGGTCTGCCCAAACCTGAAGAAAACATTTTCTGTGACTTTTGAAGCATATTTGAGTTATATACTGAATAAGTGTTTCATAATTATTTCATACCAGCAGTGTGAATATTGGACAGCAGTTTATTCACTATCTTTTTATTTAAAACTGATCCGCATTTATCTAAATCACATTAGCATTCAGTGTTTCAGTACCCATGAATCATCTTTAAATATGACTAATTATTTTTAAATGTTGATGAAAAATGTTATGGCTCGAATTACATCGTTAACTAGATTTTTTAGTGTTATCATTACTGAGCTTAAAAGTCTCGCTCAGAATACTAATACACTATTATCCTGTCATCAACCAAAAACCCGTGGTAATTATGTTTGAAAATAATTGGAAGTTTGTGACGTCCCAGGATTTTTGGCAAACATAATTTCAAAATATGCTGTAAGACTGACCACTTGAACATGTGAAAAAAGGATGTATCAGTTATGTATAGCTCAATTGGATATTTTATAGTTATTTCATCCTGAAAATATGTGGTCTGCTAAAGCAGATGAGAGGTGGGTGGGCATGTGCACACACAGGCATGGGTGTGGTCAGCTCTTCATTATCTGTAGTAAGAGAAGGAAGAAGCACTTCAACATCAATAGGTGAGACTTACGGAAAATTGATTCTTTGAATCTGAATAAGTCCCTGAGTTGAATAGAAGGGGAAAAAAACCTCCTAAAACCAGTACATACATTTAACAAAGGTTGCTGTTACAATGACCTCATCATTTTAAGACTGAGAAACACCTAAAGGCTTAAATGTTTATTCTCTATTTGTATTCTATAGACCTTCCTTTTTAAAGGTAATTTTGATCATCTACAGTTGACATTGGTGAAAATAAAAGCTTCAGTAATCACAAAAATCTGAAATTATTACTACTGCCTAAATTATAGTAGTAAAAAGTCTTGAGCATTTATGTTGATTCTTACTCTTCTTGGGGAAGGGTGTTGTGTGTGCACATGTGCTTGTTGGTATATAATCCTCCACAAAAAGAATTCCAAAAACTATCGCTTGTGTCACAAGGATTACCAATATGTAGATATTGAAAAGCTCCTTTAATTCATCTGTGTCAGTTAGCTTATCCCCAGGTGGCATTTAAGTAGCTTTTAGTGACTGAAAATGGGCACTATATGCTGCGACTATGTTTAGGGATAAAGACAGACAGTGCACTTGAGGCACTATATCTTATAATCAAACTTAAGGTAGCTCGCTTTATTACATTTACCCTTAAATCTATTTTCCATTTAGATGTTCAAATGATACCAAATCCACTTGTCTTTCGCCCTGAATGTATATTCTTTTCAATTAGATAGTGATGGAAAACTCAATTCATTGGATGGTTCCAATACCCCTTGGCTTGGAAACTGCCACAGCGGGTTGACTCTATATCATAGAGTCGGCATAATGTGAATAACAAGTATTGCCTCAGCCCTCCATCAAGAAAAGAAATTATAGAGATAAACAACCCGTTTTCAACCCTCAAATCTCTGTTCAAAATCATTATAGAATCGCCAAAGGGCAGCATCTAGGCTTACGTGCTTACACTGTAGGAGATAGTACAGCCAATAAGAAACAGGTCCCTCTTTAATACTAGAGAGCTTTAGGAATCCTTTCACCATCTACTTTGCTTTTGGTCAATACTTTAGTTTCTATATTTTGTGCCCCACGTGAGAAAAAGCCAGGGTCCTAATTTTATAATGATTCTTTCCTCAAGTGGTGCTTATTTATGGTACCCGTAGGTAGATGTTGCCTCTTTGGAGCACAGATGAGCTAATGGGACCCAGGCCCAGGGAGGGAGGCTGCCAAGGAGAAAGGCAGGACCACCGTCCTCTGTGGCCCAGGTGGCCCAGGGGGGCCACACAGGCCATCCTCCACCTTCTCTGCCAGGAGAGAAAGGTGGCAGCTTCTAATCTTTCAACCTCTGTTCTGAGGTCAAGGAAGAGTTCCTCTTCGCCCACCACTGCTGTGGGGGCCAGGGGACTGCTGGGGTGAGTGAACTCCCCTGGGAGACCTGGCCCTTTCTCCCAGGCAGCACGGCCATCCACTGTCCTCACAGAGCTGGCGGGGTGGGGGAGATTGCACCAGGATGGGAAGGGAGACTGGACCAATCCGGGAACCTTCCTCCAGACCCCCTATACGTGGAAGTCACTGGGCTCCAGAGTGTAGGGATCTAGGAGGCCCTGGTTGCTGAGGGAGACAATGGGGCAGACGCTTCCCCAGCAAGGCCCAGCTCCACGTGGCCGCGGCTCTCAGGCAGCCTGCTGTGACCCCCTGGGCTGCAGCTGTGCCCACCATCTAGCACTCGAAGTCTGCGTTATTGGGCAGGGAAGAGTCATTTAGAAACTCTGGTGCAGAGGCGCCTGGGTGGCTCAGTCAGTTAAGCGTCCGACTCTTGGTTTCAGCTCAGGTCATGATCTCACTTTTTATGGGTTCCAGCCCCGCACTGGGCTCTGCCCTGATAGCGTGGAGCCTACTTGGCAATTGTCTCTCTCTCTCAATCTCTCTCTGCTCCTCCCCTGCTCACTCGCTCGCTCTCTCAAAATAAACAAACTTAAAAAATATATATTGGTGTATAATGTACCTACATGCCAACGACATGAAAATCGGGTATATAGAAATTGAAGCTTGGCAGCTTATAGTTTTTGTTTTTTGTTTTTTGTTTTTACCTGGTGCTCTGTGAGACAACAGATTCCAGAGCCAGACTGCCTGGATTCTCATCAAAATAAATTACTCCAATTCTCGGCACCTCAGTTTCTTGATCTCTAAGGTAGGGTCTAACATAGTGTTCTTACCTCGTAGGGTTAATCTGTAAGGATGAAGAAGTTTATATAAAAGTGCTGAGGGGCGCCTGGGTGGCTCAGTCGGCTGAGCGTCTGACTTCGGCTCAGGTCAGCATCTTGCAGTTTGTGAGCTCGAGCCCCGCGTCAGTCTCTGTGCTGACCACTCAGAGCCTGGAGCCTGTTTCAGATTCTGTGTCTCCCTCTCTCTCTGACCCTCCCCGGTTCAGGCTCTGTCTCTCTCTGTCTCTCAAAAATGAATAAGCATTAAAAAAACAAAAACCCAACTTACAGCATTCCCCGGCACAGAACAGGTGCTATGAAAGTTTCTCCTTATGCTTTTTGGATTCCCTGCGGGACGTAGCTCGCCAGTGCACTCTATAGACCTTTCAGTGTATGATTTTAGAATGTATTTGAAGGATGACAAAAGCTGCTCGTTGCAGTTGGCCTTTGATAAATGCAATTTGTTTGTTTGTTTGTTTCCAAGTATGAAGTTCTGGGATCCGTTTTTTTTTATCCGTGACCACCGTGATAAGCCAGAAACTGTGTTCTTCAAGCGCCCAAGTGATGGCTGTGTCAATAATTGTGAGGTTGCAAAAAAGTAGACGGCAAGGAATAGAATGGGCTCATTGGTCCGTAATTTGTACATTTGTAAATGAAAATAAAGAGCCAGAACGCAAAATTAGTACGAACGACTTTTGGAAAGGGGGGCAGGGGGGAAGGATTGAAAACAAGGACTGACGATCTGCGGTTTCGTCAGCGGAGGCCTCTCTGGGCCTTGCAGCCCAGCCCAGGCTCCCTGCTGAGGACAGGTGTCCACACACACGCCGCTTTCCTAGGGACACGGGGAACTTGGCGTGTCAGCCATCCGCACACCAGCGACTTCACCACAGCTTTCCCCAGGCACAGCTGCAGTGTTCTGGTAAAATCATCGCAGTGCGGGCCTTCCCGCACGCCGTTCCGAGAAACCCTAACGGCACACGGTTGCTGCTTCCAACTCAGTCGGCTTGAAATTCCACGTTCTGAGACGTGGTTAGCTAAGGTGGCCCTTAATACCATCCAACACTACGATGGCGTGATTGGAAAGCTTGGAGGGAGTTTAAGGAAAAGCCACAGACATGATTAAAAAGTTGGAAAATGAGACTTGAAATCTTACAGTCACTGAGGTTTGTTTCGTTGGTTGGGTTGTTGTTGTTGTTGTTTTTTTTTTTTTTTTTTTTACATCCCAAAAAGAGAAAATAAGTAACAAAGGAGCAAGTTGCTGTAACAGCCCTCAAGTCTATAAAAGGTTATCCTGCCGATAGACGGCTGTCTGGTCTCCGCCTCTGTGAGGCCACAGCAAGAGGGAGCAGGCTCACACTGTAGCATTATGGATTTAGATTTGATATAAGGAGAAATTTCCTGACAAAACACATTGTTAAACGCAGAAAAGCGTCCTCGGGGGTTTAGAATCTTCTCTAGAGATACTTGCAAACCGAATAGATGTTCATCTGTCTGGCCTGCTTTAAGCAGCCCTGTTCACATACAGAAAAGAAGGGGTGACCTTTCAGTATTCTAGGCAGCATCACCTGGCCTTAAGAGCCCACACACAAAAAGGCTGGAAAAGGCTTCGTTCGTAGCAGTAATTAAATTTTACTTGGGTCTTCTGCGTGGTCATAGATGAAACTTTTTGTTTAATGGCACACTCTGCCTGGATTGTTTGTTTCCTTGAGCATTTGAACCTTAAATATACAATAACATTTTCACAAATTGGTTGCTTCAGAGAAAAGAAAGAGGGAGTTTTTTCTCCAGTGTAATTAACTCTTAACTTCTTAACTCTTTTGAAATGGCTCTTTTTTGATGAGTCTTTGCCTTGCGTAACAAACCAAGCTGTCAGTCCCAGTGATGTCTTCATCTTCCCTTGGCCTTGAGCTGTTACCTCCCTGCCAGTCAGCCATGAAATCAGTGGCCTTCTGTATTGGGATGTCAGAAAGGCCTGCACGTCAGACCCTGGCCCTCTGTCCTTATCTGCCCTTTTCTGACTCTGGCACCGTCTGTAAGAGACATCAAGTGTAGGGGCTGGTGCTTTGGATGCAGAGGTGAACGTGTCCTGAGCCGCCCTGGGCGTTGCTTGTTATCCTTAAGAACAACCAGCACCAGGAACGTGTAGGTATTTGTAAGCCTTTGGCATCACTCTCCTTTTCTTTTCAGGGCGGATCCTCACTTCCTAGATACTCACTTCCCTGACTGTGTGGCTCACCTCCAGCCTGTTCTCCTGTGTCCACACACACGCTTCCTTCAGGGCCCCCTTAAACTGAGGATCTCCGCCATGTTTGTACCCCAACAAAGCATGTTCACACTGTTCTCTACCAGAGCACATTCTAGGGGAAATCCCTCAGCCAAGAGCTTCGTTGGATTTGTAGAAATTTCAGAGACCACGTGCAGCCAACTAGGGACATACTTCCAGCTCAGTAGACCTTTCAGGCACCCCCAAATCACAACTGTCTTTTTTTTTTTTAAGCTTCTTTATTTATTTTGAGAGAGACCGTGCACACACATGCATGCAAGCCGGGGAGGGGCAGAGAGAGAGAATACCAATATCCACTGAGTGTGGAGCCCTAGACGGGACTCCGTCTCACAAACCAGCAGATCATGACCTGAGCTGACATCAGGAGCCAGGCACTTAACGGACCGAGAGCCCCACAACTGCCTATCCGACCTTGTGGTCCCACCAGAGGCCTACAGCCAACGCGGTCTCCTTCCCTCTCCGTCCCGCAGGTCTTGGGTGAGGCTGTGACAGTGCTGTCCAGGTTCTTTTATTTTCCAGGTCATTTTAGGACATTTCCTATGAGGTGCGTGGTCCGAACTTCATAAACCTTTCCCTCGTAAGCAAAACAAAAACCAAAAACCTTTCCCTTCTAACGGTGCTCACGATAACACAACTTCACCTACCCTAGGAAACCTTTCCTTCGCAATTTATGTCAAAAGTAGGAAAGTATTTTGTGTGGTTGGGTTTCCTCCCCCCCCTTTAAAAAAGTGGTGAAACCTGCAAATAAATACAAAATGTCCTCTTTGGTCTTGTTCAGTCCCTCATGTGGGTGTGATAGAGTGCTACCTTTGGGCATCAGTTCTCAAACTTGTCGTTTGACAGCCAAATATCCAAAACACTCCAGGAAGAGACAGACCCTGTAAAGCTCAATTTTAAAGTATCCTAGACAGTCCTAGCTTCTGTTGATGCTGACCAAATCATTTGTGAAATGTGTGCCTCTCCTCCTCTGTGCAGGACGGTTGATTCTGTTTCTTCGAGGAGTACGCTGCGACTGCCTGTTAAAACTGCTAGGCCAGTGCACATACTCCTCATTATTACCAATCCTGCCTCTCAGTTCCTTTTCTTCGCTAAGAAAAACAGAGGGGTGCTTACCAATTCAGCACCGTCTCCTGCCAGGGGCTATTGTTTGATTTATTTTATTGTTCATAGCACTTCTTGAATTAGATTAATTTCTTTATATTCCATTTCTGTCTTTTCAAGACAGCAATTTCTCTTGACTAAAGAATAGAACAAGACACGATACCCATTCGCATATAAAAAGTAGACCAAGCCTCCTTTTATTTTGAAACCTGTTGTTTGGGGAAGCATTCTGTACAGTTTAGCATTTAAGATCCCAGCCACTGGGTGGGCCCCATCCCAAGCCCTCACTGGCTCCGTGTGATCCCCAAACAGCTACATCTCCCTTGCCGGAAGGAAGCGAGGTTAAAGTCCATTCAGCTGTTGCCTGCACAGATCTGAGAAGTTCAGAGATTCTGAACAAAAGACAATGGCATCATTTCCATGACACCGAGGTTCTGAAGCACCTCTTAGGCTGAGGTTGTAATGAACTCACTTCCCTCCTTCCCTGAGGACCCTGAGTGGCACTTGCTTTCTTGCTCCACCACGGGTCTCCAAGCGGACGCTGTAGGCAGCACTCCGTGGTTTCTTCTGGGTTCCTGTAAGATACCCTGCGGGGCACCCAACAGTGTCTTACCATGTATCTGTGTGTGTGTGTGTGTGTGTGTGTGTGTGTGTGTGTGTGTGTATGTGTGTATGTTCTGATCTACAGTGTAGTCCCCCTTTGCCCAGACTAAGGAAACTAACAAATGAAGCTTAGTATCCAGGGCGGCCTCAACAACAACACATGGAAACAGAACAGTGCCACAGTGCCAGAAAAAGTACTGATCCCCCCCCCACCCTCCCGTGCACCCAGCAGGAGCATGCGTTCAGCTCAGGACTTCCTGGCAGTAAAGCAAGGACATGTTACAATTCTGTAATTATTGTTACATGAGAAAGGAAAGCAACAACATTTATCTGGAAAGACAAACATTTTACTGGCAGAACAGTCCAAGATGACATTTAATTCACAGGATCTTCTGTTAGAGACACTGGATAACATAATGAAGGATGTCCTCAGCTGACACAGAAGTAATCTTGGAGTGGATGTTTTAAATAGCAGCCCTCTGTAAAAGTAGAAGAAGTTATGTGAAAACATTTTCGTGAACACTTTTCTGAAGGAGCCTGTGTGTCTGGCTTTCTGCCTTTACCGCAGGGCGAACCTCATCTCACAGAGAGGTACATTAATGTGACCACTGGGTTGGGACCTCCTTCGGACCTGCCGGTTTATGGCCACTTCACTGTTGCCAACTCACTGGTCGCTGATTAAGAAGAGATGCTAGGGGCGCCTGGGTGGCGCAGTCGGTTAAGCGTCCGACTTCAGCCAGGTCATGATCTCGCGGTCCGTGGGTTCGAGCCCCGCGTCAGGCTCTGGGCTGATGGCTCAGAGCCTGGAGCCTGTTTCCGATTCTGTGTCTCCCTCTCTCTCTGCCCCTCCCCCGTTCATGCTCTGTCTCTCTGTGTCCCAAAAATAAATAAACGTTGAAAAAAAAAAAAAAAAAAGAAGAGATGCTAATCTGAAGGAGGCAGGGTTAGCATTCTGTGTTGAGCGTTAGGGGTTCAAACGCCAGGAGGAGGGTCATGCACTTCTAGAGGGCTCTGGGGGCCCTGAAGGAAGGGCCAGCTTTTCTTAGAGGAGCCTTTAGTCTACTCACACTTTTAGATGCATACCAGGACCCCAGAAGCATGGAAGTAACTGTTTCGGCCTTTTGGATTTTTTTTCCCCGCAGAGTTGCCGCATAATGTTACGTGTCCAGGCGTACAACATCATGATTCCACGGATGTATACATTATGCCATGCTCACCACAAGCATAACTGCCACCGGTCACCACACACCACTATCACAGCATCATCGACTATACTCCTTGTGCTGTGCGCTTCATTCCTGTGACGTATCTATTCCGTAGCTGGAAGCCTGGATCTCCCACCCCCCACTTCACGCATTTTGCCCATCCCTCCACCCCCTGCCTGCTGGCAGCCGTCAGTTTGTTCTCTGTGTTTACAGATCTGATGCTGCTGCTTTTTTGTTTAGTCATATTTTTTTTTTTGATTCCACATGTGAGTGACATCATACAGTATTTGTCTTTTTCAGTCTAACTCGTTTCACTTAGCATAATGCCCTTTAGGTCCATGTATGTTGTCACAAATGACACATTCTCATCTTTTTTTTGATGGCTGTGTAATATTCGTGTGTGTGTGTGTGTGTGTGTATACACCACATTCTCCTTATCCATTTATTGATGGATTCTTAGGTTGCTTTCTATACCTTAGCTATTGCAAATAATGCTGCAATAAACATAGGGGTGCATATATCTTTTTGCATTGGTATTTTAATTTAGGTAAATGCCCAGTAGTAGAATTATTGAATCATGTGGTACTTCTGTTTCTAATTGTTTGAGGAGTATGGAGATACTGGTTTCCATAGTGGCTGTGCCAATTTCCATTTCCCACCACACTGTAGCAAAGGTTCCTTTTTCCCCACATCCTCACCAATACTTTTTGTTTCTTGTGGAAGAAACTATTTCAAATCAAGTATTCTTAAATTTTTTTTTAATGTCTTATTTCTTTGAAAGAGAGAGAGAGAGAGACCATGAGCGGGATCGGGGCAGAGAGGGTGACACGGAATCCAAAGCAGGATCCAGGCTCAGTGCTGTCATCACAGAGCCCAACGCAGGGCTCAAACTCACGAACCGCGAGATCGTGACCTGAGCTGAAGTCGGACGCTTAACTAACTGGGCCACCCAGGCATCCCCTTGAATCAAGTTTTGTTAATGGGAGGGTAGCACTCAATTCCATGAGACACCGGGCAGGAAATAAGGGAGCCAGGCAGTGGGCACTAGCAGCACAGGAGGAATTGAATTGGTAAAAGGGAGGACAAGTGTCCAGGCTGAAGGGCCACCTCTGCTCATCCCTGTCTCTTGTGGCCACATGCACACAAAGCCCCAGGATCACCAGAGCTTTCAATTTTTCAGGAAAGGCCAGAAATCTTGATTTTATGTGATAGCTGATGACTTAGAATATGAGCTCAGAAAACTTTTTTTGAACATTTTTCAGGGGCGCCTGGGTGGCTCAGTCGATTGGGCGTCCAACTTCGGCTCAGGTCATGATCTCACGGTCCGTGAGTTCGAGCCCCGCGTCAGGCTCTGTGCTGACAGCTCAGAGCCTGGAGCCTGCTTCAGATTCTGTGTCTCCCTCTCTCTCTGCCCCTCCCCCGTTCATGCTCTCTCTCTCTCTCTCTCTCTCTCTGTCTCAAAAATAAATAAACATTAAAAAAAAAAATTAAAAAAAAAAAACATTTTTCAGACCAAGCCAAACACATCTCCAATCTGGTTTCAGATTAGGCTGAACCTAAGGGTCTTCAGTTTGCAACCTCTGTCTTAAAGCAAGGCCTTTTACTATCTTAACCGTGACATAGCTTTAAATTGGCCCCACAGAATTTCAGGTTTTTAGCAGAACTGAATCTTGATTTTAAAAACCAATTAAAGATGCTTTCCAGTGATCTCAGTAAATTGACCTAGTCAGTGAGAACAGTCATTTTTTCCCTTTTAATTGGTTAACTTTTTACCCTCTTCCGCAATAATTTTCATTTTAGGGTAGGTGGCAGGATAATTATTCAGCAGGCTCACCTTGTTGCTCAATTAGCACCACATTAGGAGCCTATCACCATGGATAGTTACCATATCTGTTTAATAAAATGTTTAATGAAATGAAATCTGTTTCTAGGCTACCTTAGCATGCTAGCTGATACTGATTCTGGGATATATGGTAAGGGCCTCCCCCCCCCCCCCATTAAATTGTATACTCAAGTAATCCAGTTTTGTGATTATTTACATTTGTCTTATTTTTTTCCCAGCTTATTGACATATAATTGACATATGACATTGTAGATGTTACAGGTGTACATGTGATGGTTTGATACACTTATATGTTGGAAAGTGATTACCACCATAGCATTGGCCAACACTTCCGTCTTGTCACGTAATTACCATTTCTTTTTTGTTGATGAGAACATTTAAGATCTACTCCCTTAGCACCTTTCAAATGTCTGTCATCTTTAAGTAAGGAGGAGTAACACAAACATTAATATTACTTATTGGATCCTTATTATATGCCATCATTGTACAGAATGCTACATATATAGTAACTCATTGAATCTTCACAGAGCTCTTTGAGGCAGGTATTATCAACATCATCATCATCATTCCTGCTTTCTAGACTTGGTACTCTGAGGTTAAGTAACTCACATCATTTGCCCTAGGTCCTTCAGTGTGTAAGTAGTAGAACCCAAAGGCATGCCAGACAGCCTGACTCAGAGCAGTGTTCTCTGCCAGCCTGAAGCCCAGGGCTTTGCAGTATAACATGTTTTCTCTGAGTGTTGAAAACCGGGCAGTATTTTGGATCCCACAGTGCCCTGAAAGTCTAGTGACAGAAAAGAACAAAATCCAAAGAGCACTGAGAAATGGGCTTGTATCCCCACTCCTCCCTCCTTCCCTCCTTTTAGTCACTCAGCTATGAACTATAAGAAGATTCTTACTGAAATTTACCACACATATGGGGCTGAGCTACATAGTGCGCCTGATGTTCCCACTGAGACTCAAGGTTCACAATTGTTCATTAAAAAAGAGGCGGTGCCCGGGTGGCTCCGTTGGTTAAGCGTCCAACTCTTGATTTTGGCTCAGGTCATGAACTCAGGGTCATGAGATCAAGTCCCACACCAGGCTCCAAAATGAGTGTGGAGCCTGCTTGGGATCCTCTCTCTCCCTTTCTGCCCCTCCCCCCCTCAAAATAAATAAAATAAAAACATTAAAAAAAATAGATGGAGATAAACCTTCCTGGTAGTGTCTCCATTGAAGAGAACATATTTCCCCATTCCTTTCCAGACAGAGGGAGGAGACCAACCCATAGCTTGTAAGCAGACTGAATATTGGTTAATGTGGTCGAGGTATGATCTTCCATAGTTGAGTGAAAGGACATTAATACAATATTATGCTAATTTGCTTAGTATGCCAGTGTTTTTAATGACAATATCATTAAAGTTGAGTATCATTTTTTATTAGTAAAGACCTTTCATCATAGATGTAGTCTAAAACACAACTCCCTTTTTTTTCAATTCATGGTTAAATCAATGATAGCTATTTGGCAAAGGCTCAAAATGATCCCTGTTAACTTGTTTGTAATAGTATTTGATTTCTGTATGTGTTCAAACCTCCCAACAGGTACGTGTATGTATGTTTACTAATTGTAGCCAAGTGCATTTAAGCCCAGTGTTATTGGTGGGAAATGAAGCGTAAAACATGAAAAATGTATAATTATTAAGGGTTGAAATTATAGTTTTTAACTCCTTCCAGAAGAGGGATATTATGATGCAGCTCTGATTGTTTTTCATTTCAGATGAGTGAGGTTCCTAATTAAGTAAAATTCTTCCCTCTAATGGACATAAGTAAATTAACATATTGGTTCGCCTGTTAATATATGCTTTTCCATTGGACTCACGCTGTCCTCCCAATGCAGAGACAGGTAGCTTCTTCAGAACAAGATTAAAGAAAGCCCTTGGATATATCAGTGGGAGAACTTTGGTTGCTTTTCCTATTTTTCTCACCTAATTTTATAAATAAGGATCATAACAGTATCTAATCTCCATGGCATAACTTGTTCAACATTGAATGCATTTGCATGTGTATGTGTAACAGTTCTGTGGAATGCAGACCGTTAATGACCCTGACTTTTATTTTAGACGATCCATGGGCACAAGGGACCAATCACTGCAGTGGCCTTTGCTCCTGATGGACGATATCTTGCCACCTACTCAAATACGGACAGCCACATTTCTTTCTGGCAGGTACGTGTAGATGCTACAGGGTCCTAGGGTATACTGTATGTTTGCTTTTGCTACGAAAGGCTTCCTGTTCTGCCCGCCCTCCCTGCTTCTTTCAACAAATATCACATATTATTGCTGACTGCTTATGTGCTACATGCCAGCATGCAGGGTGCGCTGAGAATACAGTTAGCAATCTGGAGGTGGGGGTGGGGTCTGCTCTCACAGGGCTTGCAGTCTGTAAATAAGCAAGCAGTTACAATACAGAGGGGAGCCTGAGAATAAGGTTGTGGGACAGATTCACAGAGGAGGTGACATCCGAACTGAGACAGGGTCATGCTGAGTAAGGGCTGGATGGTAAGAGGAGGGCAGAGTGGGTATTTAGGGAGAGAAAGCAGGAGCAGCCTTTCAGTGGTAAGCCAGGGCACGGCATGCCTGGGGGCCTGGCCGGAAAGGCACGGGGCCAGGGAGGTGCTGCCCAAGGATGCGGGCAACCCCAGCAGGGCAGAGGCCAGGGAGAAGGCAGCGAGTAGTAGCTTCATATCCCGTTTATATTATCTCATCTGTTTGCGTTCTGAATTTCCCACATAATGCTCTTTATTCATGAACTATCAAAACATTTTCAAAACCCCGAGTGTCGGGGCACCTGGCTGGTTCAGTTAAGTGTCCAACTTTGGCTCAGGTCATGATGCCGTGTTAGTGTGTTCGAGCCCCGTGTCGGGCTGTCT
The DNA here is from genome assembly GCF_027475565.1 of Acinonyx jubatus. NCBI lineage: Eukaryota > Metazoa > Chordata > Mammalia > Carnivora > Felidae > Acinonyx > Acinonyx jubatus. The sequence continues at coordinate 73,960,502 of NC_069392.1, forward strand.
GCTGTCAGCATAGTGCCCGCTTTGGATCCTCTGTCCCCCTGTCTCTCTGCTCCTCTCCTGCTGGTTCTTTCTCTCTCTCTCTCCTCTCTGCCTCTCAAAAATGAAATAAGCATTAAAAAAAAATTTTAAACAAACAAAAAAACCAAAACCCCGAGATCATTGAGTGGCAGTTCATGAGGATGCCTATGTTTAATTGTGACTAAAATGCATATTAACTTTGAGCGCCTAATTTTTACAGTAGACCTTGTTTTATCCTCAAAAATTAATCTCCATTCCATCTTTTTAATTACCTTACTCCTGATAATTGGTAAAAAAAATTTAAACATTACCAACTCCCTCCCCGACGAAAAGCCAATTTAAAATTTTGTTATTACCTTTACTGTCCTAAGATGCACGTATGTTTTATGAGATTCAGTTTATTGCCTTGAAAGCTAAAAAAAAAAAAAAAAAAAAATTAAAGTTTAAATAAGACTTCAGCACAACTTGACGATGGTTTTTAAAAAATCAATAGCTAATAAAATGTAAAACAGATACAATAAATTGCTTAATTCACAACATACTATTAAACCGTGACAACTTCCAAATCTGTCACAGACTTTTCCCTACTCTTCATTTGATTTCGTTTTCCAGTTTGTTTTCTCACTATCTTTTCTCCCAGAATATAGCTCCCGCATCTTAAATGGCTCCTATTAAACTCTCTTCCTCGGCGGCCTCCCCGGTGCCCGTATCCCCTAGTGGCTACCGTGGGACCTCTGGTTAGCACTGCCAGCAGCCCCATGGTGAGCCCGTTAGGCGTCCGTAGAGTGACCCTCGCACCAATGCTTCCTTAAAGGGTTTCCCCACCAAGCGTGTTTTCCACACGGTGGTCTCTGCACGCCACCTGTACTTTGACACACAGTTTCTGCTCTTCCCTGTGCCCTTGGAATCCCAGACGAGTGTTCACGTAAAGCTCCACATTCGTTCAAAACATCTCCTGGGCACCAAAGCGCCGGGTGCTGGCCAGTGCTTCAGGGGTACGGAGTCAGCCAGTCCCAAGTCCCTGCTTTCAAAGACCTTGTGTTTGTCCACGTTTTCTTCTTTGGAATAAACAAACACAAGTGTTTTTGGTCTTGTTCAATGTGACTTCCTCAGAACGTGAAATTTGTTAGATAAAGGAACACCTCCTACCTTCGCCAGATTTGAAGCTGTTGCCGATATTTTCCTGAATTTCTGCGTGACGAATGTTTTTTCCCTTATCTAGCTACTCAAGGTTCTCTTTGGATGTGTTCATCCCTTCCTTGATTTTTTTGTTTTTTCTACTTGTATCCACATTCCTGCCTAGTGCACTGAGGGATTTATGGTTAGCATCCTTTCTTACCTCAGAGCTGAAGCTCATTCATTACGGAAATGGTAGCTTTGCGAGATACCTCTTATCATCCTCCACTTCCCCTCTTCGGGCTCCTGCTGCTGCCTCTGGGCTTTGCCGAGGACACTTGAACCCGTGCCTGTGTGTGTGGCGGTGCGCGCAGGGGGGCCACAGCGCACTTCCTTGGTGCACACGCTCATTGTGCTGTCCGCACACGTGGGTGTCCCACGCACAGAGCACGGGGACTGCTCAGGCAACACCCAGGTCTTTTTGCCTCTAAACCCAATGTCAGGATGGAAAATTCAACCCATGTCTTAAATTAATACCCAGTTTGGTCTTGAAATTTAAGCGGAAAGCACAGAAACATGTCCGCTTTTATCAAGAAAATACAATAAAACCTCTTCCAGAGTATACGTATAGGGGGGTTGATTTGAATTAAAGGGAGTCCAGACAGCAATGGTGGATCTCCCACTGCTTTCCCAAAATAGGCGTTGCTGATTTATTTAGATACATATTGTTTAGTTCTAGTGATGTATGATGATACTTTTATATTATTCCAGTAAATGTACTGTAATATATTTTGAAAACTTAATGAAGTCTTATTAATACAGGACCTTACAAAAGCTATGAGCTATTAAAATCTTTGCTGAGAAATGAGTGTTAATGAGAAATATCGGTTGGATAATTACTCAAGTGAGACTTAGTAAAAGGTTTGTGTGCAGCATTACTTACACTGAGAATTGCATTAAAACACTTCCTGTTTTGATGAATTACATCTGTATGTGTTTCTATGTGTTCAGAAAATAATCTTCACGGGACTGGTTTGGTGAAGCATTCTTTCTAAAGGGAAGGGAAAAACCAACGTTGCATTTTTGTATTTACAAACTCAGCTACTGAATGATGTCATCAAGCAGTTTCTAAGCCCTTTGATTCTCCAGCTACATATTCCTCCAAGTTGAATATTTCATGTCAGGGTATCTGTTCACATTTGAGCAAGGGGAATTGAGTAATGAAATCAAATACGGCCATGGTTCTCTCACCTAAATTTCACCACTATCCTCCAACTAGTGAATATCCTCTTTCAGAAATGCTAAAAATAAATTAGATGGATAGTGGTTTCACTTATTTTTATGTATTCCATCATAGAATGGAACACTATTCAGCCCTTTAAAAAGGGTGCTGTAGGGGCATCTGGGTGGCTCAGTCAGTTAAGCATCTGACTTCGGCTCCGGTCATGATGTCATTCGATCCCCACGTCTGGCTCTGGGCTGACAGCTCAGAGCCTGGAGCCTGCTACCGATTCTGTGTCTCCCTTTGGATTCTCTGCCTCTCCCCCACTCACGTTCTCTCTGTCTCTCTCTGTCTCTCTCAAAAATAAATAAACATTAAAAAAAATTTTTTTAAAGGATGCTATAAATCTGTGGCCATCAGCATCAACGTTTTGTTGAATGAAAAAGGCAGATTGTGAAACTGCCTTTTAATTCGAGCCTATTTACGTAAAACTCCTTAAATCTGCCTCTTACATGTACATATATTTGGAGGTCTAGAAAGAAGTTTACCAAAATGTTAGTGATTGTCTCTAGGAAGTAAGATTTGGGGGGATTTTTGCTTTCTCTCTTCTACTTCTCTTTATTATTTAAATGTTCCACAATGAGTATTTATTGTCCTTGTAATCAAGAAAAAATTCAGTGTTACCAAAAAATACTCTAATCCCAGGTAGTTTTTATTCATTTGAGGCTCAAACTGCCCTTTCCCATAGTTTGTAAGCCTGTCACTGGTCAAGAAAATACTAATATCCAATAACAAAACGGTTCATTGTCTCAGTGAGCGTTCTTTGGCTGAGCTTATTGGGAACATGAATACTCATCCTTCCTACTTCAGGTTATCTGTCTTCAGAAGAGGTCACAGGGTAAGGATGGTCTGAGGAACAGCACGTTAGAGTGAACCTGAGGTCCTCGTCCTTCCAGGGGCACGCAGCTGTAACAGTGCTGCGCCGTGTGGAATTTCATTCAGCTGTTCCACCGCAGGAAGGCTGTGTGACCCTTCCGAAGGCATTTATCCATCAGTTTATCAAATGGTTTATCAGTCATTGATGGGATGGCTCAGCTCAGAAGGAGATGCCAGGCGCAATGATGGACTTCTTGTTGAAGTTTTCCATTGGTAGCATTTCTGTAAGGTACTCTTAAGGTACTCTCTCCCTCTCTCTTTGGCCCTCAACCCAATTCTTCTATGTGGCTAAATTTTGAAGGAAAGAAGTAAAAATAAGGAAGTGTCTGTGCCTATTGGGCACCCTTAGCATTTTGAGCCACCAGCAGAACTCAGGCGTCATCCATATTTTCATAGAAACTCCATAAAGAATGAAAACTCCTTTGTAGCTATTTATCAACTGAGAAATGAGATTTTTTTTTTTTTTAAACACAGTATGCCTGTTGATACCAGTTAATTTTAACCACCGATTTTCTGGGTCATTTGGATCTGTTCTATTAAAGAACTCAATTATCATGTACTGTTACTTTCTGTACAAGCGAGAGCCATCAAATCACGCTCACCACCGTTATTCATATATGAAATATCTGGGAACCCTCAGAAAGCAACAAGACATTGATTTTTGTCTTGCATGGAGTTCTTGGGAAAAGGGAAGGAAGCAAGGGAAGAAGTTTTTGGAGAAGGACAGTAAGGTACTGTCTGACTTTAAATGTTAACTTTAATAGAAAGAGTTAATGATAACCATACATTTGGTTTTAAAATGTGACCTCGTACACTAGTGATTTTTTTTCACCTCTGTGTTGTGTTCGGCACTATTATTAATGCAGGAAAATCAGTAACATTAGTCATCTTAAAAGGGTTATTACTCAAGATGATTTAAATTGTGAAAATGTCAGTGGAGCCTGCATGCATCCTGCTAGAGATGCCATGATTTACGCCCTCTGACACCATCGTGCTGCTGAGAAGGGCCAGAAAAAAGAATGGCTTATATTTTGCACTGATCCAAATGCAGAGCATGATATCAGCAATAACACATCTTAAATGTCCTAGGATTTGCCAAGGTTTCGTGTGTCAAGCATTTGTGTCCATAATCTGCATGCTTCACACAAAAACCCCAGAATCTTCTGCGTTTAGACGATGGTTATACTGGAGAGAAGAGTTGGAAATGAAAATTAGTGCAAAGAAGACTAATATTTTTGAGACCTCTTTTCTTACGTGCTCTACACTTTCCATGTGATTTGCAATAGCACAAAAGATGTGTATTAAAAAGGCATCAAGTAGTATGTAAAATCTACCGGATTCCTGTGACCCCATCGCTCAGGCTCCCTGAGATACCCGCCATTTAGTATTCACACTTTGACCGGAACGCATGGTTTGTTCACGGGCCGTAATTTCCATGTTATTTTTCACCAATGTGGATGGATTAAGAGAACTTAACATTCAAATCCGATCCCCAAAAGCCACCCAAAAGCAAATCAGCTGATTAAAAACATATGGCCAATAAGGTGTTAAAAGTATTCTGCCTTCAGCGTGGCAGTGAAACAGTGAGCCACAGATACAGTGTTAAGATGCAATTGATTCTCGGTTTCCCCTTGGAAATGAACTAGAGATTTCCAGAGACTGAATACCGTAAGAAAGCAGGTGAGGAGGAAAGTGTGGGTACCTGCGGAGGGGATAGGGGGTTCTGCTTTGAGCTTTGATCCAGGCATGTGCCCACTTTGCTGCTTTTCCTTGAACAAGCCGTGAGTCCCCAGGCGAGTCTGGGTGGACTTGTCCTTCCCGGCTGCCGGGAGCACCGTGGCGACGCGGGAAGGGCCCACCATCGCCAGAGACTGCCGGGCCTGTTCAGTTACCATCGGGAATTTAGCCCCCTCCTCAAAGACTGATGGCCTTTCCTGCTGTCGGGTGCTCCCCACGGAGTGAAATTCCTGTGGGCGGATGCTTTCACGGTAACAGCATCACAAGGGTTCCGGGGCGCAAGAGGCGCCCCGCCCAGGGTTAGAACAGACTCTCAGCCAAGCCGGAGTCAGGGGCCGGCAGAGAGTGACCCGAGGCGTGAGTCACTCTACCCCGACGTGCGGCAGGGAAGAGAGAGGGTTCTGTAAGTGACGCGTGTGCTCTCGTGTCCCCGTGTCCCCCCAGATGAACACGTCGCTGCTGGGAAGCATCGGCATGCTGAACTCGGCCCCTCAGCTGCGCTGCATCAAAACCTACCAGGTGCCGCCTGTGCAGCCCGCCTCGCCCGGCTCGCACAACGCCCTCCGCCTGGCCCGGCTCATCTGGACGTCCAACCGCAACGTCATCCTCATGGCCCACGACGGGAAGGAGCACCGCTTCATGGTCTAGCGCTGGGGGCCGCTGCCCTGACCGCATCCGAGCCCCGTCCACTCTGGAGGCCGAGACTCCTCTGTCCTTACTCACCCGGATCGTTCCTCAGTGCCTGCCACGCCAGTGTCACCCCGGGGCGCGGCCGAGACTGTGTCACCTCCACACGGTCCTCGGGGGGTAGACCCCCCGCCCGTGTCCCCTGTGATCCAGAGGCATGCACACCCCGCCCTGCAGGAGCGGCCCTTGTGTGGACATTAGGTCGTTTTCCCCCCTGGGGGGTGGGGGGTGCCCGCAGTCCCTAGGAGCACCCCTGTGGCTTGGTGCACCAGAAGCCTCCAAATCAGTAAGCACTGTGATTGCGTTCCCAGCCCAGATCAGCATTTTCCTAGAGCTAAACCCCACCTCTGAAGTGCTGCTTGACCCTGGTCGTTTGACATTGGGTTTTGACGTAATGTGGCAGTCCTAATTAGCGAAGTTATTTCCCTTTGGATTTCCTAAAATACATTGTTTACCAAAAAGATTCTGTGTTTACATGGTTGGGTGTTTTTTTTTGCCCCGTGATTGCTAGGAAGCTCTTCAATCCAGTTTCCTAGGGTTTAACCCCTTGCTTCTTGATTAACACCTAACAGATTTGAGATCATTGAGAAAATATATTTAAAAAAAGAAAATACAGAAAAAAAAAAGTTTCCCAGACAGCCTTCTAAAATGCCCATATCCTGCTTAATAATATATTTAGTAGTTTAAAATAAAAATCATCACTATTTATGATCTAGTTAATATAATTATCCAGTCACTATAATCTCTTAAATGGACTTTTATAATAAAGAATCGAGTTTGGAAGCATAGCATATACCTAAATAAGAAGTCCCTTGTGTCTGTTGCTAGAGGTCCTTTCAAGAAAGACCTTACCCCCTTCCCTCCAGAAACCTTACAGACCCACAGTTCCCATGCCTACGACCTACGTCAGTTATCATGTAATAGTTACAATTCAGCCTTTGAACTGATCAATTAAAGGAAAACTAAGACAGCATTTCTTTTACACAAGTATCCTAGAAAAATGGTACCCAAGACACAAGCATTCAGGAGTATGTAGAAAATGTGAGGGCTCTCAAATAATTTGAGCAGACATTGCAATGAGGGTGTTCATTACGCTTCCAAGTAAGCTTTAACTGGGTTGCTCTCTTCTTATGTCAAATTATGCTGATTCTCAGTAATGGAAAAAAAAAATCCACAAAATAATATTTTGTATGAATTGCTCCTAACAAATCTTGATCTGTACATAGCTGGGGATTTGGTTGTTTGGTTGGTTGTTGATTGGTTGGTTAGGTGGGCACAATGGTTTATTAAGTGCAAACACAGAAAATGATTTATTCACAGAAAATATGCGAAGTTTACAGAGGAACCAAAATGATAATGGGAGCATTTAATTGGAAAAGCGTATATTGTCAGAGTTTATGTAACCTAGGGGGGAAAAAAAAGGATCACAGTCCAGGAACAGATACATCTGTTACTGAAACAGATTTTTAAAGAACATGTTAAGAAATTAAGACCACCGGAACGTCTCTTTCCTATTGATACGAAGTACGTTATTTCCATTGGTGGCAAACCTCTCCTGTTCGTTGGTTTTAGACTTTGGGTGTTCTTTCAAAAGTGAATTTATGCCACATGCATGTACATTGTATTTATAAAGATTATATATGTAGTTTCCAAGGAAGAAACAAAGAACTATATACAGCGTAGGCTCTATTTGTCTGGTGAATATGCTGTTGTGTTCGATATAGATAGAGAAACCTGAGGTAAACAAAAGGGGCACATGTTTTTTCCAGCGGGCTCCTGAGTCTTCTCGATACCCAGCACGTGTTTACTTGGTAAACTTAAATAGGGACTAATTTATTCTAGACTACAAAGTTGTTTTGGAATGATGAAGTAAAAGTATAGAGAGATTTGTAAAACAAAATGCACTGGGGAAAAGATGTGAGATGGTAGGCAGGCCACCAAATACACGATGGACCGCTCCGCAGAAATCTGGAACAAAGCAGAGCCGTGAGGGCCTGGGGTAAGAACAATCTGGGCAGTGAGCATGGGCCAGCCTGTCCCACATTCTGCCTGCAAAGACAGCCAACATCATTGGCCAGTAGAAGAACATCACTCTTAGAAAACTTGGGTGGATGATGTTGGATGGCTCGACATCTCTAACTGCTGAGTGAGTATTTGCATTCTTGTTAACACAGATCTCCCCTTGGCTATTTTGACAACTCTAGTCCCAGACTTCATCGCAGCTTAGACTTCTCAGCACTGAGGTAAACTTTGTATCGTCATCCCAGTGTATGCTTTTTAGTGTTCTATTGATTTCGGTGGCACTGTATTTGGACCCATCCTTGTACGTGTGGAGACATACGTGGCTTCACTGGTAGTTTAAAATGCAGTGATTGAACTGTGTACAGCGAGTGAATTAAAATGTCTGCCTCTCAAGACATTGCCACTTAATAGATCCTATATGTGCTGAACGCCCCTGTGTACATATGTGTGTTAAATAAAACTGAATTGTACTGAAGATTGTTTTTCTCATTAAAAACATTGTTCACTCTTCTTAAACATTCTCAGTTGAAATCCATATACCCCTTCGCCCCCACCCCGCCTACTCGGGTACCAAATTAAGCCTTGTATTTCTATGTAATTATTCACTTCCCTGGAGAGCTAGCTTCAGGAAAGGCTAACTTGTCACAAAGGACAGTAGAACAGTCCAGAAGGAAGAAAGACACTTCCAAAGTGTGAGGGAAACAACTCAACAGCACCCTCTGTGGTTTGGGCAAGGGAATTGCATGCGTGTTCCTTTATCTTTACCTCAAGTTGCTCCTAAAAGGACTGTGAATTGTACCGTATTCTATTCCGTCAGATTTTGATGACGTGGTTGACTGCCATGGATGGGGGGCGATGGACGGAGATGATTAAATTCATTTCCCTTAAGAGTCGGTTTGGAGTTGAATTTGAATCCCTGGGGTAATGGATGTAATTGGTTTTCAGAAAAAGCAAGAGTAACAAAACAGGTCATCGTCGCTCAGAGAGGGTTATACGTGCAAGTGGCGAATGTGCTTCTTTACCTTTTCACGTAAGAATGTAGAACAGCTTAAACTGAACCAGTCATCAGGAAGCAGTATACTTTTCCTTCAGAAATAGATAGACATGAAGGGAACTGACTGCCACATCTTCAGCCCTGTTCAGATGCCCAGTGTCCATCCCAGGAATTGCTTTAACGTCTCCTGGTGGCTTAAGTGTGTCCTTATAGGGAAAATAGGGGCAGTCCCGGTCCTGTATGATTGGTGATCACATAAACTGATCAAATGTGGAAAGGGCATGACATTAATAGGAAGGTAAAGCCAAGCAGTGCTGGATGAACTTTCACCTTTCACCCCTTCGGCTGACTGGCAGAGCTGAGTGTTGAAGAAAATCAATACTTTGGAGCCAGGAGGGAAATATTTCCAACCTCTAACTAGAGAATGTATTTTGACAAGGCCAAGATAATCCAAGCTGCACAGGAGAAAGAGAAAAGAAGACTCATTTTTAAAGCTTGACACTTCAAGGTGTTTTTGTACAATGGTTTAGAGATCGTCAATACATACAAATACCAAAGGTCAGAAAGAAAAGCCAGAAGAATTTCAAAAATTAGATGTTCAGTTCTTTTTGCTGTTTACAAACTAAAAAAAAAAAAAAAAAACCAACCAAAAAAACAACAACAACAACAACAACAACAAAAAAAACCCAAAAGATGGCAGAGAGAGGTGTGTGCCTGTAATTGTTGTTTAAATGAACCGAGCTCACAACGTGTGCTTGGAGGTTATCATCCCTCTTTAATCAAACCTTACACTTTCTCGAGGCAGCACTATAAACATCGAATGCCTAAAAAGGTGTTTAGGCTTCTTGTTTCTGTACATTTTTTTCAAAGACCTGAATCGTTTTTTGAGTAGTTACACCGTTTGGGGGGCACATCTCGGAATCTTGATTTTTGGATTCACGTTGATCCTGCCAGAATGGACTGGTAAATCTTAGACCCTTCTTCGCATTTGGATCATTATTTGCATGAGAAAAGAGTTCGTGTGCCTACTGAACTTGAGTTGTTTCTAGTTGCCCTAGTCCCTTTAAGCAAATTACTAATAAAAGTATTCTAATTAGTGCCCTGCTGAGTGAGAGGCTGACACATCTCTAGGAAGAAGGTTAGCAATTCGCTCCACTCTTACCAGCAAGATTAGATCCATTCATTCTGTGGACAGATGCCTCCATCAAACGGATATAGATTCCTTTCTTTCCTACAGATAAGAAAATGAAGTCGAAGGGTGACCATACCTTCCAGCCAAGCTCAGGACAAAGGACTCCTGAGTACTCTAAGTATCTAACCCTGTTTTCTCATGCAGGTGCAACAGAAGGCATGCCGTAAACATATGCTAATTGTACATTAAAATAACAGTGAAAATACGGCCTTAATTTGTATGCCCTCTTTCTCATTAAAAAATTCCACTCTGTTCTGAGAAGATAGGTCTGGCTGGAGATTTTAAATTTTATGTTTCAAAAGGAGGACAGAATACTGAGGCCAAGAGTCCTCAGTGTTCTGAATCTCCCAGAGAAGGGCAGGAACCTAGCACACGCCTGATTTGCAGTAGGTTATCAAGTAAATCTGTATTGCACTTGTTAAATCCATGAGATGATGCCTGTAGAAGGCTTGTTATGACACCAAGTGGGGTGCCTGGGTGGCTCAATCAGTTAAGTGTCCACTCTTGGATTTCTGCTCAGGTCATGATCTCACAGTTCGTGAGTTTGAGCCCCACATTGGGCTCTGTGCAGACACTCTCCCTCTCTCTCTGCCCCTCCAGTGTGTGTTCCCCCTCTCCTCTGTCTCTCTCGAAATAAACTCTAAAAAAAAGAGTGACACGTAGTAAGCATGTGAGATGATAATTTTTAGTAGATGTGTAGGAGTCCTTCCTTATTGAACATAAACAAGATTGGAAATTACTTGTGTTCTTTGGAAAATGGTTGGACTTTTGTGTCTTTATCTGGACTCTAATAATAGGTCTGGACATTTACCCAAAGGATTGTCTGTGTGGTTCTCCCTGAATTCACCAGGTCCTTCACCATGTTGCTGTGTGTGACTGTCTTCTCCCTGAAACTTGCAGACACTGACAGGTCCCAAAATACATGCCGGTGGATGGGACCACTTGATTATGGGTGTTGGAAGTTATTACTGAATCCTCAAAAAGAAAGTAGTTCATATTAAATTTAGACTCACATTGGCATCCAGGATGACTTTGATTACTTATATGAATATCTTCAAAATACACATCTATGAAAATTGAACAAGACTGTGGACAAAGTATCATAAGGTACGTTTCAGGGAATCCCCAAAGCCCAGGAAACTGAAGGTTTAGGTTCTATTGCCAACATCTTGTGTTGACTAGTATCAGAATGACTTAGCCCTTCAGTTTACCCAAATGTGAACTGTATGGTCTAAAACTTTACCCACCCAGTGGCACTTGAGGTTTTAGTGGTTGATGGATTTCTGGATAAATTTATGGATAATTGGAAGATCCTGCAATGAAACATTTTTATCCATTTGCAAGCTTTTACTGAATCTTAGTATATGCCAAACATAGGTTCTATATTCTGCTTTCCTCACTGATGAACTCACAGGCTAGCAAAGGCCACACAACACTATGGAACAAGTGCCAAAAACAAATGGGAAAGAGCGATGAGAACATTGGAAGTGATTCATTCTCGTACGTTAGTATCAAGTTAGGGCTTCCGAGAGGAAGTATTTGGACTGAGTCTTGAAGAACAAATAGAAATTAATTAGAAGGATGGAAGGGATGTTTTAAGGTAGGAATTTCTGGATGTCCAAAGTAGTATGTGATCTGGACGGACATGAGTTACTTCAGACTTACAACCTGACAGGCACCAGTGGGCACTACTGGGGATCCAGGTGGCTCTTCACCTTTACACACAGAAAACAAGACGTCTAAGCCAAAGGACATTTGAGAGCTAGAAGGCAAAAACACAAAAAATTTCAGCAAAAACCCTAATAAAAGATTTCTCTGACTGTTGCTAGTTCTCCAGGTCTCATTTCCTTTAAAAAAAAAAAGAAAAGGGTTATTTTTGTTTTAAAAATAAGTTCTGCATCCCCCTGAGGCTGTGTTCTAGCCTCCCGGGAGCATGGTGTGTGGGATGCTGGCCGCAAATGGTGCCCAGATGCCCCTTCTCCAGCTCCCACCCTGGGGCTGAAGCATTTATTCTCCAACTGCTGGGGGTGTTGACATCTCATGTTGAGTTCTGGAGAGTCCCTACAACCCGGGAGCCCTTTCACCCATGGTCGTACTCCCCATCCTGGGGGCAACCACATCCATGATTGTTCCAGAAGGAGCTATAAAGGCTCAGCTCCAAGCTCCACTTGAGAACACCATTGAAGGGTCACCTAGCTCCAGCACTCCCCTCGGGATAGGCTGAAGCCCTCACTGAACTCAGCTGCCCTCACTCCCTAAGTGTGACTGCTGAGATAATTGGATATGTGCACATACACATCCCATGTGCAGATTTCCACCTCAAGATCTGCATCCCAGAAAACCCAACCCAGGACAGCTGGGACCAAGAGTGGTACAAGAAAACAGGATCTTGGAGAACAAACAGGGAATTTGGGAACTGGGTCACTCACTGAGCCGTTAGCAAGGAGGACCCCTTCAGCAGCAGGAGGTGATCACAGATGCAACCGTTAAAACTTTCCTGAATGATGAATTGGGACAGTGTACTGATGGAAGTGTATGTGCTAGAGGGTGTGGTGTGGCAGGCATTTGAGAAGTAAGGGAAGATAGAAATTATGAAGACAATGGACTTGGATGGCTGTGCTGGGCACACTAGAAAAAGACAATGAAAAGCTAAGGGTGATTAATCACCAATTAAAGGCTAAGTATGAAAGCTGGAGAGACTCCTTGGCAGGATCTAAAGCAAAGACTCATCTTCTGCAGCCAAGTATAAGCTGAGAATCAGGCCCAGGACTTGTTTTGTGAGGCAGAACTCCACAGGAGGCTAAAGCCTTGGCCTCCAAAGGTCTGCTACCCGAAGGTCAGAGCCCTAATTGAGATGGATGGGGCTATCTCGGTTGATGCACTTGAACAACCTTGAATCCTCAGATTCCAGTAAACCTGCCTAAGTGGCCCACCGCTCTCTTATTTAAAGCAAATACTTCCCTTTTGCTGGAGGAGAGTGCAGAGGCCTCTTCCTTGCAAAAAAACACATGCCCATGCCCACCACGTGTAGAAGTGTTGGTCCTGTTAGGAGAGGAAAAGAACCAAATCCCCAAGGGGCTGTAGGACTGAGCCAACATCTACCTGCAGGAACTGGGTGGATTCTGGGACTGGATTTTGAGCCGCTATGTCAAGGGGAGACAGAATATAAAGTGAGACAAGAAAGAGTTTATTGACTGGGGTTAAATACCCTGGCAAGGACCAGGGACAAGGGGCCTAACCCACTGCTCAGACTGGAGAAAAGGAAGGCCGATACAAGTCAAGAAGAAATGCCAGAACTGTCTTGGCAGATGGTGGAGGAAAGAACCAAAAAGCTCAGAGTGCCGGAGTAGACATGATATGTAAAGTCAGAAACCCACCAGATGACTGCCCTGTGAGAGAGGCCGGAGGACATTGTGTTTACCAAGCAATAAGGAACATGCTGGTGGGAACAGCCCCAGCGTCACTGCAGGCCAGGGCCGGGAGTAGAAGGTGCTCCTGGTAACAATGGAGGGTGATAGGATCCTGGGGTAATAGAGATCCAAGCAGCAAGGTTGAAGCAGTAGCCAGAGGGGCCTGACCTGGAGAGATCTTTGGAAATGATTAATAAAACCTGTCATTCCTAGGGCAGCCATCAAGGGTTCAATCTATCCAACCCAGGGAAATCAAGGAAGGATAATAGCAGACTGAAGCCACCTGCCCCAGTAAAAAGTCAAAATCCCTTGCCTAGTTTGTACACCTGAAGGGGGTGTACAAGGGAGAGGCGATAGAATGGGTATCAGTGGTGGCTTCCAGACCAGCTGTAGCATCAGGACTTGTGGTTTGTACCGTTCGTATTTCTTTCACAAGTTCTCTCCAGAATCCTGGAAGAGCTGCTCCCAGGATTTCGTCAAAGGAAGTATATCTTCGTGGGGCAGAGGGTGACTATAGTGGATACCAGGAGCCTCGGTACCAGGCTGTTGGTGGTTGGCATCTCTCAGTTGGGTCTTTCTGCAGGAAGCGCTTCCACGAGCCACTTTTCTCAGGGCCACACGCCCCTTCCGGAAGGCAGCTGCATCCAATAACTGGTCAAGGGTCTACGAAGACTCCACCTTCCTTGCCTCAGTTTGGGATGTCTCCGAAAGGCCAGCCCAGCTTCCCGGCTCCCAGGAATTGGCTGAGACCCCTGTCACCGCTGTGTGGTGGCCCAGCTTCTCTCTCTGCCCATTCGTGCCTCCTGTACCCAGGCATATGCCAGGAACTCTTCTCAAATCTGTCTCAGGGTCTCCTTCCCAGGAAATGAACCTGCCTAGGTCCAGTCTGGCTCTGCCACTTACTGACTAAATAACTCCATGAGGGCCCGTTTTCTCATATGCAGAATGGGAATAGTGGCCATACCTACCTCGTGGTTTTGTTATAAAGATTAGAAGAGTGCAGATATGTAGAACACTTAGAACAGTGTCTGGCACATAGTAAGTATTCAGTAAATGCTAACTCGGCCACTATCATCATCTTAAGGTATAACTATGAGATTTTCAGGACTCCCACTTCATTTCCTGCCTCTGTGTTACGGGAAGATACGCTTTTCCGCTAATTGTTTTCCTGTGGCTCATTCCTTTCTTCAACCCAGATCAAAGTGCTTACTTTTCAACAGTAAGGAGGAAAGGTGGAAGGGAACTGGTGTTTCTGAGCACTTATTTTGTACCAGACGCTGCACTAGCTGCCTTCATGATTCTGCTCAGTTCTTAATCCTACAAGCCATGGATTATTATCTCCCTTTCACAGATGAAAAAATTGCCGGTCATCTAAGATAAGTGACCAAGATTCCCACAGCTAATAAAAGGCATATGTAGTATGTAATAGTTGAGTCTCAGATTCTGTCACCAAAGTCCAGCCTTCTCTGTTCTTCCGGAGTCCCTCACGTGACAGAAGATGAGGAGGCAGCAGAGGGCTGGCCAGCCACTGCCTTGGAAACAGAAGGGAATGTGGTAGAAAAGAAAAAGGGATTCGTTCATTTACGCCATTAAAGCCATCATTTTTTCCCCTGTCCCTGGATTTACGGTCATTGTGCCCCATTTTAGAAGGACGGGAATTATGTTGACTCTCAGTTGTGAACACTATGACTCTTGTACCATGAAGTGGTTGAGTTAAAATGCATGAGCTTCGTAATGTACTACATTCCATGGAGTGATTTTGTTGTAACCCGGGGACCAGGTTTTTCCTCCTGTGAAGTGGGTACCTTTGAAAAGTAGAATCGGACTTATAGAGATGGGTCCTCATTCTCACGGATGACGTGGTAGCACTTGGTGGTGTGGGCACCTCCTTGAACTGCTCTCTGTCCTTGCCTCTGTGGGGCCACGTCTCTCTGCCCTTTCCTCACGGCCGATTTTGCTGCCATTTCTTCTTCCGTAGGATACTCTTCTCTGGACAGCCATTTTCTAACAAGTTGAGAGTCATGGAGATAGATAAAAATATACTCCACACACTTCAGATTTTAAAAATGGAATAAAAACATCAAGTTTTTAGGGCACCCCCCCCACCCCCCGCAGGTGACTTGAACTCCCATCTAGACAGAGGAAGGACAAAACTTAATTACACCACATGGCCAGCATTCACCAAAGAGGACTCCCTGCCAGGATAGGGGCCACTCTAGTCTCTATTGTCACATATTGGGTTTTCATAGTCTAGGCTCCCCTATCCCTGATGATCTCATTCCAGGAAATATTAGAACGTACCAGAATTTTCTAGAGCAAACCGGAACACACCGCCATGCTCACATCCGTTCGCCCCAAAGTTGCCGCTAGAGCACGTGCCAGACCCTGACCCCATGACACACAAATCTTAGGTCTCTTTCCTAATGAGTCAAGAGGTCCTCCCGGAGGGTCCAGATGGGTTATCGCCGGAATATCTGCTTCTGTATCACCCAGTTTCTCCCCAGCCCTCATGCTTAGCTTTCCGTTTGTTATTTCCAAACTTTTGAGTGGAGGGCATTGAGGAGGCTTCCAGAAACATCAACAAATGATAAGCTGAAATTTACCATTCAGCTTGCTGCTAAATTTCTTACCAGGTAGAACAGAGGTGAATTAGATAACCCTGATATAATCCTAATTCTCTGATACAAGAAGGACCCATATCAGGCATAAGGAAAGACCGACTTCTTATCCCTATATTCTTAGTGAAAGATATTGGCTGGATCTTTAAATAAAGGAATTTGAAGGGAGAAGTAACATTTACGGAGACCATGTTAGGCATTAGACATACATGATTTCATTTAAGCCTCTCAAAAACCCTTCTATTGGTTAGAAAACGGATACACTGCCAGGTTAAGTAGCTGGCTAAAGCCACACAGCTAGTTAGAGGTGGAACTAGAGTTCAAATCCAAAGTGCTCTTCCCTCCCCATTGATGGATGGTATCATCAAGACCAGCTTTATCGTAGCTGAAGAGACATGCTTCATTCTCATACTGACCTCAGTAAAAAACCAAGGACCTCAAAATTCAATCTTCATTTATTCTGCAATGACTCATTGAATGCCTATTATTTTCCAGGCATTTCTAGGGAAAGCTAAATTAATACAGCCCAGGCACCACATCGCTTATGCATCTCAAAAGCTATCTAGCTAATGTAATGTATTTGTGAAGCCCATTATACATAGTGCATGCACACACCCACCCACCCACCCACTCCCTCCCCCCTCCCCCCCACACACAGCCCCTTCCTTCAGGTGATGTAACTTAGAGCAGCCCTCACCGACCGTGCTCAGCCAGTGTCCCCAGAGTATACATACACAGCCACTGGCTTCCCAGTGGCCTCCCCTCACTGACAGGGACTCCATCTCCTTTCTTTAGTGCCTCAGGCTGTGCTCCCCTGGATCCCAGCTGTCCAAGCCCCTCTGGTCCCTGACTTCATTTCTTTCCTTTCCTCTCCCAGTTCTTGTCCCCAGAGCCTCGTTCCCAGGACCTAGTGATATGATAGGAGCTCAGAGGAAGAAGGAAAAGAGAAGGAAACACATATCTGGCCCGGGGAGTGTGTCCTTTTGACTATAGAGTGATGAGACTGGTGAACTACTGAGACAAACATTCATTTAGATACACACATTCTGGCAGATTTGACTGAAAATCAAACTCATTCATGCATTTGGTGGATATTTATTAAAGATCTACCGTGCGTCAGGCAGGTGAACGAGGTATTGGGATGACAGTGGAAAGTGGAGCAATCATGGTATCTGCCCGTCTTGGGCTCACATTCTACTGGCGCTGGATCGGGGCCGTGGGGCAAGAGGGTAAAGTGAGCACAGACTCCGGACGGAGCTGTGAAGAAAGGCAGGAGGAGCCTACGACCTAATAGCCCAGGGCTGGGGTGGCAAAGTCAACTGGAGGGCTCTAAAGGAAGAGAAGGAGGCAGATATCAGAGGGCATTCGGGAAAGGGAAGACTTTCTAGACGAGGAAGTAGCCCGTGTGCAGTCGCCAAGGCAGAAAGTCTGTAGGCTGTGGCCAAAGGGCCAGGAGTCTAGATTGTGCAGAATCGCACAGGCCAAGATCAGAGGTGTTCTCAGGGGATTCAGTGGCCACATTCAAAAGCTGGAAGTTGGGAGGTATGATATGATTTAGCTAGAGAACGAACACTCAGCTGCCATGTAGAGAATGGGTTGGGGGTGGGTCAGGGAGCAAAGTGAAAGTGGCATATTATCCACATTTTGTAACAATATCACCACAAACATCATGATGGAAAACACTACACATTCATGGATCTTACACTTCCTGTGCACCAGGAATCCCCACATGGCTTACCTGGAACCTCTGCCTCGGGTCTCTCATAGGTTGTGATCAAAGTGTTGACTGGGGCTGTGCTCTCATCCGAGCCTTTATAGGAAAGAATTCATGTCCAAACTCACATGGTGATTGGCAAAATTCCGTTCCATCTGGTTGTGGGACTGAGGGCCCTATTTTCTTGCTCCCTGTCACTGGAGACCCTGGCAGGCTGTTAGCCAGAGCCTGCCCTCCACGCCCTCAGGCTTCCTGCAGTTCTCTGTCATGGGGGGTGGGGGGGGGGGGGAGTCTCCCAACGCGGCCACATTGCACAGATAATGGCATTATGGCTGGACCTCAACAGATGAATCAGAGTCGCCTAGGGTAGAAGAACATTCAGGCAAAGGGAGATCATGAGTGAAGGCCCAGAGGTATAGAAGTGGATGGTACTTCCAAGGGACAGCAGATGTAGCCAACTGCTTACCCAAAAGCCATTTTCCCCTTTCTTCCCTGATAAATACGCCTGGATTTGGTCCTGTTCATCACACCACATGACCCTGTGCTTAGGGTGAAATCTCTCATCAGCCTTGAGGATTGAAGGTTGATTGATTTAAGCCAATAATGCTAATTCAGTTCCCAGTGGTGGTTAGGTAAGGTCCTTAATGCCTTTCTGGACATTGAAATGTGAGTGGGAAGTTTGGGAGGGGAGTGTTCTTGGGAAAGGTTTTCCTCCTGGATAGAAAAGAGACATTCAAGTAGAAGTTTCCACCTGTGGACATAGCTGGGTGAGTTTGTGATACTTGGGGCCATATTGGAACCCACCGAATGCCCAAGTCAACCCACTGGAGATTGCAGAGCAGAAAGATGGAGAACACTGGAGTCTTCGGAGACACCACTGGGCTTCTAGAATAGCCAATGCTGCAGTTGCCTACCTCTGACTCTCATTGTATGATATAATTGACTTCCCCATGGGTTATGCCATCTACAGCCAAAGCCTGAAAACAGGCCACACCTTGTCCAGTGACATGGCAGGAAATGACACCAGATGCGTGAGCAGAGGCCAGCGTGAAGATCCTCACAGCCAGTGCCCAGGGGTTTGGCTTTTCCCTGTGACATCTGGGGAGATCTTGGTGATTTTAAGGGAGCATAGAATCCTGTTTCTTGGCTAATCCTAGTGGCAGGGTGGCGAATAGATTGAGAACAGAGGGTACTGTGACAGGGAGACCAGGTGGGCAAGGACTGTGAGTCCAATCAACTGGAACTCCAGTGGAGGGCTCAGTGGACCCTGAGAGGAAGGTCTGAGGGATGTTTCCAGGCAGAAGTTGGAGGATTTAACAAGCTTAAATGCCAAGAACAAGGGAGGGAAGGGCATGGGTTTCCCCAGCGGGAGAGACAGTAGCTAAGAGTGTCTGCCCACCCAGCTCAGTCACCATTCCTGGAAAATACCGTCCACAGTCACACCTCGATGCCTTTATTGCTACTGTTGTCTCCCCTGTGGGAGCCCGCCACAGTGAATTTGCATTCACACGATCCTGCGCTGCTGCTGGAGGGAGATCAGGAGCATAGTCCCCAGGAGAGAGAACCACCTGCACAAACCCTATTCAGGAGACCC
The DNA here is from genome assembly GCF_027475565.1 of Acinonyx jubatus. Lineage (NCBI taxonomy): Eukaryota > Metazoa > Chordata > Mammalia > Carnivora > Felidae > Acinonyx > Acinonyx jubatus. The sequence goes on from NC_069392.1 coordinate 73,979,762, forward strand.
TCCGGACATCGCCATCCCACACTGCAACCCACTGGGGGAGCTGTAGGCTGAATCCCTTCCAACACATTGATTACAAACTTGGCCAAAGAATATAAAGCTACCATCTCGCACTGGATCTATTTCTTTCTTTCTTTTTTTTTTTTTTTTTGCTTTTATATTTTAATTAATTAATTAATTAATTAAGTTAGTTATTTTTAATAGTTTGGCAAATGTTATTTTATTTAATCTTCTTTTTTTTAAATATATGAAATTTATTGTCAAATTGGTTTCCATACAACACCCAGTGCTCAAACCAAAAGATGCCCTCCTCAATACCCATCACCCACCCTCCCTCCCATCCCCCATCAGCCCTCAGTTTGTTCTCATTTTTTAAGAGTCTCTTATGCTTTGGCTGTCTCCCACTCTAACCTCTCTCTCTTTTTTTTCCCTTCCCCTCCCCCATGGGTTCCTGTTAAGTTTCTCAGGATCCACATAAGAGTGAAAACATATGGAAAACAGTGTGGAGGTTCCTCAAAAAATTAAAAAATAGACCTACCCTATGACCCAGCAGTAGCACTGCTAAGAATTTACCCAAGGGATACAGGAGTGCTGATGCATAGGGGCACTTGTACCCCAATGTTTAGAGCAGCACTCTCAACAATGGCTAAATTATGGAAAGAGCCTAAATGTCCATCAACTGATGAATGGATAAAGAAATTGTGGTTTATATACACAATAGAGTACTATGTGACAATGAGAAAGAATGAAATATGGCCCTTTGTAGCAATGTGGATGGAACTGGAGAGTGTGATGCTAAGTGAAATAAGTCATACAGAGAAAGACAGATACCATAGGTTTTCACTCTTATGTGGATCCTGAGAAACTTAACTGGATCTATTTCTTGAAGACAAAAGCTAACCTTCCCTGCTGGTTCAGAAATGCACTTGAAACAACGCTTGTTGTCTTTCACTTCCCAGGGCTTATATTTCTTGTTTTCTGTAAAATCTAGTCTTAGATAATAAAGGGGTGGAGGGAGCTGGTATGAAAAGGTGAGTCTACATTCTTCATGCTGAAAACCTGCTTACAGTGGTTTTCCTGCTCTGCCGCAGCCTTTGTAAACGGTCCCTCGTTTGTGGCAACATTTTGAATTCAGCCAAAGGGTTCTGCTTGACCGTGGGGAAGGGGCTCCGGCTGGTCAAATCACTCACTGCCGGTATCTGGTGCTGAGTGATGAGAAGCGTAAACGATGGAAGGAGTAGACAGCTAGTCAGTAACTGAGCTGGGAGTGTACCTGGCCCAGGTGTTTGCACCTGTATGACTTGGTTAGGTGTGGGGCGGGAGGGCTGGGATCTCCCCTAGCCCATCACTTCATGGCAGAAGCTGGACCAGAGGAGTGACCTCACCTCAGCCCTGACCCACATGAGGAGGAGGACAGAGACTCCCAGGACACTGCTGGAAATGACCAGAAAAAGTACCACCAGCAGGGCGCGGGAGGGGAAGAGATGCCCCTGAAGCACCTGAGCCTCAACCCCCAGCGACCTCTCTGACCCTGTCATGGCCCGTGAGCACCAGCTTTCTGGGCTGACCCAGGATCACTAAGGTCTGAGAGTTCACATCTCATTGGGAGGAACAAGTCGGGCAGCAGCAACACCGCCCTGTCTGTGAGCGTGCCTCACTCAAGGGTAACACGTGGGCGGCCTCAAGGTCAACCAGCATCAGGGAACCGGGCTCACATGGTCTGACTTTGCAAACGTCAAAGCAGAAGTTCATTCAGAGGCAAGAGGCAGGATAATTGTTTCTGGTGTGTGACCTTATCCAGAGTTTCCTTAGGTAAACTGAGGTTTGAGAAGGCATGGGAACTGCTGACAGGGTGTAAAACTCCCCATGAGGCCAAGCCCCTGAATCTCTGTTCTTTGTCCAAGATGGGAAGAGAGGGGGAGAATCTCCCTGGATGGTTTCGACCATTCGGTTGAGCCAGGGTTAGTAAACTGTAGCCTGTGGACCAAATCCAGCCTGTCACCTGTTTTCTGTTATGGCCCTTGAACTAAAAATGTTTTTTATGGATCAACATTTGCAATCAGTTTGATGATAGGGAGTGCCAACTTTGAACCCCGGTTACGTGAAATGTTATCTTTTCCCAAAAGGACTTCCAGTCTTTTCATTAGTAGACCCATATTACAACCAACCAACAAAGACAAAACAAAAACATAACAAATCTGCATGATATAATTACCATAATTACATTTTGAATTCTATCAATAAAAAAGTATGGAAATTTGTTTTCTCTTTTGTTATAAAAATACTTAGGTAAAAGTCTCCATTTTGCCTCTTGACCTGCAAAACCTAAAAGATTTAGTCTCTGGGGGCGCCTGGGTGGCTCAGTTGGTTGAGCGTCCAACTTCAGCTCAGGTCATGATCTCACGGTTCGTGAGTTCAAGCCTCACGTCGGGCTCTGTGCTTATAGCTTGGAGCCTGGAGCCTGCTTTGGATTCTGTGTCTCCTTCTCTCTATGTCCCTCCCTCACTCATGCTCTCTCTCTCTCTCTCTCTCTCTGTCAAAAATAAACATTTAAAAAAATAAAAAAATAAAAAAAAGATTTAGTCTCTGGCCCTTTGTAGGAAAGGGCTGACTCCTGAGCTATAGCCGTACCACTCACAGGGTGTCCCAGGCACCAACAGCATCACCATCCCCCTGGGTGTGTGTCAGGAAGGCAGGGTCTCAGGCCCCACCAGCCACCCCCAACACCCGCCTTGCAGCAGAATCTGCTTTTTGACAAGCTCCGTGGGGGATATGTGTGCACGTTACCTTTGAGAAGCACTGAGCTGGAGTCCATGTGGGAATCTCATGGGAGCTGATGACAGCTTCATTAGATCCCAGCTTGAGAATGGGTACTGGCACCCAATGGGTCTCCCAGGGCAGAAGCCCAGCCTCTGGCACTGGGGTGTGTTCTTCTCTAGGAAATGCCCCGATGCTGGGCACCAAAAGCGTGGCAGGCAGGAGGCCAGGGGCCCATGCCCCAATCCTAAAAGGCAACCTGCTACCCCCTCTGAGACCTTCCTTACCTTCTCCATAGGTATAGTGAAGGGGTTTAAAGAGCTGACATCAGAAGTCCAGTGGAGTTTTGTCATATGGCCTTGTTCTATGTTTGTTTTTATCTATTTGTTTCTTTTTGTTTTTGTTTGGGGGGATTGACAGGATCATCACTTTTTTTTTTTAATTTTTTAATGTTTATTTTTGAGAGAGAGACAGAATCAAAGCCTGAGTGGGGGAGGGGCAGAGAGAGAGAGGGAGACACAGAACCCGAAGCAGGCTCCAGGCTCCGAGCTGTCAGCACAGAGCCTGATGCGGGACTCAAACTCGTGAACCATGAGATCATGACCTGAGCTGAAGTGGGACACTTAACTGACAGAGCCACCCAGCTGCCCCAGGGTCATCAGTTCTGTCCTTATGTAGGTTGTAAAAAGGACAGGGGCAAGTACAGCTTCAAGATGAGGGCAGTGTGCTGAGATATTGGATTCAGGATGTTTCATTTTGCATAGAACATATTCTGTCAGGTTACTCCTTCTAGTTCCGTTTAGAACTGAGAGAAGAAAATGCTAGGGAATCAGATCTGGAGAACTCTGTATCCCTGGGGCCTGGGTGGCCTGATGGTTTCTGATCGACTCCATTGAATGAGATGGTCAGAACCGCCATGAATTCACTAGCGTGGGTCATCTTTCTTGGCCACCCTCTTGTGGTGGGCATCTGGGAGGCACCAGAGATGTGGCTGTGAAACACAGAAGACACCACTCTGCCCTCCTGGGGCTTGCATTCCAGTGAGCAGTGAGCAAGTCGGACATTAAGTTGTACCTTCAAGCAAAAGGGAAAAAGATGGAAAAATGTTCCAGGCTAAGAGAAAAACATGTGCCAGGAGGGAGCATGGCTGTTTTGAGGAACAACCACAACCAGAAGCCAGTGTGGCTGAGGGCACATGCGGGAGAGTGGGGGAAGAGGTGGGAGATGAGACTGGGGGGCAGTTTGCAAGAAGGCCTCGTGGCTAGGAAGGTTGCCATGGGTGGAGCGTTTAGCAGGCAGAGGACACGATCAGATTTCTATTTTGAAGAGCCCATGGGCTGGCACGTGACATTGGAGAGGAGTGAGAATGGACAAGAGAAGGGCATGGCAAGACCGAGTAGGGGGCCACTGCAGGCGGCCATCCTGAGAGAGATGACGGACAGCAGGCAACTCCTTCCATACGGAAAGACGCCAAGCCCCAGAGAAAGTCCCAGAGAGCGAACTGAGAACTGGGTTGGGAAGAGGCCACCACCAAAGCCCCAATCAAATTAGCTGAAATTGGTCACCCATGGGAATGATACCACTGCCCCTGAATGCTGTGTGGCCTTGAGCTAGTTCGCTCACCTCTCCGGGCCTCCATTTTATTCTTGAAAATGAAGAGTTTCAACTAGATAATCTCTAAATAGGATAACCACATTGTTATCGTCCTAACCAGGACAGGCCTGAGTGTGAAAGGAGGAACAATTAATAATTGCTCCAGGACAACCGGAGAAAACCAAGTCTGTCTTAGAAACCAGGACTAGAAATCCCTGAAAACCTCTGCTCCAAACCCAAGGGCCCTTACTCGAAGCACTGCTCCACCTCTCTACAGTTCCCTTGCGGATTGGGACCTGCAGTCAATCCATCTGTAACCAGAATTGCAAGGATCCAAGGTCCCTGGTGAATTCAACTCCCAGCTCACTAAGAACATTGTAGACATTCTTTCTGCTCCCGATGCCTTTTATTCTCACTGCGTTGTTTGGCACTATTTGCGGGTGGCAGAAGGAGGCCCCGTCTCAGCCCTTGGAAAGGCGGGATCACTGGTGAATACAGGGGCTGGCAGGGCCTCAGTCTGTCTGGGACGGTTGACGATGCCATGTGTACAGCGGGGGGGGGGGGGGGGAGGCAGACGGAACGAGTGCCCCCAAAGTGAGACTGTCAACTACATCCTGGTAAGGCTCAGGGCTCTCCACAGGTTGCCTGCTGGGGGTTAAAAAGCTATAGTGTTTGAGGGGCACCTAATCGATGATTAGATTCAGATGATGCTCAGTGACTTCAGCGTTTGACTCTCGATCCTGTCTCAGGTCATGATCTCAGGGTTGGTGAGCTTGAGCCCCAAGCCGAGCTCTGCCCTGACAGTGTGGAGCCCCGCCTGGGATTCTCTGTCACCCTCTCTCTCTCTCTCTGCCCCTCCCCCACTTGGGCTCAGTCTTGCTCTCTCTCTCTCAAAATGAACAAACATTTAAAAAAAGTATAGTGTTTGATATTAAGTAAAATCCAGTTTTTCTTAATGGGAAAGGCAAATAGGGTTTGGAAATAGGAATAGGAAATTCAGGTTTGTCTCAGGGTCATACACCGCCCACCAGCTGGGGACGATTCACTTACCTCCTGATCCCCAATTTCCTCATATGTAAATTTAGATACCACCACCCTGTGAGGCTATCATTAGGATCTCATCAAATCAACCAAATGAAAACATTCAGCAAACTATGAAGTTTTTTTAAACAACTCTTTACTTTAAAATAATTGCAGACCCACAAACAATTTGCCAGAAGAATTCCCATGTGCCCTCACTCAACATTATCAAATGTTAACATCAGACATGATCACAGCTTAGTGACCAGAATCAGTAGGTCAGCATCGGACCACACTGTCAAACTAAGCTGTAGACCTTGAATTTCACAAAACGTCCTAGCCAGTGTTTTGTGGTTTTCTTTTTCTCGTCCAGGATCTGGTCCAGTTTCTTTAGTTGTGATGTCTCTTTCTGTTCTTCTACTCTGTGACAGATCCTCAGTTTTCCGGTATCTTCATGAAATTGACACCTTTGAAAGCACGGGCTAGATATTTTATAGACCGTCCCAAATTTGCGTTTGTCCAATGTTTCCCCACGATTAGATTCAGATGACGCATTTTTTTTTTTTTTAAAGAATACCCTAACCGTGATGTATGTCCTTCTCAGTGCATGGTGTCAGCATGTGCATAAAGTTAATGTGCCCCTCCTGGTGACGTCCACTTTGATCACTTGAATAAGGTGGGACCTGCCAGGTTTCTCCATTGTAATCTATGGAAGTATGATTTTCTCCTTTTTAATTAGTATCTTGTGGGGGGATGCTTTGGGATTCTGCAAATAAATATCCTGTTTCCCATCATATTTTTACTTAACTAATTTTACCATCCATCCATTGGTGATTCTTGCCTATGCTAATTACAATGGTGGCTGCTTGACACGCATTGATTTTCTACTTGCGAAGTTGTTTTCATTACTGCTTTTATTATCTTTAAGGTCTGGGATGGGGATGGGAGTTCAATCTGCTTGGTTGCAGCCTCCTGGAAAAAAAAAAATGGAAGGTAACACATTCACAGGTTCTGGAGATTAGGACACGGATATGCTTGGGAGCTCATTATTCAGCCTACCACAGCCATCGGCACTACCCTGGGCAGCTACCTTAGGATAGAAGTTTGCTACTGCAACAGATGAAAACAATAGTGACTTAAGCACGGAGCCACATTTGATTCTGCCTCACTGACAACTCCAGGCACGCAGTTCAGGGCTGGGAGGGCACCTCCCACAGCATCAGGGACCCCGGCTCCTTCAACATCATTTCTCCTCTCTCTTCTCTTCTGTCTCATGGGCTGAGATGGCTGCGTCAGCTCCTGCCATCATGCCTGAGTTCCAGACAGCAGGAAGATAGAAAGAAGATGGGAAGGAGCACTTTTCCTTCCTTCAAGGGCAAGCCCGCATTTGGCACACCTCTAGTGTGTTCACATCCTGTTGGTCACATAGCTGTGCCCAGCTGGAAGGAACTCTGGGAAATGCAGTCTTCAGTGAGGCTGTGTCTAGCTCCCCTGAGGAATAAGGGGAGACAAGCAGTAGTCTCATCAAGAGAGACAAGAGGGCACAGTGGTGATGATGGGCCACTGTGATGATGGCCCATTCAAGGTGTGAGATGTGTGCTTGGGACTTGGGCTCCTTTGGACGGACGACTCAAAGGTAACCCTGAGTCAGACAGACAGGCAGAAACAGCGATAAAGCGCCCTGCGATGACCCTGCTGTAGCCAGTGTTGACAGCAGCTCAGCACGGACAGTGGCCAAGTACAAAGCACATGGACTTTAGAACCAAATAGAACCGGGCTTGTATTTGGGCTCTTCCATTCTATAGATGGGTGAACCCCCTTGGGTCTCAGTTTCTTAATAAAGTGGGAGTAATAAAACTAACCTCAAGGCTGTTGTTGCTCAAGCATTTGATGAAACAGAGTTTGTAAATGACCTGGCCCAGGGCCTGTCTCACAGGAGGTGCTCAAACACTGTAGCCAGTCGTAACATCCACGCATTTGTCCGTCGCTGGTGGCGATGTGTCCCGGCTTACAGACGGGCGCGTGATCCCCCCTCGCACGGCCAGGGTCCTTGGGAGCAGAAGGCCTCTTGAGAAACGGCAGGATGCTTCTATCTGTTATCCTGCTATAATTTTTGTGTTTGGAAATTCGTTAAGAATTCATTTTGATGAATCCCAAATGCATGCACCATGAAAAACAATTAGCATTAATAGTGTAAAAGAAGGAGATCAATAAATAGATTCATTTTTAAACTGTAATAATTTATTTGCTTCCTGACTTTTGGGAAGTACTGCATCTTCGGGTGACAGGCCGACCATTAAATAGCCGAACCATGATGATTTGTGAAAGGAGGTTGATACGTGGTCCACGGACCCTGTTCTGCTGTTCCCAACCCCGGCGACCCACCGGCAGCGACGGGAAGGCACGGAAGCAGCCCCTCGTAGGAGACAGTGCGCCCTCCCGCCCTGACCAGACGTTCATCAGGCATTCCTCATCCTACACACGACCCGAATGCAGCCCAGCAGATGGTAAAAATTAGAGAGACCAGTGCACCAAAGACAGGGAGGGAAAGTCTGGCATTCATCAGACGACGAGCAGGGAAGGAAGAAAGAACTATTTGAAGATGAGCTGCTGAGGCTCTAGGACGCAACACGTGCCGCTCCAGTGTCTACCCCGGGGCAGGAAGGCACAGGGAGGAATGTCTGGGCGCAGAAACCGGAGGTAATTCGAGACTGCATAGGGAGGGAAGGGGCAAAAGTAATGAGACTCCGTAGACACGCAGGGAAGAAGGGGAGAGGGCCAGGGCCCTCTCGTCCCTCGCTGGGGAGCAGAGGGCTGCCTCCACCCTCCTTTCCCGCGACTATGGAGGAAACACAACGACCTGTTACTCCTCGTCCCCACGAACTCAGAGCCGAAGGTGACCAGGGCTTGCCTCACGGAAAGGGGAAGTAGGTTGCAAGCGAGATGGCAGCCCCTGTGGGACATGGAGGGGGCGCCGCAGGCAGAGCCGGGGGCGGGGTCTCTCTGCCAAGGAGGACAGCGGCACCAGGCTAGGGCTTGGGAGCACGGACAGAGGGACGGCGCGGCCCGCGGTGCCCGAGGGCCATCTGCCGGCTGCCGGGCCGAGCTGGCGGTCGGGTTTGCCGATGGCTGCAGATGGCCCTCGGAGCGCCCCCCCATCCGCCGGGCCCGGGGGCCGGGGGCCGGCACAGATTACATTTTAAGGTGATAGTCATCTTTGACCTTTGGGACCTCCGGGGCCACCGGTCATCCATCTTAGAGCCGCTGACTAGCAACCTCTGGGCGATTTTTATGGCCAGCAAACATTGCCCATTGATTGAATTGATTGAAATCTGCATCTGGTTCGTGGGGAAAGGATATGGCTTCCCAGCCCAAGTGTGCAGCTGCACTTTCTGTCCTTGTTTTCCACCCTCTTCTCCCCGCCCCCCCCCCCTCCCCCGGCATGGAAGTGTGCCTGGGAACGGGGCACACGTGGAGAGGCACACCCCCCCGCACGCGCACACACCCCAAAGGCATACACGTATGCACCACCACTCACATGGACGCCCCCCATATTCGTTTCCAGCACACTTCCGCGTACGGTGCTCATTTCCTGTCACAAGTTAAAGGGATCCTCAAAGGAATCCAGCTGAGAAAAGCAGAGGTGCGTGTAGCTCAAGGGGAGTCCACACAAACCCACACATTCATCTATAAAAACACACAATCAGGAGCTAGAAAGATAAAAAAACAAAACAAACAAAACCTATCTGGGATAAAAAAAAAAAACGTGCCCGGTGATTTTGCAATGTGTCGAGTTGGCCGAGCTGAACAGCCTCCCATAATTCCCTTTCCTGCATGTTTAGGGTGAAATCTGTGGGAGCTAAGTACTGGCAAGGAGGCAGTTGTCATGACTATTCTAGAAGGTTCCCCCTTCCCCCTGCTTCCTGTCCCAACCCACTCCCCTAAGGAGACAGAGGCTCCTCCTCTGTGTGGGGCTGGAGGGGTAGAGGGGTAGCTAGGGGTCTGGGGAGCCCTTTATCTGGACAGTTGGGTCGTGTGGTTGGGAGGCACCGACCAGTGATGGCGGCTACAGGGTGGGCCACCTGGGGTCGCAAGATACTGGAGCCTCGCCCCAGATTGGTGAGAAACGCTTTCTTGTTTAAGTCTTTGATCTAATGCCGGGTTGAAGACAGACTCCAGGGGATCTGCTCCTGCAAACAAAATAAAAAACAAAATGAACAGACCAAAAAAAAAAAACCACAAAAACACCAAAAAACCCAAGTTGCAAGGGAATTTTGTTAGCAGGAAATAAGACAAATTGGCAGCTGGAAGCCTGGGCCACCTGTCACCGGACAGAGACCCAGAGATGGCAGCAAGTGAAGGGCCTCAGACTCTGCTGGGGGAAGTGGGGTGTGACCCTTTCCCAAGCTGCCCCACGCCCAGGACCCAGCCCTGCCTGACTACACAGACCACATCGACGACTCTCAGAAGACATCTCCTATTCTGCTGACTCCGGGTGACCAGGTGACTGAGGAGCAAAACCGTAGATCCACGGAGTTGGGCTTGCTCCAATGTGAACACTGGTTCAAATCCCAGCTGCACCTGTTTCTGCTTAATGTGATCTTGGACATTAGTTACCTCTGCTACCCTCAGTGTTCCTTTCTGTAAAATGGGCAGGATGGTATTTCTCCCCCATGGTGCTTGTAAGAAATAGCGAAGCTGGGGCGCCTGGGTGGTTCGGTCGGTTAAGCATCCGAGCATCCGACTTCAGCTCAGGTCATGATCTCGTGGTCCGTGAGTTCAAGCCCCGCGTCGGGCTCTGTGCTGACAGCTCGGAGCCTGGAGCCTGCTTCGTATTCTGTGTCTCCCTCTCTCTCTGCCCCTCCCCTGCTCACACTCGGTCTCTGTCTCTCAGAAAGTGAGTCAACGTTAACAAAAACAAAAAAAGAAAAATAGCGAAGCTAACATGTCCAGTCCCTGTCTTTCCTTGCCTCTTGCAGGGTTTCTCAGCAGTTTCTTATTGGCAATTTGGGTGGACAATTCTCTGTTTCACAGGGCTGTCTTGTGCGGGTAGGATGTTTTGCAGCACCCCTGCCCCGCGCTTACGAGATGCCAGCAACACCCCAGTTCCGACACCAGCGATGTGTGCAGATGTTGCCAAGTGTTCCCGGGTGCAGACCGCCTGATCCAGAACCAGGGCTCTGGAGGGGTGAGGCCAGCTGGTCTCCGTGGGCAGACATGGGAGCAGCAGGTGCCTCCTTCAGAGTGACCGCTTCTCCCCCTACAGGCTGGGGCACCTCGGACGGGCCTTTGGCTCCCTCGCCTGTAAAAAGAGGATCATCATATTCCCACCACAACACGCTGGTGGAGCCACAGGGTGACCACAATGAGCCGGTTTTTGGAATTCAGGTGTTTTTTGGACATAAGGCATGGTCACCATCGGAATGGGGCCCCCGAGGACAAGATTTTGCCTCATTCACTACCGAGTCCCAAGACAGCCAGAAACCAGGAGGCGCTCTGGGAATTGCGCCCCGAATGAGAGAGTGAGTATTCCTCGTGCTGCTGCGGGGTTCGGTGAGGCGGCTGGGCCTTCTGACTCCTTCGGCAGTGGAAGTCGATAAAATTGATTCATCCGTGACCTTTGACTCTGCAGTACGGCCGTCACCGGGAGGTGGGTCTCCAACTGCAGTGCGCGCAAACCCACTGGAGGCTTGTCAGAACCCGGCTTCCCAGCCATGCCACACTGCCCCCGCCACTGTCACCACTCCCGGGTGGCCTCCCAGCCCTTGGGCAGACGCCCACAGAGGCCCTGTTAGAGCCGCTGGCAGCTTTCCAGGCCTGTCCTCCGGCTATGGTCAGGGGGCTATGGGATGAGGCCCCCTTTGCATCCCCGGGCATCCACACGTGCCCAGGATCAGGCTCAGCCTCCCCGTCTTTTCCCACGGATAGTCACCAGGGTGGAGACCGCCCAGCCTCTCCCCAAGTAGGCAGAGCACCCCAGTGCTGCACACCCAGCGCCTGGGGCCCCGGGCTGTCCACGGCTGCTGTGGGGCTTTCTGTGCCTGGGATCTGCTTTCTGATTGGCTTTATGTGTTGTCTTCCTTGTTGAAAAACCAACCAACCGAACAAACATACAAACCAACAAAACAGCTGAATTGGGTAGGAAGGTTGGGAGCCTGGGCTCTGCCTTTGGAGGCCACAGAGAGGCCTCCGGTCACCAGCCGGGTCCCGCTGGCCCGACGGGCTCTGTCGTCGCTGCTCTGATCAGCCTTGCAAAGCAGGCTTCCCTTGGGTGCAGTAGGTTCCCCATAAATTCGCTTTAAAATAAAGCATAAGTCTGGAAATTTGTAAGCACTCTCTAAGCTTCCTCCAAAGGGCCGCCCCCCCACCCCAGCCTTGCATGTAAAATCCTCTCTGCAGATTCACACCTGCTGATAGGCCAACTCTGTCAGATTCTAAAGCACCCCCACCCTCCGACACCCAGAGAGGCCCCAGAACCTCTCCAGAGACTCCTTGGTTCTGCTTTTCGTAACAGGAACCCACGAGAACACAGCATGGTAACCTCAATTCAAGAGCCCTACAATTTGTTTTTCTATTCATAAGCCCTAGGTAAGTTAATCAGTGTTCTCTAATAGCTTCATTTGTAACTATTTTTCCCAGGGCCTACCTAGAGCTCAAGAAAAACTAGCTGCAGCCCCCCATCAGCCCTCACCTTGACCAGGACATCCAAGCTGCTCTGAGCTAGATGAGCCGATGGGAGGAAACTTCTCGTGGAATCCAACATGGAGTGGCCTGAAAGCCACTCCACGCTGAAGGAGCTGTGCCCTTCAAGAGAGGGGAGGCGCACAGGTCCCTGCCTCAGGCTCAGTGCTTTCCAGGCATCATCTCAGTCCCAAACAGGGCCTTTCTTCCATGGGCAACATACTTTCTTACCAGTGTGAAACTGCTCCATTTAGAGGGAAACTTTTTCTCCTCCTCTTCCTCCACTTCCTCCTCCTCCTCCTTCTTCTTTGAGCCAGAGAGCACAAGTGCACACGGGCAAGTTGGGGAGGGGCAGAGGGAGAGGGAGAGAGAGAATCTTAAGCAGGCTCCACCCTCAACGTTAGGTCATGATGAGCTGAAATCAAGAGTCAGATGCTTAACTCACTGAGCTACCCAGGCACCTCCAAATTTTTTTGTCCAAACTTCCTACTTTATCATTTGCTTTACTTATGAACATTTCCAGGCATTCCTGAGACCTGAAAATAGAGGTCTTGGATCAGGTGGGCACTTGCCCCACTCACTCCCTGATTCCCATCATCTACGTGGCAGAACGGAAGGGGTTAACAATGTGGGTTTGGTCCCGATACTTGGGGCAGCGGCGATACTTGGGGTTCCACTAAGAAAGTTCTTCCTGCTTCTGAACCACACTCCGTCCCCTCTCTGTGTCCACCTAGAGAAGCACAAGGGACAGCGGCCTGGCTCTCAACCCTCCTGCCCTCCAGGTAAGGACTTCTAGCCCCGTGCCATGGACAATGAACTCGGCTCTGACAGTTGGACCTGGGAGTGGGATCAGGAGGTGTTACCTGGAGAGACAGAGACAGAGACGGAGCCAGGCTCACAGGCCAGCCCTGGAGGTGGGACATTGCCAAAAGGACAAGCTTCAGGAAGCACATGGAGACCCAGGCAGGGCCTGACACTGAGCCAACTTACAAAGCACAGTCAGACATCCCCCCAGTCAGGGCAGGTGGATCGGGTGGGCCAGGATGGCAGCCGTCTGGCCCTGATGGTATGAGCGTAATTGTGGAGTGAAATCTAACTTAGGTGGACATCTACTCACTTGCTGCCAGGCTCAGAGAAGAATGAATGGCACCCCACTCCTGCCTATGAGAGGTGGGCTCAATTTAGGTTCTGACAACAGAGAAAGCACCTCGGCGGAAGCCCAGACAAAAGCAGTTGACATCCCCTAAATTTAACCTCCAGGTGCTAGAACTGTAAAGGATTCTAGGGATCATCTCCTTCAACCTTGAAAACCAAGGCCCGTGGACACAAGAGTCGTACCACCATGACAGAGCCGGCTAGTGGCCGATGGCTTCTCCTCGTTCCATCATGGGTTCTCATCAGTCAACCCTGATGCCCACTTTGCGTGACAAATATCTTATAATGACCTTTTAACTATCTTGATATGAAGTTTATGGATAATACAACTTCCCTATATACATAATAAAAAATCAATATAATGCCCTCCATGTAATCTAAGGCAGAAAGAAAAGGGAAGTAATTCATAATGAGGTTGTTCAATAAGTAAATACACAGGCACAACTACGCTCAAAGACAATCACCATGAACGCCATAGCTACAAATGTAGACTGATAGAGATTTGTTGTACTGGTGACTTAAATACCTTAAGTATTGTTGCTATTGATTATGCGATTTTCAGAAACGGTAAACAGCTCTAAGAGAAGGTGTACCCAAGACAAGGCCCAATCTCCCCTCTTTAGGGAAATTTAAGCCCAGGTTCCCTGGAAAACACTATGAGGCCGGGAGCAAGTGAGGATGTGTCCTCTGGGAGGCACGATCCCAGGGCAGCAAGAGTGAGGGAAAAAGTCAGGACAGCAGCATCAGAGGGTGGAAAGCCCTACTGCATGGTGCGTTCCTGAGCAACTCACTTCTCAGACACATTGCCAGCAGCATGAGTAGGCTCAGCTGCGTAGGAAGTCTCTGGAGAGACCAGATGGGGAAACCACACATTGGAACAGTCCACTGGGAGAAGGAGAGGACTGGGAATCCTTATGCCCCTTGGCTAAAGTTGGTTCCGACGGGAGCTTACTCTCCTGCCCCTCTGGGTTATGTCCTCTGGTCCCCAAGGCAACTGCACCCTCTTGAGTGTGGCTTTTGATCTGACTCTAGAAGCGGTAGGAATATCCTGAGACTCAGGGCCTAAGGGTGCAGCGCTGGTTGGCCTCAGGTGGTGTCACCATGATGACTTAAAGAGGGTCAGGTCGGACAGGCCGCTGAAGGTTGGGGAGGCAGGAATGGCCAAGAGGATGCGAGGAGGTGAAGAAGCCGTGTCTGATGCCACATTGTGGTTGCATTCCTGGGAGATTGGGTGTATGCTAAAACCTTTAAAAAATTGTTTTGTGTTTATATATGTAAAGAAGTTTTTAATGTCAATTTTTTAAAATATTTTTTTTTTGAGACACAGAGACAGAGCATGAGCGGGGGAGGGGCAGAGAGAGAGGGAGACACAGAATCTGAAGCAGACTCCAGGCTCTGAGCCTGATGCAGGGCTCGAACTCACAAACTGGGAGATCATGACCTGAGCTGAAGTTGGATGCTCAGCTGAGCCACCCAGAATCCCCTAGAAAAGAGTTATGTTTTAAGCTCAGATCATCATGAAGACGTTTTTCAACCTATTTAAGTGTTTAGTGGAGTACTACAACTACTTGTGGCCGGGACGCTTCCTTGGGTTGCGGGGAAATGACAGCTGACATCTGCGAGTTCCGGGCACTGCTCTACAGTCTTTGTACGGATTAAGTCACTGGATGTGCACCACAACCCTGGGAGGCAGGTACAACTATGATCTATATTTTACTGACGCGGGAACGGGGGCCAGAGAAGTTCACACACCCAGTGAATAGCTGAACTGGGGTTTGAAGCCCAGCGGTCTGGATCTGGAGGTTATACGCTCAACTCCGGCATCCCAGACCTTCATCGACTAGATGCCGGTGCTGTCCTCGACCAACCGTGGGGCAGTCAAAGCGCTCCTGCAAATTTCCACCCTGCCCCGTGGGAGCAGTGTCTTCTCCCCAGTCCTGACGTCCCGTTCACGGACCCCCGGCCGGCTCAGGTCACCACTTTGAGCTCCTGGTTTACCAGCCCAGGTGGGATCAGGGATGGGATGGGAAGGGGTGGGCCCTGGAGCAAAGGGATGGGGGGGGAAGGAAGAAGGGTTTGGAACATCCCTGTGAGATCCTTTTCGTTATACTTCAAGATGGCAAGACAGGCTGGCCCTGTGTCGCAAGTGATGGCTGAAGGTTTTCTGGAGTGTTGGCTGTTGTCTCCCACATGCTGGTGGGGCACCAGAAAAAATAAAAAAGAGAGAAACCCAAAACCCAAAAGCAAACCAACCTTCTGTTTTCGTCTTACAACTCAGGCCTTGCTCTTTGTGGCCAAAGCCTGCTGGGGGGTCACCAGGCCTGTGGGCCACTTGGATCCCATCTGAATCTCAGTTCTGAGAGTGGCTTTGAAACACAGCCGCTGCCAGAAACGTCTGGTGATTGTGGCCACACAGACCCTGAGGGCTGGTTTCTCCCTGCAGAGCTTCTGACAGGCATCTGCACAGGGAAATCTAGCTCCCAGCCTCTTGGCAGGTGGTCTCAGATCTGCGAAGCCACCAGGCGAGGGGTGCCCAGGCCAGTGAGGGTGAGGGGTAAAGGGAAAGGTATGAATGAGCTCTGGAATCCCCACAGCTGATGGGAGAGCCCTTCTCATGTAGAGAGGAGCCCAAGCTCTCTCCTGGGACCAAAGCTGCTTCCATTTCCTCCATCAGCCAAGATGACATCTGAGACTGTCACCCTCTCACGTACTCCTCTGAAAGATAAAGCAATAATAACGATTATGGCAAAGCCTCATCTGCTACCTGCCGCGTCCCGAACACTGTTCTAAGCACTTCGGTACGTTAACCGTGGCCACAACCCTGTGAGATGCGGCATCATCAGTTACCCCCATTTCACAGATGGGAAAACTAAGTCACAATGTGTTTAGGTGATTTTCCCATGGTCATGCCATCCAATAAGTGGCTTCTGGGCCTGTGTTTCTAACCACTCTACCTACTGTCCCTCTGCTGTGGTGCAGAGCAACACATGGCCCCCCAGGACCCGCTCCCGCCTGGCCACACGGCTGCCCTGCCACATAGAGCAGGGGACATCCAGTCGGGCAGTGGTGGCCCTGGATCAATGATCACAGCCATCTTTGAGTTGAGCCACCTGTTGGGGATCCAGGCTGCCTCTCCCTACATCCTGCCCTGGGATGACATTGCCACTGCACTCTTGGCTCGCTCTCTCTTGTTAAGCCAGACTGGGTCCCAGGTTCCAGGGGGTTTCAGAGGAGGCCAGAGCATGGCTGATTCCAGGCTGATGCCTCCTTCCGCTCCACTCTGGTTCCTTGGGCCTCCTGATCTCCCTTATGCCCGAGCTCACCCCTGGCCCTCTCCCCCTGGAAGAGCCTGGCACCCACTCCTCTTCGTTCTCTGGGCTCTGAGCCTCTACAGCACTCCAGGCCCTGGAACAACAGCCCTCCTGTCCTGGGATATCCTGGGCCCTGGATGCACAAGGTCAGAGAGGAGATGTTTGATGGTGTGTAGCTGAAAACCAGTATCCGTTCTTCTTGAAATGAGTAGCTACTTAATTTCATACCAGCTTGCGATGGCTTATATTCTAGAACAGGGGAAAAAAAAAAAAACAGAAGGAGAAGAGAAACAAAAACCAACACAAGGAGGGTTTTCATTTCGAATCATGTAGGTCCTTGGGGCGCCCGGGGGGCTCAGTCTGTTAAGCGTCGACCTTGGCTCAGGTCACGATCTCGCAGGTCATGAGTTCGAGCCCCGCATCGGGCTCTGTGCTGACTCTCAGAGCCTGGAGACTGCTTCGGATTCTGTGTCTCCCTCTCTCTGCCCCTCCCCCACTCATGCTCTGTCTCTCTTTCTCTCAAAAATAAATAAGCGTTAAAAATGTAAAACAAAATAGAATCACATAGGTCCCTGTTTATTTGCACCTGAAATTCCGGAATCAAAGGAATTCCAGGCCTTGCCAGCAGACCCTGAGCCCTCCTTTCCCGCTGGGGGTGGGGTTGGGGGGGGCAGGAGGCCCAGGTACGCGAGGACCCCTCCCGGAGCCAAGCCGGGCTGAGCCAGGCTGAGCTGGACTGAGCTGGACGGCAGCACAGATGTGGTCCATCCCGCTGCTGCGCAACCGGGCCCCGAAGCGCTCCATGCGCCGCTGCCCGAGCCCGAGCGCCCAGCCGGCCCTTTGTCATCCACCACCCAATGCACGTTCTCCAGCGGGCACAGCAGGGACCCTGCCACGGGGGCCTCTGCCCAAGCGGCGAGCGGGGATTACGGGCCCGGCCCGTTTTTGCAGCAGATGGTAGCGCTTAGAGCTAAGCTGCATGCGGGTGCTTTGAACATCTTGAAAAGATTTCTTTAGAAGTTAAACTTGGCTTGGGAGCGACAATATGGTTCAGTCTGTGGCTTTGAAAAGGCCTCGGGGTGGGGTGAGGGGGGTGGCTGTTTCATGTTCCCCTGCCTCACCTCCCTCTTGTTCGTGGAACCCTGTTTCTCACGCGTCTGTGGCCGCAGGGCTCCCAAATACTGTTCTCCATTGTTTGGGAGTCACGCTCGTACAGTTGCCTGTGCCGCCCGGGCCGGCCATCCGCCCCTCGAGGGCACACTTAGGTCGCCAGGGGCAGCTGGACAGACCCACGTCCTCGGGGCGCCCCGCGAGGCAGCGCTGCAAATTGCTGCTGCTCTGCTTCAACCGGCCGAGGGCTTGCCCAGCATCCAGACAGGGCTTCGGGTCCCCGGCCTTTTGGCACCAGCCAGGACCAATTTGCAGCTTCTTGGATCCTGCAGCTCATGGCTAATTGCACCGGAATAATACCCTCCAAATCCCCATCCTCGGCTTGTCCTATTTAACGAATCCTTTGAGGGACCAAGAGCTGGATAATCTCTGTGCTCAGATAATGCTTCTCCTTCCCACCCCACAATTTTGCTGTCCTCAATGTGGTCCCTCTGAACTCCTTCCGGAAAGACCCAACCTTCTCCCCGAGGAAGCTGGGGAGGAAGGGACTTCAAATTGGCAGAACAGAAGCGTCAGCCCAGCCAGGCTGGCCACCGCAGCTCCTGGAGCCTCGCAGCCAGAAGCAGGCTCCATTGACCATTCATGAGATGTCAGGTGGGCTACAGATGGGAACATGGCGTTATTGATTTTTACTAGCCTGCTAAAATTGAAAGGAAAAAAGGCCTCCTTAAAGCTCGCGGTTAAGCTTTGTTTCCTAAATGATGATTCCAGGGCTCCGAGTTTGTCAAAGGCAAATTTAAAATATCAGAGCTGTTGGGAGATATAATAAAATGAAATCTTCTTACAGCCATTAACTTCAGAGAGGAGGGGATCTCGGCTCAGCCTTGGGGCCTGGAGGGAGGAGTGCAGGGAAGGGAGAGACTCAGAGCAGAGAGGACAGAAGCCAAGTGAACAAAACCCGCAGCTCCTCCTCCCTAGGCAGCCCCTTCCGTAAGATCGGACGTGGATATAAAGAAATGAATTCGAACTGCTGTAAATTGACACCAGTTCCCCGGCTGAGCAATGACAAGGAATGGAACCAGGAGCCCGATGGGCCCCATCAAATGCACTGACTTGGAAAATGGGGGAAGTTTGGGGTCAGATGGATGTGCTCCCAGGGGAAGACGCTGCAGGAGGAGGAGGCCAGATCGTCCCCCGCCCCATGACTTATTTAAAGGTTGTTTTCTTTGTTGTTCGTCTTTCTGAGAGGTCTCCTGCTTCGACCACGGGGGCTGCTCCCCCGTTCTTGGTGCCCTGAGGACACGGTCATGTCTGCGGAGAGATTCACACTTGCCTTCAGCTTTGGATTGGTGTGGCGCTTGGCACCATTTTGCCGTTGGCGTGCTCTTGTTGGCTCATTTTCCCCCAAGTCTTTGCACCTAGCAAAGCCTCTTAGAAAAGCTCCCCGCGAGCCCACCGAAGGGTGTGTGCTCTTAAGGTGCCTCGGAGAAATGAGGCCCTGCTTGTGACTCTGCATCACTGAATCCCCCAGCATGGGTGTACGGGCCTCTATGTGTGTGTGCACCTGTGTGTGTGTGTGTGCATCCACGCATCTACGTACGTGTGTGGTCACCATTGTGCATGTACGTGCCTGCATGCGTGTGCGTGTGTGAAGGTCTTTATCCGCCTGTCAGACTGAGGTGGGAACGCCGTTTGGCTGATGCTGGCTTCCCCCTGAACTGCACAATGGCACTGAAGCATTGTAGAAAATATATTGATTGATTGATTGACCTTTTTGAAATTAAAAGAGCAAGAAGCTGGGAGCCACGAGACCGAAATCTGACCGATGGATCGACCAGCAGATATCTATCGAGCACTGGGCAGCATGCGCTGGGCACTAAGGGGGATTCACAGAAACAAACAATATCCTTCCTGCCACCCTCCCCCACCAATTACAGAATGTGTGCGTCAGTCACCAGTTTCCGCTAGGTCGTGGGACCGAAGTCCCCGGGTCACACAGCTTCAGAGTTGTACAGGCCCTCTCACCTCACCCTCTTACCTGACTTCTTACCTCACCTTAGAGGAGGAAGCAGAACCTCTGGGGAGTTGAACGGAATCATGCTGGGTCCCCTGGAGTCCTGATTCTCCTCGGTGATGGTAGACCAGCTGAACAGACTTCTCCTATGACATCATGCAGGCCCTGCTGTCCGTGGGCCCAGTGGAAGTTTGACCTCCCACCTTTAGGATTTCTCCTCTATCAGATGGGCAGGGCGATCATTCCCAAAAGCTTGGGAAGCTCAGCAAAAATGCTTTGGGAACCTCTTTAAATCCGCTCTGGGGATTTTTGGGGAAGACTCAGATTAGACCCACCTTATTACAGTGATTACACAACAGTTAAGTCTCCTGTAGCCTCCTGGAGGGTTCTATACCACCATCCATCTTATTCTCAGAACAGCACCAGGACGTGGGTACTATTAGTGTTGATAGTTTTCACGTGACGACACTAAAAGCTCAGAGAAGTGGCACAACTTGCCCGAGGGCGCACAGCGAGTGAGTGGCACCAGGATTTGCACACGAATGCCAACTGCAGGGGTACAAGTGTAAAAACTTCAGCAACCTGAGTGGTGTTTGCCTCTATCGTTCCTGCTGACCATATAGCATTTATTCACTGCCAAAAGCACTGGCAATTTTAAGTTTTACTTATTTATTTTTGAGACAGAGAGAGAGAGAGAGAGAGAGACAAAGCAAGTGTGGGAGGGGCAGAGAGAGAGAATCCCAAGCAGACTCCCCACTGTCAGCACAGAGTCTGATGTGGGGCTTGAACCCACGAACCGAACCATGAGCTCATGACCTGAGCCGAAGTCAGATGCTGAACCAATGGAGTCACCCAGGCATCCCAAGCACTGGCTATTTTGATGTTAATGCAGACAAAGTATGCTCCAGCACCCCTTTCTAAAGCCCAGGTTGGGTGATTGGACTGATACATTTCTAGTGACTAACCCAGTTTCAGTAAGGGTTGGAAGCACCTTGTCAAACCTCATGCACCAAGAGGGGCTGTGATTAGGTCTGTGCTGTAACACATTAACACAGAACGCTAAATGATTGGAGCCTTGTAGCTGGGGGGAATATTCCTTGCCCATCCCTAAGAAAGAAAAATGACTTTTGCAATGATTTTTTTTTCCATTTTAGAAATAAAAAATGAATTAAGCTTCTAATTGCCTGTCATATGCCTTGCACGCAATTTCAAAGTGATGACCAAATTCCTTTCTTCGCTGGTATTGAAATGTTCTTGGTCAGGGGTGGTCGACTTTCAGATATCCTGACGCTCAGTCAGAAAGACACAAAGGGTACCACGCATTATACGCTGGTATACGTAGCATCCCCACACCCCACCCCTATTTGAAGAAGCAGAGCATAGAGATCTGGTTTGATGTTGGGGGCGCAGTTTGTGGCAAAGTCTTCAGGAATAATGGCATTTGGCTACATGAAATAGAACAAAAGGGAGAGGTTAGTTGGTCTTCTAGCAAGCTGGGGTGTTTTGTTATGACTCCATTTTGAGGACATAACTATGGAGGTGCTGGAAATTTCCAGGACAATCTCTCATATACCCTTCTCTGATCTACCCCGCCCCTGCCCCCTTTAATTAGGTTGATTGGTTTGTCCCTGACTGTAACCAAGGTAACCAGGGCCTAGCAGAAAGAATAGTTCTTGGGTCTTGTTTCCAGTGAGAGGATGGGCATTGGGCAAGGGTTTAACTCAGAGGGGACCCCACTGACCGAGGGAGCGCAGAGGCTCCCTTCTCAGAGCTGCCCTGGCTGAGTGATAGCTGAAAGGCTGGAAGTACCATCGGGAGACAGAGGGGGACCCAGCACTGTGGATAGATTTTATCACTTTCATGAATACTTCAAATTACAGGCATTAGTTCCGAGGCTTTGTCTAGCAATTGGAGCCACAGCAATTGGTTTTTGTTCATTGATTTACACGAATGCATATTGTACCTGGCTTCCTGGGATACATAACTCGTGTCGCAGGGTTGCTTTTGTCTTATGGAATGTGAGAGAGAGAAAATATCACAGGGAAGGCACTCTCCCTGCCATGAGTCTGATCCGTTGGGGTGGGGCAACATCCAGATCGTGGTGGGTCACGGACAGACAGACAGAAGTCAGGCACCTCGCGTATTTCCCCGGGGCTGGGCTCACACCCACAGAGGTCCCCTGCTTGGGACAGGCTTTCTCCACCTCTGCAGCATTGACGTATTGGCCTGGAGACTTCTTTGTTTTGGGGGCTCTCCCGTGCCTTGCGGGACGCTTGGAAGCATCCTTGGTCTTTACCCACTAAATGCCAGTAGCAACCCTTCGCCCAGTTTTGATACTCAAAAATGTCTCCAGATATTGCCAAAACGCCCCCAGAGAGCAAAATCAACCCTGTTGCGAAACCACTGACTCAGAGTAACCAGAGACTCGAGCAGACCCAGGCTTCTACAAGCCCTGGTGTAGTCCCGGGAATGCAGGGATCCCAGGGACGCCAAGATGTGTGGGGGCTGGAGGGTCACTCACTAGGGAGAAAGGTCTCACCAGAAAAAATAAACGACTACTTCAGTTACAACAAAATCAAGTAAGTTGATTCTTTTCTAAACCTTGCATTGGCCCCAACACTCCACTTACGTTATCTAACTTACTTTTGACAACAAACCCATAAGAGTGGCCCCTGCCTCGTTATTCTCATTTTGCGGATGAGGAAGCCGAGGCAAAGAGAAATAATTTGCCCAAGGCCAAAAAGCTAACTGGATGCAAAACCGGGATCTGACCCCAGGACGACTTGGCGACTCGGAGCTCTCTTTCTCGACACTGGATTGTTCAAGAGCCTGGAGAAGTGGGCTCAAGCTTATTCCCTTGGGGATACTTCTCCTGCACCTGCTTTGCAGCTTTTCCCACTGACAGGGGAGCTGCTGGCCCAACTCTCTGCATGGCAATGCTCAGGAAAAGCCAAAGAATGACCCTGCTTAGTGGCACTGCGACAGGGAACTGTGCACTCCCTCCGGCGGAAGGACCGAGACCCTCTTCCCGGGTCACGGGGCAGAATCCTGGGAGCACGGCTTGGCAGTGACCAAGTTTCCTTTCTTCTGGGCTCCCAAGGTCCCCGGGAGAAGCGTCTGACTCAGCCAAAAGCTGCCACCCGCCAGCATCCTGCATTTAATCTCCCCCACTCACTCTGGAGTCCTGTTTACTAAACAACACTGCAGCACTGAGGCAGGGCCTCTGGGGAGCACAGCTAGGTGGAAAGGCAAAGGTCAAGAAGCAGGGTCAAAGGGCTGAGACCCTGGGGAAAACGGGAGATTAAACATCCTCCTTTTCAAATCGGGAGGTTTGGATAATTAATTGGTCCCCGAACATGAGAGCCTTGGATGATTGTTCTGGGCAGTGGCCATTCAGGTCAAGGGCCAGGGCCGGTAGAATCGGGATGCCTGCAGGAAAGCCCTGAGAAGCCAGAGCAAAACTAACCCCGGTGCTGGGCACACAGGGTCCAGAGGCCAGAGGCCCCCAGGAGGGAGCAGGTCCGCCCCCCACTGGCCAGAGTGGCTCCCTGCTCAAGGGTGGAGCAGAGGGTGAGGGGCCCGGGGCCCAGGGGTGGGGTCCGAGGGCGTCCTGAGCAGCTGCTAAGTGCCCTGGAAATGAAGCGTAAAGGGCTCTTAGGCTTTCCTTTCTTCTTCTTCCTAAAACGATCAATCCTAGCCCTCTGCCTTTGCGTGTGTGATGGGCCTGCCGTGAAGTACACTTAAGGAATCAAGTTTTCTAAAATTCTATAAATCATTATTCTGGCCTTCTCCCCACACCCTTCAAAATCATTTGTCTACTGAAATATTTAGTGCCTGTGTGTGCACGCTGTAGGTAGGCGAGAGTGAGGAGGGGCGGGGAGGGGGCAGCGCTGTCCTGCACGGGCACCCATCTCCGCTCTTTCTGCGCCCTGTCACTGTGCTGCCACGGCCCCCGAGCTAGGGTCTGGGGGTGGGGGGCAGTGGTGGGTGGAGGGTAAGTTGGCCTGTGGAAGGCGGGGTGGGCAGGAGAGCGTAGAAGCACCGGCCCTTTGCCGGACTCCGTTCTCTCCCCGTGAAGGTTGGGGCCTGGTTCCTCTGCTTTCACCAGGGCTGGAAGCTCTGGCACTTGCCAGAATTTTCCATCCCCTCCTCTCACTGCCCCTTATACACGCGACAGGCCAGACCAGAGCAGCCCGGCCCAAGTCCCAAGGCAAGGCCTGATTGATTTGCAGCTGTTGATCTGTTTAATGTCCCTTCTCCCCAAGCGCCCATCTCCACGACAGAGGTGCTACGTTACCTCGCGGGCCTGGCTGCTGGCTGCTGACACCCCGCGCCCAGAGGATGCTTGGGGAGGTTACAGGTGCAACAAGCAAAATGAAAATCCATAGTTTTTAAACCTTTATGAATTGAGAATGTAAACCTGGAAAATGGATCTGGAGTTACTAATGGACAATTGGTCTGACCGGCCCATCCATCGTCCAGGCGCTTGGCCGCGAGCACTCCCATTACAGCTGCTCCTGAAAATGGAGACCCTGTCCACCCCCAGCCCTCCTTCCCTCCCTCCCTTCCGGAGGCGGGGAAACAACGCAGGCCCGAGAAGGGGACCCGCAGACAACCTGCAGGCAGGCCCTGTGCCCCGCTGGGGCTGGAGGACGGGGCTGGCAGGGGGAAATGGGTAGTGGGTGCACGGGAAGGATTCTGGCCTCATAAGCTGGGCTAGGACTTTGACCAATAAGCGGCCACGGACCAGAGAAACAGAGGCACGTCCCCACCTCCGGCCCGGCTCGGCCCAGACCCAAACTTGCAAATACCTGCTCTGATACAAAGAGAGACAGTATCTAGGGGCGCCTGGGCGGCTCAGTTGATTAAGCGTCCGACTTCGGCTCAGGTCATGACCTTATGGTTTCTGGGTTCACGCCCCGCATCAGGCTCCATGCTGACAGCTCAGAGCCTGGAGCCTGCTTCGGATTCTGTGTCTCCCTCTCTCTCTGCCCCTCCCTCACTTGTGCTCTGTCTCTCACTCTCTCTTTCTCTCAAAAATAAATAAACATTAAAAAATTTTTAAAGAGATAACAATATCCCAGCCAAGCACTTGCACTTGATTCAATAGCCATGCTATGGAGTGGGGAGTCCAGCCCTGGAGTCCTCACCGGTCCTAGGATCTGTTCATATGTGAGTACGCTGACCCTTCAGGGCCCACACACTTGCCCTACTCTGCCATCCCTGGGAGTCACTCACCTTTTCTGACCGTTCTGTTTCACGTTCCCCCCTGGCCCCAGCCCTGCACTCCCCACACCTTGTCGGCTTTCTTCTCTCCATGTGTGTTCACACTCGGACACACTGTGCATTTTACTCATTTGTTGGTTTAACACCTGTCTCCCTACTAGGAGGTAGGCTCTCTGGGGGCAGGGGTTATTGTCTGTTTAGTACAATATTTTTCCCCCCCGAGCACCTGGAAAAGAGCTTGGAACATAGCGCGTGAATAGTAAATACTTGCCAAATGGATGAACGGCCGTCTCAGAGGTGTGAGGTTCCTCCTCAGTTTAACCCAGCGCCTCTGTCCCCCAGGAAAGTCAGGGTCCGCCTTCCTGTTGCTCCCCGTAGAATAGCTGACTGAGTCTGCCGGGACCCCGTCTTAGCTGCCTGGCGGTTTCTGCTTCTCCAGCTCAGGCCTGCCTCATTCTCCCGTCCCGGCTCACGATAGTTCACTGCTGGGCTCCCAGACTGGGTGCCCATTCCCTGCATGGCCCCATTCTTCAGCAAGCGCCCCCACTCAGAACATCTGCACACAACTGCCACTGAGCTGGCACTCCCTAAAAGTCACCGTGGGCTTTCCTTCTGGGCAGTAGCATGAGCCACTCCTCATGCCCTAGACCATGGGAACAAGGGGACCAGGTCAACCTTTCGTGATGAGGCTATGAAGTCTACCCATGATCGACGAGGGCAGAAATAAATGGCTCTGAGAAATAGAAGAAGAGAGAAATCAATAAATATTAGTTTCCTTCCTCTTTCCCCTCACTTTCTCAATGCATACTCGGGGGGCATTTGTGAAGCTGATGATGGTGTCAGTTACTCTTTGCTGCAGTAACAAATAAGGGTTATTTTTAGATCATGCTGCCATGATGGTTTATTTCTTCTTCCTGCTGCATCGGCCCGTGGCTGAGGGCGCCTTTATTCTCTTTACGATGCAGGCTGATGGAAGAGCTGCCATCTTTAACATTCCCCATCGTAGACAAAAAGAGAACATCCCACGGACTGACGTTCTCTTAAATCTCCGACCTGGTAGTGACACCTACACTCCCACTCACTTTTCATTGGCCCGAGCAAGTCAAGTCACATGGCCACACTTAACTTCATGGAGCAAGAAGTGCCATCCTGCTCTGTGTGTGTGTGTGTGTGTGTGTGTGAGAGAAACAGAGAGAGAGAGAGATACGGGGAACAGGGGGCACCAGAAATACTTGATAGACAGCACAATGACTCCCACAGATGAGAGGTCTTCTTCTGATAGAGCAGGTACACCTGAACTCTTTCAACACTTCTCCTGGGTTAAGACCTTGGGAGTCTCTGTCTCTGTCATTAAGCCAGACCTGTTGGGGAGACCCAGCTAATCCTTTCACATTCTGCATGGGCTCCTGCACACCGACCTGCTTTGAAGAAGCTCTGGTTCTTTGCCCTCAACGGCTGCCCTGACAGTTCCAGAAGGGAGCCACAGAGCCATTTGACTGCATCTGGATTGTTCACATTGGATGCATCTGTTCAGCAGAACCCTCCTCCCTCCCCCCCCACTCACCAGTCCTCCTGCCCCTCACTCTGAGCTCAGAGCCCAGTTGTAGGATACTGCTGCACCTGCAGAGCAAAGCGGGGACAGGAGGCCAAGGTTGCAGACCTCATGCCCACTTCCTCTGGCTCCCAGGCTACAGAGAACAGATTCAGATTCTACTGTCACAGAGCCGGCTTCTAAGGCTCAGGCCACTGAGAAGGCAGTGGGTGCCTTCTAAGTATCAGACTTGGCTTTGGGGCTTTGCCTCTTTTTCTCTTTGTTAAAAAGAAATGGCTGGCTTGGCACATCATTTCACTAACACCTTCGTCAATAGATCAAACTCTGATTCTTCTATTGTTTTTTTCCAGTTTTATTGAGATATAATTGACATATCACATTGTATTAGTTTAAGGCATACAACATAATAATCTGATAAATGTATACATTGCAAAATGATTACCACAATAAGTTTAGTTAACATACATTACCTACCATACAAATTTTTTTCTTGCAATGAGAACTTTTAAGATCTACTGTCTTAGCAACTTTCAAATATACAATATACGATATACTATATTGCATATGTTATATACAATATAGTATATCGTATATAGTATATTGTCATGATGCTATACATTACATCCCCAGGACTTAATCATCTTATAACTACAAATTTGTACCTGATCTCCTTCACCCATTTCAGTCCCCACTCCTGCTTCTGGTAGCCACCAATTTCTTCTGTTTCTTTTTTTATTTTTTTTTAAGCTGGAGATAAATTTATTATTTTTATTGATTGTCTGATTTCATTTTTTATTTTTTAAAATTTACATCCAAATTAGTTAGCATATAGTGCAACAATGATTTCAGGAGTAGACTCCTTAGTGCCCCTTCGCCCCACCCACAACCCCTCCCGTAACCCTCAGTTTGTTCTCCATATTTAGGAGCCTCTTCTGTTTTGTCCCCCGCCCCGTTTTTATATTATTTTTGTTTTCCTTCCCTTATGTTCATCTGTTTTGTCTCGTAAAGTCCTCATATGAGTGAAGTCATATGATTTTTGTCTTTCTCTGACTAATTTCACTTAGCATAATACCCTCCAGTTCCATCCATGTAGTTGCAAATGGCAAGATTTCATTCTTTTTGATTGCCAAATAATACTCCATTGTGTGTTTGTGTGTGTGTGTGTGTGTGTGTGTGTGTATTTATATATTTATATATACCACATCTTCTTTTTCCATTCATCCATCAATGGACATTTGGGCTCTTTCCATACTTTGGCTATCGTTGATAGTACTACTGTAAATATTGGGGTGCATTTGTCCCTTCAAAACAGCACACCTGTATCCCTTGGATAAATGCCTAGTAGTGCAATTGCTGGGTCATCGGTAATTCTATTTTTAGTTTTTTTGTGGAACCTCCATACTGTTTTCCAGAGTGGCTGCACCAGCTTGCATTCCCACAATCTCTTCTGTTTTCATGCATTTGTTTTTGTGGGTCTTTTTAGATTCCACATAGAAATGAAATTATACAGTATTTGTCTTTTTTTGTTTGATTTATTTCACTTAACATAATGCCCTCAAGATCCATCCATACTGTTGCAAATGGCAGGATTTCCTTCTTTCTTATGGATGAATAATATTTCACTGTGCACACACACACACACACACACACACACCTTCTTTATTCATCCATCCATCTGTGAATATTTAGGCCAATCTTGGATGACTCCAAGCTATACATAGCTAAGGGTGTTTGGGGGGGGCGGATTTCATAATCAGGTAAATTGGTACCACTATAAATTTACAAACTCCAATCTCAAGTAAGCCCTCAACTCCCTACTACCCACTTCCCTATGGTGTTTTTCCAGCCACCTCTCACTCTTCACTCTCCAAAACTTTGCCACTCCCTTCCAACTTTCAAAGTCTTCTGCCCTTGTCTTCCCCCTCACGCTTGAGAGTGTTTCTCAATCTTGTTATCCTGGAGGAAATAATTTTCAAGTCTCAGGTAACTCTTGCATAAAAATGTATTTAATCTATAGCTCATGACCCATTAAATCATAATGGGTAAATTATAGATTATTACAACTCAATAAAATTGTTTATGTTCTTTTGAATAGGCAAAAAAAAAAAAGATGCGGAAAAGAAAGAAACAGAAAAAAAGAAAAACAGAAGAGCGTAAAATATGATGGAGAGAAAGGGAAAAACAAGTATGCCATTCTTTCAGGCCAGCCTTTTAATGAATGAGGTGAAATTAGAGAAGACGAATAAAGGGTGAGCACCATATTCAAGGCAAATGTGTCTTCTTGCCAAGGGTGTTTTCTAAGTTGTTAGTGTACAAACCTCTGCAGAATCTGTTGCCTCATAGGACCTTCTGGTGGTCTCGAACCACTTGGCATTTCAAAGCACAACCAAAAGACAGAAGCTCCATAGATGATGTCAGATTTCTGGACACTTGCGTGGGGGGGTGGGGGGTTGTCGATGCATCGGCAGGCAATAAATTGTGTAGAAATTAAAAATGGAACATTACTCCCACCTGACATGAAAATATTCGTGGGGGCAGGGCGCCTGGGTGGCTCAGTCGGTTAAGCGACCGACTTAGGCTCAGGTCATGATCTCACGGTTCGTGAGTTCGAGCCCCGCATCGGGCTCTGTGCTGACAGCTCAGAGCCTAGAGCCCGTTTCAGATTCTGTGTCTCCCTCTCTCTCTGCCCCTCCCCTGTTCATGCTCTGTCGCTCTGTCTCAAAAATAAATAAACGTTAAAAAAAATATTCGTGGGGGATTTTGTTTTCCTATTGTAAAACTATTCTATGTGGCTCCCTTTTTTCTTCATCCACGTGGCAGGAAAGGCACCGAGAAGGCACACTGAGTGGCGTGGATGCTTTGTTAGAAAGCAAGACTTTAAAAAACCAGCGGTATCGATGGGGCACCTGGGTGGCTCAGTCGGTTAAGCATCCAACTCTTGATCTCAGCTCAGTCATGATCTTGCAGTTCGCGTGTTCAAGCCCCGCATTGAGCTCTGTACTAATGGTGCACAGCCTGCTTGGGATTCTGTCTTCCTCTCTGTCTCTGCCCCTCCTCCACGTGCGCTCTCTCTCTCTCTCTCTCAAAATAAGTAAATAAACACAAAACTTTTAAAAACCAGCTGTATTGAGATATAGTTCATGTACTGAAGAATTCATCCACGTATAACGTACAATTCACTGGCTTTGAGTATTTTCACAGAGTTGTACATCCTTTGTCACAAGCAATTTTAGGATATTTAGGCTTCGAAATATCCTAAATAGATTTCTCTATATTGCGCATTTCATATAAGCAGAGTCATACAATCTGCAGTCCTTTGTGCCTGATGTCTTTCATTTAGCGTGATGTTTTCAAGGCTCATCCATGTGATAGCATGGATCAGTACCGGCATGCTTTTATAATATTGAATCATAATATTCCCTTGTATGAAGACAGGCCATTGTTAAAATTAGTTCCAATTCCTACGTGTGTGACTTAGGAGAAAGGAATCATGGCAGGAAAAGAAAAGAAACCTACAGATATTTTTTTTTTAATTTAATTAAACTTTTACTTTTATTTTGAGGTAACTGTAGATGAAACCTACTGATATCTCCATGCTCACTTGAAGTTCTCCAGTGCTGGTTGACCTGAAAGGATTGCAGCCCCAAGAAGGGAACTATGGTAAAATTTTAAAAAGCATTTGGATCAGTCTCGTTTGATAAGATCAGGGATAAGATTATGTAAGAAGGAAGCACAGATTTTTTTTGAATACTATGTTCTATAAATATGTTTAATGTATATTTGGAGAGGAAAGTGGGAAACATACATTTGTTTCAATGCGAGTGCAAAATTTTCCTAGGACCACATGGTTGGGCACAATATAAATCCACCAGCCCTCAGGAGAAGCATAGCCCCTTGGAGAAGAGTCTCCAGGGGCTGTGAGACCATAAATCTGAAGCTACAAAGTGAGGGCAAATCCACAATCCCCATACAGATGCTGCTGTTCCTGCTGTCCACACACTGCTAGCCTATTGCTCGCTGATGTCTAGACCCTCTGACCACATCGTAGGTCTGTGCCCATCAGAGCCGCATATAATAACCACGTTCTCAGGCCCGGCCCAGAGCCAGGAGATTAGAGACTCAGAGCAGTGACAGCTACTGCTGAGCCAGCTGCTCTTGAACTTCTGCTAAGTATGGTACTTGCGCTTGATTGCAAAATGGTCTCAATTCTACACCCTTCAGGGCAGCTGGACGCTTTGCCGAGCGAATTTGAGCACCACACTGCCGGCAGGGTGACCTGCCCCCTTGTTTAACGCCGGACTCCACCACGTGATCTGCTTTGGCCAATGGGATGTCAGCAGACCCCCGAGCAAGCCAGCTGAACTGGTGCCTGGATGAACCCAGCCAAGATCAGCCCACAAGCAGCCACCCTTGACGTGAGAGCAATCAGCAGTTCAACAGAGCCCCAGACTCCAGACATTGGGACGCGAGCAAATGTTATTGTTGCACGTCGCTGAGGCTTTGTGGTTGTTTGTTACTGGCATAGAATGGTGACGGATAACTAATAGAGGACCTTCCCAAAATCATTCTTTTTTTTTTTTTAGGTTTATTTATTTATTTTGAGAGACAAAGTATGCACGCAGGTGGGGGAGGAGCAGAGGGACAGGGAGAGAGAGAGAATCCCACGCAGGCTCTGCACCCTTAGCACAGAGCCTGATGTGGGGCTCCGTCCCATGAATCCTGAGATCATGACCTGAGCCAAAATCAAGAGTTGGGTGCTCAGCCAACTGAGCCACCCAGGTGCCCCCACAAGATCATTCTTAAAACCACTGATTAACTCTTGTTTTTTATTAGTAAATAGAACTTCCACATTCTTGCCTCATGCATTTCATCCCTGGGTTTCTGATTTTCTCAGACCTCATCCAACATTCTAGTTCCTCACACGTGCCCTCTACATATCCTTTTTCCTGCTTTTACCTTCTGTTTTATACACCAGTGGCTCATTATACCAATTGTCTCTCATTCCTTCATAATACAATGTGAACAAGAGAGCAAAAAAAAAAAAAAATGAAAAAGACAGAACTTCAGTGAATTGACTGTTCAGCTGGAAGATTGAGATATAGAATGAATGAATGAACTAGAAAATGGAAAACATTGATTGCTTTACATTTTCATCCACTCCACGTTCATCATAGAATGCCTTCACATTGTGGCAGGACCATTATTAACCTGTCTTAACTACACCTGGAGAACTTTTCAGTGATTGCTTTCATTAGAGGGTATTAATATGAGCTGCAGAATCTGAAGCAGGGCAGAAAGGAATAAAGAAGGAGAGGAAGGGGGGGAAGTGTGGCTTCCTGCCTCAGCCAGCCAGGGTTCAACCGGCCCTTTTTTTTTTTTTTTTTTTTTTTTTTTTTTGCAAAAGAAGCAGTAAATACCAGTGATCCATACTCAAGTACCAAATGTCACTAAACCACTGTGATGGCTGCCCTAAAGGAGATCAGCTGTTTCTAGGGAAGCTTGCCCTGTGTTTGGAAAAGGAAGACAGAAACAAGAGGCTGAACACAATAAATAGAAAATTAAAGCTGGGCAAGGAAGTGGTTGTGATAGACGTGTGAGAAAGGAGACCTGCTAACCTCCTCGAGCCTCTGATTCCGAAGAAGAGGTGCATAGACCTTATGCTATCACATCAGTCTCACTCTGTTCTCCCTGAGACGTCTTGCCTGGTCATGGCTGCTGGGAAGCAAGATAACTGGGAAATTTAGAACAGGGGCTCAGAAGTCTCTGTTTGTCCTGGTGTCGTGCACACATGGGGCGCTTGAAGCTGTGGGGTTGCTTGTCTGCCTGATCCAGGCGGGGGGTGGGGGGAGGGTGAAGAGACAGCTGGGGGCGGGCGGGGGAGGAGGCTGATGGGAGGCAAGAGACATAGGGAGCATGAGTGCTGGAGGGCTTCTGCTCGGTTCTTGTTTTCTGATTCGAGCCCCTCAAAGAAGGGCCATTTCCACCCTTGGGTTCTGAGAGATACCCTTGAATCTTTGTAACCACCCGTCACCCATACTTAAGCATTTGAGTTGTTTCCTATCACACCTAAAAGAGCTGTAACTAACACAAGTAATAGTCCAAGAATGGGAACAGGGAAATAATCCCTAGCCCGGTTATCTATTTTCCACTCTCCCTAGGCTTTTTCCTTTGTCTCTGTCTCCAGTTCATGGAGATCCCTCTCTCCTCAGTACTAATTCTTGCAACTTCTCAATTATTCCTTGGGCCTGTGTTGTCCTCTTCTGCTTTGCTATCTACTCTCGTGTGTCAGATGGCACACGGTACCAGCTGCTGGTCGAGCTTTCCGGCCGTTGAGTGGGCAGTGTTAACTCACAAGAGGACTCCGTTGTGTTGGCAGAAGGAAATGTCATGGTGAATTAGTATAAATGAAGTGAGTTGAGTGTAGGAGTGCTGGCAACACTGACTCCATCTTTGGCTCTCAGTCTTGTTCATGCCCATCAGTGATCCCCCCGTCAGAACCACGAGTTCCAAGTTCTGTAGAAGTATAACTTATGCCCTGACCGGAATGCGTAAAGGCTTCTTCTGATCTTCCCTAAAGTGGCACACAGACGCCCCACTTTAGGTAACTGGTAGACAGCCTCTGGTGCACCGGTGGTGCCATATTAGATGTCTAACCCGTGACCTCGCCACCACGCCCCTTGCTTTATAGAAGCTGAGGATTAAGGCCTGGACTTGGCGGAGAATAGCTGAGTAGGATCTCCATCTTCTGTCTGCCTGATGCCGCTGTCAGTAAGTTACCCTGAGTAAAACTGTGTGAATGGTATGGAGTGGCTTGCTTTGTTTCTCGGTCTCGAAGTACCTTATGAGTTTGGAGGATATGCTACTGCCCCTCCTTCACGATGTGACAGTTGAGACAGTCGATTCGGCAGGGAACGTGGTGTTGATGCAAGCGGACGCAGGCAGAAGGGGAAAGGTTGGGGTGTGGAATGTTCTGTACTGTGCCCACTGAAGGGCTAATGGGAACTAAGGACAGAGTTCGACCAAGGAGAGTTGCGTTTTGGGTGAAGGCTAAGCTGCCCACGTGCCCCCCGTGCCACTTGACTGGCTGGGCGGTGGGGTTCCAGCCTGATGACAATGATGCCATGAGCAAAGCCACATGCAAACGAGGTTAAGGGTGATCAGGATAATCGGAGACAAAGCAACAGTTGGTGCCTCTAACCCCACCTCGGTGGGGGGCAGGAGAGCGAGGGGAGCGGGTCTAGTGCAGCAAAGACAAGGAAAGAAGACTGAGGGATGCGGCGAATAAACAAAAACGGGGCAAAGAGATTATGACAGGGTGGCTATTTGAGAGTAGGTGGGTAGGGTATCTGAATTAGTTCAATACAAATGAATAAAATTTAGTTTTATTTACAGTAACAAACTTTTATTCCTCAGGCTTTTACTGCATCACCAGGAGCTCTGCCTCATGACCAAGTGTGAAAACCACTGCAGCGGGGACTATAAAGAAACACAAGACCAAATCCAGTAACCATCCAGGGCATTGACCATCTCCTAGAAGGGTAAGCAGAAAGCTTGTTGAAAGTGCTCATTGAACACGAGACAGAGTAAATTCAATAGATTTCTCCGAAGACTGCTCTCTAAGTGGTTTCTCCAAGCCTCCTTGGACACACTGAACCAGTATAAATTCATCTTTGTTGGAACTAGCCTTTTGATTCTAGGAGTCTATTTGGGGAGCCCTGCCAGTGAGTGCTAATTATCACCTGACAATCAAATCTCCCCCATTCAGGGTCCAGACATTCTTTTCTTTATCTTTTCCAAAGCAGAATCCAACAAGCAACTGGGGCAGCGGCTGGAGATGGAAGGACACCTCACATTTGCATAATAATAGCTAACTCTGAATTCTGTAAGGCATGGACAATGACTTCTAGGGGTCAGGCAATTAAAGAAATTCAGAATCACTTGGGGGTGGACTTGGGAGTCCTTCACCTGATTCTTTTCATATCTCCAACATTCCCCGCCCCCCCCCCCCCAACCTTGGATTTTAAAAAGCAAAGATGCCTTCTCTCCAGAAAGGTTTCCCTGGTGGAAGCAGAAGAAGCCTCCGGGAAATGAACTTCTTAGGAGATAATGACATCAGTCCAGGGCCATAGTCCCCGGCCTAGGGGTGACGGTGGTGAGGGGTGAGGTGTGAACCACAGGCAGCATTTCTTCCTCTCACACAAGGCAGGTAGGAACTACTCAAGGTGGGAAAGTCAGCTCTGGGGAGAGATGGCAGGAGGGGACAGGCTGGAAGGGAAACCTTGGATGGGCACATGGGAGAAAGCTGCTTCCCCACTGCAGGGTGCTAGAGAAACAGGGCCAAGCACCCAAGGTCTCATTCATCCTGTTTTGTTGGGGTAGGGGAGAGGGAGAGAGGGAGGTGGTCAGAGTTGCTGCAGGGCTAACCAGGGGTGATGAGAAGCTTTCCTCAGAACTGGAACCACCCTGCTTCAGCGAAAACAGCCTCCACGGGGCCTCCGGGGCCATTTGGCTCTGGTGCACTGGATCCCGAAGGTTCGCAAATTCCTCGCTGCTCAACGTGTGGTCTGGAACCAGCAGCATCAGCCTCACCTGGGAGCTGGATAACAAGGCAGGACCTCATCGGACCCCACTGCGATCTGCTGACCGAGAGTCTGTGTTTCAGCGAGACCCGCAGGTGACTCACGTGCACACCCCTGCACGTGCCTCTGCAAAATCCAACGGAAGAAACGTTGACTTTCTGAGAGAAATAAAAAGCCCTCCAGACTTTAACCGTGGGTGTTTGCCCGTGGGCGTGCATGTGCTGTGGGGGGGGGGGGGTGGGCACTGGGAAAGGATGCCATTCCTTATGGTGGATGCCCTGAGGATTAGATGCTGTTCCCAGTGTGAAGGACATTAAGTTTTACGGAGTTTACCCCCTACAGCGTGCACGGCAGGTTAGGGTTAGGGACCCATAGATCATCTTGCGACCTTTCCTCCTGCCCCCACCCGGCCACTCTGGCTCCCGAAGCCCCGATCCAGCCCACCGCCCAGTCTCCTTTCCATGCGTGTTCCTTAGGCTTTTCCTGCAGAACTGCCCTTCTCCTATTTTGTCTTCCAATCAAGTTGATTGTATGTGCCTTCCCAGAAATGCAGCTGTTGCTTGCTCGTAAGAGAATAAGGAAATGAGAGGAAGAGAGAAGAGGAAAAGGTAGCCCAGACTGACGGCACATTGTATGGGGCCATTTCAACCATATTGCCTGGGTCTGGTGTGGTGAAGCCGGACACAGAGCAAGTGAGAAAAACTGGAGATTTTTACAGTTTGTTATTCCCAGACCCCCTGGGAGCACGTAGCAGGCCACGCAGGGCCACTCAGGGGAAGCGATGGTGGGTTGTAAGGCAGAATGGGGGGAGGAGGGTGCTGGCCAGGAGCCTTTAGTGTGGTTTTTGAGAGAAGTTAGGGGCGAGGCAGGGTAAACAGGTTCTGTATTGGCCAGTCTGAACAATTTCAGCGGGCTCCCGGGCATGGGGGCTCTCTGGTGGTTTGGTGCCTGGACCGGCAGGTGTGGGGGGATTAGAGCAGGTGCACAGTGACCTAGAGTAGGAGCCCCAATGAGGGAGGTGGGTGGGGCTGTGGACTTAACCCATTACTCAAAAGCGAACCGGACCTCTCATCAAGGCTTTAGAACTGGGTCAATACGGCATTTAAAAAAACAAACAAACAAAAAAAAAAAACAAAAAAAAACTATGCCACAGGCAGTCTCCAAGTGGAGTGTGTTCCCATATTATCTCATCGAATCCAAAAGAATAGGTAGGTACCCCCAAGTCCCGGTTACCTTTTACTGCATAAGCAAACACCTCCAAACTTAGTGGCACAAAACCACCGCCATGGATCATGCTCGCAGATTCTGTGGGACAGGAGGCTGTCGGCACCATGATGTGAGGCTCTCAGCTGGCGTGACTTCCGTGACTGAAAGAGCTGGGGCTGCGGGGCCCATCCATGAGGTGGCTGAGCTGGTGTGGCTCGGGGATGGGCTTAGTTGGGACTAGAGAGCAGCATGTTGACCTGTGGCCTTTCCAGCGTGGTGATCTCCACCTCCTCAGACTTCTCGCAGGGAGGTTGAAGGTTCCAAGAATGAGTGTTTCTAGCAACCAAGGTGGAAACCGTATGCCCTTATAATCCAGCCTTGGAGGTCACCTAGTGTTCTTTCTGTCCCCAGTGCTTTGGCCAGAGCAGCCACAGCCTCCTCCCCAGACCACAGATTCAGTGAGAGGGGACACAGACTCTATCTCCTCATGGAGGCATGTCAAAGACTTCGTGGCCATGATTTAAAGCCGCCACAACATATTATAGCAAATGGATGCCCAAAGAGGTAGGTGACCTGCTCAAGGTCAGGGTTTTGCCGTGAGTATAAGTACATCAGACTTGAGGCACTTAGAATAGCATGGCTTTCCGTGACAGGCATCGAAAAGGCCGGAGAGAAATGTTCAATTAAAAAGATGCCTGTTCTCTTTTAGGAAACTTACTTCCAATTTCCTACTCCTGAACTGCCTCTCCTCCTGATGTTCAGCATCTACTGAGCAGTGAGAGGCTGGGGGACATCAGAGGACCGTGAACTTCTGCTATTACAATCTGCTAGAAAGGCCGCTCCTGTTAACTTTAATTTAATTCCACACACTTGCACTGAGTGTCTACAAACAGGCACAGCATCACGTGGCCAAGCACAAGAAGCCCTAAGTCCAACTGCCTGCTTGAAATCCCATCTCTTGCCCTTCCTAGCTATGTGACAGTCACGAGCAAGCTACTTCAACTTCTGGTGCCTCAGTTTTCTTGACTGTAAAGGGAAGATAACGGAATCATCTTATGACACTGTAGTGAGGATGAAATCTAGGACCTGGCTGGTGCACAGAATGCACTGTGTCAGAGTTTGCTGGTATTTTCTTCTGTGTAAGTGAAGGCCTGCTTCTTCCTGCTACCAAGGGTGGGATAGGCCTGGGGCAGGTGTGGAAGGATGGTACAGGAGTAGCAGTATCACTGGATTGGGCTGTGAATGCCGAAATAGAGATGCAGACGGGTGTGAGATCAAAGCAGAGGGAGCTAGAAAAATGGAATATTGACTAAATTGTAAAACTATGGACCCGTGTGTATTAGGCTTCTGGGGCTTTGCCTAGGCCTCCAGTTTTCAAAACTTACTCATTTTTTTTGAGTTTATTTTGAGAGAGAGAGAGAAAGTGCAAGTGGGGGAGGGGCAGAGAGAGAGAGGAGAGAGCGAGAATTTCAAGCAAGTTCCACACTGTCAGCCTGGATCCTGATGCGGGGCTTGAACTCATGAACCATGAGACCATGAGCTGAGCCAAGGCTGGATGCTTAACCAACTGAGCCATCCAGGTGCCCCCAAACCTACTCCTAATAGCCATGACTCCAGGGTGGGAGTTATAATCATAGCTGGGCTTCAGAGACTGCTGAATGTAGTCTTTTATGAAAAGGGAGAGTCACTTGCAAACCCACGAGGACTGGAGGCTTCTTGACTCCCTTTCTAGACCAAGGGGCTCATGAAACAGGGTGATGCTTAATTAGATTTAATTTATGGCTTGATCAGGTACAACTCTGCCTGCCCTCCATCCTTGATGTTTGGAAGGCTATTGTCTTCCCAACTGCAAGCCAGCTTCCTGAGGAAGGGATGGTGGGTCTCACTCAATCTGCCTCCAGCTGAAGTTCTTGACTCTCGTGTGGTCTTTGAGAATTTCAGGCAAACGTTCCATAGCAGTGCCCTGTGGAACCACAAAGAAACATTTCCATTGAGGAATTCACAGATAAAACACCCCTGGCATGGTATCTACATGCCATTTAAGGGTGAAGTTCTTGCTTTCTTTCCTATTTCTCTTGCCCACCCCTGTGCCTGGTACATAATGAAGACTTCATAGCGATTTTTTTCAGTGAGTGAATGAATGGATGAATGAATGAATGAATGAATGAATGAGGAAGGTGTGTGTGGTTGGTGTCACCAAGTTGAAATTCATAACCCGAGGCCTAGATCTGTGCGAAGCAAGCTCAGCAAGTAGGTGGCAAGGCCAAGAACCAGAATTGAGGCAGGCTGTCTCTCCCAGTTGAGACACTCAGATATCTGAGCCAAAAATGTAGGGGAAACATCAGTGTTCAGAATCAGATGGAAGAGGATGTTTTTGGTTGCCAGTAACAGAGACCCTGATTGAAACTGATATAAACAATAAGTGAACATATAAGGTCCCATGGCTGAAAGTGCCAGAAGTGGGTGGACTTCAGGACTCTTTGATTCAGCATCTCAGTTGGATCCAGGGCCATGTTCTCAGGGACCTAGGTTCTTTTCTTCTCTTTCTCTGTTCCTGGGGGTTGATGCTCTCTAAAGCCTGGCTTCTCACACAGTAGCCAGCAGCATTCAGGGGTGTCTTTGTTCAGGTCTAGCCACTGGCTGTCTACAACTATCAACAAGGGGTCTGGGAGTCAGGATGATTGAACCACCCTGAACCAACCCCTCTGGCAAGAATAATGTCAGCCAGTGGATGGATTAAGCTACATTAACTCAGTCATTGTGGTAAGGGAAAGGGTGCTGGGGTGGGGGGTGCTCTTAATCCCCACTGATCATGGAGGTCAATATGCGGTGGTGGTGCCGGGCCTGGACACTGGGGAGGTGAGCACAACACCCAGTGGGGGAGGACTGTCTAGTGGAGTAGACCTCCCATGGCTGCTTCCCAGCATTGTTTGCATATAGCCTTGAATGAGAAAATGGGGCTGTATTGATTATGCTTCCTATACTAAAATTTCTATTTTCATTTTTTACAGCCCTACTATATGCTTCTGCTAGTTGATTCAATACCGTTGTGCCTCTGTGATATGTTAGACCTATGGAGGAGAGGGATCTCAAGACAGATGAGGGCTCTGTATCATTCAAATGCCTGTCTTCCCTACAACAGCTTGGGGAGTAGGCATCTCCTCAAGCATTTCCATTTTACATATGGAAAGTGGCTGTTTGGTGATTTAAGGAGGCAAAGCTGAGAGCAGATGTCAAGCCTGCCTCAGTCCTGAACCCAAGCTCATCCTACCTCAGAACCACACTGCTCCTCACTCAGGCTGTAGAACCATCTGAACTTAGCGGGAGCTGGAGCCATCAACAGTTGCCCACGACACACGGCAGAAGGAAGAAAGGGTGATGTACTATCACTGGCAAAAGAAGCAATGCTTCATTTTGAAGGATAGTGGACACAGAAGCAAAAATGTCCAATTCTTGGGAGAGGTGCCAGGGCTGGGCTGGTGGTCCTAGGCAGAGTGATAAAGTGTGCAAAATGGTCCCCCAGTGCCTTCTCTCTAGTTCTCCTGTGGTATTAACCAGGTGCTCCCAGGGAGCTCCTCGTACCTCTCCGTCCTCCACCCTGTATCCCTGCATGCGTTTCTCTCTTTTGAAGCCTAAGTCAGGACCCCATTAGGGAGCTGAGGCTAACAATTTCATCAAGTAAGTGCTAACAGGTTTTAAGGACACCCCTGGATCATGCGTTTGCATTTTGCAAAGGCAGTTCAAGGAGAGCAGAATGGTTGACTCCACAGATGTCTGTAGAGATACCGGGACACAAATGGTGCGAGTGCCCTCAGCCTCCAACCTTGACGCTTCATGCTTTACAGCCCCGCCATGCTGTGGACCAGGCAGGGCAGTGCAGGGGAGAGTAAAGGTGTCCCAAGAAAGGAATATTCCTGTCTACAGCAGGGCCAGGCAGTAGAAGGGGCAAGCCTTTCTTGGGCAAACCAACAGCAATATTCCGTCCAGCCTCCACACACACACACACACACACACACACACACACACGCACACACACAGAAAAATGCTGCCAGGCAGAATTTCAGGTAGTGTTGCAGAAAGGTGCCACAAAGATTGTCCTCAGGAAAGAGGGGCTTCTTGTGCCCCTTGTATACCTGTGTCAGTGGGGATAGCCACTTGCATGGGGAGGAAATGCAGCTAAATGTTGATAATAAGAAAATTGGAGAGGGCAAAACAAAACACAGCTGCTCCAGGGTGTAATCAGTGGTGGAAGAGGGAGGGGCGGGGGAGGGGGAAGGCAAAGTGAGAGAGAGAGGCTGGGGAGGGAGGGAGGGGAAAAGAAAGAGGGCATGCAGATGTTCAGCCGGAGAGGCGGAGAGGCGGCTGTCTTGCTCTCAGATGCCCTGAGGGAAAGGGCTGGGGGAAGAGAGGGAAGTCTAGCCATCTGTTTTAAGCTCTTGTGGCACTGAGCCTGCTTTCTCTCTCACTTTGCCTCCTTTCTTCTCCACCCCCAAATTATGCTCTATTGATTGCTCTGGCCTTTGCAAAGCCTCAAGGCTCTTCTCAGACTCCAGCCCCCAGGGAGTCCTCAGCTCTGTCCCCCTTTGCTCCAGCAGGAATGTGGCCCCAGCAGCTCCCCCAGTCCAATGAGGGGATGGTCAGCCCCCCTCAGAGCCTGGGCTTATTCTGCTGCGTGTCCTCTGTCTCAGCCAGAGGCTCCGGGGCCAGGGCCACTGCGGGGCTCCACCTTGTGCTTCAGGGAGTGGTCCAGCACCCCTGCCCAGAGCCCCGCCTCGGTGCACCCTCACTGCCTGCTCCAGCCACCTCCCGCCACCCCCACATGCCATCCAAGCGCCATCCACACTTCACAACACTCCCTAGATACCCTCAGCCCTCGGGTCAAGATTCAAACCTTCCTGCACTCTGACTCATGCCCCCCCCCTTCTCTCCCTTTCACCTCTCATTACCCCTGCTGAAGAATTACAGCTAGTAGGGCTGTCCCATGTGTGGTCTCCTCAGGGAGGTTCTCTGTTTCCATGCCTTCAAGTGCCAGCAACGTCCCGGGGGCTGGAGGAGAAGGTCCCTCCAGAGGGCTCTAGTTCTTTCCTCCCAAAGCCCCTGGTGAATGACTTCCACAAGAAGTCCTATCTTCCTTCTACCTTCCCGGTTTTCAGAATGAGAAAATTGGGCATGTAGTTGAAAGAGTATTGGCCTGGGAATTAGACTGGTGCTTGGAACACAGGCTCTGCCACTAACTGGCAGGGTAGCTTTGGGCAGTTTTTGTGGGACATGAAGGGAACCAAAACTGCAGGCTCCTTCCAGCAGAGCGCCAGAGCCCCAAAAGCTTGTTTTGTAATGTCCCATTTTGTTACTTGCTGACCTGCTGCATTTCCTGGGGGAACCAATTAGCCCTTCTCTGTATTTCTTCT
This sequence comes from Acinonyx jubatus, assembly GCF_027475565.1. Lineage (NCBI taxonomy): Eukaryota > Metazoa > Chordata > Mammalia > Carnivora > Felidae > Acinonyx > Acinonyx jubatus. The sequence continues at coordinate 74,021,371 of NC_069392.1, forward strand.
CCCATCTTTAATTTTGGCACTAGAGAGCATTCAGTATTGTGCCATTCAACAATAAGCATCTCTTTTTAAAAGTGCAAAATGTCATTTTCATCATACATAAGGCACATTGGGTCAAAGCAGCAAAGGCGCGTGGTGACCCCCACCTCAATGGACAAAACAAAACTTTTGGATGGATATAAAACCTGCACCGTAAGCAGGCAAATCTGCTCTTGGTGCCAGGCAGCCTGTAGGGGGCCCTTGTCCTACCTACCCCCATGCTCTGTTCTGGCCCTCTCTGAATCGTTTCTGAGTGCTGCCCTGAGCTGGGTGCCCTTCGCGATGGCTGCTGACAAGCACATGTGCTGGAGGAAACTAGAGTCCGAGGAATTCTTGGATGTTCGGTTATGTGCTGAAAAGATGTCAGGCTTCAGGTAGAGGTGAAATCTGAGACTTCGGTTTCCTGCAGAGAGCAAAGGAAGAAGGCAGAAATATTGAGGCTAAGAAGTCAGGGAGAAACAAGAGAAAGTGATTCACTTGGGGTGTGGAGGGGAGACAGCCTTGGAGCCATGATAAGAGACGGAATAAAAGCAGACACACAGGCTTGTAAAGCCAAAGAAAAAGGACTTTGTAAGATAGCATGAGTTAAGGATGGACACATGCTTTGACCTTCCAGCCAAGCCCTTCCAGGTGGATGTGGGGCCTTGTTCTTTCTCAAAGATGGACCTTGCTCCTGATGGACAAAATCCACAATATGGATGAACTGCTTGGGACATAATAAAATCATTTAAAGTACATTCTGGAGGAGTCCGTCCTTTTCCTGTATCGTTTTATTCTTAGCAAGGGCTTCTAACTTTGTATCTGATATGTCTAGTAGCCAGAGAAAGTCCCAAACTGACAAAATCTATGTGGTCTGGAAGCCAAATTGTGAAATTGGCAAAGCCGGTCTTTGCTTTCCAGCTCTCTCTTTTAAGACTGCCTCCCCCACCTCCTATGTTTTCAGTGATACCCCTCCTATCTTTATTTTCATTACCTTCTCTCTCTCTCTCTCTCTCTCTCTCTCTCTCTCTCTCTCTCTCTCTCTCTCCCCCAAAAGCTCTGACTACCTTCCTTTTATAATGGGAATACATCTGGTAAACCTATTCATACGGTCAAGTCTTAAGAACTTATTTTCTTCTTTCCTCCAAGGGATTACATCACTGATAGCATCATTTTTGATACCAGTTGGAAACCATCTGGTTAGGGGACCTTGTCCAAAGCTGTAACCCTTGATGATGTAGAACAAATCTTTCCTCCCTACAAGCACAGACCCATTGAGTGCAAAGCCCATGGGAAGAACTATTTTGCGACTCATGACAGGAGTTAACATGGTACATTGGCTTCCATTCCAGCTTGGAAACCTCACTGTGTGACATGATGCACATTTCTTAACCTCTTTATGTCTCAGTTTCCTCATCTGAAAAACAGTCAAACAAATGGTACTTCCCTCATGGAGTTATTGTGGGAATGAGATAATGACAGGCACAAAGCAAGTGCTCAATAAATATTTTCCATCACGCTTTTTAAAATTGGAGGTAGATGTAACACGGAAACCGACATTTGGAAATCAAAAAAATTCTGAATTCTGAAACACAACTAGCCCTACAGGTTTTGAGTAAGGAAAGGTATGCCTATAATGAGTCATGTGAGGGAGTAATTGCTTTTCCTGATCTAAATGTCACTACACACTCCCCTCCTGTATCTCAGTTTTTTAAACTTCCACTTCCTTTGAGATCCTGATGCACAAATATGTTTATACCCCAGAGAGTGAATTTCTGAATGTCAGTCAACAAACAAATATCCATTGTCTGGGTGCACCAGAACCATCTGGGGGAGAGTGGCTTAAGAAACACATTTCTAGGCCCATATTAAAGTATTTTAATTAAATAAGAATGGTGTGGGCTTGAGAATTTGAACATCTTTAAAGGCCTTCATATGAATCTGATGCCCAAACAGGTCTGGAAAAAATGGCCCAGTACTCAGTAGCAGTACTTTAAAAAAACTCAGTGAGTTGCTCCAAGTATTTGGTTTTATGCGAGCCTTTACTCATTATCAATTATAGTTTGTTAAGAATCACATCCGGAGAGCTCTAGTACCGTGGTGCAATCATCTGACATGCAGAAATAGATAGCAGGGTAGACACCTATTGGATTTCCAGCCCAACAACATCCCTTGCCTGGGAACTTCCTCTCCTGCTACATGGTTCTCATGTTATCTTACACCTTGACAACAGTTGGTTAGTCACAGGAGAAAAATGTTGCTATATTTAAGACATTGAATCTGTTCTTTGAGATTCTTGGATCTGGAATGAAAAGGGTTCAATCATTTCCCCCCTGCTGTGGCTATAAGTTCCAAAGTTGGAGACATACCTAGTTCTCTGCTATGTGGAGAAATGGAGACTTTGGAGAGGTGGAGGAACGTAGCTGACACCCGAGTGAAGAAGAGATAAGGGACAAATAACAGCCTTGATATTGTCACATTCTTAGTACAGACTGTTCTTGCATCTCAAGTGAATTCTTGTCCTTTTAGTGTCTCTGTGAAGTATGACAAATTCCCTCCCAATTAATGTCTCATTTTTCTAGGTTGGGTTGGTCTCTATCATTTATAACACAAAGAGAGTCCCAATTATTATCATTGTCACAATATTAAAATAGCTTTTCAATTTAAAAATAAACTGGAAATAAAAATAGTGTTTACAAAAATGGAATTTTATGTGCGATTGCAAAATGAACTTCAACAGACTTCCTAGAACTTGTATATCACCCTTCAGATCCAGAGCTGAGAAAATATTGCCCCTGGACACATGGTGGGTGCTTTTCTTGTCCATGTACCTTTAAGTCCATGTAATATCCTTACACCCCACCCACCACAGATCATGAGGACAGATCGATCTCCAACTTTTTTTTCTACAGCACCAAGCTCAGGTATATCCTAATCCATTCCTCCTTTTTTAAATACTTATAAAAATATCTATATTTGTCCTTTTTTGAGTAACTGTGTCTGACTTGTTGTGTTCTAGATGTGTATTGTTCTCTTGGCTTTACACTCAGATCTCACTAGATGGCTTTACCTTAGGGACATTTCCTTCCAGATGTTTTTGCCCTGAACCACTTTAGGTATGCCACACCTTGGGTAAGATGCAGTTTGGGCAACTTGAGATGTGATATTGAACTATGATCAATGGTGTGATAGAGTCAGCTTGTACACTAGCTCATAGCACCTGATTGTGTATATGTCCTCCCACTTTTGTATTCAGTGCCATCTCGTGAGTCGCTTGAAGTCAGCCATGGTGGGAGAACTATTTATATCGTGGAAATTAGAAAACACAAGTCATGTTTGTTTTCTCTGAAAAATGCTTAGAGATTTTAAACATTTACCAACATATCACTAGCCACCACCCACTTAAATCATTAAAAAGGGGAACCAATTTTGACATGTCTGTTAAGTATATATGAATATTTATAATCTTAATTATTATTTTACTTTTTTTTTTTTTGGTCAAATAGTCCATCAAAATAATCAGATGTGTTATAGAGAACACTTAACTGCATCCCCTACTCAGGCTGTCCAGTCACTACTGTTGCTAATATCAGCACCATGGACAGCGACAGTAAATCCATAAAGTGGCCAAGATTAGAAGAACCAAAAATATCTCAAAGTTAAGGGTCTGGGACTGGCAGTGGGTTGAAAATTAGAAGAGAGTAAGGAATCTAAGAAGGAAGAAGTAAGGGAGTATCTACTAATATCCAGGGCATTTCCTAGGCAACATACCCTGGATTTAAGTGTCAGGGTAAAAGCAGAAACCAGAAACCATGGATGTAAACAAACATAAGAGCATCAGCCTTATACAGCAATCAATGAAGGCAATTAGTTACAAATAGGTGAAAATGTAAGTTTCATGGTAAAATGTATGGCCCAACTATAAAATAGGTGGTCAGAAAATAGCCAAATCATGGGAAGTGGAGGATAAATACAAGAGAGTATAAGACATAGGAGACGGTAGCAGCAAGATGGTCTATATACAAGGCAGAGAGTGTGGTGTGATGAAAAGAACACAGGATGAGATTTGCCTTAGCTCTGCCGCTAATGTGCTGAGTGACCTTGGTCAGATCACTTGACCTTTCTAAACCCTGGTTTTCTCATCTGTGAAATGAGGATATTGAACTATATGATCTCTGAGGTTCGTATTAGCTCTATGACTTTGTGGAGAATTTTGCCCAAGCCAGAAAATTTCTTATATGCCCTCGTAGGAATTGGAAGTGGAATCCAATAAGTGGAACCCTTGGACTAGAGTAGAAATTAACATGAGGTCCACTGAGATTTTGGCTTTCACATTTCATTGAGACAATAAATTAGGATAGGTATTTGGAAGGGAAAAGAAAAAAAAAAGACACTAGTATCCCAAAGAGATTCAGCCCCCTGAACCCATGGGTGTCCCCAAATAACTATCAAATGAATTAAATCTGAGACACAGTGTGATTTTACTGTCTGCTCCTTAATGCATTGTCGTAATCCAAAAATCAGTTCTATGTTACAATTATTTGGAACTGAACTTCACTTAAGTGCCAATTTTAAAGTCTAAGGTTAATCCAGATACAGAGGAAAAAAAGAGAATTCTTAAATACAACCTAACCCACAACACACAACCTAGTGAGAAGCTCAGAAAATATGTTTGAAAAGAAATATCCTCAGAACTGACTATAGAGATGAATGAACCACAAGTCCAGAAAATTGGTCAATTATTTATCAGAATTAATGAAAAAATGAAGCTGAATTTCAGAAAACTTCACCTGAGTTTATATTATTGATGTCCATAAAAAGCATTTAGGTAAGAAAGGAGCTATATAGAATTCAACTCTTTCTTTGAAGAGTTGTCACACTACCCATGAGTGATGGGTTAGAATCAAATACCACATTTTGTCAAGTTTGGAATGTACAAGGGCAGGTGATCTGTTATGAGAAGATCATGTATTGATATATGATCTAACTGCCATTCTGAAACACAAGCAGACATTTAAGGAGCTTCTGTGAAGGTACTGAGGACGCCATTTATAGCACAGACATCCAGAGAAAGAATTATGTCAGTCCCTGATAAATAAGACTCCTACTGTGCCAAAGGAGAGGGACACATGTCTGGAGAATGTAATCCCAGGTCCTTCATTGTAGATTATAGGTTTATAGAAACACAGTGTTATTTAAAGTGTACAAGCATTTTCTTCAAATGCTTATTTAGTTTAAAGTTGACTGTCGTGGGCATGAAGAAATCTAGACGTAACATGGAAATCCATGTTATTGCCCATAACTAGAATCTTTTTCTCTATTCTCCTCTCTCCTCTTTTAAAGGTTGTATCAGCTCACATAATGAGATTATATTGGATCCAACTCTTATTATATAGCCACTAATAGGAAATGTTCCTGTCTCAAAGACTTTTTTGCCCTAATAATCTGACCTTTAAATCACCATAGAACTTTAAATTCTTAGAACTTGATTGAACCTTGAAAAAGCATGTGCTCTGGCTGATGGTTAGGTGGTGACATAATTAGATAAATGTCTCTTGGGAGAACTGAGTATACCTGAGGTAGGTGCAAGGATTTGCATGTGATAAATGTAACAAATTAGCAATCATAGTGATCATGGTGTTAAGTATGACCATCATCCAAGCTTTCAACAAAGGCTAAGACTGCTCTTTGCCCTCACTGTAGTAAGCACTATACATGCAGTTGGTCGTGGAGCCTGGCACTGTGCCCACTCTTAGAGAGCTCACAGGGTGATGGGAGGAACTAGCAAGTAAATAACTAAAGAACATTAAACTTTGAGGAAACTTTGGGGTAGTAGAACTGTCACCAAGAAAAAAAAATTAAAGGTTGTCAGGGAGCATTCTGGAATAGCCAGAGGGTTGAAGAAAAATTTGCCATGGTCTGTTCTCATTTCTAGGATTTCATAATTTTTGGTTCATGTGACTTTCATAAAGGGCTTTAATGAGGAGCCACGGGAGGAGGGGGTGTGAGGGGGGAAGATTAACAAGACATTGTTGGTGCCAAAGAATAAGCCATTTTGTGTAGTGACACCCATATTATGGTGTCCATTGGGGGCAGGGGTTTTCAGTGACTTGCATTATGAGGCAAGGGTTGAGATTCAAAAGCTGTCATCACAAGGAGACTCAATACTGCATCAGGAGCACACTAGTCATCTGCTTTAATAGTATGCAAACAACCTTGTCAGGTAGTGGATGAGCTGGCTGTGAGTCAAGCTGTCATATTCCAAGACAATTGAATTGATTTGTGTTTGCATTCTTCTTCTGTTTCTAATGCGTATGGAAAATAAAAAGAGATGCTTTTCCATTTCTCTCTTCTGCAAGGGATCACCATATTCCATTATATTCTGGTTATTCCTTGGTGTTGTGTGTGAAATGTGGCTGTGAGATTTGGTTGGAGGGTAAATGTGGACCTATCTGATCAGATAGCCCCATAAGATGGTTTACATTCTGGCTTTACCGACTTCAGCAATCCGTGGTGTGCTACTAAATATTTTACAACCAGCTCCCTGGAGGCGGTGGTGTGGAAAGGAAGAAAAGCTCAGGTTTGTGGCGTTTTCTGATTTCTATGGTGTAAGTACTCCCATTGGTGCTGATCTCAAGCTACTAACATGACGTCATTGAATGTGATGTTGGGAAAATGTGCTTGGTTGGTTCGCATGGACCTGCTACCAGCCAGCTCCAGTTGAGTACTGCCTGCAATCCCAACACGTACCCACAGCTAGATTCCTTGTAAAAAGGGGACAGAAATGCCATCCTGATTCCCTGGTCAATACAAGGTGAGGAGAGCCGCTGTGTACAAGTATTCCAGGTGCCTATAGAAACAGACATGCCTCCCTTGCTAGGCAGCAATCTGGGGCTCGCGTGGCCTCTTTAAGTAGGATGACCTTATACTTTATTATCTGGACAGGGATACTTTTGAGATAAAAGGGCACGTTATTAATAATTATACTAGGACAATGGTATCACAACCAGGGCTGTGCCTGGACAAATGAGGACAATGTGATCACTCTTCTTTAAGGCAAAGTGTGAAATTAGTAAAGAGGAAATCCTGTGTCCATTTGAAGCCTCTTCTGGATTCTCCTCCGTTCCTGGGCTTGATTCTCAGTCCACCTGGGAGAATGATGCTTAAGTCCCCACCCAGCCTGGGGCTGCAGCCGGTCGGGCAGAGGCAGGGTCTACATAGCTCACAAAACTCTGTTTTCAGATGCATATTTTCAACCACTGCAAATGTCCCTTCCTGTCTAAGCGACTGTGTCAGCAGCTAAATGCTCCTCTAGTTGGTCTGAGTCCAAACTTCCTGTTCTTCTCATTAAAAAGATAAAAAATACATAGGATTCTATGGAAGAAAAAGAAATTCCAGTAAATAATCCTCTATTTATACCACTCTAAATTTGCATCTAGCCCTTGCTTATGAGTGTGCAGATGTAATTATTGATGACTTATAATAGTGTAGGCCAACTACTGGGTGTTCTGCTTGTTTCCATTTAACATTATTTCACATACTCATTTCCATATATTGACACAACCCACATGCTTATCATTTTTTATGGCAACATCGTACTCCATCATACTGACACATGCTAGTTTTACATCCTGTTCTCCAAAGACAAAATGTCCCAGGTCATCGTGACTGCAAGCCAGCAGGGAGAGCCGGCTGTTCAACAACTCTGGGGTTCTGATGGTCAGCGACCTGCCCAGTGGCTCTTCCACGGCCACGGCAGCTGAAGGTAGAGAATTTGGCCTTGGAGGTACAAGCCTTTGGAATGAGGGCTTGGCCTAGGGCCCTGAGACATAGAATTCACTTCCCCTATATTCAGAGTCCTGGCCCAGTTTGTGCTATTGCTTTGAATGAGTGCTGCTTTGGATCTTAGGCAAGATCAATAAACAGTATAAGGAAAAAGGGAAATACTTAAGTGCAACCTTCAGCTTGAACCTAAGGCTGAGTTAATTAAATTTGATTATCTTCCTGTTGGGGTTAAAGTCTCATCTTTTGTGTAGTGAACATGCTCTTTATCAAGGGTGTCTAGGCAGGAGGTTTAACTTACCCCCCATACATGCCAACCTCTACTTTAAGCAGTTTATGCATATCAACTCACTAAATCCTCACAACTATATGAGGTACGTACTGTTATTCTCCCCCATCTTATCAGTGGGGGAACTGAGGCACAGAGAAGTTAAGTAACTTGCTCAAGTTACAAAGTCAGTGTGTAGCAGATCTGAGATTTGAACACAAGTGGTTGGGCTCCAGCGTCTATGCCTTGAGCTACCACTACCATATTCTTCTAACGAAATTCCAGTCCTTTCATCCAGAAGTGGGCCTGGCCTTCCTCTGCCCATGGCCCCCTTCTGCCCCAGGCCAGACCAGGCCATCTTCAGCCTCAGAGGAAGAACCCTAGACAGGATGGACTGATTTCATTCATCTGAGCCTTGTGGGTTGAACGGTAGAAAATAGCTAAAATGATTAACCCCAATTTTGCCTCTAATTTCCTTCCTAAATAGATTTTTCCCCTGTTGATGAAATCTGTCTCAATTTGGGGGTGGGTGGGTAGGTAGGGGAGTCTGGACTGATTTTGTATCAGAAGGTCTCACATGTCTGCAGGGAGAAATATAGGGAGGGATTATATTCTTCAAATATGGTGGAGAGGCCACAGCTTCTATTATGGTTTATCCATCCACCCATCCATCCATCCATCCATCCATCCACCCACCTATCATCTCTTTCCCTATCTATCCGTCTATCATCTATCTATCATCTACCTACCTATCATCTAGTTCTCTATCTCTCGTCTATCATCTATCCACCTATTTATCTATCTAACCATCATTTTTGCAGGAGGTTGATAATAGCAGTATTGAGGCCACCGATCAGGATGCTGCCTGGTTTGTCACCCTGCCACAGCCCTGTTTATGGCCATCATAAAATGTCTGTGGATAGTCCAACAGCTGATTTTCCAGGGTCTTTTTCTACTGTCTGAGTGATCAGAAAAAAAATCTATCAGCTAGAGAAATTAAGCCATTTTTCTTCAGGGGAGAGAAATGGAGTAGTAGGCTTTCCACATTAAAATGCTATAGTGGATTCCAGATGAATGAAAAATTGGTCTGCATAGTAATGAGACTCAAGAGAGATTTGGAAGGGTTGTAACTGGCTCTCGGAAGAGACACAGGGTGGGACAGTACATTCAGCCTGGTAGAGTCAGGACAGTGAGGGTCTGGGGGCTTCCACTCAGGGGAGCCCGGTGCCAGGACATCACCCTCTTTATTTTTCCTGCCATTTGTTTTTCCAAAAGGCTAGTTTGTCCAGGCAGTTGTTTTAGAAAGGTGCAATTGCTGGGCTGTTCTTCTAATTACTGCCCGTTCTCTCTGGTGCCATGGACTAGGTGTCCGACAGAAGTCCCCCTGCCCCTCACAACTCACCCGGGCCAAGTCTGTCGGAAAGACGGGTTCAGCCTTTGGAGGGCACAGGGCCCATCACAGAGGAAGAACGTTTACCCAGCTTTGGACGATTAACCCAGATATAATCCAGGTATAATGTATATGACTGGCCGGAAACCTAATCATGGCCTGTTTCTGGACCTTAACAAATAGGAGCGGCCACTCTGTTGACAGTAAGCAGGTTAGTGGGAAGCCACAAAAGCAAGAGAATTCACTTAAGGATGCCAGTCCAGACCCCGCCCTCACTGGGGATTAGCTTCCTGTGGGCTTCGCCCGCCTGACCTTCCTGATTTGCCCTGGAGTTCCTGTCTCAAAGGGCCATTTCTCACCTGGGGGCTCTTGGGGACAGAGGCTGATTTGTCTTGTCACTCTTTTCCTGGGTGAGTCTTCTGTCGACAGCCAGGTCTCACTCCTGAGAAGGGCCCCTTTGTGGTAGAGGGAGAACAGGGCCCTGGCAACCTGAATGCAAATCTTACCTGCTAGGTGGGTGGCTTAATGGCTCTGAGGGTCAGTTTTGTCATTGATAAGGTGGGATGACGATACCTATCAGCAGATGCTGTATCTGTCTGGCAGGTGCCCAACAAATCGTAGCTACTATTTCACTATTATTTGTCTGCATGGCATGAGTAGAGGGGCCCCAAATTCCTGCTACTCCCGGCACTGCCTGATCTCCAGTATCTAAGGTTCAACCATCATTTTCACTTATTTCTCTCTAATTTCATTCCAGGGAGGTTTATGTGCTCTTCTCTCTGCAGTCCTCTTAAAAAGCAAGTATTCACGAGAAAGGCAACACATCAGACCTGCCATTTTCACATTTTTTCCCACAAAACATCCTAAAGGCAGCAGGGAGCGAGCTTGTGCGTTCTGGGATCAAGCCATACGGCCTAGCAAGTGCGAAGTTCCTTTGAGGTTTTTCCTTAAAAGTTCCTGCAGACTTTGAAGTTGACTCTGTAATGTAAGCATACTCCAGATGATTTAATCAGAATAAAAAGGAAAGTTGGATGCTGCAGAGAGGGGAGCAATGATGACGCTCTGGTCTAACTGTGGCTCTGAACACTGCTCGCCAGCCTGAGGAACCTTATACACAGCTGCCCAGACCGGGGCTGGACGGTCACCTTGAGACCCAGCCCTGCCCACCGGAGACCAGGCCCAGAGTGGGGAGGGTCACAGGAGCTGCCACTGGTCATAGCACTGCTGGGGCTGCGTAGCATCATTTCTCTGACTGATGCGGAAGGGGAGAGGGCACCGATGCCATTGTTTCTCAGAGGACAGAGCTCGGGGAAGGTTCTCTAGACTCCGAGTCCAGGACAGAATTTCCTGATAATCTTAGCGGGGCCTGTACAGGCTCGCATGTGGATGCCTCCTCCCAGCCCAGGGCCCCCAGGAGGCAGTAGCTCTGTGCATCCGGCTCTTCCCACAGTCAGACGAGGGGGAGGCGGCCGCATGCAGGCTGGCCAGGATCTTCCCACTTCAGGTTTTCCAGTTTGCCGGACCAGGCAGGCCCCAGGCTTGGATTTCTGCTGAGGCAGGTGGACCCCTGGGACCTGACCTCTGCCCCCTGTCCCTCGGCAGGGCCAGTTGTCAAGGAGATGACAGGATTGAATCCCGAGTTGAGGGAACCAATCTTGTCTGCCTAATTTTATCTTCACACTCTTCCTCCGCCTTCCCTTCCTCCCTCTCTTCCTTCTTTTTTAATCTCCTGTGGCCATTAAAAGAATGGAGATCGTTTCCTAAATAGTGACCAAATCATTATTCGACATTCTGCTGGCTTTTAGGAAATCTCTGCCGCAGGGTTTATTTTGTATGTAATACACACAGTACTGCCTTACATTATCGATAGCTTCCAAACACTTCGACAAACTCACCTGTAATCATCACCAGATCCTAGAAAGACTATTATCTACAATTGTCTGATGCAAAAAATGTAAATTAAAAGGCAAGACCCACAGCCAACCAGTGACTGAGATGGGCTTGGATCCCAGGTCTCCTGGCCGGCAGTTTAGAGCTGGCCAAAACTTGAGATGGGGTGTCGATCTGTCCCTGGGCCCTCCCGAGACATTGCACCTCTGGGAACAGAGTAAATGCAGTTGGTCAGTTGCAAACAGCTGGGCTCTGAGCTCATTTCCATGCCTGGTTCGGATGATGCTGAGGCATATGGTACTCAGCTGATGGGAGGTGGCATCATCTGTATTCTTTGTCAAAAGCTGTCAACTTCCCGGGACAAATCTGGAAATGGTGCTTCCTATTTCTCCGTTTGACAACCACTCGCTCCTGTTCACTTCAGGACAATAAAAATACGTGACATTTCTAAAACTCCACTTGCCAGGGCATCTTTGAAGTTAACTTAGAAGCTTGCAAAGAAATGAAATAAAATGTCAGCCCAATCAATGGGATAGACTTACCCTCCTCCTCTTGGAGGGTGATGAGGCGGTCAAGTCCACATGAAGAGGGGGTCCTTTTCTGTTCACCTGGTACCTGCAAAAATTCTTAAAATTAGTCCCCTTTGTCCAACATCCTTCCACTGTGTAACCCAGAGTCATTTTTGTTTGTTCTTTTTTCAATTGTTAGTAAAGGACAATTAGCTGGAAAGGGCCTGGCTGTACCAGGACTCAGGAGAGCCTGACCCCAAGGATGCCAGGCCCAGCTAAGGGGATGCCCTACTTCTTTCTTGCCTCCACTCACTCTTTGGCTAGAACCCCCTCTCTGGGCCTCATCCCAGCCATCCCTCCCCTAAGTCCTCAGGATCCTCACCCACATCATGTATAGCAGCCAAATGTCTTTCTTCCGTCCACAGAGATGTTCCCAACCTGTATTTCCAGTTATTTTCATGAGCACAAATAAACTTTTCTGTAGGGTTACGGTAGGTACTGATTTGCCTATGACTGTCTCAGTATGACTGTGACAGCATAATCACGAACTGCATGTTCCTTTTGAATTGAGTAAAATATCCTGGTTTGAATATCCTGATTTTACTTTGAATTGAGTAAAATATCGAGTAAATGACCTGATCTCTCAGTTATCAGGCTCTTCCTTTCACATTACCTATATGTGAGTGGCCCCCATACAGAATCATAGCATGCCACATAGAGGGGGAAAGAGCCATGGGTGGTGGGCCTCTTGGATGGCTTGCCTCATTGAGTTACAAGTTCACTTATCTCGGTTTCCTCAAGCTTAGTATGCACTAGAACAGAGCTTCTCAAACTTGTTGGTCTCAGAAGACTTTCACATTCTTTTTTTTTTTTTTTTTTTTTTAATGTTTATTTTTGAGACAGAGAGAGACAGAGCATGAACAGGGGAGGGTCAGAGACAGAGGGAGACACAGAATCCGAAACAGGCTTCAGGCTCCGAGCTGTCAGCACAGAGCCCAACGTGGGGCTCGAACCCACGGACCGCGAGATCATGACCTGGGCTGAAGTCGGACACTCAACCGACTGAGCCACCCAGGCGCCCCGACTTTCACATTCTTAAAAGTATTGAGGACTCCAAAGAGTTGTTTGGTTTTTTTTTGAGGTTGATTATATGTAACATATTTAACCCATTAGAAACTAAAATGAAGAAAAATTGAAACAATGAATTAATTTATTTAGAACAATAATTTAGAACCTATTAACATAAACTATATTTTTATGAAAAATAAGTATATTTTCTTATACAAAGAAGTGTAGCAAGAGGAGTGATTTGATTTAAATTTAGCGAGAAGACTGGCACTGCTTTACATTTTTGTAAATCTCTTCGGTATGTTGTGTGATAGTGAAAAGCCAGATTCCCACATCTGCTTCTGTATTCGATCTTGCATCAACCCCCAACATGGATTCTCTGCAAAAGAAAGAAAGAGAGAAAGAGAATGAGAAAGGCAGATAAAGTCTAGCAATACTAAGCAAATAGTTTTGCCACTGTGGACCCTGGAAAGCATCCCATGGGTCTGGAGCCATACTTTGAAAACTGTTGCATTGGATATTCAGTTAGTACCTGTTGACTAAAACAACTTTAAATGTGAAAAATCTAGGGGCGCCTGGGTGGCGCAGTCGGTTAAGCGTCCGACTTCAGCCAGGTCACGATCTCGCGGTCCGTGAGTTCGAGCCCCGCATCGGGCTCTGGGCTGATGGCTCAGAGCCTGGAGCCTGTTTCCGATTCTGTGTCTCCCTCTCTCTCTGCCCCTCCCCCATTCACCTTCGACTTACCTCTGCTGAGCCAGTCTTCATCCCAGGGGGGTTTTCCTGGGGCTCTGGGCTGATGGCTCAGAGCCTGGAGCCTGTTTCCGATTCTGTGTCTCCCTCTCTCTCTGCCCCTCCCCCATTCACCTTCGACTTACCTCTGCTGAGCCAGTCTTCATCCCAGGGGGGTTTTCCTGGGGCTCTGGGCTGATGGCTCAGAGCCTGGAGCCTGTTTCCGATTCTGTGTCTCCCTCTCTCTCTGCCCCTCCCCCATTCACCTTCGACTTACCTCTGCTGAGCCAGTCTTCATCCCAGGGGGGTTTTCCTGGGGCGGTTGCTTTCTCTGAGACTGGATCCCCTCTGCTGCTCATCTCTGCAACCAAAAGATCTGAATGCTGAGACTAGGCCTCCTGCCCGGGGCTCTTGGACTTAATCAGTCCTGTGGTCTGAATTCAGATGTAGGATCAGGCACAGCCTGAAGGCCCCATGGGGTGCTTGGAGGCATCCCTTCATTCCCCAAATACCTTCCTCCAGTTATTTTTGTTTTAAGTTAGGAAATACTCCAAACACACAGAAAAGCACAGAGAATACAGTGCCCACCATCCAGATGTAACAAATGTTAATGTTTTGCCATAAGGCTTCAGATGACTTTTTACTTTTTAATTAAAAAAAAAATCTTTAGTCATTCATTTTATTTTATTTTATTATGCTTATTTTATTTTTGAGAGAGAGGGGGGCATGCAGAGAGAGATGGTGACAGAGGATTAGAAGCAGGCTCTGTGCTGACGGCAGAGACATTGCAGGGCTGGAGCTCATGAATGGTGAGATGGTGACCTGAGCCCAAGTTGGACAGACGCTCAACCAACTTAGCCACCCAGCCACCCCTTCAGATCGCTTTTTTAAAGAAATAATCTGCTTTGGGTAGAGTTGGGTGAAGCATCACCAACTATTCCCAGCCTTTGCCTTCTCTCTGCCCTGAGGGACCCTCTCTCCTGACATTGCTAAATTCCACGCCACTCAGGTTTCATGCGCTATCTGCACACATAGCCATGGTCAACATGCATTCCTGGTTTTAACAATGTCCAATAAATAATCATTGAATGCCTAGGATGTAGTAGCCACTATTGTAGGCATTGGGGATGGAGAGATGAAACAACACAATCTCAACACTGGAGCTTAAATTCCAGTGACAGAGGGGGTAGGGGGAGGGTGTTGGCAATTGAAAACCCAGCACATGAGTGTGCTGAAGAAAAATAAAGCAGGGAAGGAGCCCTTCTGCGAGCTGCAGGCTGACCGCCTGTCTTCCAAAGGCTTTTTGCTTTGCTTTGACTTCTCTTCCGTGGTGGTCAGTCTTCTCGGTCGGATCCCTGTCGCCCTAAGGGGTCTGCATTTGCTTCTTCAGGGAGCATCCAGGGCTCCCTGGTTTGTGAACAATTTCATAAGAATTCCTCAGCCTGGAGCTCCAGCCTCCCACGGGTAGCTCACATTCAGACTTCACCTCTGTGGGAGGCTCAGTTTTGGGATTTCAACTTCACACGGGAGGCATTTCTCCTCTGGTGCCCAGGCACCTGATACATCTCTTGGCCATTTCCCTGAACCATCAGGAAAGATTTTCCAATCTTCTCCTCCCGGAGGGGGCAGGTCCTCTGACGGCTTGTTAGTGGCAGGGTCTCCCATCTGCAAACTTGGGCTCCACACTGTGTGTGCTGTTTGTGCGCTGGCCACCAGCACCCATGTCCAGGACCTACATCCCCCTGGCTCTCCAGTGCTTGGAGGCTCCATTTTATAGTCCATGCCTCTGACACCTGGGGAGTTTTATTTCTTTTTTTTTGACGTGTCTCAAAATTTACAACATTTCTGTCTGTATTTTATCCAGGACTTTGGTGTGTTTGGAGCAGGAGGGGGTCCACATCACCTCTGATTTCTGTACTGCCTGGACTTTAAACCATCTCTTTATTGGCTGGTCTCAGCGCCTTACCTCCCTCTGGTCACCAGCATGTGGGTGGGAGCACGATTCTAGAGCCAGACTCTGGGCTGGAATTCTGGCACCATTGCTTATTAAATGTACACCTGGGGAAAGTTAACTAGCCTCAGTTTCTTCATCTGTGAAAGGAAGACAATCCTAATACTGACCTCCTTGGGTTGTCAGGAAGATCATGTTAGTTTTGGTAAAGTGCCCACAGTGGTATCCGGAACCTAGTGAGTGCCATAAAGGTACTATTTGTCATGATGTTTGTTTTATAGTCTTTGTTGTTGGTTTGGTTTTAATAAGATTCAACTCTTGGAAAATCTATCTCACTGGGTTCTTACCATGTGTCCACTACTAGTATATTTAGTTTATTCAGTTCGTACCTTGCTGCCATTTTGGAAAACAGACCCCGGAGTTGGAGTCCAAGCCAGTCAGCTTCAGGGCAAGCGGATGATGCGGGAGGATGAGCCATCCAGCTGTGGCCTCAGAAGGGAGTGGTTTTGCCAGTATGAGGCACTATACTTCTTTGATTAAAAAAAAAAATTAAAAATTAACAAGGAAAAGAAGGCATTTTAGATTTTGGCTCTCTCCTGTGATTTTGAGGAAGGAGTCTGAGTTTTTACTGAGGTTTTTGTCTGGGTCACTTTTACATTTATTTTTTATTGAGAAGAATATTACTTCCTGGTAGATGGTGTCTAGGAAACATTTTAAAGTACTCCTGTGGGACGCTAAGTGGCTGGTGAGTTTCTTCTCCTGACATTTTGAAGTAAGAGCCGAGGCTGCTCTTCCCGTGGCTTGCCGTAACCCACCTGGCTGCATCAGGCTGCAAAGATGTTTGCTGTGGACGGACTTTCCCTCCATAAAGACTGGGAATTCTGGCCTGGGCCCCGGTGTCAACTTTGGGGATTAAGAATAATTGGATACATAAACTTTTATTTCATGCTTGGTCATAAGCAACTCTTGGCCAGAGTGGAGCCTCCAATGACAGGTATTCATTGAGCACCTACTGTGTGTGTTAGACATCAGCCCCCAGAAGGCAACCACTATTTCCAGTTTCCTAACCATTCTTCCAGAATTATTCTGCATAGGCAAAGATACACACACACACACACACACACACACTTCGCAAAAAGACAGCATGCCTCACACACGGTCTTATATCTTACTTTTCCACTTAACATTGTATCTCACAACCATTTTGTAAGCGCACACAACCTTCAGTAGAGCTGCTTCATTTTTAATAACTTCTTTTTCCTAAGCTTCTTTTTAATAACTGCATAGTACTCCACCAGATAATTTATAAGAAGATTCCCTATTGATGGAGAGTTAGGTTGTTTCCAATCATTAAAAAATGCTACAGTGCATAGTCTTGTACACAGATTGGGTCCCAGATGTGAGAATATATTGGAAGGATAATCTAGAAGTGATTACTGGGGACCAATTTTTAAAAAAAACATCCTACATAAATCTTTTTTAAAGGTGGCAAGAAGCAGAAGTTCATGCTATTAAATGAATTAATGAGTTGTGGGAAAACTGTGTAGCAGAGAGCGGTGACCTGGGGTTACTCAACTTCAGTCAGATAATTATCCTGGTGACCTTGGGCAAGTCTTTTAACTTCTCCGAACCTTTGTTTATAAAATGGACCACTGGGTCATTCAAAGCTGAGGGAGAAACCCATGAACCTATGTACTTTTTAGAAAGTATTCAGTATCCTCAGATCCAGGGTAACGTTTGCCTCTCCTCCTAGGCTTTTCTTTGCTGAGCTACGTAAGGTGTTGGTTTTAGGGACTATTACTTTCGAAGGGGTTGGCACACTCTGTTGCCAGCTTCTCTTTTGCAAGAGCATGTGGTATGGTGAAAATAGACCTGAAGAGCTGACTGAGGAATCCGACCTGGACACTTGTCCCAGCTGCATGACATTAGGAAGTCCTCTTCTTCTGTAGGGTCTCACTCCGTTGTTGAGTGGATAAACCCAGGTGAGGTTTTGGGTTTCAAAAAAGGGTAAAGCCCCATTTCCCATTCCCCCCCACCTTTTTTTTTTTTTTTACAAAGAATGGGATAAACATGTCTTTGCAGAATAAACATGTCTTCACCATGTTCAATTTCCAAACCCAACTGAGTCCCTATATGCTTCCTTCCTTCCTGTGGCCAATGTTTGCTCAGGAACATGGGCTGACTGAGGAGCCCCAGACAGAGGAGACAGAATTGCTGGTGGGAAAGATTAGACTAATCCCTGTAAGCCAGCAGGGCCATTGGTGAAATGTTTTCTTAGGGTTCTGTCTGTGGTGTTCTTGTGGTAATCATTTACTACCTGAAGTAAGCGTGAGCTTTCCTAAGAGTAGAGTTGTTCAGAAAACGCTGACCTGAGTGTGGGCACCAGTGTAAGATCTGAGCAACCTGGAGTCACTCCATGGACAAGGGGCCCTCAGTCTTTCAGTGACTGCCATCAATGACTGGTGGCCAAACAAGGAGAACTTAATCAATGAAAGACTGTTGGTTGGTAATGGAAGTGTAAATGTAACCTTAAGTGTTGAACTTTGCTTATTGCTTTTTTATAAATACTTTAGTTCAGGTTTAGGCTTGGGCCTTGAAGGGTTGTTAGGGAGGGGTGGGAAGAGTACACAGAGAGACAGGGTCTTAGCAAGGAGATTTGACTGATTGAGATTGTACAACATTGAGAAACATGAGTGAATTGAACTTGCTGTCGTACAGAAGCTTCTTACCTCTGCCAAGAAAAGTCCCAGCTTCCCCCTGAATCTTATCCATCCCTGAAATGATCTGTCATCATGGACATTCCCCAGTGTTCCTTAATGTTCAGACTGAGGTGAATCTGCACACTCAGAAAATTAGACAATGGGAATGGAGGGACACTGGCTCCTTAATGTGAGGTCTCATCTGCCTCCAGGCCACCCAAGCCAGAGCATTTCCTTGGTACTCGGCACTTCCAGGCTGCCATCTTGGTCAGATCTTGTCTACTTCAAGCCCCAAAGACCTCACCCTGATGTCCAGTCTATTTCTTAGCTGGAAATTCTTAGAAGCTCAGTGTGTGGGAAGTTGTTATCCAGGTGAGAATTTTTCCCCTACAGCCACCACATGAACTCACTATTCTCAGTTCTAGAGGTTTCTCACCTGGTCCCAACCCATTCTTCCCACAGTCTGTGATCCCCATGCATCTTCCTACCTCCTTCCTTGTTGCTCGTGTCTTTCTATGCTTACAGCTTCCCTGGTCATTGGCCACCGCAGGCTGGTCTTTCACTTCTGGGCTCCCTCATATCTACACCCTGGTCCGTGTCCAGATATGCAGCTTGGAGACTCAGTCTTTGGAAAAAGAACCACCAAGACACTTGTAAGGGTCAAACTGTGGGCTTTCAAAAGAAACCTCTGCTAGGGCTGAAGGTTTTTGCGCCACTGCAGCCATCCCTTCCGCTTGTCTTTTGTATCTTTCCTCTCCTGGGTTTCTTTTCTAGCACCTGAGACCTAAATTCTCATGGCTCCCTTTGCTTGTCAGGGTCATGTTGGTTAACTTCACTTGTCAGTAGGCAGCATGAGTGACTGGCCTACTGAACCTGCTTTGTTTTCAGCTGGTATCTAACTTTATAGCTCAGTGCCTTTTGAGTTGGCCCTGACCTGTGCAGGGGCCCAGCTCTGCTCCATAGCATGCATGTGAAGGGTGGTGAAACATTTATCTTCTTCTCCCTCAAGTTTTCATGTTGTGGAGCAGTATTAGAGGGAACTCTTTTGGTCTCATCTCTACCTCTTCAGAACTTGTTGATGGGATCAGTTGGAGCCTGATATCTGTCCAGCCACATCTTCCAGGAGCAAGATCACCCCAGTGAAATGCAACCCATTTTTCTTGGCTTCCCTAAACCCGCAACTACAGCATGTTTCCTCTTCCACTTTCCCAGGGTCTTGACCCAGTTCTGGGAATGTCACTTCCAATTTGGGAGGCAGGAAGGAAGCCCTTCAGGGCTCTCCCAACCAGCCTCACACTTTTGGTGAAGAGGCTAATATTTTGATCCTTTTCTAGGCAGATTGGGTCTCATTATCAACTGGTCAGACCTGGAAGGGAGAAAGTGCTAAGAATAGAATCTCCTCATTTCCAGTGAGTAGCAAGAATTAAGGTATCATGCTTCTCCAGTTTTGTTGCTAACCCCAGTCTTCTTTGTTTAACCACTCATGCTAATATCTTCCTGGCTGCGACCCCGAGGAAAAAAGGTCTTCTTCTGCTTTATAAATCCTGCTTCCTTCCTAAAGAAGTCTTCTCCTGCCCCTCAGGCCAGGGGCCTCTCACAGGCCAACACTGTGAACACTGGTGCTGGATCACCTTTTGCAATGGCACGACAGAATGACCCTTTTCTCCCTTCTATGTGCCTATCCTTCTGGATCAAAAGGCATACATATTCCAATCATAAAGGCCATCAGGATCCTACAATGCCAATTTCATCATGATGCTGACAGAGGATGAACATGTCTGGTGACTTCTGGGTATTTTATGTACTTGCAGGAGCAGGTGAACCAACCTGAGAAATCTTTGGCTGCCAGTCTCATCAGACCACTGCCTGCCCTGCTGTGACCTTTCCCACTGTCTTTCTACAGACACAAAGCATTGTCCCCAGAGGTGGCTGTCAACTGCAGCAGTCACAACATGAAACCAGGCTCCGGTTTTCCTGAAGAGACTCACCCTGCCTCAGTGCTGTGGCCTGGGGAAGGTTTTTAGGGACCAGACAATGCCTTCCTCTTTGTCCCTCTTTCTAGCTCTATCCCTCTGCCTTTTCCTGACTTTGTTCTTTGTTTAAAAGGTCCGGATGGAGGAGCAGAGGCAGCCGTTGTGCAAGGGATGTAATTTTGACCCCTTCTGCTCCTAAAAAATCAATACTCCTTTGAGTCTCTGTAAAGAGTGTTTTATAGACTCCTTTCTGAGCAGCCCCAATCTGTAAAAGCTGATATTATCTGATGACCCTTCTCATACTTACATTTTTTTTTTTTTACAAAATATTTCCAGAACATCACCTTCCTCTATAACTGAGACTTTACTGCACATATCTGCTTTGTGACAGTATATCTTATCTGCCCAGTTTGGAAGGTAAATCTCCCCATTTACATACCTGAAGGCACTAGGGGATGACAAAGGTCATCAGCTGACATGGTCGCCTTCAGCCCGATGGGAGCCTGAGGTGGGGTGGCCATGTTAAACATGAAAGGAGGAGCTTGGCTACAGGCTTTTTGCAAAGATAGAGAAAAATCCATCAGCTAGAGGATGTCTGTCACCTGTGATAAGGCTCAGCCTTCACCAGCATTATCTCAAAGACAGAAGACACCTAGGTTTTATTCTTCCTATTGTATCTGCCACTTTACAAGGAAGAAACACGCAACTTCCACTTAATTGCCAAATTCTACAGCTAGAAGACGCTTCAAATGTCATGGAATCCAGATGTTGCACACTGGTGGCCAGATGGGTCCCCGTGATGGACACAACTTTGTTTGACCTGCATGGTGTTTTTGTTTCTTTGTTTGTTTTAAGTTGAATTTGTTGTCGATACTTAAAAATGAGGAGATTTCAAATAAAAATAAAGTTTGAGAGATTTTCTTGAAAAACTGGAAGCTCTGGCCCCATTCCTCCATGGGAACAACTGAGAAGCAACTGTTCATTGCACTTCCAGAGGCCAAAATCCCTACCCTATGCTTACTTATGGTACATCCAGACGCACTCAGGTTGTGACCCCTCACCTGAGTTTAGTCCCTATACCACACCCTTTCTTCTAGGTGAGAAAACAGGAACCTAGAAGGTGAAGTGATCTCCCAAGGCCTCACAGGGACTAACACGCAGAGTCCCTGCCAAGTTCCCTCTGGTTGCTGGGCCAGGGACTGTCCTAGGTGCGTTGTTTCAGTTAAAGCATTCCTATAGAGTTAAAACAAAACAAAGCTGATCATTCAAGAAGAGGAAGGCGGCATTCTTGGGGGGAAGAGCATCGTGTTGGGTTTCAGGGAGAACCAGAACCAAACCCTTGTTTTGTTTTGTTTTGTTTTGTTTTGTTTTGTTTGACAGATCCTGCCACAGGTTTATTTGTACAAATAGCACAGGAGGACACCAGCCCCAGGAGTCACACCTGTACTTCCATCCTCACATTGCCAGACAAAGCCTCGAGTGATGTAGGCAAGTTGACTGAGCTTGTGGCTGCCACCCTTTGAGATCTTGGGCTTGACCTCC
Source organism: Acinonyx jubatus (assembly GCF_027475565.1). NCBI lineage: Eukaryota > Metazoa > Chordata > Mammalia > Carnivora > Felidae > Acinonyx > Acinonyx jubatus. The sequence goes on from NC_069392.1 coordinate 74,043,187, forward strand.
TTCAGCTTGATGAGGGCCTTGATAGCCTGGTGCACTGAAGGCCTTGGTGTTGTTGGCCTGCATCTTCTTCAGGCCCTTCTTGTTGTGCTTCTTGGCAAAGCACATGCTCTTCAGGGGGTCTACCCCATTAAGAGAGTCATATCTTTGTGACCAGGGTTTCTTGATGCTATTTCTATGCCATCTTTTGTGAATGGTTGTGTGCGGTGTGCTTCTTGGACTTGGCCATGTCTACACTGAAACCTGCAGCTCCCCCAAACCCTGGGATTTAGTACCTGAGTGCAATTAGGTCCAATGAACCAAGCAGAGGGAAAATATCTTTGGTATTCTCACTCTTCATAGCTGTGTGAACTTGTCTAGCCTTGTAACTTCTCTGATCTGCACAATGGGGATACTGATATTTAACCTTGGGGGTCGTTGTGAGGGTTGGTGCTAATTCTGTGAAGTTTTTCCTGATACCCTTCTGCCCCATTAACCTCCAAAGATGTGACAGCTCCTTCCTTTGGGTCATTTGGCCCCATATACCTCTATTCCTGCACCTGTTACAGTACTGCATTTGCCCCCAGTTAGATTGCAAATCCAGACATTGGAGCCCTGTACCTGCTTTTATGACTCTGGTACCTAACACTTCATCGGTACTTTGTGACTGTTTGTTGAAAGCCCCTAACACAATGGCTGTGATTTTTAATAACTAGCACATTGGAATGAATGCATCTGAATCAATTCCTTCAAAACAATCACCTTAGCAGACCAATGAGACCACCATTGCCCAAATCTCGTCTAAAACTAGGTGCAAGGACTTGATTTTGGGCCATCCTGGAACTGCACAAGAAGTCTCTTTCCTTTGTTATCATGTCAAATTTTCCACCCAAACAATACTTACCACCTCCTTTAGTTGGCAATCTTAATTTTGACTATTAACATCAAGGATGTCATAGTTTTCCAAACCTTTAAAACACTCCATACATTTACATTGTTATTGTTATCTGGCCAAATAGCCAGGGCCAAACCCACCCTAAGTGATGAAAAATTGCCACCATTAAGAATTATACAAAAGAATATTCAACAGCAATGAAAAAATATGCCAGAAGAGATATCAATACATTTTGAATAACGAGGATGTCATTAGAATAAGAAAGTACTTTGAAGGAAAGTCTTTCATTTAAATGAATGAAAAAAAAATCAATTCCATTGCTATGTAGTTACCCTGTGCCTGGAGGGATGGGGGGAGGAAGGAACCAGCCAAAGAAGTAATAACACAGTGTCCAGAACTAGTAAAACCCAAGGTGGATTATCTACACTTTAATCATTCTCCCACATTACCTGATTTCCTGATCCCTCCATGTATCACAGGGACAGGAGCAACCTTTGGGGTGGTCTTGTTTTTGATCCGACATAATTGATACAAATATCTCCTCCAGCTAGGCTTTTCTGAGTGGTGGTGGGAACGACCATAGAGACAAGGCTGGGGCCATGAGTACTGCAATGGACCCAGGAATGGGGCTGACCATCCAGTTGAGAAGATGAGGCAGGATGAAAAAGCATGCACAGCATTAGGGAAGTTGTCCTGGGCTGGGGGGGGAGAGGTTAACTTCCACTGGTGGGTTTCATGTAGGTGGGTTTCATGTAGCCATGGAAAAAACTGGTTCTGTTGGACTGTGAAAGCCTGGGAACACTGGGAATGTGTTGGAGGAACAGAAAGGGCAGGGGAGGAGGCCACGCAAGCTAAGGAAGCAGGGCTAACTACTTGCTAATTAAATGACTCTACTAAAATCATACACAATAAAGACATAGTTTATAGATTGGTCACTTACCTTGTTTCTCATCTTTCCTTCCAGGGAAGAAAGAGCATTGTGAGTTCTCAATCAGTGTTACTCATTTTCCAGGTAACCTTGAGACATCATTAGGTCCCTTTGCACCTCGGTTTGCACATCTGTTTAAAAGAAGAGAAATACCTGACTTTCATATCTCAACAGATTGTTCAGAGGATGAAATGATATATTGCATGTGAAAAATTGTTTATTCATTCATCCATCCATTCAAGTAACCACATACTGAACCCTTTGGGATTCCATCAAGACGTGAGGGGGAAAGGCATGGCCATGGAATTCCAATCAGATCGAGAGCTATAACCAGTTCTATCAGGAGAGAGAACTAGACAATAATTACTGGAGACATTTGAGCATTGGCTTTGGAAATGCTCTCTTGGCCCCTAAACTGATACTAATTGTATTTCTTCTCTCTTTTCATTAACTTTTAAAAGGATAAAGTCTCAATACCAACTGAAAGGCATCTCATGTGAGAAAGTCAAATGGGATTGGGAGTGTACACCCCAAAGCTGGTCTCTGTGTGTGAATGCCCAGACAATGCCAGATGTCCTTGCCCCACAGCTGCAAGATGTCTTGCCCATATGCCTCTTCCCCTTTTGCAAGCCCAGCACTCTGTCTGAAGACGGGGGTGCTTGGTTCTCATTTCTCTGGGCAGAATGGAAGAATAAAATGGGGGGCATCACACTTTTCCTTGATATTGTGTCATCCCCGGTAGGCTGTGTCCAGCACCCTGAAAAGCCAGCTTAAGTTCTTTGAGGAAGATCCCAGAATGAAGTTTTCCCGCTTCCATCTTTTTGGTTGATATTGGTCAAAAAACTGACTGCTTTGTCTGAGTTCACACCCCTCCCCTTTTTACCTGGGTTCTTAGAACAGGACAGTTGCTAGGTGCCCCTGAAGGAAGATTAGGAAGAGGTGAAAAGGTAAGGTCTGGGGCAGTATTTACTCTCCCACGGCAGCCTGTGTGACCAAGAGAATGAATGAGAAGACTACAGATAAGGTTAATCAACACAACATGGTCATTGCTTCATAGGGACACCAGTTACAATTGTATTAAACCCTGAGAATGTTTTTTGATAAAGAGAAAAATCATGTGGTGTTTTTCATTGTTGAATTCCCTCAGAAAATCAGGCCTTTCCAGACGATGGTTTGACATTCTCTGTAAACACAATTAGTCTGGGGTTCCTGCTGCGTGGTAGTAAAGATGCCTTCACAAAAGCAGGAGGGAGATTAAATGATTACATTAGCAGAGCAAATATATGTATGATAAAGTTTTATGAGCTCTTCTTCCAAGAAAAGGGCTCTGTAAAAGCAATATTGTATTATCCTTGTTCCAAGGCTCAGGGAAATGTAGCCTCCCTTATTCATCTTGGCAGTTTGTGATCAAATTTATCTATTCATCCCTTTTTTTTTTCAAGAAAATTCAAACCAAACATCATCATGTTATTAATATTATTTAGTGTTGCATCTTTAAATATCTTATTTTATATCATACATCCTTCTCTTCGAGGTGTTAACTCAAATTTTCTCTCAATATACAGCCAGAACTTATGGCAGTAAAGCAAACATTAAAATACTAATGTAATAGCATTTCTTGCTGAGATTACGAGATTTCCTTCTTTGTGGGATTTTAACAGTCATTTCATTGACTCTCAGGAAATGGGCTGAAAGCTGACAGATGGGCCACTTGATGCTCTGGGCATTACGGTTACCTTCTCCAACCCTTAGGTAAAACCAGAGCTTCTGTCCACGTGATCTGGTAGTCCTTGCAGCCAGAGGTTTAGTCCTAGACAGATCACAGGTCACATCATCCTGTTCTCATTATAAATCCAAACTAATGTAATACTAACTAACTTTTTACATTAGGTAAAGGGAAAAGTGTACCTATATCACCAGTGGGTGAAAAGGAAATTATGGAAGCCATATATTAGTATAGGTCACCACTGGTTTTCCAGTTAGTTGAGGAAAACATCCCAAAGTGAAAGTTTTTTGTTGTTTGTTTTGTTCTGCTGAGTGACAAGACAGAGCCTAAAGGATTGGGAAAAGGGTTATTCTAGGTCTTCCAGAATTTTGTCCCAATAATTGATAGGGAAGTAACAGCCAGAATATCATTGCTCTTCCTTTCTAAAAGGTGTGAAGTATTTCCCAAAGGCTCATCATATTACAACATCATGGAAATCCTGCTTAACTGTATTTGTTTTCTTCTGCTGCATAACAAAAGACTCTCAAACTTAATGGCTTAAAACAACAATTAACATTTATTATTTCACAGAGTTACTTTGGGTCAGGAGTTCTGACATGGCTTAGAAGGGTGGTTCTGGCTTAGAGTCTCTCATGAGGTCAGATGACAGCTGGCATTACAGTCATCTGAAGGCTTGACTGGTGCTGGAGGATCTGCTTCCAAAATGGTGCGTTCTCATGAGTGGCAAGTCAGTACCAGCTGTGGGTGAGGCACCTCAGTTCTTCACCACCTGGACGTCCCCCATAGGGCTGTTCAAGTTCTCCATGACATGGCAGCCAGCTTTCCCCAGAGTCAATGACCCTCGAGAAAACAAGGCAAAAACTAGATATCTTTTATGACCTAGCTTCAGGGGTCACATTCCATCATTTCTGCAAAATCCTATTGCTTATACAGGTCCACATGTGTGGGCAGGAACTATAGAAAATTGTTAATACCAAGAGGTAAGAATCATTGGTAGCCATTGTGGAAGGTGGCCATCATATTAATTTATCTGCGTTTTCAGCCTATCTTTAACCCACTGCAGCAGTATTTTCTCCAAACCATGTTTTGTGGTTTTCCTCAAGATGTTAACAAACATTCGGCAAAAACCACCACCTAATCCCTCCTTCTCCCCCACGATGCATACATACCACCACTGCTACCAACATCAACCTCTCATGGTCAATAGAAACATGGCAAACTACATTTTGGAGATTCATAATTCACTTGACATAAAAACTCTGGAAAGCACTTTAGTAAGTAGATGTGTTTGGATTTCACTCAGTATTTCTTAAACTCATTTGAACTTGAATTCTCCTTCATAGAATGCATATTAATGTCTCCCCAAACACTACGCTCAAAAAGACATAATTTAAGAAATGTCTGTCTGCAGTTGTTTCAAATTAGGGCTAATCTAAGTTTGCCTAAGTTTACCTAGGAAGTTTCTATGGCTCTGATGTTTGTGGGGATTACATTGAGGTGTGGGGGGGTTCTGCCTTGATCACCACTCACTTTTCCTCTTCAACAATTCCAATTTCAATATTAACTGTTCTCTAGAGTTGACTTCCTAACAATCATAAGACTTCAGGCAAAGTCATCCAAAAAAGAGTTGGGATCATCCTACCACCAATTTTGTATTAGAAGTGTTTCTTTCTTGGTTGTCATATTAAGTTGCATTTCTTCTTTTTTAAAAAAATATAATGTATTGTCAAGTTAGCTAACATACAGTGTATACAGTGCACTCTTGGGTATTTCTTCTTAATAAAGAAAGGAGGGGTGCCTGTGTGGCTCAATCTGTTGGACATCTGACTCTTGATTTCGACTCAGATCATGATCTCATGGTTTGTGGGTTCAAGCCCCACATCGGGCTCTGTGCTGGCAGTGCAGAGCCTACTTGGGATTTTCTCTGTATTCTTTCTTTCCTCTTCTCTCTCCCTCTCTCTCTGCCCCTTCCCTGCTCAGAATACATAAACATTAAAAAAAGGAAGAAAGAAAGAAAGAGAAAGAAAGAGAGAAAGAAAGAAAGGACAACATAGCATTAGCAAACTTCCTGTAGTATCTTGAGTTTTAGGGAAGCAGAATAGCATCATGGTCAAGTACACAGGTTCTGAGTGCCTTAGTTCACACCCCTGCTGCACCATACAGGACATGAGTAAGCTTGGATAAGTCCCTTTAACTTTTTAAAAACTTAGACTTTATTTTTACAGAAGTTTTAGGTTCACGGCAAAATTGAGAGGAAGGTACAGAGATTTCCCACATACCTCCTGCCCCCAACATGCATAACCTCCCCCATATCAATATCCCACATGAGAGCGGTACATTTATCACAACTGATGACCCTTTTGACACAGCATAATTTGACACATCATAATCATCCAAGGTCTATAGTTTACCACAGGATTTACTCTTGGGTGATACTCATTCTATGGAAATTCATCATTATCATATTATACAGAGTATTTTCACAGTCCTAAAAGTCATCTGTGCTCCCCCTATTCTTTCCCTCCTTCCTCCTCACCACCGCTAGCAACCATTGGTCTTCATACCATGTCCATGGTTTTGCCTTTTCCAGGATGCCACATAGTTGGAATCATACTGTAGTTTTAACTTTTTTATGGCTCAGTTTCTTTAACTGCAAAATGAGAATGAGGATAAAACTTACCTCAGAGTAATTTGTGGGGACTAAATGATATGAATCCCATAAAGCCCTCAGTATTGGTATATGCCCAGTAAACATGAGTTCTTGCTGTAAAGAAGGTAGTTCACTTGAAAAGCTGGTGGTTCTACATTCCCTACAAAGGACTTCCTATCTCTGAGTTGCTGGAATAATAGGGAAGCAGGTGGGAAAGAGTCTTGACTAGAAAAGAATGCAGGGGAAGCTAAGAGATGGAAAAAGAGCTCAGCTAAGGTCAGGAGGCAGGAGTGAGCCCATGGAAGGGATGGCCATTCCAAGGGATGAAAGGGTTATGAAGGGTGCCCCCAGGACCCAGATTTCCAGCAATTTAGTGTCTTTGTAATTACAAAGGAATAGTGCAGCTTAGCTAGTGAATTGTAGAGTTAAAAGGTATGTCACAGATTAGGCAATTTGAAGACTCTCTTTATAGCTAAAAGAAAGAACTGGAGAGGGTAAGCATGCTGCCAAGACCCCAAACCTTGTCAGTCATGGAGCCAGGCTCCTGGCACTGGCTTTGAGTGCCTTTCAACTTACGTGAATCTTCATGATCTGTTGTGAAGACAAAATTTTCCTGATAGTACAGCCTCCAAAGCATTCTCTCGAATTGATACTAATGTGCTATATCTACAAATCCATATTCTAACAAGTATCATGGCCCAGCTATGTCACAATAATTGGTTATTAGGACAGATATCTAGAGGATGTGATTAGAGCCTCAAAGTTGCCAAACCATGAAGGAAACCTGGTTCTATGTGCTGTAATGTTGACATTAGTTTTTGTTGTTGTTCTCAAATAAACTTTTTTGAGGTAAAATTTACAGGCAATAAAATACAGATTGTAATCGTACAGTTTGGTGGGTATAGAAAAGTGTATATATCCAAATGACCATCACCTCAGTCAAGAACTGGAACATTTCCATCACCTGAGAAAGTTCCCTTTGCAGTAAATCACCTTCTCCCTGCATCACACACCCCCACCCCTGCCCCCAGGCCCAGCAAACACACATATGATCTAACAGTAGACTTTAGTCAACTGAAGTTGGAATAATTCTGACTCAGTAGCTAGCACTGTCCTGGTGCCCTGGAGGGAAAGGGCAGAGAGCGGGGCCTCTGTGACTCTGTGATCTACTTTGGAGATTGGCCTGGGAAACAGATGAGTTGCAATGGTCTCTCATATGTCAATTAGGGCCAGAATGGCAATGGAATGAGGTGGTTTGACAAGTCTGGAGATGACTATAGGCCGATAAGGTCAGGGAAATCTTGCAGGTGTGAAGGGCATCTCTGGAAGATGGCGGCATGTGGGTGGTTTGGCGTGAGAAGGAAGGAATGGTGAGGAGGACAGGCAGCTGAGCAAGTGACAGCATTGTGGGGTGGAGGGGCTGACCTCCAACATTTGCAGCCCTTTCACAGACCCAAGGAGAATGCCCTGCTGGAGGAGGCTGTGGGATTCCTGTTGAGCAGCTGCGAAGGACCAGTGAAATCTGGGATAACAGGATCAGATTGTTCCCATAATTATTGCATAATATAGCGTATGTTGCATTAACATACATTATTTACTAAATAAATGCAGGTTTTAAAAAATGTCCGACTATGAGCCTGCTGCCCTTTGCTTTTGAAAATGGCCTTGGTGCCTCTCAGTTCCTTGGCCAGCTCTCCTGGGCTTTGGGGAGCCCCAGAGTGTGAACATTTGCCAAGCCTCTAATGACAAGGCCCCATTAGAGTGCATGGCTGGGTTCCTGGAACCACCGGTTAGATGCAGAAATGGAGCTGGAGAATTAGCTTGATGCATGTTCTGCCAAGGAGGGACATGCATTCCCAGTGGTGGTGGCTCCCTGGAGGGTGAGGCAGATGGGAAGGATGTGTCTAGGTCATTAAAGCAGCGCCACAACCAGCAGGCAGGCTCTGAACACCACTCCAACCTACTCCAGTTCTGGGAAGTTTAGGAATCCCTGTGGCCACCGGGGCTTGTGCTGTCAGTAGCAAGGGACATTACGAAAATGAAGAAAAGGAGGAGCAGGGGGTGAGGCGTGTGAAGTCATGGACAGAATTGACTACCTAGCCTATGACAGGCACCGGAATGGAGGGGAGAATCAGACACTGTCCCTGCCCTCAGTGAGGGGGGTGGAAGACAAATGGGGCCAGTTAATATCGTATGATTGGTATAAAGTGATAGAGCCCTGTTATGGGTTGAATTGTGTCCCCTTCAAATTCATATGTCAAAGTCCTAACTCCCCATACCTCGGAAACGTGACTTTATCAGGAGAAAGTCTTCACAGAGGTAATCAAGCTAACGTGTCCTTTAGGGTGGTGCCTGATCTAACTCGTCTGTTTCCTTATGAGAGGGGAGATTTGGACACAGAGGAACAGAAGATGATGTCAAGGCACAAAAAGATGGCCATCCACAAGCCAAGGGGAGAAGCCAGGAACAGCCCTCAGAAGGACTCTTCCCTGCCAACACCCAGATTTCAGACTTCTGGCTTCCAGAACTTTGAGACAGTAAATTCCTGTTGTTTAAGCTACCCAGCCATGCAGCACTAGGAAACTTAATGCAGGCCCTACTGGAGAACACTGCAGGGTTCTCTGAGCCTGCGCAGAACGAGGTCTCAAAGAAATTGCCAGCACCAAGGAACATCTAGGCTGAGACCCAAATGACAAAGGAGATATCCAGTGGGGAAGAGAAGGGGCAGACTTGTGTCTGGCCCTGCAGGGTGGATGGGCTCACCAGCCTATAAACAAGGCGTGATGGCTAATTGCCTGTCATCAGTAATCAGTTTGACATGGAGCCAGCAAACCTCTGAAGTCAGGTTGGGGGTGAGGGAATTGGCTGGGGACTTTGGATTTCCGTTCATCAATGTCCAATCAACAGGGAAGCTTTCTGAATGGAAACAAGCCAAAATATTTGCCCATAAAATTCCTTTCTGAACCATGTTAAATTGGAGATCCAGTAAAGAAGATGGGGCATTGGTTAAACAAAGGTAGCAGCTGAGATTTTTCTCCATTAAAATGCACAAAAAATGAAGCATCTTGGGATGCTGGAAGGATAATACTTGCTTTGCAAATGGGTAGAAAGAGAAGACTTTTAAAACTAAGAGTTTGGGCCTGCAGTTTTGTTTCTTGGGAAGGTCACATGAGGATGAGCAATGAACTTTCTCAGGGCCAATTCCTGGACAGCAGATCCTGTTTTATCGTTCAGAGAAAGCCAACATTTTGTAGGCTGTCGAGAAGGGGAATAAATCTGAGACCGCCTTTAAATACTGGGTTTCAATTGCTTTCTTTCTTCCCTGGGCAGATATACGGGCTTGAGGTATGATTTAGTGCCCGAGCCCAAGGGACTGGTCTGCTTCTGCAAGATGGAGGCAGGGCTTTCCAATTATTTTTGTGTTTTCTGCCGAGAACGAGTCTCCATTCTCAGTAAAGAGACATTCAGGGCTGGGGATTCTTTCCTCGGGAGGAAAAGTGAGAGACCACAGTTACTGTTGGCCCCTACCACTCCTAGTGTGGGGACAGGGCCTATGTAAGGATGATGATGATGATGATATAAGAAGAAGAAGGAGAAGAAGGAGGAGGAAGAGGAGGACGAAGAGGAGGAGGCGAATTGCTATTGCACTTGAAGGAGGAAGTCTTTGTTCTAATTAATTAAGCAGGTAACTAGGATCTAAGAGTTGATTATATTATTGGAAGCATAGGGCTTCCTGCTGTAACTGGACAGCAGGATCTTCCACTTGGCTCCCCAGTCTGAACTTACCCCCAGCCACAGTCACCTGAAAGAGAGGCATCCTCCCTCAAGGGAGGATTTGGGCAGGAAGGGGAGGAGGGCAGCATGTTCCAGATGAAGCCAGGGAGGTTTAGGTGAGAACTAGCAAGACATAACTGTGTTCCACGCAGGGACCTGGCTCCTGGCAAGCATGACCCATTGGATCTGTCTGGTTCTCCTTGATCTCATTGAGCAAATTAGCCACTCTTCCTCTGGCTGGAGCAGCACATGATGGGGTGGGGAAAGGACCTGGAAACATTTGTTCCAATACTGTTCTTTTCTGTGTCTCTTTAATAACTATAATAGTTGAGAATGCCTCCCATGTACCAGGTATTCTGATCAGGATGTTATGTACTTTCTTAATTTCGGGTGGGTTTACTTTCTGACAGGGGACTAGAAGCTGTGATCTTGCCAAGTCCTCTCCACAGTCACGGGCCTCCCTATGCCAAGCTTTGGGAAAGCTTTGGACTAGTGATTGGCTCAAGGATGGGGACTGATTCAAGTTAGACCAAGAGACACAGTCCTGAAAATTTCATTGGAACTTACTCTTTCTCAGAACTAGCAGCTAAGTTGTAGGCAGAGATTGCTAACTGTGTGGGTAATGTAAGCCTGGGGAGCTTGTAGGAGCCCTTGTGGAAAGGTCCAGCCTGGGACGAGAACCAGGACTGAGAAAGAAAATCAGAGAAGAAGTCCTTCTGACTTTGTTTAAGCACTTGGATCCCATGCTACAGCCTGAGCTAGATGTTCTTCAGACTTCCAAATCAAGTGAGGCTATAGGTCTTACCTCCTTTTCAAGCTGGATTTCTGTTGCATATAATCAGAAATGTCTCAGCTAATGCATCTGTGGATCTTTCCAAAGAAATAAACCATTGCAGACAGTTTATTGTGAAACTAAAGTAGAAAAAACACACCTAGTGAGATATAAGGGTTCTCTGAGCCTCTGTAACCAAAAATAGCTCCCCCGCCACCACCTCCAGGCTGAACCTGAGTCCCTGAAGATACCGCTATATTCACTCTTTTTAATTTAAGATTAAATGCCTTAGTTAACTGTAAGCGTGGTACCTGAAGATATCAGCAGCTATGAATATCTTTGTTTGAGTTCATTGGTCTGGCTTTGGTCACCTATTGGGGGTGTGGAGAAGGAAGCCTTGAAAGGAGTGGGTGTGCTGAAGGCATTTTGTTACATGGGAGGGGCTGGGGAAGGTCTAGGTTATGTGGTTGGGGTGACTAGGGAGAGTACAGAATACAGGAGGCATTGAAGACATAGGAAGAGCTGATGATGGAAAATACCAAAGGTTTTCTTGGTAGAGATGTCACAGGAAGTATAGTAAAGACAAATTCTTCCTGAGTCCTGGCTTTGCAATGGGCCACCCTAGCCTTAGACAGTGCTGGAATAGACGCCACACAATACGTACTACTGAGAAAGACTGGGGGTGTGACCTGGGTCAGGCTCCAATGGGATTGTGGGTGTGGGTGCCATGGGTGGCTGGGAGATGAGCGTGGTCTGTGCAGGGCACTGGTGTGGCAATGGGTGTTGGTAGGCATACTTGGGGGAATGGATGTGGCCTGAGATAGGCCCTGTGTGTGCATCTGTGCATGTGTGTGAGTGTGTGTAGTGCTGGTGGGGCTAGAATCAGGAGGGGGCTTGTCTTGGCGGACAGGCAGCTGTCTGCTAAGGGGCACTTCCAGTTGTAATTGAGAAATGGCAGTGCACTATCTCTCCCAGAGTGAGATGATAGTAATTAATTGTTCATTGATCTCTGCAGGTCAGCTAGAGGTCAGGGAAGTTACTCCAGTGGCCTTCCAGTTTGCCAGGCAGCCGGGAGCCGTGGTTGAGACCTCAGTGGGAACCGTCCTGTGCCCTAAACCCTGACGAAAGGTGACAGGATAATTATGGTAACCTTAATGTCTGTTATTACAAATAATACACAAGTGAGCCATTCAGGAAAACCATGCCAGCACCATCTAAGACTTGGGGAGGAGGAGGAGAAGGAGGAGGGGGAGGAAGAGGAGGAGGGGGAGGAGGGAGAGGGGGAGGAGGCGGAGGAGGGGAAATGTGTCTGACAGTGGATATTTTTCAGCATGGAGCAGAACCCTGCAGTATAATCGTTGTTACGGTCACTATCAAAAGCTCAAGTAAGTGTCCATCTGGGTATGAGGCTGTGCCTCATAGATCTCATCGCTGATCCATATAGATGATTGCAGCCTGAGACAGAACTCTCACACAATCTGAAGGGCACACACATAGTGAGTGGGAAAAATAAGACTAGATCAGGCCCCAGCTCTTCTGCAAAGGCTTCTCCCATCTGCCACATTCTCCTATTCTCTGATATTCTCCAGCACATGATAAGGGCATGAATTTTCATCTATGCAATGTCTTCATTCAACAAATATTGATAGAACCCCTCTTTTGTGCCAAGCTCATGTTATGTGTATATTCCTGCAGAGCTTATAAAGGTCCCAAGCTATCATCCTTGTCTATGTCTTCCCTCCCCAATGAGACCGTAAGCTTTTGGAAGGCTGGAACCATGTTGGATATCTTAAACAACAGCCATTTACTGAGCATTATATTGTGCTAGGCACATGGCACATCCATAATGTATCCATAATAGAGTCCACAATGCTTAACACAAGGGCCACACATGTACTAGTTCCTTAATAAATATTGACTAATGAAAAAATATGAAACCTAATTGTTGCATTGATCATGGGGGTAGTGAAGGGTGGGGTGGGGGTGCTATGGTGGTTCACTCCTTTCTCCAAGATGAAATTCAACTCATTATCCTTTCTAGTTTATCTGCACTTGGCTATGGGGTGAGATTATTCACAAAGTCTGCAACTGTGTGAATTTTCTTCATGAAATATACTATCTTTGAGTTATGTTTGAGCTCATAGAACCATCTTGTCTGCAGTTCAGAGGCATAACATTTTAACTCAGAGGAGAGCAAATGGTTCAATGGAATAGTGTCCAGTTTCTTTCCAAATGTTAAGTTTTCTTTCTGTGCACCTGAACTTCTCTATTGGGCAGAGTTGGACGTAGTTGCCTTTTGCAGCTTTCAGATACAATATAGCTCTCTCACTGCAACAACGCTTCATCCCATCCATGCTTCCACTCTAGGGTCACCAATCACCACCCAATTCAAAGGATGCCTTTGGAACACAGTGTGGTGAAATCTGCTCTTTTTCAAGCTAAGACCCCAGGCTCCAGGGGTTTCCTCCCACCTCTTAGGCTGTTTTTTTCAGTCTCCTTCATGGGCTCCCTCAGTGATCTTCCATCTGACCTATGTGCACATAGCAATGGCTGCCTGTACATCCTATTTCCAGACAGATGTCCCTCTCCAGTCCCTATTTCTTTGGACTTCTTGGACAGAAATCTCCACCTGAATGTCCCATAGGCACCCCAAGTTCAGTAGATAAAAATTGAATGCATTAGCCACATCTATTTTCCTATTCTCGTCTCCAAATCTGCTTCATTTAATGAACGGGATCTTCATCCATGTTACCCAATCTAGAAGCCTGGGAGTCATCCTGAGCCTCTACTTTCCCTCACTCCTCACCCCCAGTTGCTCCCCAGGCCTTGTGATAAACATCTCCTGAGTTATCTTCTGTATCACTATTATATTTTTGACCTGCAGGGCCACTAACAGAATTTAGTCCTCACCTTCCTTGTAGGTCATTGAAATGGCCATTTACATCATCTCATTTCCTTCCTGGTGGTCCATTTTCCATCCATGTTCACCCTATCATTAAAGATTTTGTAAGAAAAGCAGATTATGGGTCTGCCCTCTTTAAAGTTGGCCACAGTTTTCTGTTTCTTCTAGAAGGTCAAGAAACCTGTGATAATCTGCTGCCCCAAACACTGTCATTCCACATGTGACAGCCATCCCATGCGACTCCCACTGTCCTTTACACACCCCCTATCCCTCCAGGTTTCATGGAGAGATCCCTCAACTACCTGAGAAAGTCCTACTCTCCTTTAAGACCCGGTCTCTCGGGAGCTCCCTGCCATGCCCTCCCTGACCTCTGTGACCAGGCAGAGTGACAGTCTCCTTGCTTCCATAAATTCCAAAAGGTATGCCAATACTTACTATGAGAGCTAATATTTATAAAGTATGTGCTATATGGCAGGTACTATACTAAGTGCTTTGCTTATTGAGTTAGTCCTCGCAATCTAATGAAGTAATCCCACCTTTACACCCCACCCATTTTACAAGCGTAGAAACTAAGGCTGAGACGTGGCCCAACTGGTAGGGTTGGGACTGAGCCCATATTCCCGCACAGAACTCCCACTTTGAATGCTTGGCTCCACACTATCTCACCTCCATAGGGAGCTGGTTTCGCTTAGAGGTCCACCCTCCCCACTTAAATGTGAGCTTCCTCCAGGGGAAGGATTTGCTTTGTTCACTGGCTTTTTTTCTCTTAGCCCCAGTGCGTGGCACATCACAGGGGGGCTCAGCAATTTGCAGAAAGAAACTAGTTCTGACTGTCTTTTCCAGAATGTGTTCTACTTCTCAGATTGTGCCTTTTGCCATCTAAAATGTTGAAAAACTTAATTTTGCCTCTGGTTTCTTCATGCCCAAGCAAGCGAGAACTTTCTTATCCTGGTATTTATCTATTTATCTATGATATATATACCCTGAACTCTTTAAAATGATTTTCCAAAATGTAGAGTTTTGAAGGCCGAAGGGCTGGACAGAAATCATGTCCTCTCCGAAATGTCCCTTCCTCTCCCAGGTATCAGGCTCTTTTTAAAATTAGCTTCTGAATATGAACGACCCAGCTCTTTAAAGTTTAATGTCCCAGCCATTTTAATTGTTTCTTTCAAAGTACAAAAGAGCAGCTGGGCCACCACATCGGCACTAATCACTTGCCAACTTTCCTTTTTACAAAAACAGCTAAGCTCTTTCTGAGATTTAAAATCACTCCATCTGAGACCCCGGCTTGGCACCTACCTTTGCACTCACATAAAAGGAGCCTCATTTCTGCTTTTAAGAAATGTGTTGCAGAAGCAATTTTTGATTTTTTTCTTAAAAAAATATAGTAAAGTATAATACAATTTTTAGTTATTCTTTTTCTTCTCTTGCCCTTCTCTACTTGAATTGTCCTGAGACAGTGTTGCCAGATAAAATACAGAACACTCATTAAATTCGAATGTCAGATAAACAAAAAACACTCCCTTAGAATCCCTATGTCTCATGCAATATTTAGGATATATTTATATTAAAAATTAGTTGTTGTTTATTTGAAATTCAAGTTTACTGATGTCCTTTGCTTTTATTCGCTAAATCCGTCAACTCTAGCCTGGAAGCTTCCTGTTTCTACCAAATGGATAATGCTAACTTACATGATGAACAATATTCCTAAAATAAATAAGTAAATAAAATAAAACTAACATTGGGTCTGGAGATATCTCATCACGCACACACACGCCCACAAGCTCGCTCATCCCTGACAAACAATTCCTTTCTTGCCATCAATCTAGTAGGATAAATGAATGTAATTTCTGGAATCCTAAACAGTCCTTTATCAATGAACTACGCGCACGTCCTGAAAACGTACATGTTTTTAGGAGACTCGGGACCCAAAGGGAAAAAATGGCACAGTCCCTGTCCTGAGGTCACAGTCTAGCTTTGGTGCAGCAAGAAAAGAAAATGATTTATCTTAGTTGCGGCTTAGTACTTAGATGAGTACTGAAGAGGGTGGCAGCGAAGGGACAGAGCAAGAGGAGCCGGTCAAAGGGTGGGGGCGGGAAGAGGTGTGCATTCCCTTTGTAAACCGCAGGACGCCCCCTCCACCCTGCCCCTCCCTCCCGGACTCCGGATCGCTGGCGGGGCGGAGTCAGTGCCTGTCAGAGGCACGCCCCCTGGGGCACTATTTGGCCTTGGGTCTGAAATTGATTCTTTCTGGATTTCAGGGCAGCAGCAGCAGGCAAGAGCCCCTGCTGTCACTTCCAAGACTTTTATAGACTCTGACAGCAAAGGAAAGCTCCCTGTCTTTTGTCTTTTGTATTCTGTTTGTGTTCGGCCTCTAATCCACGTGGGGAATAACATGAAGGGGCCTGAAGGGGGAGGGGGGGTTGTTCCCTGGGCTGTGTGCAGACGGCGCGATCCTAGGAGGAAACTGTGAGGTCCCCTTGCCCCCAGGCCATCCTTTTTGATTTACACACTCTCTCTGGGATCTCCTCTGGAGGAAAAGCTCTCTGGGCCCACCACCTGAGATCACCCAGGGTGTGCATGGGGTCACGGGTTGGGAGACCCAGAGAATTCCAGGGCAAGGGTGTTGCTCCCAGCCGCCCCCCTCCCCCCAGGCACTGCTAGCCTGTTGGGGGAAATGAGTAAGACAGGCAAGTGCAGAATCAGAGTTACAGATGTTAGTGCCTGTGGCTTCACAGCAGGGCTGATGCCTCAGGCGTCTTCGGAGGACAAGAGGAGTAAGATTTTGAAGGAAAGCTACGAACCAGATGGGAGCCAGTATGGTGCCCCGGAAGGCAGAGGCAGAGGAAATGGAAGAAGTCCTATGAATGGCCAAGAGCAGTTGGGGTTCCCGAGTGCGTGTTTCGGAGCGTCTTCCACTTCAGTGTCAATGGCCCCGGATGCAGGAAACTGAGGGGCAGCTGTGGTTGAGGGCTCCTGAACCTTGGGTGAATCGCATCACTAGGAGGGCTTGTTGACCTGCACGTTACTGGCCCACCCCCAGAGGTTCTGATGCAGCGGGTCTGGGGTGGGGCCAGGCATCTGCATTTCCAACAGGTTCCCAGGGAGGCTGGGGCTGGATGCTGCCCCAGCTTCCTGGCACTGGCTGTTTCCCAGACTCCTATTGGGCATAAAAGGTAATATTGGTGAATTGCCTATTTTCATGTTGTTTTGCTTGGCAGGAGGGGTGGAGGACGAAGATAGTTTTCCTGGTTTCTTTCTCCCATTGACTCAATCTTTGGGACTTCTCTTATCATTTCTTGGGTGCTACACCTACCCTCTCATCCTCACTGCCACCATTGGCGTCCCCTCTCCCAATTCACAGATACGCACGAGGATCTAGCAGGTCTAGATGATTCACAGTAGCCTGCTCTGCTCATCATCCCTCCAGTGAAGGTACCACTGGCAGATGAGAGTGCCCGATTTGGACAGTTTCTTAATGAAGCCTGAGGCTTAAATACGTTCTTCCTGCCTCCCTCCCTCCGCCCCCCCCCCCACCCCAATCCCTTGGAACGACTTGGAATCACTGGAGTCCAAATAGAAAGAGCAAGGGAAGAGTTCACTTAGGTTTGGGGCTTCAGACCTGTCATCGTCTACAGATGGTCCCAGTATAACAGGCAGGTGCTAGGACTGAGAAGAGGAGTCATGCAGTGGGGTCTCCCCACGGAGGGGCAGGGGGTTGTGGAGCATCCAGCTCTAGGCCCTGGGAGGTGCTTGTGTTGTTGACTGGTGAACACATTAATAAGGGCCCTTTTTATTGATGTTTCAACTGCATAGCCTTTGCGGCTTCTTCTAATTTTTCTTTTTCTTTTTTTTTTTTTTTTTTTTGGCCGTGGTTGTAAAAACCATCATGCTAACACATTACCCTGAAAAACCTGGAAAGGCACTGAGAGAGGTGAAGGAGATACTGAATGGTCATATCTGCTGTGATTTGGACAACATGGAGGAGGGCTTGTCTCTGCTTCAGCAGGAGAACCTTGGAGGCGGAGTGGCATTGCATGGTCTGGAAACCACCAGCCGGGGAGCTGCAAATGGAGGCTCTGATCTGGTGCAGGTCAGAAGGGATGAAGGACAGCGGCCTTACTTGCAGCAGCACTAGAAGAGGGGGGAAGACTTCTGCGAGCTGTCAGGAGTGCCATTAGTCGCGGTGGCACAGCCATCTGACAGGGCTTAGGGTCTAGGTGTGTGGGGTCAGGAAACCCAAGCCTCAGGGCATATTCACAGCCTTCCTGGGGGCAAGACAGGACAGGGGACCCCATTACCTGCTAGCGGGCAAGAACGCCTAACTCTAAGAGATCTAGATTCAACGTAGCCCTCAAGCCCTCAGCTTCCGCCAAGACTTCCCCCCTCTTTCCCCTTTCTTTGTTCCTTCTTTGCCCTCCACTGTCCCAGGAGGCTGCCTGCCTTTTGGGAGGACTGCCTCTGGTGGACTTCGTAGCAGGGCTGCAAGGGGGTTGATGAGAGAGAGCATTGTTTGCTGTAGGACTAAAATGGATTATATGTGGGCTTCTGGATCCTGTTGCTAATTTCAGACTCTCTTTTTATATTCCCTTCACGGATCATAGATGGAACATGGATTGAATGCAAACGGTGGGGAGCCACTGTCATTCTCCAAGTGGGAAGAGTCGTGTGTGGGAGTGGGGGACCTGAACTCTGGGCACAGCCATCTACACAACCTCACTTGTGAACTTAGGCAGCTCCCAACACTGCCTCCCAGTTTCCTCGTCTTCCTGAAATGCTCACCTGTGGCTCCAAACCAAAGATGAAAACCATCTCAAGAAAGCTACCACTGAAGTCCTACTTTGTGATCTGGAGGGGTTAGGGGAGCCCTCAGACTCTCCCTCAGGAGCACGTATTGATTTCTTACGTTGGTTCACTGCACCGAAGAGATGGTATCATTGAGACCAATGGTTGGATTTGAACGGCGGAGTTTTAAACCTGGGACTCCAATGACTGGGTTGAACGGCTGGACATCCACCTGGGAGCCCTGAGGGTGGAGGGCTAGTGAGGGAGCTGGGGGGTCAAGGAGCACCTGGGACTGAGATGGGGAATTGGGTGCTGAATGGTAAGTGGATTCAGCCCTCTTCCCTCCTCCTTCATGGTTCCCATGGAGGACCCTGCATGTGGGAGACACTGTCTACCCCATAACACGCATTGATTCTGAAATTTCATGTTCCTTGTTTTTTTTAGTCAGCACACAAAATTGATAACGGAGCATCTAGACAACCACAATGAGTGGATGAATAATTCCAAGAAAAATTAAAATATATATACATATGTTTGGATAGCCTGTAAGCTTATTATGGGTAAATACATGATTCCTTTTCCACTTTTTCAAAGATTGAAAATAGGCCATGAACTCTGGCCCTTGAGCACTTCCAGGGCCTGGGAGGCTCAGGTTGGGAGGATGAATTTCTAGATTAGAATCAGGGAGGGGGATCCAGAGTGGTGCGTGAGGCTCCCATCTGGGCTGGACAGCGCGGGGGCACCCGTGCCCTGAGCTCACCTCGAAGCTTCCCTGCCCCATGGTCAGTGCAGGGCCACCACTCCACGACCCTCCTGGCAGCCAGCTGGCAGCCAGTCCTCCAGACTCATGCTTTTTCTACCTCGTCCCATGTCTTGGCATCGGCTCATCTCCCCAGATCCCTGACACAGGCTAATTGCTTGTAACAAAACTTGGCCTTAAAAATGTCAGGCATAATGGGAAGGGGGAGGAGGAGGAAAAAGGGAATCAAAACAACAAGAGGAATTTGGCAGAAGCCACCACAGAGGGTGCAGCCTCCGGGACCCCTGGGCCAGCCAGGTTCATTAACTGATCCGGATTTAGAAGGTCACCACCTTGCACAGCAGTGGCTCCAGCCCAGCGGCCCCCAGGTAGCAGCTGTCACGAGAACACCTTGGAAAGGGCAGGGAAGTGTCAGCAGGCCCCACTGCACTTCGGAGAGCTCCGAGGCCTGGCCAGGGTCTGCCCTCCTCCAAATGCCAAAGTAGAAACATTTATTAAGCCAGTTCCTTCCAGTCCACTGGGTCCACTGCTGACAGGAGGCAGGCTCCTTTGGAGGCCCGGCCTTGATTCTAGGAGGCCACAGGGCTCCCTCCTGACCATTCACCCCCTGCTGCAGCTGCTCGGATGGGCAGAGCTAGAAGCTAAGAAATGGGAAGCATGACCATGGATTTGGCCCCAGAAACCCTGTTTTCAGTACTTTGCTTATTGCTGTTTTTAGACCTCTCCTTTTCAGTCATTTAAAAACCAGTAACAATGAGGTTTGGCTTCTAGAGTGTTTGCACTCTTCAGCTGAAAGGTCTGGCTGAGGGCACTGCCCCAGGCAAAGTGATGCTGGGCTTCCTGCCCAGCTGTGGGGCCTCCCATGGCCTTTCCGCCCCTCTGGCTGCAGAGCCCCACTCCCTGTCCTCCTCCAGCCCAACTCAATGCTGCCCTTGGGCTGTGTGAGTCCCCATGCAGGGCCAGTGTGTGTGCGGTTTCTGGTCCTCCCCTTCCAAATATCAAAATCAATCATTTATGAGGTCAGGTCCTCGACTCTCTATCGAGGTCCCCTGGTGTGTTCAGAGCCCAAACTTTGCACACAACTAAACCCACAGAGCTTGTGTTCTGGGGTCCCAAACAGGCAGCCTGGAGGGAAAAAAGCCAGATGGCCTGGCTTCTCTTCCTGTCTCTGCACCTTCTAGCTGTGTGACCTTGGACAAGTCACTTCACCGCCCTATACCTCAGATTCCTCATCTGTAGAGCAGAGAGTAGAGTACCTACGTTCATGGGATTCCTGTGACGAATAAATAAGTGAATACAATGTAAAGCACTTCGAACCTTGCCTGACACACAGTAAAGCTGATGTGAATATATTAGTGTCACAATTCCTTCATTTGCTGTTTGAAATCTTTGTACTCATGCCCTAAATGACAGCTCTTCTTTCCCTAAAAACCCACTACTGGGAGAGGATCTGAATGAACAGCATCATCCAGAGGGGGTTTCTGATCACCTACTATGTAGGGTCAGGTACTGTGTACACAAAAAGGAAGAGGTCGGACGACCGCCATTGCACCTCCCAAATGGAAGTGGATTTCCAACTGAGGATGTTGGCAAGCATTTGTTCCAGAGAGCTCCATGGGTGGTGGATGATGCCAAGGGCCACAGGGCAGGAATGGTGAAGGGCTCAATCCTGCTGCTGCCAAGGGCTGGAGCCAGGCCCTCCTGACCACAGATGTGGGGTTTGGGCTGCTTTTTTATAAAAGTGAAAGAAACTTAAGAGACATATCAGTTAAATCCAATATCTGGACCTGGTTTGGATCTTGTTTGAACAAAACAACTATAAAACCACATTTTTGAGACAAGTGGGAAAATGTGATCACAGGCTGGTTGTTAGGGGGTGATAACTGTATTGTGTGTCATTTTTCAAAAAGTCTTTCTTACATCCGGATGGCCAACAGGCACATGAAAAGATGCTCAACGTCGCTCCTCATCAGGGAAATACAAATCCAAACCACACTCAGATATCACCTCATGCCAGTCAGAGTGGCCAAAATGAACAAATCAGGAGACTATAGATGCTGGAGAGGATGTGGACAAACGGGAACCCTCTTGCACTGTTGGAATGCAAATTGGTGCAGCCACTCTGGAAAACAGTGTGGAGGTTCCTCAAAAAATTAAACATAGACCTACCCTATGACCCAGCAATAGCACTGCTAGGAATTTACCCAAGGGATACAGGAGTACTGATGCATAGGGGCACTTGTGCCCCAATGTTTATAGCAGCACTCTCAACAATAGCCAAATTATGGAAAGAGCCTAAATGTCCATCAACTGATGAATGGATAAAGAAATTGTGGTTTATATACACAATGGAGTACTACGTGGCAATAGGAAAGAATGAAATATGGCCCTTTGTAGCAACATGGATGGAATGGAGAGTGTTATGCTAAGTGAAATAAGCCATACAGAGAAAGACATATACCATATGGTTTCACTCTTATGTGGATCCTGAGAAACTTAACAGAAACCCATGGGGGAGGGGAAGGAAAAAAAAAAAGAGGTTAGAGTGGGAGAGAGCCAAAGCATAAGAGACTCTTAAAAACTGAGAACAAACTGAGGGTTGATGGGGGGTGGGAGGGAGGGGAGGGTGGGTGATGGGTATTGAGGAGGGCACCTTTTGGGATGAGCACTGGGTGTTGTATGGAAACCAATTTGACAATAAACTTCATATATTGAATAAATAAATAAATAAATAAATAAATAAAATTATAATAGGAAAAAAAAGTCTTTCTTAATTAGAAGTACACACTTAGATGCTTGTAGATGAAATGATATAATGTCTGGAATTTGTTTTTCCAGTTTATTGAAGTATGATCCGCAAATAAATTGCATATATTTAGGTTGTACAATGTGCTTTTTTAAGGTATACAATGTGATGACTTTAAATACCTATACCTTGTGAAATGATTACCACAATCAACTTAATTAACATATCCATCATCTTACAGTTACCTTTTCTGTGTGTGTGGACCTTTTAAGTGTGACAACCTTTAAGATCTACCCTCTTAACAATTTTCAAGTATACAAGAGAGTGTTATTAACTGTAGTCACCATGCTGTACATTAGATCCCCAGAACTTATTCATCTTGTAGCTGAAGTCTGTACCCTTTGACCAACATCTCCCCATTTCCCCCACCGCCTCACCCCTGGTACTACCGTTCTAGTCTTATTTCTATGAGTTCAACTTTGTTAGATTCCACATATAAATGACATCATGCAGTATTTATCTTTCTGCATCTGGCTTATTTCATTTAGCATAACGTCCTCCAGGTTCATCCATGTTGTTACAAATGGCAGGATTTCCTTCTTTTTTATGATTGAATAATATTCCATTGTATATCTACACTGCATTTATCCATTCATCCTTTGACAGGCACTTAGGTTGTTTTCATATCTTGGCTATTGTGAATAATGGTTGTAATGAACAACAAACATTGGAGAGCAGATATCTCTTTGAGATACCGATTTCATTTCCTTTGGAAATATACCCAGAAGCAGGATTGCTGGATCATATGGTAATTATATTTTTGATTTTTTGAGGAACCTCCATACTGTTTTTTATAGATGCTACACCATTTTTGCATTCCCACCAAGAGGTGCAGGGTGCCAATCTCTCCACTTCCTCAACAATGTTTGCTGTCTTCTGGTTATTGTTGTTGTTGATGATGATGTTTTGATAATAGCCATCCCAACAGTTGTAAGATGACCTCTCATTCTGGTTTTAATTTGCATTTCCCTGATGATTAGGAATGTCAAATTTCATATACTTGTTGGCTATCTGTATGTCTTCTTTGGAAAAATGTTTATTCAGGTCCGTTGCCCATATTTTAGACAGATTATTTGTTATTCTGTCATTGGGATGTAGGAGTTTCATCTGGAATTTGCTCTAGGAAACTCCCCTAGGTGATGAGGAAGAACGTAGATAAAAAAAGACTGATCCAACATGGATAATTATTGAAGCTTGGCGACAGCTACAGGGGGATTTACTTTACTTTTCTCTCTTTTTTTGGAATCAGTTTGAGAATTTCCATAATAAAAAGTTGACACAAAAAGACAGTGAACCTCATTAAATATAGTCAACTGATCTCGGACAGAGGAGCAAAGGCAGTCTCTTCAAAAAATGGGCTGGAACATCTGCACATCCACATACAAAAAAAAAAAAAAAATGAATCCAGACATAGACCTAACACCCTCCGCAAAAATTAACTCAAAACAGATCAGAGACCTACATATAAAACACAAAGCTATAAAACTAGAAGATAACAAAGGAGAAAACCTGGATGACCTTGCGTGTGGTGATGATGCCTTTTAGAGACAACACCAAAGACATGATCCATGAAAGAAATAATTGGTAAGCTGAACTTCATCAAAAATGAAAACTTCTGCTCTGCAAAAGACAACATCAAGAGAATTAGAAGACAAGCCACAGACTAGAAGAAAATATTTGCACAACACACATCTGATAAGGATGATGAGGATATCAGCTATCCAAAATATACAAAGAACTCTAAAAACTCAACAACGAAAAAACAAACAACTCAGTTAAAAAAATGGGTCAGAGACCATAACAGATACCTCACCAAAGAAGATATACGGACGCAAATAAGTGTACAAAAAAGATGCTCCACAGCATAGGTCATTAGGGAAATGTGAACTAAAACAACAACGAGATGCCACTATGCATCAATTAAAATGGCCAGGATCCAAAACACTGAGAACAACCAAATACTGGCGAGAATGTGGAGCACAACAGAAACTCTCATACACTGCTGGGGGGAATACAAAATGGTACAACCACTGTGGAAGACAGTTCGGTTGCTTCTTACAAAACTAGACATACTTTTACCATATGACCCAGCATTCATGTTCCTTGGTATTTATCCAAAGGAATTGAAAACTTATGTCCACATAAAAACCTATACCCGATGCTTATAGCAGCTTTATAGTTGCCAAAATTTAGGAGCAACCAAGATATCCTTCAATAGGTGAATGGACAACTAAAACTATGGTACATCCAGTCAATGGAATATTATCCATTATTCTGAATATTATTCCAAAAAGAAATGAGCTATCAAGCCACGAAAGGACAGAGAGGAAACTTAAAAGCATATTACTAAGTGAAAAAAGGCAATGTGAAAAGGTACCTGCTGTATGATTCCAACTATATGACATTCTGGAAAAGGCAAAACTACAGAGACAGTAAAAAGATCAGGGTTTGCCAGGGTGGGCTGAGGGCGGGCTGAGCACAGAAAAATTGTACAGCAGCAAAAATAGTCTATATGGTATAATAATAATGGACACATGAGGTCATCACATATATATCCAAACCCATGGAACATAAGAATGAACCCTAAGGTAAACTATAGAGTTGGGTGATTGTGATGTGTTCGTGTAGGTTCATCCACATTACCACTGTACCAATCTGGTGAATGGCATTGGTAATGCGGGAGCCTGTACATGCATGAGGTCAGGAGGTATACGGGAAACCCCCCAATAAAAATGAATCAATAAAGTCTAAAAAAACACCCACAGTGGAAAGGCAGCTGCTTTGGATCCAACAGGACCTTGCCGTTCACAGCTTGTCCCAGTGGCCCCAGCCACATCCTCTGTGCCCTCGGCATGGAGAGGGCATACTTCAACAGCCATACTGGTGGCGATAGGAACCAGAAATTCATCTTTTTCAGGGAGATCTGCAGGGAAAACCTGGAAACAAAGGGTCTATTTCTCATGTTTCCATGCACACGTTCTCACCCCTCTGACCAGTCACTGCGAAGGCCTCTTGGCCAAGGAATTTCTCTTGACAGCCTCAAGCTGCGTGGGAAAATGCTTTCTGTTGCCTTAAGAGGCCTCTGTGTCCCTTGGCCCCTGTGTCGCTCAGCTCCTTTGCCATGCTATTTCCAGAAAAGCCTGTTTGTGGGAGAGATCCGGCCTGCTGCAGCCCTGAAAGGGCCTGAGGAATATGTTGCAGCTTCATCCCTGAACACCTGTAAGACTGCTGTCTCTTTCCTGTTGTTGGCATGGCGTCCTAGATGGTGATCATTCTCCCAAAACATGTCTGCAAAATCACCAGAGCTCGCTTCCTTCTCCCTGCCTCCTCTCAAGCTCTCTCTGCAGCTCTCTCTCAAGCCAGGTGGGAGTCTGGGAGAACAGTTGGTGGTCCCCGTTGTGGAAAAGCCAAGAGGGCCCTGCTGGGTCGTGGGGAGGGCACTGGAGTAGAGATCAGGAGCTCTGGGATCCAGAAGCAGTTCCTCCCTTATCTGGTTTGCGTCATCCAAGATTATTCCTTTTATCTCTTTTGAATCCAACTGTTCCCATTTAGGGCACTGAGCTCCCAAAATCAAATATTTCCTCCTTTCTGAGAGTGACTGTCACACTTCCATTTGAGTGAGAGCCCCTAGAATGGCCGCTACTGGTCACACGAGCTCACAAAGATCTGATCTCTCTGCAGTCACGCCCAGCGGTGCAGGGAACAGCCTCAGAGCCCCTCACTGGCTGACCGCAGCCCCTGTAGCACTGTGCCCAGCTGCCACAGGGTCTCCCCACTGCAGCCCTTTGGGAGTGGAGCTGAGTGGTAGGCAGGTTAACACTGCCCCTTGTGCATGTGAGGGATGGGATGCAGTTTTGAGTCTGTATTCTAGAACCTTCGAAGGAAGCCTCAGAATGCTGGCAAAGCTTCTGGGAGGCCTGTCACTTGCCAATCAGCTAGCCGTCTGGAATCTTTCCCATGTACTTCTAATTCTGGTCTCTCCTCACCAGCCCCAAGTAGGGGAGGGCATGGGATAGAAGGGAACAAATGTCTGGTTGGAGTCCTTCCTGAGTAGCCACTGGCACTCTGTCCCCGGTCCCTCTGGCCTCAGTGGAGGGGTCCTCTGGGTGTCCACCACGGTCTCTATCCAGACTCAGTTCAGCGTGGTGTTTAAGAGGAAGGTTATGGAGCCTCTGGAGTCAAAATGCCTGGGCTACTCCCAGTTTAGCCACTGTAGTCTTGTGTGTGAGGACCAGTTATTTCCCCTTGCTGGGCCTCAGTTTCCCCATTTGTGAAGTGGGGGTACATTTTTTGGTGAGAATTAGATGAGTCAGGCTCTCATAAAAGTGCCTGGCACAAATGAGGGCTCCATAGCTATCATTTACGGCTACAATGATGGGCTGCCGGCCCACCGCAGTGTGATTTCCCATGGACTCTGGAGGACGGGGCAGGGTGGGGATTACTGTGTGGTTGCGGAGAGAGCTGCAGGACTGTCAGCCATTTCACTAGCTCACACACAGGGAGGAAGCCTGTGTCCTCGGGTCTATCCAGTACCCCCTGGGAAGCAGCTCTGGCCTCATGTGTGCTCTTTGGGGGCTCCCCTTATACCCTTCCTTGGCCAGAAGTCCTAGGGCTGAGTTAAGAGAAGCCAAGATCTTTCTGCTGCCCCACACCTACCTGCTGCCCTTGGCCTGCTCCCTTAGAGAGTAAGAGAGTTAAGAGAATAAGGCAGGGGGCAAACCCAGTTTTGCCTGGAGGTAAATTCGTTCCCTTGCATGCCTCATTTTTTGAGTGCCTACTATGCACTCCCACTTGACCAGGTGCTGGGGACCCCAGACAGTGAAAGACAGAGGTTCAGTCTCCTCCTGGCCTCAAGGCTCCTTCTCATTCTCTGGCCTAACCCTCTCCTCTCCACGTATGTGTCAAGCACCCTCTTGCCCCAGGGCCTTCACCTCTCTCTTCCCTTAGCTTGGAACCCTCCTCCTCTCAGATACACACACAAGCCTCTTTCCCTGGCTTCTTTCAAGTTCATGCTCCAATGTCATCTCCTCAGGAAAGCATTCTCTGATCTCACTGTTCAAATCAACCCAACATTCTGTATACTTTTTCTCTGCCCTTTGGTCTTCGCTGAGCTTATCGCTACTCGACATTATCTTATGTATTTGTGTAATTTTTTTTTTTTGCCCGTCTTTCCCAGACTTGCATATATATGAGGTGTTCTTAAACTTTTTGTGTTCCACGACCCCATTGGCAATCTGGTGAAGCCTATGAGTCTCTTTTCAGAATAAAGTGTTATAAATGCATAAGATACAGTGCAGCGTATTTACAAAGGAAACCAAGTATATTGAAATATGGTTGTTAAAATACTAAAAGGCAGTTTACAGAATGGGAGAAGATATTTGCAGATGACATATCAGATAAAGGGTTAGTATCCAAAATATAAAAACAACTTATCAAACTCAACACCCAAAAAACCACATAATCCAGTGAAGAAATGGGCAAAAGACAGGAAGACACTTTTCCAAAAAAGATATCCAGATGGCCAACAGACACATGAAAAGATGCTCAACATCACTCATCATCAGGGAAATACAAATCAAAACCACAATGAGATACCACCTCACACTTGTCAGGATGGCTAAAATTAACAACTCAGGAAACAAAAGGTGTTGGTGAGGATGCAAAGAAAGGGGAACACTTTTGTGCTGTTGGTGGGAATGCAAAGTGGGGCATCCACTCTGGAGAACAGCATGAAAGTTCCTCAAAAAATAAAAAATAGAGCTGCCCTATGTCCAATCAATTACATTCCCAGATATTTATCCAAAGGATACAAAAATGCTGATTCAAAGGGGCGCATGCACCCCAATGTTTATAGCAGCATTGTCAACAACAGCCAAAGTATGGAAAGAGCCCAAATGTCCATCAATTGATGAATGGATAAAGAAGAAGTGGTATATATATATATATATATATATATATATTTGTGTGTGTGTATATATATGTGTATATATATACATTGTGTGTGTGTGTGTGTGTGTGTATGTGATGGAATATTACTCCATGATCAAAAAGAATGAAATCTTGCTATTTGCAACAATGTAGATGGAACTAGAGTGTATTATGCTAAGTGAAATAAGTCAGTCTGAGAAAGAAAAATACAATATGATTTCACTCATATGTGGAATTTAAGAAACAAAACAGATGAACAGAGGGAAAGGGAAGGAAAAATAAGATAAAAACAGAGAGGGAGGCAAACCACAAGAGATTTACATACAGAGAACAAACTGAGGGTTGCTGGAGGGAAATGGGTGGGGGGATGGGCTAAATGGGTGATGGGCATTAAGGAGGGCACTTGTTGGGATGAGCACTGGGTGTTATATGTAAGCGATGAATCACTGGGTTCTACTCCTGAAACCATTATTATATTATATGTTAACTAACTTGGATTTAAAAGCAGGAAAGAGTATCCAGTGGAAAAAAGACAGTCTCTTTAGCAAATGGTGCTGGGAGAACTGGACAGCAACATGCAGAAGAATGAAACTAGACCACTTTCTTACACCATACACAAAAAAATAAACTCAAAATGGATGAAAGACCTAAATGTGAGACAGAAAACCATCAAACCCTAGAGAAGAAAGCAGGCAACAACCTCTTTGACCTCAGTCACAGCAATTTCTTGCTCAACACATCTCCAAAGGCAAGGGAATTAAAAGCAAAAATGAACTATTGGTACCTCATCAAGATTAAAACTTCTGCACTGCAAAGGAAACAATCAACAAAACTAAAAGGCAACCGACAGAATGGGAAAAGATATTTGCAAATGACATATCAGATAAAGGGCTAGTATCCAAAATCTATAAAGAACTTACCAAACTCAACACCCAAAAAAACAAATAATCCCGTGAAGAAATGGGCAGAAGACATGAATAGACACTTTTCCAAAGAAGACATCCAGATGGCCAACAGACACATGAAAAGATGCTCAAAGTCACTCATTATCAGGGAAATACAAATCAAAGCCACAATGAGATACCACCTCACACCAGTCAGAGTGGCTAAAACTAACAACTCAGGAAATAACAGATGTTGGCGAGAATGCGGAAAAAGGGAACCCTCTTGCACTGTTGGTGGGAATGCAAACTGGTGCAGCCGCTCTGGAAAACAGTATGGAGTTTCCTCAAAAAATTAAAAATAGAACTACCTTATGACCCAGCAATTGCACTACTCGGTATTTATCCAAAGGATACAGTAGTGCTGATTCATAGGGACACATGTACCCCAACGTTCATAGCGCTTTCAATAATAGTCAAATTATAGAAAGAGCCCACATTTCCATCAATGGATGAATGGATAAAGAAGATGTGGTTTATATATACAATGGAATACTACTTGGCAATGAGAAAGAATGAAACCATGCCATTTGCAGCAACGTGGGTGGAACTGGTAGGTATTATGCTGAGTAAAATAAGTCAGCCAGAGAAAGACAGATATCTTATATTTTCACTCATATGTGGATCTTGAGAAACTTAACAGAAGACCATGGGGGAAGGGAAGGGGAAAAAAAGTTACAGAGAGGGAGGGAGGCAAACCATAAGAGACTCTTAATACAGAGAACAATCTGACGGTTGATGGGGGAGTGGGGGAGGAGGAAAATGGGTGATGGGCATTGAGGAGGGCCGTTGCTGGGATGAGCACTGGGTGTTGTATGTAAGCGATGAACCATGGGAATCTACTCCCAAAACCAAATAAATAAATAAATAAATAAATAAATAAATAAATAAATAAATTTTTGAAAAGGCAAAAAAAAATACTAAAGAACCCTCAAATTTATGATATAGGAATATATATGCTTCTTTAATAACACATAAAATAACAGTATCTAACATGGTCTGCCAACTCCTTAATTTTGTAGTAATACTATTTCTAATAAATATTCCTGGATATCTGCAATAACTGTAATGTGATATTAAAATATTTCTATTGGTGACAAAGCCACAGGTACTATTAATAAGAGTATGGTCTGTTGCCTACATTCATAATTGAAGGAAATGCTAAATTTTAGTTACTTTAGTGAAAACAAAGATGCATTTTTTCCCCTCATCTGAGTTCACAGATTCACTGAGTTCTTAAACTCTGGTTAAGCTCTTTAGACCACAGATACTGGTTTCTCCTACTAGCTCTAAAAACCATGCTGGGCATATTACAGCTACTCGATAAACATTCTTAGCAGCAAAAAATAAAAAGCCCATGTTACAATCTCATAGTTAAAAGGTTAAAGTTTGTTCCCTAGTCTTTAATAATAAAATGATAGCAACAACTAGAATTCAATTATTTTTGCTATGTGTCAGACACTGTTTTATGAACATTTAATTTTTCCCATTTAATTCTTCCAACAACTCTGAGACATGTACTATTTTGTTTGTTTGTTTGTTTGTTTGTTTAAGTAATCTCTACACTCCATGTGGGGCTCAAACACACGACTCTGAGATCAAGAGTCGCATGCTCTACTGACTGAGCCAGCCAGGTACCCCAAAGTATGTGCTGTTAATACTCCCTTTCCATGGTTATGGAAACTGAGCCAAATAGAGTTTAAATAGTCTGTTCAAGGCCACACAGCTGGTGTTAGACCTCTGATCTGCCTGTGTCCCGAGTAAGTTTCAGCGATTGAGACAGTTTCCTCTGGTGTCTCAACCCTGGGGACTTTGTCTTTGGCCTCAGTTCCAAAGGTCCAGCCCTGGTCCCCGCCCTTGGATAGGCCTCTCTTCAGACCAGCTCTCTTCCATCCTTGTCTTCTCAGAGGGGCTGGGGTGCTATCTTCAGGATCTCAGCTACCCCTGGCTTCATACAACCACCTCAAAACTAATGACCACTAGGTCGGTATCTCCAGGACTGATTTCTACCCTCCAAATCTCCATGTCCACCTGTCCACTGGACACCTCCCCTTGATGTCCTTCATGCCCATCTATGTCAATATAAGGTTCATCTGTGTGAGGACTTTCCTGACCCTTCCCAGATAGATCTGCCAGACTTACCACCACCCCAGTAATACTGTGTTACCCAATTCATTACATGCCTACTTCTCCTTACCTTTCTGACAGCTCCCTGGGGACAGGGACTATTTCTACTTTGTCTCTAAATCCCTAAGACTTAGAGCAATGCCTGACACAGCAGGTGTACTATGGATGCTTACTGAATGGGTAAACTCATGAATGAATAAATAAGTGAATGATTTATACGCATGAACATACTTAACACTTTGACTACTGTGTTTATTATTATTCACATACAACCAAGAGTCTGGTACTATTACATGACTCAAGATAAATGGATTCTGACAATTTCAGGAAAGGACAGAGTTCCTCTTTATCTCCAAGCTTGAAGTCAGTCTTAGCAGTAAAAATACACAGAACTAGATCACAACAGGGTATGATAGCTATTTGTTTCAGTTCCTCAAATCAATTCAAACCCCGTTAATACTTAATTTAATTCCCTGACTTTTTTTTTCCCCTAGAACATTAACAGATATGTTATTAAGCTGTGGGGTCATCTATAATTGGTCATCTCTCCGTGAATTAAATTTTAAAAAGGAAAAGTAAGATCAAAGAATAATCAGATTTCCTATTTATGTAGGGCAAACAAGTTAAATTCTATTTACTTTCTAAAAATAGATTATTTTCTTAAGAATCAAACATTTATTTTTATCTCAAGCAATTTCAATACATCTTATGTAGAGTTAACAAATAAATTCCAGGTAACAGTATTACATATTTAATAAATGTAGCCTGTATTGAATGATGTTTGAGTGCAAAGCATCGAGCAAGTTCTGGAGACAAAAAAAGATGGACTGAACACAATCTCTTCCTTAAAAAAGAATCTGTGAACAATAGAAGGGTGTGAGCCTTGAGGGAAGGGCTGAGCAGACATGACCAAGGAATGTGTACTTCAAAATACCAAATGGAAGCTTTGAGGCATTCTGAAGTCTGGTCTAGCGATATGGTTAATGGTGGAGGGGACTGTTGAGTCTGAAAATAAAGGAGTATATGGGATAAAAGCCTACTTTAAACTATCCCTTATTCATTCTGCACAGTGATGGGCACCTAGAGTGAGTCCTCCTTACCAGTTGCCACAATCAATATTGTGTTGAGAATTCTTGTACATGTTGTCCTTTGTGACATCTCTGGCATATGTATCCAGGATTCCTAGGTCACCAAAATGGCTCTTTCTGTCCTGATAGCACATAAGCCATTGTATAAACCAATGGTTCTCAACTGGGGATGATTTTTCCTCCCAAGAGAGATTTAGCAATGTCTGAAGACATTCTGGTTATCATGACTGAACAGGTGCTACTGGTATCTAGTGGGTAGAGGCCAAGGATGCTTCTAAACATCCTACAATGTATAAGACAGTTCCCATGACAAAGAGTTATCTGGCCCAGAATGTCAATATGGTGATGTTGAGAAACCCAGGCATCTTAATCTGTGGTTGATATTCCTTTTCAATGATCCACTGATGGAACTGAGTGAGTCCATGAACCTCCTGAAGATGTATGCCAACTTTTATGTGTGTGTTTATGAGGTATGGAGTGGATGCATTCCATTCTCCTCCCATTCATGTCCACTCAGAACCTCAGAATGTGATCTTTGGGAATAGGGTCTTTGCAGATGTGATTTGTTAAGGATCTTGCGATAAAATCATATTGGATTTAGGATGGGCCTAAATCCAATGACTGGTGTCCTTAGAAGAAGAGGAGAGGAAACACAGAGGCACACAGAAGAAGCCATGAGAAGATGGAGGGAGGTAGACTGCAGAAATGCTGTCACAGGGCAGGGAATGCCAGGAACCACCCAAAGCTGGAAGGGAGGTGGTAGCATTCTCCCCTAAAGCCCCTGGAGGGAGTATAGCCCTGCCAACCCCTTGATTTCAGACTTCTGGCCTCCATAACTGTAAGAGAATAAATTTCTGTTGTTTTAAGCCACGATGTCTGTGGGAATTTGTTACTGTGGCCCTAGGAAACTGACACAAGGTATGTGCATTTTTATTAGACAAAGGGTTTATTTTTTGGCTGCCCAGCATTTTCTTCTTCTCTGTTGGTAATAACACCCTAATTTCTCTCCTACTTGCTCAGTCTGAGTGGTTGAGAGTGGGGTAGACCCCACTTCTAGTCATGTGATTCAGACCCAACCAGTCAACCAAGTGGTAGTTCAGGATTGGGCATGTGACCCTAGTCATGTCCTGCAACTTTCCATAGCATCCTTTCAACTAAAGTTGTCTTGCTGATATAGAAGGCTGCCTTTGCTGGTGGCTGTCTCTGCTACCATTTAGAGAAAGGCTGATGAGAATAAAGTCAACACAAAGGACAATACAGCCAAGAAAATGAGGATATTCTGATGACTTCATTAGAGACCCTGGATCTCTCTATCCTTGAGGATTCATTTCTTGAGCTTTTCTGTCATGTAACTACTGAGTTTTCCCACATTTTCTTTTTGCTTGTTTGTTTAAACCAGGTTAAGTCTGGCATCTGTCAAATGAAGCTATCTGAAAAGGTTCTGACAAATAGAATTTCTAGTTTTCATTGAAAGTGCAATAGAGTGTCCCCCAAAACGTTTAGGAGCCTCTAATCTGTTTTTATTACTGTTAGAAAGGTTTGTAGTTCTGTGCTTAAAAGGACCACCATATGGTCATAATAGTAACAGAACATTCTCAAACCCAGGAATAGGGCCTCTTTGGTTTATTGAATTTAGAGTTTTAAAAAGTTTCTAGGATCAAGGAATTTTATTTTACTTTATTTTATTATTTTTTTAAGTTTATTTATTTATTTTGAGAGACAGACAGAGAGAGAGAGAGAGAACAAGACGGGGAAGGGCAGAGAGAGAGGGAGAGAGAAAATCCCAAGCAATCTCTGCACTGACAGTGAAGAGCCTGATGTGGGGTGTGAACCCACAAATCATGGGATCATGACTTGAGCCAAAGTGGGACACTCAACTAACTAAACCATACAGAAGCTCCAGGATCAAGGAATTTTAGAACTGAAAAATGATATCAGAGATTATCCTGATTTTTTTTTTTACAGATAAAAGCAGGGAGGAAGAATATATTATACATTGACAAGCCAGATCATTAGAAATATAATTTATCTCAATTGTCCTTTAAATAAGCATTTATCATTGCACATCACAAATAAAATCTATTTAGAAAAATATTTCTACTTAGGATTTCTTTGGAACACATATATAAAGAAAGATGAGTGTATAAATGATGCAATCATATATTCAAATGAGAAGTGAGGAGGAATATGAAAAACCCACATGTTTTGGTCAACATTCCCTGTTTGAGATGCCTGTCTGAATTCTCTTTGGTTTGTGGTTTCTCCAGTGCACTCAAAAATTCCTCAGTAAACAAAGTCAACCCTTCTCCATTGTTTGCTCTTCCTGTCTTCCCTGATCACATCTCTCTGAAGAGGTGTCCTGCAAACATCCACTGGAGAAAAGTGAAAATGACGATGTTTGGATCTCTATCATAGCTGTGCCTGGAACCAGGCATGCGGATTTGGTGATCACACCTCCAAGTTGATCCACTTGTTCTTGGTGGCTTGGGTGGTGCTTCATTTTCTTCCCCTCCCTTCACACACCTATGTGAGGTCATGGTATAAGTTCCTCATGTTGTGTTCCAGGCATTGGCATGATGGAGGGACCTCCCTGACCGCCCCCCCCTTGACCCCATCAGCATTGTGGGGCAGAAGTAGCAACATCTTTCTCATCTTTCAGAATGAGGAAATGAGATGTATTGGCTGAATACCTCCATCCCCCAGTCTTCCTTAACATGGGGATGTTTTAACTATTTTTTTGAGAGTGGGAGAGATGGGGGGAGGGGAGAGAGGGAGGGAGAGAGAGAGAGAGAGAGAGAGAGAGAGGGAGAGAGAATCCCAAGCAGGCTCCATGCTCAGTGCAGAGCCTGACACAGGGCTCAATCCTATGACCACGGATCACTACCGGAACCAAAATTGAGAGCTGGACACTTAACCCACTGAGTCACCCAGGCGCCCCAACCCAGGGATTTCTGATGCTTTCTTGAGTAGATCTTGAAGAAGACACTGGGGTAACACTGAAGCAACCCGTCTTCTTTTCCACATTCTTCAGAAGAATGACCTCTAGGTTTTGAGCAAGCTGTTGTGTGGCTGTGTCCTCATGCAGGGCAGGCCTGAGGGAAGGAATGGCAGTATGACTAAGCCTTCATCTCAAGAGCTGAGTTAATCTCCACAGCCCCTTTAGGAACTCAGGGGGGTTTCTGAGATGGACCTACAATGGCAGCCAAGCTAAATAAGCCCCACAAGTTCATGAATTTCAGGCATGTGTGAAGGAGTCTCAAGACAATATCAACCGTTGAAGAATAAAGACAAATCTTATGGAGGAGCTTACTTGCACCATATGCTCTGGCTCTCCTATTGTTATGTGTAGACATAGAATCAAAGGTCCTGAGGTAGGAATACCACCCAACCTCCTCGTCTTTACACAAAGAACCTAAGATAGAAGAGATAAAGAGAATCCTCCAATGTGACAAAACGAAATGCAGAAGTGGGTCCAAGGCAGGAATTCCGACTGTGGAGGTTTTAAAATGTGCCTCCCAAACTCACTGATCCTCTTCCTATTGAAAAGGAGTCTATGCCCCCTCTTCTTGAATCTGGGTGCCAGGATTGCCTCATTAATACGATGTGGCAGAAGTGATGATACGGCAGCTTCCCGGGCCAGGACTTTAAGGAACTGGCAGCTTCTACCGTTTGCCTCTTGGAACACATAGTCTTAGAATCCGGCCACCATGCTCTAAGGAAACCCAAGCAGCCCCATGGGGAGGCCAGTGTGGAAAGGAATCAAGGGTCCTGGCTCCCAGCCCCAGCTGAGCTCCCAGCCAACAGCCAGTACCAATTCACCTGGAAACAGATCCTTCAGCCCCACCCCAGCCCAAATCAGTATCACAGAGATGGACCCTCCCTGCTAAGCTTTGCTCAAATTGCAGATTGGTGGCACAAATAAATGTTTTTACACATTTAGTGGTATTAAGCCACTAAGGTTTAGGCTATTATTGCTGTTACAGAGCAATACGTGAGTAGAATACTTCTTGTCCAATACACTCCCTATTACACCATCAACCAATGTCTTTTTGAGAATGGCAGTTGGAGCCAGTGGGGAAAGTGCTACATCAGTGGTTCTCAAACCTACTCAGATATTATGCAGATTTAGGAAACTGGTCAAAATGTCAGTCACCTGACTGTTGCGGGAGATTCGGTATGGGCCTGAGTACCTGCATTTTTAACACATGCCCCAGTTGTCCAAGAATACTGCATAGTCATCAGTTAATTAGATTATAATTATTCTCGTGAAAGAGCATGCTTGCTGGCTAAGATGCTTTGGGACAATTACAGCTGTCCTTCTGATCTACCTTCTCTCCCACCTTCATCATTTCTCCGCTTAAAAAAGACTAGTATGTGACACTGTATACAGAGGGACAGAATATTACTTTAATCCACTTAATCGTATGAGGATCTGAAATTCTTCATTTCATTCAAATTCTGTGTGTTCAGAGCTGCCAGCCCACAACTCTACCCTGTGTCTCCCAGTGGCCTGTCACTTCCTGGTGGGAAGAGCAAATGCCCTCGAATCGGACAGAGCTGTGGCCTCAAAACCTGGGCCTCTCATTACGTGCGTGACCTTCAGCCAATTGCTTTCCTTTCAAGGTCTCAGTTTGCTCATCTGAAAAATGGCAATGAGTCATGTTGCCAAACTCACAGGAGTTTGGCAACTAAATGATTCTTAACACACCTCCTGGCACTTTATGTGCTCAACAAATATTCTGTGTTATGGCTTGTCCACCAAAAGGTATGGAGGAGGGGACACTATCATTCAGAGCCTAAACTTATACCTGGAGACAGGGAAGTGGGCAAAATCAGGGGTAACCTCAGCCTGATGTAAACCAGGATCAGACCACTGGGGCATGTTTTAAAAACATAGGTTCCCAAGCCCCAGACTCACAAATCCTGATTTAGGAGATGTGCACAGGCCCTAGAATCTGTGCAAATAATTCTGAGGAGCTGTCAGATTAGGGATCCAATAGAACACTCAATGTTCATTGTTCCTGAATATGCCGAATACCTTACACATTAAAATAATTTGAAATATATTGTTCTGTTCCAGCAGACTTTTGTGCATTTTATGCACCCCTCCCCGCTGTGAGAATGGGGTTACCAAGTTACTACACGCCCTCAAATCAGACAGATCTGGCCTCAAAACCTGGGGGCCTCTCATTAGGTGTGTGACCATCAGCCAATTACTTTAATCCACTTAAACATATGAGGAGCTGGATATCCAAAGGATACAAAGATGCTGATTTGAAGGGGTACGTGCACCCTGATGTTTATAGCTGCGTTATCAACAATAGTCAAATTGTGGAAAGGGCCCAAATGTCCATCGACGGATGACTGTCCATGCCATATATATGGCATAAACATATGGTGTATATATATGCATATATATATATATATATATATGCCACATCTTCTTTATCCATATATATATACACACACACTATACATATATATATGGATATATATATATACACAATGGAATATTACTCAGTGATCAAAAAGAATGAAATCTTATCATTTGCCACAATGTGGATAGAACTAGAGTGTATTATGCTAAGCAAAATAAGTCAGTCAGAGAAAGACAAATATCATATGGTTTCACTCATATGTGAAATTTAAGAAACACAACAGATGAACAGAGGGGAAGGGAAGGAAAAGTAAGATAAAAACGGAGAAGGGGGCAAACCATAAGAGACTCTTAAATGTAGAGAACAAACTCAGGGTTGCTGGATGGGGAGGCGGGAGGAGGGATGGGCTAAATGGGTGATGGGCATTAAGGAGGGCACTTGTGATGAGCACTGGGTATTGTATATTAGTGGTGAATCACCAAATTCTACTCCTGAAACCATTATTACACTATATGTTAGCTAACTTGGATTTAAATAATAATTTTAAAAAATCCTTGAATGACACAAGCATGTTTTAATCTTCCCGGACTTCAGCACGTCCAGGGCACAGCACGCCTCAGGGTGAGGGATGTCCCCGGCATCTCTGCTTCTCTAACTTCCCGAAGCTTCACATTAGCTACTACCACACCTGACCCAGCTCTCCACCCACAGGATGGAAGTAGATGTCACTCCTGGAGATTTTAATTAATCGTCTTTCTATTTTTTTTTTTTTCCTTTTGGGTCAGACTCTTAAGTGTCTATCATGCTGATAGCGCTCTAGGGAGTCTTTTGTTCTGAATAGGTGAAAAATTGTACCCACAAAAAGAGTTCCCCATCCGATCAATTCTCTCTAACAACTTTATTGATTAGCTGCAGGAACATTTTTCATTTATTAATTATGAAGATGTTTCAGAGATTTCTTAAAGTTAACTATTGTAATTTTTAATAAAAAAAAAAATACTGAGTTAACCCTGACTGACTTGCCTCAAACTGCTTACCAGGGCACAGAGTCCTAAAGTGGGTATTTAGGGCCCTGGCAAAAGAAGCTATTAAAGTACCCAAGAGCATAGGCAGTGGTCAGAATCTTCATTTGGGGCTGATTAATTGATTACTTGGAAAAAAAAAAAAAACATGGCTTGTCTTTTTCAATAATGTGTTAGCATCAAAATATCATCCCATTATGATGTCCAGGCTGGTGATGGTTAATTAATTAATAGCCGCCAGTTAAAAACAATGTTCGACCCAGGCAAATCTTTCATTTATTAAAATCAATTTTGATAATGGCTTTGCAAAGGGATTCAGGGGCAGAATCAGGAGACTTGGCAGGCTCCTTCTTCCCTCCCTTTTCCTTCCCTTCCTCTCCCTCCTTCTCTTCCCCCCCACCCCATTCCTCTTTCTCTTCTTTTCCCCCTTCCCCCTCTGTAGTTCAGTTTACCACTAACTGGTCTGGGGCAGGTGTCTGTCAGAGCCCCTTCCATGAGCAGTGCAGCAGCTCCCTGGGCTGTGGGTACTCTGGAGGTTGCAGGTTGGGTTCCTTCTCCTCATGGGTTATTTAGCAGAAAGCCATCTGACAGCACACATTCCTTGCCAGCTTGATTCCCGAGGCTTCCTGAGGAAGAAGGCTGGGCTGCTCAGAAGTGAGGGAACCTATGTCAGGAAACCAGATCCTTGCTCCCCAGTACTCACTGGCATCCCAGTCCCTCCCCTCACCACACCCATGCTAGATGACGTTCCAGGCAAGTAACCCTAATCCTAGATGCGAGAAGGAAGGCATCCAGTTAGCCAACTTCATTCCACAAACGTGAGTAGACAGGGCTAGAAGAACCAGTTACTGCACTGAGCACAAACACAAGTTTGGGCCTATCCTGGCCCTCAGGGGATTGCAGACTAGGATGCAGCCTGAGACCATCTTAGAGTTTTAGCAGAATTGAAGAACATCCAGGAGCAAGGCTGGTGGGTAAGATCAAAGATGAGAGGAGATGCCCACCTCACCTAAAATACATCACTGGAAAAATGGGTTTGATCCCAAGGTAAACGATTATAAAAGAGGGTGTTTCTCATGAGGAAAAGGAAAAGGTAAAAATGAATTGGATTATTGAATGTGAATGATCTGGGTGAAAAGGCAAAGGAAAAGGATAATTAAAATAAAAGGCAAAAACCTTGCTGGCTGCCCAGGGACTTCAAGGCAGCAACTGTGGTGTTGGGGAGTCCTGAGAAAAAGCGGGATGACCACTGTGGGTTGGTGAGGGTGGAGGGTTGGGCAAGAAGGAACCTGGGTTCCCACAGAGCTGAGTAGAAGAGCAGAAGCTCTAAACCATGTGTTTGGCATAAGAAGATAGTGAGGAAGGGCGGGATCCAGATTCGAGAAGGGTGGTGAGTGATTACGGGCATGGGGTCCACCTGGGTTCTCGAGCAAGAACCAGCCTTGCCAGTGATGGGAACTTCTGAGCAGTAGAGGGAAGGCACAGGAACACTGGAAACAGGTTGATGTCTGCAGATAAACCGTATGTGCCTAAAAGA
Source organism: Acinonyx jubatus (assembly GCF_027475565.1). Lineage (NCBI taxonomy): Eukaryota > Metazoa > Chordata > Mammalia > Carnivora > Felidae > Acinonyx > Acinonyx jubatus. The sequence continues at coordinate 74,083,182 of NC_069392.1, forward strand.
ACTTACAAATATGACCTTAGTACTACTTTTCTATTGTTAAGAAATTAAGGAAAATAGGTACTGGTGAAAGTCCTCATTTTCAAATAAAAAGAAAGAGTAGACTCTAGAAACCTTAAACTTGAGGGCTCCCTGACATTCAAGTATAGCTTTTCTGATAAAATTCCAGAATAGATTATTAAAAGGAAGATTAGGAGCTTTTAGAAATGAATCCAGAGATTCTTCAGAGTTAACATGGATTTGTGAGTAACAGACAACTAACCACATTTCCTTTTTAATAGGGTTATAGATTTGTGTATGACAAGTAGGACATAATCAGGGCTCATCTTGATTCTAGCAAAGCAACCCAACTAATCCTGACTAATATTCTTTTTTTCCCTAAGTTTATTTATTCATTCTGAGAGAAGGAGGGAGAGAGAGAGAGAGAGAGAGAGAGAGAGAGAGAGAGAGAGAGAACCAGTGGGGGAGGGGCAGAGAGAGAGGGGGACAGAGGATCCAAAGTGGGCTCTGTGCTGACAGCAGACAGCCTTATGCAGGGCTCGTGAACCAGGAGATCATGACTTGAGCCAAAGTCAGATGCTTAACCGACTGAGTCACCCAGGTGCCCCAATCTTGCCTAATATTCTGATGGGCAAGTCTGTAAATTCTGAGTTAAATTTGTGCAGTTAGTTTGAATCACTATCAATAAGGATTCTTACAGAAAAGATCTTGATTATTGACTCGAAGGAGGAATTTAGTTTAGAATTCTGTTCCTAACCCCTTCTGGTTCAACATTTTTCTAAAGGAAGTGAATGAAGGAGCAAAAGACATGCTTCTGAGATTTACAAACGTGACCCTCATCTGGGAGGGGCATAGTTTACATAGGTAAAGAACAAGTCAATATTCAAAGTTATTCTGTTAGGTTGGAATATGGACATAAACCAAGAGCATCACAGGAATAAACAGAGTCTGAGTTTGGGTTAAAAAAATCAATAGCAAAGGCACAGCATTAGGAAGTATGACCAGGCAGCAGTTGACATGCGAGAAAGGTTGGAGGTTTATCTGACCATGAAATCAGGATGAAACACCAGCATAATGTGACTGCTAAGAAAGCTGATGTGGTCTTAGGCTCTGCCTTAGGGGGTACCCCCTGGAAGCAGAACCCAAGATAAGGATTCCAGTACAACTAATTAATTTGGGAGGTGACCCCATGACACCTCCTCCTGTAGGGAGGGGATGGGGGAAGTCAGACAGGGAAAGAGCCAATAAAGGGTGAATATGAAGCCAGCAGCCCTGCAGGTGACAGGAGCTTGAGGCTGCTGTGGAACCCCAAGAAGCCGGGAGAATATGAATCTCAGGGTGACCCCCACTGAGGGGTGAGAGAGCGGTGGTATCTATACTCCTGTCGCCCTGTCATTCATTGAAGGCTCCCCTGGGTACTGTGCATTCCTTGGCACTTCTGACTGGGCATAGTCCAAATGGGTTTTGGCAGCCAGAGAAAGCCCTCAGGCTAACACATGCAGGTACGGGCACTTGTAAGTCAGGCTGGCATGTGATAAAATGATAAGGCTCAAGGGGGTATGAACTGGGCAGCAGTTACCAGTATATAACAAACAGTCTTGCTGGTCCACCATTATCTGGTATGCTGTGTTTAATTTGGGGTGCTACATTAAAGAGGAACCCTGAAAATCAGTGTTTCTTAGAGTAGGGGCCCAGGAGAATAAGGAGTTTCAATTTGAGGACCTTGTCATCTAAGGACTGAGGGAACTAAGGACTCCCACTTTGGACTTAGGGTGGAGGGTATATGCTTGACATCTCATCTTCATTGTCTAATAGACAAACATCTTCAACTTAACAAGTCCAAGTGGGAATTCAATTCCCCTCCAAACTAGAACACTATGTTTGAAATAATTTTGCAGAAATACAGAAAGTATACTTCCCACTAAAAACAAACAAACAAACAAACAAACAAACAAAACCCAGTGGTGATACTTTTGTTCTAGAGAAAAAATGGGGAAAGGGAACTGAATAAATATAGAAGATCAAAAACCAAGTGCCAAAACACTTTGTGTGTGTGTGTGTGTGTGTGTGTGTGTGTGTAAATTATCTTAAAGATACACTGAATTTTGATATTGACGCAATTGGTTGAAAGAATAACAAAACTTGAACAAATTCTTAATCTAAGACTATAAAAGAACAAGGGGATTCATTTAAAAAAGTAAATAAATTGGGGCGCCTGGGTGGCTCAGTCGGTTGAGCGTCCGACTTCAGCTCAGGTCACGATCTCGCGGTCCGTGAGTTCGAGCCCCGCGTCGGGCTCTGGGCTGGTGGCTCGGAGCCTGGAGCCTGCTTCCGATTCTGTGTCTCCCTCTCTCTCTGCCCCTCCCCCGTTCATGCTCTGTCTCTCTCTGTCTCAAAAATAAATAAACATTTAAAAAATAAATAAATAAAATAAAAAAGTAAATAAAAACACCACCCTGGAGGAAGACACAGAAGATCATTTACTACCATGGGAGAATATGCTGGTATCCCCACTTTTTGAAAGTTCATGTTACGCCACTTTACTTTTAGGAAACACCTACAGGACTACCTGTTTTCACTGCCCAAATGAAATCCAATGAGGATTTTCGCTTCTATAAAAAAAGGCAAAGAGCGAAAGTAGCGTTCAGCGTTTGTGTGCAGTGAGCCGGTTTTGAGGCAGCGCCCGGGGAACCACACTCAGCATCTTGGCAGCAAGCTGCCAGAGCTTTGAACTGTGTCTGTGAGCATCTGGGCTTTATCTCGATGTATTTTGTGCATCTGTTAGCAAGATGTGTCCGGAGGTATCAGAAAAGCCTAAGAGAGGTTATTTTTGGGGTCTGGGAACACTCAAAAATGTTTCCATATAAATTAATGGTGATTACTTCTTTGCTTCACACTATTTGGCTTATGAAAGCTTTCATAGGAAAGCTCTACTTCTGGATAGTAGGGGTATAACCTGTGTGGTGTGAAAAAATATCCCCCCACACAGATATTTACAAACATCATATAGATATAGGTGTGTTTAACTATTGATTCTTCACTCATGCATGTATACACATACAGCAAATCACAGCTGGGTATGACCATGGGGGTTTTGATATTAATACCAATTCCTCCTCATTGGTGAAAACAAACTATGACATACCCACTAACAGAATATTAAACCAGGGAAGTCTCTATGTATTGATATGGAATAACCTTCAAGATACACTTTTCCCCCAAAAAGCAGAGTCTCCCCCTTGCCATGTACCCCGGCCCTGTGTTTTATGGGGGCTTCAATGCTAAGGGGATCCTCATCTTCCTTTCATTGCTCCTGGATCCTGGTCAGGCTACTTACTAGCCACGTGGCCTTGAAAAGTAATCCTTTACCTTCTCGGGATTCTAGTTTCCCTAAAATGCTTTTGTCACAGACATTGTCTTGGAAGGACAAGTGGGAACAGGAATGAGCTTTCAGGATTTAGAATTTTATTTTCTTCTGAGTTGGCCTGGGAAAGAGAGAAGGAAAAACTGTTCCTAACGCTGCTGTAGAAAGCAACATTTATTCTTCTTTTCACTTCATACTTCTCTAGGCTTGGGACAAAATACTTACAATCCCTGTTTTCCCTGAGGACGTCATCAGGGATGCAGTGACCTGGACCAGTAGTCATGGACATGTACAGATTGGAACAGAGAAACAAAGAAAGCATCCACATCCCAGATACATGGGTTTGCACAGTTCAGGTCAGAAGCTGTGGCAAGAGTGCTCTGGGAATCCCAAGTCAGAGTCAAGCAGGGAAGCTGTCAGTTCTCATCTGGGCTATTCTGAGACGTCCCGTGACAGTAAGGATTCCACAGCAAATTAAATAAGCAGAAAGACACAGTGTGAAGAGCAGACACTGGAAATGTCTCCCCCAAATCAGGAAGAGCTGGTTGGATGGAAAAGCACATGCCGATGTCTAGCATTCACAGAAACAAATTCAAGGAGTCTATTTACTTAGAACTTAGGACAATTGTTACTGTACAAACCTAAGAAATCAAAGTTAATGCTTAAGGCAAAATGGAATAGTCAGAGTTGGCCATGAGGATGTAAAGATTTTAACAAGAATTGCATTGGTTAATCCCCTGCCACCAGCACTTTCTAAAGAACGAGGTGGACACAGGATAGGACGACTTGGTTCTGTTTTCCTGCCAAGTGGCTCCTGGCAAGGGCTGGCACTCTCAGCAGCTCAGAACTCTGGGCTTCAGGGGATGGTGGAGGGAGAGTAACAATACCTCGCATCTGGTCAAGTCTCCACTGATTATAAGGTTTTTTCATATCAGTTATCTTAGCAGACCTCAACACCACAAAGAGAAATGTATCATGAGGAAGGTGGGGCTCTGCAAGATGAGGGGCAGCTGGCTTCACGTGGTTACAAATGGTGGCCTGGAACATCAGCTTTTTCAGTGTTCTGGAAATCTGCCACATCATGCCATCTCTGTAAGCCACCCTCCTCTCCTCAAATCTCTCAGCCCTGACTGATCCCGATGTGGGAACTGCCAGCCCTGAAGTGCCATTCTTTTAGCAAATGTATCTTGGGAAGTCCCATATCGAGATGAAAATGCCTCTATAAGTATTATCGCATTGATGACATTATCTGCCAAGGGGATGACCTTATCTAACAGGACCCTTAGGAGATGGAAGACAAGACACATATGTTTTGAAATAAGGCTTGGGGGAGTATAAGACATCTGGACACAGTACTGTTAAGTAGAGACAGGGAATCTGAGCAAAGGGCCCAGAGAAATCTCTGGACAGCCAGAGAGCATTTTGAGGGCATGGAGTGCCCCAGAGAAAATAACTGTGGCCCCAAGACAAATGTCACTTATATTTCAGTTTTATCTAGAAATGATCCAGATCATCTGACTTGTGTTAGGTGTTCAGTTTCAAGATGGCAGACCAGCTAAAAGAGGTGAAGAGTGGGTTTAGTTGAAGTACACCAAAGAGAACCCAGATGTGCAGAGATGGCTGCTGGGGAGGTCAGTTAGCACTGGAAAGCATGCTCAAGAACTTTAAATCTAGACAGGGACCATAATCCCAGGATCTGGGGATCAAGCCCATGCAGAGAGGGAAAACTTTTCAGCCTACTGTGATGCAGAAGCCTCAGTCTCAGAGACCGAGATGGGGGTGCACACTGGGAAGGTGAGGGAGAGTGGACTAGCCAGACCCACTGAGATGTCCCTGGACACAGTGAGAGACCCAGGTCATAAATGAGCAGAGGCTTGGGCTCTGTTACCCAGGGTACGAGGGATTGGAAGCCTGGCTCAGACATGATGGGAAATTGGAGTTAAGAAGCACAGTGTATCTTAACCTATAATTTCACTCCAGTGAATTTTATTCTACAGATATCCTCATACTTGTGGGAAATGACGTACATACAAGAATACATGGCATTGTTAGTAAGAGCCAAAGGTTTGAAACAACATAAATGTTCATCAGTAGAGAAGAGCCCAAATGTCCATCGATGGATGAATGGATAAAGAAGATGTGGTATATATATATACAATGGAGTATTACTCAGCCATCAAAAAGAATGAAATCTTGCCATTTGCAACAACGTGGACGGAACTAGAGTGTATTAAGTGAAGTAAGTCAGAGAAAGGCAGATATCATGTGATTTCACTCATATATGGAATTTAAGAAACAAAACAGATGGACAGAGGGGAAGGGAAGGAAAAATAAAATAAGATAAAAACAGAGAGGGAGGCAAACCGTAAGAGACTCTTAAATACAGAGAACAGGAGCACCTGGGTGGCTCAGTCGGTTAAGTGTCCAACTTTGGCTGGGGTCATGATCTCACAGTTTGAGAAGCTGAGCCCACTTCAAATCCTCTGTCTCCTTCTCTCTCTGGTCCCTCCCTCACTTGTGCGCTCTCTCTCTCTCTCTCTCTCTCTCTCTCTCTCTCAAAAATAAACAAAAATTTATTAAAAATTAAAACCAGAGAACAACTTGAGGGTTGCTGGAGGGGAGGTGGTTGGGGGGATGGGCAAAATGGGTGATGGGCATTAAGCAAGGCACTTGTTGGGATGAGCACTGGGTGTTATATGTAAGTGATGAATCACTAGATTTTACTCCTGAAACCAATACTACATTATATGTTAACTAACTTGAATTTAAACTGAATAAATAAATAAGTGAAATTAATTTAATTTTAATAGTATATCTTATTTAATCCAGCATAACCAAAATGCTCTAATTCTAATAGGAAATCTATATAAAATATTTTTTAAAATAAACTATGGAATACTTACACAAAGGAGAAATGAGCTGTGGAACTCCCTATGCACAAATCTGGAATGATATTCAAGACACATTTTCCTCAAAATAAGTAGAGCAAAATAGTATGTAGAGCAAACTACCATTTGTATTTCTTTTTGTAAAACATGTCTGGGGTCCCTCTGGGCCTGAGACCTCGGTGATAAAGCAGGAAGGAAATATTTCTCAATATATCCTTGCATGACTTTGGAGATTTGTACTGTGTGTATGTACGACCTATTAAAAAAAATACAGACTTGGAAGGAAGAGATGGCAGGCGATAGGAACTCAGACCCAGAGAAACGAGTTCAGGCAGATGAGCTCAGGCAGAGGCAGGAGGGCCAGGCAGGGGCCCAATTTGGGCCAATGTGTTTGCTGCTGTGCATCCCTAGTCCGGGTCAGGAGCCAGTCACAGAGTGTGCGGTGGGGCAGTAAGACCCAGCAAGGGGACACCTGATAGAGTGAGGAGGGAGGAAGGGCAGGTGACCAAGCAGGTCCCCAAGTGATCGGCTGCCACGGAGGACCCTTAGTTCCAGAAGGGAATTTAAGGTGAGTCAGTCTGGTGGTTCCAAAATGTTGGTGTGTGATTTGGCTGTGTCAGAACCAATTCAGATTTGTGGCCCCATCCCAGATCCCCTCCCCCACCCCCCACCCCTGAGCCTGAAAGTCTCTGGAGTGGGGTAAGGCATGTGTCCCTGCAGATTCTGATGTTCAGAGTGGTGGGGAACCAGTGACCTGGAGCACCTGTGTCTCTCATAGCTGAATGGGGTTTCCAAGAGCAATAATGCCAGTGTGGGCCATCCTGTAACCCCTGGATCAGGCAGGAGGAAGCAGGTTGGGGAAGCACCTATAAGCCATGTAGTTCAGTGCACGGCGCAAAGAACACAGGCTTGGGGTCACACAGACTGGGCTTGAATCCCAGGTCCGCCACTTAATAGCTGTGTCTTTGGAGATGACTTAATATTGTTATGTTCCAATCTCATCTCTTTCGGGGCTTTAATAGAGCCTACCCCACAGGCTTAAAATTTATATAAGATTTTACGTAGGGGCGCCTGGGTGGCTCAGGCGGTTAAGTGTCCGACTTCGGCTCAGGTCGTGATCTCACAGTTTGTGAGTTCAAGTCCCGCATCGGGCTCTGTGCTGACAGCTCGGAGCCTGGAGCCTGCTTCGGATTCTGGGTCTCCCTCTCTCTCTCTCTGCCCCTCCCCTACTCTCTCTCTTTCTCTCTCTCTCAAAAATAAATAAGCATTAAAAAAATTTTTTTTAAAGATTTTACATAAACACATATATTGTCCAGCTATTCTTAATGTGGTTCTATTGTAGTCACTGCAAGTTCACGGGGAGGTGAGGACCTTGCTGAGAGACAAAGGACTGTCGTCAGAGAAAGAGTCAGAAACCACCTAGCTGGCTTCAGCAACATCACTGAAGTTCACGTCAAACCCTCAGAGGAGCTTGCAGCAAAAAGTGGGCCCACTATGGCAACTGTTTTCTGCAAGGATCATAATCCCATGACTTCCCAGGTTGCTTACATCTCTGTCCTGGTGAACATTTAGCGCTTAATCACCCTCGAAATATACCATTTTATGCTCGTGGTGGGATTGTCTTAGGGCTGATGCAATGAGCCACACTGGAGCGGAAAAATAGGCTGCCTCTGGATCCCCAGAGGGCTGAGAGCACTTGGCACTTTTTGTCACATTTAACCAGACTCCCGAACACATCGCTGTTCTGGGATTCCGGAATGGATGCTGGAGGTATTCATTTGGTCTCGCTTCCCCTGGCCTATGTAGCTCCATTAATGACTACAGAGCACATTCCTGGCATATTTAATTTTTCATTATGCCTGGCCGGCACAGACCCTAAAGTACAGAGAACTTGAAGTCTGCAGGCCTTTGAGAAGTTCCTCTTGGCCCTTCTTTCTCAGCTGGGACCAGATTCTGCCCAAAGGCCAGGCCACGAGCACAGATTTTTCTCAGGTTTGGAAATTTCGGGAGAGGTTTTATGCAGAGTGCAGTGGTTTGGTTACAGTTGTATTTTAAAAAATTCTTATTCCTGGTCCAGTCATGATCTCACAGTTCCAAGGGTTCATGCCCCATGTCGGGCTCTGTGCTGGCAGTGGGGAACCTGCTTGGGATTCTCTGTCCCTCTCCCTCCCTCTCTGCTCCTCTTCTGCTCGTGCTGCCTCTCTCTCTCTCTCTCTCAAAATAAATAAGTAAACTTAAAAAAATTCTTAGTCCTATTTTTGCCGTGGCCGAGGAGGGTGGAACAGTGAGGGAGGAGCTCCCTCAATCTGACACTAACAGGTGCATCAGAACCCTTGGTCATAGTCCTCCTCGGGGCTGCTTCATTTCACTTCGTTTATTTTCTCCAGCATGTGGACCTCAGGACTCTCGAGCTTCTATCCGTGAAGTGAGGGGGTGAGGAAAAAAAGGTGACGAGGTGAAGAATTCACCCCTGAAAGAAGTCCTTCCACAGAGCAGGAAGGATGGCCATGCAAACAGAAGCCGAGCAAGTCCTTGGGGCTTGTGGCCCACCACATCTTCATGAAGAGAAGGAAACTGAGGCCTTAGGGCAGAAGGGGATTCTGTGTCCAATCAGGGACCAGAACCCAGATGTCTGAATGCAACTAGTTTGGTAACGTCAGGAAGAAAACCCCAGGCGGGAGAAAGGGAATAGAGACTAAGGAGTTACAGCTAAATTTGTCAGCAAGCTTGTCCCTAGGATTTTTTCAAAAGTAATTTCTAAAATAACATTATATAAGTGTCTTACTTCCTATTGCTGTGTAACAAATTAACACAAAACTAAGCAGCTTAAAATAACAAACAATTATGACCTAGCAGTTTTTGTGGGTCAGGAATTCTGGCACAGTTTAGCCAGATGCCTCTGGCCAAGGTGTCTCAGAAGGGAGCAGTCAAGAATCAGCCAGGACCACGATCTCATCCAAAGGCCTGAGTCAGAGAGGACCCACTTCTTTTTTTTTTTTTTTTAAGTTTATTTATTTATTTTGAGAGAGACAGAGACAGTGCAAGTTGGGGAGGGGGCAGAGAGAGAAGGAGACAGAGAATCCCAAGCAGGCTCTGCACCAGCAGCGAGGAGGAGCCCGATGTGGGGCTAGAAACCATCAGATCATGACCTGAGACGAAACCAAGAGTCGGATGTTTAACCGTCTGAGCCACCTAGCTGCCCCAGGGAAGACCCACTTCTAAGCTCACTCGTGTGGATCTTTGCAAGATTCAGTTCCTTGTGGGCTATTGGACAGAGAGCTTTTGTTCCTTGCTGGCTGTTGGCCAGAGGCCCCCCACAGTTCCCTGCCGCCAGAACCTCTTCATAGGGTAGCTCATAGCATGACTGCTGGTTTCTCTCAAAGCAAGCGAGACAATATCCACGACAAAAGCCTGAGTCTTCTTATATCCTAATTTCAGAAGCGACATCCCATCATCTCCAGGACCCTCTATTCTCTAGAAGCCACACACAAGGGGACAGGGCATGAATACCAGGAGATGAATATCACTGGCCATCACAGAAAAACGCAAGAGATAGCAAGGATTGGCAAGGATGTGGAGAAAAGGGAACTCTTGTGCACTGTTGGTGGAAATGTAAGTTGGTGTAGCCATATGGAAAACAGCAGGAAGGTTCTTCAAAAAATTAAAAATAGAGCCACCATATGATCCACTTCTGGGTATATATCCAGAGAAAATGAAAGCAGGATACTGAAGAGATATCTGCACTCCCATGTTCATTGCTGCATTATTCATAATAGCCAAGATATTGAAACAACCTAAGTGTCCAGCAATGGATGAATGGATAAAGAAGATGTGGTATATATACAATGCAATGTTATTCAGCTACGAGAAAGAAGATCCTGCCATTTGGGAGGACATGGGTAGATCCTGAGAGTGTTATGTTAAGTGAAATAAGCCAAACAGAGAAAGACAAATACTGCTTGGAATGGGAGAGAGGAAGAAAGGGAGAGAGACAATGAGATGGCTGGCTTTGCTGGGAATCTCCCTACAGAGAACCCAGGGCCACAGAGATAATGGGCTTTGCAGGAGTGCCTAGTTCACATGAGAAGTGTCTACCACAAATAACGGACATTTAACTTCATGGCATACCACGGAAAGTGATTGCCTATAGGCAGTGAACCGGAAGTCAGCGATTTCAGTTTCATTTACTGTTCTGCTAACTAGTTTCATGACTTCTGGCAAATCACCTCATCTCTTTGGAAATGAAATTGTCGGACCAGATCAGAGTGAGTAGATATACAGCACCTGATGCCATTCTTAGACTTATGGCAGACATCAATAATTGATCAGTGTCCTCTCTATGACCAGTCCACACAGCAGCCTCATGACCCCAACCTGGCTCTCTAGGGAGAGTACCATTTGGTTGGAGTTTCCCTCTAGATCACCATCTTGGTCCAGAGGCTCCTTTCCAGTGCTGACATTCCATGATTTTTGGCTTGGCCTCATTCACCTTCTCCACAACAAGCTGGGATTATTTAGCCTGCAGAGAAGTTAGTGGAAGCTAAGAGTAGAAAGGGCTATTATGCAGGACACAGAGTAGTGTTCCTCTTCTCTCCTCAAAGCCTAGCTGTTTTGGCCAAAATATTCTCACAAGACACCAACAGACTTGTAAAAGAAGAACCTGAGAGTCCCTTCGAGGGGGTAGCTTCTTACATGGGTTCTTTGTCACATCCCAGGGAGACATCTTTTTTTTTTCTACTTGTTTCTAGGGGCCTGGGGTAGCCATAGAAGGGAATAAACGTTCGCCTCTTGGTTAATGACATGGACCCACGACCAGGTGCCAGTCTCAGGAGACAGTTATATTCCTTCAGTCTTGGGGACATTAAGTTGGTAACCTCAGGGAAAACATCAGGAGGAAAGGACACAGCTGTTGCCAGTTGCTGGGACCTGTGCCTTTCCTTGTGGCTGAACTCCCCACTCTCTTCAGTGAGCTTCTTGTTTTGTTCTAGGATCAGAGATTTCTTCTTCTTTTCTTTTCTTTCTTTCTTTCTTTCTTTCTTTCTTTCTTTCTTTCTTTCTTTCTTAGAAATAGAGAGGGGGGGCAGGGGAGAGAGAGAGAATCTTAAGCAGGCTCTACACTCAATGTGGAGCATGATGTGGGGCCTGATCCCACAACCCTGGGATCATGACCTGAGCCAAAATCAAGAGTCAGATGCTCAACTGACTGAATCACCCAGAAGCCCCATGGGCTCAAAGATTTCTGAACAGAAAGCAGCCATGAACTGTGAGAGAAGTAGAAACCTGGAGTGCTCAGAGAAGATTTGATTTCCATGTATCTATCCCAGGCTCTTGAGCACAACTTTGCCTGGATGTGGGACTCCAGCCCTTGGTAATGAGGCAAAATACAGGACAGAAGGGTTTCTCCCAACACTGCTGCTGGATATCAGAGATGCTATCATGTTCTGCATCAAATGGAACCAGGAAATGTTTTAAAGGGGTTGGTAATAAGTAAGAACCAAGTACAGAAGAAGGAAGCAAAAGAAACTATCAGGGGTGAAGGTAAAGCATGGCTTCTGGGTCAGAGGGACCAAGACGATCACCTCAATGGACAGATGGTGGAAAAAAGCAGAGTTCTGAGGTTGACCATTGGCTGAGGATAGCTATTTCTAAAGTAGTGGCAGGCACTTGGGAATAAGACGAGACAGTCAGGCCAGGAGAGGCAAAGTGGGGCCAAGGGAAGCAGGCTGGATCCAGAACCAGGGAGGAGGGGTCTAGGGGACTGAGGGCTGATGGTCAGGGTGGGAGTGGGTGAGCAGGAAAAAATGCCAGGCAAGTAAGGGGTGAGGTGAGGCCAGGCATCAGAAATCAGGCCAGAGTAGGAGAGCAAGGGGCAGACATCGGTGATAAAGGAAGCTCTGGAAGGGGGCAGTTTCCTGCTCAGACAGAAAACCTATTGCACACTTCCTCTTGGGATGGGCAGAGGGAGCCCAGAACCTGCAGGAGGCAGATGCTGGGGAGGAAGTACCCACCTTGCCTAAATGGAAGAATTGGGCCAGCAACAGAAGATTCTGATTGCAGTGGTTACACTTGGGAATCTCAACTGCTCTGGTATAGCTCATTTTTCAAACTTCTTCATAAGGGTGTACTAGATTTCAATCACAATATACCACCAAATTATGCTACTTCGGTGCCTTTCATGTGGAATATGAGTGGCTCTAACACCATAGGGTACAAGTGGGTATCACTCATTAAGAGGAATAGGTAAGAGGAATAGCATAATGTCAGGTTGATGCCAAAGAAAGGAGTGTTCGCTGGAGCAAGGAAGAACTTTGCCTCGAGAGGGTATAAGAGAGCTCAGATAGGGCCAAGGCAACTCCCCCAATGGCATTTACAGCCACTTTTAGAGACACCGAAATAACAAGTGCCAGTTGGCTGTGCTAATTGCCAACTGGCCAGTGTTACTCTGAGTCTTTGAGTCACTTCAAGTGTGCTGCCAGAAATCTCAGGGTTCAAAAGTGTGAAATGAACACAGAAAGATCAACAACCACTGGAATAAGCCAACAGGGCCAATGCCTTGGGGGTGAGGAGAAGAAGAATACCCAATGGGCATCTTGGCCCCACTCAGGATGGGTTACCTGAAAATATAGGCCAGCAACTCAGTGATTCTGAGCCTTGGCTGCACCTGGCAGTCCACTGCGCAGTTTTGTAACTTTTGTTGCATGAGTCCCATGCTCAGAGGTTCCGATTTAATTAGCCTGGGGTGGGAATTGTACAAAGTTCCCCAAGTGATTATAATGTGCAGCCAAAGGTGAGTGTCACTGAGCCAGCTGCACAGCATTGACTTGGTCGGGGGTGGGAGGAAGGGAGGTGAACAGAATTCAATTCTACTTTAATTTCCCTTTGCAAACTACTAAACATGGAGAAGCACCACTGGAAAGCCCACCGCTTTAGGGAGGAATTGTTATTGACACTAGCAATCGACTGGAAACAAGCTCAGAATTTCAGCTGACTGCAAGAACAGATTTCCCCACATTGCTGCCTTCTGGAAGGGCTCTCCATCTTCCCAGTAAAGGGGTCAGCGTCCCATCACTTCAATAATTTAACAGTGAACTTAAAGCCATTCCGGGAGGATGTCTACCAATGACCCCAGGTTGGTGTAGCTTGGGTCAAATCACCAAATGGGCCTTCCTCCTCTCTCTTTTATATTTTTAATGGAGCGACTCGGCGTTATCTTTCAGCCAATGTTACCGGTGGAGCATGTCCTATCCTCTTGATTCCTCACTTTCCTTCTCCCTTTTTTTGGAACATCAAGGACCACTGACTACTGGCCCCCCTGATGCCACTCCTCACTCTGACCTCACCTCCTCAGGAGGCATAGCAGATGGCAATTTTTTTTTCTTGAATCATCAAAATTCACTTGTCTTGTGTCCCAATTTTTCAGATTTCTGGGGCATGACAGTAGCTTGCTGAATTATATATGGCACATAGGCTTCTGGAGACCAGGTGTTTCCCAAGAGGATGGCACTAAGCAGTGGGGGGTTAAGTATGGCTTTTAACATGACTCAGCTCTTACAAGTGGTTTCATCTGCTTGGGGTCAGCTAGAAGAAGAAGGAGAAATGAGAGGAAAGTGTAGGTAAGGGGAGTGGGGAGGAGAGAATACTGGAAAGAAAGCTGGAAGGAGATTTTAGGCTATGCTTGGAGTTTCTTGGCTCCTTCATGGGAAAAAAAATTAAGCCATTTCCTTTAATGACAGTGAAGCATGTAGTTAATCTATAAATCTAGGGGCTGATGTGGGAAGTGAGCTCCCCAAGGAAATGCAAGGTTGGCATCTTGGGATGGGGTGTGTGTGAATGTGTGTGGGGGGTGTGTGGGGTGTGTGTGGGGTGTGTGTGTGTGTGTGTGTGTGCAACACAAAAATCTTTCCTACACTAAAATATCCGCAGAATAAGTTAGAACAAGAATCATTAAATTCTAATGGTACATTAGGAGCGATTTACTTTATCTTGATTCATTTTCTTGAAGGGAGAAGATTAGGGATTTAGATCTAGGTGCAAAACTCTATGACCCAACCGGAAGTTGGTCACGAAGAAGAAAGGAGAAGAGACCCAGAGAGAACTTTGACAAAACGTATTTCTGTAAACTGAAGGAATTCATAAGAAGTTTCTCACTACTTAATAGAGGAAAAAAATCAAATAGATAAAGAAATATGTGAAAAAACAAATGCCTTTTAAATAATTGGCTCAGGAGACTCAGGAAGGACAGTGGGGCATGGAGAGGAGGGGAAGAGTAGCAAGATGTTGCCATGCCCAGGGACCCAAAGGCAGGAAGGTGGGAGCAGATGGAGTAGGCAAGAGGGAGGAAAAGAATAAATCACTGAGGAACAGAGAAGGGGCCAGACCACGCAGGCACAGGAGCAGAAAGACTAGACAGGATTTTAAGAAATTTTACCAGAAGTCTTTTTCATTTACATTACACAAACGGAAAAACTCAGGAAAATACCATTCCCCACAGACCAGGAGGGCAAGCAAGTAACAGGAGGATTCCAAGTAGCAGAGGTTTCAATGTGTATTTTTTACTCGTGTCTTTACCAAAAGATGTTACGTTTCCACGTGAGGTCTGTGGGTTACACTCAGAAAGTAACCACAAGCAGACATTTTGTCTTGTGTGGGACCAGTTCCCAATAATTCTCAAGCTTTCTGATATCTCAGCCCCACCAGTGGCTAAGTGCTGCAGGTTTCTTCTTCGAGCCTTCCTTTGTCTTTAACCCTCGGGTTTGTTTTCCAGGCATGGAGTCCCACCCCATGTGCCATGCCCAGGCTGGTGTACCTGAAATAGAGCAGAGCGTCCTTTGCAAGAAGCTGCCTGGAACAAAACCCACAGGGACTCACAGCCCCCAACTGAATGGACGTGGGGAATTGGCAGGGACCACTGGGGAGGAACCAACAATCATTCTGAGTGTTTCCCAGAGAAAGGATGTTACCTCGGGAGCACCACAATGAACAAACACGATGCCCATCTTTTAGGGAGCAGAAAAAGGTGACCACATTCCTTACAGCCAGATAAACTTAACCTGGCTTCCAGGGGAGATGCTAGAACAAATCATCAAGCAATCAATGTGCAGTCAGCCAGAAGGGGGCGAGGCCTGGGGAGCTTATGGACACAGCCGTGTAAAGAGTAAATCAAGTCGGGCCAATTTAATTTCCTTCTATGATAGAGTGACAGGCCATGTAGATAAGGTGGAAGCAGTAGATGTAATCGACCTGAGACCTCAGCAAGGCATTTGCTTCTGCCCCACGTGACGGGCTCAGTGACAAGCCAGCTTGCTCTAGCTCAGGCCAGGGGTCAAAACCCTGGCGGCTCTGACACAACGTGGTAGGGGATCCAGCCATGCTCTCCTCCTCTGCGCTCCATCACCTTGCTGATTTGATGTTCAGTGCCACACAGTTTTATTTGACAAACACTGGTTTTGTGCCTCCTGGGTTGGTGCTCTGGCATTTAATAAATGTTGGTTGAGTAAATGAATGGATGGATGGATGCTTACGCATACGAGCTGCAACCTTGGGAGACTGGAACAGGACAGCTTCACCCCAACCTACCTCCTCCACTGCAAACAGCCAGCCAGTACTTAGCAATTTGCTCCTCCAACCCTTCAAAAGGCCAGCGTGCAGTTTCACATTGATGCCACAACTGAGACTGGGTGTGTGCACAGTCGAAAGCAGGATCTGCCCCCCAATGTTTGTCATTTTCTCAAAATCGAGAAAGAGAGACAGAGACAGAAAGTTCCAGAAGGGAATACATGGTCTTCAGCGAACCCATTTGCATCTATAGCCTAGATGATAAAGTTAAAAAAAATTTTTTTTTTAGCATTTATTTATTTTTGAGACAGAGAGAGACAGAGCATGAACGGGGGAGGGTCAGAGAGAGGGAGACACAGAATCTGAAACAGGCTCCAGGCTCTGAGCTTTCAGCACAGAGCCCGACATGGGGCTCGAACCCACGGACCGTGAGATCATGACCTGAGCCGAAGTGGGCCGCTTAACTGACTGAGCCACCCAGGCGCCCCAATAAAGTTTTAATAATACAAACTATCCATGGTATCTATCTCATAACAAATTAGACTAAGTTGAACCAGGCTCAAAAAAAATCACCTAGTGCAATGGTAACACATGAAACAGAACCAAAGAGAAGACTATCAGGTATGATATTGTCATCTAGGACCTAAATGTGATAAGTGAGGCACACGTAATTATTCTCTATCTCCCCTCTCAGTACGGAAAGAAGAAATGGAAGATTATATTTTGAAAAAAAATTTTGTTTTCAAAGTGAGGCAGGCAAATGCTTTAAAATTAAAGGTGCTAAAGGACTTATATTTAAAACTAGAAGACCCCTGACCCTAATCCTTCCTATTCCCAAGTCCTGCTCTCTGGGCTGCCATTTTTTTTTAAACTCTTTTAGCTCTTCAGTTATTTGCAAGTTATCTGCCAATAATATGCTTATGCTGTATTTCTTGATTTTATTGATTTCTCCTATTACTTGTTTGTTTTATTATGGGCTAAGGTAAGTTAGCTCTCATCTGCTAAGCCCTTTCCACATTTCCATCCTCCAGTATGACTACATCATAATTTTTGATTAACTCAATATTCAGAGGGAACGAGTAGCTACTGCTTACTGCCAACCAAGTAGGGTGCTATAATTACATTGCCTTTTTGTGTATCAAGAACTCAATAGTTGTCTCCTTTCTTTGTTTTTGATTTTGGTTCTGGTTGGTTTATTTTTCTGTATACTGGTCCTGGTTCTTCCCAAACTCGCCAAGAGTGCTGTAAATCTTCTCCTGATGTTACTTTCCACTTGGGAAAACAGAACAAAGAGCATCTTAATGTGGTTTTTCCCCCTGAAGGCACCATTTCTGGAGCCTCCTACTTTGTACTCCAGAACAGACAGGTTGTCCATGAGGCCTGCTGCCCCACTGTCATTCTGGGGCCACTCCTCTCTTGATCTGTCCATGTTCTTCTGCCTCCATATTAGTTTACTAGGGCTGTCATCAGAAAGTACCACTGGCTGAGTGGCTTAAACCACAGAAATGTATTGTCTCACAGTTTTGGAGGCTAGATGTCTGACACCAGGGCATTGGTAGGGCCGTGCTCCCTTTGAAAGCACTAGGGAAGGATCTTTGCCAGCCTCTCTCCCAGCTCCTGGTAGTTCGTGGCTTGTGGCAACATGACTCCAATCTTTACATGGAGTTCTTTTTATAAGGACACCAGTCATATTGGGGTAAGAGTCCATGCCACTCCAGTACAATCTCATAGTAACTAATAACATCTGTATGGCCCCTGTTTCCAGAAAAGGTTTAGGACCTCAACATATGAGTTCTGGGGAGACACACTTGAACTCCTACTGTCCTCTGCCATATTTCTAGTCTCCTGGATCTCATGTCCCTTCTTTCTTGGTCTATTCCCTCACTGGAGAGGATGACATTTTCAATAGTTTTCTTCTAAACGATGAATGAGAGGCTATTTCATATCTTGCCTGTCTGAACATACTTTCCCCTATAATGGGCAAATTTTATTGGTGACTTGGTTAGACAGAAAATTATAAACTGAAAATCCCTTTCCTTCAGAGTTTTGATGGCATTATCCCGGCACCTTCTGGCTTCTTGAGTTGCTGCTGAGAAGCCTGATGTCATTCTGATGTCTGACACTTTATATGTGAGCATTGTTTTTCCTCCTGACAGTCCTAGGATCCTCTCCTTATGCCAGATATTCTGAGACTGGCTTGTTTCATTGTAAGAAGCATTTCATTTTTCCCTTTTCATTTGGAAACTCATATCCTTCCATAGAGAGAACTTTTCTTTTGATATTTCAATTATTTCTTCTCTTCTATTTTTAGTTTTCATTTACAACAATTCCTATTAGTAGGATCTTGGACCTATTAAAATAATTGCATGATTTTCTTGTGATTTTGCTCCTATTTTTCCTTCTATTTGACTTTTTGTTCTTTCTGGAAGATTTCCTTGTTTTTCAATCCTTCTTCGGCTTTAAAAATTTTGGTTATTTGATTTCAAGAGCTCTTTTTTATTTTGTGAACATTCTTTTTTTTTTTTAAGTACCATATACTTTTCTTTTCCTCTGAATGTAATATATTTTCTTCTTCCCCTGAGAATATTAACTATGGGTTGTTGTTTTTGTAAAGTTTTCTTCTGTTCTATACATTGCCTCTGTTTTCCGAATTCCTTTTTACTATATTTTGGTCTTTCCTATTGGATACTTCCCCAGAATGACAGGTTAAATTTACGTCCAAGATGCTGTGACAGAGTTACTCCAATTGCTAGCTTCAATATAGAATTTTATTTTCCTGTCACCTACTTGTCCAGACACAGGTTGTCCTGCTCATGTGACTCTGACTTCCTCAATATATGGCTTTTGTCTCTGGGTCCAGGTTGGCTGCCTCAACTCCCACCATCCTAGCTTCACCCCACCAAGAGGCAAAGAGGACAAGAGGAAGAGAGTATCTGTCCTTTCTCTTTGAGCACCTGACCTGCAAGTGGCACCCATCACTTCTGATCACAGCCGACTGGCCAAAACTTAGTCACATGGTCACATCTTGTTGCAAGTCAGACTTGGAAATAGTCTTATGATAGCTAGCCACATATTCAGCTAAAATTTTGGAGCTTCAAAAGTAACGACAGTAGATATTAGTAAAAAGCTAGCAGTCTTAGCCACAGAACACCTAATACTGTATTGCTCAAGAGTTAGCAGCAGGCCATAAAACAGAAATCAGTCTAGATATTAAAGAAGAAAGGGATTTAATACAGGGAATTGAGTGCTTTCAAAATCAGTGGCAGGGCTGGGCTCTAGGTTTCTATGCTGAGCTCTCAGCAACTTTGGAGAACAACATGACAAGGGGGTTACTACTTTGCCATATTCAGAGAGACAGGGAGACAGGAGGCTGCCGTGGGAAGAGTTAAATTTTAAGAACATTTTGCCAGTGATGCAATCCAAAGATCAGGAAGCTGCCACAAGTTACAAGAGCCTCATTGGCCACTCACTTGCCACAAAGCTGGAGATGGGCCCTGGAGGGCTCCTGCAGGACACCTCCATAACGTGCTGGCCAGCAGAAAAACAACCCAAAGCATCAGGAAGATGGCCTCTATCTCCCCTCCATTTCCCTAAGTTGCTTGAGTGTTTCTTAGGAGTGGACCAAATCTCTTCTCATGCCCTAGCTGCAAGGAGGTCTGAGGAATGTAGGTTTTAGCTTGCTAGGTTCTACAGCACAGAGAGGCAAACTGAAAGGAGGCAGAGATGAAGCTCGGTGCTCACCCACCATATCCAAGACTGCAGTGATCCTGGGTTGTTCATTCATCTTTAAAAGGGTGGCAGAGCCAAATTATGGAAAGAGCCTAAATGCCCATCAACTGACGAATGGACAAAGAAGATGGGGTTTATATATACAATGGAATACTACTTGACAATGAGAAAGAGTGAAATCTGGCCATTTGTAGCAACATGGATGGAACTGGAGAGTGTTATGTAAGTGAAAAAAGTTAGGCAGAGAAAGATAGGTACCATATGTTTTTACTCGTACGTGGATCCTGAGAAACTCAACAGAAGACCAGGGGAGAGGAGTTGGGGGGGGGGGAGTTATGGAGAGGGAAGGAGGCAAACCAGAAGAGACTCTTAAATACTGAGAATAAACGGAGGGTTGATGGGGGGTGGAGAGGAGGGGAAAGTGGGTGATGGGCATTGAGGAGGGCACCTGTTGGGATGAGCACTGGGTGTTGTATGGAAACCAATTTGACAGTAAATTTCATTAAAAAAAATAAAATAAAAGGGTGGCAGAAAGAACAGATTAGGTAGGAGCCTTGCCTTTTTAGTTGGGGGACGGGCTCCCCAAATATTATTAAAGAGAGTCTTTTCTCTGGGCCTTTCAGTTTCTGCTCAGAAAAAGCCCTCAGTTCCCAGCCTGGAGGGATAAGGCAGTCATGAGCATCCTGAGAGCAGCGGGTGCCAACAGTGGTGTGCTTCACCCTCTCCTCCCTCTATGTGAAGCCAATGAGCTAAGAGTCTCCATTTTTAACCTAAAACTTCAGGTGGGTTTTGCAATCAACCCCATAATAAATCTTAGTTTGTTTTTAATATGAAAATATTCTCTGTTGGCTCTTTGGGTGGAATGATGCTCCAGAAACCTGTTCCACATTTAATTTGTATTTTAAAAATTATGCCCTGATACATGGCTTACAGATCCCCCAGAGGTAGGTATCCTCCAGTTTGAGAAATACAGGCCTGGATTATTTCTCTAATATTCTAAGATCTTATGACTATTTTTCTCTTCTTAGTAGGTAGGTAAAAATGAAAAACAACAAAAGAAAGGAAGAAAAGCTTGAGGAGGAATGGCCTGCCTCCTGTTTTAAAAATAAATCATAGCAGGACAAAGCTGGAATGGAAAATTCAGAACAGTGATCAATACTTGGAGAAAAGAAACCAAAAGGCCATGTTTTATTGCGTGATCCATGCACTGTGTGCAAGAAAGCAGCTAGCTGTGAACACAGGTTTACAGGGCTAGGAGGAGGTAGAGACAAACCCTTTATTCAATGAAAGGAGCCAGTCAGAGCCTGCTGGAAGTAAATTCAGTGCTTCTGGAAAATGCCATAATCCTGTTTGGGGAAGCTCCCAGCCTTTATTTTTTTTACTGTATGAGCACCGGACATAGCAAATCACGCATTATTTCTTTCCAGGCCTCAGACTGGCTGATGGTGACATGTCCAAGACACCACCATGTTTGGGTGTCAAGCTGGGCAAAACCAGTTGGTACACACTGGGTGAAAGACCATAAAAATGGGGACAGAGTGTGGTTAAGTGAAATGAGAAAGATATAGAGTAACTCCTTTGAGCGAGAGAAAAAAGGACAGATGCCTAGGTTTGTGTTGCATTCTGTGGGTAGAATCCTAGGATAGACATGACCTCATCTGATCCTTTCAACTCTGTCTGAGCAAGGTTCACAGATTTGCTCAAGGTTACAAAGACAGTAAATAGTAGACGATGGTTTCAAACCCAGGATTGTGGGATTCCCAGATGGATGATCTTCTAACTGCATTCCTACATTTGAAAGGAAGAAGCCAGGAGGCTAGAATGCTGTGTCATCTTGGGTATGTTATTTAAATGCTTAGTGCCTTCATTTCTTAGTTTCTTCATCTGCACAACAGAGATAATAATAGTATCTGCCTCACTGGTTGGTCAAGGGGATTAAATGAGATAATCCATGTAAATTACTTAGCACAGGGCTTGGAGCATAGTAACTACTCAAGAAAGGCTAGCTGCTCTTGCTGTGGAAACATCTGGGAACTGTAGAAGAAAGGAGAATTCCAGGAAAATTCGAGAAATATTGACCAGAAGAATTCTGAATGCTATTTCAGGTATGAGACTGTGCTAATCAAATTCATTTCCCAGCCTTCCCCAATTCTGCATGGAACCACAAGGAGCTACAGTTATCAGGCTCCTTTGCCAGATGACTTCTGTAAAATTTTGGCCAATGGGAGGCTGTAACAGTCAGGGTTCTCTGGAGAAAAAGAACCAATAGGAGAGAGAGTGCACATGTGTGTGCAGACATGCACAAAGACAAAAAGAGACAGAGAGAGAGGTGATGATGGAAGATAGATAGGAAGATGGATAGATAGATGATGATGATGATGATGATAGATAGATAGATAGATAGATAGATAATAGATGATAGATAGATAGATAATAGATTGTTAGGTAGATTTATCTCAAGGAACTGGTTCATGCAGTTGTGCAGCCTACACTGTCAGGTCTAAAATTTGTAAGGCAGACTGGCAAGGCTGACAACTCAATTTACCATTGATAGTATGGGTGGGATTCATCCAATCAGTTGAAGTCCTGAAGAGCAAACACTGTAGTTTCCTAAAGAAGAAATTCTACCCGTTGATCCTACAGTCTTAAGGTAGAATTTCTTCTTTAGGAAACCACAGTGTTTGGTCTTAAGGCCTTCAACTGATTGGATGAATCCCACCCATACTATGAATGGTAAATTCTTTCACTTAAAGCGAAATGATTGTAGATTTCAACCACCATGTCTACAAAATAGCACATAGCAATATCTAGATTAGTATAGGTATTTTAGCCTCGCCATGTTGGTTTTGATCCAAAGGACATGCTGATAGGACCTGCCTCCTCCATCAACTCTTAGCAGAGACGCTAGTAGAGTCCAGGACATGGCCATTCTTCCAGAGTTCACCCCCCACCCCCAACAGCAGCCCAGAGTGGTAGAAAAATTGGGGAAACAGCCCCAATTCCAGGGTGGGTAAGGGCAGGAAGGGATGGATAGAAAGGCAAGGAAGAAAAGTTATTTCTGTGGTGGGGAACACTTAAGTCGAACACTGAAAGAGAAGGTAGACATAGAACCCTCATGCAACTCATATGCCTACAAATGACACAGGACACCTCCTGCTTGCACTAGTTCATTAGCGCTGCAGGCTGTCTGATACCCTACCCCTCTAGTCTGTTCCTCTTCCCCTAGCACCACCTGAGCTCTGCTCCTTCTTCTCTCATCACCTCTCAGGCACTGTCCCTCCTCCAGAATCAACGAGGAGCAGAAGTGGGGGGCCCGTTGGTCCCTACTCCCTAGCAGGCCATTGCCCTGTGTGAACCACCAAACCAGGAACAGATGGCCCTCTTCTCTGAAAAGGCAATGCCACATCTTCAAGGCTGTTTTTTTTCCTTGTGTGCTGCTTCCTTTCTCCATCCAGATGCTAAAGCCCTTTGCACGTTCCCCATTTCCTCCCACACCATCACCTAGCCCAGTTGTGGGGACACAGTGCGTGACCAACACATAATATCCAATTGCTTCATGTATCTCACCTCGGGGAGACTACTTCCTCTCTGTTCCCAGACAGCAAGATAACAGAATAAAAGGCACAATAATATTAATAGTTTAGCCAAAGCTATCAGCCATCTGTACTCCTTTTAATTATCGTAAAAGTAACACATGTTTGTTTTTAGAAAATTTGGAACATACAGAAAATAGTTTTTAAAAGTCACATGTACTCTGGTGTATTTCCTGTCAGTGCAAATACCCACACATTTTCAAGGAAATTGAAATCATAACATAGTTTTTTTTTAATTGGAATATGAAAAAAACATTTCTTTATTAGGATGCTTATAAGCATAACATCATTTTTCATCCTTCTTTTTTCTATATTATTTTAGGGAAAAACTTTTCATGTTAAATAGTTTTCATGTTGTTAAATATCTTTCAAAACTGTAATTTTTCACAGCTGCAAAATATGCCACCATATGGATGTGCCTTGCTGTATTGCCCTATTATTGGGCATTCCAGACATTTCCTGTTCCCTGCTGCCTCCAGGCCTGCGTTCCACAACTTAGCCCCATGATACATCTACACAAAACATTCTCAGACTGTGCCTTGTCTTGATGAGCCCCTCCACCAAGCTTCCAAACTCTCTCTCTTCCTTCTTTTATTCTGTCTTCCAGAAGAAGCAGAGAATCCTTAGAACTTCCTCTGCCACCACTCACCATCTGCCACTCGTCCCCACCACGGTCAGACTTACCCACAATGCTCTAACCAGTTAGCTTTCCCAAAGATTCCAAGTGCCCTAACACCCAGGGCCAGAGCCTGTTTCTCAGTCTTCTTCGCCTTCTTTGCCCCAATGGAACCCTCTTTTCTGAACCCCTCCTCTCCCTGGGCCTCCAGGACAGGGCTCTGCCTTGCTCCCATCCTTCTTCCTCTCTTTTGCTGACACTTCCATCCCCACCCCCAAATGGGGATACCACAGGCCTTGCCCTCAACCCTCTTTTATTGACTGGCCTTGACCACACCATTGGTGTGTGATAATGAGAGCCGAGAAAGGTGGTACTAGGAGAGTGGGAATCAGCTATGTGTCTACAGGTGGCTCACACTCAGCTCCTAGTCACCTGTCCTCTGTAAGAGACCTGATCTGAGGCCTTCAGAGCCTCTTCTTCTCTTTTAGGAGGGCTCATGCTGGACCTCAGTCAAGTTTGCCTTTATTTATAAAGGGTGAGTTCTCTCTCTCGAGGGCTTTCATGGGGCTGAATAAAGGTAGCTGACACTAAAGCAAATAGCCAAAGCCCTGATTTCTAAGAGAACATGGCATCTGGGCTCACTTTCTAGCTGTGTGAACTTGGGGCATGGCAGCTTACTTATCTCTTTGTGCCTCAGTTTCCTCACCTGAAGATGGAAATGAAGTAAGGATTATTTAAGTCCTACAGATAATGCTCTAAGAACAGTACCTCATGTGTACTAAGCAATTACTGAATATCAGCTATTATTATCAACGTTCAAATCCTTCTCTTGAGATGAGGAGGCAAAAAAAGTATCCTTGCCTCCTCCTACTTCACCCCTGTCTCCAGACCCCACCCCCTGAGACCTTGGGGTCAGAGAGGGATGCGATGGTCCAAATACATCAAGGAAGATGAGATGAGAAAGGTTTCTTTCCAAGCCTCTTCTCTTACATGCATATTTGGGTTTGTAGATACATAGCTGTGTCCCTCGTTCATCTCTCATGCTGGGTTGTGAGACTCTTGTAGACCAGAACTCTGCTATGCTTATAATTGAATCTCCGTGGCAAACTGCATACCATAGGTACTCAACTAATGTGACAAGTGGAATAAGCTAAGGAAGTTATTAAAAGAAAGAAAAGTAAGGTCAAAGAAGTGAGGGTGGTGATGTCATCAATATTTGAAATTCTTGACCAAGCTAGGAAGTTCGCTTCCTGATGATTATGAAGCTACAGCTGCTTGGACTGAGCAGAACAAAGAGCTGTGCATTCTCAAACATCAGGCACATTTCCCCATTGCTGGTTATGAAGGAAGTGGGAGGAGAACAAGAAAAAGAGAACGTTTTAATGGACATCATCTTAAGATTTTGAAAAATGAACACCAGTGACTATTATTAAATTAAAAACAGGAGTCAAGGGGTGCCTGGGTGGCTCAGCCGGTTAAGCATTGAACTCTTGGTTTTGGCTCAGGTCGTGGTTCATGGGTTCCAGCCCTGCATCAGGCTCTGTACTGACAGCTGCGGAGCCTGCTTGGGATTCTCTCTCTCTCCCTCTCTCGGCCCCTCCCCTGCTCACTGTCTCTTTCTCTTTCTCTGTCTCTGTCTCTCTCTCTGTCTCTCTCTCAAGATAAATAAATAAACATTAAAAAAAAAAAACACAGGATTCAAGTGATGCCCCAGGACCCATCAGACCGTGAGTTGTGCATTAGCTAGACAGCAATCATCAGAATATTCCTATAACAGATGAGATGGAGTTTGTGGGGAGCCTTGACTCAGGATTAGTGAAGTGGGAAAGATGAGACACTTTGTTATGAGCATTAAATCAGTGCTGGTCATCTCAGGGCCTTCTGGCCTTCTTTTGTGGAGTCCTCTCCCCCTCTGGCTTGCCCCATCCCTCCAGTCCACTGGGGTCCTTGCACTGAGTAAACTCCCTACATGAGGCTTCAGCTGGACAGCTAATTGTGTCCCAGATATCTCCTGGGCCTCCCCCACCCCTTTCCTCAGCCACCTGGACCTGAAATATATTGCCAGTGTAGTGGGTTAAATGTGTCTCCCCACCCCCAAATTCATGCTCACCTAGGACCTCAGAATGGGATCTTATTTGGAAATAGCATCTTAGCAAATGTAATGAGTTAAGGATCCCAAGAAAAAAATCATCCTGAATTTAGGGTGAGCTCTAAATCCTACAACTGGTACCATTATTAGAAGAGGAGAGGACACACACAAGAGACAGAGAGAAGAAGCCATGTGAAGACAGAGGGAGGTAGAGACTGGAGTGATGCTGTCACAAGCCAAGGAATGCCTGGGGCCACCAGAGGAAGGATTCTTTCCTCAAGCCTTCAGTGGGAGCACAGTCCTGCTGAGACTTTGATTTCAGACTTACAGCCTGCAGGGCTGGAGAGAATAAATTCCTGTTGTTCTGAGCCACTAGGTTGGTGGTAATTTTTTACAGCCACCCTAGGGAACTAACACAGCCAGTGGGATGCTGGTGACTGAAAATGGGTATCTGTTACCCCCAGACCATTTTCACTTTAAACCTAATTAGTGGGAGAACTGATGCCTTAAACCCAAAGGGACAAATCTCAGCTGGTGAGGTTTCAGCAGTATGGTGAGCCAGCGGGGTTCTTAGGTAGGGGTGCTTTCCAAGTGCATCCTAAATCACTCCACAAAGGTAACCAATGCTCCTGTCTATGTGGCCCAAGCAAGTGGGTATGAATCCCTTAGAAGATGGTAAGAATTTAATGGGCACTAATATTCCAGTTTCCCAAGTCAGTGACTCATGCTTGTTTCAGATGAAAATTTAATTTCAAAATGGAGCAATTAAAGAAGTATATAGAAATTGTGCTAAAAATGGTTAGAAAAATATGGAATGATATTAGGTAGGAAATTTACTTTTTGGTCTGCAAATACTGACTGATTTATTTTCAAAGCACTGCACTGAGAAGTAAGATATAGTATAAATGTGATCTAATGCAGAGGGTTGACAGCCCTACCTATGAAGTAGTTTATGAAAGAAGGAAGGAAGGAAGGAAGGAAGGAAGGAAGGAAGAAGGAAGGAAGAAGGAAGGAATAAAGGAAGGAAGGTAGGAAGGAAGGAAGGAAGAAGGAGGAAGGAAGGAAGGAAGGAAGGAAGGAAGGAAGGAAGGAAGGAAGGAAGGAGGAAGAAGAGAGAGAGAAAGAAAGAAGAAAGTAAGAGAAAGAAAGAAGAAAAAAGAAAAAGAAAGAAGGAAGGAAGGAAGGAAGGAAGGAAGGAAGGAAGGAAGGAAGAAAGGAAGGAAGGAAAGAAGGAAGGAAGGTGGGAGGGAGGGAGGGAGAAAGACAAAAAGGAAAAGGAAAGAAATTAGCCCTGAGTCTGAATAAACCTTTAGGTCTAACCTCAAATTACATCAACTATAGAAAAGAGAGGACTATGTTAAAGGACACAGGGGGATGCAATCAGCAATGTTTCTTAAACTTTAGCTGCCTGGAAATCATCTGAAGAACTTTAGGAACCCAGATAATTCTGATTCTATAGGTTTGGGGTGGGACTTGAGATTTTGCATTTCTAACAAGCTCCCATTCAACTGAGACCACAATTTGAGAACCACAGCTATAGAAGATGGTTTTTCTAATTACAACAACAACCAAAATTACAAGAAAAAAAAAGAAAGAGATGGAAGAGGAACATTTATACTAAAAAGATGTAAGACATGTCAACCAATAGAAATTCACATGTGTGCATGTATGTGTGTGTGATATGTCAGCCAACACCTGTGTGTGCATGAGTGTACACGCATGTGTAAAAATCAGAGAAATTTGAACACCGAATGGATACTTGATGATTTTAAGAAAGTTCTGTCAATGTTTTAGGCATGATCATTTTTTTAAAGAACACATACTGCAATATTTATGGATGAAATCATAGAATGTCTGGGATTCACTTAAAAACAATTCAGGGAGTAGGTGGGCAGGAAGTATTGATGACACGTGATGGGACATGAGTTGGTCATTACTGAAGCTGGGGACTGGGGATCCTTTATGCTGTACTCTCTAAATCTGTATATATTTGAAGCTTTGCATAATAAAAGGTTAAGGATAAATAAATCAGGCAGAGAGTCATCTTTAGATTCATCTAATATGTATGCAAGGCCCACCGTGTGCAGCGTTTTTACCTGTATTTTATTTAACTCTCACAATACAATTAGCTCCTTTATATGGGAGTTCTGATGGACTGAATTACTGGCCCTGGTAGTAAGTGGTTGAGTCGGGAACTCACATTCAGGCCTCCTGAGTCCAAGGACAGTGCTCATTCTTTTATATCAGTGCTCATCACACCTAAGAAGGCAAAAGAATCCCCTTGGGAGTTTATTAAGGTGCAGATTCCAGGCCTCCCACCCAAAGTATCTCTGAGGCAGAGGATCTGGGGTGAGGCTCAAAATTTGGTATGTTTAATAAGTCGTGCTGGTGACTCTACTGCAGGTTTGGAAGGCACACCTTGAGAAACAGGGCCTTGGAGAGCGGAGAAAACGGGAAGAACATCCAGTTCCCCAAGAAAGACATCTGAGTTTAGAAGCCCCCAAGAAAGGATCCTACCATTCCCTGGTTCCTTCTGTGGGTATTGGGGTGATGAATCTGACTCTGGCTGGGTTTCTAGGCCCTTCCATAATGGCTAAATGATCAATGCTGTACTAAGGGGGAAGGGACAGGGTTTGAGTCACCTGAAACAGCCTCCTCAGGGCATGGAGCGGAAAGGCACATCTAACTCATCAACAAGCACTGAGTACTATCCTTCTCTTAATGGAGCAGCTTCCCAAGGCTGTAAATATCAGCTGTTTTGCTTCTTTGCCATACAAAGGAATGAGCTCTTGTCAATTCTAATCTTATCTGCTGATGTCTGCCAAAGCCTTTAATGAACGTTCTGGAGCTCTCAGTCTTCTCTTGGAAATGCTAATAGAGCAGCTGGTGGAGAGAATGTTGGGGGAGGTGTCATGAAGTTCCTTTTGAAACTTAGGGAGGCAGAGTTGACTCCCCTTCTGATACCCCACCTCCCAGTGGGAGAAGATTCCTGCGACCCAGTCTCATTTTTGCTAATGAGTGGAATTTAAAGGCAGATTACACTGTGCATTTCCTCAGCTATTTATTTGAATCATCTGGGGTAAATGTACAAAACTCTGAACACCTAGGCTCCCCCTTCAGACCATTATGTCAGAATAGCTACAAGTAAGACCCAAGTGTTCATATATTTTAGAACTTCCCAGGTGATTCCTGTGCAGCCAAGATTGAGAACCACTCCCAGTGATTTCAACATTGCCTCTCCCTTTGAGACCTGGCTTCCAGACACTTTGGTACTTGAGCTCCTTGCTAACAAGGCCCAGGTATCTCTCTTCTCCTGTATCTTCTTCAGCATCCAGAACCACTGGGTATAGATGCTGTCCTCAAAAGCATTTCATTTATTCAAGAGGTATTCACTGGACCTACTGTGTGCCCAGCACTCATAATACACGGCCCTGGTTGTACAGAAACTGGCAATGTAGTTGGTGAAATAAGATATACCAACATAGAAGTTAAAATAGTAATGAAAGAATTGAACCACGACTCAAGATATTTTGCTGCAGTCACTTATCACATGTGCACCTACTGAGGGGTTTCAGAAGAAAGAGCAGCTGTTGGGATGATCCCAGGAGGCTTTACCCACAAGGTGGGTCTTGTGGATATGGAAGATTGGGCAGTGGAAAGAGAGAAGACGTGGAGATATGACTTCTTCAGATACGTGGAGAGGCCCACATTTGGGCCTCCATGCCAACTTCTGTGGTGCCAAGTCCTCCGGTTCTAGAACATACTGGCATTTGGGGTATCTCGCTTTTACTTTTTGAGGGAGAATCCAGATTGATGTGTTGGAAAGAAGAGTTAGGAAATCAAGTAAAAACAAGCAAGTCTCAACCTCTCTGGTCCTCTGTCTCTGTGAAATCAAAGGCAGATACTAAGAGAATTTTAATGCTTTCTTTCCATCTGAGTATTTATTCAGGTCCCAGAACCATAAGACACAGACCCTATTTTGAAAATAAACCTTGTTAAGGTATAATTTATATACAGTAAAATGCACCTATTTTGAGTACACATTTTGACGAGTTTTCACAAATTTATATACCCATACAATCACTACCATAATCAGGATAAGAGACATTTCCATCACCCCCAAAAGTTCCTTCCTGGTCAATTGCCACTCCCCCCTCCCCCACTCCAGCCCCAGGTAACCACTGATCTATTTCCTATCACTGTAAATTACATTCGTTTCCCCAGAGTTTAATAAATGTAATCATATAGTCTTTCATGTCTAGATTCTTTCATTTAGCACAATATTTTGAAATTCATCCATCAGTATACATCAGTAGCTCATACCTTTTTAATGCTGAAGACTATTCCATTGAATGGATATATCACAATTTGTTTCTACACTCATCTGTTCATGGAAATTTGGGTTGCCCCCAGTTTTTTGGCTGCTTTAAATAAAACTGCTATGAGCTTCCGTGTATAAACCTATGTGTGAACATATACTTTCATTTCTCTTGGGCTAATATCTAAAAATGGAATTGTTTGCACAGTAAGTATACACTTTATAAGAAATTGCTAAATTTTTCCAAAGCAACTGTGCCATTTTGTATCCCCAGCATTAATCTATGGGTGTTCCACTTGCTCTACATTGTTATAAACATTGGTATTGTTAGTCTTTTTAATTTAGCCATACAGGGACTTTTTTGATCTTAGATTTTAGATTATGCCTACACAGCAAGGGACAGAAGGGTCATTACAACACTTCAGTGGGACTCCCGCATGATGCTCTTTGGCCCTAGAATTGGTTCAGCTTTGTAAAACATAGGTGTGTCAATATTTTTTCAGGTCCAGATACACTGGTCAGTTTTCCCGTAAGTTAAGGTCAGGGTGAGCCTGATGAATTGACTCAATCTCCACCATCCATAGTAGATAAAGCTTTAAGTTCCTTTGTAGTCCGGTTTCACAAGCCCAGCACTGCAACCAGTGCCTCCCCAGGCTCTCCTACAGGGCTCCCAACACATTTTTAATGAAGAGAGGCTGCCTTTGGGTCCCCAGATGCTTTTCTTCCCACTTGCACCAACCCCTTCATTTTATGACATGTTTTAATGAGGGAGGATGAAGAGAGAAAATGAGTACCAGATGTATCTGAAATGGAACTGAACAATAATTACATTCTGCAGTGAAATTACAGAAATGCTCCATTCAATATGCTTTGGAAGGAGCTGGCAGGAGAGAAATATGTGTTCCTGAAAGCACAACTAAAGGAGCACATTTTCAAGTTGTAGCATTAAAAAAGATATCTAAAACCCCTGCAGAAAGCTGATGCTTATCCTGCCCCTTCCACTTTTTGGAAGGAAAAATATGAATTGAACCTCAGTGAAGAGTGTGAATGATCAGCCCCGCCTACAACGGATTCTGCCATATTGGATTCTAAAACAGTTAAAGGAAGGTGGTGTGGCACACCCAACTTCCCCAGCCTTGGGGGGAATGTAACTGGGGGAATGTTAGTTAGACACTTCAGAATCCAGAAACTGGAGCACCCAGTCCAGGAGCTTGCTCCCCCTCGGCCAGGCCACAGCTTGTCTAAGACCAAAGGCAAAGAACCAGAGTCAATCTGAGCCTTCTCTGCTCTTGGAGGTTGGCCTTCAGGAGGGACAGTGCCGTGGCTCACCCAGGGAGGCCTGCTCAGCCATCTAGGCATCTCCCCTGAGAAGGCATGACACCTGCCTCAACAGTCCAGTTGTTTGGGTCCACGTCAGCCTTAGGCAAGGCCAGGAGTGGCCAACTTGAAGTAAGGGCCTAGAAAGCCCAGCCATCCACACAGCCCATCTCAAATTGTTAACAATAGCCATTTTTCTTTCATTTCTTTGTTTACCACCACCCACCCCAATACAATGAGCTATCTTACAGAAAACACAAATCTGAAAATATAAATTTAAACATTAGACCTAGGGAAACCATTTTGTAATGGGAAGCCAAGTGTGAATACACTTGGCCCTGATCCAATGATAGGTCTGACGTCTATTATTCTTCACTGATGTTCAAGTCATATTTTTTCTCTGGCAAAAAAAAAAAAAAAGAATGATTATCAATGCCAACATCCTGGTTGCGATACTTACATAGTTTGCAATATGCTATTGTGAGGAGACCGAGTAAAAAGTACATGGGATCTCCCTATAATAGTCCTTACAACTGCATTTGAATCATATCTCTCTTACTCAGCCTTTTGTTCCATACAGTTCTTCAACACAGGATGGGACCCACCCACGCTGGGGAGGGAGATCTGCTCTACTCAGTCTATTAACTGAGATGTTAACCTCATCCAGAAACACTCTCACAAATACACCCAGAATCATGGTTAACCAAACATCTGGGCACCACAGGGCCCTTTCAAATTGACACATCAGATTAACCCTCACAACCTCAAATAAAGTTATTTCACCTGTCTGGGCTACAGTTTCCTCATCGTTAAAATGGGCATGATGAGGGACACCTGGGTGGCTCAGTCAGCGAAGCGGCAGACTACCTCTCAGGTCATGATCTCACGGTTCATGAGTTCAAGCCCCGCATCGGGCTCTGTGCAGACAGTGCAGGGCCTGGAGCCTGCTTCAGATTCTGTGTCTCACTCTCTTTCTGCTCCTCCCCTGCTCACGATCTCTCTCTCTGTCTCTCTCAAAAATAAATAAACATTAAACAAAATTTTTAAATGGGCATGATGGTAGCACCCTTTTCACCCAGCGGGGGAGGAGTTCAAGACAGAAAGCATAAACACTTAGTAGAACACTTGGGGGTACAGGAAGCACCCTAGCTCTCTGGGAGGGGAGATGTAGAAAGGGAGCAGGGAGAATCAAACAAGGGCTCCCCAGCTAACGCACCTCTAACTTGACCATCTCTCCACCCTTGACTCCAGGGCCCCTTCTCTCCTTATTTCTCTTTCTCTTTGCAGCCACTCGGATACCTACATGTGAGAAGGTTTTTCATTCCTCAGAGTGGCACTTGTGAGGGTCTAGCTGTCCCACTCAGGATTTCTGATCAAGACTGAGGCACAGGGCAGGCTGGTGTGGGTCGTGGGGACTTCATTGTCTGCTGCTCTGACATGTGACGTGGCCACTGAATGACTGCTTCCCACATTGTAACTGCTGTTGACAAAACCCAAAAGCCATCCCCCCACACACACGCTTTCCCAGCTCCCAGTGTGGCTGTGCTCATTCAAATGACCGCATACATAGTCTCTGTGGAGCCTGCTAAGCGGTGGTATTACCAGCTGGGGATTATGTCTTCCACTGAGGAGCCAGGAGGAGGTGGCGGCGGAAGTGGTTTATGTGAACAAAGTCTCCCCTTTACACACAAATATCTAAAAACTATTAATTTGGGGGCAGCAGCAAGGAAGAAATACATGAAAGGAAAATTGATTTCTATTTAAATGGTATGTTTTCATCGCCCTTCTTCAGAGCCTAAGCATTCATCTTTGAGTACCTGTGCTAATTGATTTCAAATGCAATGCAACGCAATCGCTGTAGAATAATAAATCTCAGGGCAAAGAGGCTAAAGGGGGCAACTTGAGCGGAACAGGAGTGGGATGTAACCCATGACATTGAAGAGGCGTGTCTGTGTCGTCCAGGGGTGACCTCAGGGGCAGGGCCCTGAGGGGAGGTGGGACTGGTGCCAGCAGCAGTGCCTTGAACTTGAAATCTTTCTGATGCAGGGAGTGTCCATTTCTGGGTCACTTCCTGGGACTCAGGTAGCTGTCCCGGTCCCCAGGGGTGCTCAGACCCCCCTCTGAGGGAGGAGAACCCTCTTGTAGCCATCCTTCTGTTCTTTCTGGCAGTGTCCGTGGCCTTCTCTCCCACAGGTTCCTCACAGGCCTGGTCTTCCTGGCAAGCCTTTTGCACATGCCCCTTTTCTTTCTAAACTTGTGCCCATTTCTCCCCAAAAGCTATCACCTCGGGGGGCAAGCAGCTGAGCTTGTTCCTGGAAGGTATGACCGAGTCTTGCTAGAGACCCAGAAGCCTGCCATGGATGGAGGCAAGAACCTCACAATGCCACAGGTGCAGACCCAGGGGACAAGTGGACCCTTTGGGTTTCATCCAGGTGACCCCCTATGGGTGCCTGTCCACCTGCACTGGACTCCTACCATAGCTTATCCCCGGAAAAAGCGAGGGCTGAAGATGTGAGGACTTGGATGAAAAATTGGACAGAAAGAAAAGGAATCAACCAGGGCCCTTGCTTACTCAGTAGCCAGTGTGGCAGCTTTCATGGTGCTTTTCTGAGCAAGAATCTAGTTGATAAGAAAGAGAACCACTGATCTGTTAAAATGCCCTATACGAAGAAGGCAAACAACCATGAAAAAGTGACATGCCCACTCTTGAAAAATAATTCGTGGGAGATAGGCCCAATCTCTGAGCACCTGGTCAGCAGGCGGCCCCACTTGGAAGGAAGGAGAAAGTGGTGTGGCCAGCCTGCAGGAGCCAGAGAAGGGCTGGGATCAGAGACCGGCACCCACCTGTAGAACAGTTAGGTCCTGGTGGGCTTGCACAGCAGGTGGGTACTAGGTTGGTGCAGGGCATCAGGTCTCAAGTCTCTGTAACTACCCACTGGCATTCCCAGAATTCTGCTGTGGCAGGATTACTCCCCTGCAGGACTGAACTCTCTGCAAGAGCTTTTCTCTAAGTGATTGAGATCAGGAATTTATTTCTGAGAATGGACAGCCCTCCCCCCAGGATATATCTGCATAAACCAGAAGCAACATCTATGCCTAATCAAAATACAGAGACATTTCAGTCAGTGTGGGTACAAAGGCAATTAATCCAAATCTCCAACAAATTATCCCAAGGCAGATTAAATTATTCATGGATTTAATGGCTTCTTTTTTGTATTGATATCACTTCATTCTTTATGATAGGTATTTCAGCGGTTACAGGAGTACATTTAAAATAGCTGCTTCTGTTATATCCAGCATGAAATGAGATGAATCCTCATGTCCTACATCTCTCCCCACGACCTTCTCATTCATTCATTCATTCATTCATTCATTCATTCGCTCACTCACAGTCTCTACCCTCACGTAGCTCACTGTTCGGTGGGGAAAGTCAGACGTGAAGTAGATGAACACTTCTCCCTGTGTTGTGGGGATATGATAAGGGAAATTCAAAGCAAAAAGCCTGGTGATGGGTGAGGCTGAGCCAAGCTTTCACCCTCCCTCCACCCCCCCCCCCCCCCCGTTTGCCCATCTCCCACCTGCCAACCTCCCCCAGGGACTATCGATCTCTGACAATGTGTGATGTCGAATCACATGTCGTGATATCTTTCAGTATGGTGCTGACAAAGCCAAGAGGAAGCCCATCTGGCTTGTGCCGAGGGTTCCTTCTTCCACCCCCATGCCCACTGGAGCCAGTTTCAGAATTACATCCACAGCTGGCAGGGTGCAGTGGCAGCAAAGACACCCCATGGAGGGAAGAAGATAAATAAAATTTCTGTCAGGCCCATTGATCTCCTCTCTGAGCAATTTAATAGTCGGGGAGGTGGAGACACAGGGAGGGGCTGCTGTTTAGCCGGCTTCTGAGGGGTGGGGGACATCTCTAAGTAAATCTGCCACTCGCTGAAGTCACACGCCCTGCTAACAGTGCCTCCGTGACAAACCCCTGATGCCTGTAGTCCCAAAACAGAGGAAAAAGGTGGGAAGTAATTTGGAGTCAGAAACAATAGGCATTGACAAGCTGACTTAAAATACCCATTAGGTGATGAGGGGGTTCGGCTGGCATCATTTATGCAGCCCTCTCTCTAGAAGCTGCAAGAGACTCTGAGACTTCATGGCCTGCGCAGGAACGCACAAGGACTCATGTCTCTCCTAGCAAGAGCCCACAGGAGCCCAGGGAATGTTTGAGCCTTTCCTCTGTGGCCGGCAAAGTACAGCCTCTCATCAAGAAGAAAATCGGGCTTTGTCTGCTGAGAGCCGGTCCTGTTACCTCATTCTTTTTTTTTTTTTTTAACTTTTTAAATGTTTATTTATTTTAGAGAGAAAGAGACAGAGCATGAGCAGGGGAGGGACAGAGACAGAGGGAGACACAGAATCCGAAGCAGGCTCCAGGCTGCAAGCTGTCAGCACAGAGCCCAACATGGGGCTCGAACCCATGAACCGTGAAATCTGACTGAGCCACCCAGGTGACCTCATTCTTTTGCTCCAGGTTCTGCACTATGAGGGGTTGCTAAATCTCTGGACCCGACTCGGGGTTCCTGGGCCAGAATTTTATCATGCTATTCTCCTGGTGGAAAAATCCTCCACCTTGGTATTGATATCCCATAATACACTAACCCTGAGAGCAACTTTGGGGAGTTTTTCTTGATCAACTGAGGGCAGGGAAGAATCTGAGACAAATGTCATGGAGTTTAGCAGAAGCAGTGCCTGGTCAGCACCCACAGCTGCTGACCAAGTTGACGTCCATGAGTGGCTAGGACTGGCCCTCACAGACGGTGAGGGAGAAGACTTTTACCTTGCTCCTTAGGGCCCCACTTTCCCAGTCTGAGTCCTGTGCCCTCCTCTCTCCTCCCAGCCCTCACTGAGGCCACCAGCATCTTCCCCCCCACGCCCCCCTCCCATTTCCCAGCACACCTTCCCAGGCTCAGATCTGTCACTGGTCCTCCACCAGGCATCTGTCCAAAGGGATGTCAGCATTTTAACTGCATCCAAGCTTTGGGCTGAAGGGAGGGAGCTCTAACCAAAGTCGGTGGACAGGACTTTCAGACGTGAGAGGGTATTTGGGGAGACCTGGGCCTTCCGGTGTCATGATGCATGTTAGGCATTGCCGTCATTGAAATCTGCTGAGCTCCCACCCCTTGTCCCCAGTGGCAAGATGGAGGTGACGGTGTGCCAGCCAGTGGGTACAAAACTCTACAGTACTACCAGCTCACTGCAGGAGGCCCCTCCTGGGTCCACAAAAGCTAATTGTGGGTGCGGGAGGCTCCACACTGAACCCTTCAGTAAGTCAAACTGACTGTCTGCCCATAGCTCTCCTGCTCCCCTGCAAGCCCGTCCTCTCCGGGCTCAGGCTGTCAGTTCTTCCTGGGCTCCAGACCCTCTTCACTCTGGACACTCCAGGTTTCCTTCAGGTTGTCACCATCAGAGCCAAGTGTCCCCATGATTCCAGAGAGTTCTCTAGGGGTGAGAGTAAAAAAAAACTCATGGAGCTGGTCTATGCAACCATTCACCTGGGAAGGGGATGGTTTCCAACTTTCAGAGATAGGTAACCATCCAAGTGGGTTTTCCCCTTAGCGCAATTAGATCCCCAGTGTGATCCAATTCAGTTACTTCGATGGGTATCTCCTGGGGAATGACAGCAATAAACATGCTGGCCTAGTCCCTGTCTCCACGGAGCAGTGAGTCCAGAGGATAAAGGAGGATGCAGTTGAGGCAGTGGGATTTCTAATACAATGTGGTAAGAACTTCAGTGAGGGAAGCAGAGTAGGGCTCCCGAGCTCTTGACGGAGGTCAGGAATGGAGCTCCGGAGGAAGAAACCAGGTCACAGCTAAGCCTTAGGGAGTGAGCCAGACTTTGCAGGCAAAGCAGGTGGGGAGGAGGGGAAGGGAGGAGGAGAGAGGTCTGCAGGCTGAAGGATGAGCACGTGCATCGGATGGATGGAGGAGAGAGCTGGGTGTGGTCTGAGGCACGGTGAGAAGTGTAGCTGGAGTGGGGACAGTGGATGATGATGGAAGAAATGGGGAGAGATGAGGTTTTAGGAGTCATGAGGGCACAAACTACCAAGGTCTTCGCAAGCCCAACTAAGGGTGTGGGTTTCATTTCTCCTAAGAGTACGGACAGGACAGTGGGAAGTTTTTGGGGTTTTTTAAGAGTATTATTTGTTTTGAGAAAGGAAGAAAGTGCAAGTGTGGGAGGGGCAGAGAAAGAGAGAGAGAGAGAGAGAGAGAGAGAGAGAGAGAGAGAGAATCCCAAGTAGGCTCCTCACGGTCAGCGCAGAGCCCAATGCGGGGGCTCAAACCCACGAACCGTGAAATCATGACCTGAGCCGAAGTCAGACGCTTAATTAACTGAGCCACCCAAGCGCCCCTGGGAAGTTTTAAACTAAGAGAGTGATGGGCTCACTTGTGAGTCTGAAGAAAAGTTTTCTGGCTGCAATATGGACAGAAGGTGAGCAGCCAGGGAAAGGGGCCAAAGGCAGCTGGACGGCCCAGGTGAGAGAGGCACCAGGTAAGCTCAGTGAAGGCAGACACCAGAGGGGCAAGGCAGGTGACTGAGAAGGACATCTGATGTTCTGATCGAGAGCTGCGGTGCCCCCCCCCCTTGGAACAGGGGGCCCAAGAGGAGGGAATCCGGAGTGAGATAGTCTCTCAGTCGTAAGCCTGGGTGCTGGTGTACCCCACGGGTCCTCTGCCACACCAGGCCCCAGGGGGAAGACACTGACCCTGAACGCCGTGTTGTCAGCCGATGCAACATGCCCTCCTCTGTGCCCCCAGCTCCTGGCACATAATTGGTGGTGACAAGTGTTTACTGAATGCATGCGAGAACGCATGAATAAGTGCACATACGACAGAGTCTCTAACTTCAAAGTTCTTAGAGTCTGATTGCAAGACAAGATTATCCTACATCAAACAATTAAAGAACAGCACGAGATAGAACATAATTAAGTTCTAAATCATCTGGTTCAGTCTGTAAGTGCCGGAGTTTCAGAGAAGGGAAAGATCAATGCGGGCTGGAGGAGTTAAGGATGGCTTAAACATAATTCCCCGACATTACAGTACCTTGGAAACAACAGAGCCTGTCTTAACACTGAAGAGACATAAAAGCCAATACGTAGAGCCTTATTTACCCGGTGTTGTACAGGAGACCACCATGATATTGGGGGACTGAATTAATAACGTTGGCCTTGGGGTAAATGCTGTTCAAGTGGATTTATTCCTGTACAGTTAATAATGGGCTTTGACCTAATTAATTCTCATTGTATTCTTTTTATTAAAAAAAATTTTTTAATGTTCATTTTATTTTTTGAGAGGGAGACAGAGTGTGAACAGGAAAGGAGCAGAGAAAGGGGAAACACGGAATCCGAAACAGGTTCCAGGCTCTGAGCTGTCAGCACGGAGCCCGATGCAGGGCTCGAACCCACAAACTATGAGATCATGACCTGAGCCAAAGTCAGATGCTCAACCGACTGAGCCACCCAGGCGCCCCTGTATTCTTTTTATGTTTAAAGATATTTTTTATCACGGTGAAATTCATAGAACATACAATTAACCATTAAAAAAATTTTTTTAACGTTTATTTATTTTGGAGACACAGAGAGAGCATGAACAGGGGAGGGGCAGAGAAAGAGGGAGACACAGAATCTGAAACAGGCTCCAGGCTCTGAGCTGTCAGCACAGAGCCCGACACGGGGCTTGAACCCACAGACTGCAAGATCATGACCTGAGCCGAAGTCGGCCGCTTAACCGACTGAGCCACCCAGGCGCCCCCAAAATTAACCATTTTAAAATATACAATTCAGTGGCATTCAATACATTCACATTGTTGTGTAACTGCCTCCTCTATCTAGAGCCAAAATATTGTTATCACCCCAGAAAAGAATCCTGTCCACTGTATCCTTGAACTGGCAAAGCAATATGGTAGACCGAACGAGCCCTGAAGTCTCACCCGAAGACCATGATCAGGTCACATGTCCGCCACTGGGTCAGTCACCAATGATTCCTGGACCTCAGGTCTATCATTTGTAAAATGGGGGAGCTTGATTAGGAGGATAACCGAGGTCTCTTCTAGCTTTACAACCCCGTAATTCTAAGCAAAGTTGTCTTTCACATTTGAAGATGATTAGCATAAAAATAGATTTATTGGTTAACTATAATATGCAAAAAAAAAAAAATTGTGCACGTGTGTGTGTTTTAAGGGACAGAGATGGGACAGGGGAGACTAGCTATGCTCTACTGTTTCTCCTTAAAGAGCCAAATATAAAAACCTGTTTCTAACTTGGGCTTTTACATTTCACGTATAAATCTCATTATTCTATATGAAAGTCTAACAAATTTTAACAACCACTTTAAGGGACACTTTGATTCACGGTTGATTCCATTTATAAACCTGGTTAATTAAATTCCTTTAAACATTTTAAATGGCAGTTATAAATTTACAATGTTCTATTTCCTTTTTAAGTACCTCATTTGACTGATTTAATAAACAAAAACCTCCCAGCTACCTACATCCCTATAAATCTAATCAATTAAACATATGAGTATGGTAAGCCTTAAGTTCTCCTAAATGTTTTAACCCTGTATGTTAATTTTTTTTTAATTTTTAAAATGTTTATTTATTACTGACAGACAGAGAGAAACAGACCATGAGCATGGGAGGGGCAGAGAGAGGGGAGACACAGAATCTGAAGCCGGCTCCAGGCTCTGAGCTGTGCGCACCGAGCCCGACACGGGGCTCGAACTCACAAACCGCGAGATCATGACCTGAGCCAAAGTCGACACCTAACCGACTGAGCCAACCAGGCGCCCCAAACCCTGTATGTTAATTTTATAAGATTCCCACTTACCAGCACAAATCTGATGAATACTCACTTCACATTTTAAGCTAGAATGGCAAATTTAACTGTTATTACAGAAGACAAAGTCTCTTAAATGTTACAAATGTAAGATACAAAAAATGCACAGAATTTCCTAATGCAGACTGCGAATGCGTAACAGTTTAATTTTTCATTTTAAAACCCCCTGGGTTAAAACATGCTTGCATTCTAAGGAAATAATTTTATTATCCTGAACAAATTCGGGTGGTGGATTACTTTCCCAGACTTTTCCCCTCCCTCTCTGTACTGGCTGTGATTTCTTAAATGACTAGGGGTGTTAACCATAAATTGACCAGATTCTCGTTTGCCATTCAGGCTAGAGCCATGTTTACAGTCACGACTCATGGTTTTCAAAACTCAAGGAACGGAATGGTTATGTACTCCTGGTTCTCCTCGGGTTATGATTTTAGATAATTTTTAAGTCATGCAGTGTCTGTAACCTCTCCTCAGGTAACCGCATACTTGATTGGCTTCAATAATCTATTTGCTACTCCATTCCATTCTGATTTATTTTTTTATTCTTCCTCTCTGTTAGGGCTTTGCAACTTGTATGGATATTAATATCATAACTGATTGAAGTCTGCATGTCTCCTGTGGCCGTGACTGACTCGAATTACAACTCCGACCAGCAATGTTCACACACATACACACAACACTAACACGTTGTGTGTATGTATGTATGTATGTAACTAACCAAGATGCTTTTGCGCCCACCTAGGATCCTAGACAAGTTACTGGCCAACTTTGAATCCTGACTGTAAGCATTTGCTTAGGGGAGTTAGAAGAGGGATAAATAGGAAACATCTGCATAAGTTAAATGTGAAGGTGCTTGCTAAAGAGACATGGATTTGACTGAGGATTTGAAATGAAATTCCGGACTAGCTCGGGGAACTGCCAATCAGCCGATGACACAGCCCCCGCCCCTATTCCCACTTTGCCCGGAAAATATCTCTCTTTCACTGTAAGACTTTGAAAGACAACATAGAGGATTCAGAAGTTCATTTCTCTCTCCTCTAGACTCAACGCCGAAGCCCCTTGTACTGGCATTATCATAAAGCCTTGGTAATTGCTTGAACGTGTTAATTTACCTTGCGATGCACTGGTTTCATCTGACAGTATTTAAAGAATTGAATGGGTGGCAGGGAAGAGCTGGAGAAAGGGGACTGGTCTGCGAATGCAGAAAGTCTGAGCTCAGAGATGGATGTATCAGGACTCAAGTGTGCTCAGAGCATTGAAATGGAGTTGCTCTCGGCATCGTCATCGTCATCGCTCGTATGGAACCTACTCTGCTCGGTCTCCTGTCTGTCCTCCCCTCCTCTCGGAGCTCACCTCACAGCTAGCTTGGCCACAGGCTCTTTTTGCTCCCTCAATCCGGAGACTCTAACCTCGCCAGAGAGTGGTGGATAGACAACCCCCAGCCCCCAGCCCCCACCCCCAATCTTATTACTGTTGCTACAATCCGAGCCAGGAGCGGTTTGAATGCACATATTGATAATCACAGCTGGGACTGCATAAGCAAAATAAAGCCAGCAAAATAAGAGCGAGTGGACAGTCAGAGACCATGGAAAACCCATCGACTGTTGCTGTGGCTTCTTTCCGTATAGCAGAAGGAGCACGGAAGAGCTGAACCCTGGGTAATTTCTAGCCAACAATGTGACGGAGAGCGTTATTTGTAGTTCCTGAAAATCGAAGTGGAACCCCCAGCCCTCCACAGAACATGCTTCGTTAGTGTGGAACAAAGAGCCGGCTGCCGGCTGGGACAGCATCTCGCACTCTGCCCATGGTGGGCAGATGCAACGGAAGCTCGGGGAGGCTGTGCTGACCAGTCCCTGCACCAGAGAAGGCTCCAGGACAGAGGAGAGCCATTCTCCTTCTTGTGCAGAGTCCGCCATTCGTAAGGCCAAAGATGTCACAGCCCTGGCGCTCACTGGCTGTGTGACCTTCTGCAGCTTCCCTCCTGCTTCCCTCACAGGGTTCTGGTGAGGACTAAGTATGAAGAAGCCAGCAGAAGTGTCCACTGTGCCCCAGGATCCTTGGATAACCCCTGGGGTCCAGGGAGGGGACTAAAGGTGATGCTCTCCCGCCCTCGTCCTCAGAGGAGAAACAGTGTGCCCAGTCATTCACCCTTAGAGTCGATGGACTCAATGTGTTGCCCTCAAGAGGTCTTGCAAGTTACAAGAAGATGCCTCGAGATTCTCAAGAACAGAGATCCCTACACACACACACACACACACACACACACACACACACGCATTTAAGAAAGCAGGCGGGCAATACTTGATCTATATACATCACACACTGTGGTGAAGCTTGAGGCACTGAGATACTTTGGTAAGATATTTGGTGGCAGGAAGCCTTCTAGTGTTCTCAGACCACAATCAAAAAGAGAATGACCCCTCTGTCTCCACACAAAACTAAACCAGCCCTGACACCTTCTTATTCCAAACGGAATACGAGGCAGCCTCCCTTGCTCAGCTCTTGGGGCAGTTAGCCTCAACGGAAGGGCAGACCTACCCACATTGCAGATTTTCCACTGCATCTGAGGCATCTGCATGCTAAACTGGGTCAGAAACTACTGAAAATGGAAAGGCACCCACGAGCAACTCTCCTGACGCACTGAGTGCACGCGGCTTCTCCTGCAGCCCGCACGCTGGTGGGCACAGGTGGGAGAGGGAGGGAGAGGTTTGTTCCAAACACCTTGTCTCTGCCAGGCAAACCGGGAGAACATGAATAAACAACCCGAGTCTTGAACAGCAATGACGGGAACCGATGAACCTCCTTCTGCCTGAGGCCGCAAGTTCTACTGGCCGAGGATTTCCCGGAAAACCAAA
Organism: Acinonyx jubatus; assembly: GCF_027475565.1. Lineage (NCBI taxonomy): Eukaryota > Metazoa > Chordata > Mammalia > Carnivora > Felidae > Acinonyx > Acinonyx jubatus. The sequence continues at coordinate 74,126,388 of NC_069392.1, forward strand.
CCTGCTTGGCTGGCTTCCCTGGAAAAGAAGGGAACCCACGGAAGTGGCCTTCCATGACTTGGAAATCATCAAGGTCAGTCCCACACAGAGGGTGTCAAGTGGGTCTCCTTATATTTACGACAGTACCAGCAGGGGAAGAGCCAGTAGTGATGGGCTCTGTGGTTTTTCAGTGATCAGCTACCCTGGCAGGCAGGAAAGAGTTTCCAGAAAATTAAACCACCCACACAACCGACCTAAGAAAGGGGAACCAGGAAGACCACTGCGTCTCCCCTCGGAGTCTGGGGGTGACTCCACGACCTCTTGTGTTTTTGCCTGGTTTGAACTTCAATGTTTTCTTTAATATATTAGTTTATGAGGGTTTCATTGATTATCATAAGATAAATGATGTCACTTTGAAAAACATTTTCTCTCTCTTTCATCATTTTAAATAAAGGCGACAATACATCAAATGGTAAAAACTCTCCTTAGGTTTGGGTTCTTTCTGGGCCCATATATTTTGCAAAATAGATTTTTCAACTCACTGGGAAGAGACCCAGAGTGGAAAAGAAAAATGTAAGGGTTCCCTCTGCTCCCCTTGCCAATTGCCTTGAAGTTGCAAATCCATCTTGCTGGGCCTGATGCCAAATTGCTGCCTCCTCACTTTCCTACTTATTTAACTTCTTGGATGGTCTCCAGGCCTGGCTCCGAAGGGCCACAAAGGGGTTGAAATATGCTTTTTCCTGGGCAAGTCAAGGGAAGTCCCAGGACTATGCTAGTCATATCCATGGCAACCATGTGCTCGGAGCAATATATCCCCCTCTCTGCCCTCAGGTGCCCTGGACAGGACAGGCACCCCAGTGCTGGTCCATATGACCAACTGCCTGGCTCCCACACACCGCTCACCAGCCCCGCCCTGAGGGACATGGCCAAACCTCAGCCTGTCGGGAAGAGGAGGGGTTGAAGGCAACCTTTCCTTCAGTGCCTTGAAGTACCATTTCGTATTTGAGTCATTTCCTAAATGCCTATTAGCTATTTTGAAGGCAAATGTTGGGAAAATGGCTCATATTCTGGTTATGTAAAATGCCCTTAAATGCAAAGACTTTGGCTCATATGAGCTTTGGGACCAGGCCTGGCTCTATGAGGCAGCTGCTCAGTAGGAGTCAGTGCCTCGAACTTGGGCTCAGAAGACTTGGATGTGAGCCCAGGCTAGCCCTAGACCTGCCACTGATTTACTGGGCAAGTGACTCATGCTCCTCACTCTTCAGGGGACTATGGTGAGGACCAAATGAAAGCAGGATTTTTTTTAGCCATAAAAGATTCCAGAAAACAGCTCCTGAGGAAACTGGACTTGGGGATAAGTGAGCAGCAGCCTCGTGGTCTTAGGAGCACAGGAAAAGACCCAGGTAGGGACGCCCAGCTTCTTCCAAGTGTGGGTCTCATATTCATTCCCAGTGAAGGTATGAACACTCAGGACAACCCGAAATGGAAGTTCTGGAAACATCACATTCATGGTGTCACTTCCCTGCTCAAAAGCTGTCCATGGTTCCGAATGTATTTCAAACCATCAGGTGCAACAACGCAGCCCTGCCTGCCCGGGTTTCTCTCCTACGGCATGAACCATCTTTTCCATTCAGGTTAGTCTACCAGAAGATGGCTTCCACTTCTCCCAGGTTCTCCCTAGGAGACCCTCCTTCTTGGGGTCCAGACTCCATCTCACACCTCTTTGGCTGGAGCATCTTCTCTCACCAGCGCCTCCCCCTGGATCTCTCCCTCCTCTGGAGCAGAGCACTTATCATCACCACTTACAAGGCAAAAGTCACGCACTGCCCTCGTGGGGCTGTTTTGAGCTGTTATTCAACTCTTGGGTTAAGATATAACTTTTGCTGAGTTTTTACCTTATTTCTGCAAGTAGGCTGGGAACTCCTCAGGGGAGCCAGAACTATGTCTAATTCATCTTTATATCCCCTGGCAGAGAGTAGGTGTTCAATCAATGTGCACTGAATGATCAATATGAAAATCCTTCTATCTCCAGAACTTTGTTTAGATCCAAAAGCACAGAGCAGAAAACAGTCTTGCCCAGGGACCTCGTTGAGAGCTCTCCTGTGCTGTGATTACACAGGCTTGGAAAAGAGCCCTGTTCCTCTAGTTACCTCACTTCTCTGGTGCCTCCAGTGACTCTAAAGTCTCACAAGGAACACAGGGTGTTTCACAGAACCAGCACAGTAAAGCTCAGCAACTAGTCTTATTTTTCTGTCCCTCCCTCACCCTTTTATCTACTCCAACATAGCTGTTCAGTCACAATTTGATGTGGCTTAGTAATAACTGCTAACACTTATCGAGCGCCTGTTGTATGCTTAGCCCTGTGTTCACCACTTCTTACTTGTGATTTCACCTAATTTCCACTCCAACCCTTTGAGATGGGTTCTATTTCCCACGCGAAAGGTATTGAAAATAGCAGGGAAGGTGTTACCCAGTGTCACGTGGGTGGGGGAAGCATGACTGACACAGCCTCCACCCCCGTCTTCTTCTAAAAGCCCCTACTTAAAAACTACTGCGAACTGCAAATAGATTCTTCATCTTGGCCTGGGAGAGGCAGTACGCAGCATGGACCTGTCTTCCTCTACATACAGTCCAGCAACCAGGATGCAATGCTTCATTGTGGTTATTCCAGAGACGACAGAGCAATCCAAGTCACCCCACTGATGCTCAGGAACAGGTCAACCGATTCATTCGGGGGCACAGCGTATCCTTATCCGTGCCACACCGTTAACAAGTGAGTGACACGATCAAGTGGTATTGTAGAAAACTCCCTACCGACCAACAAAACACACAGACCATTCATGCGTTCATTTACTAACTTGTCCGTACAGCAAGTGTTTGTTTGTTTCTCTTTAATTTTTTTAATGTCTGTTTACTTTTGAGAGAGACAGAGACAGAGCATGAGCATGAGCAGGGGAGGGGCAGAGAGAGAGAGGGAGACACAGAATCTGAAGTGGGCTCCAGGCTCTGAGCTATCAGCACAGAGCCCAATGTGGGGCTCGAACTCACAAACCGTGAGATCCTGCCCTGAGCCGACGTTGGATGTTTAACTGCTTAACCGACTAAACCACCCAGGTGCCCACAAATGTTTATTTTTTGAGTGTCTAGTATACTCCAGGCACTGTGCCAGGATTGTGGGGTAAAAAGTAATCAGTACTCAGCCTTGAGGGGCCCACTACCTAGTGAGAAAACAGATATGCAGACACACAATTACAGAGCTGAGTCAGGGGTGAGCAATGTTTGCAGGAGCTTGGAGGAGAAACCAACCGTGCCTGGGGAGGTCAGGGGAGGCTCTCCTGCAGCCCTGGGCATCCTGTTCTCTCTTCTCAAAGATTTTCATGCACATTCACATCTGACACTTGCGTCTCTTCCCACTTCCCCCTCCTTCTTTCATAACACTGGCAGGTTCTCCAGAGAAGGGAAATTTGACTGACAACTCAGCTTAGAAGCTCTGGGAGCTGCCACAGAGACATAATAGCAGTTCTGAGTCTTCTGGAGAGGCCATAAGGTGTGGGAGGCAGAAACAAAGCTAGGAGGAAAAACACAGGGGATAGGAGAGAGAATGGAAGTAGACCTCCTACCTGGGAGCACCTCAAACCTTCTCTCTCTCTCTCTCTCTCTCTCTCTCTCTCTCTCTGTCTTTGGATCTCTGGAACATGTACTCCCTGGCCACCACTGGAAACAAAGCAAAAAAACCTAATGCATTAAAGAAAAGGCAGAGGGTGCCTAGGTGATCCTGTCGGTTAAGCATCCAAACTTCAGCTCAGGTCATGATCTCACAGTTCATGATTTTGAGCCCCATGTTGGGCTCTGTGCTGACAGCTTGGAGCCTGGAGCCTGCTTCGGATTCTGTGTCTGCCTCTCTCTATCTGCCCCTCTCCTGCTTGCGCTCTGCTTCTCTCTCAAAAATAAATAAACATTAAAAACATATACACACACACAGTGTGTATATGAGCATATATATATATACACACGTATACATATGTATATATATATATATGTATATGTATATATATGCATGCATATATATGCACATACACATTTCGGAGCTTACTACTTCCCCACTAAGCTCAGTGCCCTTTATCCTGTCCTCTCTATGTATACCCCAAAACAGATAAAACCCCACTTGGAGGTGGTGTGGCATCTAATCTGGCTTTGAGCCATCCAGAACCCATCTAGAGGCTTGCCTAGTCCCTTGCCCAAGAAGCCATTATGGGAGAAGTTAATTCAGCACAGCCAAGCTCTTGATGATGGAGGACAGAATGAATCGGTCAAAACATTCATATATATTTGATGAACAAGAATCTTGAATGAGTGAGTAAATGAAATGTTACTGAGGCCCTCCTATGTACCAGGGCCTGTGCCAGCAATGTTTAAGAGTATTACTTATTTTAATCCTTATACCAACTCTATGAGGTAAGGATTATTCTCTTCATTTCGATGGCAAAGATTCTGAGAGTCAGAATGGATACTGTTGGGTTTTTTTTTTCTTCAAGATAACATAAAAATGCTAGTAAGTGGCCAAACCGGAATTTAGTGGGATCTCCATTGTTTCACAGCTGAAACTGTGTGTTCTGCTGGATGGTAGGCACGTGGGAGGACGTAAGAACTAGAAGGTACCTGGAGAGCTCACGGATTGGTGAAGAGGAATAACACGGCTTTCAGATTCAATGGGAGTGGAGGGCAAGAACTGCCATCCCCAACAGAGAATACAACGAGGCATGTCATGGGGGTTCAGGGGGGAGGGCTCAGGTCCTGCCCAAGGTCTACACAAATGCTATACGGAAGCACAGAACTCTCAGCTCAGAAGAACACGGTGGTTTCCTAATGAGCGTCAGGTCGGTCTGGTGCAGACAGATCAATGGAGAAGCAAAAGCAAAAGCTCAGAAACAGGTCTATGGGTAAAAATAATTGACTCTATCATAAAGGCAGCATTTCAAGTGAGTGGGCATCTGATGGCTTAGTCAATAACTGGTTTGGGAACACCTGGCTTAGCCATTTGCTAAAAAGAAAAGCTATATTCTGGCTTTATACAGCACATTTAAAATAATTCCGAAAGAATTAAGAATTTTCACGAAAATAATTCTAAAAGAACCCTGCGAACACACAGCTAAATGTCTTAACTGAAAGGGGAAGTTTTTCTAATTATATTTGCAAAGAAAGTTTTACAAATAAAAGAACGGACTCAACTTCATAAAGATTTTAAACTCCAATACATCAAATCAAATGCTATTAAAATTTAAATGCTGTACAACAAACTGGGAAAACATTTGAACCGTACGTGAGAGACAGAGGTTAGTATATGTGATATATAGGATGCATTTACAATCAACAAAAAAAAGATGCTTCTATTAAAAAAAAAATTGGCAAAGGAAACAAACAGCATAATTCCCAAATCAGAAATGCCAATGGCCAATAAGCCTGTGAAAAAAATTTTCAAACTCACTAAGTTTCAAAGGCAAATTAAAATTTTAAATTGGAAAAGTGTTTTTTGTATTTTTGTATTTTATATTTTGGATAGTGGGCATATTTACATGGTTCCAAAATCAGCGAACAAAGAATACAGTGAACAGTCTTCCTCCTATTCCTGTCCCCCATCTGCCTAGTGCTCACCATACCCCAAATAGGCAGCCACTGTTACAAATATCTTCTATATGCTTCCAGAGTTTCTTTTTATATGTACAAGCAAATATCAGTACGCATTATTAATTTCCTCTCTTTGAAATAAAATCTAGCATATTTTATATGCAGGCTCACACCTACTTTTTTCTGCTTAACAATATATATTAGACAACTTTTCATACGGGTATATTAAGGGCTTCTTCTCTATTTGTCATGAAATACTTTTCATTGTATAGATGTACAATAATTTATTTAGGTACTTTCTAATCTCTTGATCTTGCAAACAATGCTGCAAAGAATAACCTTGAAATACACGTTGTTTCTCAAATATGCCAGGATATCTGTAGAATGAATTCCAAGAAGCGAAATTACTGGGAGCAAGGATAGATGCATTTTTAAATCCGAAAAAGGTTGCCAAATTGCCTTCTACAAGGGTTTTATCAAATTTACACACCCTATTTCTCCACAGCCTTGCCAGCAGTGTGTGTTATCAAACTTCTGGAATTTACCAAATGGATAAGCAAAAGTGGTATCTCAGGATAGTTTCAATTTGAAATTCTCTATTGTAAGTGAGTCTGGGCACCTTTCCATATATTAAACAGCCTTTTTTATTTCCTTTTCTATAAAATGCATGTTTATGTTATTCAAAATATTCCCCATTTTTTTCTCTAAAGCATAATACAAGGACCCAGGCCTAGACTATTAAACAGGGGTAAAAACTGATAAAAATGTTTTTCAGGGTCATTTGGCAACATGTATCAAAATACTTAAAGTGTGAATATTGTTTGACTCATAAACTCCATTTGTAGAAAGGCTTCATAAAAAATCATCATAGATGTGGAAAAATGTATACATGTAAGGATGGTCATCAAAGCATTGTTTATGTCAAAAAGCCAGAATCTGTCTCTCTCTGGACTTTCTTGGGTGCTCACTTATGTTTCTCTCTGCACCTTTTTTCATTAATCTGGCTTTTCTCATGCCTACCAGTGTCAGTCACTGCCCATCGCCTCACAATGGTCAAGACAATCTACACTGGCTAACAGTGTTACATCAGGGCCAGTGTTGGCAACTATGTGAGCCCAGCCTCTCTGAATCCCATTCCAAATTCCTGGGAGAGGGAATATCATTGTCTCAGGAAGACTCTATATTGGGAGGAAGATGCTATGCTTCAATAGTGATGTTTGAAGAAGAGAAAATTCTTGTCTAGTGGCTATGAAAATAGAGTAGTGCCTGACAGAGCTTTGGAGCATCAGAAACATGCATCACTTCAACCTAAGTAACTTCCAGGACCCCAGAGGTGGTAAGAAGGGTCCAGAACCCAGAAGTTTAAGGACACAAGAATGGTCCCATGGACTACAGTCATTACCTACCATATTACAAAATTATTTCAGTTGGCTGGCAATTAAAAAAAAAAGCTTATCAAACTAAGCTGTAATTCCCATGATTTTTGTGCTTGAACAAGCAGCCACTTCTTGTGAATAGGGAAGAAAACATCTCAGCTACAGTATACATACTGGTAGAGAAAAAATACTCCTTCTGATGTCTTGAGAGCATTTTGCACCTGCAAAACCTCTATGTTGCTTTTGTTTTGTGAATGCAAGGGGGAGGCTTACATAATTTCTTTGTTGGAGGAGAAAGGGCCTCTGGTGAGTGGAGGATTTTCCGTCAGTTTATCCTAAGCCCAGAGGACAAATTTGAGAGTCATTTCAAAGTTAGGAGACTTGGTGAATAATTTGATATGGTAGACAAAGTAAGAGAGAAATCTACTTTGGAATTTCTAGTTTGAGAATGTAAGTGGATCACACCAAATGGAGTGATCTGTAGTGTAGAGAAAGACAGAAGTAGAAATCAACATAAGGAAGGGGCAAAAATTAATATAATGGGTTCAGTTTGGGTCATGTTGATCTTGAGATGATATACTTCTACAGGTGTTACAAGTCTGGAAATCTAAAGTGAGTCTGACACTGAAATTTTAGCCATTGAGTATTCTCATTTGGGCCAGAGAACCTGAGACACAGACTTGGGTGCAGGTAGTTTAGTTGAGAGGTGATGCCAGGGAGCAGAGTAAAGGAGACAGGTGAGTGAGACAGGGAATTAAGAAAAGTTGGGGCGCCTGGGTGGCTCAGTCGGTTGAGCGACCGACTTCAGCTCAGGTCATGATCTCATGGTCTGTGAGTTCGAGCCCCGTGTCGGGCTCTGTGCTGACAGCTCGGAGCCTGGAGCCTGCTTCCGATTCTGTGTCTCCCTCTCTCTCTGACCCTCCCCTGTTCATGCTCTGTCTCAAAAATAAATAAACGTTAAAAAAAATTTTAAAAAAAGAAAAGTCAATAACAGGAATCTTGTTCAGTTGCTTATCTCAATGGGCAACTAGGGCTCAATCTCACTGGAGACTCTCAGAGAAGCCACGTGGAATGCATGGAGTAACCACTTCAGAATGATCCCTTTAAAGATGGGAAGCTAGAGCATTTATCTACTTCCATCCTCTATCAGCTGAGGGTTGCACCCATGAAATGTTAGCTCCTCCAAACTCCCAACTTCAAGTTGGGCCTGGCATAGCTTCAGAAGAAGCCCTGAGGCAGGACAGTGGAGACACCTGGAGCATGCATGAAGTTCTTCAGCATGGCTGCACTAAAATCCAGTGGGCTGAAGAGATGTGGTACATTGCACATAAAGCATTTTCTACAGAAATCGAGAGAATTTGCGTCATATTTGACATCACAGCATAGATAAGATTGGTGAGTCTACAAAAAAGAGAAGAAGCAAAGGAACAGAATCCCAGAACCCAGAAGAAAGGACAAAGAGTTATCAGAGGGGCAGGAGAACCAGGATAGTGTCACATCAGCCAAAGGAGACATGATTGTCAAGGAGAGAAGATCAACGGCACCAAATGCTGCAAAGTTAAAATGGGCTGAGGTCATTGTTGACCTTCGTGGTTAGAGTGGGGACAAAAGCTCCACTGCCTTTGGAGACGGTAGATATAATATGAGGAAAGTATCAGCCACTCTTTGAGCAGCTTTGTTTTTAAGAGGAAGGTGAGATGTGCTGGTAGTTGGAAACATGGCAGGGTGGGAACAGCGATATGCTGGTAAACTTAACAACCAACTGTAAGGACACACACCAACCCCCTCCTGATTTATAGCATTTTCTGATATCTATAATGTGAATACTCCCACTGAGGCTGATTTCAGCCTCTAAAATGATGCCAACTGTCTTGCAGAATTCCTGAAATTGCAGCAATCAGCTCTTGTGAGTTGGTAAGAGTTAGCTCCAGCACCACACTGAATGGGAGATTAAGAAGTGTTATTGTTCATCTTCTTGCTCTTGTTGATTGGAGAAAATGTTAATTGAGGGGACTGAACCAATGGAGAGGGAGAGACAGAAGATACAGGGACAAGGAGAGTACAGTGAAAATTCTTGGAGTCAAGTCCTAAAGGAAGCAGAAGGGCATGGAATAAGAAGTACAATGGCTCGTCACTTTGGGATGGAGTATAGATAGGATTGAAGGCCATAAAGAGCTAGAGGCCAAATGGAGAGGTATTGAGGAAATCAAGTGCATGCCTTGGAGGGGCCAGGGGGCTCTCATTTTTAATAGATAACATCATCCACTGAGAGTTCAAGCAGGAGTTGGGAGCACTTAAGACCTCAGACTTAAAAAGAAGAAGCACTAGAAGAAAAGAATGGAAATACAGGGTGGAAAGGAGATACATTAGGGAAAATACAGGCCTGGGTATGAGCACCAGTTTCACAGCTTACCTGCTGGGAGAGCTGAGGCAAGTTACTTAAACTCTTGACCCTTAATTTCCTCATCAGTTAAAAAATTGGGTAAAATGCCTACCTCAAAGGATTCTCATAAGGCTTAAGGAGGTAAGTATGTGAGAATGAGTAGCTGAATATAATAGCAGTAGAGTTTGTTGAGCACTTAACCTTGTGCCAGACACAGACTTCATGATAATCTCATTTAATCTTCGCATGAGGTAAGTTCTGTTATATCCCAATTTAACAGGTGAGCAAATGACCTCCCAGCACGAAGAACTAAGTCTAGAGCCAGAATTTGTACTTGAACATTCTGGCACCTGTATTAACCACTGCACAAAACTGCCTCCTATGACACCTGGCACCATGGAAGCCCATGGGTGACAATTTTATTCCTTGCATGAGGAGGGAGAACTGGTTGTGGAAGTATTAAAAAAATGGCCCAGGAATGGTGTTTAATTAGAAGTGAATCAAAGAATCACTTTACAGTATTCACCAGTGAGGTCAGAAGTCATAAGTTAGTCACCGTGTCAATCAGCACAGTCCATAAATGTTCACGGAATTGAATGAGATGCTAGTTTCCTTCCTGTGAGTAGGTTTTGACTAAAGTGCTGGAGGGATTAGGAGGGCCCTGAGACATTGAGGTGGGGGAAACAGAGGGGCAGGGGTCAGAACCTTTCACTTTTCTCTGCTAGATCGGGCCCTACCTATATGGTTGGCCAGAAGGACAAGCAGAAGGTTACTTGGAAATCCAATCTGTACAATATAACAGAGATTTTAACAATAGTCAAACCTATTCCCACGTCCAGATCAATGTAGCCAAGATGTATTTCTAAATAACCAATGGTCTCAGCACCTTTTCCTCTTATTTAGTATGGGAGGGGGTAGGAAAAGCAACTCTTGAGTGTTCTGGAAACTAGAAACCAGGACATTGTCCCTAAATGGCTATCACCTAGGATCAGAGAGGTAACAATGGTGGCTGGATTCTGGACACCTGGCCTGCTTATCTTCTAAGTCAATGGGAACCTTGACAAACTGACAGAATTGTTTGTCCTTTCTGGGCAACTTCTTATTAGACTTGAGAGCAAGAGAGCTCCACAGCATAGAAGTTGTGGCCTAGACTTTGTGCTTCTGTGAGAAGCTCTCTGCTTCCCACACGACAAGGCAAGAAAGAGACTCAGAAAGCCGCCTTTGTTTTTTTTGTGCAGCTGTACATGGTATGAAGTGTGCAGTTTTATTTACTACTTGGGCATCTGGTAAACCAAGGCCAGTGGTTCACCTATGAGCAGCTGTCAGAAAAAAAATGTCAACAGGCCACAGCTTTGCATCTTGAGGACAAAACTCTTCCCTGGCCCATCTCCCATGGGGAGGGGCCCAGTTGAGCTTCCAGGCCACAGGACATTGAGTGGTGGGAGTCACCTGTCATCTCCTGTAACAAAGAGATTTTTGCAGGCAGGCCCAGCAGTTGTGAGTATGACAAACTGTCTCATATTTTTTAATGAAAAAATGATACTTCATCTTTCTAATGACAGAGAACTTGGAGGTGGCTTACAGTAATATATGCCTTTTTTAATACATGGCTCGTCATCTCAGAGCAACGGCAGTATGAAGGATGGAACAGCAGACAAAAGGTTAATAGAGCATCGGGCCTTTTTTAATTGAAAAAATGACTGAGGGACCCCACAGCAGACTGAGTGGTAATAGCATTACAGACTGTAAGTACCATTCCAAGACTTACTATTCATCTGGGGGTAGAGCAACAGACATCAAACCACGTCACCAAGCCTCAGCAAGAACGCGAGTCCATTCCCAAGGAGGCTAATAAGCAGCACGCAGTCTTTTTCAAAAAGATATATATATTTTTAAAAATACATCTCTCTTCTTTTTATTGTTCTTAATTTACTATTACCTTCTAAGAAATAAACGCACCACGTGTTGGCCCAATGTGAATCAATTCTTCTTTGTCGGTGTGTCTGACTCAAATTTAGTCAGGTTTTGCAAGCCCAGCTCTCATTCTGGGAAAAGTTTTATTTTTTCACTCAGGCAATAGAAAAAAAAACATTTTAACTTCAAAGAGCACTTACTGAAAGGATCCAGTGTGACACAGAAAATGAGTCGTTTTTGATGGGCTACAGGACATAAGAATGAGGTAATGGGTGAGGAAGTGCTTTGAGGGTATAATATGTAAATATGAGCTTCTCCTTCAGCTTGATCTTCATGTAACTACATTTGTTCACATTAGGATTTTCGGTCTCCCAAGGTAACTTGGAATCTTGTGAGTCTTGAGGAGTATAGGGCTGAGCCCAAGAATGGAAGTCTGAGCCCAAAGTAAGGAAGGGACTACATTTAACCTTGAGCTTCCTAAGCATTTCCCAAACAAACACAGGAAGCCTATTTAGAGGAGGACTTAGGAGCTACGCAGGCAAGAAGGGTAGCCATGGCTGATGATGGGGCCTGTCACAAAACTGTCCCCAGCTTGGGACGGGCCAGTCCCCTCAGGCCCATCATACATCTTCACCCCTCCTGGCTGACATCCTGTTACCTTTACCCATAGGGAGAGGAATGGAGTGATTAAGATCAACAAACATAAGGAATCTCCCCCTACATAAGGTCCAGGCTAAGACATTACTGCAGACGACGTTAGGGTGAGAAGACAGCCATCTTCCCAGCAAAGAGCTTCCAATCTACAACTATGACACAATCGCTGTGACTCATCTGGGTCTCCCTGAGCCCCCCAAAAGCAATTTTCTGGTCTAAGTTCCCAGAATATGTGCTCTTAGCAATGCTCTTGCCCACAAACAGAAATGCTTCTACGGAATTCTATTACTCCTTAGAAGACAGGTAAGAATTTATTTCCACTCATGATGACTCAAAGTTTGTCTGCTAAATACCAATTTAGAAAGATGACTTTGTCAAAGGGCTTTGCTGGCTCTGAAAGTGACATGGGACATCTAGAAATGATCATTGCCACCAAGCATAACCTTGCAACGAGACTCCTTTGCAATGTCCCACCGAGTCTCATAGAACACACATCTACTCTGCTGTTGTTCCAGTTTTACTTCATGGAAATAACACGATTTCCTAAGTCAAAGTAAAATCAGTTTGCCTTTCTACTCCAAAACAATGGTGGATTTTTAAAGTCCAGTCTTCCCAGACTTTGAGTATCTCCAAAAGATAAATGGGTGTGGGAGAGAAGCGTTTTAGCTCTCTGAGAAGTTACAACATCACATATGTTCCCTGTAGTCCTCCACTGTCTGGAACAGATAGGAAGGGTGAGTATAAGGTTTGACACCATCTGCATGGAAATTTGGGGGCTGGTTGATGAGGGGTTAATTGGGGCTAATTTGAAATGCACAAGCTAGAAACATTCTCCCTGGAGAACCCATGCCAGCATCTTAGCCTCCCTTTTGCTGAGAGATGATGGTCTCCAATTCATTGTCGGCTGCTCCAGGGAGCTCAGAGAAATGATATGTACATGGACCCAGTAGAAAACATAAAAATAATAAATGAAACTAATAATGCAAAAAGGGTTCGGAAATAAGTAGTCCCTTCTGACATGAGCTCTGCTGGAAGCCTTCAGGAAAGAGGGCTGGAATATTAAATGAAAGATGTAAATTGTAAAAATTGGAGCAGTAAATTTTCCTTTGGAAGAAGAGGGAGCCAACAGTTCTGTTCAGTGGGAACTGAAATGACAGAAGCTAGTTTCCAGTTCAGGTTCAATCCTAGGAGGGTACCCCCCCACACACACACCTCTTCCCCAAAGGGGCTCAGGAACAGGGAGGTGTGGGGAGGGAGAGGGGGACAGGTGAGCAGAACTTGGAAACTGCCATCCTTGTAAAATAAATGTGCTGTTTCCCTGGGGACTGTGAGGGCCCGATGGCAATGCAGGACAGCATTTCCTTGTTAAACCTTTTCCTTTCCCAGCAGAGGCCTCTTCACCACCGCCCCTTCTCCCCTGAGATGCCCAACCAAGGAAATAATGCCACAGTGGTCAAGTGGAAAATCCTGACAAGGATGAACAGAAAAACCTAATGAGGCAAACCTGCATTGATTTGATTGAAATGTATTTCCAAGTGAATCCAGGGCCACAGGATAGAAGCATGGAGACGTTTGGTCTGTTTTGCTCTAAAAAGAAGGCAAGAACAGAGGGGGGGTGGAAAGACCCTCCTGTAAAGAGGAGACTGTTCTTGTGATTTAGTTGTATGTTGATGATTTTCTGATCTTAGCCACAGTGCTGACTTAATTTCATTTGGCCAGTCATTTTCAGCTGAAAAGTTCAGGGCAAACAATGAGGCATTCTCTAGGCTGCGGCAATCCAGAGAAGCCAAATCTCACCAAATTCCACCCTTTGCCAGAGGCAAGTGTGCCACACCACCCACCTCTGAACCTAGCCTGGGATCACCTCCCTCTTCCCACCGTCTCCTACTTTGGGCAGGTGGAAAATGGAGGCTTCAGAGCTATGGAGTCAAGAGCAGAAGCCCACGGCCCCTTGCCTGGCCTGGTCCTCACTGCTGCTTTCCAGTCTGTCAATCCAAGATGCGAAGCATAAGAGCAATCTGGGATTGACATCACCCTCTCATTTTGCCTGATACCCCCAACCCCCAAAGTAAGCATCAGCAGCCTGTGGGGACAGACCTGGGGTCCAGTCCTTTTACTCACTAACTCAGCATACGGGCTGCATTTACTAATTTATTACTCATTCAGTAACTCTCTACTGAGCCTCAAAGATGTGCCAGGCACCGGGTCTACAGTGGTTAAGTGGAGCGGATGTGATGGGCACATCTGTGGGGCTTTGTGTAAGAAACACCAAATATGCCCTGAGCATCCAGGGAAGGTGGGAGGAGATACGATTCCTGTCCTCCAGAGGTCTCCATCCAGCCGGGGAGATTATGCTTGGGCTGCACAAGTGAAGGAATGCATCTCGATTTCACAGAGGAGAAAAGCATGGCTTGAGAGAGCCAGGTCAGAGCTCCATCTTCCACTCCATGGCTGCAGAATGTGAGCAAGCACCTTTCAGAATGCTTTCTCCAGGGGCACTGGTCACTGAAGTGACTCCTTCTTGGTCTGCACATCCTCTGTGCCTTCCCACCCAAAGCACAGTCCAAGCAACGCTCGCCAACCAGCTGGTAGCGTTCCCGTGTCCTTGTCTCCTGGTCAATTCAGCATCAACCAGCTGTCTTCATGTCCTAGGGCTGCTGCAGTGAAGTACCACAAATTCAGTGGCTTAAAACAACAGAAATGTATTTTATCACATTTTTGAAAGCTGGATGTTCAAAATCAAGGTGTCAGCAGGGCCTTGCTCCCTCTGGGACTGTGGGAAGAATCCTTTCTTGCTGCTTCCAGCGTCTGGCGGTGGCCAGCAATCCTGGGCCTTCATTGGCTTGTAGACATAACACTCCAATCTCTGCCTCTGTTGTCACATGGCATTCTCCCCGTGTGTCTCTGTCCCTGTGTCCAAATTTCTCCCTTATAAGAACACTAGTCTTTTTGGATTAAGGGTCCTCCCTACTCCGGTATGACTTCATCTTGCCTTAACTAATTATATCTGCAGTGACCCTATTTCCACATAGGCCATATTCTGAGGTAAATACAGGGGACAGATCTTTTTTGGAGGACATAATTCAAACCGTAACACAGACCACACCAATCAGCTCACGAAAGGTCCCTCAAGGCAGATCCCAGAACGACAGTGCTGTAAGGCAAAAAAGAAACAGCTTTTGTGGTTCCTCCTTCAGCATGCTACTGTGTACCAGAAGGTGCTTTTAATCAATATTTATTGAATGATTCTTTTCAATCTCCTGAGAACCTCATCCCAAACATCACTGTACCTACTTTTTTTAAAAAAAGAATCACAGTGGCTGCTAGTCTCTCAAAAGTGCAGCTTAGTTTCATAAAATCCCCACTCATTTCCTCCTCCAATATTTATTGGACACACTCTTTGAAAGACACCATGCTAGTCACTGTGGGCACTACAGAATTTTTTTTACATATGCGTGTCTAAAGTAATGGTGCTGAAGATAAAATAAGAAACCAGTTGACCATTGGTATGCCATCGTTTTTAACTCCTACATCCTCTCCCTGGGAGGTAAACTGAGATTTGGCTGAGGTATGTATCTGTATCATGCACCTTTCAAGGACATGAAGGCAAAAGCAGTTTCCTTAGCCCATGAGTGAGCCTAGCCACCTACCTGTGTGATTCTCTGCATGTCCGTGTCTATGCCTGCCAAAATGGTAGCCACTAAGCCCTATGTGGCTGTTTAAATTTAATATTAAATTAACTAAAATTAAATAAAAATGTAAATTCAACTCTTCAGCCACACTAGTCACATTCCAAGCACTCCATAACATATGTCGCGACCCCAATGGATGGCACAGATCTAGGTTTCCATCACTGCAGGAGTTCTTTTGGACAGGACTAGCCACTGCGGTAACTGGAGGGAAGGGGTAAAAACACTGTTGCTTTGTAAAAACAAAATGGCTCCCATAAGAAAGTAAGTGCTTTACCAGATGAGGAAAGTGAAAGGGACTTAGAGATAGGCCCTGAATAGAAAATCAAAGTTGTGTGAAAGCAATTATCCATGGTAAAGAGTGTACGTTGTGACCCGGATACCTGCAAAGGTCCTGGGCACATTCCTTGTGAATGTCATGGGTCTACTCTGTGGCCATTGTGCCACAAGAAAGTGGCAGGAGCCACAAGAGGAGTGGCAATGCATATGTTTAGCTAAGAGGCACCCTCTGGCTGTGGGATCATAGAAATAGTTCTGGAGAAGTGGCATCTGAGATGGGTCTGGAAGGTTCAGTGAGTTCAGACCTGCAGAGATGACGGAGCCACTGAAGAAAGCTTTGTTATACTCCCCAGATGCAAAGTAACAAGAGAGGGTGATGCTTCCCTTCTTGGGGTTCCAGAAACTGTAGCAGGTGCATTTGAATTAAAAAAGAAACTCACAGTACAAGTGATTTATATTGATGCATACATAAGGCACCCAAAGCCTACAAATGGTTACCAAGGGAAGGCAAGATGAGGCAAGATAAGGAAGTCTCTCGGCTGTAAGAGACCCACCTTTTTAAGGTACGGTTAACAGCCCTCAGTTCTATGGGTTCTTCCTTAAAGGCTCTAAGAATCCACAAGTGGGAGACACTGCTTCTCCAGTCCTGGTCTACTTTGGGAACCCACTGACAGCCTAGCTCATCCAGGCTAATAGGATAAAACTAACATTTATCATAGCAACCACTTTTACTGTGCATTTACCAGAAGACACACACCATGCCTGTCTGCTGGGGACCCCTCCCCTTGCACTGAAGGTGAAACTTCCTTGACCACCATCCCCCCATCACCTTTAAAGCCCAAGTCCCTCCTCAAGATCTCTGTGACTTCCTGTGAGACACACAGGCTCCTCCCCCTCAGCCCTCATTGTCCCTGCGGTCTCTGGACCCTCCTTGAGCCACATGAGAATGAGCATCCTACCCCCCCAACCTGACCAGCATCCATTAGCGATCTGGCCTCACCAAGCATTTCTTGAATCTTCCATGGAAAAACTGGGGGAAAGGTCACTCTGCACACCATTTCTCACTTTATTTGCCCTTCCCTTCTCCCACCCCCTCCTGTGAAAGCCCGGTCCTGCCCTCTGCCCCTTATCCCCTCCAGTTCCAAACCATCTCCCTCAACTTTGCAAGGCAGCTTCAGCCTTCCTCTGAAGCCATGACTGGTCAATACCCAGGCCCTGGGGGCTCAACCCCAAGTGGGCTAATCAAGGGATTCTTTCCACATCAGACGCTCTCCCTTGTACCAGCTCCAAAGAAAATAACATTTTCTCCATCTCAGTTCAGATTCAGTATCTCATGTCATCTCCTCCATAATCCTATGGATAGGTACCATTATTGCTCTCATTTTGCAAGTGAGGAAACTGAGGCTCAGAGAGGTTGAGTGACACAGTGAAGGTTGCGTAGCAGGAAAGTGGTCAGACTAGTTTATGAACACACATCTGTGTGGTTCCAAAGCCCTTAGCCTGACTCTCCCACCCTGAAATGACCCAGTCAGAACCTTATTCTGCCTTAAGGGGAATGGGAACAAACCAATCAAAATACAGTGAGGTTTTACAGAAGCTCTGTCCAAGCTGTTTAAAATGACTGGGAAAATGGAACCCTCTGGAAGATATTTAAGATGCTGCTTGGTAAGAATTCTAATGAGCTTACAGTCTCTGCCGTGCACGTCTGGACTGTATCTATTGAGGGTCAGAAATGAGGGATTTATTCTGTCCGTGAATCGGGGAATAACTATTGTTATTATTTAGCATTGATTAATTGTTCCTCTGGCCCTCTAGGCCTCTTCACACAGTTCCCAGAAAATCATTAAGCTTCCAGGGCTGGCTGGGCCTTGACATTCTGGGTAAAGAGCTGCACGTTGAGCCCTGCAAGAAGGAACCGGTCTCAGAGTGGCCTGGCCAGAGGAGGGCCCAGCCCCCAGCAAGATGCTCCCTCCACCACCCCTCGCCCCCACAGTGGTTCCCCGCAAGGATGCACACAGAGAGCCAGAAAGCACAGACCTCCCCTTCCCTCCCTGTTTTCTACGTTGAGGACTTTGGGAAATGCATACATACTGCGTAATTACTAATACGAAAGGGGTGCTCTTCGGGGTAATTATAGCCACCAATATCTCAGCCGCATTTGCGCGCCTGATTAAACGTAACGTGGTGAAGGGAGCTGAGCAGTGAATTTTCATCCTGACATCCAATAACACTCCCTGACCCTTTGGATATTGTCCTCCCCAGAGGTCAAAAATATGAATAAATTATGGTTCTGACAACCTTGACACTGAGTAGAGGTGGGATGAAAAGCTCTCCGGGAGAAAAAATCTGACATTACATTTGTGATCACAGAGAATAAAGGAAAATCCATATCCTAATTTTGCTAAATTTAGGCTTGAGGGGAAGAACAGAGAATAACCTTTGACGTGATGTTTATTCAGGAGGCAAGGGGCTCTCTGCGCTCAAAGCCAAGATACGGCCTCTGTCATTCAGTGTGGAGGTGGGAGTTACCAGTTCCCACGGACATTTTTTATTGATTAGCAATGGTCAACCCCGGGATAATGCCATCCGAAGGAGTTGGCTCTGAAACAATATTGTTAAATAGTTAACAGTGGTGCTTCCAGTTAGGTCAAATGTATGTCCGGAGCGTGGGGCCATCCGTCATGTGTGAGGAACCTCATTTACAGACAGACAACCAAGCCAAGGCGATCAGCCTGAGATCTGCTAAGCTGGGAATTTATAACAGTTGGGCAAAGGAAGGTTGTCTCTTGTTTTAGGTTCTGTCAGGGGGTGGGGGAGGAGCAGAGATCAAGGCCTGGAAGGAGAGGAGTAATTTACTCAGGTAGCCTTGGGTAGACTGTCTTTGGGATGAAGGGTAGGGGTCAATGTACAGAGACCATCCATCCATCCCTCCCAGCCCGGAGCCTATCTGCCACGAGTTCAAAGACCCAGCACACGGGACATAAAACCAACCAGATTTGTCATTTCTGCAGCCGGAAACATGTCCAGGCAGGAGCCCTATATCACTCAAAAGGCTGGACTGATGGCAGGAGAGGGACGAGCAAATGCCCTTGTCCTTGGACAGCATGACCTTGATTTGACTGTGCCACTGGCGTCACAGTAGCCTGCTCAGCAGCCAGCCAGCATGGGCTCCTCTCTCTCCCAAGTCCAGATGGATCCACATGCTCCTAGGCACAGACCCCAGAACACTATGACCCAGCTTCCAGCGCTTTGTGGCCCTGCTGGCATTTCCATTCCACAGAACAATATGTAGATTTGATTTTCTAACACAACAGACTTCACAACCTTTCCTGTTGCTCCGATCATTCCTTTCCCTCAAAATACTTCCTCTAGAGACTTCCAAGCAGTAGAGGGCAGTGGTTAAGCATCCAGACTACAGAGCCCAACTGCAAAGGTCCTAAACCTGGCTTTACTTCTTCCTGGATGTAATGGATGCTGTGGTGTGCCACCCAGATGTTCCCTTCAGGACCACAGCACTCCTTCCCAGCTGCAGGGAGCAGGACCATGCCAGTGCCTACAGCCCATGGCGAGAGGAACAGTCAATACTACTGACCTGGTTTTATGTAAAATTTTAATTGGTGTTTGTTTATCAAGGATGATAGAGTTCATTATAATTTTTAATCATTTTGTAATAAAATTACTTCTCTTGCTGCAGTTTGGCATCCCCCTTGGGGGAGTGCCTCACTTCTCTTGCTGTGGCACTGGCAGAGAGTAATGGCTGCTGAGGGCACATAGTAGAGCACCTCTCCAGAAGAACCCTTGGCCAGGGGAAGCTGCCTCACCCCAGTATGCACCCATCAGACGTAGGGGCAGCCCATATCCAATGACTGGTCAATAAAGAGGTTCAAAGATCCAGTCCCCAGATACAGCTGGGGGAACCCCAAAGGGCCATCCCAGCTCCACAACTCCCATGGGATCAACTGTATTGGTTTCCTAGGCTGCCACAACAAAGCACCATAGACTTAGAACGATAGAAATCTATGGTTTCAAGGTTTTGGAGGCCAGAAGTCTGAAATCAAGGTGTTGGAAGGGCTATACCTCCTCTCAAGGTGACAGAGGGAGGATCTACGCCAAGCTTCACTCCCAGCTTCTGGTAGTTCCTAAATTGCCACCTCCCTCCTCTGCCCACCCTGCCATCTTTTTCCAAGTCTCTTCTTCCCACCTTAATTAGACAAAGGGAGAAGATCAGATGGTGTGTCGCATGAGCATAAGCAATCAGGAAATGAGATGCCAGGCTCCACTTTCTGCAAACATGCATGATCTCCATGAAGGATTCTCTTAAAGCTTCTTTGAATAGAGAGAGCATCCCTCTCCTGTCCCTCATGTGGAGGATTCATAGCAGTCTCCATTGGACCAGTAAACCCTAAATTCCTACCAGCTTTTCACCTTCTTCTTTCTTTCACTGTTCAATTATTTCCTCATGTTGACTGGGGAGTTGTGAGTAGAGGCTCTTCAGTAAGAGGAGGGTGGCAGCCAAGTCACTTGTCATCTCTTGGTGGCCATTGGAGCACGCTGATCCCCCACTATTCAGACACTTTGTCTTCACCTGTGACTCCTGGTTGCTGATTCTGATGCTACAGAAACTACCATTCGGCATTCTAGTCCTAGGATTCTCCAAGAAACCTGGTTCCCATGCCCCGGGGACAATCACTAGGGAAATGTGGCTACAGCCTGAGTGTCCCTCCATGAGGACAGGCTGCCATGCGGTCACTTCTGTCATCACTCCAAGCATAGAAGTGATCTCCACTTTTACCCAGCCGGAGGGACACATTGCCCCATGACTATAGCCTGGCTTCTAAGAGAAAACCTCTGCTAATGACTCCAAAGAGCACCAAGTGTGGCACAGGCTCTATTTTCTGCACATTCCATGTATTTCCTGGTCTAAAATGTTGCTTCATAGTGAGATCAGTTACTGCCAGTTTAGCACCACTGGCATCCTAGCCTCCTGGTGGCATCCTGGCCTGCCTGCCCAAGGCCTTCATCAGCTATTATCTGGGATCTCTTCACTGCAAAGCCCAAGCAGCTAACCCCAGTTCCAATGACTGCTTCACAGAGGCATGATAATCACAGTCTAGTAATGATAGCGAGAGCTAACACTGAGTATTTAATGTGTCCAGGGTACAGATCTGAGCACTGTACTCAGAGTTTAGCTCATTGGATTCTCATGAAAGACCCTACAAGGTAGGCATTTCAGGGGAGTCTCATCACAGACACATGTAACTTGGGGAAATCCCACTGCATATTAATTTCTTGGAGGACTGCCATAACAAAGTGCCACCATCTGGGTGGCTTAAGCCACAGACACTTATTGTCTCACAGTTTGGGAAGCTAGAAGTCTGAAATCAAAGCATGGGCAGGATTGGATTCTTCTGATGGCTATGGAGGAGAACCTATTCCAAGCTTCCTTCTCAGCTTCTGGTAACCTCAGGAGTTCCTTGGCTTATAAATCACCCTCTTCTCCCTGTGTCTTCATTTAGCTTTCCCTTTGTATGTGTCTTGGTGACCAAATTTCCCCTTCTTATAAAGACACCAGTCATATTAGATTAGGGCCCATCTAATGGCTTCATTTTAACTTGATTGCCTCTGTAAAGACCCTGTCTCCAAATAAGGTCATATTCTGAGGTACTAAAGAGTTAGGAATCAATATCTTTTTTGGAGGGACACAATTCAACCCATAACAAACTGTGCACACTGAAAGGGGGGGGCGGGGAGATTAAGTAGCAAGGGTGATTCCATCATGTTTCCACTGGAAGATGGGCTGTGTGGAAGAAGGGGCAAGAGGAGACATAAACTTATTTTTCTCCCCCACCAGATTCAGTTCCTAAGTCCCTTCCAAAGTGTCAGCATTTCACTGTGAAAAGTGCCATTATAATATTTTAAGAGAGCTATTTTTCACATAACGTGGCCTCTAAAAACAAACCAACCACAACCTCTTTTGATGAACCGAAGAGAGCCCAACCTGCATAGTGAGAGATGCTGTTTGACCTCCGGTGAGAAGGGAGAATCTATTACTGAAGTGTGGTGGGTTGAAAGGGTTTTCAAGGGAAGCTCCAGCCAATAACCATTCCCTCCTTAGAGACTGACTTTAGAATGCAACCCTGATAAAATTGCAAACACTATTGCATTGTCTCCACTGTAGAAGTGGCAGCCTGAAAAACTCTCGGGGTTGATAAATTCCTTCCTCAAGATCATTCAGCTGGTACATGGCAGAGCTCAACTTTGGTCATTGAGTCCAAGCCTAACTGACTCCAAAGCCCTGTCCTATTGTCTGCAATTTGCCATAGGCCAAGGGAGAGACAGTGTGTCCCCTCCCATGCCAATCTCAAGGATCAATGAATCGAGGCTGGGTGAGATTTGTAGAAATCTGTTTTCCCCTAGAAGGGGGAATGATTGCTCTTTATTCGAACTTACCATGTTGAACTAGCTGTGTAGAAGCCCAGTCTGGGGCTGGCTCCTGTATTCCTTCTCTCTGGGGTTCTAGATTTATGGGAAGAGGCAGGGAGAACCACCCTGCCCACAGGCAGACAGCATCTTTGAAAAGGGTCCTGGGGAGGGGCACCTGGGTGGCTCAGTCAGTTAAGTGTCCGACTTCAGCTCAGGTCATGATCTCCCAGCTCGTGAGTTCGAGCCCCATGTCGGGCTCTGTGCTGACAGCTCAGAGTCTGGAGCTTGCTTCAGATTCTCTGTTCCTCTGTCTCTGCCCCTTTCCTGCTCTCTCTCTCTCTCTCTCTCTCTCTCTCTCTCTCTCTCAAAAATAAACAAACATTAAAAAAGAAAAAAAAACGGGTCCCGGGGAGCAATATTTTCTCCACAGATGAGTTCCAGGACTAATTCCTATAAAACCCAGTATTTCTAATCTTTGGCTAATGTTGGTCAGCCCTTAGGAAGGGGTCCCTAAGTAATAACAATCCTTGATAGAGTGGTGAGTTTCTAACAACAATGCTTCAGAAGCCAGATCCAATCCTATAAGGTGGTCCTATAAGTTTAATGGACATCCAGGAGAAGGAAAGGGAAGGAATCTAGACAGCTTCTAACAGGCAATAAGCAGTAGAGCAAGAAACTGTCTTGTTTCTACTTAGTGAGAATTGAGGCCATAAAGCTGGGCTTATCGTCAGTCTAAAGGACACTTTGGTCTCTAAAAGTGAAAAAAGTAGACATCCTGGTGGGGGTAGGGATTGGGGGGTGGGGACCTGGACAAGGACAAGAAACAATTGGTCATTTGGGGAAAATTAAGCTTGCTGTCTGTGAGTTTAAATATCCATTTGAATATAACCAAAATGCTTTGGAATCCAGTGCTTGGAAGTAATTATGGTGATGGATTTTGCATTTTGTCACACAATGCAATTAAGGGCTAGGATTCTGCCAACGTCTTAAGCCTATTAAGAGATCCTCGTGGAAGCTGGCCCTGCTTGCAATGATTCTGATGGACTGCATCTCATTTGTGGTGCAAATCTGCACCAGACGCACCAGCTCAGGCCATACACTGTAGGAAGCAGGTGACAGCAGAGGGGGCCAGAGGAACCTGCCCAGCCCGCTTCCCTATGACTCTACAGCACTTTAATACATCACCATTGTGGCCCCTGTCACCTCTGACAGCAAATATGATTTTAGCTGTCAGGCAGCTGACAGAAAACAAAACATAATTTACAGCCAAATTCAGCCTGCAGAAGCACACATCTGGTTCCCAGAGGCTCAAGCGGCAGAAACACACCCTTGGGTAGGATTTGGCTGTGCAGGCTCAGTTAGTGAAACCACCCCCTCCCAAGCCGGTCAGTCCTTGCCGTTGGAGGAAGGGGAAAACGAAGAGGTAGGTACTGCTTCATACTAAAATGTCCAAAATACGCTTTGAGAATTTTATTACTAATAATACGTTCTGTCCATAATTATGCTGTTAGCAATAAATTGCATCCTGAAGCAAGACTTTTTTTCGCTAAAGTCCAAGGGAGGGCATGAGACTTTGTTTCATTCACTGCCTGCTTTGTAGACGGAGTCTTCTAAAGGGACACTGGGGAATGATCCTGTGTCCTTACAGAAGGACACAATTTGAAAGTCCCAAATTCTCCTGCTGGCTGCTTGGGATTGGAGGGGATGGGGAGGGCTGAGAGAAAAATATCTGGGAAGGAACTGAAACTCAGAAATGTCAAGATCTGTTTTTCAGGCTTGGCAGTGAGCTCTCAGAACGGAATGGATGAGTGTGTGTACATACGTGCTTCTATGTCTGTGTGGCAAATTTGCATCAGAAATGAAAAGAGCCCAACAGATGAGGTGATGGGAAATCGAAGCTATGAAAACAGAAAATGTTGCACTGTGGCTTATTTTAAAGGACGCTCATCAGCTGCACCAGGGCTCTGGGCACTGATGCCCGGAGTGAGGACATCTGGCTCTAGTCTAGTTCTTAATTCCTTGTGCAATCACCATTCAGTACGGGGTATCAATAAAGCACAGCAGCTGGACCAGTCAGGCCCATCCGGGTTCAAATCCTCGTTTCATCACTTATTAGCTCCACGACCTTGGCCAAATCACCTAATCTTGCTAAGCCTCTGCTTTCCCTCTGTAAAATGGGGATGAAAAGTATACGTACTGCAGAAGGCTGTAGAATCAAATGGAATGAAGTAGGTTAAGGTGCAAAGCACAGAGCCCAGCACATCGTAGCTGCTTGAGAAATGGTACTATGTATGTCATATATTGATTCATTCAACAACCAAGGAGCACCTGTTATGTACAGGCACATGGAATCATCAGGGGTTAACAGGATGGAGCCTGCTTTCCAGGAGCTCGACAGGGAAGGAGATGATTCAAGGTGAGAAGAGGTAAGACCCACGAGAGTGACATCTGGACGAAGCGCTCTGGAGTTGGGAAGAGGGAGGAAAAGTTCAAGTCAGGGAGGGCAGGCACGTCACTTAATCAATCTATTTATTCATTTCCCCACCTACAAAAGGAAATAATGATCTTCTTTTCTCTTACCTCTAGAGCTAGTATGGGGCCCAAACAAGTTACAGATACAAACACACTGGAAAGTGCCACACAATCTAAAGACCACAGGGGTAGAAGAAGAGTGGTGATGGCAGTGGCACTGATGACAGTGGGAAGGATTCTTGGGAATTTTGTGGCATGGAGGTTTATGAAAACCAAGGGCGGTCTGTAGGTGTGCCAGAATCCCAGAAGATCGCCCGAGGCCTGAGAACTGGAGCGTGATTTCAGATCCCCAACTCCGTTGTCGTTCAATTGCTTACACGCTCACCAATGGGCAGTTGAAAAGTCACACGGAAAAAGTGGCACAAAGAAAACTTGTCTTTTTCTGGAACCTTCTGCTACCAAACCTCTCAGGAGTGGAGGAGGGAGGAAGAAAGAACCTTTGTCCGAATTTCACACAGCTCTAGAAATAAAAGCCGCATCCATGGCTGAACCATGTGGGTGAAGTCAATTGTTAGACTGTTTGGTCTATAAGGAGCCAAACAAAACGTTGAGAGGGCTGCCCGAGATTTCTGCACGCCTCCTGGATATGCAGCCTTGCCTGGGCTCACCCAGTAGGGAAGGTGTGGGTCTCAGGGAAGTGAAAGTGGGCACAAGGTCCCATTCCTCCCTGACCATAGGCCAAAAGACTGTCCCCCTCTCTCCTGAAATGAATACCTCCTCAAGCTACCTACTGTCAGCTGCAAACATCACATGTATACCTGTAGTAGCCACCTGTTCCTGTCACTGCCAGCAGGATGGACTGTGAGAGGGTAAGGAGCCTCTGTGCTCACCTGACCAGTGGCCCTGAGATTGTTCAGTACAGTACCTGTGGGGCAAGTTAAACATGCAGATTCTCAGGCTCCATCCCAGCCATCTGAGGGGCCAGAGTGGGGGCCAACAGCCACCTTTTTAACAAGCACTGAGGGCCACACTTGGAGAAATACTCATCCAGCAGGATCCTCTGAAATACAAATGAGGAAACTGAGGCTTCAAAATGTGGGGTGACTTATCCAAGTACCACAGAACCAGCCAGCGGTAAAAATCCATTAGGACTCTGTCATTCTGACCCAAAGTAACAATAATATCAACTCAAGACAGTTCAGTGGCCCACAGGGCTCTGTTCATTCCCACATGCCCTACTACCTCTCTCCATTTCCCAAAGTCTTCTTTGGACAGCTGGAACAAAATAAGCAGAAAATTAGCATTTGGGGCAAAAATCCTCTGGACATTAGGAACACATGAAGCCCCTAAAATATCTGCTTCTTTACTTTCTCTGTCCCCAGTTCCACCTCCTGTCTATTGCACAAAGGGTTTGAGACAGTGAAACACATCATATATATGGTAGCAGGAATGGGCGAAAGGCTGGTACGAGACAAATACAATCAAATAGCTAAATAAACTTCAGAATTCAAAAGGAAACTAGAATTTTAGCCCAAATTAACATGCGGTTGAATTAATACTTGTGCTTCTATCCATCTCTATTTATGACTGGGTAGTGCCACAGGCTTTGCCTCACAAAAGACCATTTTGTACACATCCATTTAGGGTTGAAAACATAATCTTCCGAGATTATCAGAGGAATCCAAGGTGGAGGTGATTTCCCCCTCTTGTGTGCTTGAACTTGGGAAGACTTTCAACATAATGGTTGACATATAAAAGACATTTATAATAATTACTTAAGCACTAATGACAGTTTGGACAATAAGAAGTCTGGTTCCAAAGTTCCTTGACCAGCAGTGTTTGCAGTGACTAAGAGCCATGTAGACAGCAGGCATCGACTTTGCCTGACCTTTGCACTTGTAATAAAAATGCAATAAAGTAATTGGTTAAAATAGAGACATGCCTGATAAAGAATATTTGCTTTTTAAAGTAACTGGTTAAAATGGGAGCCTATCTGATAAATGAGTTTATGGGGGGACAGAAGGCCACGCCTCACTAATTAGTCAAGACTCTGTTTCCTACAAGATCCTTTGAAGAGAAATGAAGCGATGGAACAATGAAAATGTTCCATAATATTGACCAATAGCACATCTACTCCTCAAATAATAGAGAGTTGTTTACATGCTATAACACTTGTTTTAAAATTCCCTTGCTTCCCAACACAAAGACACAGCCTTCTATGGCATATTTAATCAGAAAACTGGTTCCCACCAGGACACCGATATACTTTGACCTTCTTTGCCATAAAGCAGAAGACCCTGAAATGCAGGAAATGTGTAGCCCCTGGCCTCTTAATTCATTGCCATCTACACCACAGTTGAGAATCCATGAGTGTCTGGATCAATCTTATTTCCCTTGAGAATTTGCTCTACATGAGGTTCCTTTCAAAGAGTCCCAATTTTTTAATTAAAATTTTATTTCTTAATAATTAAATATACAAAGAACAGCATTCAGTATGATTATGATCAGGCCAGAATACATTATACATGGCAACAGTAATAAGAATGACAAGGACAAGGGTACCATAAATAAGCATGCATTGATTCTTCACCTTTTTGTGTCCCCCTAATAGCAATTAATGAACCTGGAAGGAGGCCATATTGGCTTGGGACACTGTGTAAAATAGAGGCCCCTAGTACTCAAGAATTGATGCTCCCTGAGCTGCCCTTGGCCTGGCCCTAGTGACTGACTTTAATTAAAGTCCTCGAGGGCACCGTCTCCTTCTGGGATAAACTATATCTTCCCTAGAGGCTCCCAACCTTTGGCCAGTTTGGGGAAGCTACAGAGAGTGAAACAATCTTCGAGGACTTACTCTTAAGGCAAAAAAGCTGTCTCTTTACACAACCTGGCAAAGGGAGAGAGAAAATTCCACAATCATGGTGCCACCTACCCTGGCATCCAAGCCTAGGAGCATGACATTAGGGCTGCAGACAACACCAGGCCTTATGTTCATAACCACTTAGTACTTAACAGGGTATCTGCCTAGACACAATGCTCTGCTGGGAAAGAGGCATATTACCCAGATGAAATCCAGAAGAAATGCCCCTGCTACTTCCTAGTCCAACTGCATCCTGCTCTATCTTTCCCTCATGGTTAGTAACAAAGACTTATTTTTTAAGACTTGCCTATTTAGAAAGAAATCTCAATTCAGCAGAACCCACCTAACTACAGTCTTTGGTTAAGTGGATGTTCCCCCTGGAATAAACGTTTTTTTTTTTTTTAATATTTATTTTTGAGAGAGAGAGAGAGAGAGAGAGAGAGAGAGACGGAGGGTGAGCATGGGAGGGGCAAAGACAGAGGGAGACCCAGAATCCGAAGCAGCTTCAGGCTCTGAGCTGTCAGCATACAGCCCAACGTGGGGCTCCAACTCACGAACCGTGAGATCATGACCTGAGCTAAAGTCGGACGCTTAACTGAGCCGCCCAGGAGCCCCAATAAACGTTTTTAATACTTATAATAGTGAACACTTGCACAGTATTTTGCCATGTACCAGGCACTGTACTAAGCACTTTACACTTAAGCTGCATGATAAAAGTTGAGGCAAGTTCTCTATTATTATCTCAATCTCCTAGATGACAATCTGGGAGTCAGAGAAGTCACACAGCTAGGTCCGCAAGATTGCACAGTGAGCACTGGCACTCAGAGAAGAGCTTCTTAAATCCAACACACTCCTCTGTTAGTAAAGATTGAATTCTGGCCACAAGACTGGGCTTGTTGTAGCCAGGAGAACGCTTAGATGTTGGGGAGCATTATTGAAAACATCAAGTGTTAAAACAAAGTGAATTGAGTGATGAAACTTTAGTTGTCCCAGAAATTAAATGAATTTGTGGACTCCAATAATTCTCTCGTTCTCTCCTTTCCCTCGACATCACTCTCCCTGGCCCTGTGTGAGTCGTCCCCCGAGGACTAAAGTGCCCCCAACATCCAAAGTGACTTCCAGGAAAAACACTCCTATTTTTGGCACTGGAAGGAAGATTCAGGATGCAGGTGTCAAAACAGAGCTCCCCAGACTTACACTTCAGCCCCCACAGGTACTTGAGCATT
Organism: Acinonyx jubatus; assembly: GCF_027475565.1. Lineage (NCBI taxonomy): Eukaryota > Metazoa > Chordata > Mammalia > Carnivora > Felidae > Acinonyx > Acinonyx jubatus. Next base: position 74,155,265 of record NC_069392.1, read on the forward strand.
ACACTGATGCCAAGCTGGCCTGAAAGGAAGTCTCAAAGATTATCTCAATAGACCCCCCAAAGGACTAAGAATGCGAGCTCCTGTCTCTGCTAGGCTTTAAAAGAAGTGGTCTGACTACCATAGGGCCTTTCAATGTATCATGGGGCCCTGGAGGAGGTAATGTAACTATTTTATAATCTGGGAAGATAACTAGGGCTAGGAGGAGAATTGGTGGAGTGGTCATGTTGAAAGAAGGAAAATCCTTCCCTTTTCCTTCCCCAGTGAACATGGACACAGACACCAACTCACGGTGGCCATCAACGTCAGGTGAGAGTGCTATTTAGACACACTTGCTAAACTTTTACCATATCCCAGGCTCTATTCTCAGTCCTTCACCTACACTGTATCATTCATAACCCCATGAGGTAAATTCTATTATTAGCCCAATTATAGCCCAGAGAAACTATGGCACAGGGAGGTTAAGTAACTCACCTACAAATAGGCAGTCTGACTCTAGAGCCTAGGATGAAACTAGGGCTTAATAAAGGAATATCGATTTGATTAACTGAGAGACTACTGTGCTGTGGTTAGTCACTCTTGCACTCTAAGTAAGCATTAAGTCCACACAAGACAAACATTTGACCAGCTCTCTGATAAGGCTGGAATGTCCAGTTGCAAAAACACAAGGCCAACACATTTCTCTGGGAGAAATGACCAAAAATGAGAGGAAGCAGTGGCTGGAAGCTGGATGGTAGAACACAGTTGAGATGTTCCAAGTCTTCGCAGGTAATCTGGGAACCTGGCTGGCATCACATTCCGGTTACAGAGACAAATTCCCAGACTACCCTTGGTCTGGGGAAAGTTCATGTGTCCTCTGTAAGTATCCTCCGAGGGCTGAAAGCAGCTTTCCTCCCACAGTCCTCGTCATATCAAACCAGGGCATTTGGAGACTGGAAAAAGCCATAATCCCTCCTTACATTTTTGTCCCCTATAGTCACAGGATTGATATGTGGAAAAGGCACCACATAAATGGGTTTGGTTTTCTAAAGCTCTTCATGGTTGCTAGGCAAATCAAATGAGAACAGCCTCTAGCTCATATCCTTTGGGGACAGGAAACCCACGCCTCACAAAGCCCTCTTGAGATGTCTGCAGACTGCCCAACGTCTTCCCGAGATGCTTCTTCCTCTTACAGCACGTTGTGCACCAGCCCCGATGCTTCAGCCTCTGCGGAATTAATCAAGGTTGCTCTGCTCATGTTCAGTGTCAACCATATTCCTTTTGTCTACAGATCTGACAAGAGAGGGAAGAGCTTCCTGGGGGGAGCTGCCCAGACTCAGGCCCCCTTTGCTCTGTCTCCAAATCCTCCCTTCCAATCCTGGCACTTTGCAGAAGGCTCTGTGTCCCCACTCAGCGATGGCACCTTGCTTGTATTGCTGTTTCCCTTTTTACTTTCCCTGATTTGAATTGTGATGAACCGGGCTAAGCTTTGGGGAAATTAAGCAATTTTACAAACTGCAACTTTGCACAAATGGTTAAAACCAAAAGCAGCACATGTTTTAAAGATTGGCTTACTTTGCCCAAAGGGTTAATTCCATGGGGGTTCCCTACAAAAACGCTATTTCCAACAGCTGACAGAGCAAAAATTACAAGGAATGTACATTCTGAGTGAAATACCCAATTCAAAGATTTTTCAACAGAGATTTCTAGGTCTCTGAACCCCAGACAATGCACACCTTGGCTGTCATTTTCTCAGTAGCCCATTTTCCCCACTGTGCCAATTCTTTGACTTCCTGTTCCCAAGAATACAGGTAATAATGAGGGCTAAAGATACAAAGGCTTACAGGTGACCTCTGCATGATTCTAAGTCAATTTTGGGAAAAGCAAAGAATTGAGTCAGCCAGTCTCCTGATTCGCCCCTGCACCACAGAATTACCAATCTGGTTGATACTATTTACTAAATTAAATTGTCTTCACACTGAATTGACCAGCTCCAGCATCGAGCAGGGCATGAAGAGTGTATTAGGAGTAGTTCTTGCCGGCAACTGGGTTAGGTTCACATATAAATTTTCAGCCTCAGAATGAAACAGTCCTAGCTGTAAAGTGTTTAACTCAACCACTCAAAACCATGTCCCTCTGTGCCCGCTTTGAGTTTGTGGGCCTTTCAACAGCTCGACTGTTCCACTGACCTATTTACTTTCAGTTTTTGGCCCCTCTTGCCGCTAGGGAAGGAGGAAGGTGTTTTAGCAACAGTCGTCTCATAATCCTAAATCCTCTTTTAGGAAGTGGCAACAATCAAAACGCGATTTCATTCATGCTAATCTGTTCACAGAAATGGGAATCGGCTCATTAGGGAGTCAGTGGTGAGCTACCAAGGAAAGAAATAGCAGATTCTTCTTTCCTAGACCCCCCACGTCTTTGGCTGACCTCTCTGGGATCCTCCAGGTTCCGAATGAGCCACAGGAGGGCTCCCAGAGGTTTCCTGGAATGCAGAAGCAGGTGGAGAACCGTAATTAAGGCTCAACTCAAGGTGCAGACACAAAGACAGTTTAAGTTCAAAGCGCTTCCCCGCCCTGGCAGTTGCTCAGGTGGCAGTAATTGAGGACAGAGAGAAAAGTGACAGGTGCTGTGGACACCAGCCTAACAAGAACAAGCTCAGACTTGGGGAGTCTGCAGGACAGGTGAGCACTGCTTATCCTCTTTTCAGCAAGGTGCAAGGAGCTGCTGGGATCTTTCAGTATAAAGAAACTGGTGACGACCCTGAATGTGGGGCTTCAGAGCAGAAAACTGGGTGTAGGTCTAGACTCCTGTCCTCTGGCCCAGTCTGGGATCCTCTGTAATCCTCTGCAGGCCTGTTTGGATGAACGATTTCCCTTACCCCGGTTTGGATGAATGACTTCCCTTACCCTGTGCCCACATCCTTAGACATCAAAGGACGTTGCCATGCCTGGCACTTACACAAGGTTTGAGTGAGGCCATCCTCCTTTTGCACGTTTGGCCCATCTCTTTTACACCTATAAGCCCCCTGGCCTGGGAATTTGCCTCTTGGGAATTAGGCTCCTCATTTAATCTGAGCCATGAAGAGGCCATGAAACTAACCTTGGCTGATCAAGGCAAAGTACACTCCTCTGTACTGATCCAAGACCAAGAGCATCTGGGGCTGCAAAGGTATCTTTACCTTCCTTTTTAAGGAGGAAAAGAACCGCGCTGCTCACATGGTCCCCACTCATCTCCAGCTGACAAAAGACCTTGAAAAGGAAGAACTAAGAGTTCAGAAAGGCATGACCCCTACCTTCCCCAACTTCTCTCCACCCCCCACTCCATCTCCTTTGCATCTCTTTCCAACTAAGGAAAGGGTGTTATTGGCCTATTAGGAGTCCTTGACTGATTCAGGAAAGTTAATTTCATTGACATAAACTTGGCCTCTAAAATCCAAACTGTTAGCAGACTTTTTTGAGATTTAATCCTTGGAAGCCAGCAACTGCTCTATTCCATGGAATCTCCATTGACATGCTACCTGCAAACTGTCAGATAGTTTCCTTCTAGGTTGAGCATTCGAATCAAATTGGATCATTATCTGTACCTTCTTTGCTCTTCACAGCTTTAAAGTTCCCTGAGGGGAAGAAGAATCTGGAGGTTTCATGGTTGGTAGTTGGGTTTGTGGACATTAGCAAGTTGCCTTGTAAAAATTTGAGTGGAAAGAGCCTAGAAAGAAAGAAGGGCCAGACGGAATTCCCTATTCCAGGACTTTTTTTTTTTTTTAAAGGAATGGGCATTTAAAGTCTCCCAACGACTTAGGACTTGGACATTCAGATGCTTCTTCTTAGGAACAGGATTAGAACCAAAAACTAGGCTTCCAAAGCTCACCAATGAGCAGAAGAATCAAGGTGAATTGACAGACAGCAACATCTTTTAGAGTAATTGGAAGCAATTATCATGTAACTTCCGATTCATCAGGGACCTAGCCCACCAGCACTAAGACTTTTAAAAAGAATGTTAGACTGTTTTGCTGTTTAACATGAAATTGGACAGAGAAATTGGTGTCATGGTCTACATTCTTCTACTACAAATTAGCAGGTACCCTTTGCTCAAAATATCCAAGGCTTTTGTTGTGGAGCCAAAATTGATCAAAGGTTACTGCAATCTAAAAACAAAAGAAAGAAAGGGAGAGAGAATTCTCCAGTTGCCTGGTTGCTAAGCAACCATAGTCTGTTCTGGTAACTGGGTCCGGGGGTCTTTGCTTTCATTTGCTGCTGACTTTCACTCCATATATAATATATACCAGCATGTTTATTCTCCTGTAAATGCCCAGCAAATAAAAAGCGATAAAGCCCTTTCACTGAAATTATTCATGTGCTAAAAGCTTTTATCCACATCTCTGGTGTGATTGACAATATCATACCAGCAAGCTTCCAGAATTAGTTCTTGTTCTGCTATTGTACTCCTGGGCTTTCTTTCTTTAATAAAAGAAAAAGAGCTACAGTTTTATTTAAGCTTTCTATAGTCTGGCATTACAGCTCCTTAGTACCAATGATTAAGATGTCATGTCTATTCCAGGCACGTTTTTTCCTTCTAGTTGCTGTCAACTTTCTGGAGAAACTACCTTTCACATGATTTTGCCCCCTTAAAAACTTTGGGTTGCCCTTAGAGCTCATCCGCAGGAGAGAATTTGAATGAGTTATTAGTACATTTCTGAGAGCCTTTAAGGACATCCAAATGGTATGTGACACACTTCAGACTGTTTCTCAAAGTATGTACCAAGGACCACTTACATCAAAATAAAAATTCAAGGGCTAGGCCTGGGGATCTCCATCTTATTCAACACCGTGTGCCTCTCCCCACCAGGTAACTGTGGTGCACACTGAAGTTTGAACACCACTGCCTGAAAGGACTTGATTGTTTTCATTTGTTCAGATTAATCCATCCTGGCCAAACCTTTATTTTGAATTCAGAGATAGAGAGTATCTATTTGGCCAAAGGCTTCAGGATCCCTCAGAAACGACCAGTTCTTATGGTTAATGGCTGGCTGTCAGCAGCTGTCAGCACTGGCAACCAGGCTCCTCACTCCCTCACCAGGAAAGCAGCCCACAAGACAGGGGCCTTAACGGCAAAGATGACCACACATACGAGGCTGGCCACAAGCACAAAGGGGTAGCTTGGTGGTCAACCCCATCTCCCCTTTTCCTTTACCTCAAGATTTTACCTTGGCACTGAAGATTCATACCCAAAAATGTATGTAGCAGGTGCAAATTTCATGAGTCACAAACTCAAGGGTTTTCTCTCTAACAGGATTTCATTTGTTCATCAATATCTCATTTCTACCTGATGGCCAGAAACTCAATCTTACTAATTTCAGGAAAACGTCAAATTCAGTGATAACCCTTTCAGGTTTAAATCTCAGTCACATTTGGGATTTCTCGCCCTCCTTGTGCCTTTCTGCAGCTGATCCTAAGCTCCAGGGGGGAAGAAGGAACAGAGCTTGTGCAATGTTGTTGTGGCCCAGTGTGGACAGGAACAACTCCTTCTCCACCCTGAACTAGCTACATCCTCTGCTTCTATGTAGGCACGCCATGGGTGCTCTGCTTATCTTCCAGGCTCTGCAGAAGGGCCCTTACTGGCTACCCAGCTCTAAGCCTCCCAGGAAAAACCTAGAGATTGTTCTGGCCATCTTTTGCCTGCACATACCTCATCCACCATCAGTTCTGTTCCACCACTGCCCCACCCTGACAGTTTGGAGAACTTGACTATGAGTCTTATTGAGTCCCTGGGCCTCATCCTGGAAGCAAGTCACGCAAGCCCTCTCTGCCCTCACATTTGCAAATATAAATGGGGGTTCCAAGAAGAAGGAATAGTTATTTCCCTCCCCTGAACCTAACACCCTATCTCCTTTCCTGTCAATTTCTTCATTCCTGCAAGAAAGAAACATATCCTAGATGTTTCCACCTCCTCTGTCTAAGTGAAGATGGGGAAGATACAAGGTCCATAACAGAACCCGAACCCCTATAAGTTTCAATCTAAGGGAGAATGGGGATGGGGTATGAGTGAGGAGTAAGTAAAGGAACTGCAGAAATAACAACAACCAACAAAAGACAAACCTCTATATCTCATCACACCACTGCTACATGGGGCCCCGGAACTAGATTTACAGGGCAAAATAAACATACACACAGAATGAGTGAAAACACCATCAACTCTGGCTCTTGGTTAAGAAAGAGCCCCATGGTTAGATATCCAGTGAAGTGCCTCAGCAGTAGATTTCAGTCTTTCTTATCTTGCCATCAAATTGTAGCAATTGTCAAGACTTTGGACATCATCTCCTAATTGATTGTACTAATCAGGACCACCACCATTACATGGGGCAAAGCTCTGCCTCCAAATGACTAAAGAGGGGACTTACTGATTTGCATAAGGGAGGTTTTAGGTACAATGGACCTGGGGCCACAAATGATGTTGTCAGGGCTCAGTTTCTCCATCTCCTGGTTCTACGTCCTGCTGCCTGACTTCAGTCTGTCTTCTGTGCTATGCAAGATAGTCTCTGGCAGCCCCAAACTCACATGCTCCTTGTTTAACAATCCCAGTGGAAACTGACAGGAGTCAACATAGCTCTAGCAGGAAGTCCCAGGGAAGGTTTTCATTGGCCTAACTAAGGCCTACTTCTCACTCTGGACTAATCGCTAGGCAGGGGGGCAAAATGGAACAGGTCTTGCTCAAGGAGGAGGAGTTCGGTGGCCAGGTGCAAAGGAATGTTCCGGGCAACTAATGTCAAATGTCCACCAACCTGATGACCCCATCATGATTCCTTTATCCCTTTGCACCAACAGAGTAACTATCTTAAAGCATAAATGCTCATAACTCCTCACTTCAGTCATCAATCCTATGTTTCATATGTATTGAATGCCCACTATGTACCAAGGGCTGGCTAGGTCTTGAAAATATCAAGGAATGAACAGACAAGATCCTTCTTGTAGGGATCCTACTTCTACTCCAGACACCCCTTCCAAGTCCTTCACCTTTCTCTCCAACATCATTTTCTTCTCCATACTGCCTATCAGGCCACAGGGAACTGGCCATCGTCGTCTGTCTCCATGTCAGTCCATGTTACACCATCAGTCTGGAACAGATTTGCTCATCTATAAGTAAATTGGAAATATTTCCTACCTGCTGTACCTTTCAAAGTTGAGTCATCTTTCAGTGCCCACTCCAATGTGTCCTATTCCAGACGCCATCCCAATTACCCCACCAGAATTACTCACTCCTCCCTCTGCAAACCCACAGCACTGGAGTTTTACCCCAGTGCAGCACAAATTCCATTCTGTTCAGGATCCTGGTTATTTGCATGTGTGTTTTCTCCAATGAATTGCAATCTCCTGGAAGTGTTCTTTAAGTCCTTGGTTCCTCCCTTCAGAGCGCAGCTCAGTGCTATGCACAGAGCTGGTGTCTATTAACTATTAGTTAAATAAAACAGGAAAGGCTAAGCAGAAAAGTATTTCAGTGCTATCTGCCCTTGAGTTTACCCTCACTTTGGCCATTTGCTGGTGTTAACCCAGGCCATTGTGTGACACACATAATTATAATTCAGTTCTGAGCATCTGTGGGTAAACAGATGTGAACACCATCATCAAATTCTCCACTTCTAAACCTGCTGTTTGGTGGCCAACTATGTGACCAAACATAGTTCTTCTGTTGTCCCAGAATTCTGGTTAAGATTCAAGTCTGGAGGCAACATTCTTAGCTCAGAAAACTCCCAGGAGTTAAAGTCCTTCTTTCAATACTGATTGAGAAGGGTCATTTTATTTTATTCATTTATTTATTTATTTATTTATTTATTTATTTACTTATTTATTTTTTAAAGAAAGGCAGACTGCCACGCGCAGCGCCTCATTTGGATGTGTCTGGAGTCTTGGAAGCTTGACTACCCTACGTTCTCCTACAAATGGACCTTGAGAGCTTGTTTGGAGGTTCTAGCAGGGGAGCGCAGCTACTCGTATACCCTTGACCGAAGAACGGTCCTCCTCTATCCGGGAAGGTCGTCCTCTTCTTCGACCGAGCGCGCAGCTTCGGGAGGGACGCACATGGAGCGGTAAGGGAGGAAGGGGACACCCGCCTAGCCAGCCAGATCAGCCGAATCAACCCTGGCGATCAATGGGGTGACAGATGTCGCAGCCAGATCGCCCTCACATCCGAGAGGGGTCATTTTAAAACCAGCCCAGGGGCGCCTGGGTGGCTCGGTCGGTTAAGCGTCCGACTTCGGCTCAGGTCATGATCTCACGGTCCGTGAGTTCGAGCCCCGCGTCGGGCTCTGTGCTGACTGCTCAGAGCCTGGAGTCTGTTTCAGATTCTGTGTCTCCCTCTCTCTCCGCCCCTCCCCTGTTCATGCTCTGTCTCTCTCTGTCTCAAAAATAAATGTTAAAAAAAAAAAAATTAAAACCAGCCCAATCACTCTAAGAAGGGCATTGCATTATAAGAAGAGGTCATTGGCATTTGGGCAAGGCCATCCTTTCTAAGCTACTCATTAGAGAAAGAAAATGCAATGATTCCCCTCCCTGATCCAAAAAAGGCAGCTGACATGAAACTTCCTTATAAAAATTGGGGTGTCTGTAGGAGGAAGAGAATGTCTTTACATAATTCAGGACTGAAAAACAATTTCTGCAAAACCTCATGAAAATAAGATCCTCTTGTCTTCCTCAGGCAATCCGTGTGGTCTTCCCTCTCCTCTGCTTCCCAGGCAGTCCATGAACCTGAGTACATGTGAACATGATTTAGCCTTCCTCCAAACCCTGTGAGGCCAAAATGGAAATGATATTCTTCATAGCCAACATTTACATACCACATCATAGTTTTTAAAGGCTTCCACGTAGTTGCTCATTTGATTCTCACAGGAAATATAACTTAACTTAGATTATACAGTCAATTTGGGGTAGAACCAACTAGAACCCAGTTGTCCTAACTCCTAGATCAGCAAGTGCTCCTCCCACTAGAACACAGAACCAGGACTCTCTGTTCATGCAGCCAGCATGGACCTGCAACCAGTGCACAGGCTCGGATACAGCTGGATGGTGTTGGACCATCACTTTCCCATCACTACACCTCCTTCAACAAAATCTGGAGAATTTTTACAAAAAATGACATTTCCACAGGCAGGGTAAGGGCTGTCTACTTTGTTGTAGGCTCTGGGCTAAGCCCATAACATCCATTCTCTCTAATCTTTTTCAACACTGAGAAGTAGGTATCATGATCTGTCCTTCATGGATGAAGAAACTGAGACTCAGAGAGGTTAAGAAACATGCCTAAGTACTCCCAGCTAGGAAGTGGTAGGCCCTCCCCCAGAACAGGATTGCTCTACCTCAAAGTCAACATTCCTCCATATTGGATTGTTGGATTGAATTGTTGGAATTCCTCCAACATTCCATAATGTGCTGTGATTATAGGAGAGTATTCTTGTCAGGTGGCCTGAAACTTCTCCCTGGTGGCCACTCTTTTGGATTGCATAGTTACCTGCAGGAGACCAATGTTCAAATAAAAACCAGTTTACTGAAAAGTAACATAACACAGACAACTAGAGGTAAAGAAGACCTTGGGGAGATGGGATGTTGGCCAGATGCATCGTGATGGAGGACAGAAGGCTGACAAAAGGTGTGGAGGTCTCACACAATGGGACAAGGATCCCAGGGTAAAGAGAGGGTATCTGAAATCAGGACATCGCTGAAGATAGCCTGAGAAGGATCAGATGCAAGAAACTTCTACTCATTCAGGTTTGCCCTCAACCAGCCTTCTTTCCCAGCATCAATCTTTGGACAAATTCTATGGCTGCAACATTGCTTCTTCTGCTTCTAACAGGCTCTAAGAGCCACTAGGTCCAGAGTAAAAAGAATCCTCTTTCTGAGTGTGTCACCATGACCAGTATCCCTGCACAAGGCCTTGGATGCTTTGTAAGCATTGAGTGGTTTAAATAGTCATTGCATTCATACATAGCCCTTTTCCATCATCATGTTTTATATGATATTAATTATTTTTCCCTTTCTTTCATTGAAAAAGCTTTCAACCAGAGAGAATTCTAATTAATTTGAGGCAAGAATAATTTTTCTTACATCTTGCTGCTTCCAGTGTGTGATTAAAAGGAGCAATTTAAAGTGGGTATCTTCAAACCTCTCATGTAATATTGAGTGGCTCTGCTAAATAGCTTTTAGATGTGCTGTTCATGTGTTATTTTGATGAGAGTTGGTGATGGTGTTAATTTCTGATAGAATACTAGATTGCTGGGTTCTCTTTCTAACTAAGAGATATCTTTGCACAAAGGGAAGGGCTCTACCATCTCATTTAGTCAGATTTCTCTATTTTTGTCACGATATTGCTCATGGTCCCTTCTCTTCTGTGTACCCCCTCACAGATTGTCTTGATATGTATTATTTCACTTACATGCATTTCATCATTCCAAACGAACTGTATTCTTCAGAGTGGGACCAAGCTTTTCCCTAACATCACAGGCTGCATTATCTTGGTAAAAGCACTAACTCGATTCTGGTAGCTTGAGTAGAAGGAGATCATCTAATCTCATAAAGAATCACATGTTTCATGCCCTTCATGGTGGACTGGCACCAGAAATGGAAAGCCATTCTGACTCCAAGAGTGTATGCAGGATCTGGTTGTGATTCAAATCTTGGGGGTGCCTGGGTGGCACAGTTGGTTAAGAGTCCAATTCTTGATCTCAGCTCAGGTCTTGATCTCAGGGTTGGGAGTTCAAGCCCTGTGTTGGTTTATGCACTGGGCATGAAGCCTACTTAGAAAAAAAAAAATCTGAGTATCATAGGCTCTTAGAAAGTTATGAAAGCTAAGGATGTGAAGGAAATTGCTTACAAAGGGACATAATGTGAGACAGGAATGAGAAGTGGGGACAGTTCTCGAACAATACAATTTAATGGTTAGAAAGAGAATGAGCCCCCAAAGGGAAAAGGAGAATAGTTGAGATAAAGAGAAAGAATATAATAATCTACTGCATTGGGGAAAGCATGATCCAATGCAGGTCAACTCTGTTCAATGCTGCTGAAGAGTTAAGAGACAGAAAGATGTCTGTTAGACTTAGTTACACAGAGACCTTGGTAAGAAACAATTCTATGGAGCTCTGGGGATAGAAGAAAGTGGTTAAGGTATGAGGGCCAGGTGAAGAACTGGGAAAAGCAAATGAAAGTGAGGCTCTCAAGAAGTTTGTCTATGATGGGGGAAAAAGAACAAGGGTGATCGATGATGGTGGACACAGAATCTGGAGAGGTTTCGCTCCCATTTTTAGAATGACTCCATCACAAAAGTGGAAAAATTTAAGGTATGTGGTTATAGAGAGAATCTTCTTTAAATATGTATGCTCCTCTCCCCAGCCCCACCACCACATATATACACAAGCTATGTGGCAACACCAGTCTTTGGTCTTTCTAGCAGGAAAATTCTCCAGATAAAAAAGTAAAATCCAAAGCTATTCCTTTGACATCAATACACAACCCAGCTGTCGTGGCTTGCCAGCCAATTGCATAATGACATTCGAAACCCCTCCCCTAGAAAGCATAGGGAATGAGAGTCCCAATCTCATGATGTAAGGATTCCCAGCGCTCATATGGTCTTTGCCCTATGAAATCTCAGAGGGTTGAGTTCCACCAGACTTCTAAACCATATGCTTTTGGTCTCTTACAAAAGGAGTACTTCTGTGTATTTTTAAACATAGTTTGCACCACCTATTTGAGGCCAGACAGAATGGCCTAGGTGAATTGTGACTTGCCATCAACTACGGCAGAAGTGGGCCCAGACCCCACAGCCCCCTGAGGCAGGCCAGGTCTTCTCACAAAACAGATGAGCCGCTTCAATCTCCTCACTTAGCAGCTTTGTCTTCACCCTCAACTCACAGAACAGAGAGTTTGGGTTTGAAAAGCTTGATGGGTTACTTTTCCACACCACTACCATACCCACCAGTTTATAGTGGAAAACTGAGATTCAGAGAGGGAAAATGCCCGTCGCCCAGGGCAACCAGCTAGATTGAAGCCCGAGTCCTCCCGTCCTCAGGCCAGCATGTTTGTGTATCTGCTTCACGTGTCCACATGTGCAACGGGCGGGTCTGGGTGCATCCCAGCAGTTCAGCAGAAGGAGAAAGACCTCCTTTTCTTAAAAACCTGACTATCTCCCTTCAAGCCCCTCCTCCAACCAAGAACTTGATATTGCCCAATTTCTTCTCTCTGGGAAGAGCACTAGGTTCCTGAGCTATAAATATTAAGTCCTGTGAGGTTTCCTCTCAGAGCTGAGGTACAGCTAATGAAGTCTAAAATCTGTGCTAAGTGTGAACTGAAAGAAAAGAGTTTTTACTTTCAGGCCCATCAAGGGGAGGAGCATTTTCTTTCCCCAACCATAATGATCCAACAGGGCCTTCCAAGAAAGAAATCTTCACAAGTGGAAATTGTTGAGGCAGGAGTGGTTATTTCTGATCACCATGAAATCCCCCCTAAATCACCATGTCTAGTGCTGACTCAGTGAGGAGGGCTGCATCACCTTCCTACCTCATTTTCTCCAAAGATGAGATGGCCCTTGGGTCTGCCAGCTTATACTGGCCACCAACACAGAGCCTATGCCCTTAGCATTGGCCCCAGTTTGGTCCCTTCATCCTTCCATACTGTGCCTGAGACCCATTTTTCACCAATCTGGGAGATTTGAGTGGCTTAATTTCTCCTCTAAATCCAACTTCTCAATGGCCTACAGCCCTCTATTCCCTGCCCTAACTCCAAGGACCTCCCTCACAAAGTCTTGAATCGAATTTTTGCTGGTTAAACAAAGTAATGTTACTTGTGCCCTTTAGACCAATAGCCTCCTGTGCTTTGCTGTCTCTTCTCCCTTAAATCTTTGCAACCCAACCCTCATCATCAACATTAAATGAAACTATAGTCTTTAAGGCTAAATCTCAAGTGCTTTGTTTAATCACCCTGCTCTCATTTCTCTACAGCACTTGACACATTTAACAACCTCCCCCACCCTGCACACACACTTCTTTGAAATTCTCTCTTCCTGGTTTCTGTAACTGTCTCTACAACCTTTCTGCCACCTCTATCTTTTGCAGTCTGATGACTTTAAGACCTTTCCTTTTGGATGTTCTCAACTTCAACACATCTAAAGCCACCCTCTTTAGTGGTCTTCTTTTGAAACCTACTTTCCTGTGTTTTGAATGTCACCACCATCTCCCAGCCTAGCAGGCTGGTACCAAGGAGTCATCTTTGACTCCTCTCTATTCTCAGCCCACACATTCAATTAGTCCCCAAATCCTATTGATGCTTCCTTCAAAATATCACCCAGACTTATACCATCCTCTTCATTAACACACTGTTCTCTTCTTTCTAACCTATTTTGTCCATCATTGATGGTTTAGTCCCTCTTGCCCACCACTGATGGATCCTTAAAATACTTACCAAGCCTTACCAACAGTGACTCTCATTTCCCATATGAAACTAAAGTCCTTGCTCTAAATTTAAAATCCTGGGGCACCTGGGTGGCTCAGTCAGTTAAGTGTCCGACTTCCACTCAGGTCATAACCTCTCAGTTCATGAGTTCAAGCCCCACATTTGTCTCTTGCACAGAGCCAGCTTCAGATCCTCTGTCTCCCTCTCTCTCTGCCTCTCTCTCTTTCTCTCTCTCTGTCAAAAATAAATAAATGTTAAAAAAAAAATAACAAAATGCCTAAACACACTTGCTCTATCCTGCTTAATCACCTCAAATTCCCATTACTCCACAGCATGAATTCTTGGTAACAAGAATTGCTTTGCTACCTTCATGCAAATGAACATGATTTACTAGTTTCCATTGCCAACAAGTTGATGCGCTAGTCTCTATCCTGGGAACACCTTCCACTGCACTCCACATTGCCCCCCTCTTATTCATCCTGCAGGGTCCTATTGAAGCCTCATGTCCTCTCTTGTGTACCTGGTAACACCTGGTCACCTGGAACTATAACTCTTCTTGCTCTCTGTACTACATAGTACTAAGTATTTTATGGTGGGAGTAACTATTCAACTCAACATATTTAAAAGATTTATTCTGACCAAGTCACTAATAGAGAATACAAAAGGTGGGAGGGGATACAAAGATTGTTTTTAATGGTCCGTACCACTGGCAACTTGGGGGTAAGGAAAAGGTTTTAGTCTTTCCATAATCTCCTTCAGCCACCCCTTCCATTCTCTCTTTTTTCCTTTATAAACAATAGAAATTTATTTCTCACAATTCTGGAGTTGGGAAGTCCAAGATAAAGGTGCTGGTGTGTTTTGTGTCTAGTGAGTCATTACATGGCAGAAGGGACAAGAGAATTCTCTGGGGCTTCTCATTCATGACCTAATCACCTCCCAAAGGCCCCACCTCTAATAGCATCTCATGAGGGATTAGGTTTCAACATATGAATTTTACCCCCTCCATTCTTTAACATGGGTCATTGATGTTTTCTCAATTTTAGGTAAAATCTATAGAGCCTGTTGAGGTCCAGGTTTCCATTCCATCTAGATAGAAATTCTGAAAAGTCTCTTGTCTATTTAGACTAAAAAGGAAAAATTGTTAACATATAGAGCTCATTTATTGGCCACAGTGCAATATAGTTAGATATCAACAACAAACATTTAACTACAAAAAATACCTATACTTGGTTAAAATGCAATAAAATGGAGACAAGACTTGAAAATCCTCCAGACAAAACCATATAAGCTATGTAAACAGTACTAGATCCAGCTTGTTTTATTAATGCAAACATATCTTAATTTGCATTATTTCTTGTAACATAAGATCATTAAGTAATAAATACTTAAGTCATCTTCCAAAAAATGGTGTAAGAAAATCACTTTCAAACAATACCCTGCCCATCTGGAAACCCCCCCTTGTATACCCAATCATTGTAAAGGTTAAACAGCTTCCTCATTTCCACATTATAAGCTACCCTGAACCATCACACCCCTGAGTTTCTTATCGGTTTTGAATTTGAAAGTTTCCAGTTTGTGAACTGTTCATATATCCATAATAAATTCTTACTAAATACTGTTTTATTGGTCTGGTGCCTTAAATGTGCTATTTCTGGATTTTCAACAGTTTCTGGCATCAGAAGTGAATTCCAAAGAAGAGTCCCATGACTCTGAGGCTGGTGAACTAGGTACCAGTATCCTCAGAGCCCATTGTTCTCACCACGTTCTTGGTGATGATGGAGGTCAAGGGTGGGTCTTTCAAAACTGAGCTCTGCTCCCTTTGCAATGGGGACTCTCCAACTTTTTGTAAATACCTGCATTTTCTTTGTTGAAGCTTCTTGGTAACTTACCCTGTTCTGTTTAAAAAGGGATGGAGTACACATGATTCCCTGTGTTTTGGAACAGCTATTGGAAAACAGGACCCCTCATAGCTAAGACGTTTTAGGGAATCTAATGGCAAAGATGGGTTCCACCTCGTCTAAAAGTCTTCCTCCACCTCCCTCCCAAACTACTACTTCTTATGTGTATACCCACTATGGACCAGGATCTTGTGCCATTTTGGAAAATGGGTAAACTTTTGGGTAATTTGGAATTATAATGACCATTTTGGGGAGCCTTTAACTTAAGTAAGTGTCCACCTTAAGGGGCACCATTGAGAAAAGAGGGTCCCAAAACTCTGGGAGACACTGGACTGCATTCTTTGATTGGTGTGCATAAGTTTCTAAAAGACAAAATGACCCCAGAAATACATTCTCTAAAAGAATCTTTGGAGCATTCAAATAATAAATATTTAGTATAAAACCTTTGGCCATCTGAGTGGGTAGCCTTAATTTAGTCCATCTTGCAGAAACATAATTTGAATCAAGTTATTCTTTTGAGTTTTGGAGTACTGTATCTGAGAAAATGGCAAAAAATTTTAAATGAAAACTATTACAGCTGTGCCTGTCTGTTTATACCTTTACATATATCTATATACATATGTGTGTTAGATGTATATGTTAATTTTTAAAGAGTTCTATATAATTGGCTTTAAAAAATAAGCACTTACATAAATTAAGTATTCCTAAAATTTTGAGAAATATAGGAACTAACTCAAAAGTTTTTCAAGTTTACATGATTGCAGGTAATCTTTGATTGAAACAAAAAAAGGCTAAGGTTCCTGGGTGGCTCAGTCAGTTAAGCATCCAACTTAGGCTCAGGTCATGATCTCACAATTCATGGATTCGAGCCTCACCTTGGGCTCTGTACGGATAGCTTGGAGCCTGGAGCCTGCTTCAGATTCTCTCTCTCCCTCTCTCTCTGCCCCTCCCCCCACTCATGCTCTTTCTTTCTCAAAAATAAACATTAAAGAAATAGTTCAGGTTTATTGGCTTAATAAAAACAGGCATGTCTTCAAGATTTTCAGTGTTAAATGTAATGCAAACATACAACTTCTTCTACCTGGGTTTCTTAGTCAAATGAGCTCATACTATCTCTATGTTATAAAACTTGACAACAAGAAAAATAACTTAAGCTGATGGTTAGCTGTTAATGTCTAATCCAGACATAATTGTTAAAAACAAGTAATTTAAATAGATGTAAATAATATAAAAGTTTATGCTAAGTTAAACTAAATTATGGATATTCATTGAATATCTAGATAATTTCCAAATAAGATAATGTACATAAATATTAATTGATAAACATAAGTTATCTACTTCTGGCATCTTTTTTGTTAAGTGTTTCCTGATAAAAATCTCACTATCTCACACAATTTTTTTTTGGTAATAAAAGACTACTTGAAGAGCTCTATATACAAGTTTCCTACAAAGCATTTTGTGAAAGTACTTATCCTAAGATGCTCAAGGAAATTATGTAATAACATGTAGAATAAACAATTTCCATTTCAAAACTTCCATTTTGATAGCATACAAAAAGTATGGCATGAGGTCATCAAAAATGCCTAAGACACTACCAGAAATACTATGAGGTTTTCCTGGGGAAAACTTCTTTACAGATTTTCTTTTTAAACTAAAGAAATAGTAATGTTATGCTGAAACACAATATTTGCATACAATATATCCACTCCCCCCCCCCAAAAAAAAGTCTAACTGAAACCACACAAAAAGAGCCATCCTAGGGTGTTACACCCTTATCTTGGTTGGTACTTTTTATAGTAACAGAACCAACAGATTAGGAATATGACAAGAATATTTTCTCCTTTAGGTGGGGCTCCTCATATCCTCATTCTGTCTTCATGCTCAAGCCTCCACTTTTCACAGCAGGCTCTCCTAAATTAACTGTCTTCTGATCCAGTGATCCCATCAACCTAGACTCAGTCACTTCCTTTCGGTATGAAGGCTGTTATTTACCAATACCGTTACACTCCATTTGAGTAGAAAGGTAGGTTTAGAGTGGAAAACGTCTTTTAAACATGATTATAGAGTCTCTTAGTATAAACAAGTCTCTCTCTCCATCTATCTACACACACACACACATATAATGTTCTTGCCAAAAACATTTTCCCAACTATTTTAGCTTTATATAATACCAAATATTCAATCAAAATAATTTCCAACAGGGGTGCCTGGGGGGCTCAGTCGGTTAAGCGTCCGACTTCAGCTCAGGTCATGATCTCACAGTTTGTGAGTTCGAGCCCTGCGTCAGGCTCTGTGCTGACAGCTCAGAGCCTGGAGCCTGTTTCAGATTCTGTGTCTCCCTCTCTCTCTGCCCCTTCCCTGCTCATGCTGTGTCTCTCTCTGTCTCAAAAATAAATAAACATTTAAAAAAAATTTTTTAAATAAAATAAAAAAATAATAATTTCCAACAACACCCAGTCCACTTTCCTTATTTTTTAATTAAAAGGATACTTGATACTTAATATTAATTGTTAAATGTAAGGTTATCTACTTTCGGCTTCTTAACTTTTATAGAGAGACCAAAGATATTTGGGTCTATTAATAAGTATTTTTTTGCCACATTAAAAAATTATACTATGAAAATATATTGTCTAAAAAATTATAAATGTTATAATTATTATTAATAAATTTGCTAAGCTACTATTGAATGTTCAACAGCTTGCTTCCTAGCTTTCCTTGGAAAGTCAAAGTCACTAATAGTCAAAACTTATGAACCCCTGTAAAAAAAAAAAAAACTACTAGAAACAGTAAAAGCAATGGGAAACAATTTTGTATACAGAGTGTGAGAAGAATATGGCATGTTTTTTTATATGAAGAGTATGCAAGGAATACAAGATGGATTTTTTAAAGTAAGTTTTCCTTTAAAAAAATGGTTGTTTCAGAATAACAAAAAGAAAAAGAATAAGACAAAATGTAAATGAATATAGAAAACTGTTGAAGGTTTGTAGGAAAAAAATTTTATGTTGTGAGGTCAATGCGGCCTAAATTGAATAGATATATTTATAAGGGCTTTTAAATAAGTTCAATAATATTATAATACAAACCTAGAGTTTAATTTTCTCTCTCTTAAAAATCACAAAATATCTTAGATTATTAGTCTGCTTTTAATGAAAGAGTATAAAGGTTTTCTTTACCTTTAATGTAAGCTTCCTAGGAAACAAAAATTTTTTTTCAAATAAGCTCTACACCCAATATGGAGCTTGAACTCACAACACTGAGATCAAGAGATACACACTCCACCGACTGAGCCAGCCAGGCACCCCAGGACACAAACACTCTTCATCTCATCAAAATATTTCCTAGGGTTCACATTGTCTTTATCAGGTTTTTAATTACTTAGAAAAACTAACTCTTCAATATTGAAAGAGCTAAGATTTTTCAAAACCATGTAACTTTCTGTATTTGCCCTTGAGATTTTTAAAAATATAATTTATTGTCAAGTTAGCTAACATAAAGCGTATACAGTGTGCTCTTGGCTTTGGGAGTAGAATCCCATGATTCGCCACTTACGTACAACACCCAGTGCTCATCCCAACAAGTGTCCCCCTCAGTGCCCATCACCCATTTCCCCTCCTCTTCACTCCCCTGCATCAACCCTCAGTTTTTTCTGTATATTTAAGAGTCTCTTATGGTTTTCTTCCCTCTCTGTTTGAAACTATTTTTCCCCCTTCCCTTCCCCCATGGTCTTGTTTTCAGTTTCTCAAATTCCACATATGAGTGAAAATATATGATATCCGTCTTTCTCTGACATATTTCACTTAGCATAATGCCTTCCAGTTTCATCCACATTGTTGCAAATGGAAAGATTTCATTCTTTCTCATTGCTGAGTAGTATTCCATTGTATATATATACACATCTTCTTTATCCATTCACTAGTTGATGGACATTTGGGCTCTTTCCATAATTTGGCTATTGTTGAAAGCACGGCTATAAACATTGGGGTACATGTGCTCCTACGAATCAGCACTCCTGTATCCTTTGGATAAATTCCCAGTAGTGCTGTTGCTGGGTCATAGGGTATTCCATTTTTCATTTTTTTTTAGGAACTTCCACACTGTTTTCCAGAGTGGCTGTACCAGTTTGCATTCCCACCAACAGTGCAAGAGTGTTCCCCTTTTTCCACATCCTCACCAACATCTGTTGTTTCCTGAGTTGTTAATTTTAGCCTCTCTGACCAGTATGAGGTGGTATTCTCAGTGTGGTTTTGATTTGTATTTCCCTGATGATTAGCTTAATTGACACTTTGGCTGAATGGATAAATAAGTGTTTCACAGTGACCTGTGATTCTATTTGATTAAGTTTTTTAAACCTTTTGATGTTTTTGACAAACTTCCCAAAATCAAATTCTGAATGAAGTTTTTTTGACCTTGAACTAACTTAGCAATTTTCCAGAGGGTCCTTGGAAGATCTCAAGGGTCCTTACTCTCTCTCCTTTTACAAAAAGAAATGTTAATTAATTTAGACTTATTTGATGTTAAATTGCATGGGAAACATTATCAAATAAGAAGTGATACTTAACTTTCTTAGGTTATATTTATATAGATATATATTATTAACATAAGTAATTCAGAAATTTATATGAAATTACTAAAAATCTGATATATCCTGGTATAGTTTTATCAGTCACAACTCCAGTTATTATTTTGTAATATTGTATGTCACAAACATAACCAAATTTACTTATCAACTGCATCATTTTTAGCTCTCACCAGAGCTTTAACCATAGCTATTTTTAAGTCTTTTCTCATTCAGAGCTATTATTTTGCTCTTTATTCTTCTCTGAAAGTATTTGCAAATCAATTATAAGAAAAATGCTTCATCTTCAAAGAGATTCATGGACAATGTTCTAGAATACAGAACTCTAGAATACAGGTTTCTGATAACTTTAAGATTGTAACCCTGAACTGGGTAAAAATTTCTAGAACTCTATGGAAGAATTGATTGATTCATAAAACTGCTAACCTAAGATCAAACAAACATGAATTAATTACATGAGAATGAATGAACTGATGAAAATGATTATAATTTTTGTGAGTTCATTTGAAACATTGCTGGTTCTTTAATGTTTTATTTTCCAGATTTAAAGGACTTGCTTTCTCCTTTCTTTGAGACTATCTCTAATTTATAGCAATTTGTAAAGTATAACTTTGCAATCAAAGGTTGAAACATTTAACTTTTTCTCTCTACCTGATCCCTCCAGAATTCAGAAACTCATATTAAATTTTCTTGTTTTTCATGACACTATATGTATTTACATAAATTCAATAAGAATCTGTTCTCTTTGTAACAGTACACAATTAGACAAGTCCTTATTAGGCAAGTCTTAGCTTGACTTATTTGCCTAGAGAGACTTTTAAAGGTCTAACCTGAAATTCCTTATTATCAGACAATTTTAAAGAACTAATGTTGACTTTATGAAGCCAATAAAGCCCCACGGATATTAGCAAAGCTTTGGCTGAAATGTTCTATTTGAGAATATGCATAGAATCATTATTCTTGCTACCTTTATATACATAATCAAGCCAAGTTTGATAAGATTAGACTTATGTTTTTACAAATTAGTTTCCCTATAATTACCTTTAATTAAAATGGGATGACCATAGGAAAAAAATTATGTTTCAATAGAAAAACTACAATATATGTATGCATGACCAGATTCTAGTTCTGTTTCTTGTCTATAAATATTACCATCTACCTGTAAACCTCAGATAAACTACCATAAGAGAATATGTATAAACAACCTTCATGCTTGTTGATATATAGGCCAATCAAAAGAGTTCACCAAAATACCCAGTGACATCATCAAAGACAATCAAACTGCAAATCAGGAAAATTCATCAGATTGAAACCGCCATCTTCATTCCACCATCTAACTTTGCTTCAAACTCAAATGTAGACATTTCCTCAACTGGCTGCCCTCCAAACTCAGAAATTAAGTTCATAATTGCTCCAACTATTACTCTTTATTTTTCTTTCATTTCCATAGAAATGCCTCTTATTAAATTACCTGATTGTTCATATCATAAAGAGGTCATATTGGAGGAAGTTCACCTGCAACATCCCTTCCTGAAATAAAATATCCTCATGTTCATCTTCTCCTAAGTAATCATGAAGATATGTGATTGCTATTACATATGTTATACCTATGTAAATAACTCAGAAAAATTGAGACCCAATTACACATTATTCAGAAAAGTACGGGTTGACTTAAACCCAAGTCTTAATAGAAGTCTTTTTATTTATTTATCTCGCTAAGTGTTGGTTCCTAGGACTCTCTGCTCTGGGGAGTTTTCAATCCTGGGATATTAGTCTCTTTGTAGTCATCATATCAACCTCCCTAGAGGGCTTACCTAAAACCTCTCTAGGGTGTTAAATTCCACTCATAGGTCAAATGTATCCATCAGGATTAGACAACTGGAAGGACCTAAGGATGGTTATACCAATGGGGAAAACAATGACATGACCCTCCATCCCAACTACTCAACTGTTGGAGGCAGCGACTATGTGACTCTCCATCCAGACTACATCAACAATGGTATCTGAGAGAAATGCTATACTGGTTAGTCACACACACAGCTTGTTGAAAGGATGGCCAAATGACGAGAATTGTTAAACAAAATCAAATGGAGACCAGGCTTGAAAATCTCCCGAGTAGACAAAGCCACTTAAGCCATGTAAGTAAAACTAAATCTAGTTTATTTCAATAAACATAAGCAAAACTTAACTTGGGTTATTTTTCATAAGTGCCTCCGATGATCAAAAAAGAAACCAGTCATCTTCCTAAAATGGTATGAGATAATCACTTGTATCCAATCCCTTACTGGCTGGAAACTCCCATTCTAATCACCAACCATTGTAAAGGTTAAATCATTTTCTCATTTTCACTTCATAAGCCATCCTGTAACATCATATCCTTGAATTTCATGACAGTTTTGAATTTGAAAGCTCCTAGTTTGCAACCTGCTTTTATATGCACACACACACAAAAAATTCTTACTAAATACTGTTTTACTTATTTGGCTTTAGTTTTTCTATTTCTGGATTTCTGGTTCTTGAAAATTTCAAAAGAGATTTTAAATAACTCCCAAGCTAAGGAGAAATACAAGCAAATTACAAACTACTTATAACTCAAAAACAAGAGTGCTGCATGGCAAAATTTATGGGATGCAGCCAAAGCAGTACTTTGAAGCCAATGAATACCAATAAACATGTTTATTGATAGAAAAGATAGACTGAAATGAAATGAACTTAACTTTCAAATCAGGAAGAGCAACAATAAAATAATCCAAGGAAAGTAGAAGGAAGGAAGTAGAAAAGATTTTTTTTTAATTATAAATTAATCAACAGAATAAAACTGATCCTTTGATGAGACCAACCTTTGGTAAGTTTGACTAAGAAAGACAAAGCACATGAACACAGGTACCTGAGGAAGGCATGAGGCTAAATTTCAGACACAAAGGCAAGTTCCTTAACTTTGCTTAGTGCAGGAGAGATGCAGAAAATAAAATGTATCTGAAAGTTCACCAGAACACCCAATGACATCATCAAAGACAATCAAACTGCAAATTGGGAAAACCCATCAGAGGGAAACTGCCATCCTCATTCCACCATCTAAATTTGCTTCAAACTCAAATGTAGACATTTTCTCAATTGGCTGCCCTCCAAACTCAGAAATTAAGTTTATAATTTGCTCCACCCACTAATCTTTGTTTTTCTTTTGTTTCCATAGAAATGCCTCCTATCAAATTACCTGATTGTTCACATCATATAGAGGTCATATAGGAAGAAGTTTACCTGCAACATCCCTTCCTGAAATAAAATATCCTCAATAGTTAATAAAAAATCCTGGCCCACAAATTCCTGTCAGCATGAAACAGCATATGCAGGGGAATTATCACATTGCCTGCCTCATAGAAACAATACTAAACACTAGCAACTATGATGTCATGGACTTAAACATACAGAGCAGTGACCCTCAGTCCTGGCTTTACATCGGGATTCCCTGTGATAATTTTAAAAAGTCTTACTGACTATTTCTATTATTAGGGACAATCTGATTTTCTCATAGGAGGAATCACTTTTATAATTCTCTAGACGATATTGTTAACATAACCTTGCTTTATAGGTTTCCAAACTTGGGAATGTCTGATTTTGTAGTCTTTTTTTCCCCAGAATATTTCTTTGGTTTCTTCTCATGTAAGCTTCAAGACTGGTAAAGTCTGAAATTAGAAAATGTTTCAGCATTTTCTTTCTTTTTGCTCTCTACCTCCTAACAGTCCATAATCAAGGGTTTGATTAGGCCACGAAATAAAATTTTAAAAAGTGAAGCTGTCTTTAAAAAGTGAAGCAGCCCCTGAGACAAGGATCTGCATACAAGTGGTTTATTTGGGAGACTATCTCAGGAAGCGTCAGTAGGAAAACAGGAAATTGAGCCAAGGAAGGGAAGGAGGCCAGTGAGGTGCACTAAAGCCTAGGTTGCCACTGTGCATGTATTAACATATCAATCTCCCTTTCACTATTTGCTAGTTAGGGTATCTGTAATGCCCCTGCCCATCTTTAAAATAATAATTAAAAAAAACTATTCTTTTCTGTTTGTGACAATGAACTAACCAAGAAGAGAGAGGCCACCAATCACAAAACCAGCAGGATATAAACTTCTAATGATCATCCTGGGGTTGAGAGGTTATTTTCATTAGATTCAGCTGGGGTGGGGGTGTCATTGTTTCCTGATATACAATAACTAAGGAATGAAAGTAATGGCAATACTGTGATTTGTAGAATCCCTTTAACTTCCAAAAGGATGTTCTATTCACTTATGCATTCATTCAACATGCTTTTATGGCAGAGTTACATTTTATAAGAAGCAGTAAGCTCTGAAAAAGGTAAGAAAAATATTGCCTTTAAAAATTCCTGAAATAACCGACAAAGTACCATATACATGGTCTGTGCATTGCCAAAGTACTTGGTTTGTATTTAGACACCGTGTTGTATTAAAAACATGTATTTTTAAACGTTAGTCTGATAATCACATTCAGCACAATGAGATGCTCACTCAAAGAGGAGCTCAAGGGAACAGAAACTGACAAAAGAATGGCAGATTCAAAGTTCCCATCTCATTCTCTCTCTACAGCAGAAATCAGCAAACTTTTTCTGAAGAGGACAAGATGCAAATATTTTAAGCTTTGTAGTCTCTGTCACAAGTACCCAACTCTGCCATTGTAGCACCAGAGCAGCCATAAACTAAATATAAATGAATGGACATGGCTGTGTCCCAATAAAACTTAATTGACAAAAACAGATAGCAGGCAAGGTTTGACTTACACCTTGTAGTCTGCAGACCCCATTCTAGTTGCCCACCCATCGCCTAGGATGGGTGAACAGAATCACAGGCATTATTTTGATGGGTTTTTTCTCTCTCTCCTTCTTTGTGCAGTTAACAGAAATTCAATAGCTAGGTGATACAATTTTACTGGACTGAACTCCTGCATCAGAAATGATGTAGGGAGCACTGTTATTTAACATAGTATTAGAAGTCTTAGCTTCAGCAATCAGACAACACAAAGAAATAAAAGGCATCCAAATCGGCCAGGAGGAGGTCAAACTTTCACTCTTTCCAGATGACATGATATTCTATATGGAAAACCTAAAAGATTCCACCAAAAAACTGCTAGAACTGATCCATGAATTCAGCAAAGTGGCAGGATATAAAATCAATGCACCGAAATCGGTTGCATTCCTATACACCAACAATGAAGCAACAGAAAGAGAAATCAAGGAATCGATCCCATTTACAATTGCACCAAAAACCATAAAATACCTAGGAATAAATCTAACCAAAGAGGTGAAAAATCTATACACTAAAAACTATAGAAAGCTTATGAAAGAAACTGAAGAAGACACACAAAAAAAAAAGGAAAAAGATTCCATGCTCCTGGATAGGAAGAACAAATATTGTTAAAATGTCAATACTACCCAAAACAATCTACATATTCAATGCAATCCCTATCAAAATAACACCAGCATTCTTCACAGAGCTAGAACAAATAATCCTAAAATTTGTATGGAACCAGAAAAGACCCTGAATAGCCAAAGCAATCTTGAAAAAGAAAACCAAAGCAAGAGGCATGACAATCCTGCACTTCAAGCTATACTACAAAGCTTAATCATCAAGACAGTATGTTACTGGCACAAGAACAGACACTCAGATCCATGGAACAGAAGAGAGAACCCAGAAATGGACTCACAAACGTATGGCCAGCTAATCTTTGACAAAGCAAGAAAGAATATCCAATGGAATGAAGACAGTCTCTTCAGCAAGTGATGCTAGGAAAACTGGACAGTGACATGCAGAAGAATGAACCTGGGCCACTTTCTTACACCATACACAAAAATAAACTCAAAATGGATGAAAGACCTCAATGTAAGACAGGAAGCCATCAAAATCCTCGAGGAGAAAGCAGGCAAAAAACTCTTTGATCTTGGCCGCAGCAACTTCTTACTCAACACGTCTCCGGAGGCAAGGGAAACAAAAGCAAACATGAACTACTGCGACATCATCAAAATAAAAAGCTTTTGCACAGCGAAGGAAACAATCAGCAAAACTAAAAGGCAACCGACAGAATAGGTTGCAAATGACATATCAGATAAAGGGTTAGTATCCAAAATCTATAAAGAACTTCTCAAACTCAACACCCAAAAAAACAAACTATCCAGTGAATAAATGGGCAGAAGATATGAATAGACACTTCTCCAAAGAAGACATCCAGATGGCCAACCAACGCATGAAAAAATGCTCAGCATCACTCATCATCAGGGAAATACAAATCAAAACCACAATAAGATACCACCTCACACCTGTCAGAATGGCTAACATTAACAACTCAGGCAACAACAGATGTTGGCAAGGATGCAGAGAAAGAGTATCTCTTGCACTGCTGGTGGGAATGCAAACTGGTGCAGCCACTCTGGAAAACAGTATGGAGGTGCCTCAAAAAATTAAAAATAGAACTACCCTACAACCCAGCAATTGCACTCCTAGGTATTTATCCAAGGGATACACATATGCTGTTTCAAAGGGGCACATACACCCCAATGTTTATAGCAGTGCTATCAACAATAGCCAAAGTATGGAAAGAGCCCAAATGTCAATCGATAGATGAATGGATAAAGAAGATGTGGTATACACATATACGTATATATATATAATCCTAAATGTATATGTATCCATATGTATATATGTATATATATAATGGAGTATTACTCAGCAATCAAAAAGAAGGAAATCTTGCCATTCGCAACTACATGGATGGAACCAGAGGGTATTATGCTAAGCAAAATTAGTCAGAGAAAGACAAATATTATATACTTCACTCATATGAAGACTTTAAGATACAAAACAGATGAACATAAGGGAAGGGAAGCAAAAATAATAAAAAAAAAACAGGGAGGAGGACAAAAACATAAGAGACTCTTAAATATGGAGAACAAACAGAGGGTTGCTGGAGGGGTTGTGAGAGGGGGGATGGGCTAAATGGGTGAGGGGCACTAAGGAATCTACTCCTGAAATCATTGTTGCACTATGTGCTAACTTAAATGTAAATTTAAAAAATAAATTAAAAAAAAAAAAAGAAATGATGTAGGGTGCCAAGACATAGAAAGGACAAGATCCTACCCTCCCAGAGATCTTAGATGTGGAAGAGGCAATGAACTGTCCACTAAAGACTCAAAACTTACCTTTTCATTGAATAGAGTTGTCTCTGGCACAGCTGCACAGCCATGGGCTCTCATTCTCAGTCTCTTTTGCCTCTAGGTGGAACCATTGATCTCACCAATGAACTCTGAGCAGAAGTAACATGAGTCACTCATGACGGAAGATGGCAAAGAAGCAGGTGTGCATTCTCCATGCATTCATCCTGTTTTCTGGCTGGGTGTATATAATTCCAGGGAGCTAGGGGATGACAGAGCTACAACACAGAAGGAATCTGGGTCTCTCAATTCCAAGTAATTGATAAATATACTTTTATTGGGCTAAACCTGTAAAATTCGGCAGTTTTCCTGTCATGGCCACTATCATTACCCTGACACAATAGCCCAGCAGAGAACACAAACTCTGTCAACTGTCCTCACCAGGTGAGGTGAGAACTATGTAAAACAATGTGCCATGATCGTACCAAAGAGGGAGTGATAGGAAAAACAACTTCTACCTGGGAATTCAGGAAATATGTATCAGTCAGCAGGCCTAGGAAGATTAGTCCATCTGATTTTCACAACCTTGTCAATACCATTGGACACATTAAGACTCTGCGATTCAAGATGACATGATACTCTACATGGAAAACCCAACAGACTCCACCAAAAGTCTGCTAGAACTGATACATGAATTCAGCAAAGTTGCAGGGTACAAAATCAATGTACAGAAACCCGTTGCATTCTTATACACTAATGATGAAGCAACAGAAAGAGAAATAAAGAAACTTATCCTATTCACAATTGCACCAAGAACCATAAAATACCTAGGAATAAACCAAACCAAAGACGTAAAAGATCTGTAGGCTGAAAACTACAGAAAGCTTATGAAGGAAATTGAAGAAGACACAAAGAAATAGAAAAACATTCCATGTCCATGGATTGGAAGGATAAATATTGTTAAAATGCCAATACTACCCAAAGCAATCTACACATTCAATGCAATCCCAATCAAAATTGCACTAGCATTCTTCTCGAAGCTAACACAAACAATCCTAAAATTTGTATGGACCCACAAAAGACCTCGAATAACCAAAGTAATATTGAAGAAGAAAACCAAAGTGGGAGGCATCACAATCCCAGACTTTAGCCTCTACTACAAAGCTGTAATCATCAAAACAGTATGGTATTGGCACAAAAACAGACACATAGACCAATGGAATAGAATAGAGACTCCAGAATTGGACCCGCAAATGTATGGCCAACTAATCTTTGACAAAGCAGGAAAGAGTATCCAGTGGAAAAAGACAGTCTGTTTAACAAATGGTGCTGGGAGAACTGGACAGCAACATGCAGAAGAATGAAACTAGACCACTTTCTTACATCATACACAAAAATAAACTCAAAATGGATAAAGGACTGAATATGAGACAGGAAACCATCAAAACCCTAGAGGAGAAAGCAGGGAAAAACCTCTTTGACCGCAGCTGCAGCAGTTTCTTACTCGACACATCTCCAAAGGCAAGGGAATTAAAAGCAAAAATGAACTATTGGGACCTCATCAAGATTAAAAGCTTCTGCACTGCGAAGGAAACAATCAACAAAACTAAAAGGCAACCGACGGAATGGGAAAAGATATTTGCAAATGACATATCGGACAAAGGGCTAGTATCCAAAATCTATAAAGAACTTATCAAACTCCACACCTGAACAACAAATAATCCAGTGAAGAAATGGGCAGAAGACATGAATAGACACTTTTCCAAAGACGACATCTAGATGGCCATCAGACACATGAAAAGATGCTCAACGTCACTCATCATCAGGGACATACAAATCAAAGCCACACTGAGATACCACCTCACACTGGTCAGAACGGCTAAAATGAACAAATCAGGAGACTATAGATGCCAGCGAGGATGTGGAGAAACGGGAACCCTCTTGCACTGTCGGTGGGAATGCAAACTGGTGCAGCCGTTCTGGAAAACAGTGTGGAGGTTCCTCAAAAAATTAAAAATAAAACTACCCTATGACCCAGCAATAGGAATTTACCCAAGGGATACAGGAGTGCTGATGCACAGGGGCACCTGTACCCCAATGTTTATAGCAGCACTCTCAACAATAGCCAAATTGTGGGAAGAGCCTAAATGTCCATCAACTGACGAATTGATAAAGAAGATGTGGTTTATATATACAATGGAATACTACTTGGCAATAAGAAAGGATGAAATCTGGCCATTTGCAGCAACGTGGGTGGAACTGGAGGGCATTATGCTAAATGAAATAAGTCAGAGAGAGACAGATACCATATGTTTTCACTCATATGTGGATCTTGAGAAACTGAACAGAAGACCATGGGGGAGTGGAAGGGGGGAAAAAAAGAAGTTACAGTGAGGGAGGGAGGCAAACCATAAGAGACTTTGGGTACTGAGAACAAACTGAGGGTTGATGGGGGGTGGGGGAAGAGGGGAAAGTGGGTGATGGACATTGAGGAGGGCACTTGTTGGGATGAGCACTGGGTGTTGTATGGAAACTATTTGACGATGAATCATATTTAAAAAAATAAGGTTTGATTGATTTAACAGGAAAAAAAAAAGACTCTGCGATTCAGTATAGTTAAATGACGGGGGCAGTCATTGGCACAGCCAGGACTCCTAATCAACTCCTGTTCTCTTCCCCTTACATGGCACTGTCTGAAAACTCTTTCTGGAGAAGTACAATCTGGATGATTGACTGGACCAGCCAGGATGGTGCTTAACCAGAAGAAACGTCCCCTGTTCTTCTGCACAAGACAGCTAGCTAGTGCCCCACTTCCAGAAGCAATCTTGCTCAGTGATTCATGAATGAGACAACCCCTTTCATTCCTCAGGAGAGAAAGCTAATCACGACATGTGACCTTGAAGGGTCTTGTCCACCGGTGAAGGTGCTCCCTGCAGCACAGGGTATGTGCCCCCTGCAGATGCTGACCATCCCTCTTACTGCCCGACAGCGAGCCTGGCAGCGTGGGAGTAAAAAGGCAGGCGAGAGAAGAGAGCATGGCAGGGAGGGTGGAGGGGGAGATATTAACTGTTTCCATTTTTCACGGTGAAAGACTTTTTTTGACCCATTAAGGAAAAGAATTTTAATACATCAGCACACACTAAAAAGCCAGTTTCCCAAACGCAGTATTCCCTGCGTCGTTCCTGGCAAGATAAAGCAGACCACACTTCCCCTTGCTTTTTCTCGTGCCTGAGCATCTCAAAAGCAGGTTTCTTCTTCTGCTTCTTCTGCTTCTTTTTTTCCTACGGAAACAACAACCACTATGACCTCCAGGATGAATATACACACCTCCCCTGATATACCCACCAGAACACAGAACTCTCCAGAACACACTGCGTTTGCCCGTTTTAATTATGCTGAAAACAAACCCATCTCCTTTATACTCATGCAAATGTGCCACTTCAAAATGTTTTGCAAACCCTGCATCAGACGAAAACAGTATCTAAACCCACAAGTCTGTGTTAAAGAGCAGGAGAATTCAACCAGAACAGACTGAATTCAGATAAACAGCTTTAAAAAATACGTTAACTGTTCCAATTTTTCCCCCATCCCACCCCTCCCTTGTTGGTATCCACATACACAAACCGATTTGAGCAGATGAGCTTAAAACTAGCTGGAATACTGGAGGGAGGGCAAATTGCTGTGACCTTTCTGGCCACAGGTATCAAACACCTTTAAAATCTACATTTGCTTTGACCCCA
This sequence comes from Acinonyx jubatus, assembly GCF_027475565.1. NCBI lineage: Eukaryota > Metazoa > Chordata > Mammalia > Carnivora > Felidae > Acinonyx > Acinonyx jubatus. The sequence goes on from NC_069392.1 coordinate 74,186,028, forward strand.
CAATTCCATTTCTATGAATTTATCCTAAGGAAACAATCACATAAGCAGGCAAGGGTTTATATACAAGAATGTCCACCAAATAATTTATAATAGCAAAACAAAACAAACAGGAAAACACTTAAAGCTCCAACGATAGATAATAATAGTTTTCTGAACTATGGTTTCTATATATGAAACCACATGAAGTCATTTAAATTTTTTTTTCAACGTTTTTATTTATTTTTGGGACAGAGAGAGACAGAGCATGAACGGGGGAGGGGCAGAGAGAGAGGGAGACACAGAATCGGAAACAGGCTCCAGGCTCTGAGCCATCAGCCCAGAGCCTGACTCGCGGGGCTCGAACTCACGGACCGCGAGATCGTGACCTGGTTGAAGTCGGACGCTTAACCGACTGCGCCACCCAGGCGCCCCTCGCATGAAGTCATTTTAAATGATACCGTTTATATTTAAGGTAGAAAAACATGAAGCAAAAACAAACTCACACAACAGTATACAGTCTGTAGACTGTATGGGAACTATAAGAAATTTATACTTTGGCTTTGGAAAGTCTGGAAAAGATGTACACCAAAATATTCAGAGTTATCCTTGACTCATGGAAATTTGTGTGATGTTAATTTTTGGCTTGCCTATACCTACTGTCTTGTTTTTCTTTAAACATGTTACTTGTACTACAAAAAGTAATGAAAAAAAGTGAATAAAACAAAATGTAATGGTTCTAAGACAGCTTTGATCACCACGGTGGCAACTACCCAGAATGCCCAAACTTTTCACTAATGGGTCAGTGGCTGCAGAATTAGAACAGAAACACCCAGTTCAAAGTGTACGAACTAAATGTTTAAAATGTCTAATCCTGCATCTGGGCTTCTCAGGCCTCTTGTCCGGGCACTTCTATGAGACTTTATCACATAAATACATTTTTTCTGTGTTAAAATACAGGCACAATAATTGGAAGATACTTCTATTGCACTCTTCTCCAGACAGAGAAACAGGAACCTACAGAAAGGGGTCTACCATGGAGTTTGGGGGGTGGGGGGGAGGTTGTTGTTAAGCAGGAAGAGCAGAGAGAACAAAGAATAACCTTCAGTTGACAGGTCATTTGATGGATGCCCTGGCCATCTGAAAGAGGCCTGGAGCACCCTGGATCCTGGGACGTCAGCCAGGAACTGGTCGGCAGGGAGGGTTCTGCAGCTTAGAGCCTCCCCGCTCAGCAAAGGCCAGCTTGGTGGCGGTAAAGAAAGACTGCAAGATTCATCTGTTTAATCAGCAAGCTCCCAGATGATGCTTGGAGTTTGATACGGATCATTCCAGCCTCTCTCAAATCGATCAGCAAGTATTGATTGAGTGCCTACTGTTTGCCGGGCTTGACGCTAGGCATTTTGGGAGATGCAGAATGAGTACAGAACAAGGTCTCTGTCCTCTTCAATTAGCGCTACAAGCTCACTTGTAGTGAAGTGGGAACTGCCTGAGTGTGACAATGGGAGCTACAGAAATGCAGAGGGCGGGGTGCACTGAGATCCAGACACAGGGCGGGGGTGGGGGGGAATATCACTAGTGGAGGAAATATGAATATGTATGAGGGGAACACTAGCTACAGTAACAAATCACTCTGAAATATCAGCGCCCTGACACAACAGAAGCGTATTTCTTGCTCACATGCAGAACACTGGGCATCAGGGAGAACACTCCTCCACGTGGGCACTTAGGGCCCCACGAGGCTGATTCCCTTATCTTCACCACATCCCCTTCAAAGCTACTCAAATTCAACATTCACCCAGCAAATAGGGGAGAGGTGGGCCAGGATCACACGGAAGGTGTATGTAGTTCAGGACGGCAGGTGGCTCACCTCAGTTCCTCCACATCCTGCCGAGGAAATGAAGTCAGGTCACTGACCCACCTGGCTGAGAAGGGGATGAGAGCTAGGGTCTCTGGTGGGTTGGCCACTTTCAAGTAACAACAATGAAAGAGGCACACAAAACTTTGGTGGAAAGTCACCCACAGAGGACAAAGGCCAGAGGAGGGACCCAGCACAGCAGACTGTGAACATACAGGAAGACGGTCACACCAGAGGGACATGGGGTACCGAGACCAGGGAGGCAAGGAGGGAGGAAGGAGACCCCAACAGCAAGGTGCTTAAGACTACTCAAGCGGTGGTGACAAACTGTAAACCGACAAAGCTCAATCCAGGCAGAGGCCCGCCTGGGTGGTCAGCACTGTGGGCTTTGGGGACTGGAATGACTTCAAGGAGCGTCTGTGCTCCCCCGATGCCACGGTGGCAACCCCACAAAGTGTCTCAGGGCCCAACAGCCATCTTCATTATGTGGCTGGCCAGAGAGGCCAAAGAGTTTGCCACCCCTTCCTTAAATATTACTCAGATATTAGGGACTGTTCACATTCCTGATGCAAATTAGAGAGACCAAGAGGACCAGTTGGAACGGAGGGGCCTACGGGTCCCTAGCTACCCTATGAGAACCCTGTGAGTGGGTTTTCAGGAAGGCCCAGAGCATTCTACCTGAGGCTGTTGGGAATGTGCTCAAAAGGCTCATAGGGACTGAAGTCCCGCCCCATCCCAGGGCAAGAGAGGTGATGAGGTGCTGTCCCATAACCCATACCTACGAATTCATATATTTTACACTGTTTTTCAAAGAAGGCACATGGATAGTGGCTTTAGACAGGTCACTGGAACCTCCCCGGACCTCAGCTCTCTGTGAAATAAGCAATTATGACACCATGATCTGCAAGGCCTCCCCAGATGTCAAGTCCCATGCACGTGAGTTCTCTCCGCTCAGGAAGCCCACATATGCACCCACAAGATCCTACAAATTCAAGAATTAAAAATTAAAAATTAAAATGGGGGAAAGGAAAAGAAGAGGACCCTAGAGATTATAAGACTAATATTGCCCAAAATGTATTTCAGAAATATTGGTTCTACAAACTCTTACTGGGATGTGCATATACACGTGTGCGTGGTTTGTTTTTGTGTGTATATGTGTATCTACTAACTACATATAAATTATAAATATATACCTTTATAGTATATATCTACGTATGTCTCTCTATTGACGTCTACATACCTAATACATAGATACACATTTCTCTATAGTATATACCCATCTCTTTCTCTATGCCTAGGTAGGTAACTGGAGTAAAAGCAGGCATCCACAGAATAAGGCTGGCATCATGCAAGAGCCATGACCTGGTTCTTTTAATCCTCCTGAAAACCTTATCATCCTCCTCCTCCTCCTCCTCCCCATTTCACAGAGAGGAAACTAATGATTATAGAGGTTGAGCACCTGTCCAAAGTCAGTGCAATTTTTTTTCAATTTTTTTTATGTTTATTTATTTTTGAGAGAGGGACAGAGAGAAAGAGAGAGCAGGGGAGGGGCAGAGGGAGAGGAAGACAGAGGATCCGAAGCAGGCTCTGTGCCAACAGACTGATGCGGGGCTTAAACCCACAAACTGTGAGACTGTGACCTGAGCCCAGGTCAGATGCTTAACCGGCTGAGCCACCCAGGCGCCTCCCAAAGTCATTGCGATTTTAAGGGGAAGGGAAAGATGTAAGCTCAGCTACATCTAACGCTGGACTCTGCTCTCAGTCATCACACTCTGCTGCTTCCTGAGGGTCAAGCCAGTCTGGGGACTGCTGGGATGGTTACCTGTTTGTTTCCTGCAAAACTTCTCAGAGTCCTGCCTGACTACCGCATGTGCACAGAGCGGTCACAGTGGTTAAAAGCACAGACTTGGAGGCAAGTCTCGCCTTGAGCCCCAGTTTTGCCCCTTACTGGGTGTGTGACCTTGAGCACGTCCCTTAGCCTCTCTGTACTTCATCTGTAAAAGAAGAATAACAATAGCACCGGCCTCACAGGATCACCTGCAAGGACTGTGTTAATATATTTTGAGATCAAAACCAAGTGCAATTTGTTGGCTGATACCAGAGTGGACTGCATAGTCAACTCCATTGATCCTGGAGCCCGGTTTTCACACAGCATCTCTCAGGGGCAGTGGCACGACCTGGACCATCCTTCTCACTTAACAATGAGGAAGCTGGGGCAATAAGGCTGGCTCAATGCCACTTAGGCTGCTACTGTGCACGCTGGCGGGGGCTAGAAGTCAGGTCCCCAGACTCCAAGCCCCCCGGACCCAGCCTGCCTCTCTCTGGCAGACTCAGCAAATCTAGTTACAGAATTGTAACTAAACAGAAAATCACGCTGTTGCAGCCTCTCCGTGCACTCTCATTCCCCCCACCGCTGAGAAGTGTTTATCTGATGCCCAGAGCGGGGACTTGTTTTGACTCAGAACAAAAGAGATGTGGAACTAAGTTTTGTGCAGCAGTGGAAGCACCACGGCCTCCCAGAGGGCCGTTCTGTTGATGCCTGAGGCAGAATGACACCGCTGGGCACCTGCAGCACCCAGGGCGCAGCACCAGAACTGGGGCAGCTGGCCCGGCCTGGCAGTGCCCAGAGCGTACCCTGAGAGCCTGCAAAGAGGAAGGAGGGAAGCGATCTCTCTTGGGCTTTTGGAGGGAAGCATTTTTTAAAGGAGAAAGGATTAACGTGGCCAAGACAGTAAAATGAGCGGGGTTAGGATGCAAATCTTCCTATTAGGATGACGTCCCTTCCATTTGTGTGATTTCTTTGTGATGCTCTGTGTATCTTACTGCCCTGATCTGTGCAAGTCTTCGTAGTGCATGCGTGTGTGCGTGTGTGTGTGTGTAAAGAGCTATTGCAAAGAGCCAGGAGACTAGATGACCCAAGGGACAGCTGGAGAGCCACCTGCGAGCCCCAGGCTGTTCTGTGGTTCTCCCTCAGGCTGAGGCCCTGTTTTGTCTGCGCCCTCGTTGTTGAGTTATGCCTGTCTGCTCACGAGATCTGAGCTCAGCACCCACCTGCCACCCTTTTTCCATTCTCACTGTACATAAGCCAGCTCATAATTTCAAGCACAGCGTCCCTCTTTTTTGTGCTCTGGATATGATGCACCTTTACTCGTAAGTTATTAATGACTATTTATTACTCACCGGGTGCTGAGTACACGCTGAGCACTTCCCGGGACCCAGTGGTCCCCCCACGTGCACCATTTCCTCTTCAAGGAGGAAGATTCCAGGAACCCGCTGTCTCCCGAATGGCCAGGGGAATGGTCTAGAGGCATTGTCTTGGTTGAGGGATTAGATTAATGGACTTCACAAATAAAATACATGGGTCCTCTCAGCTGCTCTTGCCCACCTCAAGGGGCAAGCACATCGAAGGGGTCTGCGAGTTGCTGAGAAGGAAATCTCTCTCTCTCTCTCTCTCTCTCTCTCTCTCTCTCTCTCTGTCTCCTTCGGGTCTGCCGACCGAAGTAATCACAGCCCATGACAATTCAGCCGTCACATTAGATGCTCCATGTATGCAAACTGACACAATTCATTAAGCATTGGTTGGGCTCCTTCTCTTGAATCCAAATAAGGTAGTTTTGTTGTCGATGTTTGTTTTGTTTTGCTTACTAAACGAAAAATAAACTAAATATGTTTATGTTTAACCTTCAACAAACATGTAATTACGTTTAAATATCCTAACCATTGTTTTCAATGCACTCAGGCATTTTTGAATTAACTAGTTTTACAATTACCCCTCTTTTTAACTATTTTATGCAATGTGTAGATTCAGGAAGAGTATGTACAGAGCACAGGGATGAGAAAGATGAAAGATGATTAGAAGCCCTCAGCTTGCCTTAAGCAACTCGGATGTCTGTGAAGTCCCCTTATTACTCCTCTCTTCCAAAAGAGGTTTTAGGGCCAGCACCAGCTATTTAGCAGGGGGTCACAGCTGAAACTGCTAAGGATCAATCACTTATTCAACAAGCATTTATTGAGTACTTACTATATGCAGATACTGTGAAAGGCACAAGGGACCCAGCTACAAACAAGATACAGTCTCTACCTTCTGGAGTTCCTATCAAGGAGCTCAGGAGCTGAGACCATCAGACCCAATCCCCTAGTTAGACAGATGAGGACAGAGGACACCAAGACCAGAGAGAGGAAAATGGATTTGTTCAAAGCCCCCTTACACCTGAGTGCCAGAGCTAGGTCTGCTAGCCCTAGGCTGGGGTCTGTCCCAGCATGTGCACTCCACCTCTAATGAAAGAAAGGATCCTCAGTTGGCTTCCCTGTCCTGTGCCACATGGCTGGGCATAGGACCATGACAACAGAGACCAGAGGAAGATCACATTTGAAACCACATTGTTGACACGGCTTCTACTGTTTGCTATTTGCTCATGCAAAGCGTATCACCAGCTTCCAAAGGGCAGCTGCCCTATGTATATCACTAGTTACACATATATATTTAATCAGAGTGGACCTAAGCATGGAGGTCACACCCTTCCTTTTTTTTTTTAAGTTTATTTATTTATTTTGAAAGAGAAAGCGTGCACAAGCAGGGGAGGGGCAGACAGAGAGAGAGGGAGAGAGAATCTCAAGCAGATTCCACACTGTCAGCACGGAGCCCAATGTGAGGCTTAAACTCACGAACCATGAACTCATGACCTGAGCTGAAATCAAGAATCAGATGTCCAACGAACTAAGCAACCCATGTGCCCCAAGGTCACTCTCTTCTTAACCTTAGTCTCCTAGGCATCAGTTTCTCCCTCTCCTCCAGGAAGTGAGATCAGGAAAATAGAGAGGTGGCCACAAGAAAAGGACAAATAATGACACTAGTTAATATTCACTAGCACCTTCCATATGCTTGGACATTCACCATGTCATTGAATGCTCATTACAGCCTGTGAGGTAGGCATTAGGTACCCCCATCTTATGAGGGAGGACAGAGCCTCACCTTTCTCCCAGTTACTCAGCCACTAAGTGGCAGGGCTTAGTTCCAAACCTGAGTCCATCTGACTCTAATGGCCATCCTTTGTCCACCACACACCAATAATATGGAGCAGTTTTTGTGGGAAGAGGTAATGGGAACAAGGAAGGGGCGTGATTAAAATGAGGGCGAAGGGAGAGGGCTCAGGTGGTGAATCAACAAATGTTTAATGAACACAAGCTACGTACAAGGTATTCTGCCAGGCATCTGCTGGAAAGATGCCAAGGAAACTGGCCCCTCCTGCCACCCCAACCAGGACATGGGTCTAGCATTCACCCACTGGTCAAACCAGGAATAACCTGTGACTACCCTCTGCCCCTCACCCTTCACCTCTTGTAACTTCCACTGTCTTGATCCTTTTGTGTGCCACCTGTCTTTCTGCTCACTTGTCAAATGGGCATACTCAGGTGTCTACTTCATTAATGCAAATGTAGATAACATAATTAGGACAGCCTAAGGCACACAGCAAGTTCTCAGTAATAGAACAGAAGAGAACAGAATGGTTGGACCAAGTTCCCATCTCACTACTGTTAGCCACCATTACTGTATTTTCTTTACCAGCTGAAATGATGGTGAAATTGACATCTGAATCCTCAGAGCACAAGATCAAATACAGAGAAAACCAGGGGTGGTTTGAGGCCAACAGTTCCCCCCTTTTTTGCCAAAGATACCTTGTAGTGTCAGGTATCGGCACTTTTTCCATGCAGGATCCTATTTTCCTCTTAAAAATTCTTCAAGACCTAAATGAAATACAAGCATTCTAGAAATGGTCCCCTGACACAATATCTTTTAGAGAAGCACTATGTAATAGAAACATTAATGTGAGCCACTTCTATAATTTTACATTCTACATAGCCCCATTAAAAAATAATAGTTATAGGGGCTCCTGGGGGGCTCGGTCAGTTAGGTGTTCGACTTCGGCTCAGGTCATGATCTGATGACAGTTTGTGAATTTGGGCCCGTGTTGGGCTCTGTACTGACAGCTCAGAGCCTGGAGCCTGCTTCAGATTCTGGGTCTCCCTCTCTCTCTGCCCCTCCCCTGCTCATGCTCTGTCTCTCTCTCTCTCTCAAAAATAAATAAACATTAAAAAATTTTGAAAATAATAGTTATAATAACTGTAATTCAAAGACTTTATTTAATCCAATATATCCAAAATGTTATCATTTCATTGTATAATCAACATAAAAATTAGTAATGAGGGATTTTACGTTCTTTTGTTTGTACCAAATCTTAAATACCTGGTGATTCATTTATACTCACGGCACATCGCAATTTGGAGTAGCCATAATTCCAGTGCTAACAGTTACATGTGGCTAATGTCTACCACTTTGGATCTTGCACCTTTAGAGCAAGCTGAATCTGTTCCTTTAAAGACCAAAACATCTCTCCCATTAATTGGGGTGTGTGTGTGTGTGTGGATCATTAGAGTAGCAGGTGGTCCTATTGGTCTCTCTTCCCCCAGGGAATGTGTGAAGAAGGAGTCTGTTTCTGGCCAAAGCAAATCACATGAACCCATCCAAGGTCCTGCTGATAATACATTCATAGAGTTTCACACCCCAGCACACAAACAGGCCCCAGCTAAATAGGCTTTTACAAATACCTTCAGATCTGTAACCACCCCTCCCTAAAACTGGCTTCACAAAGACAATACCTCTGCATCCCAAACACTCCCTTTTAAATGAGCACCCAAAGCCCCCACTTTCTCTAGCTCCCTGACAGAGATACAGTTCTGAATAATTTACTCATTCTTTACAGATTTTCTGAGCACCACTGTAGGCTGGGTACCTTGCTAGATGAATAAGATATAGCTCCTGGCCTCAAAGCTGTCAATGGGGGAACACAAGTAATATTAGGACCAGCCTTTCTCTGATCTTTTTTTTAGAATTCCAATTGGAATTAACATGACTGTGTCCCAGAATGGGAACGTCCATGACCACCCAGCCTGCAAGCTGGCTTCTGCTCTTGGTTCTGGTTTCATTTGTTAATTTGCTATATACTCTTTCCCCTCTGGGGTACCCAAATTAGTTGCCCTGAACTACCTCCACAGCATATTTTAAGGCCACAGTCTGTGTAGGTTCCCAGGGCCACCCAGGTAACCTGGAGAAAGGAAGCTTATCTAGCTGTGCCTCTGACCCAGGCCCTTTTCCTTCACAAGGGCCACCCTTGTGTTCTAGGTGCTAGAGATCAGAGATCCAGACAGCTGTGGACTGGCTTCTGTAGGACAATGAAAATAACGAAGAGTTCTGCTTGCCTCAAATTTCTTTTCCTGTCCAGAAAGACCAACCAGCAGACTCATGAAAGTTTTCATCAAAGAAGCAGCCAAATGAATGCCAGTAGTACTGACTTATGAAGACAGGCATTAGATGTAAACACAATCAAGTACACTGAGTCTCAACAGCCAACAGGTTGATTGTCTAAATTATTTCTCATCAACCAGTTCTCATGACTACGTGTGGAAACCAAAACCAAGAGTCTTAGAACTCAAAATACCCATCAGAAGGCATTTAGTAATCACCCTCAACACCATCAGACTATGTGGCTTCTAGGAGTTCAGTTTTGAAGGTGGCAAGCAGAGGTGTTGAGGTGGCTATTGACCGTATGGTTCTGGAGTTCAGGAATGATAATTGGGCTAGAAATAGAAATTAATGAGTCATCAGCATATAGATGATATTTAGAGCCAGAAAGCTACATAAGATGATCAAGGGATTGAGAGAAGATAGAAAAGATAAGAGATCCAAGTACTGGGTATTGGAGCTGGGGAGATATGAGGACAACAGCAAAGGATTCTGAGGTGGTGTCAACTACAAAGCAAGAGAGAAGCTAGAAGAGTGCAGTGTTGAAGACTCAAGGAAAGAGGAGAAGGATAAAGAAGACAGAGGGGTACACTGAGTATATAGGCTACACTTCAGTGCTGTAGCAAATGGGGACTAAGAATTGCTTGTTGGTGGGCCCCTGGGTGGCTCAGTCAGTTGGGCGTCCGACTTCGGCTCAGGTCACGATCTCACAGTCCGTGAGTTCGAGCCCCGCGTCGGGCTCTGTGCTGACAGCTCAGAGCTTGGAGCCTGTTTCGGATTCTGTGTCTCCCTCCTCTCTGACCCTCCCCCGTTCATACTCTGTCTCTCTCTGTCTCAAAGATAAATAAACGTTAAAAAAAAATTAAAAAAAAAAAAGAATTGCTCGTTGGTTTTAGCAACATGGAAGCCATCAGTAATCCTTTTCTTTTTTAAATGTTTTTATTTATTTTTGAAGGAGAGAGAGACAGCATGAGCAGGGGAGGAGCAGAGAGACAGGGAGACACAGACTCTGAAGCAGGCTCCAGGCTCTGAGCTGTCAGCCCAGAGCCCAACGCGGGACTTGAACTCACGAACCATGAGATCATGACCTGAGCTGAAGTGGGACGCTCAACCGACTGAGCCACCTAGGCTCCCCAAGCCATCAGTAATCTTAATGAGAACAATACTTTTGGATTGTTGGGTACAAAATCTTTATTATTGTGGATTGGAGATTGGAGGATAGCAATTGGATACACCAAGAGCAGAGAGCCTTTCAGAGTTTTTGCCATAAAAAGGGCCCAAAGATGAGGCAATAGCTAGAGACGCTCAAGAGAGTCTGTGTTGTATTAAGGATGTGAGAAATTACAGCATGTTTACATGATGATGGACATGGTCTACACAGGAGGGGAAATTTTAATAATTTCCAAGAGAGAAGGATAATTTCAGGAACTATGTCCTTGAATAGAGAAGAAGGAATCCCATGCAAAAGCTGAGATTCTGGACTGAAAGGAGCAGAGATTGCTTATGCATAGCAAAAGAAGGGAAGGCAGAACTTTCTGGTGTTAAAAATCCAGAAACAGCAAAATTGGAACCACCAGGTCAATAACATAGTATTTAGATAGAGTTTAGTGTGCATAGAAGAACAGTTCAAAAATGAGGTGCTGTTAAATTCAAAACTGACATGAGGGGCACCTGGGTGGCTCAGTGGGTTGAGCTTCCGACTTCAGCTCAGGTCATGATCTCGCGGTCTGTGACTTCGAGCCTCGCGTCGGGCTCCGGGCTGACAGCTCGGAGCCTGGAGCCTGCTTCAGATTCCGTGTCTTCCTCTCTCTCTGACCCTCCCTCATTCATGCTCTGTCTCTCTCTGTCTCAAAAATAAATAAACATTAAAAAAAAAACTGACATGAAACTCAGGACCAAGACATTATGGATTGTCTGATAAAGAGAAAACAGGGAGTTGTTTAACTTTTATGATGATCAGTTATTACAAAGGGGTTTCCAGGTGGCCAGGAATTGGTTAAAAGTGAGGGTCTGATACCATTTTAGAAAAATGACTCCGGTTTCTCTACAGGGTATCTTATAAAGTGAAAATGAGGAAGTAGTTGTTTAACCTTGACAATGATTGGTTATTATAATTGAGGTTTCTGATCAGCAAGGGGTTCATTAGAGTAAGAGTACCTCAAACCATTTTAGGAAGATGACCAAGTTTCTTTTACGACGATCAGGGGCGTTTACAAGAAATAACCTAAGTTTCGCTTATGTTCATAAGCTAGGTTTAATTTTGCTTACGTGGCTTAAATGGTTTTGTCTCCTGAAGAAATTTTCAAGACTGGTCTCCATTTTGCATTTGATTTTTGTTAACATAATTTATGTCAAGTTGGCTAACATACAGTGTATACAGTGTGGTCTTGGTTTTGGGGGTAGATTCCTGTGATTCATTGCTTGCATATAACACCCAGTGCTCATCCCAACAAGTGCCCTCCTCAATTGTCCATCATCCTTTTCCCCTCTCCCCTGCCTCTCCCCCGTTCACTCTCAGTTTGTTCTCTGTATTTAAGAGTCTCTTATGGTTTGCCTCCCTCTCTGTTTGAAACTATTTTTCCCCTTCCCTTCCCCCATGGTCTTCTGTTAGGTTTCTCAAGTCCCACATATGAGTGAAAACATATGATATCTGTCTTTCTCTGACTGACTTATTTCACTTAGCATAATACCCTCCAGTTCCACCCATGTTGTTGCAAATGGCAGGATTTCATTCTTTCTCATTGCCAAGTAGTATTCTATTAAATATATAAACCACATCTTCTTTTAACACTGGGCACAGACGTAGGTAGGTGAATGGGCTTCTCTTCTGATGGCTTCTATCTTCCCCGTGAAATAGCAAACCAAGATCATGAACTGGTAGTAAATATGGGGAAGGTTTGAGGAGAGAGAAAGTAGAAATTAGCCAAATGTGAAAGTGTGAGCAGACCTGAGATACGCAGTAGAATTGTCCACTGGAAGTTAGTGGTGGTGAATTCAAGGCAAGAATAGTCAATGTGGTGTGCATATTTCTCTGGTCCCATTCAGCTCTGATGGTGCAGTTTCACGGCAAGAGGACAGCTGGACTTGATCAGAGTTGGACTTTTGAGGGAGAACCCAGCAAGGGGAGCATGTATGTGAGAATGTAAATATAATGATGGGCCACAGAACTAAAGATGGGTAAGGAAGGAGTGTGGCCACTGAGTGGGAGAAGGACAGCGAGAAAGTGGTAGGCTCAGTGCACTTGGAGGTAGCAAGCAAGGATGAGTTGTTAGGTTTGGGGAACAGAGAGAGGGAACAGACTAGATGTGATGTGCAGAGTATAGAAGCGAGATGACTGGAATGGAAGGACTGGTAATGGCAGCCAAGGTTATGACTTGAGAGGATGGTTGGGTGGAAGGCAAGATGAACTGGAAGGAGGAAGTCAAGGAGCAGGTAGGCTAAGATAAGAAAGTATCACCTACCAAGAATTTCGGCAGGAATATTGGCAAGGGTGACAGCCAGCCAGGAGGGAAAGTCTTCAAAAAATGGGGGTTGGGGGGGGGTGGGATGACTCTGGGGTTGGCAAATGACTGTGACATGATGGGCAAGGATGACCTGACATCAATGCCAAGACTTTAGGGAGACAACAAGGCATAACAGCAAAGAGTAGAGACTGGAGTTAGCCTGCTCGGGTTTGCACCCCAGCTCTGACATTGATTCACCGTGTGACTTTCCATGTCACATAATCTCTCTGAGCTTCCGTTTCCCGGTCTGTAAACTGAGGACTGGGTGAGTGCATAACAGTCCCAGTCCATGGAGAGGGCCACTCAAACGGCTGGTATTGTTACTGCAAGGAAGACTAGGATATGGAAACTGAGGCACAGAGCAGTACTTTAATAAGCTGTATAAGGTCATTCAGCCAGTAAGCTGTTTTGGGACCGAACACACAGCTCTGTCCACGTCCAGACCACTCTGAACCACCAGACCACACTACTCAGAATGGTAATGAAAAATAATAGTTACAGTCACAGCATGGCTAACACACGTGACATGCCCCCCCCCCCAACGCCAACTATGAGATAAGAGAGTCCTTTGCCTCCTTCTCTCCTTGGTGGTCTGCTACCCTCCCTACTCTGCACACCTTGCCCTTAAGGCCTTGGTGGTCTCCAGAAAACATCTGACATTTACTTGTGCTGAGACATGAAGTCCTTGAAATAAGATGCCTCCCTCGCTCCTGCAGACCCTGGCTTTGGATCAAAAGGAATCAGGTGCAAAGAATGGGTTTCCTTGTTGAGAAAGGGGTCCTACTGGGGACACAGCCAGGCTTTCTGGGATCCCCTAAAATCCCTGTCCTGTCTTTCCTCAGCGGCTTCCTCTCGTGACCGACACTGTCTTTGTTGAGCAATCTCTAGCAGACCGATGTGAGTGAGGCCCCCTTACCCCTGGGGTAGCTGGCAATAATAGCAGGCAGTGGCCCTGGGAAGGCCAACAAGTGGGGGTCAGCCATCAGAACTGATGTCCAGGGGCACCTGCGTGGCTCAGTTAGTTAAGCATCTGACTTCGGCTCAGGTCATGACCTCACGGTCCATGGGTTTGAGCCCTACATGGGGCTCCCTGGAGCCTGCTTCAGATTCTGTGTCTCCCTCTCTTTCTGTCCCTCCCCTGTTCGTGCTCTGTTTCTCTCTCAAAAATAAACATTTTCGGGGCACCTGGGTGGCTCAGTCGGTTGAGCGTCTGACTTCGGCTCATGTCATGATCTCAACCGTCTGTGGGTTCGAGCCCCGCATCAGGCTCTGTGCTGACAGCTCGGAGCCTGGAGCCTGCTTCGGATTCTGTGTCTCCCTCTCTCTCTTCCCCTCCCCCACTCAAGCTCTGTCTCTGTCTCAAAACTAAATAAACATTGAGAACAAACTGAGGGTTGATGGGGGGTGGGAGAGAGGGGAGGGTGGGTGATGGATACTGAGGAGGGCGCCTGTTGGGATGAGCACTGGGTGTTGTATGGAAACCAATTTGACAATAAATTTCATATTTAAAATAAATAAATAAATAAACATTAAACATTTTAATGTTAAATAAATAAACATTTTTTAAAAATTAAAAAATAAAAGAACTGAAGTCCAGCACCCTCATAGGAAATCACTTGGACCAGAGATGTGAAGACACTAGCCTGGGGTCACACAGCTGCTTGCTGATAGAACAAGGGCTGGACCAAAGTCATCTGATGCCCAGTCTTTGTCTCGTTCCACAGCCCCACACTCAGGGACAAACTCAGGAACGGACAGGCTGACAAGGGATTGGGGGTGCCATTACCCACATTTAAAACACCTGTTTTATGAAGTTGTGGAGATGAGCCTTCCTCCTCACTTTGGCACACGGAGAGTTTTCTCATGGCGCCATATGTTGTGAGGACCAAGTATAGATCTCTATGACAAATCCGCACACCTATTGGAGACTTTAAAGGAAATAATCAAAAAGCCAGAGTTCAAGGCAAAGGAGTTAAACAGTCCTCCATTCTGCAGCAGACCCAGACCATCCATCCAGGCTGGGAGCGGGCTGTGACGCCAGTTTCTCAGGCCACGCTCCCAGGTGGATGTGGCTGGGAAAGGGAGAGAGGGAGAGACAATAGAGACAGAAGAATGTGATAGAGGAGAAGGGAGGTGGAGGGGGAGAGAGAAGATGGAGAGGAAAGAGGAGGAGGGGGAGAGGGGAGGAGGGGGAGGGGAGCAGTGGGAGGGGAGGATGGAGACATCACGATGGCAAGCACATACCATATCACGCTTACTATGTGCCAGGCTCTCCGCTCTCCACAGCCTTTGGAGCAGCTGTTATTATTACCCCCACTTGATAGACGTGGAAACTGAGGCACAGAGAAGTAAGGAGAATGAAAACAAATCAGATCCCAGCCTGGGAAGGAAGAGGAAGCTTTGTCGGTCACTGTCACAGCCCCTCCCCCCTTGCTGATGCTGACTGCAATGTACAACCAGGATCAAGTTCCCACTCTTAACAAAAAGTTTTCCCTTCACCTTGTCCACAACATGCTACTGCTTCTAGAATGGTTTCCTTTTGCCCTCAAGTTACTTGAAAGAGAAACATAGACTCTCTAGTCCCTGACCCTCACACTTCAGACTTCTTAAAAGTGGCTCCAACTGAACTAATGGTTGTACCCAGGGTTCCCTCCTCTCCAGCCTCTCTCCCTCTTTCTCTCCTTGAGCTGTCGCTGACCGCTGCCCTGCATCCCTGCTGACATTGGCATGACCTCCACCTACCTCATCAGCCATGTGCAGGTCCCTCTACCTCTCTGGAATTCTTCCTGGGTCACCTCGCCTATGGGTTACTCTTAAATTAGCCATTCCCAAAAATCCCAAGAAGGCTTTTGCACACAAACCCCATGGCCCAGGCCCATGGTTTGCAGCTGTGTGGTGAGACATCACAATCACTTCAATCCCAGTGCTAAAAGTCGAAGTAATGGGTCTGGGATTCTGCCCAGCATCGGCACGTTTTCTCAAGTCCCACTCCCCCACCCCCGCCAGGCAATTCTGCTGTGTGGCTGGGGTGGCAATGCACTGATGTAGGGCACTGAGTGTGTTTTGGGGGAGGGGGATCAGGGGACACACTCAGGTGAGACAAAAGGGCAGAGGAAGCCCCCACAGGAAGGGAGAGGGGGCTAGCAAAACTTTCCCCCATGCAAAGGGCATGCCTGGTATCTGTCCTGCTTCTGGTTTCTTCAGCCACTTCTAAACTTTTTCACTTCTAAATCTTCCCCCCACATCCAAAAAATCCGATCTCCCTCCCAAGCTGAAAACGGTCTGCTAAAAAGGAAAAATAAGTACAATAGACCAATTTCTCCTTATTAAGACAGCTCCATAAGAATTGTTTTATTGCTTTATTTGGAACTTGATTTTTTTCTTATGAGATCAGGCAAAAATGAGCATTGGTATTCCGTGCATCTACAGAGGTGACCCTTGGTATTCAAGAAAAAATAACATAAAGCAATAGACTGTTCACATTAAGATCATGTTCAGTGTTATTTTTCCCCTAACACTGTTTTCATGATTCAGATAATTAAATGGGAGCATTAGAAGGTCCCTTCAAGGCCATTTGGTTCAGCCCCCCTTCCCATGAGGAATCAGGGAGGCTTCTTTCAAGGGGCATGATCTTACCATCAAACCAACCTAAGTTTCAATCCCAGCTTGGCCACTTTCTAATACAGGTTCCTCGGTTTACTTGTCCATAAAAAAGGGGTCACGATACCCACCTCCACAATACCACAGAGCTGTTGCAAAGAATGAATGAGTCAACAATAAATGTTAGTCCTCTCAGTTGAATTCTGAATGTTGAGTGCCATATCTGACCCTCTAACCATGACCACACACAAAAGCATTTTGACACAATCAGTTTCTGTCACTAGACCTTACGATGCTCTGAGGCATCAGTCTCATTTGTAGGCAGACCACGGGGCCACCAAGGCAAAAGCCCCTTTTTGTCAAATATCTTCTCCCAGCAGTTTGCAAAGTGCCAGGAAGCACGTCATTATTGAGATGCCTTGGTTGGAAAGCAGTGTGGTAAAAGGGGATCCACACTAGGAGTCAAAATAATTAAGCTGACCCCATTTCTGCAAATTTCTCCCTGTGTGACCTTGGGTAAGCAGCTTAGCCACTCTGAGGCTCAGTTTTCTCTTCTAAAGGTGAGGATGATAAAACTTGCTCTTCCCACTTACATATTTGGGGGGGGGCGGGTGTCAAATGAAATTGTTTCAGGCAGTAGCTCTAAATCAGGCAGGCGGAGTCATGGGGAAGTTCACCTTAAATCTCCATTTATATTTTTCAATGACACCTCAAACCCAACATGATTAATACCGAATTCATGCCCATCCCAAATCTGCTCCTTCTCTATGGTTCTCTGCATCATCAAATGGCAACACTATCCACACATAGGGTTGCTCAGGCTGGAAACCCAGGAATCATTAGCTGCTTTCGCCTGCCCATTCTCATCTAACTCGTCACCCAAAATAACCGATAGACTCCATCCACTTGTCTCTACCTCCACCCTAGTCCCAGCCAATATCAGCTATTTCTTTGATCACGGCCTTGTAACTGGATTACCTTTCCCCACTATTGGCTCTCCATTGACTTTTCCTGATATTTCTCTCTCTGTCTCTCTCTGTCTCTCTGTCTCTGTCTCTCTCTCTCATACACACACACACACACACACACACACACACGTTAAGGCTGCTAAAAAAAAAAAAAAAACCTCCAAATGCTTTTGAGATAAAGACTAAAATCCTCAACACAGTCTGGCCCTTAGTCTGACTCTCCAATTTCACTTGTTACCATTCTCCCTATCCTCAGCATTGGCCAACTGGCTCAGGGTTCATTTAGTTCCTTGAAACCAACATGCCACAGGGCCTTTGCATATGCCTTCTCTTTTTCCTTGGACCTCTCCCACTCTCTTCCCCCTGAGTAACTCCTACTCTTCCTGAAGATTTTTAGCTCTAGCACTGAATCACCACATCCTCAGGGAGTTGTGTCCTGGCTTCCCTGACTAAGCCAGTCCTCCCATTATTCCGCCTATGCCCCCACCTCCTCTTCTCCATGGCATATGTCATGCTGGTAGTTTTATATTTTCATGTAAAAGAAGACATTCCATCTGATTTGTTGCTGACTATTATATTCATAACATAAAACATGGTACCTAGCACATAGTAGGAATTTTATAAATATTTGTTGAATGAACGAATGTGGTTTGCAAAGGCAAATCTGAAGCCAACTCTTAAAAAACAACAACAACAAAACCCTCAGGTTCATTTTTAAGTTGCTAAGGGATTTTGAATCACTCCAGTGCCAAGACTAGCTTTTGGCCTGATGGAACATCTTTATGCTACACTGTCTGAGATGCTCTCCCACCTCTCTGAGCACTTAGGCAAACACGCCAGGTACCAACAGAGATTCCCAAACAATCTGCCTTCCCCAGCACTGAATTCTGTTTTCCTTGGATACCTCCCCACTGCTGACAAATTTTCCAGAAGCTCTTCCCTCTGGGTTAGGAGATCCTTTTTTTTGCTCCCAGGCTGTTTAAAGCCAGCTTCAAGCCAGGAAGAACACTCCACTGCAGCTACCAGGCTGGCCCTACCGAGGGATTCATTTCAGGAGACTCTCCTGAAAATTATCTGGCTGACCTCTGCTCTTCCTGGCTGTGAAATACACAACCAGCAACACAGCAGGGCAGGAGGTGAGGAGCTGATCTTTCCATCCCTGTGAGGTGGGGCCTGTGAAGGAAGCCTGGGCATTCTCCTGCACCCTATACCAGAGGGCAGTTCTCAGATACGGCAACTGTGAGTGCCAGGTATATGTGGAGAGAGCTAGAGCTAGAGACAGAGACAAAGAGAGGGACAGAGAGCTTCTGACCCAACGACACTTAACCAGACATGAAAGATGGAATGTGCTATATTTTTTCTTTCTCAAGTCCTCAACGTCGCGCCCAGCAAAAATTGGTTACCCATTCTGTGGTATGTGTTCTCAAAGTTCTTCTTTGTATGAAAAGAAATGTGAGAGAGAGAGAGAGAAGGAAACAGACAGAGGGGAGGAGGGGAGGGGAGGGAGGGAGAAGTTAAGGAAGCAAGCAGAGGGATGGGAAGGGAGGTGGTAGAAAGAAGACACAAAGAGAAAGAGGCAATTATGGAGAAGAGAAGCTCATTGAGGGGGATTTTTTTTTAGTAAATTCCAACCCAAGGAAGCTGTGCATATGGGCTCCCCGTTTTCTCCTCCTGAAGCCTGAAGGCAAACCAAGATGCCGTGTCAATTACAGGAAAAATCAATGAAGATACTGTTCAGGAGTCCTTTTCGCCATTCCGTGCGGATGGTATCCTTCACTTTCTAGCACTGATTCATTTACTTCCAGCCTCTCTGGGGGCTGCTGACATATTGCTATCTCTGAAGAATCGGAAGCAAAATCACCTTTGTTTCTTACTGCAACTTTTCCTTCGTACAGTCTGTTTCAGGAGCAGCCACGTGACCTCACCAGCGGTATAGGACTGAAGGGCAGACCTCACTGGGCCAGGCCTCCCTGGGTGCCTCCTTCCACCAGCCCGGCATCTGCTCGAAGGAGCCCAGGGCCTCATAAGGCCTCCAGCATGGAAGCCGAGAACCTCTCATATTTTTACACCTGGTTTCCTTCACTGTTTCTGTCCTCAAATACATTAAAACCTGCTCTAGTGCCAGTAACTTCCCAGCTCAATAGCATTGTGGAGGCAGCCTTCTCAGACAAGGTTACCCCGAGGCAGCGGCATTGCGGTAGGAGAAGTAAGTGAAGGCGTTAGGACACATGACAAACATCCCTGGAGCAGACTGGCCTTGGAAACGAGGCATGCAGCCCCTTGCGTGGCTGAAATCCCACCATGACAGAATCATTCATTTGAGCTAAGTAATGCCTTTATCCTCTGAGCACATTCTAGATTTTCAACCCAGAAGCGAGGCCAAACCTTCAGTCCCCAGACCAGTTTCCTATTGCTGCTGTAACAAATAATCAAAAACTTTTGGCTTAGAACAACATAAACTTATTTTCTCCCAGATCTACAGGCCAAAAGTCTAAGATAAGTCAGTGGGGCTGCATTCTTTCTGGAGGCTCCAGGAAAGGATTTTTTTTGTCCCTCAATTTTTCCACTTTCTAGAGACTGCCTGCATTCCTTGACTCATGACTGTCTTCCTCCGTTTTGAAAGCTGCAGCAAAGCATCTTCCAATCTCTGTCTCTCTTTCTGTCTGTCTGTCTGTCTGTCTCTCTCTGCATTCATCATCACATCACCTTTTCTGACTCTGCTTTCTTTGTCACCCTCCTATTCTGCCTTTGATCCTCCAACCCCTCTTACAAAAACCCTTTGGTTCTATTGGGCCCACCCCATTCATACAGGCTAATCTTCAAAAATGCGTTAAATAATCATATCTGCTAAGTTCTTTTCACCATATAAGGGAGCACATTCATAGGTTTTAGGATTTAGGACATGTGGGGGAAGGCATCATTCTATCTATCTACCACACTCCCCAATGGTTAATATGAGTGAATGATGCAATCATATTTCTTCCCAGCTAGTGACAGGGCAGATGAATGGAGAGACACAAGAGTGGGGTAAGAGAGGAATGTTGGGTACTAACAGGGGGTAACAGTGCAGAATTGAGACATAGAAGTAACACAGTATTGATTTCAGTGACTTTCCCCCTGATTTTGTGTGACTAAATTCAAGAAAAAAAGCAGTCAGTGGAACAGACGCCACTCCCCCCAGATAATTCAGAAAAACAGATTAAACAAAATTTGGTATTTTTCTACAACGGAATAGTACTCTGCCAGAAAAAAGTAATGAGCTATTGGTACGTACAACGACATGGTTGAATCACAAAAATATTTTGAGTGCAAGAGACCAGGCACAAAACTGTATTCTACATGATTGCATTTATAAGAAGTTCAAGAGCAGGAAAACTAATACAGGATGGAAAAAGTCAGAAAAAATGTCTATGAGAGGTGGGAATTGACCGGAAGGGGGCATAAAGGAATGTTCCTAGTGATGGAAACGTTCTAAATCTTAACTGGGGTTGTAGATACACAGGTGCATATGTTTCCCAAATTGTATGCTTAAGGTCTTTGCATTTCTCCGTATATAAATTTTACCTCAATTGCAAAATAAAAAAATAAAAACTATAAAAGATGGATCAGAAGATTAAAGCATACATGTAATCAGACTTCTTAGAAGAGAACTGAGGAACTGATATCAAGGCAACATTCAAAGAGAAAATAGCTAAGAATTGATGAGAGATAATGAACCCTCAGATTGGAAGTGTACAAGTGCCAAGCAGAGTAAAAAAAAGATACATCCCCACTTAGACACAGCATAATGAAACTGCAGAATATTAAAGATAAAATCATCAAAGCTACCAGAGAGAAATAGAGAGATTACCCACAAAAATATATTCATTAAATATGCTCATTTAACCTACCTTGCTCTTTCAACACAACAATGGATGCCAGAACACAACAGAATATCTTCAAAATGCTGAAGGAAAATGCAATAAAAACTATACAGTCTGCTAAATGATCATTAAAGAGTAAAGATGAAATAAAGACATTTTAAATACACAAAAGCTAATAGACTTTTTTTAACTATCCACACGACCTCTTTGTATAAACTACCAACAGGTGTTCTGCAGCAAAAAGAAAAGTCAAAGTAGAGGTATGGTGTGAGCCACCCAATGAACCCAGTAATTGTAAAACACACTGGCAGCTTTTCATTAACTAGTAACTACAGTCGGTTGAAAAGACTCACTTTTATTTTGAAAGGTAAAATAATATAAAAGAAATATAATGAATGTTCACTGTAGAAGATTTAAAAAATACAGAAATTTATAAAGAACATATAAAAATCACCTATTGTCCAGCACCCAGAGATTGACTGCATTGCTATTTCTGTTGACCCTGTAATCACCACTGAGGCACAGTGCCAGTGCATATTCTGTGCAGGAAATTTTTAATTATATACATTGTTATATTGGGTGGTATTTCCACAATGAATACAACCAAAATCTTCTGATTTGCCTTAGAAGTCTACTATTTTCTATAATGTTACTATAAAGATCCTTGTGGAGATATATATATATATCCATTTTATAAGTCACTATTTTGCTAGGATAAATCTCTAGCAAAGACTGTTCTAGAAAATTCTGAACCATCATGACCTGGTCTTGTTGGAGCTGATATAGACCTTTCAGTTCCCCTCAAACAAACGACATTGAGGGGTGCAACATGTTACTTCAACAACGTTACCAAGAATATATAATGGAAAAGAATAGTCTCTTCAACAAATGGTGTTGAGAAAACTGGATATCCACATGCAAAAGAATGAAACTGGGCCCTTATCTTACACATAAAAATAAACTGAAAATGGATTAAAGACAGACCTAAGACCTGAAACTATAGAACTCCCAGAGGAAAACAGGGGGAAAGCTTCATGCACAGGTCTTGACAATGAGTTCATGGATATGACATGAAAAGCACAGCTGCCAAAAGCAAAAATAGACAAGTGGGATGATATCGAACCAGAAAAGCTTCTGCACAGCAAAGGAAACAACTGACAGAGTGAATGGGAGAAAATACTTGTAAACCATGTATTACCCATCTGATAAAGGATTAATTTTCAAAATATATAAAGAACTCCTACAGCATAATGGCCCAAAACAAACAATATTAATAACTCAACTAAAAAAATGGCTAAGGACTTGAATGGACATTTTTCCAAGGAAAACATACAAATGGCCAACAGATACACGAAAAGATGTCCAGCGTCACAAACTGTAACAGAAACGCAAATCAAAACCACACTGAGATATCATCTCACATCTTTCTGGATGTGATTATTTAAAAAAATAAAAAAGATAACAAGTGTTATTGAGGATGTGGAGAAAGTGGAGCCCTTGCACACTGTTGGTGGGAGTGAAAAATGGTGTAGCTATGAAAAGCAGTATGGAGGTTCCTCAAAAAATTAAAAGTAGAATTTCCAGATGATCCAGCAATCCTGCTTCTAGGTGTACGTCCAGAAGAATTGGAATCAGGATCACAAGGAGATAGATCTGTGCTCTCATGTTCATGGAAGCATATTCCCAAAGGCCAAGATGTGGAAACAACCCAAACGCCCATCAGCAGATGAAAACATGAAGATAATGTGGTGTATACATACAACGGAATATTATCCAGCCTTTTGAAAGAAAGAAATCCTACAATATGCGACAACATGGGTGAACTTTGAGGACATTATGCTAAGTGAAATAAACCAGTCACAAAGGAACAAATATTACATGATTCCACTTGTACGAGTGGAATTAGTCAAACCCATAGGAACAAAGAATAGAATGGTGGAGGGAGAAATAGGGAGTTACTAGTCAATGAGTATACAGTTTCAGCTATGCAAATGAGTAAGATCTAGAGATCTAACTGTACACAATTGTGCTGGAGATAACAATATTGCTTTTATACACTTAAAACTTTGTTATGAGGGTAGATCTCATATTAAGTGTTCTTATAATACAATTTAAAATTTATTTCATTTAAAAAAAAAGATGTTATTTTTAATGTTGATTTTTGAGAGCGAGAGAGAGAGAGAGAGACAAAGCGTGAGCAGGGGAGGGGCAGAGAGAGAAGACACAGAATCCGAGGCAGGCTCCAGGCTCTGAGCTGTTGGCACAGAGCCCAACGCAAGGCTGGAACTTGTGAACCACGAGGTCATGACCTGAGCTAAAGTCCCACGCTTAACCAACTTAGCTGCCCAGGCACCCCCCAAAAAGATGTCATTTTGAATCAACCTCTGCCACTAAGCAGCCAGTTGCTTCCCTGGGCTCCCAGATTCTCCTAAGTCACAGGAGAGTTAGGCAGAGGATTTATCAGGTCCTCCCTGCTCTAACATCCAGTGATTCTTCACCAGACAGGCAGATGCCCTTCTACTCAAACTCCCAATGAGCAGGCCTGACCCAATCCAAAAAGAACTCTCCCTTCCCCCCAGAAAAGGCCCTGGCTCTAACACAGTGGAAATTTCTCTCTAATTCCAGCTCCCTGGGCAAGTGACACTGAGAAGCGAGAGCTTCTTGCAGAGAGAGGTGATTCCCCCCCTGGGTGGGATTGGATTTCCCCAGTGAAGACTGACCAGGGTGCTGTGCAGCAGGCCGGGTCAACTTCTTTTGTGCTCACTCCCTGGGGCCAAGGGTGTCCTGCCTCCTCTACCTCTGGCCCTTCACACCCAACAGACCCACTGACGAATATTTTGCTCTCGCGCTTCCCACAAGCAGACGACAGGGAAGGCAAATCCTCTGAAACCTGGGAAGAGGAATAAACAGATCTATAGCAAAAATCTGTTTTCACTTTAAAAATGCATTTGCTTTTTATTCCATAGTCTTTCTATATGTATTTTACTGTAAAAACCGTTCCCCCATTCTTCAAGTAAAACTGATACAGCAAGAAAATACATTACATTCATCCTATGGCTGTGTCCCCCAGCACATGGGACACCCCCACGGAGGGTACACTAGCTGGTTAGAGAAGCAGGGGATCTCTCAGGACTCCTCCTTCCACCCCCCACCCTCAGTGCCTACTCGGCACCTGCTTCTAGTTCTCAGTTCGAGGGCCCCTCCACTTGTCACTGCTGGATTCATACTTGACCCTCAGGGTCTGTAGCCTTGGCAGTTCCTTCAACCCAGAGACCCCTCGTTGTTTTACAGGAGGACGCCGTGTTACAGTCCTTAGACCCACAGCACCCTACTTCCAAGCACCAGGAAGAAAGGGTGGCCATTCTAACACTACATGCCAAAATTCAGTGTCCTGGGGGACTGTGTCAGATCAGGCCCCCCTGGCCAAACCCCTGTCGCCCACATCTGTATCTAGGTAAGTCTAGCCAAAGACAATTCCTAGGGCAGCTGAAAAGAAGAAAAGTGGGGTGGGGTAGGGGAGAAGGTTGAGCAGATCAACCCAAGAATAAATTAAAAACTGAAATGTAGGCAGTCAGCCCCAACGATGGGGGTTGTCTCTACAGGGGCACCAAGGTGTGTGGCTTGGGTGGGGAGAGTTGCGACCACACGCCTAATGTCTCACCCAACCAAGAGCAGCCTCCCCCACTAGGGAGGAGCAAACCCAGCTCTTCAGGCCCTTGGGGATACACCAACTATTGGGACAATTTGCAAAAACACTTGCTCAAATCACTGGTGCCTTAGAGTAATTGTTTCCTTTCCCCGCTACTCCAGGACTGGCAGCCTGGAATTTTCCATGAGAAACCACTGGTGGTACCAGCCAGGAATTTCTAGAAATCGATGGTCTCCAAAGTTTTTTTTGACCACTCATCTCTCTAAGTAAGAAATTTTAGGTGTGTTCCCAATATACGTACATTTAAAACTATAAATTTACATTTATAATAAATGTATTTATTTATTATAAATAAATGTACATTTATAATTTATAAATTATATACAACTGTACTTGTATATTAGGACAATTATAAAGCATACACAGAAATAGGCATTTTTGAAGAATGAGTCGAAAATTAGATTATGCAAATAAATCTAATGTTTCTCTCTCTACTCCATCCAGCCAATCATCAGGTATAACCCTCTTTGAAGGCCATGGCTGTAAGCATCCTCCCTGTCTGTTACTCTTTTGTTCCTTAAACTTTCTGGAGGTGTCGTGTCTCTGCTCAGCCATTCGTCTCAGATGTGCCAACTTGCTAGAGAACATGAATTTCTTTGTCATGTGGATGAATATGTCTGAGGGTGGGAAGAAGGATCCTCAAACTCGAAGGATCAGTCTTACACATTCTGCAACAATTCAAAGTGCCTAAGTGGCCACTGTGTGCCTGGCACTGTGTTGGGTACTGAGAAGCATACAGGGAAACACAAGGATGAGTTGGGCGTGGAACTTGCTCTCTGGAGCACCCATCTCTGCCACTGGGGATGCACACATCACTCAGATTCAGGGCAGCTGGGTAAGTAAGAGAAATAATGGACCATAGGAATATGACAGGAGAGTTGAAAGATATGTGCTGTGAGCTGGTCTCTGAAGGATTCGGCAGGATATTGCCACGGGGGATAGGACTCCCCGCAAACTTAAGGTAATCAGATGTCTCCAAACTCAAGGTAATCAAATATGCCAGATGGGGCTGCCCTAATGAATATCCTGTCCCAACCTTTATTGGACGCAGGAAACCACAGGAAGAACATGCCTTCTCTTTGAACCCGGCAGGCCTGGACTCCAGTGTTAGCCCTTCTACCAGCTAGCTGTGTGACCCACAGCAAGCCACTCCACTTCCCTGGGCGACAGCTACTTCACCTGTTACATTCAGATACCACAGTTCTCAGTGTTGTTACAGAGTGTAAATAAAACAACAACCCTCAGCATCTACTATATAAGTATGGTAAATATGGGCTCCCTCCAGAGAACAGCACTGGAGAGTGCCCACGGGGATGGAAAAGCTCCCAGTGGCCTCTACTCTCTTCAGGGAGCCCTCTGGATTGACCATTCGTGAATGTGTGTCCCACCTTTCTGACCAATTTGTATTTTCATCCTGGCCCATCTTAAGGCCCACAAGTGTTTCCGTTAAGAGCACAAAATGGAAAAGCAGACTCTCTTGGTTCGAATTCTGCTCTCCCATGTGCCACCTGCAGGCTTGTTAGCCAGCCCCTACTATCTCAGTCTCTTTTTTTTTTATTATTTTTTTAATGTTGTATTTGTTCTTGAGAGAGACAGAGACAGAGCACAAGCGGGGGAGGGGCAGAGCGAGAGAGGGACACAGAATCGGAAGCAGGTCCAGGCTATCAGCTGTCAGCCACAGAGCCCAACATGGGGCTCAGACTCCCAAGCCATGAGATCATGACCTGAGTCAAAGTCGGACACTTTACTGCCTGAGGCACCCAGGCGCCCCTCTCAGTCTCTTTTAAAAAGAGCATGTATGCATTCATTTAGCAAGTATTCATTTTGCACCTACTATGCACCAGACTCTGTTCTGGCATATTCCACAAAGCTGAGATACAGCAATGAACAAAATAGACAGAAAGCCCAGGTCTAGAGGAGAATGTGTTACACGATGAGCCCGGAACATCTCTTTACCCAAGAAAACAAGGCAGCTATCCAAAGTCATTTCAAAAGATCTCAGGAGCCAACTTGAAGAGACTCCTATTGGTGGAGGAAGAGCATCAAAAAAGATAATCAGAGGTCATTGAAATGTATCCCATTTGTAAAAATCCAAGAGTTCATACTGATATTCTTCAAATGATCACATTTTGAGGATGCTGGGTACATTATCCTGAAAGCTGAAAAGAATACAATAAAATAAAGCATTTAAGTCGCCCTTCCTGAATGAGCTGTATCTCAAGGTAATTCAATAGTTTAAGAGAGGATATTTCATGCTCTAGGAATGAATTCTATATTTTGGATAATAAATGGAGAAGAAATGATAGAATAGCACCATCTTGTAACCAACTAACGAATTAATGGATCTGGGTATGATCATCAATGACTTCTCATACCACAAAAAGAGACAACTAGATATTACGTGACTCCTGACACAGTATCACCTCTGAAGAACTCCTGGCAAACAGCAAAACCAACATGAATCTCAAGAAGCTTCCAGATCTACCAGTCTGTAGGAAATACAGGGGACAGAGGAACGTGTTAAATACTACCATGGGTATGCAATCAGCAAGATCCAAGACAAGCCACCCAGTTTCTTCCACAATAATTTCAAAGGCAGAAAAGAGGGAGGGGAATCTAGGAACATAAACACAGTATCAATCAAATGCAATTGATGGATCTTAAAAGTACCGATACAAACTCACTACTGAAAAGTCATCTATGGGTACATAACGGGTACAGTTTCAGTTTGGGATGATGAAAAAAAATCTCTGAGACGGATAGCAGAGATGCTTGTACAACCGTGAGCTGAATGCCACTGGTGTGTGCACTTAAAAATTAGTAAAATAGTCCGTTTTATGTGATATATATTTTATCACAATAAAAAATCATTTGTGAGACTACTGGAGAAATTGGAACACTGACTGGATATTTGATGACATTAAGCAATTGCTATGGTTGTACTTAAAGTGTTCTTGCCTTTTAGAGACACGTATTGAAACATTTGCAGGTTAAATGGTATGGTGGCTATCATTTGCCTTAAATTAATCCAGTGGTGTGTGTGTGTGGGGGGGGGGTATGAATGATACAAGATTCCCCAGGAGTTGATGATTATTATAACTGCATGATGAATATAAGGGATTTATTGTATATTTGAAATGTTCCATAATACAATGTTTTTTAAAAATGCCTTACCACATAGAGTTTACCATTTGTCTGTGGTAAAACAAACAAAGAAATAAGCAAAATATACGTTATAAGGCAATGAGTGCTATGGAGAAAAAAAAATAAGCCAAGATTATTGGAGGAAATGCAAGCTGGAAATATAAATTTGCAAACTTTCATGCTAAATGGAGTAAGTCAGAGAACAACAAATAGTGCACGATTTCATTTATATGTGGAATCGAATAAACAAAACAAACAAAATAAAACTGATAAAGAATGGAGGAGAGGAGTCTGGGGGTAGGTGTAGGGGGTGAAGGAGGTCAGTAGGCACAGATTTCCAGTTATGAGATCAATAAGTCATGGGGCTGTAATGCACAGCATCGTGCATATTTGAAAGGTGCCAAGAGAGTAAATCTTAAAAGTTCTCATCACCAGGAAAAAAGAATTCTGTAATTATGTATGGTGACAGATAGTAACTAGACTTATTCTAGTAATCATTTCTCAATGTATATAAATATCAAATAATTATGCTGTACACCTGAAGCTAATATGATATTATATGCCAACTATACCTCATAAATACATACATACATACCTACATACATACATGAAATACTAAAAATATTTCAGAAATTTTCAGCATATTTAAAGCCAGGAGACTAGTTGAGTTCATCTATGGAATGAGCATAGCTAAAAAATAGTAGTCTGAGTTGTGGGTCCTGGGACCCTTCATGGTTGATGGTTTAGGGAGCTGAGGAGAATCTAGGAAAAAACTGGGTTCTCTGGAAAGGTATAAGCAAAAGCCTGGTTACAGTGGGTTCTGGGGAGAATTGGAGACATGAAGAATAGGCAACTTTTTCAAATATACGATACCATGTTGTTAACTGCATTGTATTGTACACTTAAAAGTTGCTGAGAGTTGATCTGAAGCATTCTCACCCCAAAAATAATTGGGGGTATTAACTACGTTAACTATGTGCGGTGACGGATGTGTTAATTATCTTGATCTTGGTAATCATTCTACAATGCATATGTACATCAAATCACCACATTTTACACTTTAAATTATACAATTACGTTTGTCAATTGTTCTCCGGTAAAGTTTAAAAAAAAGAACAGACAACTCTTTTGAGGAGGTTTTGCTATAAAAGGGAACAGAAACCTGGGGAGGTAGCCGGAGGAGTGTGTAGAGTCAAGAGAAGGATTTTTTTCCAGGGGTGGGAGAGATTAAAGTGTGTTGGTAGGCAGTTGGGAGTGAAATAGCAGACAGCAACGATTCGATGATGCAGGAGAAAAGAATGCCCTTGGGGAGGCAAGGGCAGACAGGGTCTAGTGAGCAAGTACTTCACCCATGGTAACAGGAGGGAGGGTGGATGGTATCACGTTGACACAGAGTCACCAGGTAGTAAGGACATGCAGCTGGCGAAGCTGGGGGAGGAGGTGTGACAGGTATCCATGTGAGTGGAGCAGAAGCATGAAAAGACCCAGGAAATACAGAGGAACTGTCAGGATGATGACTGCACCTCCAACATAAAGTTGTAAGAACTCTTAAGTGGTCTTTAAGAACACCTAAAGCGCTTCGAATAGTGCCTGGCATAATAATAAACACATGATAAATATTAGTTCTTAATTTTTTATTATAAGGCCCCTCTTCCCAAATTCTCTCCATCTTCAAGAATTGCCACTACTCCTAATGTACAAAGTTGACTGAAGCCCCAAGTCGTCTCCATTGGATACTTCTTGGGATGAAGCCTTGGAGAACATCTGCGTTATCTCAAAATCAACAGAGCCATCCCTGCCACAGACGTCTCCCTGCGCAAGCCTGCAGAGGAGTCAGCCCTGGAAGGCATCCCCCTGGCAGCAGGCACAGCAATAGAACGCTGTGTCCCACTGAGAGGAGAGACCATTCAGATCAGGTAGCCCCTTGTTGGTAATTAGAGTCCCGGCTTTGGAATTTCACCAAGACCTGTGGTGTAGCACATGGTACAAGTAAGAGATTAAAAACAGCTACGGGGTTGCAGGCTCCGGGGGTTCTGTGCTGTGACCCTCTACGGTGAGCTGCCAGCATGAGAGTGGGTTAACTGACGAAGATGGAGATGACTCATCCGTGTGCAGACAGGAGCAGGTGGCTGGGGAGACACTGGGTACGAAGGTGGGAAGTACTGAGCCAGGAGTCCTAAGGCTTGGGGTGAAATCTTGGCTCTGCCACATGAACTATGTTACCTTGAACTATTCAGGTTCCTTTTGTGTAAATAGAAGTGGTGATGATGATGATGATGATGATGATGATGATGATGATGATGAAGATAGCTTTACTCCGATTCCAATGAAACACAATCCCTGCCATTCTGAAGTGCATGCTCCAGAAAGAAGAGAGATGGGAAGGAGCAAGACACTCTTATCAGCTGTCTTCTGTTTGCACCTCCAGAGTCACACTCCACTCCACTCCACTCTGCTCCGTGTCCTGGGACATGGACCTAGATCTGAGCTGCATCAATGAGCTTCCTTGCTTTCCAGTGTTAGGTTCAGCTAACCCAAGACCCCACCTGCAGGGACACCTGGGTGGCTAAGTTGGTTGAGCATCAGACTCTTGATTGATCCCAAGGTCAGAGGATCAAGTCCTGCGTCAAGTTCCGTGCTGAGCATCGAGCCTGCTTAAGATCATCTCTCTCTCTCCCTCTGCCCCCCTCCCCCACTCATGGTCTCTCTAAAATAAAGTAAAATAAAATAAAATAAAATAAAATAAAATAAAATAAAATAAAATAGACCCCAGGTGGAGATCAGAGACTGGAAGAAGTGTGAGGTCATGCATCTAGTTGCCACAGGCTGGCTGCATCCTCTTCTAAAGGCCACAGCTCATATAGGCTGTCCCCCTCATCACTTACCCTGTCCAAGTTCTTATTTTCTTGCCCTTCTGGGGGGGGAGTAAGAGCTCCTCACTGTCATTAGTCCCATGATGCTTCATCATCCCTTACTGGCCCCTGTAAGCCCTGCCTACACCCTTATTAAACTTTTTCTTATGCCCATTTTGGTGGTGTCTACTATTTCCTCCAAAGATCTTTCCTGAGTTCTCTTTGCTAGTAAGTACTAGACTCTTTTTTGTTTCCAGACTCTAATTTCATCTCTTAACTGAATGCAGAAATAATTGACAAACACTTGAATCATACTTATTGGGCAGTTAATGCATACCAGGTTTCACTTAGGTTACAAAAAGAAAAAAAAAGTACCACTTCACTGCAAAGGACCTAAAAATCTCACTTAAAAAGTCAAGGCATATGTACATCCAAAAGCACAAAATGTGCGTGTACAAACATGCTTGATGATTCTTTCCCTCCTAACTAGATGGAGAAAGCTGTGTTTCAGTTGCTGAGTCCCTGGGCCACTTGCCCACCCTGGTCCCCTACAAACAAGGTCCCCACCGCACCAGGAGGCATCATAGGGAAACTACAGGATGCAAGTTGTCAGATTTCCTATTGTAGCACATATTCTATCAGAATCTCCAGTTTATTCATCTATATCCCTAACAGGTCGGTGAGCTCTGTGAGGACAGAAATCCTATTCATCTTGTCAACCATTCTCTTCTTATCTGAACCACTGTGGTGGGCTCCTAGCTGTCTTCCCTACTTCAACCCTTGCCCTTCATCCCAATAGCCATTCTTCACATGGCATCAGGAGTGGTTTCCAAAACTGTAAATCTAACCCTACTGCTCCACTGCTTAAGACCTTCCAAGGACTTCCCACTGCAACCAGGATAAAGTCCAACCCCACATGCTACAAGGGCCTATGGGATCTGGAGCCAGCCTCCCTCTCACCATACTCCCACACTAATCTTTCTGTACCTCGCACATGCCAGGTTAAGTCCAACTTTTGGGCCACTGACTTGCTGTCCCCTCTTCCTGCACCATCTGGTTGGCTCCTTGTTCTCCTCTAGGCCTCAGCTCAAAAGTCACATCCTCTCTCACACTTCCTTTTACAGTTTATACATAGCAGCCAGCACCATATGAAATAATTTTGTTCACTTATCATCTGTCACTTCCACAGTATCATGAGAGTGGGACCTTCTCTATCTCATTCACGTCTGGATCCCCAGAGCAGGCAACACTGCTTGGGCACACAGTATGTTCTTGTTAAATATTTAGTGAACAAAGGCATAGTATTCAGGTGAACTCAGAGATGTTTGGGAGGAATATATTAGAAACAGAGAGAAGTTCCTTAAGCGATAGTAAAAGAGAAATAAACAAACTGACTCCTCATGTTGTTTTAGCAAGTAACTGACAAGAGCTGCAGGAAAGAAAGGAAGAGCGGGGTCCCCATGCAGGGAAGGTGTTGGGGACTATATCCCTGGAGACCTTATAAGGCTGGAAAACTGTCCTTCACATAGACTGAGAGGGGGTAGGGAGCCATGCAAAGCCACCTCACTCTTTTATACCCTCTTCCACATTGTCTTCTTTCTCTCCTCCCACCTTTCCTTCATCTCCTCTCATTCGGTACCGAAAAATTGCCCTCATCTAGCGCTATCAGAAAAAAGTCTCTCTTCAAGAGGTCCAGAGTCATTAGACCAGGGGCCAGATCTTATTTTAATAATCAGAATTTAAACAATGTGGTATGGGCACTATGTCAGTTAGGATGCCTTTGGCCATATTAAATCCAAACTCAACTGGTTTAAACATTAAGGAAGATTTATTTTCTTTCATAGCTAGTGGTCATGGTAAAGGGATGCTGTAATATCAGTTAGATCAATTCCTTGTGAAATCCTCAAGGACCCAGTACCTTCTGCCCTTCTACCTTATCATCTACAGTATTAGCTTTGTCCTTAGCCGTCTCCCCTCATGGTCCCAAGATGGCTGCCACCATTCTAAACCTCACAACAATATTCAGGGAAGGAGAGCAACTACTCTTCCTTAGGCATCATTTTAAAATTGAGGTAATAATCTTCCTCAAAAACCCTCCCAGACACTTCCCTTCATGTCTCATTGGCCAGAAGGAGCCCATACTCCCCTTAAAGCAGAATGTGGCAAGAAAACATAATTACCATTTCTGCTCAAGAGCAAAAGATAAGTGTTGGAGAGTTTGCCAACAGAGTCAGTTATAGGTACCCAGTCAGGAGTCTCACTCTGTTCTGAGGTAGTAGGTAGAAGGTACAAAGTTACCCAAATTTCAATGTAATCATCATTGTGAAATTTGGTATGTGAAAAGATGGTTTCGCCCTAAATTTCAAAATAATAGGAAACTATGTAATTGATGAAACCAGAGAGAGCCTAATTCTAATTCTTTTGTGGAGAGTGGGGGATAGTAGGGAATGGAAAGGGAACTGGGATGCTTTCTCAGAGGAGATGCCAATAATTAAGCCAACATATCTTGACATTACTATATACCTGGCCCTATGCTAAGTGCATTGCATAATTAACTAATTTTTATCCCTTGAATAGCCCTCTGACATAGTTACTACTCTTTCCTATTTTAAGATAAAGAAACTGAGGCATGGCGAAATTAAGTAGATTTTCCCAGATCACCAATTTAGCTAACTGATTCCTGGATTCCCTAAGCCCAGGCAGGCCAACCCCAGACCCATTCTTTTATTTATCCCTGGGCTATTCTTCCTCTCTAATCTTGCAAAAAAGCTTTTCAAAGGGACAAATACAAGTTTTAAACCCAGATGGTTTAACTAGGGGTAGGAAGTCTAGGCAGAAGGAACAAGTAAACCTGGTAGAAAGTTATTACCTGGTTCAAGCAGGAGGTAGTTAAGACCTAGTTAAATGGTCCTAAATACAAAAAAAAAGGGGGGGGGGCAAAATTGAGGCAAATTGAAAAGTGTATTATTTTCAAAGGAAGAAATACTAGTACTGACATTGATATAATTGCTTGCGGGTGGGTGTCGTCAGAATAGTCTCATGTCAGCAACCCAAAGAAAAATTGAATTTCTATAAAGGATTCACAAAACTTGGAACTGAATTTAGAAAGCTATTCAGTGTCCAAGCAAGTTGCATCCCAAAGTCAGACTGATAGTTCCTCCAAATCTGCCATTAATGTTCTCTATGTTGTCTCTCCACATTCCAAGGGAACTGAGAGCCTTCCTCCCTGGTTACCATATGAGCAACTGGCCAATGGATGGATGGACCCACTCCTGGTCCAGTCAGTGCCCCGGGCACAGCCTAGCACTCTTTCTCCACCAGAGGCCATGGGCAAGTCAGTGTCAGCCAAATGGGGAGACCATGATGTAGGTCTGGGTCAAGGAGAAAGATGATCCAGGACTGGAAGGATGAGGCTGTTGGAAGCAGTGATGTGGGTAGCAAGCATTTTAAAGAGCTATTTTGTAGAAGGAAGGAAGATGTGCTTAGTTTTGAACCGGTTTGGTTTAAGAAGATGGTGGCACATCCAAGAGATGGCATTAGAGGGGCAAGACTTGAACGCAAGTCCGAACTGCATACCCAGATCTGAGATTCAGTCAAGTAGGTCCATTCATCAAGCTAGTGAGCATGTGTCTGTCCTAGGTTCTAGAATGGCCCTGGGTTCTAGAATGGTAGCAGTGATTGGAATAAAGGCTCTGCTCTTACATGGCTTATGTTCTAACATCCAAGCCCTTGCAAATAAATGACCCCTTGCACAACCCTCCCATACACTATTCCTCTGAACCCTGTGTAACCATGCAGAGAAAAGAGCAAAGTCAAAGTCATGTAAGTTGGGAAGACAAAACAAAGAAGGCGAAGAAGAAAATAAGAAAATAAAAGGGTGTCACTAGAGAAGAAGAGGAAACCAGGAGAGTGTCATTTCATTAAAACCAGAAAGGAGTGAGTTTAAAGAAGAAATTAATGTCCAATTGGTCCAGGCTAGTAGTGAAGAAAAAAAAAAACCACTGAATTTGACATGAGCGTTGCCATTGGTCAGCTTCTAACAATGGTTTTTGATCCTAACTGTGCATCAGAATCACCTGAAGAGCTTTAAGACACACAGATGCCTGGGAACTACCTGCAAAATCCTGATTTAATTGGTTTGGGGTGAACCTGGGCCCCGGAATTAATTTTCCGTTGTTCAGGTGACTGAAATAAACAGGTAGAGGTGAGAAACATTGGTTTAAATAAAGCAATATCAGCAGTAGAAGCTAGATTGCAGAGGGAAAAAAAAGAGGGTAGAGGAACTAGCAGTCTTAACATCAGACATGGATGTTTAGCTTCAGTCTCCTCCTGCCTGTCTGTGTGATTTAACCTCCTTGTGTCTTATCTGTGAAATCAGGATAGAAATACTTGCTGTGCCCAACTCACAGTTTCCTTGGGAGGTCAAGATGGGATAATAGATGTGAGAGTACTTTGAAAAAAGATTGAAGTGCTATAAAAATGTAAGATTTATATGGTTGTCAGTTTTTTTCCCCAAAGATGGCCCTAAAGATAGTGATTATCAACTATAAAGACCTACGTGGAACCAGCATCCCTTTCCACTGAGCTCACAAAGAAAGCATCCTTTGATAAGTGCTCACAGCCACTATCTAAAGGTCTGAGGCTGTTTGCAACTCTCACTTTTGCACAGCTAGCCTTGCACAGGACCTATAATAGATGCAGTTTCCACAGTCTTGCAAATCCTACCTAATATTGCTAAATCACACAGCCAGCCAACATAAAACTCAAGAGTTAAGCATGCTGCTGTAGAGATTAAAAGGTAAGTTTAATGTTATAAGGTTCCCATTTAGTTGTCAATCCTACTTGTTAAAGAGAATGGGGAAGGCAGAGGATAGGTGGAGAGACATCTGTGCTAGCAGGCAATGCTGCAGGATCAGAAAAGCCTAATTCCCCTGGCAGATGGGGAAAGATTATCCAAGAGCCGAGCCAAAACCAACAGCAGAATTCAGTGACCACCTTGGGGTCTACTTCAGGTCCTGAATATGCCTATCTCTATGGGATGTCATGTCTGGTCTCCAAGAAATGAAGCAACACTCTCCATCTTCCACTCTCTGACTGCCCTTGACGTAGCACCTGCCCCCGGGGGAGCAGCGATACCTCTTTGTGGTGACTAACGTCCAACAGGGGGACTTTCTTTAATCACAGATGACAGACGTGAAGAGCAGTTTTATAATACGCTTTCTACTCGCTTTCGCTTGACATTTTCCTTCAGTAAAAATGCAAGAAATATAATTCTTTGTCAAGGAAACAGCATACATAATGTTGAGGGCTTTTTTTTTTCTACTAAGCAAGTTGAACTCAGAGCAAGAACAAAAAGATAGGCAAACTCCTACCTAGGAATTAAGCCAGGTGTCGGGTAGCTGGTGCAGGCATCAGAGATAGCCTGTGAAAGATCAGTTACCTGCTCTCGCCTCTAAGCCTGCTCTGGCTCCTTCTATTCCAGATGTTATTAGGGAGAAGGTGCTAATTACATTCTTGATCCTCTTGCAACTCCTCGGAGATACTCTCCGCCAACCTCCTTCACCTGCAGATCGTCTTACTTCAAAACTGCCTTCCTGAAAACAAAAGTACAGACACCCAGACGTTCCTTCATGTTACACCACCCCCAACAGAACTTAAACCCTTTTGCAAGTAAAACTCTAAAACTACAGAACAACATAGAATTTTGAAACAAAGAGATAAGAGATTCTTTGTAGGTTTCTATTGATTGTCTCATCCATTGAGAAGTCACTTCCCTTGTATTCAAACGTTCTGGTAAAAAGCTAACCGTGAGGAGAAAGGGGCACAAAAGCCAAAATGGGTACCACATCCTTGGCTCTTTTTAAATGAGAAATATCCACTTCAAAGTAAAATTTTTCATGTCCCAGTGCACAAACCCTAAGCTTCTAGCATGGGAGGCAACAAGGTTTGGTGAAAAGGGGCATAACCATCCAGTCATTCAGTCCTATATTAAAATCCCATTAAAAAAAAAAAGCTGCTGTGAACTTGGCCAAG
Source organism: Acinonyx jubatus (assembly GCF_027475565.1). NCBI lineage: Eukaryota > Metazoa > Chordata > Mammalia > Carnivora > Felidae > Acinonyx > Acinonyx jubatus. The sequence continues at coordinate 74,222,831 of NC_069392.1, forward strand.
TTATTTAACCTCTCAGAGGCGCTCTTTCCCATAACTATGGAAAAAAATAAAAATGCTATCACATAGCATTACTATAAACATGACTTGATATAGAACATACATGTCCGTAATATAAAACATGTTGTAGCTCAGTCTCCTCCCCCACTGCCCCTACTGAGACTGGATTTTTCAATATCAAGAAGTCCAGCAACCTCTTATCTCTGTGAATTTCCTATGAACATAAAATTAGAAATCTCAGCTAGGGGTGTGTGCTTATAATTGGGACTAGGGGTCCAGAACTGAGAGAGGAGGGACTTAGAAATCCATCCATCAACAATCCCTACCATTTCCTCTGTGGAAGCCGCACCTATCAATAAATCAGCAAGTAGTCGTGCATTTTTAATAATTACAAGGAAATTTTTACCAGCTTTTGTTATAATAATGTACAAACAAAACAGTGTTTTTTTCTCCTGGTCTCAAAGACAGGCTGTTGACAATTACAGTTTTAGAAGCATAAGGAACAAAAACTGCCCCAAAACTCAAGATGAAGGCTAAAATTAGATTTCTTTTTAAAACACCTCCCCTAATGGTATGCCAGCAATGTTATTGTGGCGGCTCTAACCGCGGGTGATTTCTTATGCCCACAGTGAGTGCAATAAAAACACACAATAGACATAAGAATAGCTTAAAAGTTAACTGTAAGATTATTTTTCAAGTAGCTTCTCAAGTATAATACCTGAGCTTCTAGAAGAGGTAATCGCTGAAAACATTTAAAAGGTGGAAATTCTATGCAAGGACCCAGGAGATTAACACAATTGAACATAATAGCTCCTTCCAAACCATTTCCTAGGGACTGGATCACAAAAAGTCTTAAGACGGCTTTCCAAATATATTTTATTTATTCAATGAAGAAAGGGCTATTTGAAGTTCTTATATTCCTTTCACATAGAGCCGCTTCACTGAGCTTTAAGAGAAGCATTCGTCTGTAGGCGCAAAATGAGTAATTCCTCAGCTTCTAGAAAAGGTAATCATTGCAAACATCTGAAATGTTAAAATTTTATGCAAAATGTCTTTTGTAAAATGCAGACAAAAGCCATGAAATAAATATCATTTTAAACTGGTCTCAGCATTTACGTTTAAAAATTAATACTCACATGCTTTTGAATGCATAGAGCATCTCCGGACGGCAACAGTGGCTGTCTCTAAGGAGATAAGGTGGGAGGAGGGAGTTTTACTGTTCCCACTGCATCCCTCGCGTGCTTTATATTTTGTACTATGTTCATGTATTAATATCAGTCTAGCTTGATCTAACTACTTAACCTCATTAAACATGGTCTCTTCAATAGGTAATTTAACTCATCTACAGTAGTTGAGGTATATCATCTTTCTCTGCAATCTGTACCAGAGACCAAACTTCTCCCTACTCTGGACTTCGGGTATTCTGTACAGCAGAGAAGTTCCCTGCCTTCTTTCCAAACTGAGCATTAGTTGTGCTGATTGGTGTGCTGGCACTAAAGGATACAATGAAAGTAAGATGCTGTCTCCTGGCTAACCCCACACGATGGCTGGCACTCTGTCCCCAGGCTCCAACCTTACCCAACCTTCCTCCAGCCCCAGAATAGCCACGGGTCCTCAGATGAATCATTCGGGTTGTTTCCTTGTTGCTCTGGCACTGCACCTTTATGATTAAATGGTTTTTTCAAAGAGGCTACGTACTCTCTTCCTTAGTAACCCTGAGATACAATGGCCAAGAGAGAGAGAGTTAAAACCCTTCTTCTTCTGAGCTCTGGAATACCAATAGAGTCCAATCTTCTTCTGGAACACACTAGTTGTGTGACCTGAGCAAGTTATTAACCTCTCTGGGCCTCAGTTTCTTCATTCTCTCTCCATCCTCATAGGGATGGAATAGAGATTAAATGAGATCAGTTGTTAAAATGCCTAGGGCAATACCCAAAACATAGTAGGTGTGCAATGAATGTTATATGACATCATCTCCCTCCCCCTTCTTCTCCTCCCCCTCCTCATCAGTGTTAACTGATTCTCACTCTCAAAGAATGATGCTTTCAGATTTCCCAGGGCTGCACACATTTCCAACTCTGTCTCAGGAACCACTTCCAAGCAGTTTGGAATAGTGGGTAGGGTGGGCTTTAGAGTCAAAGAGGATTTGTCTTGAGCAAGATCATGTCCATCAGTTTCTTCAACTATGCAGTGAAAATAATTATACCTTCCTCTCCAGATCTGGGTGAAGATTACAGATTAGGTATAAAAGACTCCTGGTACATAAGAAGTGCTCTCTACATCTTGGCTGTTTTCACTTTACTCCAAGTGGGCTTATCTATTCGCTGGCCCCAACATGCCTTTCCCTCTTCTTCCTCCACATCTTTGTTCAGCCTGGTTGGCCCTGCCCTGCCCTCTCCTGCCATCTCCGCCTCTGGAAATCCCCATGCATCTTTCTAGTCTCAGTCCCATCTGAGGGCTTTTGAGAAGCTTTCTTTGACTACAGTGGCTTTCCCACCCCTGAGATCATAAAGTATTTATCTTTTAAGGGAAAATAAGAGGTAGAAACCTCCAGAGTCCCCAAATCTTTCCCCTGTGGCCACTGTTAGACCCACTAGGAACTAAGAAGTCAAGCAATAATGTGCAGAAAGAACTCCGGTCACATGTGGCCAAAGAGCAGTTTCCCAGTGGACTGTCCCCGAGCTCCCTGGACTATGATCTCCATGTCATCCAGGAGGGGTCACTTGCCCTTCCAAAAGTCAACTCCCTGGTGCCTTACTCAGGAGTGAGTGTCTCATAACAGAAAATGGTCAATTGGTTCATTGATAAATTAAGGCACACTGGTGCTTCTGGCACATGGACAGAATATATCAGCTGATGTCCGCATGAGCAGCTGCTGTTCCCATCTCCCCATGGGCCTGCCTCCAGCTGCTCCTGCACTAGTCAGTGCAAATTAGATTGAGCCATTCCTCTCTTAAACGCTGGGCAGTTGTGAGTGGAGCTGCCAAGGACACAGCCAACTCCTTAACACGTCATCCAGTCTGGCCCTCACTCCCTTTCTGGGCTCTTCTTTTGTGGCAGTCACCTCACATCTCTTGTTGTTAGTCAAGCCCACCATAATTAATCTTCCCTACCTCCTCCTCACCCCTCTACTTGGAATGTCCTTTTTTAACCTCTTTACCTAATGAATCATACTCATACTTTAAAGCCCAGCTCAGATGTTGCCCTCCACGAAGAACCCTGACAACCTGTCACAGTTTATTCTCTGCCTCTCCCATCAGCTCTCTGTTGTCGAGCTCTCCGTAGTACTGGCAGGACGCCTACTCCATGGAGCCACCCGAGTGCCCACTCACACGATACTGCCATTATGCCGGCTGATCTCTCTCCCACAAGACCATAAGCATTAGGAGGTCAAGGACGATTTGATAACCCTTTATCTGTCCGGCCAGGTGTCTGATAACCAACACATTTTATTTAATGAATTGATGAAAGAAAACAGAAATAAAGAAATGAATGAAGCTCTTTCTTACAAAAGACATCATCCTTCCCAGGTTTCCCATCCAAAATGCCTGGAAGCTACTCTTGGTAGGTATGAGTTGGTGAGGACCTAGACAGGGCCCCAGAGACATGTTTGCAAAAGGTGCGCACTCACGGAGGTAGGAGAGGGAAATACTTGTGTCCAAAATAACAGCTCCCCAAGGAAACAGAAGTCAGAGAGGTCTTTCATTTCTGTATTTCTTGTTTTCACCCTCTTGTTCTTCCAGATAGATCTCATTTCTAATGAAATTTGTTAGGTGATAGTCTACAAAAATGTCCTCATTATTTTTTTAATTTAAGTAGCTATCATCCCAGGCTTGAAAAAAATCCCATATCTAGTACTGTAGTCACTCTGTGAAGTACCATCCCCAGAAATTTTCCCGCTGGTAATTGTCATTTCCACCTCTAGGCCTGGCACAGGATTCCCGCCTGCTGGTTTCTTTTCTGGCTAAGTTGGTTCCTTTACATCATATGACTTTCAGTGACCCGTATGCAATCTGGGGATCACCCTCCTAGGACTTCCTTCGGAAAGTTCACAAAGGTATGCTAAACATAAGCAATATATCAATTTTTAAATCCAGGTGGAATGAGTCTGTATCATATGTCCCAGGAAAGCCTGTTATGTTCCTTTATAAAGAAAACCAAAGAGCTTCTTGGTCCTTGCCATTTTCTGTAGGAAAATGCCTCACCAAGTACATCCCTTCCCATGCACTCTGTCGTGGGTCATTTATGGGGCCAGAGAAAGACACTGAAAACTTGCCCAAGCTGTTCAGCTCATATTTATTGACAGCTTAATAAAGACCCAGAGCTCTGCCAAGGCCTTTACATGTCTTGTGTAATCTTCCCCCAATTCCTGGTTCTGCAGGTGAGGAGCCTGGGACACAGAGAGGCTGATAACTTACCCAAGGTCACATAGCTGTGGGTGCCAGAGTAAGCTTTTGAAGTCAGGTCTGCTGGCTTCAGAGCCTGAAAGTGTAACCATTACTCTGAGCTCTGTAGCATGTTCCCCTGACTCCATGTTCAAGAAGAGTTATTCCAACATGTGTAATTCTTAGATAGCTCTCTAAGACACGATCTTACTCCTTTTGGCATTTTACGCTAGATTCATATGGTCTTCTCTTTAAAAGAAACCATAGTGGGGCGCCTGGGTGGCGCAGGGTGGCGCAGTCGGTTAAGCGTCCGACTTCAGCCAGGTCACGATCTCACGGTCCGTGAGTTCGAGCCCCGCGTCAGGCTCTGGGCTGATGGCTCAGAGCCTGGAGCCTGTTTCCGATTCTGTGTCTCCCTCTCTCTCTCTGCCCCTCCCCCGTTCATGCTCTGTCTCTCTCTGTCCCAAAAATAAATAAACATTGAAAAAAAAATTTTAAAAGAAACCATAGTAATTATTCAAAAAATATCATTCCAGTATTCATCATATAGATGTGCAGGCCTTTCTAACATTTTTCAAATAATGTAAGCCCCATGAGAAAAAGAAGATTACTTGTGTCTTCTTGGCCCACATTTTTAGATTTTGGTATAAAATGTGTTCAGTGGGTACAAACTGAACAACTCCCCTTGTCATTCACTGGAAACAGACACTTGCATTCTGCGTGCCTCTGTCCACAACCAGACAAAGATGTCTTTCCAAGGGACCTCACTCAGTTCTCAAACATTTATTAAGCATACCCTCTACATGGGACAATTGCCAGACAGTATGTGCAAACAGCGGGGAAGAAGACATGGCCCCTGGCTCTGCAGGAGTTAACAGTCCAGGGGTTCACCCCTTTAAGGAATGTGAGGTCCACAGACAGATGTATCATCAGGCCCACCGAAGTCCATAAGGCAAGAAGTTCAGGAGAGAAAGAAATCATAAAAACTTCGGAAAGTGTCAATTTGCTTTATTGGAAAAGGTTCTCGGAGGACAATTTCTCACCTCCAGCTTCTTTCATTAGTGCTCATTGGCCAGTCCAATAAGCTGGGAGGACCAGTCCAAGGGTGAGACTAGGGTGGAAGAAGCCACAAGTTGATTGCAAAGAACAGAGCTAAAGAAATAGGTGGGTTGCCTCTGAGTGTCCAGCAGCCTCACTGAAAATGGATTAATTTTTATTTCCAATGAATGTTATAACGGGCAACACATGAACATTCTAAAATAAATGGAAGGTCACCCAATATAAAACGTTAGGCAGTGAGCTTTCCTTCCACCCTCAGAGGCAGCCACTCTTACCTGGTTCTTGGACTCCTTCAAAGGTGAGTTCCATGTATTTATAAAGTAGTTTGTAAATGCTTCTGGACCAAGCAGGACTAAGTTAGGTGGCCCATCCCCAAGACCTGGCCCCAGGGATGGATCAGGAAAGTGGGCAATGAAGAGTTAAATCAGGGGGAATTGCTCCTGGTCAACTCAGGAACACAGCCTAGCTGACCACCTGCCATGTGCTGAGACACGGACAGGGAGGGAGAAACGAGCCCCCCCCCCCCCCACAGCTCACCTCACCGCTGTGCTAGGCACTGCCCACCTTTCAGAGAGAAGCAATGTATGCGGTGGGCAAAGGAAGCGGATAGGGGAGAGGTTCTGGAAATTTCTAGGGAGGTTTTAAGCGCTCACAAGCCAAACTGGGCCAGCTGCTCTCAGGGCTTCTTTGCGGGGGCGCTGGGGTGCTAGGACGCATGCTACCTCGTGGGGCTCAGGGTGGTGCCTCAGTGGTGAGGAGAGAAGCTTTTAAATGTCTATCTTCCTAAAACTACTCTCCCTGCATCTAGGAGAAGCACGCAGTTGGTGTGTAACCTCCAAGGCAGCAAATCCAGTTGGTTATCACCCTATCCTGCATCATATTTATAAAGTAATGAACGGTCCGTTTAACCAAGTTTGGGCTTCTGTGTCGCCCCAGCCACCTCCCCGCGCGAACCCTCAGCCGGGAAGCCCACTGACGTGGGCGGCAGCCTTCCAGCCTCAATTCCCCTCCCTCTGCCACCCCTCTTTCCCCCTCCCTTCTCCGGCCCCTCCCCCCGCTTATTTGGGAGATTAGAGTTCATTAATTAAATCCTGTGCTTAGATCGAACTGTAACGTTATTCCAATCACATTTATCTTACAGGCGGCGGAGGAGATGGCAGCCTAGCTGGAAACGCGCGGGGGAGCCTCAGCCGGCGGCCGGGGACGCACAGCGCGGCGCGTTCCATCGCCACGCCGCCGCGCAGGCCCTCCATCTTCCTGCCCAGCCTCCTGGCCCCGCTCGGCCCTGCCTTGGGGGTCGGCTTCTCTCTGGGGCTCCTGCCCTTCCCCACCTCCCGGGCCTCCGCGGCTCCCCTGCCCGGTCCCCCTCCCCCGCCACACACGCTGACACGCGCGGGCGAACACACACACACACTCACACACTGACACGCCAGCGAGCTGCTGGCCGCTCAATGGACCGATTTCCCTGCTTCCCTTGATCCCAGCCCAGCCCGGGATGAGAAATTGCAAAATGGCCCGGGTCGCCAGTGTGCTGGGACTGGTCATGCTCAGCGTCGCCCTGCTGATTTTATCGCTCATCAGCTACGTGTCCCTGAAAAAGGAGAACATCTTCACCACTCCCAAGTACGCCAACCCGGGGGCGCCCCGAATGTACATGTTCCACGCGGGATTCCGGTGAGTGCGGGCCTCTCTCTATTTGAGCGCCCTCGGGTATCTGGTTTATTGGGGGGGGGGGGGGATGACAGGGGGGTGTTTGGCTTCTCGGAGACACTTTGGGCAAGATGACTGCGTGGTCCTTCCACTCCTCTTTCTGATTCTCCCTTCCCCCTTCCTTTATTTATTTGAACCGAAGCCCCTAAAAGCCGTTGTCCTAATCAATGTGATTGCATTTCTCGTATTCTTCCTCTGCATCCCTTCCCCCATTTCAAAAATGGGGGGAGGGTTTAAGGAGAATGATGATGGAGGGAGAGGCAATGAGTGTGTGTGGGAGGGGGCGGTGAACCGGGAGATGGATGTGCGTGAGGTGAGCGCCTTCCCGGTGCGGCGTCCGCAGACTCCGCGGCCGGGCTCCGGGCGGTCCAGGGCGATTTAATGGCGCAGGCGCCGGACTCCCCGAGCGCTGTGCTCACTCCTCTCCGTCACGCCCCACCCCATCAAATGATGCGCGGGTCTGTTCTGAAGCCCCTGGGGTATTTTACCTCGATCCTTTCCCTACTGCTGCCACCACCGCCCCCCGCCCCCTTTCCGGGATTTCTGCAATTCCTCCGCCCTCTGCGGGAAGCGAGCCTCCTAAGGGCCGCCTACCCTCGCCCCTGGTCCAAGTCGCCGCCGGGCGAGAGGGCTGGACAGGGAAGGGGCCAGGCGCAGCTTGGCGCAGCTCCTCGGGAACCCCTGCCTCTACCTGTGACCCTCAGGGGCTCTTCCAGGAGGACCTCCCGAGAGCCAGGTGGCAAATAAAAACTGCAAGCTGTGGTCCAAGCGGGCCAGAGGTGCGGAACGTAGAGAAGCCCCACCTGGGCAGAAGAGTGGAGCTGCCCTGCGGCCTCCGGGGTCCCCAGTTAGGGGACAGGGAGTGAAATCAGACTCGGCTCGGGAAGTAAGAGGTTAAGGCAGGAGCCACCCCCAGTCCTCCCCTGGGACTCCGGTTTCCTCTGCCCTTTCTCCAAAAATCAATTCACCCGGACAGCCGCGGCGTCGCGGGTCGGAATAGCGGAGGCGCGGCCGCTGTCCGCGGTGCTGACTCCTTGGTCCTCACGGCGCATCTGGCTCCAGCAGTGCGCCGGGCTCCCGCCCTGCTCTCCGCGAGACGGCCATTTTATGGTCTCTCCCGCACCCGGAGGGATGGACAATGGAGGCGGATTTCCCTACTTTTCCTTCTTCCCCCCGGGTGTGTGTGGGAGCAGGGAGTGGGCCAAATGAGAGGGGCTCTGGGGCGGGATGGAGCCAGTGCGTGTGCCAGGTGCACCCCTCACCCCACACGCGCGCGCCGCCCCCAGCCGCCTGGACTTTAATGGCTACGTTGGCTTCCCCCAGCTGAGGCCAGCACGTTTGTCTGTGTACTCATGCTCCTCTCCAGGTCACAATTTGCGCTGAAGTTTCTAGATCCGTCATTTGTGCCCATTACGAATTCTCTGACCCACGAACTCCAAGAGAAACCTTCTAAGTGGACATTTAATCGGACAGCGTTTTTACATCAAAGGTAGGATAGGGGGAAAAGATCCGAAAGGTGTTTTTGAATTCTGGAGTTCAAACAAAACAAAACAAAACAAAATACTCCAAAACAACAAAAATCTATCCCCCACCGGAGGTGTTATTTGCATTGTCTTCTAGGCCTGACTGCACAAAGGCTGATTGGTAACTCTTTTTTATGTATGTAGTGCCCTCTCATAAAAAAAAGAAAACATCAAGAAGACCAATTTGAATGGGAGGGAAAAAGATATTTCCAATATGCTCCCTAACTTGGGCTTAATTGAGCACAATGATTTATAGTTAACATGCATGGGTAACACTGCCAAAGCCATCTACTAAAAAAAAAAACAAAAACAAAAAAAACAAAAACAATTGCATAAAGACCATCTAATAATGCATTTTCATTCTCCCACTGAGAAAAATGTTTAAAAATGAAATAAAATAGAATTGTCTCACACTGAAACACACAGAAAATACTATAATCTGCCCTTATCAATTACTAGTCAAAATCTTGGCCCAAATATATGCAGGTATTTAAGTATGGTTTTGTTCTGGTTTTGCCTATTTGTTTTCATTAAACCTTTACAGCCCTTAATACATTGTAAAAGCTACCCCACATCATTTTTACAGGTTGTTGTCTTGTAACAGCCTGGTTTATACATGAGGGAGTTTGTGTGTGTGTGTGTGTGTGTGTGTGTGTGTGTGTGTGTGTGTGCGCGCGTGAGGTGGGGAAGAAGGATGAGATTTATTCAAATTTATTATCCTGAGTGATTCTGGTCTACTCTTAGCAACCCCTGATAAGTCATTACTCCTTCCTTTTTGGTGGGATTATTATGCTACTAATGGAATGTGAGCCATCTAGTGTATTCATTAGGGGTGTGAATATTTATTTTACAAATGATCATTTTACCACTCATTTAGGGAGCTGTGTTTTGTCATAGCATTTCTAGTTACTGCACCCTTTTTTATTTTGAGTGACAGAATTAAAACCAATTCAGTAGATATCTATGGTGTCATGAAAAGCTGATATAGTCATGTGATTATGAATAAAAATTTTAAAACACTGTTCAATTAGAAATTAGTTCAATGGCAATAATTGATAAATTCTAAACCATAGAAGTACCTTAAAAAACTATTGGGTTTTTAGTCCAATATTAATTTTATAGACAAACCAGAAAACTTTCATGGTAGAACACATTATACCTTTCCCAAGACATATTTCTAACATAGTAAAAATTATCTTCCCACACTGGGCCATGTGACCCAAATGACGAGTGAGAACAATATTTCCTTCTCAAAACTTCCCTCCTTTCAATCCACTTATTAGGTAAACTTTAATTAATTTTCCCAGTATCATTTTAAATTTACTTTACCTTTATAACAGGTAAAGACTAGCTTGTAAAGAACAGTATGGGTAACTCTGGAAATTTTAGATTAAAGCGTTCAGTTTATGTTGCTTTATATTTTGACAAATGAAGTGTTTTTTTAAATAAAATTCCAGTTAAAGTGATGATATGCAAAGCATTTAGTTTCAATCCTATTTTTTTAAGCAAAAGACATAGGAAATTTACAATGTGATTTCTTAGAATTAGAGAATCTAGTAGCAAAGTAACATGTTACTGGTCTCTCATAAATATTTTAAATAGCTGAAACTCTAAGAGGAAATACTTCATTTTACTTAAAGCTCAACATGAGAGCAACCTGAAATTAATGCTAAGTATCACCCTTGCCTTGTTTATCCTCTGAATTCTTAGAATGTACACACATTTTCAGGATTCACGATAGCCTGTTTTTCTAAGGATTAAGTTCCTCCAACTAAATTGTGTTTCTATATAATCAAGAATAAAAATATTCCTGTTTCATTATTCAAAGGACCTTAATGAGATTATCATCTCATTTCTATTAAATATGCAACTACATTCACTATTGTTACCGTTTCCATATTTCAATAATAGATAGTATTATACACTCGTATCTATTTGGCTCTTATTTGGATACCAGTGATATTTGATATTCCTTGAACGCTGCAGTCCAATAGCAAACAAACAGTACCTGGTTACAAACTCTAAGTCACCAATGTTTGTGAATTAATGTGAGCTCTTTGGAGCCTGTGTAAATTGTCTCCCTGTATTTTCTGACATAGTTTGACCTCCTATGATCATGCCTCCTCCTTGATCAAATACACTTCTCACATAGAGCAGAAAACCAAAGAATGCCAGCTAAAACTGTAAGTGACAACATTTATAAGCCTTGAAGGATTATATCCAGAACTTGATTGGGAAATTAACACCTCTGTAGATTCTGAAGCAGTCTTTCCCGCAATGACCGCAATTATTATGAATGTATAATCTTTCTTAGATACAATGGGCCTACGATTCTTGTCTGAATGAAATGGCAGCATAAGACATAAAATGGAAAATCAATTCTTTTGAATGGGATGCATTTAATGAATTTCTTTTCATTTTAGGCAAGAAATTCTTCAGCATGTCGATGTAATAAAAAATTTTTCTTTGACCAAGAATAGTGTTCGGATCGGACAACTGATGCACTATGATTATTCCAGCCATAAATATGTTTTCTCTATTAGCAATAACTTCCGATCACTGCTTCCAGATGTGTCACCCATTGTGAATAAGCATTTTAATATTTGTGCTGTGGTTGGAAATAGTGGGATCCTGACAGGGAGCTGGTGTGGACAAGAAATAGATAAGTCAGATTTTGTTTTCCGTTGCAATTTTGCCCCTACGGAGGCTTTCCAAAGAGATGTTGGAAGGAAAACCAACCTTACCACCTTCAACCCCAGCATTCTGGAAAAATATTACAACAATCTTTTGACCATTCAGGACCGTAACAACTTTTTCCTGAGTTTAAAAAAGCTCGATGGGGCCATTCTTTGGATCCCTGCATTTTTCTTCCACACTTCAGCAACTGTTACCAGGACATTAGTTGACTTTTTTGTTGAACACAGAGGTCAGTTAAAGGTCCAATTGGCTTGGCCTGGAAATATAATGCAACATGTCAACAGGTGTGTATATTTTATTGCCTTTAAGTCTTACCCCACCAGATGGCAAATCAATATTGTAATCTCTTGGGGGTGGGAGGTATCTGATTAGTTACTTGTTGTGGTTAGCTTAGAACTTTGAGGCAAACTCTTATGTTTTTGTAATGAAAGAATGAATCATTCTCAGTAAGAAGTTCAATCTCCTACTCTCCTACTTCCAGCTGGTAACAAAGTGCTATATGGGGGAGGGGGGACTGGTGTTTCGTCAGTCTGCCCTCTCTAATCCCTGTCCCCTCCCTTGGTGGTAAGCCTAACAGACAGTCATGGAAATCATCAAAAATCAAGAATTGTCTTTAATGGAGAGCTATGTCCCAATCATGCCAATGGCTGAATCAGACAAACCAAGCAAATCATCAAAAATCAAGAATTGTCTTTAATGGAGAGCTATGTCCCAATCATGCCAATGGCTGAATTAGACAAACCAAGTCAAGATGCAATTGACTTAAAATGTTCCTTTTGATTTTATATGTGGGTGTTTTGTCAATGTCCAAGATTAGAAAACCACTTAAGGAAAGCATAAATTGCATAACTGGCCTTTAAAATTTGGGATTTCAGTGCCAAAACATGTGAAAGATATTTCATGAGCTTGCTGTTATCCCTCATAATTTGATAGAGAGATTGATCAGAAATGCAATATTTTTGTCTAGTCTGTTGAGTCTTAATGCTGGCTGTACATTAGAATCACCTGGAGAACTTTTAAAATTACTGTTGCCTGGGCTCTACTTCAAGGGATTCTAATGTAATTTATCTGGCAGGGGGAGGGGAAGGGCCCGGTACCTGTTTTTCTTAATAACTCCTAGATGATTCTAATATGCAGTCAAAATTGGGAGCCACTAGTCCAGGGCATTTTATAAAGCAAAATTAGTTGTAGGATTTTTTTAAAATCATCTGAGGAAACTGCCTTAACTCTAATTTCCCCTGAGCAAGTAGCCTCCATGTCCTAACATACTGTCCGGATAGTCCTACAAGTTAAAGTGGGTTCTGGGAGGACAGATAACCAGAGAATTCTAAAGACGTTTATCCCATAGTATATTATTCCCATCCTGTAGTCCTCTGAAGTCTACCAAACTTAATGTCTGTTTAGGTTACCTCTGATAGAAGGAGGAATCATCATCTAATAAAGTAGTATGTATCTAACAGGTAGGGTGACACCATAATATATAGTCCAAACTGGAGCTCTGTCTTTAAGACAAAGAGGGTACTATTAATAACAACAGGATAACAAACAAAAATTGAGACTATCCCAGCTTCCCAAGATGTATGGTCATCTTTTCGAGAGGTTAGGTAGCCCAACTCTTGTTTAAAGATGAGTCAACTGAGGTACAAAGAAAAGGAATTATTTACCACCCAATGTCACTGCCCCAAATGGGCAAAATCAGAATTAGAAGCCATGCCTCCCACCAGCCTGTCCTCCTGTGGCCTTTTGACCTCATCATTTTGCTCCTGCCTTACTTTACTTAACTTCAGCCATACCAAAGGAATTGTCAGAAGTCATTCTAACTCCTTAGTAAGAAAACCAAGACTAAACTGTTACATTTCAACTGGAATGGGGAAAGGTCTGTGAAGCTTTCAAGTAGTAAAGAAGGAACTATACGTGCTTAGAAGCTTCAGGAAATTGGCCTGTGTGGCCTACCCTGCCCCTAGCTTTTCAGAAAGGCCACGGAGTTAGCCATAATGCTTCACAGCCACTCAGGCTTGAACCAAATACATTGGTTCAATGAAAACTCAAGGGAAATACAGTCCAAGGAAACCTGATTCATAAACAGTTTAACTTTGCCTACACAGCAAATGATACACACACACACACACACACACACACACACACACACACAAACTCACTCCCTAGCAGTCTCAAATATTTGGTAGTATAGGTAGGAAGGCTTCAAACTACTGTTTCAATATGGAAGGAAAAACAGCCATAATTTAGCTTTTTTTTAAATTCAGAAAGTGTTTAAATGCTTTTCTTGGGTTCTGGCATGCTAAAGAAGGGAACCCCTAGGAACCCTTAGGTAGAAAACAAAGGAACAGGGAATATGATTTTTTTTTTACAAGAAGCTACAGAAAAATAAGGCCCCACAATCTCTCCAGACCAAAGAAGAAGCATTTAACCAACCTCTAGATTTGGATAAGAAGGTGATACAGGAGCATAGTCATTCCCATTGCTGCTGGCCTTCTGCGGTGTCACCACTGAGTCAGGGCCACCACTCCTTAGCACAGCCAAGAGGCGGGGCTGGTGTCACGCGATGTATAACCTGTGCGGTCACACAGGAGCTGTGCTCAGGAGGGCTGGCACTTGGTTTAATGCCCTGCTATCGCCCTCTGGAAACTCAGTGATTTTTGGAAGAAGGGCCCGCATTTTCGTCCCATACTGGGTCTCACAAATTATGTAGCCGGTCCTGCCCAGAGGTGTTCTAAAAGATAGATTCAAAGCAAATGCTACTTTAAAAAAGGCAAATCCATGTACCAATCCACCTCCTGGCCCAGTCATGTTGACCTATTTGCCTGAAACCAACACTGGCTTCTGAATCCACATGTACTTACTGTTCCACAGGTACTGGAAAAACAAACATTTGTCACCCAAACGGCTGAGCACAGGTATTCTCATGTACACCCTTGCGTCAGCGATGTGTGAAGAGATCCACTTGTATGGATTTTGGCCTTTTGGATTTGACCCCAACACAAGGGAAGATCTTCCATACCATTATTATGACAAAAAAGGGACCAAATTTACCACCAAGTGGCAGGAGTCACACCAGCTGCCTGCCGAGTTTCAGCTGCTGTACCGAATGCATGGGGAAGGGCTCACCAAGCTGACTCTGTCACACTGTGCCTAAGACTCTAAACAGAAAGTGCCAAATGGCCATTTGAAAAGTGCCCCAAATCAAACGGAATAGTCTTCAGAATAGAACCCTAGAGAATTCCTTATAAAGACTGTCTGCCGCTTAAAAGGAAAGATCTCTTCTCTCCCTCTTTTTGCACCTGCTCTCTTAAGAGTCTTGGCAAGACAAACGAATTGAAGCCACATGATGTAAACTTGATTGATAAAGGGAATGTCGCATTGGGAACCATGCTGCTAACGAAATGGTCGGAAGTATTTTAGTGTTTGTATTTTGATAATAAACTGCCTCCCATTTTTTTATGAGGACGGGAGCTGTCATTGCTGCAGCTTTGAGATACAGTCCTCATTGTCACAGGCCTCTGGCCAATTTGGGCAGGATTTCAGTTTTGCCTGGGTGGGATCAGACTCTTCAAAATGGAAACAAAAAAACCATTTGCATATCTCATCTCTCACTCTCTCTATTTCTCACTGTTGTTCTCAATCTCTCCCCTACAATCCCTCGCCCCACCACTGTGGAGTTTAATAATTTGCTAGGAATCATATTAAATTAGCTTTGCTTGTATGTGTTGCATCTGTACTTGCTTGATGTGTTCAAGGCTCTGGGTAACTTTGCTGTTTTGTGACAAGCTGACCAAATGATGATGGATCCCCTTGTGACTACCTTTATAAGAAATGCCTCTTACAAAGTTCTCACTAGTCCATGCCGTCATTCGACAGCAGAGTGGTCCCTCTGTGCTGAGTGGCATCTCTCACTATCACAAAGAAAATGAATGTCATGGGTGGCACTGCATCTCTTGACATGAATGCTATTGTGGCAGATCATTCTATCGCCACATCTGTGAGGGCATGCCAGCCTGAGTTTAGTGCGTCCCACAATCCCAACCCAAGAGCTGGTTTGGGCATTCTCTCAGAATATAGAGGCAATGAGTCAGCTTAAGATCCTGGGACACAGAGAGGAAAAGGAAGAAAAATACTTAGAAGTTGTTATGGAATCCCCATATACCCTAGAGCGTTGTAACCATGGTGCCCATTCAGAGACACCTGGTCTTTGAAAGCCAGCAGAGTTGCAGCAAAGTAGAAGACTGGGGGTTGATCAGGACAGGCCCCCGTGGGAATAGTGCTGAGGTGAGGTCATCTTCAGTGTCACTGTGTCCACCAGCACCGCTCAGAACCATTTGTTCTCTTCAAGATAATTGTAGACACTGGATAGTCCCTTTTCCCACTGAAATCAGATCTGTATATCTAAAAATTAAGGATTTCATAAGGAAAAGCCATTGGGTAATGGCAAGATTTGATACAAAATAACCCTTGGAATTTAAGCTGTGTAGATCTGCCATGAAGGGATTAGTTGGCCGTTCTGTCTTTTTTTATTATTATTATTTCAGCCTTAGAAGTAGAAATCACATCACTCCCACCCCGGGCTTTTCACTGAGCAGCACTTTGTTCTTCCAATTCGGCCCAAAGTCTGGCCAAGTTGATGTTAAATTTTAATAAGAGTTTCTTTCTTCTTTCCAAATGCCAGTCAAGCACATTTGTAATACATTTGGGTGGGGTAGCTTGTTCTTTTCCAGAAGTCTCATCCTAGACTGCTTGTAATGTTACAAATGCCGTTTAGAATAATTGCCGTAGCTCAGTGATCGGCTCACTGTCCCTCTTTGGGAAGGTATAATCAGGCCCCCCATTAAACCGCATACAATAAGAAAAGACGTTGTTTCTTATGCTCATGTGCCTCCTGGTCCTAAAGGGGAGATGTCTGGTTCTAATTGTTTTCAGAAAGCTAATCAGAGCAGCTTACATATATCCAGATACTAACTGGTGAAAGAAAAACCATACAGGCTTGGAGTTGCTGCTAACTGTGGCACATCTTACAATGTTGTACAAATGGCAATCATCCAAAGAGATGGGAAGAAACAGGAATAGATGTTTCAAAATGGGAAACACTGACACAGCTCAATACTTGAAAGACATTAGAGGAGGAGGTAGTAAAAAAAAAAAAAAAAAAAAAAAAAACATGTTTTAAATTCACTGGTATAACCTGGTGGGCATCAACACCACCCCATGCTTGTTCCCTGTCACTTTCAAGAGGACAGTGCCACAGTGCTCATGCCGTGCTCTGCGAGGATCACTGCAAGATTGACAACTGACAGGAGTGTCTAGTTGGCTCTTCCTAAGCACTTAGTTCATCTGGTTGCGGCTGAGTGATATTAATGCCAATATTACATGGGCCAGATCCTGACTCTGGAGTTTTAATCCCAATGTGCCCATTAGATTTCACTAAATATAAATATGTAGACACGTTGAACCAGGGAGGTTAAAAGAGCACAGGACCGGAATCCCTAAAACTGGCTAATTGTTCTATGGTGGACCTTTTAAAGTAGACCTCATCATAATGCTGTTTTAGGAGTGGGGGTTGTTTTGTCGTTTCAAGTTGAGGAAGACATTTGACATCTCACACCACTCTCGGCTTCGTCTTAACCTCAGGGTGAAAGGACTTTACCATCCCCCAGTATCGTCTCATCTGTTGCTTTCACAAGAACTCAAAACGGGCTTCTTTCCTAGAATCAGAGGGCTCAGCAGCCAGGCCTATCCCATTTCCGGGCAGGACTTCCTGGAACTGATCCAAAAGGACCACCACCCTTCCCTTTTCTGAAGAAAATCTTAAGCCCTGCCATAGGGTTAACCACAATTCTCATAGCTTATACATTCTTTCTGTACAGCCTATATGCCTCTTATTGGAAAACTTGGACACAAAATTTGGGTAAAGCGTCTATCCCAGTTTCCAGCAGGTAGTAAGCACTCACTAAATGGCAGCTTTTACTGTTACTTCTATTGTTAGTTGTGCCCTTGACTTACAGTTGCAGCACAGAGAAATGCAGCCTCTAGCTGATCATACACGATCTCTTTTTGTTTTTGAGGACTGTTTCAAAGGTCAAACCTATGTAACCACTGTCGCGACCAAAAGACTTGGTGGGTCCCCTGAGTCCTGATTAGAAAGGCAGTGGTGTAAGTAACCAGAACTCCCTGGCCTGTGTGGTCAAGAGCAGTGAAATGGGCAGACAGGACTATTGAGTTCCCCCTCCTGATTCAACTCAGATACAAATCCCTGGCTTTTGCACTGCCCTTGCTTTGCTGGTTCTAGGTTAAGTGCATCCTTTTATCAGAACCTTTCATCTTTTAGGATACTCACAGCAGAATCCACCCTCAGCCATTGGAATGAATTTTACCATAAAGCCCTCAAGGCTGTCTACACATGATACCAACACAAATGACCAATTCAGTCACAGAGGGGAAAAAAAAACCCACAAACATTTAGTGACCTGCTTAATGCCAGTCCCTCAGTTTTGCATTGGCTGTTCTGAGAGTCATGTGCAGGGATTGTAAACCAGGGGATTCAGGACTAAACTGTGGTACCAAGAATTCCTCCCACACCCAGAAATCTTTCCCATATTTGATGATTAAAACATTTATGGCTCCTCTGCCTTTGCTTCTGGGTCTCAAGTGTCCTTGACCATTATAAAAGTGCTGTGTGTTTAGTAGTGTTGTGTGCCTAGCAGTGCTGTGACTGCTGTACCATGGTGTCAGGTGACCTTGGTGTCAGGCATGTGACCATGAGGCTGCCAGCCAGGATATGCAAGGTGAGAGGTCCCTCCAGCCTCCTTGTGTCTGGATCTCCAATTATCCACGAATATGAGCGCCATGACTAACCTAACTTGGTGGGATGCTAAGGAATGGAAGAGCATTTCTTCTGACTTTGGGCTAAGCAGTAATTTTTGGACACTCTCAAACAGCAAAGAAGGGTGGCCTGAGGCCAGAGAAAGCAGGGACAGAACTGTAGAAACATGAGATATTTGAAATGGAAGAACTTTTCAGTTTCTCTAGTCCTAATCCTTGATGTTACAAATGAGAAATGGAGAAGCAGAGAGGCTAAGTGATTTCCCAAGATTGCAAGGATAATGAGTAGAAAAAGTATGACTCCTCATCTCCTCCTTATCAGCATCTAATGAAGATGGGCACAAAAAGAAAGTGATTTTGGTCTGGAGTCCTCATGGCACAGAAAACAAGTAGTCTGTAAAGGAAGAAAATGTATCCCTCTCCCACAAAAAGTATTTATTTGTCAATACAAAACAATAAGGGAGATGGTTGCCTAGGCATACAACAGTCCACGGGTAATATCCTACATTCTCCTTCCCCTAAAATAAGAGAAAACCAACTTGGTAAGTCATGATTCTGGTAAATCACAATTTAGTTACTGATAGTTCACAGTTGATAGCTGGAATTTTATCCAAGACTCTATTCACTTATAAAACCTTGTTTTAGAAATATGTATGCACAATTTTAAAGCTGAATACTGAGAATAGTTATGTACTTCTTTTTAAAAATCTTTATCAATTTATTTAACCTAAAAAAAAATGGTTCACTCATTGTATTTCTCCATGTATATAGTTTTCAGCTGGGGCCTGTTGAGGTAAGGAATACCTTTTGTCAATTCATTCCACATAGTAAGTAATTTCAAGAGCAGACTTTACATTATTGCATTTAGTTCAACATGCTAAGAAGATGTGTAAATAATAGTGAATAATTTGGGCCACGTCTTCATGTGCAAAATGACAGACCAGTTTTCTATATAAATCTGCATCTCTAAATTGTTTTCCTCTAATGGTTTAAATGTACCAAGCAAAAGTATCTGTGTAGCCTCTACTTCCCCCCGAATACACAGAACTGTCCTTTTGCTTACAAAGAGAGTTGGGGCTGTGTATGTGGCTGAAAAACCCAGATGGAACGTGACAAGTGCCAGAGACTTAGGTGGCCCTGGGCCACCTGACTGATGTGACTGGGCTCTGTGGCCCAATTAATCAAGGCCACAGTTGAATTGATGACAAGGACCAAAATGACTAAATATTGCTTTGCCACATAAATATAACGTTTGAAATGGGAAAACTTTTAGAACGTCATTATTGTATTAGAGAGTATTTCTGAAAATCTGTTTTTATTGTGATTATTATTATTGAAGATACATGTTTTAATAGATGTTTTATCCTCAGTGAAGCCCGTTCTCATGCTGTTAATTACAGCGGAATCATAGGGAAGAGCCTGTCGCAGAAAAGCTGACTCCAATCTAAGATGACAATGGGGTGATGGGGTTAGGACCTGGATTATGCTGCTGATCCACCAGCAAACAAAGCTGGATGATGTGAGGAGCTCTTTAAAACACTCTTCCTCCCCACACCAGACCTTTGACTCAGAATGTGCTGGGATAAGCTAAGCTTACAAAGATTCCCAGGTGATTCTGATGTTGCCAGCATTGGGAAACAAATAACATATAGCCAAGTCACATATACCATTTTGACCAAAGTAGCTGAATGCTTATCACTCCTCATGTAATTAGTAGCCTATCTGTCCCTTAAAGTTATCATAATACCCGGCAATATAGACACAGTCTTAGTGACTCAACTACTCAAGTTGTGTTTTGGCTGAAGTGACCTGTCACTAATTTGTAAGCAAATAGTAACTGGTTAATTTAGTCAGAATGGACGCAAGCCTGAAGACAGAGCGAGGGACATAGCTTTAATATACTTTACCCCAAGGCCAGCTCTTTATATTTCACTTTTTATATTTCAAACTAAGAGGCAGATCTCAGGTCAATCATCTTTACAGATAGACAGACTGAGAAACAGAGAAGTTAAGTGGTTCATTCAGATTCTACTTGGATGTCATTCCCAGAGCCTAAAATATTCCTAAAGGGGTCTGATTTCTCAACCTACAGGTAATTCCCCAAATACAAAGATCCTCAGGCTAAAATGAAACCAATCAAAAAAGGAAATTCAAGAAGTTAAAATTTTAAGACCAACTGAGTATAAAATTCTAAGACCAGCTGAACGGGTTGGCACTGGCTGCCGTGGGCCAGCCTCTGTTGAATAAGGTGATACCATTCTAACGTGGTTTGGGCCAGGCTCATTTTGACAGCTGTGCACATGCAAAGCCTTTAATCATCAGAGATACTAAAGGGCTGCTGTGATTTTCTTTCCATGGGGCTCAGAGACGATTGTAGCTCTTCAGTGTGCTGCTCAACTTTTAACAACTGGATCTGGAGAAAGTGGGGCCCTGATTTGTAGCATTTGCCAATTTCCATGGTATAAATACTGTCAGCATAGAGTTTCAAGCTACTAACTTGATGTCAACCAGCTGAATATGTAAAAACATGTTTTCAGGAGCCAATACGAGCTGGCTCCAGCACCGCACTGCCTGAACAACTTCTGAGTCAGTGAGTCCCAAATGGGAGAGGCTAGCAGTGGCTTTGGAGAAACTCCCAAGTGCCCCCTCCCTGCAAGGAGGCGTTTCTACTTCGGTTAGATCTACTAATTTTTCGTATATTATTGTGTCCTTGAAGCTAAGGACCCTAAGGTGTTCAAAATATTTCCTAGCCATGTGACTCTTAGGAACCTCTCAACAGACCACTCAGTACTTTGAGAGATAACCAGCCACGGTTTTTCTAATTTCTAAGGATGAATTTCCAGGTAAACATTTTTTAATTTAACTGCCCGTTGAAACCATGTTTGGCTGATCTTTTCTCATATCTTATAGTCCATTACCTGTTTCCCCAGATCTCTAATTTTCCCTGTCCACTTGCTCCTCATTCTTCTGACACAGCATCCAGAAATCAGCACTTGCACGGAAGCAAGGGAAGAACAGACATCCAGTAAGCTTACCTAGACCTACCACCCTTAGAGAGTCTCCTTTCTTCAAGTGTCTCTACCCCAGTAGGGGACACCTGCTAAGCCTCATGCCCAAGGCTTGAGTATGCATTCGGCTGGGCTTTCTTTGCCCTCAAAATGTTTCTGACTGGCTGTAAACAGCACAAATAAGAACACCACTGGGCAAACTTTGTAGAGGAAGGCATCATGTGATGCCTTGCCCTTAGCTATGCTAGTGTAAGGCGGGACCCGGAAAAAACCTACCAAATCAAACATTTGGCCACTACCATCCCCTGGGCATTGAGAAGTAGTTGTACTATAAACTTCCTTCTTCTTCCTACTGGTTGTAAGGGAATTTCCTACTTACAGAGTGTTTAGAAATCAAATACTCTGGTGAGCCACAGAATAAGCTTTGTTTGCAAATTAAAGGTTTTCCTGTTCTTAGGTGAATTTGATTAAATCCTTTGGAAGTCAATGCTGGAAAAATAATGTATTTAATTCCTCAAACACAGTAAGTGGACATAGGCTTTTATTTTGTATGTAGTAAATCAAAGCTAGATTATAAAGGACAAAATCTAGTTTCCTTGCTGTCGTAAAATATCCTACAGGGTCTATAACATGTTTCTAGACTATAAATGTTTGAAACTCAACTTGAACATTGTCTATCTTATGTTTAAAAGGCCAGGGTATCCCTCTGTTTTCTGTGCTCCTTAACAGCCATTGAAATGAGCTTGCTTCTCTATACTGAATAAGCTACATCTTGTTTTAAATGGATCAGGTACATATTCAGATGTTTTTCTGTATTCAAAACAAATTGCATGTAGCCTGGGCACAAAATACACCTTCATCCCCTGGCTCTTTTCTGGACACCAAAGAGATAAGGCCATAGCTACAAGCAGAAGGGAGTTGACAGAAGGCCCCATCTTATTATGAACAAATTCACAGTAAAACCAGCCTTGAGGAATGAGTCACTCCCAAAATATATTTAGCCAGGGAAATAGGTTAGAAAAATGGGTAGATGATGGGAGAGAGGTTTGTTCAATGTGTAGAAGTGGAATAAAGTCATGGAAATACTTACAAAAAGGAAAGGGAAGTTTCCCTCTGATATCTGGAATCTAGACCATTTTGCAAGACTTAGAATAATTGGTCTCCATGTCTAAACACTCTTTAACCATGTTTCGAAATCCAGGTCTCAGCCCTTATTATACAGAAAATCAGCCTTACAGCCAAGAGCCCTGGGAGGGGGTTATTGATGAGTTGAGATCCAATCACCAAGCATCAGCAATTAGCGCTGAAATTCTCCAAGGACACAAAACAAAAATATTGAAACATCACAATGCAGCATCGTTTGTTCACATAGGAGAATCAACTACATGCCTAGCAGAACTTCACAGATCTAGACACTATCTCAGGTCTAGATTCCAGATCAACATCTTCAACGTGGAGATGAGACAGCTGATGGTCAGAGAGTAGGAAGTGACTTATCTGCCCAGCTAGTTAAAAGCAATCAGAGTCAGGGTCTCCCAAACCATGGATTCTACTACAGCACACCATGCTGCCTCCACTCTGTAGGGGGGAGGCTGACAATCCACTGTAAAGCATAAATCAGAAGTCAAGACGAAAGAATGTTTGCGATATCTTCTCTCACTTAACCTACTTGGTTTCACCACTTCATTTTAGCCTCATTTTAAAGAATGCTACACCAATGTAGAATGAACAACCAAGCTCTTTTCAGAGTAATGATGAAACCGAAAGGTCAAAGGTGGGAGAACAGTGAATGTAAGTTATTAACGAAATGAGCAAGAAGCATGTGTCAGGGAAAATCAATGCTTCTTCCATTGTCATAAACACGGAGCCCTCCCCTCACACACTTGATGCATTTATTTTGGAAAATGCCATCTTACGCTGGGACACTGGCATTGAAGACTTCACTCCTTCTCACCTACATCAGAAGTACTCTCACTCTTCGGGAGAAGCCGTGGCCCTTAGGATCAGACTCACATCTCCTGTGACAGGCAGCCTCAGCTGCCCTCAGAAACAAGCTGCCAGACTGACAGGGCCATGGAGACCTGAAAGGAGCCAGCCCTGCTGGACTGAGGAACATGTAAATATCTTCTGCCTTCTTGGTGAACAAGGATGATCATCTTTCTTTTGTAGGGGTAATTGTGTGTATATTGTGACTAGTTTGTGAAGAAAATGCAATGATTTGCTTCGACAGCTCCCCAAATGTACCTGTTAAGTGTGAATGTGCCTGCCTCATTGCCTCATGTGCCAAACACAGTACTGAATGCGTTGTTTTTAAATAAACTGTTTTACTGTGCATTGGAAAACACTGCTGGTTGTCTCTGTCCCATTTGGAAGACCCCCCTATCTCCCCACACACACACGAACATTCTCCATCCAGTGAAGAGATTAAGCGCATCCTCCTTTTTTTCATTCCCTGGGTTTTGAGGGATTCTCCAAGGAATTCTCCATGGAGATTTTCAGAAAGGTTGGGCTTAGCTGTCTTCAGCCATGAACGAGTAGCAAATAGTAAAAGCACCCCCCCCACACACACACCATCTTTCCATTGGCCCTTTATGCAAATGATGCAAGAGGACTTCATATGATTAATAATAATACATTAAGCTTGTGTATACACTCACACACATCATTTTATTTCAGCAAGGATCAGGTGACAGAGGGACACTGAGGGACTTGGCCCATGTTGCACAGTCGATGGCGAAGTGAAAATGAGACCTCAGCCAGACTCTTGGCCCAGGGCTCTTTCTCTTGCCTCTTCACCCCATTTCAGCACTTTCTCATAGAGCCTTCCCAAATGCCCCCATCAGCCTCCATTCCTTTACACAGTGTTATCTGTCTTCATAGCATTTTCTCTCCCTGTTTGAAGCGATAGTACTTAAGAACTCATTGTCTGTGTCTGCCACCATGTTATAAGCTCTACCTTCAACAAAGTAGGCAACTTCGCCTGTCTTAAGTATACTATGTTCCCAGTGCCTACAATAGTTCTGGGAACTTAGCAGGCTATCAACAGGATATCAACTGATGGATGGATGGATGGATGGATGGATGGATGAATGCATCATACAGTTCTATGTATCACTTCTCTTTTTTATCTCCCTTCCCATCTTTATGCCTACACCACAGACACCAAAAGTCCTCACTCTGCTCTGACTGTGCTACCTCAGCACCATGAATAATAGTATTTGTTGACTGAATGAGTGAACAGCCCTAGGAATTGTTTTACTCGATATCCATGCTCCAACATCAAGAATGTCTCAGCATATTAATGCACCAAAGCACATCCTGTTCTTGTACTTGGCTAATTATAATTTCAAACAAAACAAGAACTTCTGTAGGGTGAAATATAGCATTATCGGAAAGACCCTGCCTTCAGTAAACAGGGTCGCGTCCAAAAGGGCTTGCTGCAATGCTCCTTAATTCAAGTTGAAAGCCCTCATTGGTCACTATGTACAACACTGGGCAGGATAGGAACAGGATACAAAATGAGCAAAAAAATCACAATGCCTATCCTGAAGGAACGTACGTGTCTTATTGGCAAAACAGTTCAACACATTACCAGGGAATATCTTTTATCCTGGGCAGCACCAGGGAATGTTAGGGTGCAGGTAAGGGACAGAGAAAAAAAAAGAATGGCCACCCCCACCCTACCCCCTATCCCCACTGACACAGGGAATGATAAGTTCTCCTAAAATAAAACACTTCACAAACTTTGGCAAAACATGGAATTGACACCAAGTTTATTGCAGGCTCTCTTTGCCTGGAGCCGCATAGTACAAATTAAATTTTAAAAGCAGAATTTTTTCCCTAAGAAAATGCATTGGCACAGCCTGATCAAGACAAAGAGGATTAAGGAAACCCAACTCATAAAAGGACCAATCTGACCCAAGACTCCCAAGCCAGTAAGGGAAGTAGGCTTTCTGTGTCAGTCTAAGCAAGAGCACGGGCTCCTTACCCAGAAGGCCTTACTTAGGGTCTAAAGGCCTGGGGTAGCTGATACCCACCTCGACAACTGAGGTTCCCTCCATTCTGAGTGTGCTATTCTTGGTGAGTAAGTTAGCTCGATAAATAGCCTGGTCTGGACGCAGTGTCATGCTGCTCAGAATGTCATAGGTGACCAGGAACTTAAGGATTCAGTGAATTGAAAGCTCTCATTTCCAGATGAAGAAACCGAGGCTCAGGAAAGAAAATGATTTGTCCAAACATAATCTCCTAGCAAGCAACAATTTAAGTAAGTTATCAATTTTTCTGGGAAGCAAAAGAAAAAGAAAGGTTTTTTTGTTTGTTTGTTTGTTTTTGTTTTCTTTAAATGATAATTTTTTTTTAACGTTTATTTATTTTTGAGACAGAGAGAGACAGAGCATGACCGGGGGAGGGGCAGAGAGAGAGGGAGACACAGAATCGGAAGCAGGCTCCAGGCTCTGAGCTATCAGCCCAGAGCCCGACGTGGGGCTCGAACTCACGGACCGCGAGATCGTGACCTAAGCTGAAGTCAGACGCACCCCAGGTTTTTTTGTTGTTGTTTTGTTTTTTATATCAATCAGCGTTCTTAACTCTAAATGAAATATTTGAAAGCACAGTCTCCTCATCTTAAGTTAACTTTTTTCTTATTATTATAAAAATATTCTTGAGGCATATGGCTGGCTCAGTAGGTAGAGTGTATGACTCTTGACCTCAGGGTTGTGAGTTCGAGCCCCACATTGGGTACAGAGATTACTTAAAAAAAAATCTTTAAAAAATATTCTTCAAAAAAATATTAGAAAATAAAGATAAGTAAAAGAATATTTTTTAAAAACACCTAAAACTTTCACCTGTTCTTCTGAGTGTATACTTGTCCTATACCATGCATACTGTGTGTTTCCTGCTTTTTCTCCACTTAAAAATACACCAAGACATTTCCATGTCATTAAATATTCTTTGATGAGCTCACAGTATGGAAGCACTTAATCAATTCTCTATTGTTTCAAATTTAAGTTTAGGTTCTTTGCCATTATTCATTGCTGTAAACTGTGCTTTGAAGAACATCTTTGTAATTAAATGGTTAAACATCCATGATTATTTCCCTGAATAATCTCCTAAAGGAGATTTTCAAGAGGCATGAAAAAATTCAGTAAGAGGAGTCTTTTTCAAAAGCAGTTAGAAACGTTGACTAGAAGGTCAATGACAAAATTTCTAAATCTTTATTTCCCTAGAAAACTTTAAAAGGCTTTATTTAAAAAGGCAAAAAGGTTAGGAGAAAAGCATACATCATCGAGGATGACTTCCTCCACAGAGAGGGAAAGCCTTTTTATGTACTATATTAACATAAATAAATAAGCTACTGTTGTGTGCCACTTAAATTCAGTTACCGGGGGAACTTGGGTGGCTCAGTCAGTTAAGGGGCCAACTTCAGCTCAGGTCACGATCTCACGTTTCGTGAGTTTGAGCCCCGCGTCGGGCTCTGTGCTGACAGCTCGGAGCCTGGAGCCTGCTTCGGATTCTGTGTCTCCCTCTCTCTCTCTCTGCCCCTCTCCCGCTCATGCTCTGTCTCTCTCTGTCTCTCATAAATAAATAAAGATTTAAAAAAAAAAAAAGATAAAATTCAGTTACCGTATCTCTTGTTTAGGAGCCAGGAGAATTTCACACATTTAGAGAGAAAGCCCATCCAATCGCTCCTCATTGTTAATCAAATAAAAAGCACCCAGGACTATCTGGGAAAGACAAACCTTCAATACAATGATGGATAGCTCTTTTCCTTATTCCAAGAGGATGTTTATTGCTTACTCAATCCTACCAAGCTAATAATGCTTCCAATTCACATTAAGTCCAAGAACTCAAAATGAGGAGGATGAACTAACACTCTACCTTGAGGCTACACAAATCCTATAGATCAGTTGTTTTTGTTGAACTTTCTTTTAATCAATATCTCCACTTCTCTAGGAGACATGTGACTAAGCAAATTGAAATATGAACATATAGATTTTCAAAGCAGATACATTAAGGGTAGCTGAAGAAATCACTACAGAATTCCCTATTCCCCATTGCTGTCCCTCTCTTAAGTAAATCTGTATTTGCACAGAAAAATATATTAGTAAATATATTAATCACTATAGGTCTTACGGTCTCTATAACAACTACTCAACTCTGCCATTGTAACACAAAAGCAGCCAGAAACCATATAAATGAATAAGTATGGCTGTGTTCCAATAAAACTTTATTTATAAAATAGGCAGCAGCCAGTGGGGCTATAGTTTGCCAACTCTTGCTTTAAGTAACATGTTCTTTATGTAAAATATTTCAGTTGACAACCTTCGTTGTATTCATTTCCTAGGGCTATCATAATAAATTACCATGGTGTCAGTGGCTTAAAGCAACGGAGATTTATTCTTTCACAGTTCTTAAGGCCAGAAGTCTGAACTCAAGGTATCAGCAAGGCTGATTCCCTCTTGTGGTTCTGAGGGAGAATCACTCGATGTCTGTTTCCTTGCTGCTGGCAGCTGTTGGCAAGCCTGGTGTTCCCCGGCTTGTAACTACGTAACTCCAATCTGCCTCCATCTTCCCACGGCCTTCTCTGTGTGTCTGTATCTCTTTCCCCTTCTCTTCTAAGGACCTGCCATTGGGTTTAGGGCCCCCTGTAATCCAGAGTGATCTCATCTCAAAATCTTCACCTTAATCACACCTGCAAAGACCCGTTTTCTGAATAAGGTCACGTTCCAGGTGGACATAGCTTTTGGAGGCCACAATTCAGCCCACTACATCCCTTTAGGATATAACCCTGACCACCAAGTAATTCAAGGGCCCACAGAGAAGAGCCCGTGGAGCACAATTCAGTGATGCAGACTCAGATGTGTTTCAGGTGCCATTTTTTTCCCCTTTGAAGGTAACAAACCCATACTGTACATGCCCAGCAGCATTATTGGGTGGTGGAAGTTATGTTCTCAAATGACATTTATAAAGCTCTCCAGTATCTGTAGACAGTAAATGGATGTGCTTCCAACAATGGATTCAGAAATAAATCAAATATCACCTCTGAAGTCAATAAATTCTAAAGATGTTATAAGTATACAAGAACTCATTCCCATACCCAAGAGATGCTCAGTGCCAGGGATACTGATCTTATGTTAAGTGAGTTTTCTGGTCGGGGTGCATGCAACCACATTGAAAGTAAAAACGTGTATGGCGAAAATACAAAAGTTGACCAACCTATGACATGAAGTGATAAGTTCAGAAGAAATTCCTGAAATGTTTCAGTAGACACAGTTGTTCAACACTTAAAGATCAATTTAAAACTCATTCTCATCTTGCAGCAGATACCATAGATATATAGATATGGATCTAAACAACTTTAGTCACAAACACCAGTATGTCTGATTTCACCTCCAGAAACCTTTGTGACCTAATCAGCAAACAAAGCCTACTGGGAACTAAGGTGGAAATTTAGTTGGAGATATTTTTCTCAGAAATAGAAACTATCATTAACAAAGCATAGAGATAGTAAAGGAGGGTGATTGAGTGACTTGAAAGAGAGAAAAGTCAGAGTTAAACAGAAAATCAGAAACTGAACACATAGATTTGTTTTGTCCTTTTGGAAGCATTACATCCTTCAAAATGGAATGTTTACAGTACAAGAAAGTTTTCTGCCTTAAAGGACATTAAGATCAGAATGACTACTTGGAGCCTCATTCTTAGGAGATAACATTACACGGAATGTGAAGGCTTCCAAAAGGAAATGGCCCAAATGGTTTTTCCTGTAGGAAGCCAAATGTTCCCAGATGGGAGACATTCCTCCCCAGTCCTCCAACTTGGATGTCCAAGACCAGGAAATGCCCCACCAGTGCCAGGGAACACACATGGCCAGTCTATTTTCACTCTCTGATCCAGCCCTAACTAAGGATGAGTATTTTCCATGTGACGGATCTAGCAAACACTAAAGCAGGGAGAAATAATGATGGAAGGGGTAAGTTCAGTAAGTCCTTGGTATAAAAGGGAGAGGGTTGGGTTGACCTGGATATTCTCTAAAGAAAAGAATCATGAACTGCCAATCAGGGACAAGGGACCAGAGAACTTTGTCATTCTCTTTCACCCTTGTAATTCCCTATGTTCCCTATGCTGCATGCCTAGACTGTTTCCCCATTGTGAATAGAGTTAACCCTCTGGAAGCCCCTTTAAATGGCCCCAGCATGCTGCTTCAGGGTAGTTCTCCACATGTGCTTTCCTTCTGACCACACCGACCTTCCTCACATGTTCATTCCCAACAGTCCCTCTCCTACTCAGCTCCCAGCTTGGGGATGTCCTCATCTACCCAACACCAACTCTAAGACCTTACATTGTTTTTGAACCAGAGATTGATGCTGCAATTTGGGACATGACTGAGCAAGCCCACAGCACCCCAAGACCCAGCCCATGTAAGGACAGAATTATCCAAATAAGCCTAGATTCTGGGATCTAGCAGCCTGGCCTCCTTGGCTGCTAAGTTGGGGACACACAGAGAAAGCTCAAAGGATGGGGTGCCTGGGTGGCTCAGTAGGTTAAGGGTCTGACTCTTGATTTCAGCTCCAGTCTTGGTCTTGATCTCACAGTTTGTTAGCCCCTAGTCAGTATCTTTGCTGACAGCACAGAACTTGCTTGGGATTCTCTCTCCTCCCCCTACCTGCCCCTCCCCCACTTGCACAAAAGCATGTTCTCTCTCTCTCTCTCTCTCTCTCTCTCTCTCTCAAAATAAATAAATAAATGTGAAGAAGAAGAAGAAGAAGAAGAAGAAGAAGAAGAAGAAGAAGCAGCAGCTCAAAGGATAATACAGGCAGCAGCACTGTAACAAAGAAAGAATAAATAATAAAGAAAGAAAAATAGACTTAATCTCTCTGGGAAGGAAGAAAGTGGCCACAGAAAAGGAGGCAGGAAGCTAGAGCAGGCAGATAGATTCCCAGCTGTCTCATAGAAAAATGGCCTCTTTAGAAATCTCTTCATGATTTTGCATTCCCAAAAGTGTTCAAGTGAGGCAAGTCAACTTCTATTGTTAAACCACTGAGACATGACAGTTAATTTATTACCAAAACATAACCTACCTCACCCAAATTAATACAGTACCTTACTTAGACTTCACACTTTCAAAAACAGATATCACCAGAAAATGGTATCCAAAGAGAAATTGCCCCAATGGAACCCCTTGTACTCAGCTACAGATCCTAGCTCCTCCAAAAAGGCTTGCATTTCCCACCCTAGTCTTTTCTTCCAAAGTAAATAGCTCTGAGGAGTCAGCACACACTACTTAATTTCAGAATGAGGCTCACTGGAAATTAGAGACAGTTTCCATGAGCAGATACATTCAGAAATCCCTTTAGATATCCTATTACAGCTTTTCTCTCACATCTACACCTGGAAGGATAGATACCAGCATATTACACTACAATGGTTATCACTGCATGGTGATATTTTGGTGCCTTTTTGTAATTGTCTACACTTTCTCCAATAAACATTTAGTTTGGCGATCTGGGAAGAAGATTTTTGATTATTTGGTTTCTTTCCCCTCCACACCAAAAGACACAATATTCCATTCAGGGTACAATTAGAAACATCCCTCGGGGGATATTAAAGCCTTACTTACGACTAAGTCCTATCCATAAGTGACCGTGTGACTAGAAGCACTGGGACCCAGAATGAGGTGTCTTTATTCATTAGCTAAAATGCTCAATGAAACAATAGATGCTAAATAGGAAAAACCAACAGGCCCACTCACTTTTATAGCCATACACAGGAATATCAGTCTCCACAGAGAGTTCCAAATAACCCATTTGGGCTGACTACCAATGATGCCCCATTAATACTCCACGGTGTTTCTTGTAGGGACCCCACAGAACAGGACCCAGCAGCTCCATAAACCATGACTAATGGTACTTTGAGACCTGGCTCAAAGCGAGGAGTGAGGAGGAAAATGCAACCCCAGTATAATTCCTTTCCTCCATCTAGAAACAGGATGTCGAGTGGCTGAGGGATGATACTTTCCAGGTGAACGGGCACTAAAAGTATGGCTTCTCAGGCAGACAACTAGAGGGTACTAACATTAGAAGGAATTTCAGGGGCTCAGAGGAGTGAACGGACTTCTACTGAGTCACACAGCTGGTCAATGACAGATGCAAGACTTCCGCCTAAGTCCTTCCTCACTCTCACTCTGGGCTGGGCCCCTTTGCATGACTATGCAAAATAAATAAATAAATAAATAAAGCACAGGGACTTCAGAAGCAAAGTGCCTTCCTACATCTCTGTGATCCCTGTGGGCAGCCATCTCCTCCATCCCTCACTGCAGTCGCCCTATGTGGCTTTCCTGTGTGCACTTCTGTGCTGTACTTTGCTTTCTGACTTCTCTAATCAAAAGGCAGTGGCTTAGATTTGAAATAACCACTGTCCTGCTGTAATTAGTAATTAACTTGTCAGCTTCCAACAGCAACAATAAAAATATAATGGGGTCCACTGAAAATTAAAATCAAAAAAGTGTTTAAAAAGCAAAAGCAAAGTAGGTTTAAAGGAACTATATCACTTGGTAAGTCAGGTCATTGGAGCTAATTCTAACTCCTCCTAATAAATGAAAAGGTAATAGTGGGGTAATATGTTGCCTGAAAGGCATCTTTCTGAAGGAAAGAAATTTACATCTTACCATCGAGTTTCCACAGCAGATATGCTTAAATTGGGGTTCACTAAGAGACCAACTGTTCCAGTTTGCAAGGGACTGTCCCAATTTTAGCACAGGAACTTCTAAGCCCTGGAAAATAATTGCTCACCCTACATAGAATTCAAGAAGTCCGTGAATCTGAATGGGAAACAAATTACACCTCTAATTTGATTAACCTCCAAAAATTAACAAATTTCATTCAATTATGAAAGTAGGCAACAAATCATAGTAATATTAGCAATACCTGAGGTCTGGTTACCAACAGAAATCTCAGATTTTCATTTCATATTAACTTTCAGCGGGTATCTTAAAATATCATGTGTTCATCACAACTTTGAAATAAATAGGTATTAAAGTCACCACTAAGTCTTATTTAATTCATTAATCTAAGAAATACATACTGCTGCATCAAAAATTTTGTTTTTACTACTCTGATAGTCTGATAGTCACATGCAATGTAACTGTATTTTTAAAATTATGAGACAAGGTCAATAGGCTTCACTAGACAGACAGAGAGATCCAGCAGCACAAAAATGGTTCCGAACTGTAGAGGCACCATGCAGAATCTGAGAGTAACTTTCTAGTAGTGGAATTTATGGAATGATGTACCAGGCAGTATACAAAGGACTTTAAAACATTATCTCATTTTCCTCTCAACCATCTTGTAAAGTGGTTACTAACTCCCACAGTCATGCTGATGAAGTCCATATACTTGGCCATCAGGCAAGACCTGGGACTAGAATCTCTGAGACCTCCTGATTCTCAGCACAAGACACACCCACGGGGCAAATCTGGGGACAAAGAGTTCCTATTTAGCAGCACACAAAATTGGAAGGCGGCTTCCTGCTCTCACCGTCTTAGAGATTGGATTTACTTATAAATTAGCATATTTATTTATAAGGGTCTCAGTCCCACCTAACTGAGCATAGTGGTTGTGTTTTTTCTAAATCCCACTCCCTCCCTAGGATATGAGGGAAATTCACTAATGTCTGGAGCATTTTCCAGTCATCTCCCAGATACTTTCTAGTCTCTGTTACCTATATCAGAGTCTGTGTGACCCACTGAATTCCTTCTGAGAATGGATTTGAGTCAGATGTCTCTTAGTAAAGTGAATTCCATCAACGTGACGTTATTACATTTCAGAATGGCTTGAACCCTGGTCCCTTAGGACCTTCTTCTTAGTCCCTTCAAAGCTTTGGCAGCACAGAGATGACAGTGATGGCTTATAATCTCTATGAGTTTCATAAATAGAGGTTAACAAACTGCCTTCAAAGATAGAAAATAAAAAGGAGGGGTAATCTGTAAAGGAGACCCCTTCTTCTCATGTCATCAGAACCTGTGAAAGGAGGATCCATGTTTCATCCTATTGAGAAATTAATTTCATTTCAACAACTGTGTTTTAGCCAACATGTGTCAATATCTTACTACTAGGAAGTCTTTATTATTCCGGGGCGCCTGGGTGGCGCAGTCGGTTAAGTGTCCGACTTCAGCCAGGTCACGATCTCGCGGTCCGTGAGTTCGAGCCGCGCATCAGGCTCTGTGCTGATGGCTCGGAGCCTGGAGCTTGTTTCCGATTCTGTGTCTCCCTCTCTCTCTGCCCCTCCCCCGTTCATGCTCTGTCTCTCTCTGTCCCAAAAATAAATAAAAACGTTGATAAAACCCCTCTCCCTGCCCTGCAGGCAGCGGCAGTGACAGGTCCTGACACGTCATCAGATCAAATGGAACCTATGTGAGCTCACGAGATCAAGCTCCTAGATCCACGCTGCTGCTCCCCAGGCTGCCACAATCCCATGGTCTGAGACATTTTAGAGACCCTTATTGACAAGATGAGTGTTCATCCCCACAGCCCAGGACAGGAGGGGTTTTATGACTCTTTTCATAGCATAATTATTAAGAGAGCTGCATCTCCCTCTCAAAAATGTCATGATGTGGACAATATACAATAAGATCACCCTACTTACTGATCATCTGGTTTAGCTGCTTCTTTCATATAGGAGGAAACTCAAACCCAGGTAAGTGAATGACTGATAGAAGCTCACAGAGTAAAGTGTTGACATCAACTTGCCTCTCCCAAACTCTTCACCTAGGCCTGTGTTAGGATCTCCATTTATCAGTGTCTTCATGGTTCTACACCCTTTGCTAACATTACTGTGCTTTTCCATATCTAGAGGCCAGAGTTTTCTGTTTTTCTTATTGAAGTATAATTTACATGTAACAAAGTACACAAATATTACGTGTTCGATTCCATCACTTTTGACACCCAAAGCAGCATATAAAATATTTCAATCAATCCTGAAATTTCCATTTATTCCCTTCCAGTCAATTCTCCCAACCCAGAGGCAAACACATCTTGATTTCTATCCCCATAGATTACTTTCCCCATTTTTAGACTGCATATAAAAGGGATCCTACAGCTTACAGCTCTAGAAGGAGGAAAGGAAGAGTAAATTTTAAATGCACTCAGCCAGAGCCTTGTCTATAACAAAGGTCCACCTTCCAGGGAAAGATTTTGCCAGCACCGTGTACCAGCTGAAGGAAGAGAATTCTTCCCACCCCAGCCCCTTACAGCCTTCCTGTTTCACATAAGAGGGGAAAATGCAATCAAAGGGGTCAGAGCTTCAAAAAAATAGATTGAAAATGCTGCATCCAGGGAGGGGAGGCAGGGGCCAGAGGAAGAAAGGAATACCACTGAAGAAACACTTGTGAAGGTCACAGCCTTGAGACACAGGCCCACTAAAAGGTTGAGATTTAGACTAGAAAATGATCCTCCTTCCCCTACCTTACCACCACACCAGGAGAATAGCAGTACAATAACAGTGGCTTGCAGCTAAAAGACCTGCAAGGCAGACTCTCACTGAGGAGGGGTATTTAGGGAAGCCCCAAGTCAAGAGGACACAAAAGCAAAGACACTAGAAGAAACTAAATCTTCTGGTACCTGGAATTATGGCAAATATTAAACCCAGCCCAAATCTTAGATTAACATAAATCTAAAGGCCTATTGACTTCAGTTCCTAGTACCCAAAACAATATGCATGGCTTTCAAGAAAAAGTTACAAAGCAAGCAAAAATGAAAAAAGAAACAAAGTCTGAACAAACCATCATTAGAACAGGCTCAGATGTGACAGAGATACCAAAGTATCAGACAGGGAAACTTATTTTCTATTTTTTTATTTAAAAAAATTTTGTTAATGTTTATTTATTTTTAAGAGAGAGAGAGAGCATGAGCAGGGGAGGGGCAGAGAGAGAGGGAAACACAGAACCCAAAGCAGGCTCCAGGCTCTGAGCTGTCAGCACAGAGCCTGACGCGCGGGGCATGAACCCAGGGACTGTGAGATCGTGACCTTAGCCGAAGTCAGATGTTCAACTGACTGAGCCACCCAGGTGCCCCAGACAGGGAATTTTAAATAACAATGATGATTATGTTAAGAGCTCTAATGGAAAAGAAGACAACATTCAAGAACAAATGGCTAATGGGTAGAGATGGAAGCAAAAGAAAGAATCTAAAGGATATGCCAGAAATCAAAAACATTAACAAAAATAAAGAATGTTTTGATGGGCTCATCAGTAAACCGGACACAGCCAAGGAAAGAATCCATGAGCTTGAAGATACATCAATGGAAACTTCCAAAACCAAAATACAAAGGGAAAAAAGAATGGGGGAAGAAAATAACACAAAACCCAGAAAATCCAAGAACTGTAGGACAGTATCAAAAGGTGCAACATATGCATAATTGGAAGAAGAATATCAGGAGAAGAGAGAATGAAGAAATATCTGAAGTAATAATGGCCATGAATTTTCCAAAATCAATATCAGCCAGCCACAGATCCAGATGCTCAGGGTTACTAATTATTGGTCTACTTTTTCTATCAACTGAGAGGGTGTAAAATCACCAACTATGAGTGTAGCTCCTTCTATTTCTCCCTTTAGGAAGATTGGTTTTGTGTCATAATATTGAACTTCTCTTATTAGATGTAGGCACATTGGGGAATATTAAATCTTGATGAATTGATCCCTTTATCATTAGAATATATCTTTATCTCCGGTAAATCTCTTGCTTTGAAGTCACTTTTTATGATATTAAGCTACACCAACTTTCTTATGCTTAGAATGTGGATGGTGTATGTTTTTCCACCCTTCTACTTTTGATCTGTTTGTGCCTTTATATTTAAAAGCTGTTATATATGTTATTTATATGGAATTACAAAAGAGGGAGAGAGAGAGAGAGGAGTTTTATTCAGCCTGACAACCACTGCCTTTTATGTGGGATATTCATATAATTTGCATTTAATGCATATATATGCATCTATTTAAGTTCTGCATGTTGGTATTTATCCTCTTTTTGTTTCTTCTTTTCTTTGTTTTCTATTCCTCCCTTCCAGGCTTCAAGTTAATCAAGTATTTTTAGTAATTCATTTTACATCCCCTACTGTCTTCTTAGCCATATTTCTTACTACTATTTTTTTAGTAGTTGCCCTAGAAACTGTAATATGTATCTATAACTTATCAAGGTCTAATTTCAAATAATATTAATATAGCTTCATTAACATTGTAAGATTAAAACAGTATAACCCAGTTGTTCCTTCTCCTAACCTGTGTGCTTATTCTCATATATCTTACTTCAACATGTTTAATTATCCCAGAATATATTGTTATTGTTTCGTGTTAAGCAGTCCATATTCTTTTAAAGAAATGTAAACACACATACAGACATATATATAGGTGTGTCTACTTATTGAATAATTTTGAAAAGGTATTTTATATTTATCCAGATAATTCTCTTTTCTGGTGGCCTTCAATTGTCTTGAAGATCTAGGGTTCCATTTGGCATCATTTTTTCCTTTAGCCTGGAGGACTTCTTCTGGAATTTATTTTAGTACAGATCTGAAGATTTTTTTAATGTTTATTTATTTATTTTGAGACAGAGAGAGAATGAGCAGAGGAGGGGCAGAGAGAGAGAGGGAGAGAGAATCCCAAGCAGGCTTCGTGCTGTCAGCACAGAGTCCCCAGTGAGGGCTTGATCCTACAAGCCGTGAGATCAAGAGTTGGATGTTTAATGGACTGAGCCACCCACGTGCCCCCTGCTGAAGATCAATTCTCTCAGTCTTAGAGTATCTGAAAATGTCTTTATCTTACCTTAATTTTTGGAGGATATTGTCACTAGATAACAGGATTCTAGATGGACAGCTTTTGTATTATCTTTTAGTAGTTTAAAGTGCTTCTTTCATTGTTTTCTATAGTTTAAGATTATTGTTATTTTTTATCTCTGGTTTCCAGCAGCTTGACTCCCATGCGCCTAGAAGTGGTTTCCTTTGAATTGGAGTCCTTCAAGATTCTTTGATCTGTAGGTTAATATCTTTTAACAGTTGTTTAAAATTCTTGGCCCTTATTTCTTCAACTATTTCATCTGTCCCATTTTCTCTCTCTTCTCCTTCTGTTTTTCCAATTACACACGTAATGGAGTGTTTGTTTGTGTGTGTTCTTGCACTGATCTAAGATCTTTTCTGTTCTCTTTTTTGTTGTTTAATCCACTCAGCTTGGGGCACTTTGTTCTGGCAGCCCTCGAAAACTAATGGAGTATATACTATATGGAGTATATACTATCTCCATGTACTTAGGGAAGCCCACTATAAAGCATTCATGGGTTGGTTCAAACCTGATTTGTGGCTGGAGTTCCTTAAGATACTAACTGCTCATGCCAACCTACATGTGGCCACTAGAAGCTCATCAAAAGAGTTGAACAGACAGCAAATATGCACCAGAAAAGATGCTCACCATCACCAGTCATTAGCAAAATGCAAATTAAAACATGAAATGCCACTGCATTCTCTTTTACATGACTAAAATAAAAAGACTGACACCATCAAGTGTTGGTGAGAACATGGAGAAAGTGGTACTCTCATACACATTTGGAAAATGATTTGATGGTTTCTTTACTTTTTAAAAATTTTTTAATGTCTATGTATTTTTGAGGGGGGAGGGGCAGAGAGAGAGGGAGACACGGAATCCGAAGCAGGCTCCAGGCTCCGAGCTTTCAGGACAGAGCCCCACACAGGGCTTGAACTCACGGACCGCTAGGTCATGACCTGAGCCAAAGTTGGACACTTAACCAACTGAGCCACCCAGGTGCCCCAATGGTTTCTTTCAAAGTTAAACATATATCTGCTCTGTGATATAGTTATTGCACTCCTTGGTATTTACGCAAGAAAGCTATGTCCATTTAAAAACTTATGCACAAATACTTAGAGCAGCTCTATTTGTAGCAGCCAAAATCTGGAAATAATCAAAATGCCCATTAGCAGATGAATTGATAAAAATTGTGGTAGAGCCACACAACGGAATACTATTCCACAAGAAAAAGAAATGAACTATTGATACACTCGGGAATGTAAATGAATCTTAACATAATTATGCTGAGTGAAAAGAGCCAAGCCTAAAAGAGTCAATACTACATGGTTCCATTTATATAAAATTCTTGAAAATACAAACTAATCTACGGTGACAAAAAAGCAGATCATTGGTTGCCTGAGGATGAGGGTAGTGGGTGGGAGAGGGTTGAGGAGAAGGAAGGATTACAGAGGGGAGACAAGGAAATTTTCAGAGGTAGTATGTTCATTATTTTGATTGTGGCGATAGTTTCATGGATGTATAATGATGTCAAAATGTATCCACTTTTACACTTTAAGTATTTGAAATGTATTGTATGTCAATTATAGATTCATAAAACACTTAGTTTTTTTTAAGTTATCTGAAGTTCAGCTGACTTCTTATCCCTGCCTCTGGCATCTTCTTCTCCCTCCCACTACTCTGTTCTTCCCATCCAGAAATAGCTTATTTATTTAATTAGCTTAATACTTCTGGGTTGTATTTCCTTCAAGTTCCTTTCTGTCCTCCGTTCTCTGAGGGTTTCTTTTTAATTCTGGCAAAATATGCATAACATAAAATTTACCATTTTGTTCAGTTTTAAGCGTACTTTTCAGGGGCATTAAGTGCGTCCACATTGTTGGCCAGCCAGCACCATCATCTGTCTCCAAAATGTCTTCATCTCCCCAAACTGAAACTCTGTACCCGTGAAACAATAACCCCCTACTCTCCTTCTCCCCAGCCTCTGACAACCGCCGCTCTACTTACTGACTCTGAATTTTACTACTCCGTACACCTCGTGCAAGCAAAATCAATGATATATATTCTTCTGTAACTAGCTTATTTCACTTGCCATAATGTCTTCAAAGTTCATCCAGGTCGTCATGTGTCAGAATTTCCTTTCTTTTTAAGGCTGAATATTTCACTATATGTAGTAGACACCACATTTTGTTTATCTATTCATCCCTCCGTGGACACTTGGGTTGCCATGGTGTCTGATGAGGTTTTTTTGATGTTTATTTATTTTTAAGAGAGAGAGACAGAGACAGAGTGTGAGCGGGGGAGGGGCAGAGAGAGAGGGAGACACGGAATCTGAAGCAGGCTCCAGGCTCTGAGCTGTCAGCACAGAGCCTGACGCGGGGTTCGAACTCATGAACTGTGAGATCATGACCTGAGCCAAAGTTGGATGCTTAGCCAACTGAGCCACCCAGGCACCCGTGATGAGTTTTTAAAATTATGATTTTGTAGCTTATATGGCTTATTCTCTTATTTTTAGGGGGGAACAATGGTCTCTTGTACCTTCCTATCCCCCAACCAGAATTAGAATTCCTCTATATGTTCAGTGATTATCCCACTTATCTGACACAAAATCCTAGAATTGAGGAAAGGATATACCCCAATTCTATCAAACAAAGGATAAGAAATCATTTTGCAAACCATAAATCATAAAGCTTCATATATGTAAATGTATCTATGTTTTTCAACATCTGAGACAAGAAAAGAGTGACATAAAACAGGACACAGCTATGACTGGGCAGATACTAAAATCCACATGCTTTGACTCTTAGTCTGGTGTTTCCCTGCCACACAGTGTTTTCTCTATATCGGAAAATACAACATCAAATTGAGAGATGTAACATCATAAATTGGTCAATTTTCCTGCAAATTAATAAATACATTTAAAAGAGTTCCGATAAAAATTCCAACCAGACTTTGGGAACAGAAGGCAGAGAGCAAGCAAAAACAACAACAACAATAACAGCAACAACAACATGAACAAGTTAACTTGACAAAATGTCTATTGAGTTCAGCCTAAAAAAAGCTACCCAAAAATAACCAAAAAAATCATTGAAAAACAATTAATAATGAATTACAAGCCTTGGAGGGTGTGAAAACATATAAAAGAGTTACGATAATTAAAAGTGTATTATTAGTGAATAAGTAGACAAAAAAGTCAATATATTCTGTTCTGGAACAGAAATTCTGAAAGCAGATTCCAGAACTCAGTGTATGACGATAATGACATTTTAAACTAATGATTAAATAAATGGTGCAGAAAAATATGGAAGTACTTGGGAATGAACAGTAGGAAAGCTAAAGTCACGGCCGTTCAGGTGTCCATATCGGAAGGGAGGTGATGATGGTGGTGGTTTTTAACAAAATCTCCCATGTGCTCCTTCCATTATATTTGTTGTTTGTTTCACTTACCAGTGAAATGTTTGGACTAACCAACCACCTTGCAAAAAGTCACTTAACCAAAGCGAGCAACATTTTTTACAGGCAAATTTTAAAGAATTGGGATTTCTTTTATATTACTGCAGTGGAGAAGCCTGGGGACTATTCTTCAGATGGTTCCAAGGCTGGGCTATTATTTACAGATACTCAGTGAACATGAATTGAATCCTTCCTGTGAGCCGAGCAGCACTGAGGATACAAAAGTGCATAGAGTTCAATCCTACCTTCAAAATCCCATTTAACCGATCAGTGAGTCAACGCACTGTCTCCAATGTACATTATCTCCTCACTTACTGTTTGTTACGATTTAGGTATAATAGGGGCACGAAAAAATACCACGTACAAATATGAAGCACAAGAAAAGTTATTCAATACAGCTTTTGTTTATTAGATCACTGAAGAGAAATTAAACAGGATTATTAGATTCTGATGCCCATGTCTGAGGACGCTCACTCCAGCAAATTTGCTGAACAAGATGGATCTTCCAGGTTCTCCCCTTCACACCACAAAGCAGTCACAGCTGGATGCTTTATCATCGCTCTACCCTCTCCCGGAACAAATCTGACAAGCTGATCGCATTAGGCCGTGACATACAAAATATGGCATAATTGTAGACTGTAATCATCATGATGATAGCTGACTTGATAAGAGAGGTCAAATCCCATTTTTATATCCTGAATTTCTAAAATATTGTTTCGTCAAAAAAATCAATTTCTCATTTTTCTAGCGTTAACTTGAAAAGGGTATAATTGATCAAGCCTAAATCCCTTACATCACCCAGGCCTCTGTGAAAGGCTCATACCCAACAAGCCACTTGAGTTAGGGACAGGCACACAGCAGTTGTCCTCGGCATCTAACACCCATGGGCCTGAGCAGCTTCAAAGCAAGAACACGTTTTACATCCTTTGGTTAAGACTGTGGGGAAAACACAGGCTCATGGAATATAGATGCTCAGCTGGCTCATTTGGGTTTTGTGGTCCAATTTGTGGATGAGATATTTATAAAATCCGGTGATTACAATGCCGTCTCATTAACATTCGTTAAGTGAAAAGCACAAAGTACAGGATGGGAACTCCAGTCTGAGGGGAGAGGGAAGAAGATGAATAGGGAGAGATGGGTTTTCCTACCTCAGCACTGGCAAAAAGAGACGGCCAGAGGGAGAGGGTCCTTTCCTTTAAGTCAGACTTTCTCCTTACTGAAGGAAAAAGGGAGGCCAGAAAGGAGAGTAGCTTTTCCGCTTGTCAGTTGTGTTTGATCCCTAAGCGAACCAAAACCAAGGCAAGCCCAAGTGGACTTCCCCATGAATCTGAACTCTCCCTTCCTCGTATGATTTGCTAAGGAGACACCTTCTCCATGATGTCTGCCTAGACTAAACTTACCCTACGAGATGTTTGCATGCTCAGTGAGACTGTATGGACTAGACTGAATTCAGTGTTTTCAGCACAAAGTTGCTGTTGTCGCCTTGTGACTGGTCCCTGCCTCTGTCCCTATGGGGAGGCAATGTGACTTCCAGAAGAGAGCCAAGGCTACACAGTCAGGAGAGCCTGGACTTCAGTCCCAGGTCTGGCATATACTTGTTGTGAAACCTCTGATAACACCCACTCGGCGAGGATGTTACTACAGTGAGGGGTGTCAGAGCAAGGGTTACATGAATTATACAATATCTGTCTAATGAGTAGGTAGTCAATAAATGGTAGCTACAATTATGATGATTTTACTGATATCACTGACTTTTCTTTGCTGGTCAATCTCAAATCTACGTGTGGCTTAAATAATGCATTCCACACAGAACCAGCAATACAATTATTCACTCAGTAGACACTCAGTAAATACCAGCTAAACATATGAATGATGCTGTGCCCAGAGGGGGAGAATTTGAAAGTTGGACTCTATCTTCAATGATTAATCAAATTCAGTGATGATGGCTATGGTATGCTCAACAACTTTACTTGAGGACTGTGCACAAATTTCAGAAGGGTCTCCTTTGTCAATTACAGATTAACCTAGATCTCTGAGATTCTTCCCTCCAAAGACCTTACCCCACCCTGCTCCTCCTCTCACACACACATGCACATACAGAGAAAGAGACAGAGACAGAGAGAGTGAGAGAGAGAGAAAGCAGGGATTATTTCTATAGTGCTTAGAATCACTGACATAGAGCCAGAAATTCCAAATGAGGACACAGAGACCCAGAGGCAGAGGCTGTCACACAGTCAACAGAAAAACCGCACTCCACGTTTGTAGCTTTTACCCACATGTATGTGTTTAGGGACATAGGGCAGAGGACAATCAGCTGCAAAGCACTGCTTCTGTGACTTTAATCCGACCCTGCCTTTTGTCCCTTTCAATGTGCAAAGCAGAGCTGCATGCATAATTAACCCTCTGCAGGCTGAGATTGTTGGAGCTGTTCCCGGTGAGGACTAAATCTGTTCCCTTCCTGAGGGCCACACACAGGTTAAGGGATGGAAGTCAGAGGAGGATTTCCTAACCCTACTACCTGAGAACAATCAAAGGGGCTGCCCTCTAAGCTTCTAGACTTCTCAGACCATGGGGCTGGACTTTAGTAAGCAGGCACCCCTGGAAGGCTTGGCGGTGGAGTGAACTGAGCACCGCTGATGCAGTGGTTTGGGGGCCTTAAGGTTTCAAAGCTCTGCTTCCAAACCTCCCTGTTTATGACGGATCAGTTCTTATATAGGATAGATTGTAACATACAGAGTCACATTTTCTTTAAAGGTAGGACGACAAAATCCCCCATCCTACTCATTAAAATCTAGGGAAGAAGTCTGGAGAAGATATTTTGTGTTCACTCTTCAACATTAGACACTTAACAGTCTTGGTCTGCCAGCTGATGGTTCCCTCCTCATAGCTGGAATATCCTTCAACCCCCTGTTCTATCTCCCAAACACACACTCTCTTTGCGCCTAGGTTTCCCTCTCAATTCTGCTTCATCAGCGTAAGTAGAAGCAGCAACTTGGAAGACATTCATACTCCCTCCCACCCAAAGTCTACCTCCTGTACCTAACTGCAACTTGTCCCCAAAACAGCTGCTATAGAGACCTACCTTGGCGTTAAAGTAATTCTTCAAGAAGGAGGGCATAAGGAGCACCATAAACATTGAGGCACCCATTACTTTACCAACCTCCTAGCAAAGGTCCTGAGAAGAGTAGGAGCAAAACTGGAAAGTCTAGAACGGTGGAGAGCTCAGTGTACATGGTAAAAAATGGATCAGCATGTTAAGAGAATGGCAGACCCACGGGGAGCACCAAAGTTAGAGAGGGGAGTTAAGTAGCCAGCAGTTCTGGAGTAGAATGAAAACGAGAGCCTCACAATAGAAAATGCAAAGAAGTGAAATGAAGCTTGGTCAATATTCATTCACTCATCTATTCATTCATTCATTCATTCATTCATTCATTCAATGTAGATTCCTTGATATATCAGGCACTGTTCTGGGCACTGCCCAGTATAATAAAAAAAGTCATGGCCTTTGATGTCAGCCAGGTCTGTGTTGAGGGACTAGCTCAGCCTATTAAATATAGGTACTTAAATCAATGAGCATTGGTTTTCTCCTGTTTTGCCAGGGGATTAACTGAGATAATTGCACACAACACAGTCCCTGCAAAGTCATCAATCTTCCCATCCTCCCCTGGCCCTTGCTCTACCATTCAACTAAAGTTGACTCTTTTTTCCATCCTGGAAGTCCTAGCTGTTGCAGACAATGACCCTACCCAAAACACTCAGTTTCAGAAAGGCACTGAACTCCCTGGGCCCTGGGCTTCAAGCAAGTATTCATCTGCAGAGCTGTTTTATCTCCAGAATCTCAGCAGGGCAAGGTCTGCAGCCATGCTTGATGGTGAATACTATTTTTCCTTGAAAACAATGAAGCAC
Organism: Acinonyx jubatus; assembly: GCF_027475565.1. Lineage (NCBI taxonomy): Eukaryota > Metazoa > Chordata > Mammalia > Carnivora > Felidae > Acinonyx > Acinonyx jubatus. The sequence continues at coordinate 74,267,200 of NC_069392.1, forward strand.
TGCACAAATGAGCTGACAGTCTCTGGGGAGACCTCATAAACCAGACAGTGTCATGAACCAACCAGTGGGAAATGAAAACGTATCAACACGGTTTACCAAGTAATGGTTCCAGGCTTATTTCAAAAGGAGAAAGGACTGGTCCAAAGAACTCATAAATTAAATCCCCAGGTCATCACCATGAGGCTGGGGCTGTCATCATGTATGGCTCCTAAAGCCAGGGCTGTAAGAAACCACTGCATGGTATAAAGTCAAAAGGAACAACATGGCAAACATAACGCCTAAGCAGCTGGGGCCCCTGCTGTCCTGACACTTGCACACAATGAGGACACCCACACACTCAGCCCAACTTATGTGTAGTTCTAGATGGAATACAGAATGAACTGTAGAATTCCCATTTAATGGTAAGGAGTCTGGCTACTAACAGCTCACATACAGTTGGATTTATCCAGTTTAAGGGACCTCGTTCATTCATTGGACAAGTATTTACAGAGCACCTACAATGCACCAGACATCATTACAGATGCTGGGGAAACAAGTATGACTAACACATGGGCCTGAACTCCTGCATCTCACACTTTAGTGAAGAGAGATAGACAATAAACAAATAAACAAGGATGGAAAGAAAAAAAGGAAAAGGACAGGAGAAAGGCAGGCAGTTTCTTCTTTGCATTTATCGCCGCCTAAAATTAAAAGCTGGGGTCATGTGTTAGAGTGACTAAGTGACCTGAATGACAAGGAGCCAGCCATGCAAAGATCTGATAGCATATGTTGCTGCCTCATATTTCATAGAATCATGTACTTTTCTTATTGGAAAAGACCTCGGTTATCAAACCCAATACTCTCAATTTATGAAACTGAAGCTCAGGGAAGTAACATGATGTTTTCACACACACTGGAAATGAATCAGGGTTCTCCACACGGGGACTGCCCTGTTTATTTGTTGGAAGGTCTAAAGAGACACATGATAATTACCCAACAGATAGGGATTGAGCTAGTATTTTTTTTTTTTGAGCACTGTGATAGCCACTCCCCAGAAATGCAATTCTCGACAGAGAAATGAGAAGCACACAAATGAGGTAAGCAGAGATCCATCCTGTGCTGACTGGAGGGCCTGGGCATTTGGTTCAAAATAGCAAGGAGAAGGGATTCACCCCAGGAGGCTGCCTGGAGGAGGTGAAGTGTGAAGTGTAGGACAATCCAAACAGGGGAAACACACTGGAAAAGGTGCAGGAACAAAGAGGATGGGGAGGAGATGAGTTTAAGCAAACGAATGAGTAGGTAGAAGAGGGGTGGGACCTCAAAAGCAAGACAAAGGATTTAGGAGAGGAGGAGTTTCAAGGTGTTTCAAGAACGTATATGAATACGTCACCAGGATCACCCCATACAATAGCCTCACCCATCATTCTCACTCCCTCTGCACAAACCTCCAGCTCTCCCTGTAATCGCTCAGTGAATTTAGGGTGACAGTTCTAGATGGCTCAGAGAACCTGAACATTCTCAGGACCTGCCACCTCCTGGCTTGCAGAGACTGACACTTGAGGCCACCCCAGTTCACCTTGATCCTTTCTCCTCCTCCCCTTCACCTGTCCTTCACAACAGGTACCACACAGGGTACTCTGCACACACCAGCTCAAAACAACCGTCATTTATCCAGTCGTTTGCTCAGCATGTAATGGGAAACTCCTACACGCCAGGCAAAGATCTCATTTAACCCTCACAATAACCCCAGGAGGTACACACTACTAATTACAATCTTTAGCTAGCAAACTGAGTTTCAGACAGGTTAAATCATTTGCCTGAGAGAGGCATCTGGCTGGCTCAGTCAGCAGAGCCCGTGACTCTTGATCTCAGGGTGGTGAGTCCTAGCCCTGCACTGGGTGTAGAGATCACTAAAATAAATAAATACATAGATAAACAAACAAACGCTAAAGAAAATAATTCACACAGCTGGAAGATAATGGAGCTAAGATTTTTTTTAATGTTTATTTATTCTGAGAGAGAGAGAGAGAGAGCACAAGCAGGAGAGGGACAGAGAGAGAGAGGGAGAGAGAGAATCCCAAGCAGGCTCCATGCTGACGTGGGGCTCGATCTCACAAACCATGAGATCATGACCTGAGGCAAAATCAAGAGTCAGATGCTTAACCAACTGAGCCACACAGGCGCCCCAGAAATGGAGCTAAGATTTTAATCTGGGTCGTTTGAACACCAAAACCCACATACTTTCCAATTTTTACTATAAAAACATTCAAGTACAAAACTGTATAAAAAGGAAAAACAAACTTTGCCTCCTTCCTAAGTCAGCCTCAGCCAGCCCTAGCTGTTTGGACACTAGGGGTATTTTGGTTGTCTCTGAAATTCTTTTTAGTCCTTGACCAAATCTCCTGGATGCAGCTCAACTATGGGCAATTGGCCCTGGCATCTATTCTTGCCAACTATTATTTAATCCTTAATCCAGGAAATGCAGAACTGATTGTGTCTTTGAACCTTCCTAGACGGCATAGTGCCATCATCTTTTTGAGATTAAAAAAAAGAAGAACTGGTTATAAATGGAAGTGGTCCAACAGGGATCAGTCATGAGCAGGTGCAGAGAGAACATCTAAGGCTGCATAGGCCGGTGGCACAAACTCACAAATCGTCCAGGACGACTGCACCAACCCATTGCCTACAGCTGCATGAGGGAGCCTCTCAGGACTGGGAGACATGGGAGGGAAGAGGCTGAGCCGCTTCAGCCTAGAGCTGAGCCACACTACAGCACACACAGGGGTAGCCTGCATGGGGTAGCAATCTTCCCAGGAGGCAAGGCTGCCAGTGATGCACCCGTCTTCCACTTTGTGCAGAAAGTAAGTGGAAGTTACATATACGTTTACTCAGGGACAATGGCCTAGCCAGTTAATCAGGGCCTGGCGGGAGATAATTTGGGAGCTTGGGGAGAAGGAGGTTTGAGAAGAGGCATTTGGATGACCTATGGCAGAGGGCATGAACACAGAAGATCTTTGTAGTACATGTTAATTCCCACCACAGAGCATCTCTGATGGAAGAGATTAAACAACAAAGTTGACAGTGAATTGGCCTATCTTTGTCATCAGCCACCCCGGTGCTGGGATGATGCCTGAATAAACATAGCAGCCACGATTGCAGGGATAAAGCCTATGAATGAGTCTAATAGCACAGGCTCTCAATTACCAAGTGCCAGCACCAAATACTACCACATACCCAACATATGACACCATCCCTCAAAGAGATCAACCAGTCACTTGGTGGCAAGTCAACTACATTGGACCTCTTCCACCCTGGAAAAGGCCACAATTCATCTTGACTAGGAAAGATACCTATTCCAGGTGTGTGTTTTCCTTCCCTGCGCACAGCCCTGAACAGTTATCACTATCCAAAGACTTACAAGAGTGCCACCAACTTGGGATTTCACGAAACACTACCTCAGACCAGGTGACCCACTTTGCAGCAGAGGTACTGTGGCAGGAGGCATATGACTGTGAAAAACACTGGTCTCTTTTTTTAATCTATAAGGCGTTCTCTCTCCCTGCCCCTCCCCTGCTCTCTCTCTCTCTCTTTCTCACAAAATAAATAAAATTTAAAAATTAAAAAAAACTGTTGCAAATTATCCTGCTTCTTCCAACACAAAATGTTCGACTGCATATATAAACAGAGATCAAAATAGAATGGGTTAAAAGATAGTACATTAAAAAAGTTTAATGTCAGGGGCTCCTGGGTTGCTCAGTCGGTTAGGCGTTCGACTTTGGTTCAGGTCAAGATCTCATGGTTCGTGAGTTCAAGCCCTGCATCAGGCTCTGTGCTGACAGCTCGGAGCCTGGAGCCTGCTTTGGATTCTGTGTACCCCCTCTCTCTATCCCTCCCACATTCATGCTCTGTCTTGCTCTGTCTCTCAAAAGTAAATAAATGTTTAAAAAAAACTTTTTAATAAATACATAAAAACGTTTAATGTCAGAAAGTTCACATGAGAAAGGGTTAAGAAGACTCAGTCGATAAGGTCTCAAATAACCTATGGAAGTCATTTACTCTAATATTTTATGATGTCTGGAACACAGTACACACTTCCTATACACCTGGTATCAAACGAAGAGAGAGATGCTTTGCAAAACTATTCTGAAACTGTAACACGCTGCAAAAATGCCAGCAGTTTGATTACAACCTAATATATCTAATAGGTACTATTTTACATCTTCTCAGAGGTTTAGCCTCATTTCCTTAACAAAAACGGGGTCCTTCTCCTTCCTTTAACTTCAGAACAACTGGCACAGTGTTTGTCAACTGGTACTTAGCATCTTTCCCCTGACCTGCAAGACGGTAACCAGTGAGCAAAACCGTGCCTTGGCACCCTGTGAACACTGCAAGCACAAAAGCTTCGGAAAGACTCTGTTTAAGGGAGGGTTTGGTTTTGTTTTGTTTTGTTTGTATCAGACTGTAAAAGACGAGGGGAAACTACATTTCCCCAAACCACCTGAAACGCCACCCAATGATTTGAAATGCATTTCTATCTGTCTGAATGTATTTCCAATCAAGTTATTTCTAATCATCTCTGATTTCAGGGCGCTGGTGTGTGTGCACCAATTTATCTTTATTTTTATTAAATAAGGAATCAAGAATGACATCTATCCTGTGCTCAAAATTTTTAATGGAACCAAAATCCTCTGAGGATTATCTTAAATCCGGGTAATATTCTTAAGTGGGACCTGAATGTTGCCAAATAGCTTCATGGTTAGAAACCTGTCTATCTGTCTTCTTAAAGTGATTCTATGAATTTGGCCCCTGGGGTCATGAACCACTTCAGTGTTGGCATGTATATTATGAGGAAACACAATGACTAAAAGTCACAGAACACTCAAACAAATGCCAGATCAGAATGATTAGGAAAAACTCCATCAATCCAATCCATCCCATTTAACCTCCTCTCTGTTTAAAAAAAATTTTTTTTTAATGTTTATTTTTTTGAGAGAGACAGAGACAGAGACAGAGAGATGGAGTATGAGTGAGAGAGGGGCAGAGAGAGGAGACCCAGAATCTGAAGCAGGCTCCAGGCTCCGAGCTGTCAGCACAGAACCTGATGGGGGGTTCAAACCCGCGAACCACAGATCATGCATGACCTGAGCTGAAGCTGGACGCTTAACCGACTGAGCCACCCAGGTGCCCCTAATCTCCTCTTTAACCGGCCCCAGATCCTGTATTCCTTTCCTGTAACTGAAACTTTTTTCCTTCATCTCCTTCTCTTTATCTATGTTAGTACCCCCAGTGCATCAGTCAGCCAAACAGCTTTCTTTTCCAGAGCCATCTCAGATCTCACTCCCCAGTGAGGCCTTCTGAGTATGCATTAATTTCCAGAACCCAGCCTCCTTTGTGAAACTTGGAATTCCCCGCATGCAAATAACTGCTCCAGAGGCCACGCCAGGAACTGTTCACCACTGGTTCCTCTCCGCGGGACTAAGAGCCAGGCATAAGTCACCACTTGCTATCATGTAAACAGTTGTAATAACTACCAAGGACACTGAGTTGCATTATTTGAACAAGACATGAAAATAACATACTGCAAAAATTTTTAAATTCATTTCTATTATAATTTTTTAATGTTTATTTTTGAGAGAGAATGAGAGAGAGGAAAGAGAGGCAGAGCGTGAGCAAGAAAAGGCAGAGAGGGAGACACAGAATCTGAATTAGGCTCCAGGCTCTGAGCTATCCGCACAGAGCCCAAGACGGTGCTCAAATTCACAAATCATGAGATCACGACCTGAGCCAAAGTCACTCAACCGACTGAGCCACCCAGGTGCCCCGATTTCTATCGTAAAATATTTCTTCACATTAATGATCTACATTGACATCACACTGTAAGACTCACTCATACCTAAGGTAAGACGCTGATTCCCACCACAGCGGCCATGTGTCACATCAGCTTTGGTAGAGTACCTGAAAGCATCCTTGCTGTGTTCCATTTCCTTACCTGCTGCTCTGTACTGGAACAATACAATGGGAGCTTTAGTGCTGAAGTCTCGATGGTGGATTTTATGTGTCTTTCCAGCATACTGCTTTCTTCACGAGGTCTTCAGTGGTTGCACTTAAAGAAATGAAAAGAGATGAAAATTTCAAATGCCATTGCAAGCTAAGGAAAGGACCATTTTTCAGCAAAAAGTTCAGAAACCATCAGTCCTTCAGATCATACCATGTAGACTGTCACTTTTCTGTCAAGCGTGTTCTGCATTAATTAAAAAATGCTTATATGTTGATCAAATTAATGAATAGATCAAAGAGGAGAGACAGAGAGTGTGAGACAAATGCTCAGAAAGCAGGAGACCTATTTCTAGTCCTCTCTCTACCAATAAACTATGTGGCCTCGGACAAGTGACTTAGCCTCTCTGTATCTTACATACCTCACTTGTGAAACTGACACAGTTTTATCTTACTTCCTAATGCAGAAAACTAGAAAGGAGCACAACCCCCTATTTTATAGATAAAAAGAAACACTTAGAGTAAGTGACTTAATATCAGAAAGTCAGTAAAAGAGGCAGGGCTACAACCCAGGAATCTAGGCTCAAGTCTCCACCTCGTTTTCTGATTTATTCCAATACAACAAGATCTAAAACCTTATGAAATAAGTTGGGTATTATAGGCCTATTTGACAAAGAAGATAAAAGTGAGGCATGAAGAAGTCATGTGGTTCAATCATGGCAAAGGTTTGACTAGAACCCAGGCATGCTAATGTCTAAGCCAGAGTCTGTCTACTGTATCAAGCCAAAGTGCTCTAACTTGACCTCTTGTTTTTCTTTTTGAAAATATAAAGGTAAACTTGCCCCCAAATAGGTATATTTAGGTATAGCAAATGTCCTAGAAGGCCCAATCTGAATCCTATTTTGTTGGTTTCTTCTTTTATTACTTGAATCCTTCCCCTTTATTTGATCATAATAATTTTCTATTATGTTTCTACTATCTTAAGATGATGTTTACATCACTTATTTTCAGTCTTTCTTCTCTGAGATTTGCATTTAATGATATAAATGTATCTCTAAACATAATTTTAGTTGCATCTGCCAAGTTTTGCTAAGTCATATTTCCATTAACATTTGATTCAAAATATTTTGTGTTCTTTGATCCAAGGTAATTTAAAAGCACACTGCCTAATTCCAAAACTTTGAAGAATTTTCTAGTTATATTTTTTAATGTTTTTTTTTTGAGAGAGAGAGAGAGAGAGCATGCAAATGGGGGAGCAACAGAGAGAGAGGGAGAGGGAGAATCCCAAGCAGGCTCCACACTGTCAGCACAGAGCCCTAAGTGGGGCTCAAACTCATGAAACATGAGATCATGACCTGAGCCGAAGTCAGAGTCAGATGCTTGACCAACTGAGCCACCCAGGCACCCCTCTAGTTATCTTTATAATTAATTTCAGGCTTAGATCCTCTGTGGTCAGAGAAGTTACTCTGAATGAATAAAATTTTGATATCTGTTGAGATCTGATTTAAGTCCCAGCATACAGTTAATTTTGATAAATGTTCTATGTGTACTTGAAAATAACATGAATTCTTATTATTGAATGCTGGGTTCTATATATGTCTATTAAGTTGAGTTTGTTTATCACATTGTTTAGGTCTTCCATAGGCTTTCTGATTTTTTTTTTTATCTGTCTATACTATCAGTTATCAACAGAGACGTGTTGCAGTTTCCCTATATTGTTTTGTGTTTCTACCAAATTGGCCCTTTTGTCTTCACAAAATCTTACTTATCTAAATTAAAATATTTCTTCCCTAAAGTCTAGTTTGTTGAATATTACTTATATATTCCCCATTCTTTTTCTTTCAGTCTTCCTATCTTTATGTTCAGGGTATATCTATGAGTAGTATTTAATAGGGTTATATTTTTATCCAGTCTCATAATGGCTGTCTTTTAGCTAAAGCATTAATTCCATTTACATCTAAGCGATTACTGACGTTACTTGTATCATCCATCTTATTATTTGTTTACTATTTGTTCCACCTGTTCTATGTTTCTTTTTCCCTCTTTCTTTGTTTTATTTTAAACAAGTATTTACCATTCCTCTGCCTTCTTTTTTCTATTTGGGCCCTTAATGGATTGGGTGATGCTTACACATATTGAGGGGGACTATCTACTTTATTCACTTCACCAATTCAAATTCTGATCTCTTCTAGAAACACTCTCACAGACACATCTGAAAATAAAGTTTTGTCAACTATCTGGGCATCCCTTAGTCCAGTAAAGTTGACACATATATTGACACATATAACTAAGCATCACAATGACCATGCGATGTTTATTCCAGAGATGCAAGCCAAGTTCAGTATTAGAAAATCAATGTAATTCACCATATTAACAAACAAAAGAAGAAAAATTACATGATCACATCAATCGATACATGAAAATCATCTGACAAAATTCAACACCCATTCATGATAAAACTCTTATAAAAACAGGAATATAGGGGAACTTCCTCAACTTGATAAAGAGCATCTACATGTAATGTTATACTAAATAATGAAAGGCTAAATGTGTCCCTCTAAATGGACAAAGCCAGGATGTCCATTCTCACCATTCTTGTTTGGCACAGTACTAGAAGTTCTAGCCAGTGCCATAAGGAAAAGAAATAAAACTTCTATACATCATAAAGGAAGACATGACATTTTCCTTATTTGCAGATGACAATGAATGTCTACGTAGAAAATCCTAAGAACTCTCCCCCATTTAAAGAAAAGAACTAATAAGTAAGCTCAACGAGGTTTCAGGAGACAAGATAAACACATAAAATAACCATATGCCTATAAACAACAATGGATACAAAAACTAAAAATACAACATAATTTACAATCACCCACCAAAATGAAACTCTTAGGGAAAATATAACAAAATGTGAATAGAACTGGTATGTAGAAAACTACACATCAAGATGAAAGAAATAAAATAAAATATAAATTGAATGACATACTATGTTCATGGATTAGAAGACTCAATGTAGTAAAGATGTCAATTATTCCTGAATTTATTTTTTTAATTACTCCTGAGTTTATACATAAGTTTAATACGATTCCTAGCAAAATTTCAGCAAGATTTTTGTAGATACAGACAAGATTATCCTAAAATGTATATGAAAAAGCAAAAGAATGAAAATAGCTTAACATTTATTAAAGTAAGACAAAGGGGAAAAATTTAGTCTACTTGATTTCAAGGCTTACTATATAGCTATAGTAATCAAGACGATGTGATATTAGTGGAAAGACAGACACATAAATCAATGGGATAGAAGAATGAACTCTAAAGTAGACTCATATATTTACACCCAACTGATTTTTGACAAAGGTACAAACATAATTCAAAGGAAGAAAGATAGCATTTTCAATGAATGGAGCTGAAGAAATTGAACATTCACAGGCAAAAAAGAAAAAGAAAAAGAACTTTGTTCTAAAATTCACACTTTATAGGGGTGCCTGGGTGGCTCAGTCAGTTAAGCATTGGACTCTAGATTTCAGCTCAGGTCATGATCTCATGGTTGATGGGTTTGAGCCCCCCATTGGGGTCTGCATTGACAGTGCAGAGCCTGCTTGGGATTCTTTCTCTTCCTCTCTCTCTCTCTGCCCCTCCCCCACACTCCCACTCTTTCTCTCTCTTCTCTCTCTCTCCTTCAAAGTAAATAAAATTTTAAAAATAAAAATCACACTTTATACAAAAATTAACTCAAAATGAGTCATGAACTTAAATCTTAAATGTAAAAGTATAATTTTTTTAATGTGAGAAAATAGATGTAGGGCTAAGCAAGGTGTTATTAGCCTTGAGACCAAAAGTATGGTCCATAAAAGGAAAAATTGATACACTGGTTTCATCAAAATTAGTGTTTGCTCTGTGAAACTTCCTATTTAAGAAAGTGAAAAGACAAGCTACAGACTGAGAGAAAATATTCGCAAGCAACCTGTCTGGTAAAGAACTAATATCTAGAATATAAAAAGAACTCTCAAAACTCAATAATAAAACAAACAATCCAATTAGAAAATGGGCAAAAGACAGGGGAGGGGCCAAGATGGCAGAACAGCATGAAAGTTTTTTGTGTGTCTCTCATTCCTGAAATGCAGCCAGATCAACACCGAACCATCTTGCACACCTAGAAAACTGATTTGAGGATTAACACAACAATCTGCATAACCTGAACCACAGACCTCAGCAGGTACGTGGAACAGAGAGGTGAACTGGAGGAGAGAGAAGCCTCAGAGGGCAGGGAGCTGCTTTTGCTTGCAGAGAGATAACTGAGAGAGGACAGAGACAGGGGGAGAGTACGAGAAAGCATCCCCCACCCCCTGCCTAAAAGCAGCTGGAGAGAAAAGGAAGAGTACGCAAGGGACTCAACAAAAAAGGGAGAAAGGAGAAAGGAGAGAGTTTAAATTCCATCAAGACTCTATAAACAGGGGGAGCACAGAGTCTGAAACTCTGCAGCTCCATACCTGGCAGTACTCTAGTGGGAAGGGCAAATCCCCAGGAGCAGAAAGCAAGGTCCAAGGGGTACTCGGGCCACACAGGAGAGTCAGTTCCCCTGCTGGGAGGACATTTGGTGGAGACTGTGCAGAAACCCCAGAGGCAAAGGTCCCAGTGGGCCCTGAAGAACAACCACATTCACTGGTGCTGGAACAAGGACATTAAGGGGGAAGCCTGGTGCCAGATGTGTGTTGTGACTTACCATAATCCCTGAAATGCTGCAGCTACACAATCGTGTGAACTTTTTCTGGGGCGGGCTGGCACCCAGCTGCAGTCTCTGGGCATCAGCAGCATCACGGTCCCATGAACATTCCTGGGGTTGGGTGGTACCTGGCCATTGCTCAGTGAGACTCTCCCACAGAGAGTCAGGATGGGTCAAAGCCACGGTCCCTCAGAAGTGAGGGGTTGGGAAACACAGCCGAATCTGAGATAAAACTCATGAGGGAGGTGCTGCCTGGCATTCTGACGGCTTGGTCACGGACAGTGTAAAAGCACGGAGTGGATAGAAGCCAGAGACAAAGGACAGCTGTGTGACTGATGATCAGGATGGACAGAGTCCCGATACTAGAGACTGGGTAGCTGGGTGATACCATTTTCACCCCTCCTGCACATGCGCATACACACCCCAACAACCCACCTCAGTAAGGTAAGCAGCGCCATCTAGTAGAGACCGGAGCTGTTACACTAAACCCTGCCCAACTGGACCAACCGCGCTCTTGAGGAGGAACACAAGTCCCTCTGCCTGCTTAGTTTATGAACTATAAAAGGCTTCATAGTTTGACTTCCAGGGGAAACCAATGTAATTTCAATCATAGTTCAGTCGGTCCGCTGGTCCATCTATTCAATTGTTTTTTCTTTTTCTTTTCTTTTCTTATTCTTGAATACAGAAAGAGAAAAAAATTATTTTCCATTTTTATTAGAAATATTTTTCTTTATTTTTTCTACTACATCTTTTACTTATTTGTAAATTTCTCAAATTCTATTTTACTTCCAACATTTCATTTTATTCTATTTCATTGTACTCATTTTTTCAAATTTGCAAACGTTTTCCTTGTTTTTCTTTTCTTATCTTTCTTTCTTTTCTTTTTTCTTTCTTTTTTTTCCCTTTCTTATCTTTCCCTTTTTTTCTCTAATCTATCAATCTCCTTTCAACAACGAGACCAAAATACACCTAGAATCTAGCATCCTTTATTTGATTTTTTGTGTTGTTTTAATTTTTTAAATTTAATTTTTTTACCTTATTAATTCCTTTCCTTCCTTCAAAATGACAAAATGAAAGGATTCACCCCAAAAGAAAGAACAGGAAGAAATGACAGCCAGGGACTTAATCAACACAGATACAAACAAGATGTCTGAAAAAGAATTTAGAATCATGAAAAGAATACTAGCTGGGGTTGAAAATAGATTAGAATCCCTTTCTGCAGAGATAAAAGAAGTAAAAGCTAGTCAGGATGAAATAAAAAAATGCTATAACTGAGCTGCAATCTCAAATGGATGCCACAGCAGCAAGGATGGATAAAGCATAGCAGCATAACAGCGATATAGAGGACAAACTTATGGAGAACAATGAAGCAGAAAAAAAGAGAGAAACTAAGGCAAAAGAGCACAATTTAAGAATTAGAGAACTCAGTGACTCATTAAAAAGGAACAACATCAGAACCACAGGGGTCCCAGAAGATGAAGAAAGAGAAAATGGGGTAGAAGGGTTATGTGAGCAAATCACAGCAGAAAACTTTCCTGACCTGGGGAAAGACACAGACACCAAAATCTAGGAAGCACAGAGGACTCCCATTAGATTCAACAAAAACCGACCATCAACAAGGTGTATCATAGTCAAATTCACAAAATACTCAGGCAAGGAAAGAATCACGAAAGCAGCATGGGGGAAAAAAAAGTCCTTAGCCTACAAGGAAAGACAGATCAGGTTCACAGCAGACTTATCCACAGAAACTTGGCAGGCCAGAAAGGAGTGGCAGGATATATTCAATGTGCTGAATCAGAAAAATATGCAGCCAAGAATTCTCTACCCAGCAAGGCTGTCATTCAAAATAGAAGGAGAGATAAAAAGTTTCCCAGACAAACAAAAATTAAAGGAGCTGGTGACCACTAAACCAGCTGCAAGAAATTTTAAGAGGGACTCTCTGAGGGGAGGAAAGACGGGAAAAAACCCAACAAACAAACAAACAAACAAAAACCCAAAAAGACAAAAGCAACAAAGACTAGAAAGGACCAGAGAACACCACCAGAAACCCCAACTCTACAGGCAACATAATGGCAATAAATTCATATCTTTCAATACTGATTCTAAATGTCAATGGACTAAATACTCTAATCAAAAGATATAGGGTAACATAATGGATAAGAAAACAAGATCTATCTATATGCTATTTACAAGAGACCCACTTTAGACCTAAAGACACCTTCAGATTGAAAGTAAGGGGATGGAGAATCATCTATCATGCTAATGGTCGCCAGAAGAAAGCCAAAGTAGCCATACGTATTTCAGGCAATCTAGACTTTAAAATAAAGACTGTAACAAGAAATGAATAATTAAGGGGTCTATCTGCCAAGAAGATCTAGCAATTGTAAACATTTATGCTCCAAATGTGGAACACCCAAATACATATATCAATTAATCACAAATACAAAGAAACTCACTGATAACAATACCATAATAGCAGAGGACTTCAACATCCCCACTTACAGCAACAGACAGATCATCTAAACAGAAAATCAACAAGGAAACAATGGTTTTGAATGACACACTGGACTGGATGGACTTAACAGATATATTCAGAACACTTCATCCTAAAGCAGCAGAATACACATTCTTCTCCAGTGCACATGGAACATTCTGCAGAATAGATCACATACTGGGACACAAATCATCTCTCAACAAGTACAAAAATATCAAGATCATACCGTGCATATCTTCAGACCACAACACTATGAAACTCAAAATCAACCACAAGAAAAAATGTGGAAAGATAACAAATACTTGGAAACTGAAGACCATCCTACAAAAGAATGAATTGGCTAACCAAGAAGTTAAAGAGGAAATTAAAAAGTACATGGAAGCGAATTAAAATGATAACACCACAGCCCAAAACCTCTGGGACACAGCAAAGGCGGTCATAAGAGGGAAGTATATAGCAATGCGGGCCTTTCTAAAGAAGGAAGAAAGGTCTCACATACACAACCTAACCTTACACCTTAAAGAGCTGGAAAAAGAACAGCAAATAAAACCCAAAACCAGCAGAAAGACAGGAAATAATAAAGACTGAGCAGAAACCAATGCTATTGAAACAAACAAAACAAAAAACAAACAAACAAAAAACAGTAGAACGAATCAATGAAAACAGAAGCTGGTTCTTTGAAAGAATTTAAAAAATTGATAAACCCCTAGCCAGTTTGATCAAAAAGAAAAAGGAAAGGACCCAAGTAAATAAAATCAAGAATGAAAGAGGGGAGATCACAACCAACAAAGCAGAAACACAAACAATAATAAGAGAATATTACAAGCAATTATATGCCAATAAAATGAGCAATCTGGAAGAAATGGACAAATTCCTAGAAACATATACACTACCAAAACTGAAACAGGAAGAAATAGAAAATTTGAATAGATCCATAACCAGTAAAGAAATCAAATTAGTAACCAAAAATCTCCCCCAAAAACCAAGAGTCCAGGGCCAGATGGCTTTCCAGGGGAAATCTACCAAACATTTAAAGAAGAGTTAACACCTATTCTCTTGAAGCTGCTCCAAAAATTAGAAATGGAAGGAAAACTTCCAAACTTTTTCTAGGAAGCCAGTATTACCTTGATTCCAAAACCAGACAAAGAACTACAGACCAATTTCCCTGATGAAAATGGATGCAAAATCCTCAACATGATACTAGCCAACCAGATCCAACAGTACATTAAAAAAATTATTCACCATAACCAAGTGGGAATTATACCTGAGATGCAGGGCTGGTTCAATATCCTCAAAACAATCAATGTGATACATCACAGCAATAAAAGAAAGGATAAGAACCACATGATCCTCTCAAAAGATGCAGAAAAAGCATTTGACAAAATACAGCATCCTTTCTTGATAAAAACCCTCAAGAAAGGAGGGACAGAGGGTTCATCCCTCAAGATCATAAAAGCCATATATGAAAGACCCACCGCTAATATCATCCTCAATGGGGAAAAAATGAGAGCTCTCTCCCTAAGGTCAGGAACAAGACAGGGATGTCGACTCACACCACTGTTATTCAACATAGTATTGGAAGTCTTAGCCTCAGCAATCAGACAACACAAAGGAATAAAAGGCATCCAAATCAGCCAGGAGGAGGTCAAACTTTCACTCCTCACAGATGACATGATATTCTATATGGAAAACCCAAAAGATTCCACCAAAAAACTGCTAGAACCAATCCATGAATTCAGCAAAGTTGCAGTATATAAAATCAATGCACAGAAATAGGTTGCATTCCTATACACCAATGATGAAGCAACAGAAAGAGAAAACAAGGATTTGATCCCATTTACAATTGCACCAAAAAACATAAAATACCTAGGAATAAATCTAACCAAAGAGGTGAAAAACATATACACTGAAAATTCTAGAAAGCTTATGAAAGAAATTGAAGAAGACACAAAAAAAACCTAGAAAAATAGCCCATGCTCCTGGATAGGAAGAATATTGTTAAAATGTCAATACTACCCGAATCAATCTACATATTCAATGCAATCCCTATTAAAATAACACCAGCATTCTTCACACAGAACAAACAATCCTAAAATTTGTATGGAACCAGAAAAGACCCCGAATGGCCAAAGCAATCTTGAAAAAGAAAACCAAAGCTGGAGGCATCACAATCCTGGACTTCAAACTGTATTACAAACCTGTAATCATCAAGGCAGTATGGTACTGGCACAAAAACAGACACTCAGATCAATAGAACAGAATAGAGAATCCAGAAATGGACCCACAAATGTATGGCCAACTAATCTTTGACAAAGCAGGAAAGAATATCCGATGGAATACAGACAGTCTCTTCAGCAAATGGTGCTAGGAAAACTGGACAGCAACATGCAGAAGCATGAACCAGGACCACTGTCTTACACCATACACAAAAATAAACTCAACATGGTTGAAAGACCTAAACGTAAGACAGGAAGCCATCAAATCCTAGAGGAGAAAGCAGGCAAAAACCTCTTTGACCTCAGCCACAGCAACTTCTTACTAAACACGTCTCCAGAGGCAAGGGAAACAAAAGCAAACATGAACTACTGGGACCTCATCAAAATTAAAAACCTTCTGCACAGTGAAGGAAACAATCAGCAAAAGTAAAGTCAACTGACAGACTGGGAGAAGATATTTGCAAACGATATATCAGATAAAGGGTTAGTATCCAAAATCTATAAAGACTTTATCAAACTCAACACCTGAAAAATAAATAATCCAGTGAATAAATGGGTAAAAGACATGAATAGGCACTTTTCCAAAGAAGACATCCAGATGGCCAACCAACACATGAAAAGATGTTCAACATCACTCTTCATCAGGGAAATACAAATCAAAACCACAATGAGATACCACCTCACACCTGTCAGAATGGCTAACATTAACAACTCAGGCAATGACAGATGTTGGCGAGGATGCGGAGAAAGAGGATCTCTTTTGCATTGCTGGTGGGAATGCAAACTGGTGCAGCCACTCTGGAAAACAGTATAGAGGTTCCTCAAAAAATTGAAAATAAAACTACACTACAACCCGGCAATTGCGCTACTAGGTATTTATCCAAGGGATACAGGTATGATGTTTTGAAGGGGCACATGCACCCCAATATTTATAGCAGCACTATCAACAATAGTCAAAGTATGGAAAGAACCCAAAATGTCCATCGAAGGATGAATGGATAAAGAAGATGTGGTATATATATATATATATATACAATAGAGTATTACTCAGCAATCAAAAAGAATGAAATCTTGCCATTTGCACTTATGTGGATGGAACTAGAGGGTATTATGCTAAGCGAAATTATTCAAAGAAAGACAAAGATCATATGACTTCACTCATATGAGGACTTTAAGATACAAAACAGATGAACATAAGGGAAGGGAAGCAAAAATAATATAAAAACAGTAAGGGGGACATAACATAAGAAACTGTTAAATATAGAGAACAAACAGAGGGTTGCTGGAGGGGTTGTGCGAGGGAGATGGGCTAAATGGGTAAAGGGTATTAAGGAATATACTCCTGAAATCATTGGTGCACTATATGCCAACCAACTTGGATGTAAATTAAAAAAAAATTTTTTTTAAATGAGAAAAAAAAGAAAATGGGCAAAAGACATGAATAGACATTTCACTGAAGCATATGTCCAAATGGCAAATAAGTACATGAAAAGATGTTCTACATTAATATCCACTAAAGAAATACAAATTAAAACTACAATGAGACATTATTACATAAATATGGACAACACCTAAGATGGTGAAGATGTAGAGAAACTAAATCACTCACACATTACTGGTGAGAAGATAAAATTATACAGTCACTCTGGAAAAAATTTTGTAGTTTCTTAAAAAGTGAAACATACAACTACCAGATAACCCACCAACTGCATAATTGGACATTTATCCCAGAACTGTGAAGACATATCTTTACACAAAACCTGTACATGAAAGTTCATGGCAGTTTTATTCATGAAATAGCCAAAAACTGGAAATAATCTTCAACAGCTGCATAGTTAAATGAACTGTGATACAACCACGCCATGGAATAATATTCAACAATAAAAAGGAACAGATTATTGATATACAATCTACATATACCTTCAAGGAATTAAGCTGAGTGAAAAGCGATTCTCAAAAAGTTGTATACCATACGATTCTACTTACAGACATTCTTAAGATGACAAAACTACAGAAATAAAGAATAAATTGGTGGTTTCCAAAGGTCAAGAAGAGTACTAGGACTTAAAAAAAAATGGAGGTCAGCATAATGGCAGAATAGGACATACCCAGCATTCATCGTCTCACAGAAACACTTACTTGGCAACCACCCATAGACAAAAAGGTACCTTTGTAATCCAGATAGGAGGTTGACATCCCAGTGGAGCACAAAACTGAGGAATGTCACTTTGAGAAGACAGGACTATTCACTGGTTGCAGACCAACCAAGACCCAGCTGCAGACCTGGAAGCAGCCCTATTCCTCCATGGACTCAACTCCAACCCTTCTTGTGTGAGGTCCTGTCACCAGCCTTTCCATCCCACACCCCCAGTAATAGGTCCACCAACCACAGACCCAACTACAGACTCAGAAACAGCCCCATGGCTTGCTTGCAGTGCTTCTAGGCTATGACTATGGAGGGAGTCCCATGCATCCATGGTCCTGTCAGGAGAAGGTCTTTACCTGCAAAAACCAGTCTGCAAAGATGGGAAGAGGTTACTCCTTCTTTAAATGCACAGACATCAACCCAAGGCTACAAGGATCATGAAGAATCAGGTAAACAGGAAACCATCAAAAGAAACTAATAAACCAGTAACTGACCCTAAAGAAATAGAGGTCCATGAACTGCTTAACAAATTCAAAATAATAATCCTTAAAAAGCTCAGTGGGTTACAAGGAGATAGAGATAGACAACTAAACAAATCAGGAAAACAATATATGAACAAAATAAGAAATTGAAAAAAGAGACAGAAACCATAAAAAAGAACCAAACAGAAGTCCTGGAGCTGAAGTACACAGTGACTGAACTGAAAAATTCAACAGAGAACTTCAACAACAGATTCAACCAAGCAGAAGAAAGATTAGTGAACTCACAGACTGGTTATTTGAAATTATCTCATAAGAGGAACAGAAGAAGAAGAAGAAGAAGAAGAAGAAGAAGAAGAAGAAGAAGGAGGAGGAGGAGGAGGAGGAGGAGGAGGATAAGAGGAGGGGGAGGAGGAGGAGGGGAGGAGGAAAAGAAGAATGAAGAAGGCCTATGGTACTTATAGTAAACCACTGAATGAATCAATATATGCATTATGGGATTCCCAAAAGAGATAGAGAAAGAGGCAGAACAATTATTTAAAGAAGTAATGACTAAAAACCTCCCAAATCTACAGAAGGAAAAGGACATCCAGATAAATAAAGCCCAAAAGTTCCCAAATAGGTTGAAGCCAAAGACAAAAACACTGTAAACTGCTAATCAACATATTGTAAACTGTCAAAAGTCAAAAAAAAAAAAAAAAGAAAATTTTGATAGCCACAAGAAAAAAGCAACTTGTTACATACAAGGGAAACTCTCCTCACCCCATTAGGCAGATTGTTCAGCAGAAACTTTGCAAACCAGGAGAGAATGGGATGATATATTCAAGGTACAGAAAGAAAAAAAAAACTGCCAACCAAGAATATTGTACCCAGGAAAACTGTCCTTTAAGAATGTAGGAAATAAACAAAAACTAAGGGGGTTCATCTCCACTAGATGTGGCTTACAAGAAGCGCTAAAGAGAGTTCTTCAAGTTGAATAAAAATATGTTAAACAACAACATGAAAGCATATGAAAGTAAAAATTTCAATGCTAAAGGTAAATAGAAATAGACAAAGAGAATATTCCAATACTGTAATGGTGGCATGCAAATCATTTTTAACCCTAGTTATATGAATTAAAAGGTAGATATAGTAAGAATAATTACAACAGAAATTTGTCAATTCAACACAATATAGAAAGAAGCAAAATCTAATAACAATGACATAAAGTGTGAATGTGTCAGAGGGTAAAGTGTAGGGTGTTTGTATGTGACTGAAGTTGTTACCAGCTTAAAACAGATTGCTTTAATATAAAATGGTAACCACCAAAAAAAATATTTCCATGTGCATATGGAACATTCTCTAGGATAGAGCACATGACAGATCACAAAATAAGTCTTAACAAACTTAAAAATATGGAGGAAATTTGCAGTATCTTTTCCAATCACAATGCACTGAAACCAGATGTCAACAATAGAAAGAAAATGGGAAAATTCACAAACACATGAAAATTAAACAACATATTCAAATAACTATTGGAGCTAGGTAGAAATAAAAAAGGAAATTGTAAAATATGTCAAGACAAATGAAACACAACATACCGAAACTTAGAAGATGCAGCAAAAGCAGTACTAAAAGGGAAGTTCATAGCAATAAACACCTATACTGAAAAAGAAGCAAGATTTCAAATAAAAAACCTACATTTACAACTCAAGGAACTAGAAAAAGAAAAACAAAGTAAGCCCAAAATTAACAGAAAGAAGGAAATAATAAATATTAGAGCAGAAATAAATGAAACAGAGAATAGAAAAATGTTTTTCTAATTGATGAAACTATGATTTGGCATTTTGAAAATAAAAACAAAATCAACAAAATCTTAGCTAGACTAAAAAAGAGAGAGAGAGAAGACTCAAAATCATAAATGAAAGAGGAGACATTATAACTGATCCCACAGGAATAAAAAGTCCATAAGTGGCTATTATGAACAAGTATACACCAACAAACTGGACAATCTAGAGGAAATACAGAAATTCCTAGACACATACAACCTACCAAAACTGAATCAAGAAAAAATAGAAAATCTGAACATACCAAAAACAAACGAAGAGATTATAAAAAGTAATCAAAAACCTCCCAACAGAGAAAAGCCCAGGACTAGATGGTTTAATGGGTGAATTCTACCAAACATTTAAAGAATTTGGGACACCTGGGTGGCTCAGTTGGTTAAGCGTCTGACTTCGGCTCAGGTCATGATCTCATGGTTCACAAGTTCGAGCCCCGCATCGGGCTCTGTGCTGACAGCTCAGAGTCTGGAGCCTGTGTCTCCCTCTCTCTCTGACCCTCCCCCCTGTTCATGCTCTGTCTCTCTCTGTCTCAAAAATAAAAAAACGTTAAAAAAATGTTAAAAAGAAAGAAAGAATTAATACCAATCCTTCTTAAAGACTTCCAAAATTAGAAGAAACACTTCCAAATTCATTCTATGAGGAAAGCTTCAAACTGATACCACAGCCAGAAAAAGCACGAGAAAAGAAAACTATAGGCCAATATTCCTGGTAAACACTGATGCAAAAATTCTCAACAAAATACTGGCAAACTGAATATAACAGCATATTAGAAGAATCACACACCATGACCAAGTAGAATTTACCCCTGGGATTCAAGGATGGTTCAACACATGCAAATCAATCAATGTAATACACCACACTCACAAAATGAAGGCTAAAAACCACACAATCATTGCAATAGATGCAAAGAAAGTATTTGGCAATATTTAATACCCTTTCACGATAAAAACTCTCCACAAATTAGGTATAGAAGAAGCTTACCTCAATACAATAAAATCCACTTATAAAAAGCTCATACTCAGCAATGAAAAGTTGAAAGCTTTCTCTCTGAGATCCAGAACAAGGCAAGGATGCCCACTCTCATTTCTCCTGTTCAACATATTACCAGACATCCTGCCAGAGCGATTAGGCAAGAAAAAGAAATAAAGCCATATAAATTAGAAAGAAAGAAGTAAAACTATCTCTGCTTGCAGATGATATGATTTTGTACAGAGAAAACAAAAACTGTTAGAGTAAGCAAATTCAGTAAAGTAACAAAATACAAAATCAATATACAAAAATTAGTTATGTTTCTGTTCACTGACAACCTATCTGAAAAGGAAATTAAGAAAAAATTCCATTTGCAATAGCATCAAAAAAGTAAAATACTTAGGAATAAGCTTAACAGAAGAGTTGAAAGACTGTACAATGAAAATTATAAAACAATGACAAAAGATTTTTAAAAGTCACAAATAAATAGAAGGACATTCCATGTTCATGCAATGAAAGAACTGATATTTTTTAAATATCCATACTTACCAAAGTGATCTATAGATTCAACACAATTCTCATCAAAATCCCAATGGCATTTTTTACTGAAATAGAAAACGGGCACCTGGGTGACTCAGTAGGTTAAGCATCTGACTTCAACTCAGGTCATGATCGCATGGTTCATGGGTTCAAGCCCCACATTGGGCTCTGTGCTGATAGCTCAGAGCCTGAAGCCTGCTTCGGATTTTTTGTCTCCCTCTCTCTCTGCCCCTCCTGCTTTCTCTCTCTCTCTCTCTCTCGTTCTCTCTCTCTCAAAAATAATAATAATGATGATAATAATCCTAAAATTCATTTAGAACCACAAAAGACCCTGAACGACCAAAGCAATTTTGAGCAAGAACAACAAAGCTAGCGGCGTTACACTCCCTGGTTTCAAAACATTATAAAGCTACATCTCTAGACGATCTTTCTCAACCAGTCTCATGACTGGACAAACCATTTTTATATATACAACTCTTAAATTTATAACTTTAGCCTCAATTTTTTTTACCTGAACTCCTGACTTATCCAATTAACCTATCAAATATCTCCTCTTGAACACCTAATAGACATCTCTACTTACAATATTTGAACACATGATCTCCCCGCCTCAGCTTGTTCCTCTCCCTGTCTTTCCCTAAGAGCTTCTAAGAAAAAGAAAGAAAGCTTTCTTAGAACTAACTCCCTAGCAAATGGCATGACAGTTTTAAATCATGGCTTCAAGTTCTTTGACACCTCATTGTCCCCATCTCTTTTAACCTGGATGAGCCTGTGCATAATTCTAGCCACAGAATATGGTGGAAGTGACACTATGTGAGTTCTGAGGCTCAGTCAGAAAAGCTCATGCAGCTCCCTTCTGGTTCTGAAATGTTCACTCTCAGGAAGCTCCCCCTTTCAAAACGCACAGCCATTATACTGTAAAAAGCCCAAACCAATAAAATGTTTAAAAGATAACAACATGGTAGTTGGTTTAGTCTGCTATTTTAGGGGTGGTTTGTAGTTAATAAAGAGCTGACACTGATGGCAGGCTTATTCTTTCAATAACTCAGACCAAAACTTGTGAAGTCACCCTTGACTCCTCTCTCTCACATTCCATATCCAGTCCCTCAACGAATCCTGTCAAGTCTCTTTTCAAAATACGTACAAAATAGGACCAATGTCCATCACCGCATCTACAAAACGGATCTCTTCTGGTCAAAGCTCTTGCTTGGAAACAACAGAAACTGACTCGGGCTAAATTTGCCGACAAATTTAGTGAAAGGAAATCAGATGGCTCACAGAATAGAACAAAGAGGATGCCAACTCTAGAAAACGGTCTGAAATCAGTGAAGTTTAAATATAAGGAATCATAGCCAAAGAACCAGCCTGATTGATAAGCTGCTGCTGCCACCCCAGCTTCACCTGGACTTATTCTAGGCTGTCTCCATTTTTTTTGGTCTTTGGTGTCTTCCCTCCAGAGAAGTGTATTTACTTGGCTGAGCTTAGTTGATTTTCCTGAGTCCCAACTGCCACAAGCTGACAAAAGGGAGAGTTGGCATGTTGGCTTTCATAGTAAGAAGTGGAGACCCACCTTCATAAAAACTCATTTCACAATGCATTTTCCAAACACCGGAAGTGGCTACAAATTCTGAGCAGCCTAAGGGTTGGGTGAGGAGAAAATACATTTTGTATCACAAACAACAGATTCTCATTGTGTGTGGAAAAGTAAGTAGACTCTGAACAAAAGCCTTGCGTTCAAGTCCTGCTCTAGCACTTATTAGACGTGTGACCCTAAGCAAGTCATTTAACTTCCCTGAGACTCCCATTTTTTCATCTTTAACATGAGTGCAACAATATCTGCCCTGCTTATCTAGCAGATTTGTTTTGAGGATCGAATGAGTGTGTGAGCATATTAAGGCTGCGATCTTGATCTCTTTCATCTTTGTAACAGTGTTGACTAGCGAGGGTTAGATGGGAGTAGGTGTCCCATTAATGTCTACAGAATGAGTAATAGTTATAGAAAAGATTTGTAAAATGAAAGCCATTAACTTATCCTACTATATCGTCCACCTAGACCAGAAAAGTGTGATATTGTCACCCAGTGCCAGACTAAAGTAATACCAAATATGCTTTGGGAGGAGACCCCTGACATTGAAAATTTCTGCCACCAACCTCTTCATAAAATAAATATGGAAATGGCAGATCAACTTAATTGTTTCCCTATAGAGTATAAATTTGGCTCGTAGAGCAAAATCCTCATGTGACAAGTTTTAGAGATCAGATAATAGTTCTTGAGAATCATGCTAGCATGGGGAAGTAATAGAGCTTAAGTAGATTTCTGGCCAATGGATTCAAGTTACCCTGAGGAAACAAGATCTAATTGTAGGATAGCTAATAATAACAATCCCTTACCCAAATTCTTTGGAGATAGATTTAGAATTGAAAATTTTTCAGATATTTGAAAGACGTTAGTGGCAAAAATCGTATATTACACAACCACTAGCAGGGTCTGAGTCAGTACCCTGTAATCAAACACAAAATATTTCTGCAGAGATATGAATGAATGCTCATTCTGAGTATAATAAACACTGAAACAATCTCATATCCATTTAGTTAAGGTGATTTCAACATAAGAGTCAAAGCACTTTTGGGGGGCATTTGGGTGACCCAGTTGGTTAAACGACCGACTTCCGGCTTAGCTCATGATCTCACAGTTCGTGAATTCAAGCCCCACATCTGGCTCTCTGCTGCCAGCCCAGAGCCTGCTTCAGACCTTCTGTCTCTTTCTCTCTCTCTCTCTCTCTCTCTCTCTCTCTCTGTCCCTCCCTCCTCTCTCTCTTTCCCTCTCTCTCAAAAATAAATAAACATTTAAAAAAAACATTAAAAAATAAGAATGTTAAAAAGACACTTTTGGTTTTCAAAGCTTTTCTTTGGATTTTAAAAATGCAGATAAGAAACAAAGTTGTATTTTTCATGAAAGGGTAAATGGACTTATAGTGCCTTACGATAGAAAATCGTACAAGCTTGAATAGCAGTAACACTCTCTCTCTTTAAATCTATATAAAATCACTTTCAAAAATTTTTTTTAGCATTCAACTCAGCAAATTCTTGAATTCAACCGGAGAGATCATCTATTTCAATCTGCCACCTAATTCAGCTGCTGCTTACTAATAAGCATTCGAGCCAGACAGTCACTCAGCCTTTGCAAAATACTCCTATGGGTGAAGAATTTACTCCTTCATGTGGCAACTCCCTGCATTCTTGGAAAACCTTAATTATTAGGATCAAAGTCAGATCTTCTGTCACTTTTACCCTTTAGTCCTAACACTGCCGCAGGGAGCAGGAAAAACTTCTCTACCCTGTCTGCCATGTGACAGCTAGGCAAATATTTGAAGTGGCAATCACATACCACATCATTTGCCTCTTCTCTAGGCTAAACATTTGCCCTAACTCTTCCACATAAAGTATAGTTTCCTCTTCCCTCACATCCTGAGAGCCCATACTAATCTCTAACTTATCAATGTGTAAAATAAAGCAAGGCAGCTAGAGCTAGATAAATCTCCAGCCCAGAATGCAGGGGACCTGTTATCTTCCTTGTAAGCTATATATCATGTTTTTAGTAACACATCCTACGATTACGTGTGTGTGTGTGTGTGTGTGTGTGCGCGCGTGCATGCAACATAATACTTTTGGATTGTTTTGCATTTATAGTAAATTAATCTCCCCATCTTTTCACACTGCACTGCTGTCACAATCCAAGAACCTCCCTTGATTTATATTTGTCAGTCTCAGTAAAGGGCTTTTGTACTGGTCTTTGTTAAGTTACATCATGCTGGTTTTCATTCCAACATTTACATTTCACTTTGAATCTCGACTGCACCTTTCAGTATATTAGCTACGGCTGACAGCTTTGTGTCACCTACAAATTTGACACCTTCAGTAAAGACTTTAATAAAAATATTGAACAAGATAGGATCAAGAGCCCTGTGGCATGCCACTGGAGACTTCCCTCCTAGATGGCATCCTCAAGTGCTTAACATCTAAAACAGGCAATAAACTTCATACATAAATAATAATACCAAGGTTTACCTGACAGGTACGGAATGAGCAGTAAGAAAAACAAATGCTATACAGAGAAGAAAATAACACATCTCAGAACCATCACACCAGGCTCTACATTTTAGTAATTAATTTCACAGGTTTCACTACAATAGGGCATTGAAAAAGATGTCTCTCATTCCTGAAATGTGCATATATATGTGCTAGGGTTGCAACATAAAATCCATTTCCTACTAAGGATCTCACCCAGAAAGTTTACAAACACAATATTAAAGGCTGAGCAGGATTTGAAATGTCATAGGGAAAGGGGTAATTAGCAGAGGAAAAAAATCTTACCCCGTTATGGATCAATAAACTCCTATAGATATGACTCCTCATGCTGCCAACTTGGCTCCACCTACCCCACCCCAAACACCCACTACTGTCAGCAACCCCAAAATGCAAAAATCAATATTTTTAGTACATATGTTTTTAAATGACTGATTTGCCAAGGGATTATTCATTTTTAAAATGGGTCATACAAGGGTGTCTGCCTGGCTCAGTCAGTGAGTCGATAGAGCATGACACTCTTGATCTTTGGGTTGTGAGATCAAGCCCCACATTGGGTGTAGAGGTTACTCTAAAAAACTTAAAATAAAATAAGATAGGTCATACATAGGGCTCATGTACAAAGCAACTGACCCTGGTTTAATATGGGTTCATTTGCTTGACACCCAGTTTTTTTTTTTTTCAGAATACCAAGAATACAAAATATCCAGGGTTGCCACTGTTTGCTTATATTGTGTAACAAACCTAATGTTAAACATGACCCTTGAAACTGTTCCCACATCTTTCCAGTCAGGACGCTTTGATGATATAGTAAATATCACCATGGTTCCACCTTGAAGAAATAGGGTTTAAACAAGGATTTTGCTCCGTCAAGTAATTTTGTCCACATAAAACTTAAAATTCTCTTCAAAAGCAATACCTGTCAACAATCGGTAGTAAATATATATTTTTAAAAAACATATCTCTGAAGCAATTCTAGACTCCCCAATTACTTTAAATCATGACAGTTTCTGTTCTCTCACTTTGTCTTCTACTCCTTCTGCCTTTCTTGGTCTGAAAATTAGTTACAGATAGGAAAAACCCAGAATGTAATCTGAAACCGAAAGCAACAAGCCCATTCACTGAACTAAATCACTTGTAATTAGAAATAAAAGAAAATTCATTTATGAAAATGAAAATCCTAAAAGCTTTTTGGAATATGAAGTTAATCATTACAAATGTATCCCATCAGAAATAGCTTTTTAAGGCTGTAAGCTCCATAACTAATTTTAGAATAGCTAAAAGAAAGCCCTCAGAAAATTAAGGCAATCACCATAAAGACCCCATTTTGATAAAAGGGGATCTATATTAAATCAGACTGGAAGCATGGAGAGGACCTCAGAGAGCATCTACAGAATGTAGACCACAATCACACAGGAGACAAGAATAGGACTGGGACCTAAATACAGGGCCCTTTCTCCAGTTCCAGAACTTGTTTCTACCACACTCTTGACCTTGAGACTGAGGGTGATGGACCTGACACAGCACCTCCTACATCAGTAATTTCTGACTTGTGCCTTCTGACCAACATCCAACCATACCCAAAAGACAACAACAACAAAAAAAATAGGGGCGCCTTGATGACTCAGTTGGTTGAGCAACCGACTCTTAATGTCAGCTTAGGTCATGAGCCCAGAGTCATAGGATCCAGCCCCTAGTCAAACCCCGTGTCAAGTTCCACACTGAGCGTGGAGACTGCTTAAGATTCTTGCTCTCTCAAAGTTATTTTGGCTTCCATTCAAGATTCTCTCTCTCTTTCTGTCCCTCTGCCCCTCTCTCTCCCACTCAGCGCTCTCTATTAAAAAAAAAAAAAAAAAAAGAAGAAAATTAGGAAAGTTAGCCCATTACTTTGAGATGGTATCTGAATAACTGTTTTTTCCCCTCTTTTATACAAAGAATATAAAAATTCATGCAAGTATAAAACATTTTAAAGTATAAATATTTTAAATGTATTTTAAAAATTATTTAATAGTAAGTATTATAAATATGAATATTTTAAAATATGAAATAAAATATTCCACTAAAATACAGGATTCATGAGGGTAGGGTCCATATATAACTTGTTTATTGTTCTATCCCCAGCACCTATGTGGTAACATATTTCTGGGTGCTTTTGTTTGTTTTCTGGGGGTTTTTTACTGCCCTTGATCCAAATATCATTCTTATTTTAAAGAAACTCCCTACAGTATGCAGTGTAAGTAGAATGCAATGACCCTCTTCTCACCTTCTCATAGTTAGGGAGGCATCCAGCTGGTTCTTGTAGAGGCAACGTAAAAATACAGGGATAGCAGAGAAGTTACTCTGGCTGCAGCAGCAGAGACAGCAGCACCAGCAGAGGCTGTCTGTTGCATGGAGTGACCTTGACCCTGCTCTAGCTCCTATTCTCCCCTGGTTCTTACGTGTTTTCCAAGCTTGTACCTCTTGCATTTCTGTTGCTTCTGTGAGCTACCTGGTTTCTTCCATGAAAATTCTTTTCTAAATACTCAGTTGGTTTAAGGCAGCTTCTCTTGTTTATACCAACAGCTCTAACATGCACATAGTAGGCATTCAATAAATATTTTTTAAATGAACAAATCAATGAATAAATCAATTAACCATCATCATAATTTTCTGTATAACACTTAGAGTTTTCAAGAACTCGCCTATATTCTGATTATTGCATCTGGTTGCTACCCCACTTATGCTCCAATATTTAAATTGAGATATTTAACAAAGGTAAATTCTTCTTGATGCAAGAGTCAAGTACAAAAAAATTATTATTTTAACTAAACTAGGACTAGACGTCGTTTACCAAAGTCGGCCATGATACCTCATGGTGTCGGTTACCACTATGAGTAATGCCATTTAAGTAATAAGTAATTTGATGAAGTAAAAGTCTTTGAAAGAGAATTTTAAAATAAGAGCTAGGGAGAAAAACTAAGTATGAGCACGAAAAATAAAAACTGTGAAATAATTTTATTCAAAAGAAATTAGATTTGCAAACAGCATCAAAAAACAGGTGTAAAAAAAAGGCAACTGAAACTTCAGATATGAGCTGACATTCACGGGGCACACAGTGGGTGGAAAAGTTCAGGGACTTTGAAGGAGCTGTGTCTGCAAAGACAAAAACTAGGTCCCCTTATAACACAAAAAAATCTTTGCTTTAATCAGCTATTTAACCTTACTTGGTTTGTGAATTCTTTAAAATGTTGCCATTCACCCCTCCTCTACTCCCCTGAAAGCTGAAATCAACCATAACTCACTCCTTCCACACAAAACCCCCTGATTTAAAAGGGGAGGGGAAGGACTAATAGTAAAAACTGAAAATTAAATATCATAGTTTTGTGGCACATGTATGTAGAATACTATTCAAAGGATTTTCAGAAATCTTTCAAGCCCAGAATCAACTAAATGGAAAATTCTGAGGACTTTTCACATTTAGACTCAGGAACCATGTTTGAAACATGTGTATCAAAACATGACGTTTCAGAATTGCCCTAAGAAATTCCACTCCATTGTTACAGATTTACATTGATAAGGCAAGGAATTTAACACAGTGCGTTGTGTTTGGTTTAGGTGAACACAAAGCCCCGAGACCAGGTTTCCCCAGTCTGATACCATTACAAAATCCATTAAACCATCTCAGTAAGCAAGAGAGGAAAGGCCATTTTGTGTTCAGTGACCTATACTCAGCCCCATGGATTTTGAAGCAGGCAATGTAGTTTTGACTCTATATCTGATCTCCAGGGAGCCTGGGCACAACTCCTTTCCGGATAAAGTCTGAAGAACACCTTTCGCCAAGAAAAGTAGGTAGTAAGCACTTAAAAGTAGTTTTAAGAAGAGACCAAGAGAAAAATGAAACATCGGGAATGAGGACTGTGAAACTCTCATTTCAGCTCCACGTGGCCTATGCATTTCCTGTATAATTTGTGATTCCTATAAAATGTGGTCGTTTCAAACTGTGATGTAAAGACGACCCAAGAGGAGAACACAAAATCTACACACCGAAAGACTACCCCCTGGCTTCCAGTGCTTTTCTGATATAGATTCGGGGGAGGGGGGGAGCTATTCCTACACTACTTGGATGTGTCAAGTCCCTCTACATGTTCGTGTCAATAGAACCATAATGGTTCCTTCAGCATGTACGGTCCACACAACCGCGTCCGCTCCTTGCTCTAAGAACGCACAGATACTCCTCCTCAGGACATTCCTGGCCCCGATCCTGAGCGAAGGAGAAGCAAGGCGCACGCGCTGCCCTCGGGGCTCCTGGGTCCCGCCTCGAGGACACCCAGACTTGTTGCTCCGGCGGCGGGAACTCACCATTACGGACCGCGTGCGGCGCGCCCTGCCCACGAGGAGGACGGCCTGTGCTCGGAGCCGGCGTCCCGGGCCCGTCGTCCCGCGGCGGCCCTGCGAGCCGGTGCGCCTCGCGGGGCCGGGCCTGGAGCGGGCGGCGGTCCTACAAAACCCGCGCCCCGAGAGCGGGGACCGGAAGCGCCCGCGGTCCGCCCTTCCGCCTCCAGAACGCGGGCGCCAGGCCTGGGGCGCCTGCTGGGGGGGGTGGCCCGGTTGACCCCGGGGGAGCATCTCGCCACCTCCCGCCCTGCGTCTTCGCCTCCCAAAGGCCTCCTCCCAAAGGGGCGAGCGCAGCCCCCACCCCGAGCCCGCGCCCCCCCTCCCCCCGCCGGGCCTAGCTCGAGGAGAGGAGCCCGAGTCCCGGTGGCCCGACCCTGCCGCGTGCGCGACCCGGGCCGGGGCCGGGGGGTCAGGCCAGGGCACCCGCTCGAGGGCCCCCGTGGGCCGGGCCCACTCCCCTCCCTTCCCCGCACCCCCGCGGCCTCCCCGCTCCCGCTGGCTCCAGGAATCAATAGTGACCGCTGATTTTTCACGACAATTGCAGCTGTCTAATTCATCAGCGAATAATTAAATCAGAAGCAGCCAGGCCTGCTTTGAGCAGAGCCGGGTTTGGCGTCGGAGACTAGGGGTCTCCCCAACCAGATCCCAACAAACTGGGGGCCCAGTTGGGAGCCAGGAGGGCAACCAGGGGACAGGCCTCGCCCCGTGCCGCGGCTGGGAGAGCGGCTCCGTGCGAGGAAGGAATATCCCGGCGTGGGGAGTAAGCGGGGGGGGTGGCGGGGGGACAAGCAGGGCGCTCCGCCGCGGAGCTCCGTTTGGGGGCTCATCCCAGAGCGTCCTGGCCCGCAGTGCCTCGCGTGGGGCTGCGCTTTCCACTCTCCTCACGCTGACTTTGCGAAGGGAGAGGAAATCACCCTCGGGAGGCGATTTGCCTTTGAGGAAGATGGAGAGGAGCAGAGAGAAGCGCCTAGAAACGGCATTGATTTAGACATCAATCCTGGCCGGCTCCCTCCGCCTCCCGAGCCGCGGGGCCGCGCAGCCCCCTCCCCGAGAAGCCGCTCGCCTGCGGCCCGAGGCCGCCCGGCTCCGCGGGGCTGGCGAGGGCGGGCGGAGCCCGCGCGAGGGCACGGCCAGCCTAGGGAGCCGCTCGCAGCCTCCCGCGCCGCCACCCCGCTCCCGCAGCCTCGACGCCCGCCTCTGCGCCGCCGGAGCGGCCGGCGCGAGCACCGCTTCGCCGCGGCCAACAGGTCTCCCGAGTCTCTCTCGAGTCAGGGGCGTCGCCGCATCTCTCTCGCAGCCGGGGCAGCCGGACGCCCTTGGAGCCCGCTCTCCAGAAGCGGCCAAACCACCTGTGCCTGGCCAGGCCCGGCCCCCGGCGCGGGTCCGAATGGCCCGCGGGGACCGTGTCCCGCTCCTCGAGCCACCACGGCCCCCACAGTAACTAAACAGCCTCGTCTGAACCCTGTGGTCGGCCAGAGTTGCTTTTTCTTACACGTTTGGAAGCGAAACAATTCAAAATTCCTAAAAAGTAGCATCGAGGCGATTTTCCAAAATAAAACGCTCCTGAAATAATCTGACTGTGCTATGTTGCTTCTGATCGTGTTACCTTGAAAGATCAGCTCAGACTCACTCGGTCATTTAATTACTTTCCGAGCTAATATGCAGGGAAACTAAAAAATACATACCATGTGATTTCTTTTAAAAGAGATAGCCTGACTCGCATGAATATTTTAAACCCCTCGATTGGTTTTGTTAGTTTTCAAATAGATTATCTTTAGAAATCGGAAATAATATTTCTCAAGTTTAAAAGCTGGCTAACTCTTGATTTTTCAGTACTCTGTGCCCTTTTTCTGATTACATGGTAACCGAGACAACTGAAATTACACAAAAATTTTTAAACTCTCCTATTTTCCTAGAGAGAGGAAGTGCTAGGTATTTGTATTAATGCCTAAACAATATTGAAGCCTCAATCAAAAGTGGTTCTGTCCAGAGCAAATAAATGATCGTCTTAAGAAGGTAATAAATAAAAAGCGATGCCCGTGTTTAGTGTCTCAGGGCAACTTGAAAACAGCTCCGCTTTCAGAGAGTTAAATTTGTCCTTTTTACCCTCAACTGCAACTTTTGCCTTCCCTTTGAAAGGACAACAAAAAGATTTCACGCGCAACTTGGCCTGAACAAAAGGACCTCACGCCAGTTTCTCTTTTGTGGGGTGACAACGGGAGGAGAGAAAAACTTTATTTTAAGCATACACGAATTGTACTTTTGGAAACCCACTGTTAAAAGAAAACGCGACTGCGGATCCACACAGCGCAAAACCGACGCTACACGGCTTTGGGGGAGAGAAATCATAGGACAGGTACGGAAGGAAGGCCGGTGAGCATAAAACTCATCTTCGTTCTCAGGCTAACAAGTTGCTTTATACAAGCGCAACGTTCTTGTAGAGGAAGCTGTGTTCCTGTGAGAGCCGTGCTCCAGGCTCCTCGCTTCCCCACTATTCCCCCAGAAAAAAAAAAAAAAAAGAAGAAGAAGAAGAAGCCCTCTGATCTCTGCAGTTTCCAATCCTCAAATTCCCCTTCACTTTTTGGAATTTCATTTTCCCCAACCGTTAATTTTTATCTCCCACCAGCTTCTGCACTGGGAGCAGCCGCGAAAACAGAACCGAAGGGTGGCCCCAGAGAAGGTTGTGTGGTGGGCCCCGAATTCGGGGGAAGAAAAATATCCTGGGCAATCCCAGCACTCAACTACGGCGACAGTCACCTTCTGTCCGTCTCAGAGGCCCAGGCTCTTACTTCCGCCCAAACTCCTCCCGCGAGGGGTCGGGAAACCGGGAGAGGGCAAGAAGGGAAGACGGAAATGTGTGTGTGCGTGTGTGTGTGTGTGTGTGTGTGTGTGTGTGTGTGTCCTTGAGAGCACAAAACTCCAACAATCTCCTGTCTGTGGGAATGGAGGGGGAACGATCAAGGTCTGCAGACCTAGTCCCAGTCTTTCTTTAAAACTAGGCAGGTGGACGCTCTAGAAACTTAGACCTGCGGAGTTCGGGATTCTGGCTGTCGCTGCTCTTCCAGACCCGCAGCCCCGGGAGCAGGTGCTAACTCTCTTTCGGCTAGGGGGTCTCCTCTTCCTTCTCCCCGCCCCCAAGCCCGCCCACTCCCCGCGCCCGACTACTGAGGCTGTGGTGGGTTTTGCCCCAGCCCAGCCACCGCGCTGGACTGGCCTCGCAGCCATGCTCCCCACCCTCGAATCCAGGCACCGCTCTGGGGGCCCCGAGAGAACGCTCCCCCAGCTGCCAGAACTCTTGTGGTTTCATTTTTCTTTTCCTAAGAGGCCAGCTGAGTGTGGGAAGAACACTAACACACTCCAAGTGCTCCTCCACCCCGGCGCAGAGTGTCGACCAAAAAGTTAAGGGCCGTCCCTGGCAGCTTACAAGTAAACTGGCTTTTCCTTTTTTAACCAGATCGACGCAGGGGAGACGAGAGTTCAAGAAAAAGGACCCGTTTTGCCTCACCACCTAAAACACTTAGGGGGGAAAAAACAAACAAACAAACACCTTTCCTAGAGTTAACTGGAATCTGCAGAGTGTCAGAGAATTTCTGAGCTGAGAGGCAGAAGGGAGTTAGTGGTGCTGGGCTTCGGTTTTAGTTTTCTTCTCCCTGTGCTCAGCCTGCGCTTTCGGGCAGAATAAAATTGAAGCTAATGGAGATATCAAACAGAGCCACAATTCCGAAGGCTCCCTTTTCCGCCACAAGCACCCACCGTCCATCTGCAAGTGTAATCACAGAGACTTGCGGTGTCTTCATCACTATAGGCTCCGGAAGAAAAGGGGGGGGAGGAGAAATTTCTCCGTCGTTAAAAGGAACCCTCTATTATCACCATTATGATTTGTGTATAGCAACATAAGAATTTCCCCCCTCCTCTTAAAATTCTCCCACAATATTGAGACAGCATTTGTTGTACGATTCATACAAACGCTTGAGGCCTTTCTGGAAAACCATTACCATTCAATGGCTAGAAAATTGCTCTCCTTCCTTTAAAAAAAAAAAAAGACAGGCTCAGCAGCAGCTACCACGGACAACAAAAACTTTCTCCTGCATAATCCTCGCCCACGGAATGACAAAGAAATGATATTGACTTACCCCTGAACGGATGAAGTGTTTGATAAGGGGGGGACTTTTCTGAAGATTTCTTTTCGGGAGCTGCACAGACAGCTGCAATTCATGGGCGACACTGATTGCCAGAAACGCTATGGATTGGCATGGGGTCTGCAGCTCACAGATCCTGATCAATACCCCTACACTCACACGCCAGATGGTTTGGGGAAGGACAAAAATAAAATAGTCCAAATCAACCCACCATTATGTCTTTTTGTATTGCTCTGATAAACCTAGTTGCAGCACAAATGTGTTCTGCCCAACACAAAACCTTCCTCAGCATTTTGAACATTTGGGTAGAAATAAACAGCCCCCCCCCCTTCTTGGGATTTGGGCTGTGGTTACTGTTTTTAGTAAAAACAAAGCTGTTGGGCCCCTTGTCCAGATTGGGTTTACTTGTAGTCTGTTTATTTTAATGTGGGGTTTTTTTTTTTGGTGAATAATTTATAGGGTCTCTTTTAATTGAATGTTCACCTTTCTCTCCCTCTCAGAGCCTAAAAAAATTTTTTTTAATGTGAAAACACATATGAAAAGCTCTGACAGTAAAAATGTCCAGTCTATTCCCATAATTGTTAACTAAAGTTTTTTCTTTTATAACGCACTAGCTTACATTTGTTGTCAAAGCTGCATTTTATTTACAGACTTCTTCTTACTCATTTAAGTGTCTGATTTTGAAGAAAATTGGACCTGCGGATGTGATATGTTAAGAAATGGATATCCTAATCCTGATATAATGGCTGGTACAACCGTCCACGTTTTAATAGTCACGAACTAGCACTCCTGCTACCATATTTCTGCACAGTCTATTTGTGAATCAAATGCTGAGGAGAGGAGGGAAGAGGAGCGTAACTTCAAATTAAAAAAAAATTCTGAGTTACACAACTTCTGAAGGTTAGAGTACGTGTGCTAAACAAGGGACAGTCAGAAAGCAACTCTTCCTTTTATTAGAGAAAGAAACATCAAAGATATTTTGAAACACGCTTGAAAATCTTATTAAAACTGATATTCTTAAAATTATCTTCGGGTAGAAAATAAATTTTTTTCCTTTTTAGAAAGAATGGGAAAGGGCATGCAAGACTAATTTAGTAAAAATTAAGATGCTGACTAAACATGCACATTAATTTTCCTTTTTAAATGGGTTTTAGGTTGAAATACAAAACCTCAAACCATCATTAAGAAAAACAACGTGAAAAATCTGCTTTAATCTAGCCCAATGAAATTATACACAAAGAAGCCAATACGATTTCATGATTTCCCTGAGATCGCCAATATTGATCGAGGGAAGGGGGAGGGAGGAGGGAGAGAGGGAGGAGGGAGAGAGGCAGGGAACAAGGCAGCGAGAATATGCACCTCACCTTTCAACTCTCCAGCACGTGACTGCTCCCAGGCACACCAAAATGCAATTCCCAGGAGCAGATTTATCTTGGTAGCCTGGTAAATGAGTTTATCATTTTGAAAAATTATTTTAATGGAAATCTACATATTCAGGTTTCTGTATGGAGGCAGTGCCTACTCGAGGTCCCAGCCTGGGGTCATTGGCTACTCCTTGAGCTTGGAGCCGGGGCAGGGAAGGCTATGTTCAGCTTTGGGTCCCATCAGACGGACTCTTGCCCCAGCCTTGCGCCTCTCTTGCCCTATTTCAGTCTCTGAGCACTCCTAGACCAACAAGAGGTTGCACTCTTGTGAACTTTTGTTCAACTCGGTAAGTTTTCAAACATTAACTGTTGCAAATAATCCCAAATGTCCAGCTGCCATTTGGGGAGTGAAAAGAGAGACAGTAAGAGAAGGTTGAGGGGGAGAGGAAAGACAGAGAAACAAAAAAAAGCAGTTATTTTTACCTGTCTAAATTCGTGACATTCAAGATGTGAGCAGCTAGAAAAGTATGTCTAGCAAAGTAGAGGACCGTCCACTTTCTTACCCAGGCTTTGATATCACAGAGCAAAAGCTACTTGAAAGAATGATGGGCAAGGTATTGGACAGACCTCAATAAAGTTGATCTATGAATAACGTCACTGTACATTCATGTGACAGGATGGTGTGGGAGGGGGTGGATTTTTTTTTTTTTTTTTTTTTTGCTCTGTAGCTAGAAGGGAAAGGAGGGCAGCCGCAAAAGGTCACCAAGACTAAGAACTATTTTCCAAATGAATCAAACCTTTCTCTAGTACCAGGAAGACACATACAGTATCTCAGGCTGTGTCCTTGTTTTCTTATCAAGTTTTCTCTAACAGCTGGAAGTGGTTGGAGGGGGCTGTCTTAAGGAGACCCCCTGCTCTTCTTTTGACAGCTGATCAAAAGAAAATAGGTCACGCTTCTCAAACTTATGTCCACCCTGTCCTTAATTACTGTCTCTTTAAACAAAGGCAACATCTGCGCAACCTCAGCTAGCTTGAATCTTCGGAGGCAAACAGAGCGCAACCTGCCTTAAAAGAATCTGTTACTTTTAAGGGTTTCAATGCCGGGTAGCTCCCTGTCTTCAGCCACCCCTCCACCCCCACCCAGGCCTCAGAAATCTCCACCTCCTTTCTCCGCAGCTCCACTTCCAGTCCCCGACCCAGGATTACCAAACAACGTTAATTCTGGATAGACGAAGGTGCACTTTTGAAAGCTGCGGCTTTCGAGCGTTTTAAAACTCGCCAGGATTCTTGTCTTTTCAGAAACAAGTTTTGGATACACAGATATCGGGCGAGAGTCCGTGTCATCTACCCACAGCCGTAACCTGAGGTGTTCCTTTCTAGGGATTCGAGAGAAGCGTGTGTGTGTGTGTGTGTGTGTGTGTGTGTGTGTGTGTGTCCGCCCGCGCGCGCGCCCGCGCGCGCCCGTTAGGAAAAAAATCTGCGGGTGTCGTCCCGCAAGGTTTACGTACTCCCTGCTCCCAGGAGTTTGCTCACTATAGGCATCGGCAACAATCTTGCCGCACCGCCCCCCCCCCCACTTCTTTCCAAGTCGCTAATGGGGGGAGCATTTGGTCACCTTGAAACCTCAGCTCCTAGAGTTCTAGTTTTGTTTTGCAATCTAACAGGGCCCTTCTGAAGCCTCATAACTGGGAGATTTATGGGCTCGCCGGGTAATTAAATGATGTTATTGTGTTAACTTTGCTTGGATTACGGTGGCCCGCGCCGCCTGTGGGCTTGCGAAGCTGACCGCAGCTCCTAGGCGGCGAGGGCGCTGGGGTTCCTTTAGCCCAGTAGATTATGCCCGCCCCGGTCTCGGGAATCTACCCAGCATTAGAATACTTAAGCGCCTGCATTTTGAAAGCCTAAACTACTGCCCCCCAGCTAGAGACGCTTGAGGAAGTGGCTTGCTGGGAGACTTGGGTTTGTTTTTAAGCCAGTACGTTCTGGCTTTCTAGCCTCCAGAAAAGCTTTGGGATGAGGCAAGGAGAACTAAAGCAATGCCCTTTTCTCCAGATCGCAGCTGCTCAAGAGGGACACAGCGAAGCATCTTTAGCATAATTTCTCTCCCTCGCTCGCACTCTCGCCTCTCTCTCCCCACTACCCCCTCTTCCCCTCCCTCCCTCTCCTTGACGTTCGATTCTAGTGGCAAAGGAGGAGAAAAAGGCACAGAGCCGTCAGCCAAACCTGAAAAAGCACAGCCCCGCCCCCTCCTCAGCCATTGGCAGCCGCAGTCGGGAGGCCCGCCCCCCAGGGCAGCCGCGTACTTGGAGTGGCTGTTCGCCGCGCCCATCGGGCGCGGCCCCGCCCCGGGTCCGAGAGGCTAGGTTGGCTGCCCCGGCGAGCGGCAGAGCCCTTCTGGACAGCTCCCGCTCACCCAAACAGAAGACGTCGGCGCCGGAGCGGGCTCGGACATGGCGAGGCAGCGCGCCGGCCCGAGCGGTGGGGCCCGGTGATCCCTCCCTCCCTCCCCGCCCCCTCCCCCTTCCCGCACGCACGCCCCGTCCGCCCCCACCCCGCCCCCACCCCGGGCGCGCCCGCCTGCCCGCCCGCAGCCCGGGGCGCACACCCGCACGCACGCTCCCCCTCCACACACTCACGCACTCCCGCGCCCTCCCCCCGCTCCCGCAACCGAGCTCCGCCACGCGCGCCTTGCCAGCCCGCCGGCCGCCCCCGCCGCCCCCGCCGCCCCCGGGCCCCGATGGACTGAATGAAGGCTGCCTACACCGCCTATCGATGCCTCACCAAAGACCTAGAAGGCTGCGCCATGAACCCGGAGCTGACAATGGAAAGTCTGGGCACTTTGCACGGGCCGGCCGGCGGCGGCAGCGGCGGGGGCGGTGGCGGGGGCGGCGGGGGCGGCGGCGGGGGCCCGAGCCATGAGCAGGAGCTGCTGGCCAGCCCCAGCCCCCACCACGCGGGCCGCGGCGCTGCTGGCTCGCTGCGGGGCCCGCCGCCGCCGCCAACGGCGCACCAGGAGCTGGGCACGGCGGCAGCGGCAGCGGCGGCGGCATCGCGCTCGGCCATGGTCACTAGCATGGCCTCGATCCTGGACGGCGGCGACTACCGGCCCGAGCTCTCCATCCCGCTCCATCACGCCATGAGCATGTCTTGCGACTCGTCCCCGCCCGGCATGGGCATGAGCAACACCTACACCACGCTGACGCCGCTCCAGCCGCTGCCGCCCATCTCCACCGTGTCGGACAAGTTCCACCACCCGCACCCGCACCACCACCCGCACCACCACCACCACCACCACCACCAGCGCCTGTCGGGCAACGTCAGCGGCAGCTTCACCCTCATGCGCGACGAGCGCGGGCTCCCGGCCATGAACAACCTCTACAGCCCCTACAAGGAGATGCCCGGCATGAGCCAGAGCCTGTCCCCGCTGGCCGCCACGCCGCTGGGCAACGGGCTGGGCGGCCTCCACAACGCGCAGCAGAGCCTGCCCAACTACGGGCCGCCGGGCCACGACAAAATGCTCAGCCCCAACTTCGACGCGCACCACACTGCCATGCTGACCCGCGGTGAGCAGCACCTGTCCCGCGGCCTGGGCACCCCGCCTGCGGCCATGATGTCGCACCTCAACGGCCTGCACCACCCCGGCCATGCTCAGTCCCACGGGCCGGTGCTGGCGCCCAGCCGCGAGCGGCCACCCTCGTCCTCGTCTGGCTCGCAGGTTGCCACATCGGGTCAGCTGGAGGAGATCAACACCAAAGAGGTGGCCCAGCGCATCACCGCCGAGCTGAAGCGCTACAGCATCCCACAAGCGATCTTCGCGCAGAGGGTGCTGTGCCGGTCTCAGGGGACTCTCTCCGACCTGCTCCGGAACCCAAAACCGTGGAGTAAACTCAAATCTGGCAGGGAGACCTTTCGCAGGATGTGGAAGTGGCTGCAGGAGCCCGAGTTCCAGCGTATGTCCGCCTTACGCCTGGCAGGTAAGCACAGAGGGTGTCCTGGAGCCAGGCTGCTGTGGAGAGGGCTCCGGGGTTCTTGTGGCCCCAAGTCAGCGCGCCTAGTCTCGGTTCTTTCCTCCTCTTCACTACGCATTTCCTATTTTCTCTCGAATTTCTTTCTTCTACTGTCATTTCCTCTTTCTCCTCCCTTCTTCCATTTCTGTTCTTTTTCTTGTGCATTTTCTTAACTTCTCTCCCCCCCCTCCTGTCTTCCAGCTTTCATTGACCGACCCCCCCCCCCACCACGTGTCATTCACCCTCCCCTGAATGGGCCAGTTTTACCCTCCATTTCTGACCTTCTCTAGTTGTGGGACAAGGGACGGGGGGTGTGCAGTGTTCACTAGGAGCCTTCTCTTTACAAGACTCACAGAGACTGAGGATTGGCCTTTTTCAAAGCCCTGTGCACTTGAACTCTTGTTGAGACAATACATTTCAGTTTTCCAGGCTGCCCGGTCTCGCTATTTGGAGGCAGTTGAGGGGTTTTGCTCTTCAGAATGGAAAAAAAGTCTGCGTTCTCGTCCTACCCATCATAGCCGGAAAACTTCTTTCGTTATTAGCAGGAGTCACAATCTTGACCGCTGGGGAACGGGTGGCTAGGTTACAACAGCGCTTCCCAAGCGCAGCTCGGGCCTTGGGGTTGGCGTGGGGAGTTTGTGACCGAAAGAGCCGGCTTCGGCCAGTTCCCACGTCTCTGCCTACAGAAAGGGGAGGGTGGAAGGACGAAGGGTGGGACTAACACATTCGCCTCTACCAGGATTTGGGAGAAAAAACAAGAATGCAGAGCTCCCTGACGAACTCGCGGGCCAATGTTGCCCGGCTCCCAGCTTTTGCTGGGATTTGCCAAGGTTTGGCTTGGCTTGGAGAGAAGCTAGGCGCTCCTGAAGAGAGGTGCAGAAAAATTAAGATGCAGGTTAGTTAATGCATCTTGGCCACCGGCTACAGGCTCCGCCTTTGCATTAAGCGGACGCTGATTGTGCGCTGTAGCGCGGCTGCGGGGAGGGCTGGCGGCCCGCGGGAGGGGACGGGTCGACGCGCTGGTTACATTGTTCTGGTGCGGGCTTGGTTCTTTGTGCCTCCTCTAGCGGCCGAGCCGCGAGGTACAGCCCTCTATTGTTCTAGGAGCAAGGATACCTCCTGTGTGGGCGGCGGGAGCGAGAGAGAAGGACGCAGCAGTGGCTGCGACTGGCACAGAGTTGCGCGCTTTTGTGCGCACAGACCCAGCGCGGTGCGCGTGGCAATTGCGCTGCCCCCCTCCCCCCAGGACCTAGCCGCCGTCCCAGAGAGGCAGAGGTTCACCGCGCCCCACTGGGGAGGACACAGAGTACCCTACTGCAAGTCCGGATGGGCAGTTTCTCTTGCACTGGGCCCATCTCTCCAGATCGGTGGGCCACCAAAGGGGACAAATCGTAGTGGCAGTGATTCACATGGGTGCGGGAGGTGGCTTGTGCGTTGTGTGCGGCCAGCACGGTTCGGAGCCAGCTACATACAACGCGCTTCCGGAGCCGCAAGCTCAGGCTTCCTCTCCCGCTCCCTGGGGCTTTCCCCGCACCACTGAGCCTGACTTATGGGGTGCACTCTACCGACGCCGGATGGGGCCGGGGGCGTGTTCACCCAGGCTTGGGAGGGGGCGTTTCCACTCTGACCGCCTCCGCCTTTGCCGGCTGTTGGAGGATTCTGATCTTCAAGCAGTAATCGCCCCACAGTACTGATCTGAAAAGGCAAAAAAACACAAACAAGAAGCAAACAAAAAAACTAGCTATCCCCCCAAAAGCTTCCCTAAATCGGTGGACTCCTAATACTTTTGTGTGGGTTTACTGATCTTTCTCTTTTAGCTTACTCTTCATTCTCTCCTACAATTTTCTCCTGTTTGCTCTTGGTTCCTGGGAAAGATTGAGCAGTGAATAGAGAGCAGCGGTGAGAAATATACTGGAGGCTTACTGACACTTCTGAACAATGTGGTGCCCCTTTGTCTTAGGCCCGAAAACACCCCCCTAGCCCCTCTCAGGTAATGTCTAGCATAGGCTGGCTTCCTGGGCACAGGCGACC
Source organism: Acinonyx jubatus (assembly GCF_027475565.1). Lineage (NCBI taxonomy): Eukaryota > Metazoa > Chordata > Mammalia > Carnivora > Felidae > Acinonyx > Acinonyx jubatus. Next base: position 74,308,561 of record NC_069392.1, read on the forward strand.
AGAAGGAACGTGGCAGCTGGAGTGGAGGATACAGTTAAAGGCAGGATGACATCTATTCTATTCCAGACCATCTCAGAGCGCTGCCGCCCCCTCACGCCTGTCCAGCAAAGGACAGAGCTTTAGAAAGAAGAAAGAAAGGAAGGAAGGAAGGAAGGAAGGAAGGAAGGAAGGAAGGAAGGAAGGAAAGAAAAGAAAAGAAAAGAAAGAAAAGGAAAAAAAAGAAAAGGAGAAAGAAAGAAACCATGTGCCTTATGCCCACGTATGTCTGAAAGTGATGGGGCAAGTCATGCTTTATCTGTTAGCCCTCCTTAGCTTTTCCAATGGCTCAAGCATTGCTGGGGTGAGAGAGAGTGTGGCATGCCTGGGGGTCTCCAGTCCCCCCACCCACCCTAGGAAAATCACGGTGCGGGCATACTCCTCGGAGGCTGGGCTCCGGAAGCGTGGAGGCTTTCCTGAGAAGGAGCCCTGAAGCCACCTGCACAGGAGACTGAAAGCCTCCTTCGGCGAGTGGGAAATCCTGCTGAGGACCCCGTTTTGCTCAAGCATTCAAATGTGTGTCTGTTTTATTACCCCGAGTTGAAAAGGGACAAGAGCTTTAGCCTTTTTATCTGGCCATTTGATCAGCAACTACAAGTGTGTTGAGTGGTTATTATTACATAGGAGGCTTTTCAGTTTGGGGTCAGTAGATCAGTCTCTTCAGACACCGACGCAGAAGCTAGGACTGGTAAGTAGGTATTATGTGCTCAGGAGCACTAGGGGACAGGAGCAAATGGAGAAGAAAAGCAGAGGCCTTCTCGCCAGGAATATCGATCGGAATCCCCGCAGGGACGCCGCTGAGGGCCCACATGGTTCGGCTCTGGGGTTAAACAAGCCCAGTGGCTCCACAGGGCTGCTGAGGCTCACTGCCAGGCCAGAGCCTGGGAGAGCTGGCTCCTGCCTCCCCACCCCCATCCCAGCTCACCAGAACTAGGCCCCATTTGTCTCCCATAATCTCCTTTTAGTTTCCCTTTCATTTTCTCATTTTTGACCCCTTTGGGTCTTGCCAGAGGCCCAAGCATACAGGGATTTGAGGGACCTCAAAATTAAGGTGTCTGATTCAGACCAGCTCCTGCAGATCTCACCTTTAGGTGAAGCAAACCCGGCACAACGGAAGCAGGTCCTCCCTCCACACGTACCTGCCTCCCACAGGTCTATCTCCTCCTTGCCAACTTACTTGGGTGTATCCACACCCGAGGGTGGCATTTCAAAGGTAAGGGAGAAGACATCAGGGAAACTCAAATTGCCCCAGCACTACGTTTCAGAGAAACAGACTCCAAGTAAACGGTTTCGTTGGGAAAGGGTGGCCAAGGCAGCATGTGGTTGTAATCGCACCCACTTGGGCCTCGTTGGCAGTGGTTCCAGAGGCAGGCTCCTGAAAGGCAGTTTGTGTTACCCCAGCAAGATGCAGCAGGGACAAAATCCCACGGATTTGAACCCAAAGATTCCCTGGCTTTGAGCCCAAGAAGCCTCTGAACCAAACACAAACATGAAAAAGAAGGGACTGAAAAAACCCAGGCAAAAACTGGACAGGCACCTCTCAGAGGAAAATCGAGGCTTTCCTGGCAGGCGAGTGGTCTCCTCCAACGCCCTGAAGACAGAGCAGAGCCTCTGAGCATTAAGGTTTGCACCTTGCAAGGCGGCCTGCTAGGAACCTGCCACAGTTCCCGGTGGCGGACAGACATAAGGCCTTCTTCAGACAGCAACTCCCAGCGGCCACTCTAGAAGCAACTCTGTTCTAACGGCCGATGCCTTTCACCAACCTGCTATCGCATCCTCTGGGCCACCTGACGCCCGCAGCGGCAGAGCATGGCCGGGACAGTCCCCAGCGGCTTTTGCCAGGAGCACCACGGGCATGCGTGTCTCCTTTGGCGCGGGGAAGTCTTGGGCTATGCTGGCCGACCGGCATCTTCTAAGCGGAGAGGCGGGGACCTCATTTTAAGAGCCTCACACCCCAGTTCTCTCCGGCTAGTGCGACTCCCGGCCCAGCTCAGCCCATTTCTCCCCGCAGTTTAGTTCGGATCCGAGCTCGAGAGACCGAGCGCAATCCCCGTCCGTCCGTACGGAACACAAGATGTTTTCGCCTGCTGGCTCGTCCGATTAATAATTGAAAAGCAACTGTTCTTGTGTGGTCAAGTCCCGGGTGCCTGAAGAACACCTTTCTAACACGCGTTAGGGGGAGCGGGAGCGGGAGGAAAAGGCAGGACTCGAGGGAGGGTAGTGAAGCCGAGCGAGAGAAGTAGCCCAGGCCGCCAGGCGCCCTCGACGCGAGCGGCTGTGCATTTATTTTTATTCCAGGCTTTCCACCGTGTGGTTATGTCACTTTCTCAAACAAATGTGTATATGGAGGGAGATCGATGCTGATAATGTTTAGAAGATTAAAAGAGCATTAATGCTGGCAACAATAACGTAAACGTGTGGACCCAGATCTCATTGATCTGGAACCTGATCCGGCGCGTTTCCAGTAAGCCCGACGGCGCGCTCTTCCCAGCAGAGCGCTCGCCAGCGCCCCCGCTCCCCAGCGCCCCGTCTCCCCGGCGCTCCCGCCGCGCCGCTTTCCGGGCTCCCGGCGGACCCACGGGTCGGGCTGCGGCTTCTCCACCGCGCGGCCCCACCTAGCCCTTTCCCAAGGCTTTCTCCAGTCGCAGAGCTGCTAGCCATCCCCGTGGTCCCCGCGCGCGCGCACACTGCGTTCTGAGCTCTCTACGGAGGGCTCTGTAGGTGGCTGAGTCCGCGAAGGAACTGCACCAGACGCGCCGCTGAAGTCCTCCCCGCTCGCTCGTTCTCGGGGGACCGTAGCGGCCCCCGGCGGATCGAACACTGTCCGGCGCAACTTCTTTCTTTCCATCTAAACCCACCCAGGAAATTCGACCTCCCGCTCGATATGCGGAAACGACCAAGCCCAACTTGGAAACGTCTCTAAAGCTGCCTGTTAAATGCGCAGCTTCCCGATCCTCGGATCCCTTCGCACCCTTCCTTGTTTTCATTAGAAGGGAACATTCGCACTGAAGTGTTCCTATTCGCAGACGTTCTACACTGATGCATTAGTTGCGCATTCAAATGCGGCCCCGGTGACAAAGGCTTGGGCTTCATCCCTCAGAACGGTCTGCCCTGGGCTAATTAGGTCAACCAGGGAAGAACCTTAGCTCCTATACAGGCTGGGGCAGGAAGGTAAGAAAATCAGACTGGGGAGCCCCACCCCACCCCTTCCCACCAGCTGGAGAGAACCTGTGCTCTGAGACTCGGGTCAGAGGTTTTCCCTGAGGCACCTGCAGTGACTGAAAAAGAAAGAACTTTTGAGTTCTTCCTTCCTTCCCCCCCCCCCCCCTCCGGGAGATGTCCACGCTGTGCCCCACTGCTCCCCTTGCCAAATGGTGGCTTATTCCAGAAGGAACACTAAGGTGAATTTTATTGAAATTCAGGGTGAAAGAGCTTGGATGGTAAGGGAGGGGTGCAATAGGAATTAAATTGTTCTGGCTTTTTGAAATTCTCAATCCTCCAACCGGTGAAAGCTAAGTTTTTCTTTCAAGAGGAGGTCTCAATCTGGAAGGAAAGGAGTGTTTTCCTTCCTTTGCCAAGAACGAAATGGGGGAAAGGAAGAAGGAGAGAGAAGAAGAAAAATCTTTCATTGTTCTGCTTTGAGGTGTGCCAGAGGGTGAACTGGTATTTCTTTCTGTCGTTCCCAGAGACGGGGTTCACCTTCTCACCAGTGGACTTCCTTAAAGAAGGGAGCTTTGGTACCGCACCTTGATTCCTAGTCAGGGTATATCTTACCAGCCCCCCCCCCCAAACACATTAACGTGGGTCGCACGGTCATATACAGAAAACAAGAATACCTACCTGAGTGGCATCCTTCAGGTCAGGAAGACAACTGCCCCCCTCCCCAGAGGCCCCACGTGAAGAGCTCCTAGGTTCTGGGAGGGGTGAGCAGGCTTAGACTCTCCTCCATACCCATCTTAGAATCCCAAGTATAGGGCAGGGATTCTGGTGAATGGTGAGGGTAGGGCAGAGGGGAAACTGATTGCCTCAGATTTTGTCTCCAAGAGGAAAAATGCTTTACCTCCTTCTAGAGCCACATCTGCCCAGCGGTTAACAGGGGTCTGAACCCTGAGGGAAGGTTTTGCTTTCATCTTCAATCTGAGACTTTATTGTCGGGTCACTTCTTGGTTTTCTGGCCTTTAGAATCTGTTTCTAAAGGAATATCAGAGGAAAGAGGTTGAAGGAAGAAAGTACCGGACCCCACCACACTACAGCTGGTGGCTGGTGTTGGCAGAAACTGTCTTCAGGGAGAGTGGTATCATGAAGGGGAATCCCTGGAGGAATGAAAACCTCAAAGGGAAAGCAGAGAGATTTAATTTCTGGGTTCTTGCCAAAGGAAGGGAAATGAGAAGGGAATAAATAGAAATAATTGCCTGGATAAAGGACCCTGAGGAAAAGGGTGAGTATTGAGACACCCTGGGCCTTAAACTTTATCTGTGGACTCTCTGGATTATCCTCACCCCTGACCATCTCAGAGATGCTCTGCCCACCCCTCCCCCCCCCCCCACCTGGGGAGAGTCATTTCCTCCATGGGATACGTTTCTTGGTGGACAAAGAGAACATTATGAAGAAGCCTACTGGGGTCATTTATGCTATCAGGTGCAGAGCCTGCTCAAGATAGGCCAGAAGCCCATCAGCACCCCTCATCACCCACTCTGTTTCCCTACCCCACTGCTGTGCTTTTGGGAAAGGCTTTTTGTTTTCCAAGTCTCACTCAAGGCAACAACTGAAAAGTGTGCATAGGTTTCTGTATCAGCCCATCTGGTGCCAGACAAGGTGCAGGATGGGCAAGGCACAGAGGCAGGCTGTCGACATGCATATAGAGATGGTCTTACTTGGGAAGCAGGATTCCTAGAACTTGTGTACATTCTTTATGAAAAACTGTCCCCACGCAAATTGCCCCGGAGGGAAGGGAGGCACTGCATTCCACCCTGATGCCTCTGTTGCCATTTGAAGATCCATTACTCTTCTGCAGAAAGCAGACTTTGTTTGGGTTGGAAGCACACCTCCAACGTAATTTAATCAGCATTGGACTTTGGCTCATGTAATCAAATATACATATACTTTCTCCTCCAGGAAGAAAAATAATTTCTCTGTAACTGGTATTGACTTGAAGTCATGTAATCTCTGGAAAGCATCACACTTTTAAAGGGAAAGGTAAAATTAAGGGGGAAAGAACCCACAGTTGTAGTGGTTTGCCTTGCCATTGCTAAGAGAGCCAGTTACCACCTAAGAAAGGGCTGCTCCAATTGTAGATATTTCATGCCAGCTGCCTCTGTGTAGTCAGCCTCCCACATTTATATAGCAGGAACCAGGGTTGACTGGCTCACCAGATCCTGGGAATCTTTGGGCTGAGACATCCTTGGAGGACCCTATTCGATGTTCCACAGGCAGCAGCAGCAGCAGCAGCAGGATCTCAGTGGGCAGCCAGCCCCCTTCTTTAACTGCGATTGGTAGCTATTGCCAGCCCACTCCCTACTCCACCCACAGGGCCTTGAGCATGAAGCCCTACCCTAGAGCATCCTCCTGGAGTGATCCTGGACTCCCCACCCTCCGGGCGAGGCTTTGGGCTTTACCCAAGTTGAGTCTGTTAGGGAATCTGTTGTAAACACAGATCCATTGATTTGCATTTGTCAGAGAGTAAAGTTAAACCAGTGAAAAGAGAAGCCCTTACCCTTTTATGCAGGGCCAGGGAAACCTTTCATATTGATCCTATTGATCCAACCTTTCCCTTTAAGGAAACCACATAGTTAAAGACCCTCGTTCAATAGATTTACCCTTCGCGCTTGTGATATTCCTTTAAGTGTTCTCATCTAGGATAGCTGGGCATTAAGCCCACACTCCAAACCAAACAAAAATGAAAAGGAGGGTAGGAGGGGAGGGGTCAGGAGGCAGAATTGTGGGAAGTGAAATTGAACCAAACTGAAATGTGTAATGACTCGGTTGGAGATGTTTTTCTCATTCTTCTAAGATGACACGCAGGGTTAAGAACAAAATAGATGCACTTAGCATCTCTCTCTCTCTCTCTTCCACAGAAGAAAATCTGTTTATATGCTAGAGTAGCAGTGTTTCAAGAACATCATTTTCTACTGTAAAATTATTTCAATCAAGCCACTAGCTGGGTTCATTCAAGCTCATACTTAAAAGCAGTTAATACTTCCATAAAAATTATTTTGCTTCATTTGTAGCAAATCAGGAATACAATAGAACTGTCCCCAGAAATGCAATATTTTGGACTATGTATTTGAGCGTGGACACTGAAGTCACTTCAGAAGAAAGAGCGCTTGGAGTTTTGTGTTCTGATAGAAGTGGGTAGAAAACAGACTGATAATAAGGTAAAACTTTTTTTCTTCTTTCTTTCTTTTTTTTCCTTTTTCTTTTCATTTCTTTTCTTTTCTTTTTTTTTTTTTTTTACAGAGCAGTATAGATGGAATAGGAGTTGCTAACTATTGATCAGTATCCCTCATGTTTGCAGATATGAAAATGAAAGTCCCCTTTGTTTCCAGAACTGTTGGTACAATCCATTTCATTTCTTCCTTGACCCTTTTTTGTTCTGTAAATAATCCATGTCTGATTTTATTTTCAACATGGTACATGCATTATTCCTAATTGGCTAGCTTTTGGGTTGTGTTCAGACATTCATGTTTGTTTTCTGTGATTGAAAAATATTAATGATTCCTTAGGTGAGCTAATGTATTTATCTGCTGAGTGAGTTCAAAGGGCAGAGTTCAGCTATGGTTCAGGTTAATTGAACAGGAAGCAGTGAGCTCTCCGGGCTGTGTTGAGCAAGGGACCAGTCCCTTAAAATATCACACTCAGCAAACACACAATTTCACTGTCCTCATCGTGGAGTCTGATGTAAGAGGCTCAGATCAACTCGGATTGCCTGTTTAAAAACCCAAAGCAAAGCACAGCAACTGCAACAAGCCCTCAGAGTCCCCCTCGGGGAAGAAGAGTTTTCTCATTGGCTAATTGCTTTATTGGTAGCACTGACCTGCAGAGCAGCTGCAGGGGCCTGGATGAAGGCTTAGGCCTCATAATAATGTGCTCCATTAGAACAGGGCAAGGCATTTTTTGTTTACTCAATTGGAGCTCCCTGCAAAGTGCCATTAACCCCAGCCCAATCGTGTGTGTGCTGCAAAAGCCAAAGGTCACACCAGTCAGGCTGTAGGCAGAGCCTGCTCTGCCCTGGTGGGAGGGAGGGGGCATCCTGCTGGCATTGCCTTCCCCAAGCTTGGCCCAGGCCTATAGGCCCCTCCAGGGCTTTGACCACAGCAAGCAGTTGCACAATCTGTTTACATTTCCTAATTGCTGAATCATGTTATTGATGATTAAACAGTTCTGATCTAAGCACCATCAATCACACCAGAAAAAAAAAAATCCTCCCACTGACCCTCTCTTTTCTATTTATGTTTTGTTCATTGTGCATTACAGTAAATAGAATTGTGCAAACGGTGCTTATTAGCAGGAATATAGTCTGGATAAGAGCTTGGATCAAGAGGAAGACAGACCTGCAAACATGGCTGCGGGTGGGGTGGAGGAGTTCTTAGCAGAAAGAAGGTTTGAGATGGAGCCCCAGCATAGTCAGGGCTTCTACAGAGAGCACCTTGAGCTAGAGTGCCACCTGCTGGGAGTCTTCTAACTGCAGTAAGCCTTGCACCTCCCACAAGGCCCAAGCCCCTTCCTTTACTTTGTTCCTAGTATCTGTGTCCCCATTCCTCACCCTCCTGACCACTACCCACATTTTCCTAGGAATTTCTTGCATGACTTTTTCCTTTTTCCCTGGTACTCTAGCCTCTGCCTCTCCTAATTCATTGGTTCTGCTGTGATGGGTAAGGTGATTTGCCCACTCTGCACACTGAAGTAATAGTCTCCTCTTTCTTGGGAGAGAAGGGGCGGAGAAAGCAAAAAATATCTGTGGGAGAGAAGAGGAATGGTTATGTGTGTAGGAGAAATGCCTCAGTTGATGGTGCCAGTGAGAACTCTACCAACTGTAAGGTGCTCTGCAAAGGTAATATATTGTACAAAGGAGGGGAGTGGGAGAAAATTAGTACTGGCAGGGAGGACATCAGGAAAGAGATATGCCAAATCAGCGAGCCAGAGGTGGGCCCTGTGAAATCCCCTGGGAAGAAAGAAAAGTGAAGCAGCCGTTTTGCAATTGCAAAGAAATGAGCCAGTGAGCTAGATTTGGAGCCAAACTGTGGAGCTGACCGTATCTCTGTGGGCAGCAGCTTTTTCCAGACTCGCCTCACATCGATCTCGGCCCAGAGCCCCTGGCTGCCTAGCGCCTGTGGGTGGGTTGCCGCCTCCGCGCCCGACGCGGGATTCAGCACCACGAACAGCACCACGAACAGCGCCACGGAGCGCCCCAGAGACTGCCCGCCTGGGCTGCGGTCTGAGCGAGTTTCCATCTCAACCCAGAGAAGAAAAATGGGTTCCTCTACTCGGGTTAAATTCAGGCAGGACCCTGAACAGTAGCTACAGCTCTGTAGATCTCGGCGCCCCAGACAGAACAGGGCTTCAGATTTTCCTCTCGAGCCCCATGGCTTCCGTTCTCTGTGTGAGGTCACCGATAATAGAGAGAGAGGAAGCGATGCCAAGTCAGAGGACAAAAGATGCTAAACGACCCTTTCCTTCGGAAGAGGAAGAGCATTACCTCTGTTGGGAGGGTTGAGGGATTGAACTGTTTTTCCCCATGTTACTAGCTTGTGCAGACACTGATTACAGCTCTCAACAAGATATTTTAGATTTGGGTTTTCTTTCCAGGTTTACAGTCTAGTTGCCCCACACAGGTGTACACAAATGGATGCTTTTTCCCCCTACCTACATGCTGATTTTTGAAAACATGGTTTTCATTATATTGAACAATATTCTCATGTTGTATCAGCACTAATGTTGCAGGGAGAGCCAACTAAGGGACATCATTACCTCCAATAAGTCTTGAAACTGGGTTCGATTTCTTGAGAGCCATCTTTGATGGGCTCCCTTTAAGAACCTCTGCACCACTCTGTGGGCCAAGGGTTGAGTCACTTCCTCTAGGTCACAGTGGAGACAGGTGGGCCTAGCCAGGGTGAGAGCTGACATTAGGCACAGACCCCTGACTCTGGCCATTTTTTAATCAGTTGCTCTGCTTTCTTTGTATTTTTATTCCAGAGAAAAGAGACAGATAGATGGGTCCTTGTGGTCTATAATAAGGCACAACTCACCTCTCTTTGGATTTCTAGTAAAAATATGGCCCTTGACTTCTCAAAGCTAATTGAAATGAAACTTTTGCTTTATTTCAAGGAATTTTAGTTGAAGCCTAATTTATTGCTAAAGTGGTTTCAGGGAGGTCAAGCACAGGAACAGACAAGTGTATCCACTTTAAAAGAAAGTCAAGGATGTGATATACGAGACTGTTTTCTTTATGACAATTCATCTTCAAATTCCAAGTGGCTCTTGCATGAAAATACAGTCCAAAAAAACAGAACAAATGTGGTAGAGCATTCACTGCCAGTATTAAAATAGAAAATAATTTTCTTTGTTCAAATTTTGCCGTCAAAATGAACAGGAACATGTTTAAATCATATCTAAGAACTGGTTTTAAATCTATTTGATAAACATTGATTAAAGCAGTTTCTTCAAGCCGCATGATCCTTGAATTTGCAGACATGCATTTCTTAGTAGTTGTTGGGTTACACCATCAAAACCTTTTCCAGTAAAACATGGATTTGACAGTAAGCAAAACCTTTTTTTTTCCAGTCTATTTTATATGCATCACTGCATTTTATTAAAATAAGACAGTAAATTCTGTGAGGGCTTATGCCAAATGCATTTCTTTTACAGTGAACTCAGTAAGTGAACTTTTCCAAAGATGTTTCCACAAGACTGCAATGTAAACAGGACCTCTCCTAGTCTCTTTTGATTCCAAATACTAGAAAATGGGTGGGGTAAAGAACTTTTTTGCTTTTCTGAAACAATGTAACAGATTCCCAAATCTATGATATTTTTCTTGGATTTAGTGGTCTCCTTAATGTATACCAGAGTCCACTTCAGTTCATGGTCAAGGCACAAGAGTGGATTCTTCGTTCATCTCAATGTGTAACCTCTCTTCATTTCTCTTTCATTCTTCTGCAAAAGAAGAGACAGTTTTCCTGAGGCCAATTCCTCAACCTGATTCTGGCCCTTGTCCCTCCTGTCCTCTCAGGATCCAAGACTCACCTGTGTTTATACCCTCTTCCTCTCTATTACCATTTTCCGATCAGCATATTTGTGCTCCTGTTCCTCTTTTTAGAAAACGCACCCCCCCTTCCAACACACACACACACACACACACACACACACACACCTGTCCTAGCTTCTCTTCCCTCTCTTCACTCCTGGAGTTGCATGAACTCTATGTCTGTTTCTCACCTCCTCCTCCCAGCCCAGCTTTGTGCAGGCTGGTTCTAGCCACTCCTGTTTACTAAACCAGCTCTTAAGCAGTGTCACTGTTGAGGTTCTTGTAGCCAAATCCAATGGGCGCCTCTCAGTTCTTATTTTAACTGGGCCTCTCCTCAGCATTTGGCACACTGCTGACCACCCACATCTTGAAACCCTTTCTTCTCTTAACTTCTGAAATAATACTGTATACTCTCTCATTTTGCTTATTAGCATTCTGGCCACTCCTTGCGGTCTCCTTTCTGGGCTCTCCTTGATTTGTCCATCTAGCTCAGAATCCTGGCCTAGGCTATTTTTACCCTCAACATACTCACTCTGGAAGATCTCACCTATCCAGTTACCATCTCTTTATGCTGAAGACTTCTTGGTGTCTCTCCAACCCTATGTATCTCTTAGCTCCAGGTCCTTATTTCCTTCTACATCTGAATATCTTTGCCTGAACATCCTCAAATGTAGTTTACTTCTTCTTTTATCCCCTTTCAGTAATATTACTTTGTACACAGAATCTCATGCCAGAAATTGGGAAATCAACTCAGACTCTTTCCTTTTCCTCTTTCCCCTTGAGTCGACCATACTAGCCCCATGGATTTTACTTCCTAAATATCTATCTGTCTCTCTCCATTACCTGTGCTGCTGCCCTAATTGGAACCATCCCAACTTCAGCAGCCTCCTGACTGGTCTCCCTATCTCCAGTCCTGACTTCTCCCATCCATTTTCCAACTTAAGCCAGAGTGGTTTTTCTGGAACCCAAATATGACCACATGACACCATTATTTAAAATTCTTTGTTAGCTCCCTGGGACCATCAGATGAAGGTCCAGACCCTGAGCAAGATGTACCGGCGCCTATGTGGATTGACCCCTCCTCACATATAGTCTCATCTCACATCGTCTCCATTTCACTCTGCTCTGGCCATACTGTACTATTGCCAGCAACTCAAACACATCAGGCCATTCCTTTGGCAAAAAACACTTCTTTTCTTACTCAACTAACTTGAACTTAATTTCAGATCTTGGTTTAGATGTCCTTGCCTCTAGGAAGTCTTCTCTAGTCTCCTCAATTGGGATGCCCTTGGACAACCCCTCCCATTGCACATAGAACATAAACAGGTATCCCCTGCTGATTTGTGTCTTCCCGCCAAAGATTGTAAGTTCCAGTAGAGCGAAGGTTGGATGTATTATATAATAGACAGCCAATAAGTATCTGTGAATAAACTAATAAATACCTTTCTTTTATATGACACTGTTTCTTCTCACTTACTCACCCAAGTTAGTAGATGGCATTTGAAACAGAATCATCATGGGAGCGCCTGGGTGGCTCAGTTGGTTACGTGTCTGGCTTCGGCTCAGGTCATGATCTCGTGGTCTGTAAGTTTGAGCCCTGCATCCAGCTCTGTGCTCAGCTCAGAGCCTGGAGCCTGCTTCAGATTCTGTGTCTCCCTTTCTCTCTGCCCCTCCCCCACTTGTGCGCGCACACGCGTGCTCTCTCTCTCTCTCTCTCTTGCTCTCTCTCTCTCTCAAAAATAAATAAACATTAAAAAAGAAAAAAAGAATCATCCGTGTTGGTGCATCATTTTGGAGCAGTATTTCATATTTCACAGTATCAAGTTCTCATCAGTGTCATTTTTCTCCTAAGCTAAAACAGTACAGGTATATATGAGTTGTAACAGGAATCTTGAAGTGGGGTTGAGTCTTATCCAAAGCTTCAGATTATTACCAATGAGGTGAGGAATGTAAAATGACAGTCACCAGACAACTAGAATAGGGACCTGTTTTACCAGTTGACTCTGGTACTCCCAGGTAACCTGCTTCAGTCAGGTCATTTTTCTTGCTACTCTGCTCATATGTTGTCCTCTTTGCCATGACTGTCTTTGCACACTCTTTTCCCCACTACTTGGAATGCTTCATTTTATGTCTCTTTCGGTCCCTTCCTGGCCACTTCTGATCTTCCTTCTCTAGAAGTTCCCAGCCTACTCCAGTCTCTTCATTATTCTCTTTCTTTTCTAAATTCTGGCTGCAGTCATCCATTCCAAACTGCATAGCAGCTTCTTAGCTATGGTCTTACCCCACTCTCTAGACCTCTTCTATGTCTCCCTCCAACTCTGGAGAGGAGATATTACATCCTGTGCCTCCCACAGCTACTGGTCCACAGCTGACCCCATAGTAGGCATTTTTTTTCCCAAGTGAATCATTTGATGGAATCCTACCTATCTTTATGGAATCCCCTAATTTCGGTCACTCTTGCAGGGAATGGGTTGTGTAGATTGACTTATATTTGGCAATCTTTTCTAGCCTCTACTCTTCAAAAATGAATATTCTTTTCTATAAAGGTTTTGATTTTTGACAGAAATTCTTGCTTACATAACCAAAAATAGATTCCTATGTCAACCCAAAATGAGAGATAAGCTAAATACGGAGGAAACAGTGCTCATGATGGGTCAGTTAATACCAAAGGTTGTTCTACTTCCAGACAAAGCCAAACATTTTAGAACATTTACATCTGCAAACACATCAGCAAATCATAGGGACTGGTTTCCTCTATTCAGTCTGATAATACTGCAAATTCTTAGATTATTGATTTAAATTTACCTATAAAGAAAAAAGCCAGAGGTCAACATTTTTGTATTCATAAGTTTATCCTTTTCCTTTCTCATTTCCTTATCTTTTGGCAAATGTGTACATAAGCAAAATTACCTGAGATCTTTGCAACTTAGTTGTTCAAAAAATTTCCAGGTGTACCAGTTCTGCCTACACAGTACTGAACTAAGTAGTTAAGAAGGGGGACAAAAATAACTTTCTTAATCTTTCATTTTACTGGATTTTTAGGATTTAAGTGAGCAAATCCTCATTTACCTTTACAATATCCATATAGGATTGAGTGAAAAGAAATTTTATTGTTATCTCAAGTTTAGTGAGAAATTGAAAGTAAGATAATTTGCTATATATCTTATGTGGAACTTATTTATTGCCTTGAGATGTTTTATCTTTTTTACAGCTATGTTTTGACATTCATATTACATGAATAAAAAACTAAGAAGACCAAACATGTATAAACAGAATTTAGTGTTAAAATTAAAACGTTCCAGACTTTTTTTTTCCCTGATGACTTTAATTGAATGCATTGCTGTGCTGCATGATAATTAGGGATCCTCAGTAAGCAGTTGACTTAAGTGACTGTCATTCATGTGCCTTGCATAGCCCAACCAAGTTTGTTGACACAGAGGCAGAGATAGACAGGTTGGGCAGAGCAAGAGGAAGCTCTGGGGCCTGTCTGAAGACCTCCCAGCAGGGGCCAACCTCTTCTCTGGCTGGAGCACTATGACCTGGCACCAAAGACCACACATTGTCCTTTATTTCTTCTGCCTGGTGCTTCAGCCTCCTCCCCTGCCATCCTCCCAAAGGAATCAGGTTAGACCCAGAGGAATCAGAACTGCTGAGCTCACCCCTCCCTGACCTGTTTTCCACCAAGAGCTTTGGACTCAGGCTTCCATAGGCAGATTCTGGAAATTCCACTAAAAAGGGCAGAGTGGGGAGTAGGTAGGTGATTGGATTGGAGGGGAAAGGAATGAAAATCAACAGGATAAATAGGTGGGCTTTTCTGCTATAACTCATACCAACTGAGGAGCCCAAGTGTTCTGCCTCCTTAGAGCTCTGAAATTCCCTAGGATAGGCAAATCCCTATCTCAGGTTGGGGAAGAGCCTCAAGCTAAGAAGAATGGGAGTCTATGGCAGGTCCTGAGAACAGTGTCTGTACTACCCAGATCCTTCTCTCCTGAGCTATTGGGAAGGGGTTGGAGGCATCAAAAATTCTTTTTTCACCACACCTTCACCCAGCTGATCTTACAGAGGTAGGAGCAAGTTAGTACAGTGGAATGAATGGTCCTTGCTTTGGAGTCAGACAGGCTTGAGTGTTGATTCTAACTCTGCCATTTACTAGCTCTAACCTAACTGCTCTGAGTCTCAGAGCAGTTATCTACCTTGGAGAGCAGATGTAAGTATCAGAGAGGATCTGTATAAAGTAGCTGTCAAGTAATAGGCTGATGGACTGTCTACAGGACTTCCCCACAGAATCACTTACTTGGAGTGGTGACCTGAGGGACAAGATGACTTTGGATGTTGGAGAGGAGTTGCAAAAGGGTTTTATTGAAATTCTATTATATGCTATGTATTAGTTACCTACTGCCGTAACAATGCCAAGTAACAAACCATCTCCCAAACTCATGGCATTCAACGATAAACATTTTTTTTTTCTCACAAATTTGTGGGATTCAGTTGATCTAGGCTGGTCCCTGCTAGGCTTGATCATGTGTCTTTGGGTGACTCTGCTCCACACTTCCCATCCTTTTCTGGGACCACTGTAGTGGCCTGAGCATGTCCTTTGCATAACAATGGCAAAGGGGAAAGCCCAAGCAATAACATACTCTGCAACATACCATTGGGGAAAGCGAGTCACATGGCTAGGCCCAGAGACAGAGTAGAAGGGTGAATTGGAACTTTTTCTTTTTTCTTTTCTTTTTGCAATCAATGTAATGCCATATATTTTAGCTCCCTTTTAATTTTGCAAGAAGCCATCCATTTCTATGGTAGGGATAGGACAGGATAAGCAATTTGGCAACAAGTAGAAAATAAATGTGGAAGTATCTCAATATACTTTGTTATTTTATACTTTATACCAGTAATAAATGTATGGCCAACTTAATGGGAGCCATATTTCTTTGTACTATGTCTATCAGTGGACATGCCTGACCTGTTCTTCTAGATCATAGCAGGCAGGCCTCCTGAGCTTTGCTCTCCTTCATCTTCCCTTTAGTGCTAGTACAGGGCTTAACATGTAGTTGGCACTCAATAAATACAGAATGCCAAATGATCCCCAGGGTGACATAGCTCTAGTGTCCTATTAGGAGATCCCCTCTGGCTGACCACATATAGCTCTCCCTGTATTTATAAAAAGGCTTTATTTTCAGTGGTTCTGTTTTTTCCCACTGAAATAATCACCAAATATCTGATGCCTGCAGAAGTTAAACCATTCGATCCAGATCTCAGTTATTCTATGCCCACAAAATCCAAACAATGTGAACACTTTGCTTAGAGTCTGCTAATGAAGACAGAAGCAATTTGGAGATGCTATCAAAAAGATCAAAAGATTTACTCTCATGTGACTCTGACAATGTTTAAAGTTTGTTTCTGTTCATTTGTTTGTTTTTAACCTTAGGTTCTACATCTGGGGCATGATTTTTTAAATCATAAGCAGCGTTAAAAATACCTGACAGTTCTGTTCTGATTCTTAATGTGGGTGTTAAGAGATGCTTTCCATTAGTGAGTCTGCCCCAGATAATGTGTTTATTTGCATCTTCCTTTTCTCTGCCTGTCCCCTAATGGTCTGGTACACAGAAGGCTACTTGAGCTGATTTATATGGATCTCAGTTGCTCTCATTTGTGCATACTTAATTCAGAGAGGTGATCCCATTGATTTCTGAGTCCCACTATTCAAGACATTGTACTTACATAGATATCTCAGCTGCTCTAACTACATTGTCTGAAAAGGAAAACATTTTAAACCTTTGGAAGCAATTTTGACGGACATTTCATTGTGTTCTATATTACTTACCTAATTAAATTTCCTTCACATCAAGGTCTGTTTAAAATTAAATTGAGAAATATTTTTGAGTTCCATTGGGCAGATAACTTTGTTTGGCTGGATTCGTTCTGCGTATATATGAAATGGCATCCTATGAATCAATACCCAGTGCTTAGACTTCCCATAGATGTGAAGAAATGACACCCTTACTAGGCAAATGTAGTCTCCTGTTATTATAACAAGCTGTCCCTGGTTACTGAACTTGTTTACCCTGTAATTCCAAAAAGTCCTCACAGTTTTGTGCCTGTGGTTTGGGCAGGCTGATTTATTCAGATGCTAAGCATTGCGAACAAAATTTGTAACTTATTTCATGGATTAGCTGGAGTCCTGGGACTCTTACATATAAGCTCACAGCCGAGCTCGAGGCAGCTAGCTTCCTCGGGGGGCACGCAATCTTATTTGCCTAGCCAAGAGTTTAGAATTTCAGACTGGGTTTGAAAGCAAAAAGGGTGAGTTGTCTGAGGGTTAATTCCCAGTGGAAGAGGTGTGATAATGTTTTGTATCTTTGGAAGCAAGAAATAGGAGAAAGGCTTTATCTCTCACTCCACCCACTCTGCTACTGAAGACAAGAAAAACAGACCCTCCTCATCTTTTATCCTAGCCCTCTTTGAGACAGCCATTCCATTAAATTCTGTGGCAAAGGACCCTGTGGTAATAAAGCTGTAATTGAAGAGCTGGCGCTCCGTAGGCACTGCTTTAATATTTTTAAAAATAGTCCCAAAGAACTGCTTTTTGTTGCACTGTAAATTGGCCTTTCAGCATTTCAGAATTCATTAGAATCTTCAAGGTCTTCAAGGTTTATCCTTATCTGGTCTTAGTGCATTCAGGCTGCTATAACAAAGTACTGGCAACTAGGTAGCTTATAAACAACAGAAACTTACTGCTCAGAGTTCCCGGGGCTGGAAATTTGAGATCAGGGCACCAGCATGGTTGGCTGAGGACCCCCTCCTGGGTTGTGGACATCCCATTGTATCCTCACGTGGAGGAAGGGACTAGGGCTCTCCCTGGGGCCTCTTCCATAAAAGCACTAACCCCATTGGTGAGGGCTCCGTTTTCAAAGACTCCACCAACTAATACCATCACCTTTGAGGGTAAGGATTTCAAACATATGAATTTTGGGGTCACACATATTCGGCCCATAGCAAACTCTGTGCCTCAGATTATAGGCACATCATTAAGTTACCGTGGGCCTTAAATGAGCCCATGCATATAGATGCTTAGAACAATGGGTACATCATGAATGCTTGCTAATTTCGCTGCTACCATTGTTATTCCTGTTGACTCATACTACCTTTTGTAAATTCTCTGTATATCAGCAGGAGATTTGGCCCAAGGGACCAACTCTCCCACAATCTTTATACATGAAGAGTATTGCTCGGTGTTGTCATCGAGAGCATGAGCTCTGGGGCTAGACAGATCTAATTTGTGTCCCAGCTACACCACCTACTAGTTAGCTATGTGACTTCAGGCGAGTGATCGACTTCAGAGAGACTCCGTTACTTTCTCTGTAGAATGGGGGTAAGGTTGCTGTCTGACATCACCTAGTTGGCGTGCAGACTAAATGAGATACCACCACAGATGCTTAATGCTGCACCTAGCGCACTTAACTCTTATCTCCTCGATACCACAGATGACACCCCGTTTCACATGGACACATCTGTCCTTCAGCATAATGTATGCATCATTTTCACTGGTGGAATTTGTGATGACAGAGATTGCCAGGCACCACATTGGTCTCAGGATGCAGTCCTTTCAAATGGGTCAGACGTGCCCCAGGGTTATTTACTCTTACTCTGCCCCACGCCACCGTGTCCTTTTAAGACTCCACAATTATGGACATTCTGCTAAGCTCATGCTTAGAACATGGAAGTCTAATTTGCATGTAAGTAGGTCCTGACTGAACCCTCTCTAACTTGTATCGGGATAAAGTCTGTTTTGGTGTGGTACGTGTTGAGCACAAAGTCTAGATTTGCTAGAATTTTACATGTAAAAACTGCAGCTCAGCCAACGAGGCTCAGCTTGTCTTTGTCCTCATCGTGATCACAGGTTTGGGGGTCACATCAGAAAGTTATTTCCTCAGACATCCCGGTGGTAAAAGGCTAAGAGTGCTGAGAATGGGTTTCCCTGTTAGCATCTTTTCTGGTTTCAGTATGTCTGGATCCTGCCTCTTTATCATGTTCCTCAAATCTACTCTTTGGGCATTACCATGGGTGCTCCTGTAACTCCCTGTATGACTTTTGTTGTGGTTCACACCATCATCTTTACTCCCAAAGCCAGGAGCCTTAACAGGAAAAAAAAGAAAGAAAGAAAGAAAAGAAAACCCATAGACACCTTGCGGTTGCTTTTTCTGAAGTAGCAACTTTTTTTGCTAATAAAAGATTTTGAAGCCATGGGCCTCTGAATTCTCAACACACGAGTCTATTTAAACAGTCTCCAGAATCCTTTCCTGACCCCAAATTACTCCCACACATTAATTGTCCTAGTGGTTTCATGGCCACATTATTTCATATTCATTAGTGTTTTCATGAAAAATTATAACGCTAATTACAGCGGCTTCCAGTTAATTCACTTGGTGATTCATTTTCTCTCCCTCTTGGTGTTCTGCGTGTGGTCATTTTGGAGAAAGCATCCAAGGGGTAATTGCAGCTCTATTCCCTGAGTGATCGCCTAATGCCATTAGTTCTGATCCACAGGCGCATCTTGGGCAGCTCTGATGGGGTCTAGTTACAGCTGCACCCTGGGCCTGCCCTTCGATGCAGGGAGGGAGGGAAGGCTGCAGGGAGGACAGGTCTTCTGAAGGGGAGGGACGGGCTTAAGGAGGATGAAGTGGGAGCAGAGCTTCTTGGTGGGAGTGAGCGTCACTGTGACCTCTTCTGGAACCGGGGGTAAGGACAGGATAGCGCCAAGAGAAATTGGCCTTGAGAAGGTGTGTTTGGAAGAGACTAAGGCAAGCAAATTCTCTTCAGTTCTTGCAGATGTGTGGACAGGCCCCAGCTACACTCTGGAAGCCTGCTTCCCGCTCAGAGTTCTGATGCCAGTTCTCCTCATTAAAAGTTTATTTGACCTCACAGCCATTAGGATGGCAGCTAGCAAAAAAACCCAGAAAAGAACAAGTGTTAGATGCGGAGAAATTGGAAACCTTGTGCGCTGTTGATAGCACTGTAAAATGATGCCGCCTCTATGAAAAGAATGTGGCAGTTCCTTTAAAAATTAAAAATTAAATCACCGTATGATCCAGCAATACCACTTCTGGGAACATAACCCAAAGTATGGAAAGCAGGGGTCCAGGAGAAGTTTGTACACCCATGTTCATGACAGCATCATTCATAATAGTCCAAAGGTGGACACAACCAAATGTCCATCGATGGATGAATAGATAAACAAGATGTGGTATGTACATAAAATGGGATATTACTCGGCCTTAAAGAGGAGGGAAGTTCTGACATATGCTACAACATGGATGAAGCTTGAGGACATTATACGAAGCGAAATAAGCCAGTCACAAAAAGATACTGTGTGATCTCACTTATGTGAGGTGTCTAGAGTAGTCAAATTCATAAAACAGTAGGAGAAACGGTGGTTGCCAGGGACCAGGAGAGGAGCAACGAGAATCTGTTGTTTTAATGATACAGAGTTTTCTATCTCACAAGATGAAAATGTTTTGCCAATTGGTTGGACAATAATGTGAATGCATTGGACACTACAGAACTGCGCACTTAAAAATGGTTAAGATGGCAAATTTTATGTTATGTGTATTTCAGCACAGTTTTTTAAATGTTTATTTCTGAGAGAGAGAGAGCGCACGCAGGGGAGGGGCAGAGAGAGAGGGAGACACAGAATCCAAAGCAGGCTCCAGGCTCTGAGCTGTCAGCACAGAGCCCAATGGCGGGCTTGAACCCATGAGCTGAGAGATCATGACCCGAGCCCAAGCTGGACGCTCAACCAACTGAGCCACCCAGGCGCCCCAACAATAATTTTTTAAAAAGATTAGTTGTCATTTATATTGTAATGCTTGCTTACTATTAAAAATGAGAAAATAGAAAAAATAGAAGAGTAAAAATGTTCTGCCACTCAAAGACAACCATATTAATAGTTCGCTTTTATTAAATTTATTTTCTAATTATTTAGGTAATGCATTGAAACATTCTTCTTGTGCAGGGAGCCTGGGTGGCTCAGTCGGTTAAGCATCTGACTCTTGGTTTCCACTCAGGTGATGATCTCACACTCTGTGAGGTGGAACCTGCGTCAGGCTCTACACTGACAGTGTGAAGCGTTCCTGTGATTCTCTCTCCCTCTGTGTCCCTCCCATGCTCATGCTTTCTCTCTCTCTCAAAACAAATAAATAAATATTAAAAATAAATAAAAATAAAACATTCTCCTTATAAAGACTCACAACCTTAATGATCAGGAGGAAGTCTCCTTTGCCCACCTCCTGTAATCCCAGTCTCTTTATCACTTGCCAGTAGTGACGTTCTTACGGCTTCGATGATGTCCGCCAACGCAAGTGCTTCCGATGCATTCATTTACCTATACATGTACTCACGGAAACGTTTATCTCAGAGGCCTGCACATTGTCCTGCCTTAACGCGAGTCCCGTAGCACAGCACGCAGCATTCTGAAGCTCGTTGCTTCCATTCAGTGGCTAAGTCCACCCAGTTTGTCTATATAACTGAGATTCACCCAACCCAGACCTGCTGCAATGTATCCCATGGCATGGCTGTTTTCGTTTTGTTAGCCATTCCCGTATAGATGGACCGTTGGACTGTTCATCCTGTTTTGTTCTTTGCCGTATTTGCTCGGCGATGTTGAGCGAACAGCCTTGTACGCGCCTCCCTGGGTATGTGAGCGAGTACTCCCTGGGGAAGACACTGAGAAGTTGGTTGCTGGGTTGTGGAGAAGCACATGTTTGAATTTTTATAGATACCAAACTCAGCAATGTGGGGAAGCACCTGTTTCCCCCACACTTGCCAATCGTTAATACAGTATTCGTCGCCTTTTTATTTTTATTTTTTTGCATAGTTGATGGGGAAAAAATGGCATTTTGCGGTTGTCTTAATTTACATTTTCTTGATTTCTAGTGAGCTTGAATATATCCGTAGACCTACTGGTTATATGTATTTCCTTTTCTGAGAATGTTCTGTTCATGTCCTTTGCCTTTTTTTTTTTCTGATTTTTCTTTTCTTTTTCTTTTTTTTACTTCTTTGATTCCGAATGATGGTAATTCTTTGTTTTATATACTGAAAACATTTTTTTCCCGTGCTTTTTTTTTGAAACTTAATGAGGTTTCTTTTAACTTTCATGCAAATTAGTCTTTTTGTGTTTTTATTTTATGTGTTTTGCTTCTTGGATAACTTTTAAACATTTGCCTGTTTATTCTTTGAAGACTTTATGTTTTCTACAACACTTTTAGGTTTACAACATAGTGAGAAGGAAGCTACCGGGATTTCCCGTATACCTCTTGCCCCACACATGCATTGCTTCCCCCCTTATCAACACCACTCACAAGAAGGATACATTTTTGTTTATTGACATATCAGAATCACTCAAGTTCATAGTTTACCTTAGTGTTCACTGTTGGTGTTGTACATTCTGTGGGTTTGGACAAATGTATGACATGTATCCATTATTCTCATACAGAGTATTTTCACTGCCCTAAAAATCCTCTCTGCTCTGCCTCTTTATCTCTTCCCCTTTCTGCCTCCAGGCAATCAGTGATCTTTGTATTGTGTCCACAGTCTTGCCTTTTCCAGAATGTCATATAGTTGGAGTTAAGCAGTATCTACTCTTTTCAGATTGACTTCTTTCACTTAGTAATATGCATTTAAGGTTCCTCCGTGTCTTTTCACGGCTTGCTAGCCCATTTCTTTTTAGGGCTGAATAATAAATATCCCATTGTCTGAATCTACCACAGCTTATTTATCCATTCACCTGCTGAAGGACATCTTGGTTGCTTGAGTTTTGGCAGTTAGGAATTAAACTGCCCTGAACATCTATGTGCAAGTGTTTGTGTGGACATAGTTGTCATTTCCTTTGGGTAAATACCAAGGAGTGCAATTTCTGGATCAGATGTTAAGAGTATGTTTAGTTTCGTGAGAAACTGCCAAATTGTCTTCCAAAGGAATGACAACTTTGCATTCCTGCTATAGCAACGAATGAGAGCCACTGTTGCCCCACATCCTCGCCGGCATGTGAAGTCAGTGTTCTGGACTGACATTAGAATTTTGGTCTTTCTAATGGGTCTGTAATGGTATCAGATTATTGTTTTACTTTGCACATTTCCCTGCTGACATATGGGGCATTTTTGCATATACTTGTTTGCCATTTGCCATCTGTGTATCTTCTTTGGTGAGGTATCTGTTAACGTCATTGGCCCAGTTTTTAATTGAGATGTTTGTTTTCTTATTGTTGAGGGTGCCCCCCCCCTTATTGTCGAGTTTTAAGAGTTTTTTGTATACTTTGGATAAAAATTCCTTATGACACGTGTCTTTTGCAATCATTTTCTCCGAATTTGTGGCTTGTCTTCTAGTTCTCTTGATATTATCTTTTGCAGAGCAGGAATTTTTTAAAAAATTGTTTTTAACGTTTATTTATTTTTGCAAGACAGAGACAGAGTGCAGGTAGGGGAGGGGCAGAGAGAGAGGGAGACATAGAATCCAAAGCAGGCTCCAGGCTCCAAGCTGTCAGCACAGAGCCCAACGTGGGGCTCGAACCCATGAACCGTGAGATCATGACCCGAGCTGAAGTCAGATGCTTAACTGACTGAGCCACCCAGGCACCCCGAGCAGGAATTTTTAATTTTCATGAAGTCCAGCTTACCAACTGTTTCTTTCATGGATTGTGTCTTTGGTGTTGTCTCCAAAAAGGCATCACCACACCCAAGATTGTCCAGGTTTTCTCCTTTGTTATCTTTTAGTTTTATAGCTTTGCTTTTTACATCTAGACCTCTGATCCATTTTGCAGAGGCCAGATTCATTTTTTTTTTTTTTTTTTTGCGTGTGGATGTCCAGATGTTCCAACCTGTTTGTTAAACAGACGATCTTAGCTCCATTGTATCACCTGACTATATTTATGGGGGTCATGTGTGGGCTCTCTATTCTGTTCCACTGATCTATTTGCCATTCTTTCACTGGCTGGGCTACTGTCGCTTTATAGTAAGTCTTGAGTGTCAGTCAGTTCTCCAACTTTGTTCTCCTTCGTAATGGTCTTGGTATTCTGCCTCCCCATATAAACTTTAGAATCAGTTTGTTTATATCCATAAAATAAGTTGCTGGGATATAGCAACTGGATCTATGTATCAAGCTGGGAAGAATTGACATCTTGACAGTATTGAGTCCTCCTATCCATGAACATGGAATATCTGTCCATTTATTCAGTTCTTTGGGTTTGTTCATCAGAGTTTGTGCTTTTTCTCATGGATCTTATATGTGTGTGTGTGTGTGTGTGTGTGTGTGTGTGTGTGTAACAACACTGTAAACAACTCTGTAAACTAAGTTTTATTTGTTTACAGTCCTTCTCAAAGTCGTCCTTCTCAATCTGTATACCTTTTACTTCCTTTTCTTGCCGTATTGCATTAGCAAGGACTTCCAGTACAATGTTGAAAGGGAGTGGTGAGGGGCCTCTGGATGGCTCAGTCAGTTAAGCATCCAACTTTGGTTCAGGTGATGATCTCACAGTTCATGAGTTTGAGCCCCACATTGGGCTCTCTGCTGTCAGTCTGGAGCCCACTTTGATCCTCTATCCCCACCCCTGCCCCCACCCCTCTCTCAAAAATGGATAAACATGAAAAGAGAGAGAGGGGGGTGGGTGAGAGGAACCACTTGTCCTGTTTCTTGCCTTGTACCTGATCTTAGTGGGAAAGCTTCAAGTTTCCTCCCATTGAGTATGTTGTTAGCTTTAATCTATTCTTTCATTTGTCAAGGATTTCTTTTTATAAGTGATGTGGGTTGGGATTTATTTTTTTTCCTCAAATGGATAACTACTTAATCCACACTAGTTGCTGAACAATTCATCCCTTTCTTAGGATTTGAAATACAGTATTTTATCATGTATTAAAGTCACTTATATACTTGGGTCTGCTTCTGAACTCCATTCTGTTCTATTGATCTATTAATTCCCATGTCAACATCACACTATTTAAATTATTTAATGTCTTGAGGTCTGATGAAGCATGTTTTACCTCTTCATCTTTTGGTTGTGAATTTTCTTAGCCTTTCTTGCACTTTTATTCTTCCATAGGAATTATGGAGTCAGCTTGAATTTATATATCATTTTGACCTTTTTGATTTTATAGGGCATAGAGTTCACTTAGCCAAATTTTTGTTTATATTTTCATTAAGAAAAGTTTTAGCTTTGGTCTTCCTATTGTTTTGCTAACGGTTGTTATTCCTAAGTACTTGTGTCATTGTGAATTTTTTTTTCTGTTGCATTTTCTAATAGGGACTTTCTGGTGTAAAGAAAAGCTATAGCTTTTAAAAATGTATTATTATAGGGGCACCTGGGTGGCTCAGTCATTTAAGTATCCAACTCTTTGATTTCAGTTCAGGATATGGTCTTGTGGTTCATGGGATCGAGCCCCATGTCAGGCTCTATGCTGACAACGTGGAGCCTGCTTGGGATTCTCTCTCTCCGTCTCTGTCTCTGCCCCTCCCTCACAAACTCTCTCTCTCAAAATAAATAAACATTTTTAAAAATGAAAATAAAATGTATTATTATAAAATAAAACATATACACAGGGAGTGCATGAAAAATAAATAGGTTGCTTAATGAATTATTATAAAGCAAATTGAATACTGCCTGCTCTCCGTAAGTCCTCCATATTCCCTTTCCTTGTCAAAAACCTATCCCTCAATCGTAAAATTTAAGTAGTAACCTGCCTTTTATGGTAATTGTCTCTTGGCTTTGTTGTATAGTTCTTAAACACTCATGTATGTATCCCTAACTAGTTTTGCCAGGTTTTTAAATTTCATTATCAATAAACTCACTCAGTATGTATATCTTTATGCCTGACTTCTTTTATTCAACACTCTTTTCACTTTGTTACATGTAGCAGGAGGAGGAGGAGTTCTTTCTTTTTCATAACTGTATAGTATTCCATTAAATTAATATGCCATAATTTATCCATTCTCCTGTTGGTGGGCACTTGGACCGTTTCTACTTTTAGAACAAACAGCTGCTCTGAACTTGTCCAGTCATGTATCCTAATGTACATGGCATATATTTCTGTAAGGTTTTCTTCATTTGGGTTCTCCCAAAAGCAGACTCTGAAACAAGGATTCTAGTACAGGTCATTTATTTGAATGAGGATCCCAAAAAGCACTGGTAGAGGAGTGGAGAAGTAAGACCAAGAAGGGAAGAAACACAGCAAGTGCTGTTGTATCAAGGGTGTTCCGCAGCAGGCAACCGGGGCTCAATCCTACTGAGTAATTCTCTGTGTGTCCATAGAAAACACACCTCAGAATCCTTCCACCTGGAAAACAAGGGTGTTGGGGTATTTATCTGGCAGATCTCATCATTCGCTGATTGGGAGACGCTTGGGGGAGGGGGCCATCAATTCCCCAGCCTTTCTGGCATGACCTGTGTAGGGACATAGCAGCATCTGGCAACCAGAGAAAGCCATCTGACGAAGCAATAAAGTTGCTGGCGGCTGGGGGTTGGGCATGCACGACAATGGTGACAGCCAGCGGAGTGTACTAGCACACGAGAGCGTCTGCAACAAGGCAGTCTATCTAGGAGCAGAATTTCTGGGTCATAGGGCATGCATGTAGTCAGCTTTATCAGATACTGCCAAATAGTTTCCCAAACGATTGTACCAATTGACACTCCCCCAACAGCATAGGAGAGTTCTCCTTTCCCGGCCAGCACTTGGTATTGAGAGACTTTGACAATTAAGCCATTTTGGTGGGTGTGTAACATTGTTTTTAATTTGTAATTTCTAGATTACTAATAATTGTGTCTTTCTAAATATTGTTTACGTTTATTTTTGAGAAAGAGAGAGACTATGCACGCACTCACAAGTGAGAGGGTGAGGGGCAAAGAGAGAGAGAGTCCCAAGCAGGCTCCATGCTGTCAGCACAGAACCCGATACAGGGCTCAAACCCACAAACCATGAGATCATGACCTGAGCTGAAATCAAGAGTCAGACGCTTAACCAACCGAGCCACCTAGGCACCCCTAATGGTGCCTTTTTATATAATTACTGGAAATTTGGATTTCTTCTTCTGTGAGTGCCTGTTCAAGTCTTTGCCTGTTTTTGTATTGGGATGTCTGACTTTTTCTTATGGATTTCTAAGAGATTTTATGTATTCTGGATTCAGACCCTTTGTCTATCATATATGTTGCGAATATCCATGGCTCTCCTTTTACTCTCCCTTTCTCCCTTTTTTCCTTTTACCTTCTTATTGGTGTCTTTTGATATACAGAAATCCTTAATTTCAATATGCTTCTATTTGTAAATCTTTTTTCTTTGAGTCTTAAGAAATCTTACACGTGATTGTAAAGATACAACCCTATATTACTTTTATAAACTTTACTGGTTTGCCGTTAACATGAAGGTCTATGTCGACCATGCAGAACTTATTTTGTGTGTACGACAGGAAGGTAGAGGTTAAGAATTAAGCCCTGCCCCAATGCCTATCCAGTTACCACAGCTCCATTATTAGAAAGAACACACTGTCTTCATGTTCTCCAGTGCCACGGTCATTAAATGACACTTGTCATTAAATCAAGTGTCATTAGATCTTGTTACTAAATCAAATGTCCGTGTGTGTGGATCTGTTTGGGGGCTTTCTGTTCTGTTCCACTCATCTAGTTCTATACCCTTATCCCAGTACTACACCATGGTAGTCTTACTAAAGGTCTTGATGGCCGATACAGCGAGTCTTCCTATCTCTTTCTTTTTATGAAGAATAGCTTGACTATTCTTTGATTTTTTGCACTCTCATAAAGGTTTTAGAACCAGCTTGTCAAATCCCCCCCAAAATTGGAAAGGCAAGAAAGAAGAAAAGGAGGGATGGAGAGAAATCTGCTGGGATTTTCATTAGAGATTTGATTGGGTCTATACGTCAACATGGAGAGAATTGAACTCTTATCATACTGAATCTTCCAATCCCTTTATTTAGATATTCTTTAATTTCTCTAACAAAGTGTATAGTTTACTCTGTCAAAATATTGCATACCTATTTTGAAATTTATTTCTACATGCTTGATGTTTTGATCCTATTATATAAGTGGTGGCCTTTTCCTTTTCTGTTTGTTGTGTGATATCGGATTTTTGTCTACTGATAATTCTCATATTAATTCTAATAGTTTTATCTATTTATTATCTTGGATTTTATATGTGTACACAATCAATATTGATTTTTACATGTTCATCTTGTACCTGAGCACCTTCCTGAATTTTCTTATTGGTTCTAGTAATTTGAGTATTGAGGTTTTTGGGTTTTCTAGGTTGAAAAAAATCATATTAACTCATAATTATGAGTGTTCCGTTTCTGCCTGGACAAGCAGTACAGGGTAGCTGTTGGGTACAAGGAGTTTGGAAGCAGACCACCTGAGTTTGCATCCCAGTCCCATTACTCACTAGGTAACCTTAAGTAATTTGCTCACTCCTCTGTGACTCAGTATCATTATCATTAATCATCAACTCTTGGGTTGATTGTAAAAATTAAGTGAGTTAATACCTAGCAAATAATGTCTATCAAATAATGAGCACTCAGATTACGTAGACTTCTGTCATTTTACCAGTTTCATTCCTTTCTAAATTTTCACTTATTTGTTTTTTTCTTATTTTTATTGCATTGACAACTTTGCCAACATAATATTGAAGAGTAGTGGTGCCTTCATGCCTCTCCTGAAACCGGACACTTTGGAATATTTCCTTCTTTTTCTTGTTGTTGTAGGCATAATTGTTTTCTTTTTCATCTGTTTCACATACATGAAATCATCTTTACTTGGATTTACGAATCTGATGTTTCACTCTGGAAGAGGGAGATACTTTCCCAGAGGATTTTTTTTTTCCCAACCGTATACTTCACATAATGATGTGAAACATTAGTAATGGAATTATTTGTTTTTAAACATCACTGAGATCCTGTTGCAAAAGGAGGCATCAACTGTCCTACCTTCTTACAGAGTCACTGCCGTAGCCTTTCCAAAGAGGTGATGTTTGTTAACGTACCCTCCTTTGGATACTCCTTTGGATGTTCAGGATGGGTTCGGGGGTATTCGCAGCCACATGGGGCTGTTGACCAGTTCTTTTCTAGGACAATATAACATTCTTGACCTTATGTGTTCGGTTATTTTTCTTTACATAAAGAGTCTATAGATAACGCTTTTCTGAGTCATCATGTAGCCAAGAATGCCTCCCTGTAGGAAAGACCCCCTGAACTGCAGAAATTCTAGCATTACAGCCGTTGTGCCCATTTGCCCTTTATTTCCTCCAATGCTGTGTATTTTTCTCCTGCAAGTTTCTATCTCATCTCGTCTTACTGTTTTTTATTACACACTATTACTTAGGACTTCTGTTTTCTTAATCATTTTCCATTCCTGTTTCATAGAAGCCATCTCCTTGGGCATTGTCTTGAGAGATACCACCTGATTCTCTAAAATATTCTTGAAGTTTCTGTAAGATGTTTTCAGAAGAATTTCCTCTGATTCATTCTCAGACGAGAAAACCCCGATCAGGCCTGATGCGGTCGACAAAAAAGGTGTGTGTTTTCCTTACCACTCATTTCTGGGTGTCGGTGCATTCACCCTCTCGGCCCTGCTCTGAGTTGCCAATCGATGCATCTAACCCAGCTCCTACTATCGAACCAGCTTTCTTTTAACTTGGCCCTGCTGGACCGGCAAAGATTCGTGGCCCGCACGCACCCCCGGGCTGCATGCGGACAAGCTGGTCAAAGGGGGTAGACGCATCAGTCCCCACACACTGCACACGGAAGCCTCCCCTTGCCCCGTGTTCACCTAGAGCACTTTTTGGAAACTGAGCCTTCCACGCTGTGGTCTACCACTGCTGGTGTTCCTCTTCCACCCCCCAGCCCTCAATTTTTTTTTCCTCATTATTTTCTGAGAGTTGCGGTTCTGCATTAGTAAGTAGGTAGGTGTGGCAAGCACGCTGGCCATCTCAACAGAGACCTACCAAGACAAGGGACGGTTGCTTACAGCCATCTTGTCGTCCTCTTGCTGAGCAGCCGGAGGACTCAGGTGCTATTTTTTCAATTCGGATACTATTTTTCAACCTAGTTCCATCGGCCTTGTGTTTGAGGGGCCAGTGCCTCAGAAATTGCCCTCACACAGGTTGACCGAAGTCCTAGCTTTCAGTTTGGTGAGTTTTATCTTCTAGGTTTTTGAGATGATTTTAAGTGGGAAGTTAGGAAAGGCTACGTTGGCTCTCTTCACCATTTTAAGCCAGACATTTGCATCCAGAATTAAATACTTGTTTTAGCAATTCACGACTTCCTGGATAGCTTGCAGGACAAGCAGCTATGCCACAGAATGAAAGATCTTTCTTTGGGCGCCTGGGGGGCTCAGTCGTTAGGCATCTGGCTTCGGCTCAGGTCATGGTCTCATGGTTTGTGAGTTCAAGCCTCACTTTGGGTGAGCTCGCGCCCTGCTTCGCATGAGCTTGAGCCCTGTTTTGGGTGAGCCCTGCTTCTCTCTCTCTCCCTCCCTCTCCCCTCGCTCTCTGCCCCTCGCTCACTTACGCCCTGTCTCAAAAAAAAAAAAAAAGAAAACAAAAAAAACTCTTTGCCAGACTTCAGTAAAGGCAGAATTAAGAACCAGAAATTGTCATTTCAAAGGCTGAATGCCCCCAAAAGACTTATTCTAATAGGAAGATAGGAAGTAAAAGCCCCCTGGACTAGGAGTGAGGGCATCTGGGTTCTCAGGGCTCTGTAACCGACTAGCTGTGATCAGTCGTGGGCTACTCGTGGCACCTCTAAGCGCCTCAGACTCCTATACCCAAAATGAACGATTGGACCAAATGGTCTCTAATGTCCTGCCATTCTGAGACTCGGGGATTTTACCAGCTGTCCTGGAACATCTGCTGTTTAGCAACCTGTCCCTCCTGCGGTCAGAGCTTCTGCTGAAAGGGAAGCAGAGACTGAAGGCACATCCGCACTGGGTGTGCAAAGCTCCAGCCATGGGCACAACCTGCTGGGGGTTGTGTGTGGGGGGGGGGAGGGGGTGGGCAGCAGGAGGAGCGCTGGACAGCATGTGGTGCTGAGGTCTGTGCCCTCTTTTGGAAGATTCGCCCTCTGGGGCCACCTGGGCCTTTTTCTGGCTCTGCCTCTACTTAAAGTTGTCAGGCATCCAAGGGTCCTCATTTCCCAAGTCCCCTTCAGTGACTTTGTATTGGCGGTAAAAATAAAGACAGGAAATAAAATTTGTTTTCTGCAGAGAATGTCTGTGAGGCACGGGAACCGAGAATAGTGGCTGGCTGGCTGCCTTTTATTTGACAGTAAATGGACATCCGGGAGTTGCTGTAAGGTTTCTCAGGACCAGCCTGCTTGGAATCCCCTCCCCGCCCCCAACACCCCAGCAAAGGCAGGGGCAGGACACAGGAGGACCAGAGATTTATCAGCCGTCAGACGGGAAGAGGGTACTGCAGGGTTACCTGGATGGCCCGGAGTTTGCCCCATGTCGGAAGGGAAGGCTGAGATGTGGCTCAGGCGCTCAAGGGAGACACCAAGCCTCCTGGGGCTGCTGGCACCTCTGCACTTTGGACATGACCCCCTCCAAAATGAGGGGTATATGCGTGTGCATGGCCCGTGCTTTCTCGATCCTTGTCCCTCCTCTCTCTCTCTCTCTCCCTCTCCCCTTTCCCTCCTGCTTCCCCAGCCCCCAGCTCAGTTTTGCTCTAATAAGCCAGGCAGCAGCTCTGTCACTGTGTAAGCTCTTCACCCCGGAGTGCTTGGCTGTCCGGGATGACTTGACAAATGGTTTAGAGGTCTCTCTCGCCAGGGCTTTGTCTGCACTCACAGAAGGGAATGAAGGAAGGATGAAACCCAACAACCAAGATTGCCTCCAAGTCCATCTATGCGGTGCGCCCTCCCTGTCTCTGCTCTTGGCCTCTCCCATGGATGTGGGTCTGGATGTCACCGGCCCCACTGCCAGAGTGCATTGGCCTCTGTTCCGTGAGGGAAGCCAGCTCCCAACCTGGAGACAAAGCCATTAAGTTTCCCGTCTTATTCAGGCCAGAGACATTTGCAGAAACCAGAGTGAAGTGAGGGTTTGGCTCTCAGGGGCCAAGTTCACTGCACTGGCTCCCTAGTAATCTGGCCTTTGATAATAAGGTCAGGAATCAGAGAGAAGCAGGGAAAATTGCCAAGCTTTTAACTGCAAACTATTTATAGCTTCCAAATTTTATTTATTTTTATTTTTTAATGTTTATTTTTGAGAGAGAGAGAGAGAGAGAGCGCGCGCGCGCGCAAGTGGGGGAGGGGCAGAGAGAGAGGGAGACACAGAATCCGAAGCAGGCTCCGGGCTCTGAGCTGTCAGCACAAAGCCTGACATGGGGCTCGAATTCACAGACTGCGAGATCATGACCTGAGCCAAAGTCGGATGCTTAACCGAGCCACCCAGGTGCCCCTACAGCTTCCAAATCTCAGACAGCAGAAGGCAATTCAATAATGATTTGAAAAGATCGAGTCCCTTGCAGCACCTCCCCCTTCATCAAGCCCTCCCACATCCCAGGTGGGTGATCAGTGCCCCTGTCAGGCCTGGCCCTCAGGGGCCAGCGCTTAGAGCTGGAGCCCTACGTCTTGTGTCAGACCCCCCAGCACCATGTTCCTGTAGCAGTGTGCCAGCACATAATTCCTGTGCTGCCCGAGGAGCCTGCACTGGCTAAGACTTATCAGCATTGATGGCTTCCTAGCATTAAATATGTACCATCAGAGTATGCAACTCCTCTATTCTTGCTTCCCTATTTGAATGCAGGGGATCTTGTCCTTGTTTTAAAAGCTCGTGAATATGCAGATTCGTTCCTGAGGAAGGGCAGCCTCCCAGGACACCATCCCCTCTTCCGTGGGCTTGCTTCTGTGTCACCCGCCAAAGGGCCGCCTCTTCAGAGCAGGAAACAGAGGGACTTTATTTCGCTTCTCCTTACTTCAACACCCCACAGGTTTCTCTGACTGACCTACCTATTTCACTTAACATAGTAGTACTCTCTAGCACCATCTAGGTCTTGGCAAATGGCAAGTTTTCATTCTTTTTTATGACTAATATTTCATTGTATATATCCGTATGCACACACGCACATACCTTCTTTATCCATTCATCAGCCGGTGGACAGTTGGGCTCTTTCCATAATTTGGCCATTGTACATAATTCTGCTATAAACATCAGGGTGCATTTATCCCTTTAAATTGGTATTTTTGTGGTCTTTGGGCAAATACCTCACAGTGTAGGGTAGTTCTGTTTTTAACTTCTTGAAGAACCTACTGTTCTCCAGAGTGGCTGTACCAGTTTGCACTCCCACAAACAGTGCCAAGAGGGTTCCCCTTTCTCCATATCTCGCCAACCTTGTTGTTTCTTGTGTTGTTGATTTCAGCCATTCGGCCAGGCGTGAGGTGGTATCTCATCGCCGTTGGCACGAGATTTGCATTTCCCTGACAATCAGTGATGTTGAGCATCTTTTTGTGTGTCTGATTTCACTTGTATGTGGAATTTAAGAAATAAAACAAATGAGCAAAGGGACAAGGTGGGGGGGCAAACCAAGAAACAGACTCTTAACTGGAGAACTGATGGTCACCAGAGGGCAGGTGGGAGGGAGATGAGTTAAATAAGTGATGGGGATCAAGGAGTGCACTTGTGATGAGCACAGGTGCAGTATGGAAGTGGTGAATCACTATATTGTACCCCTGAAACTAATATTACACGGTACGTTAACTAGAATTCAAATAAAACTTCAAAAACAACCCTCGGTTTCTCAGAACTAGGTTGGAGCTATAAATACGAACTTTTGTAATTGGTTTTTCCAACACAACCCAGTTGATCTTTCCGGCACAGTGCTCTAGCCCTGGTGTGTGTGCCCTCCGTGCCGGAGAGGGGCCACACTCCCACTTTGCACGAGCCCTTGGAAGAGGGCAGCTTCGGGCTCTCCAACTGAAAGATGCAGTACTCCTCCTTAGCATGTTTTCCAAACCGGTATACTTGGAGGTGAAGTGACCACTGACAAATGCACACACCCACCCCCCCCATGACTTCCTCCCCACCCCCACCCCACCCTGTGCCTTGGCAAGATCACACTGAACTATTGAGGGAAAGTATTTACTGAATGCAAGGAGAATATGGCGTTTCTGCATTATTTATTAGGGGCTAACAATACCCATCATATGTAGAATGTATTTGGACATAAATTAGTGATGTTAGGAAGCACCAGTGGTCCCAAACCTATTAGGATCTCTGACACATATATGAAAACACATCACAGTCTTACCTTTTCTACAAGGCTGGGAATTGGCTGTGAGACAACCTCACAATGAAAACAAATTTCTTTAACCTTTTATTTGCCATTAGCCCCCTGAGCACTTCATCTACCATTGAGTAAATCTTGGAAAACCATCTCAAATTATGAATTCCTAACCTTACCTTCTAACATACCCTTTCTTTCTCTATGAACGTAGAAAGAATATTTACATTTGTTAAGCACCTACTATGTGCCAAGTGTCACAGCTAGCATCTTGGTGTCTGGAGAGATGGGCATTGGTATCCCCATTTTGTAGATTAGGTTGCTGAGACTCAAGGTCATGCAGCTGATAACCAGGTCTGTTTCAAGCTGACTCTTCTTCTTATCCTACAGTTGACTTTCCCTGGGCAGGAAGGCAAAGGTTTTTCTTGGCTTCTATATCTGTCACCACAGTAATGCTATGTAGCACAGAACCACAAAACCAGTGGCATAAAGCCATAAACATTTATTTTTGCTCGGGAGTCTGTGGGTCCACTGAGCAATTCTGCTGCTCCAAGCCACGCTTGGGTGGTCTCAGCTGGGCTCACTCATGCACCTGCAGTCAGCTGCTGGGGCCACCAGGGTCGGTTGACCCAGGCTTGCCTGGGCCGTCACATGACAGCCAGGCAGAATTCCAAGAACGTGAACAAAGCACATGGCTTCTTGAGGCCTGGGCTCAGAACTGCCACATTCGTTTGGCTGAGGCAAATCATCCGGCCAGCCCAGATTCCCAGGAAAGGCAGGCAAACACTATCTCGTGCTGGGAGGAGCTACAGAGTCACGTTGCAAGTGGGTATAGATATTGGGAAGGGAAGAATTGGGGCCAATTTTGCAATTAGTCTGCCTCAGTTCCCACTGTGGGGCTGCTCTGCCCCCTTGGGGGCACCTGCTTCCCGTAAGCCTCCACTCCCCCTGTAAAGCCTGCTCTAGGAGCCTCTCCTCACTCACACTAAGGGGCAGGATGACAGTGCTGTGGAGAATTTAAAATGACTCCCTTCCCAAGAGGAAGGAGGGCAGTCAGTCTGGCAGGGGTTAAGTCTTCAACTCATCTGATTAAGCTAAAGCAGGCGCCCTGGCATCGGCCAGCATGCAGAGGGGATTCTGGGGGAGTGGGGACAGAACTTCCAGAGCTCTTGGAAACCACAGAGCTAGATCCTTCTCCACCTACGCCTGAGATTGTTGCTTCTTGCAGATTCCCCTTCGGAACTGGCTCCCCCTTGCCCAGCCCCCAAGCATCGCGTTTTGCTGGTGGAGCCAGGATGGCCCTCCTCTCCAGGAACTCAGCAGTTCACCTTCCCACCGGCCTCTGCAAGGACCTCTCTGGCCCACGTGCTTGTGGTTTCCAGGAAGGTTGGAAGGACAAATCCATTTCCGCAGGGCTCCAGGGCCAGCCGGGCCCACATAGGAAGTGATGTTGGATGGTGGGCAGGTGCTCAGTGGACGGAGGAGGGGAAAGTAAGTGCTGGAGCAGAGGTGGCAGGCACAGCTGGGTTCCAGGAGGACGGGGACAGGCCAGGCCAGGAAGCTCATGAGAAAGAAACGACACTTTGAGGGGAAACTGGAGAGGCAGGAGTTTAAAAATCCTTATCTCTGAAAGAGCAGAGATAAGAGGAAGAAGCCATGCACAACCTGGAGACCAAATCAGGCCACACTTGCCCTGCTAACTCACACTCAATGCCTTCCACCAGCAGATAACTCATGAGCACCCCCTGGGACCCTCACGAAGTGGTCCCAGAGGCCAAACTCTGAAGCTTCTAGTCTGGGAGGGAAGAGAAGCTCCTGATTCCACTTTTCACTAGGTATGTGGTGTAAATAGCCCCCAAAGAGGCACCTGCCCAATTTGGAACTTTCCAGGCAGAACAGATTGTGTATATTAACACAATTGTGTATATTAAGCTTGCAAAAGTTCTGTAATTCTTCTGACCACCAGAGGGGAGATGGACAGATGATGTCACTGAGAGAGACAGCATTTGCCTTTGGTTTGGGAAAATAAGTGGCGGAGGGAGAGGCCCGTGAAGGTTAATCCACAGCAAAGGGGGGAAGGCCCTAGGCAGCCATGTCCGGTCCAGTGAGCACCAGGAAAGGGAGGCACAGGGAGGCCCGGGGACCACACAGCCAGGGGATGGCAGGGCTGGGCTTTGTCCTTAGGTCAGTACGAACTGCCAAGCCCTCATCCGTCTCTGTCTCCTCCCCCTGTCGGCTGCTCAAGAAAAATAAAACTGTGTCTCAAGTCTTGGGAGTGTAACTCATTTCCGTGAGACATTTTCCTTTCCTGTCCATTGAGGCTGGTATACAGGAGCCCAAAGAACCTCCCCGCACAAATTCTGTAGCAAACTGTCAGGCTGAATTCCGCAAAGAAGAGTGTTCCAGCCCAACAGAAGGGGTTGCTTAATAGGGGTCTGAATTCACAGTCCAACCCCCCCCCCCCCACCAGGGTGAGAACTTTCAGCTCCAGAGCAGGGGTGGCCGAAGAGTCTGATCTGGAATTGGGTTCCTCTTCCTTCACAGCTTCCCCAGGGACCAGGCGGGCTGGGAAGGGGTCTCTGGGCCTACGTCGAAGCTCCAGTGCTTAGTTATGTCACCCTAGGCAAGTCCCTGAACCTTCACCAACTGTTAGATGAGAAGCCGCACCCCCACCCCACGTTCCTCTCAAAGATGTTGTGGAAAGGAAGTTCTGATGGGGGTTCAGCTTTTAGCTCCAGCTCCCCACGTGGACGTCGAAGCCCCGGGCCAGACAAGAGCCCTCACGTTCCGCAGCTCAGTGATGAAGCGCCACCTGTGGCGGAAGATGTGCAGGTGCCACGAACAGCTGCCACCACGGCACCTGTGGGACCCGGTGTCACGATGAAGTGTGGTTCCAGGACGACTGTGGCCTGTGTCTGCCTCACAGAACCGAGTCCCTCCCCCGCCCCCCGACTCCCCACGCGTAAGCGCGCACACACACACATGCACACGCAGCTGAGGTCACTCACCTGGGACACCGGGCCCTGCCAGGAAAGAATGAAAGGGAAAACAAGCAGGCGGCAAGTGTCAGGCAGGTGGGAGCCCTGGGCCTGCCCCTACTTTGCTTCTCCCTAACACTCGGTCTTCCCTCCCCACAGAGGCCCTGGCTTCCCACAACCCTTTATCTCTTTGCATGCAGATACCAAGAGACCTTTGTCACAGGAAGGAAAATCAGTGGTGGGTGCAAACCAACTTTTCTGTCGGGAGAAACTGCGTGGTCACTGACCTTTGTGGCACCAGGGCCCCTCCTCCACCAGGAGGAAAAGGAAAGCACAGATGATTCAGGGCTGTTCTTGGCCTCTTTAATCTTTCTTTAAATGTATTTTGAGAGAGAGAGAGCGGGCATGTGCACGCGCGCGAGAAAGCAAGCATGTGGGGGAGGAGCTGAGAGAAGGAGAAAGAATCCCAAGCAGGTCCCGTGCTGTCAGCACAGAGCCCAGCACAGGGCTCAGACCCACCAACCATGAGATCATGACCTGAACCGAAATCAAGAGTCACAACACTTGACCAACTGAGCCACCCAGGTGCCCCTTGGCTTCCTTAATCTTCTCTAATCCCTGGTATTGACCCTCACCTTGTCTCACTTCCCTCTGAACACCCTCCTGATGTGAATCACCTCTGGTTTTGTCACCTTGCTGCGTGCCCTGACCACACACGATGGTGCCCGTGTGACCAACCCCTGGCGTACCCTCCACCCCCGCCTCTGCTTTTCTCCTAGAGGAGGGAGAAGCAGCAGACCCAAGTGGTCTGCAGGAGCCTGGGCTAACCTCAGACCTTCCAGAAATATGAGACTCAACCCGCCCTCACCGCTGATGAACACCTGCTGTTGGGTTTCTGACACATTCCTGGGTCATAGGGAGCTACGTGGCTTGTTCCTAGCTGTTTAGAAATGGTTATTTGACCACAGTGTAATATGTTCACACCAAAGCCATTCACACTCGACTTGTGCCTGTGGGGATAGCTGGCTTCGCACCTCACACCAGCTTCCAGGCGTCATTTGGGCTTAGATTTTCAAAACAGGTGTTCTCCCTCTTGTTTTTAGTTCCCTTCAGCTGCAGATCAACTGCTTTTGTAAGAATCGTGGGGTGAATGCTGTCAGTGGTGTTTTTGTTATTTCCGTAACTGTCGGGGGTGGAAAGCAAACCTGCCTCTTGGAACCGTGAAGAAGTAAAAACCTTACAGCACCAAAACAGAAGTGTGGGGTGCCAGCTGCCAGGTGTAAGGACTCTGAAACGGTTATGTGCCTACTGCCTCGGTATTTGGGGCTTTTGGACTTGCCGTACCTTTGCAGACCGCAGGCTGCATCTTTGCATTGGTTGGTGTGAACCCGGTGGATTTAGAAAGCTGCTGGAAAGGGACACACAGGATCTGTCGGTCTGTTCTTTCTCTGCGTTTGCTGAACGTTGTGCCTTGAACATCTTTCTCTTAAAGTGGGGGATCTGAAGTGACAGTGTAGTCAAGCATGCTGGCTCCCCGTGTCGCGGAGGGGTCCAAGGAGGTTTATAAAAGCACAGGTTCCAGTACCCTGCCCCACACAGTGAAAATCAGAATCTCTGGTGGTGGGGCCCCAGAGACTGGCCTGCAAACAGATCCCCCTCTTATGGGCCAGTGTCACGGATGCTGTTTCGGTACAGGAGAAAGACGGAGAGCCGGAAGACAGGATTCTTACCCTGGGTTTGGAGCAGACTTGGAATGGTACCTACCCCAAGCCTATCGCTCACCCCCTCTAGGCCTCAATTTTCTTCATTTTAAAATGAAAATAGAGGCGCCTGGGTGGCTCAGTCGGTTAAACGTCTGACTTCGGCTCAGGTCATGATCTCGCGGTCCATGAGTTCGAGCCCCGCGTCGGGCTCCGTGCTGACAGCTCAGAGCCTGGAGCCTGTTTCAGATTCTGTGTCTCTCTCGCGGTCCGTGAGTTCGAGCCCCGCGTCGGGCTCTGTGCTGACAGCTCAGAGCCTGGAGCCTGTTTCAGATTCTGTGTCTCCCTCTCTCTCTGACCCTCCCCTGTTCATGCTCTCTGTCTCAAAAAATAAATAAATGTTAAAAAAAAATGAAAATGAAAATAATTCTGCCAGTTTACTTGCCTCAGGATTCCTGAGGGGGGGGGGGTGGGAAGGGAGCCCTTGTACATGCTCTCCTGGGCCTCTGCAGAGGTCAGCGTCGCTACATCCACTGGATGAGGAACGTGGGCTCACGTTGGAAGCAGTCTTCCAAGGTCCCAAGTCCCTGTAGGTGAAGAAGCCCGGCTTTGAATCCAGGTATGTCTGGTTCCAGACCTTTCCTTCCCATCAAGGTGCTCCTCTGAGATTTTAGAGATCAGGCGTATGCTTAGCAGTCGGCTGAGGCATGTGAACCAGCAGCATTAGAGCCGCTCATTAGAAATGCAGGTTCTCAGGCCCCACCCCAGGCTGACTGCATCAGAATGTGCATTTTAGCAAGCTCTCCAGTGATTCCTGGGCACCTTAAGGTTGAGAAGCACTGTTGAGGAAGACTTGAGATTGGACAAGAGAAAGTCTGAAGATCACGGTACGGTAAACAAAAATGCTCACAGGGATGAGCAAGGAGGCCGCCTTTACTGGGAGGCTCCCGTGAGGAGTGAACAGGCGTGGACCATTTCAGCCTTTCTGTCTGAGCGTCTGTTACCAGGGAAGTACGCCTTATCTAAGAAGGTCTGGGCCTCCAGGAGAATGGGTTTTAAGATGGACACAAATTGTTTTTATAGGTGTGTGTATATTTAATTTTCAAAGATAATAGGATTACTTCTATTTTAAAAAAGAAAGACGAAAAAATCAGGAAGAAAGCGTTTAGCGAAGTGTCATCACTTTTCATGCATTTCAGAAGTGACTCCTTTATAGCAGATAGTACCCACCAGGGAGGATGGTCAGTTGGGGGGGGGGGGAGGGCAGGGGAGGGTGTGCTCAGGGTCCTGAAGATCTTCTCTATGCATGCTGGTCCTCAGGTTAAATCCTAAGACCCATCAGTTTGAAGGAGGGACCGCTGATACACTGTAGCGGCTCCCCAGCACAAGATGCTCCCTGCAGAAGGCAATGCCCTGACCCAGGGCTCAGAAGCAAAACTGGCAAACCTGGGCTTTGAGGAATGTGGGAAAACCTCCATGCAGCCTCCCAAGATGCTAGCTTTGGAGGAGTGTCAGTCCAGTACTCAGAACTTCTCAACCTGGGCCAGATCTCACGTTTCAATTCCTGATTTGTATTCACTGTGTTGTTTACCCCTTACAAGTCACTTTTCTGAGGCCAAGTCCGTCTGTGAAATGCACAAATCCCCCGGAAGTGTCTGGGCACCATGTGTCATTGGCGTGCCGACCATTCATTTACACCCGTGGCTCCAAAAAGAGCCAGTCGGGAAGATTACGCAGACTTGCTCCCTGCCTTCTAGGAAGTTGTATAGGGTAAGGCAGACAGGGTGACATACGTTAATGTCCCCCTAAGTCTGGGCTGCTTGACACCCTCAGCCCTGGTCTTTTTGCACTTGCTTCACTTCAAACTACCCGAAGTGGAGTCGGCCAAACCAACTGTTCTTGTTTCAGTCTTTCCCTCCTTGTTGTGTTGTTGTTTTGTGTTTCCTTAGTTTTTCAAAAGCCTGCAGGAATGGGGATGGTACTCCCATTCTGTTACTTCTACTTTCGTTAACAATTTTTTGAATCACGTGAGTAGAAGCTTTGAGGTTGAGAAATTACGCACTTTCAAGTTTTGATTCCAGAAAGTCACATCAGCTCAGCTGTAAACACTTCTAGAAGCTGAATCTGAAAGAGGAACTGCCTGCCCAGGCTTCCCCTGGGGAGCTGGAGGCATCGCCCCCTTCACGGTGCCTGATTTCCAGAGATCAGGAAGTTTAAGGGTGTGCAGGGAGGCAGGGGGTAAAAAAGAAAGCAACTGCAGTTGGTTTAAAAGCACACAGGGCAGAACAGTCCCGGCGTTCTCTCGTTCCTCCCTTCTGCCACTAACTGGTGCCTTCCATCACCGGGAGATGAACCGGGAAGGCTGGTTATTGACAGCTGGGCAATTTGCACAATAGAGTTTAACGGCTTACATCCCCTCTTACGACTCTGTCAGTGTTTTCAACGGATCACCTTCTCCGGTGCTGGTTCTCACGCTCGTACTGACTCGCTCCTTCTTCTCTTTCCCTTCAAGCGTGCAAACGCAAAGAGCAAGAACCAAACAAAGACAGGAACAATTCCCAGAAGAAATCGCGCCTGGTGTTCACCGACCTCCAACGCCGAACGCTCTTCGCCATCTTCAAGGAGAACAAACGCCCGTCCAAAGAGATGCAGATCACCATCTCCCAGCAGCTGGGCCTGGAGCTGACGACCGTCAGTAACTTCTTCATGAACGCCCGGCGCCGCAGCCTGGAGAAGTGGCAGGACGATCTGGGCACAGGGGCCTCCTCGTCCACCTCCAGCACTTGTACCAAAGCGTGATGGAAGGACGCTCGGGCGGGCACAGGTCGCCTCCGGACGAGGACAACCGACACCAAAAGAGAACGCAAAGGAAAAAGACACCGGATTCTTAGCTGGGGCCCTTCACTGGTGATTCGAAAGCACAATTCTCTCGAAAAGAAACTCTTCTAGCTGTAATCATAGGCCAGGTGTTCTTTTTTTGTTTTCTTTTGTAATGGCGATGGAGTCCAAGTGCAAGCTGAAAATTCATCTCTTTGAACCGGACATTGTCCTCCGAGCATGCTAAGCGTCCCAGAAACCCAAATGGGGCCTTCCTGGAGCGAGTTAGTTTCAGTGTGGTGTCAGCCAAGCTCAGGATCACTTCCAGTGTCAACGGTCTCGCTTTGGGGCCCGTTGCAGTCAGGGTTCCCCCGTGTCACAGTGGGAATTCGGCCTGTGGAAGGATTCTGAGATTGGGCTCCCAAGACGCTACTATGAGAGATTCTTCTGGCAACAAGAATGACCTCATTTGCTTTCTGAGTGCTTGGCCTCATCATACCACAGTACACCAAAGTTCACAGCCATACCATAGGAAAAAAAAAAAGGCAAAAAAACCCCAAAACATCAGAATGATAATTACTGAGCACAACTTTTAAATATGGAAATTAAAAAAAAAAAATCCAAGGACCTGTTTTTCCAACTCAGGCATCGTTCCATTGAATGGTTTAGAGAGCTTTAAGTTGATCCGGTTTACAATTTTCTTTTCCTTACCTCCTGGAAATCTCACGTGGTCTTGGATCCATCAAAAAAAAAAAAAAAAAATCAGTTCTCTCGAGCTCAACGTATCAAGCACAACGTAGATAAACAGAGAAGTAAGGAAGGTTCTGGATTCACCACATCTGGATTTTCAAGACGCTGATTGTGAAGTCATGAGGGAACCGTTGGGAATATGGCTTCAAGCACATTTTGCAGTTTGCTACAAATTCTGTTTGTACATAATGCAGACACGCACACTCAGGAGGCCAATTTAACTGTTACGGTACATGGAGCAAATGCAGCATTTTAAAAGATCTAGATTTTTTTAGATCATTAATGTTCCTTCTCAGTTATCAGTCACCTGGTTCCTCCTATTGTGCATTGTAACCACCACGTAATTCATTCTCACTCTTTCAGACTTCAGTTATTTCCACATCCATCCCATTGGTAGGGACGTTTTTCAGTGTTTTCTAGCAAGAAAAAAAAAAAAAAGAAGTAATTCAAACCACCGTACGTGTTACTCATGAGGGTCATCTGGTCCCAAATCTCTTCCATTGTCAAACCATCCTCGCAAAACGGCTGAGTAAATCTGGAGAAAACACAGCACACCAAAGAAGCAGAATACTGCAAACCAAAGACATTTATTACTTGCCATTTTCTAGCCTAAAAATACTGTGATTACTTTTAGAAATCAGAAAACCTCTGCGACTCCGAATGGCATTCAGCTCTTGCATCTGGCTCACCATCGGGCTGAGCGAAGCGGCTAGCCAAGCCACCCAGGGAGCGGCTTTGCCGCGCCAGCTCTGGTTCCCGGCTGTCACCTTCCCACAGCGAGGGGAAGAGCGCCCACAGAACTCTGGGAGATTGCGAAGGTCACGATGTGCATACTTACCAGTGAATGGCCCCAGGGGGGCACCATGGGGGTGTTCAAAGCAAGCCAAACGCTGCAATGATTCTTTACAGACACTTGAGACTGACTTTTTTATGAATTACTTAATCGAAACCAAAGAAACTTTTTCTGCACCTACTTCTGCAACAAACAAGACTGTTCCATTAAAATGAATAAATAAATAAATACGTAAATCAATGAAAATCACCACCACCAAGAAGGAAGCACGCCAGAAAAAAAACAAAAACAAAAACAAAAAAAAGAGCGAGACACACTGTGTTTAAACAGACCTCTTGGGACATTTTTTGGAAGCAGATTGTAAAGAAAGGGTTGAGACAAGAACAGATCTAAGGAAAAGCCTCAGCGGCTGCTGCTTCATTTGACAACTCACGCGGTAATCTTAAAGTTGAAGATTGTCTTTAATTTGTGCCTATGCAGTTTTTCAAAAGAACACGGAACAGAGCAACAGAAACCTCAACAGCTACAATACCAAAGATGAGGATTTCTCACATCTTTTGTTTCAATTCATTATCTCCTCTTGTCTGGCTAAAATACTAATAGCGCCATTGATCTGTGTAAAGGTAATCAATTTTGTTTCTGAGCAACAAAAGGAAAGGGTCATTGATTTGATTTGATTGTTTCCCTTTAATTTTGTTTTATGGCTTTTCTACCCCAACATGGAATCTCTCAAAAGCTTCCATGGACTCCAAGTTTAAGATGTTGGGATACTGAACTATTCTCTCTACTCCTCAGAGTATGGGGAATAATGTCACTTGAATGTTCTTTGCTTATCCCTTAGACTTGGTTCCTTCTATGTTCAGAGTCTCAGCATCAGGGGAGGGAAGGGGAGTGAGGGTCAGGGTTAGGGGTCTTGGTGACACATCCTCTCCTGAACCACAGAACCAAAGAGTTTATAGAGGAATCAACAGCCTCATGTTCATGTGATTGCTACATCATAATGGCTTCATTTGGGGGTGGGGGGAAACATGTAAAAATAATTGCCAGTTTCTACTTTTCTATTAGCTTT
Source organism: Acinonyx jubatus (assembly GCF_027475565.1). Taxonomy (NCBI): domain Eukaryota; kingdom Metazoa; phylum Chordata; class Mammalia; order Carnivora; family Felidae; genus Acinonyx; species Acinonyx jubatus. The sequence goes on from NC_069392.1 coordinate 74,352,205, forward strand.
TTAAAAATCAGCTGTAAAGTTGCATTTCTAAAGAAAGATATATATATATAATATATGAATACATATATAGATTCAACTTGACATTTGGTGATAACCCAAAATTATTGCCGTCCAAATCCATGTCTTGTTTTGGTCAAGTGCTTCATTTTATTAAGCATTCGGTTCAGAATTTTGCTCATCTCTCATGACATCCCAGAGTCCATCTTCCACTGTGGGTGATTTGGAGTATTCAGATTTCTGTGGAAATTCCCAGGAAAGGTTGAAAGTCCAATTCAAGCATTTCAACATTTAACCTGTTGATCAATGGATTCATGGTGCAAATGAGTTTTACTTGTACTTGGGGTCATCTCTATTCTATGCCTCAACCACGATCAAGGTGGCGAGTGAGGTCTGTCCGTGAGACCCGGTGCGCAAGTGGGGCAGGGCCAGTGGGGCGCTCGTCTTCTGTAACTGCTGGGAAGGCTCAGTGGGCCATTCCCACTGGCTATGGAGATGAGGCCAGACCAGAAATCTGTTCTCCAGGAGCTACTCTGTCCCGTCAGGGTGTTCTAGATCCCCTCAGTGAGCAGATTCACCAAAGGGAATTCTCACAGGGGAGGTCCAACTCCTGTTGCAATGGGTTGATCAGTTTCCTCAGGGTGGTAATTACCAATTTGTATTGACAAGCCTGTGTGCAACCACAGCGGGCGCTGGAGTGAGGCAGTGGTGCTGACTGGGGGCTTGTCTTGATCCCGGAGAGAAAATGCAAAGCAGGGTGCAGGGAGAATCCCAGAGTCCTGCCCCTGGGAGCCCCACCGCCCATTGTGCCACCTCCTTGCTCCCGCCATGTGAGTCCCCCTTTGCAGGGGCAGCCGCCACGGAGCCGTGAAGGAACGCGACCCTCCAAGGCTGTTGTACTTCATCCTACCTCGGATGTTCCGGGACTTTCCCCTGTATCCTTTTGTCTCTTGCTCATAGCCCATTTCCCCTTTGTCAAATGACCTAGGAAAGAGTGTATTTCAGCAGGGGAATGCTCCGTATGGGTTGAGAAAAATGAATTTCAACTTGGCTATTTCTAAATGAAATCCTTGTGACTTGCGGCCAACGTTCTGGAGACTGGATTGGGGACCAAGCCTGCTCGGTTTGGTTAGTGATCCTTGGCAGGCTAACCTCACTGTTTGGGTTCTGGCATCCTCTGAAGAGGTCAAGACCAAAAGAGGCTGCCTCTGAGGCCTGAGATTTCCATACTGGTAAAATCTGGTGTAGCCACATACACCCCCTCAGTGTTCCTGGTGACCTGAGGAAGATGTCATCATGTAAAAAAGGCAAGAACTTCCCTCCAAGGACTTCTGTTAAGTGTCCCCTACTGGATAATGTCATACCGGAGAGAAGCACTTGCCTTTAGAAACGAGTTACATACATATATAAATACATGAGCGTATTCATATATTTATGTATCAAAATTTTAAGCCCGACAGAATTTCAACTTGTAAAAGTTCTGAAAGAAAAAAAAAAAAACAACCCTGCTAATTGAAAGGTAATGGAATTTGACTCAGTGGGTTTCCTCAAGCATTTTAAAATTTACTTTAAGTTAATGATCTCAGAGAACATAACCATTTGGGCTTGGACTTCTACTTTAGCGTCTGTTTCTTCAAGCCAAGAAAAATTCCAAGCATGCCTCAGCCATTAGCAACAAAGGGGACAGTACGAAGGGACAGTTCTGAACCAAAATTCACATTCTTGAGGCAACAGAAACCTAAAGGCTATTGAGTGGAAAACTACTTTTCTTTATTCCTGTAGGGAAATTGGCTCACTCTTTTGTTTTTAACGTGATTTTGGTACTGGGGATATAAGTCTTTCATTTCAGGGAATTGTTTAACAGAGCCAGCTCATTTCTTTCTTAAAGGAAAACAGCAACAACAATAAAAGCTCAACCCTGATATTTCAAGACTTTTCCAAAATGTAAAATGGTAGGTTGTACCCCTTGAAGGTAGAGGAGAGAAAAAGAAATGAAGGACCCAGCATGACTCTGTCTCCGGATACATCAGAGCATCACCTCTGCGTTTTTTTCCCACAGGCTCTTGGCAATTGTGGGCTTAGGGAATTTAAGCAATTTTTCATTCTAGCTGAAAGGAAATCAAAACTAGGAAGGTAAACCTGACTCTCACACACACACACACACACACACACACACACATATATATATATTCATATTCATTTTTGTAATTCCAACAGTGTATTTCAAAGCCAAATATAATCAATCACTTAATCTTACCTATGCCGGGCACCTACCTTTTAATGCCAATCCATTAAAGCTGAACAAACGTTTTAAAAAATCACTACCACCCGGTACAGGCGGGGACACTTTCCCACTTTTGAAAATGCTGGCAGAATTACTGAAGTGTCTGATTACCATTACCAAAGTGTCATAAGAATATACCTTGGTGGTGAACTCTGATTTTCAGGAGGTTGTACAGTAGGAATTTTTAAAAATATAAAAAGAACAGCCTGAGTCCCAATATTGTTGAAGAATAATGGACTATATTAAAAAGCAGAGAAAAAGAGATGATCATGTGGTTAAGGTTGACCCGAAGGCCCCAACATGAATACTGTGAAAATAACAGTCATGATTCTTAACAGATCAGAGATGGTTTTTTGTTGTTGTTGCTGCTGATGCTGTGTGATTCAGACCTGTTAGCCTAACCGGGGGGGAGTGAGTACGCAATGATAGATGGAGGTGGTGTGCCTAGAACTTTCTAATATTCACGTGCAAGACTGGTAGCTTCATAATTTTGTACACTTAGCTAAGACCAAGTCACCTGTAAAAACAACAGGGGATTCTAGCTTTCAAGTAAGGCCACAAAATCCTTCCTAAAGGAAGAAGTCCCATAAGTTAATGACATTGGCTTTAAATAAGGACGTCCCAAAGCTTATTTTCCGTCCATGATTTATTTCCTTCCAAGGGGGGGGGGCAGGGAGGGGTGGTTGTTTTAGAAAGCCTCAGAATGTGTTATAAAATACAAAAATAATTATTAAAATAATATAAGGCCTTACATATGGGTAGACACAAAGCCTGTAATTGAGGCCGATGGGCTATCGCATGAATCCCACCGGGACCAGAAAGGCTCATAGTTCTCAGATACCAAAATGACTCTGACAGTCTGAGGCAAGTTAAAGCTACAACCCCAGCATTCCTTATAGGGTTTTGAATTTGGTTGACTGGAATTAACCAGCTAAGACCTTTGTAGCAGAGAAAATGTGTATAGGAAAAAACACATTGCTACAGGGGTGTTCATTCCATGGAAGCCTTCCATTTCACAGACACTTCACAGAACATAAACCTTGGTAGATCAGTTTGCCTAAAGCTTATACAGTCCATCGGCGTGGATGTATACGGATTTAGGGATGCCTCTCGACATCCCTATGTATCCCCGTAGCAGCACATATTACCTGTGGGTGTCCACACTGTGCAGACATGTGTGCACAGACATCTCCATACATAGCTACTGTCATCTGTTACAATAAATGAATTTAAGTGATCATTTAACATCTATGTGAGCCTTCTACGATGTACCTTGCTGTATTTATTATAACGTTGAAAAAAACTGAAGTGCAGGAAAGAAAAGTATCCCAGCATCCTCGTGGTGTACACTCGGAATTACTTTCATTTGGGCACATCCAAGATAAACTCAACTTTCAAGAAACCTTGGATATTGTTTAATCATCTGAGGAAGAATGACACATATGCTTGATGACTTCGGTTGAATAGCTTTATTCTGGATCTCTCATAACTACGGCTAAATCCAAAGACCTGGAAAAAGACAAGAAAGAAAAAAAAAAGAAAAAAAAACAAAAAGAAAGAAAAAAAATAGCAAGACAAAGTGCAAACTAATAGGAGAAAAATGAGCTCTGGTCTCCAGGGTTGAGACAATGTGCTGTGGTGTTGTGGGGGCTGCACCAGCTACAGGGGGAAAGCGGGGATTTTTTCTTTGTGCTTGTCACATCTCAGTGGTCTTTATGAACATGAGAAAGCTTGAGAGGTTACGATTTCCTGCTTTATTTTCATTTAGACTTTCGAAAGAGGCTATACATTTTGTCCATCAAGAGAATGAAGACAGTTAAAAGAAACTTTTTTCTCCCCCTTGTCTCTTTGGGTTATGACCCAACAAGCTATGTACCATTCATGTAATTAATTTATTTAAATTAGTTTCTAGCACACAAACGTGTAGGATTTGGGTAATTATTTAATCGTCTTACTTTGATTTTACTCCTTGTACTTATTTATCAAACTATAGACCAACGGTGCATCAGAGATGCAAGCTTTCATTTAGAATTCTCTTGAAAGGTAGTTTGCTTTATAAAGCAGTGAAATTCTGTTACAGACAGGGAAGAAATACAGGTTACCAAAAAAAAAAAAAAAAAAAAAAGGAAAGAAAGAAAAAAAAATCAAGGTATTTTTCCTTCTTGAATTAACTCTGGAAATAGTTTAAATAGTGATTATTAAATTATTTAATTTAAGTTTGCAGCCCCACCTGGTAGCAGGCAAACTTCACCTTTTAATTATTGGGGCCCTCAGGGCCTTCCTATCGTAACTTATTTATTTAACTTATTCAGCATCTACAAAAGGTGCGCCGTATAGTTTATATTTTTTATTTAAAACAATAGAGAGCACTGCAGCTTGTTTGCTGTCAGAACAACAGAGCAAAGTGTGTGGACGAGCAGATGACTATTCAACCCGAACCTGTACATTCAGACCCTGCTTCACCAGCCTGGATTTCAGGGCGGCTTCACAGAAACTGGAAAAAATAAATTGAAAAGGTCGTAACAGCAAAAAGAAAGAAAACCCTTACACTAGCTGCTTCCAAGAATGAACTCTGTGTGTGTGTGTGTGTGTGTAAAACAACAAAACAAAAAAGGGAAAAAAAAAAAAGCAGAAAAAAAAGGAAAAAAAAAAGGAAAAACTTTCTATTTCTAGTGAGAACCAAAGAAGGCTACCTCACTGACTTTTTCCATTTGTAATTTTAATCGTGTTGAAGACACCAAAGATACCAAAGATTTCTTTCTCTGTGCGGTCTGCATTTTGCTTGTGCTCTTTTATAATTTTAACTATTCTCTCTGACATATGGTATTTACAGCGGCTCAGATACCCCAAAGAAATAATTATCTATGTGACGGTGGCTGCTAATTTGGAAAGGGATATTTTCTGTGTTTCTCTCATTTGTTCGCTGTCCCCTGCACATGTTCAGATGCTGCTGTAATTGGATTCCTTAAATCCCAGTTTCAAATTGGTGAAGAAGGCTGGATGGAAGTGGCCTTCAGTGCTAGCCACGACCTCTGTCCCCGCTTTGGAGCTGTCACAGTAAAGATTTCTAATTCCTGAACCATAGAAATTCTAATCATTGAGGGGAAGAGCTGGAAGGGACCTTAGAAATCACGTGGTCCAACCCCCAGGGGCCTGGAGGAGTGAAATATTTACCCAAGTCCAACAGCTGTCTGGAGGCAAAGCCCAGACGGGCCTCCTGCCCTCCTGTTCCAGAGCTGCACCCCCGGCTCAGTGCCACCTCTGCATGAGACGGGCCACATGGCAGCAGAGAGGAAGGTGGCAATCCCGTAGCCACGAGCGGAGCCTGGGGCTTGTCACTTAATGTTTTCACGCTGTGGAAGCAGCCACAGGTATTACAGCATTTGTCCAGTTACAATCTCAACGTGACGTCACCTACGATCAGTCGCTTGTAAAGGCGGTCGGTCTTGCGATATTAAAGCTCACAGAGGGGTTTTCACCCTGGCAGTGTGCGTTGATCCGGGTGACCACCGTTGAACCTCTGCGTTACAAAATGTTGTATATATAAGCGTTGAATTCAGCGAGAAGAGAAAGTTCATTCTTGGTCTGCTGAGTTTAATGATTATGGATATTTTTAGGTCCTATTTATCAGGAAAGGGAATTTGAGCAGTACACGTGTGACACGGAAGGGGTTCGGCTTTTGGCCTCTTCCTCTTGATTTGTAGGTGTGTATACTTTGTTTCTAGGCCAGCTCTGTATTTCTGAGAAGTTTAAGCCTCACATCCTTGGATCCTTAAGGATTATTCATTGTAAATGAAAGACGACCCTAAAAGTTCACAGGAATAGACAGGCCACTTTAAGAAACAATTGACTTGAAGTGGCTTCTCTCTTCCCTTCTTACTCATAAAATGAATTGGTCTTTTTAAATTTTCTTTCGGGTCCATTCAATGATTAAGTCACCATTAAGATCCATTCATCAGAGTGATTTGTATGTTAGCCAATGAATCATTCGCAGCTTTTGACCAAACGGGTTTTAGACATAGGCAAAGATCCCCCTCTAGTCTTTATGGCTCTTTATTGAGTACTAGTATTTCCCACTGCACACAATAGAGTTATCTTTGAGCTTTTAAAAAGACCACTAGGCAAAGAAGCTAAGAAGGGAAAAGACCAATCGGCTCATGTGTCCCATGCATCAAAAGACCGTAGCTAGTAGAAGGCAGACTGGCAGGCTAGGAGCCGCTTACCCCTTTCTGCAGTTTCCAATACAGATCTATTCGAAAGTCCTCTCCCGTCCAGACAAGCTCCAAGCTCCATCTTCCCCCATACAAGGCAAACTCGTAAGGCCTTCCTTCCATTTGGTTTTCTTCCCCAATGCCTATTAAAAATAGAATCCTCAGAATACCGGGGAGACATAAGAAAGAAGATCCGACGGTTGAGCAAGGGTGCTCCCCTAGAAGCAAACACCTTCTTCCCCAGCCTTCCTACCACCAAACCCCCACAAGAGGGAACCTAGAGAGAGCGACTGCAGCCTGAACACAGAAAACATCCCTCGACTGGCAGACCCCTCCTCAGCAACACCCCCGCCCCCGCCCCCAACCCCAGCCTCATGCTTCACTTGCAAAGTGTGACATAACCACGGGACGAGTGCCTTGCTTGAACCAAAGCAACGATTTAGCCAGTCTGGACCTCTCTGTGCTTTTTTAAATCCTTCCTGTGAATACCTCAGCTTCAACTGGGCCTCCATACGGTAAATTGGTGGGCTTATTGTACTGTGGTGCTTTGCAACGCAACCCTGCAAAGAACACGATTTGTACTAATACCAAAGGTTCTTTCTCTCTGTCTCCTCCTTCTGCCTCCCCCGTTCTTGTCCCTTTTCTAGTCCTTCATGGTTCCAAAGCTTTACTATGAACCTGGGCATGTTGGCAATGCAGACCGCGCAATTCCTTACCGAATTTTCTCAGATATACCTCATAGATAATAGTGTTTAGAGTAATGTTATTATAGCGTATGTAATAAATTATTCACTGTTTCTTTTGGTAACTGTGATTTAAAAAAAGAAAAAAAGAAAAAAAAGCTTTATACGTTTTAGGTTGTGCTTTTGTAATAGACAAAAAGGTGCGCTTAAAAAAAATGTATGTTCTTTTTTGTTCCCCCTTTGGATTTTATTTATTCTGGATTGGGGAAAGTTGCAGAATGAGCCCAAAGTTTACAGTTTCATATTTTGCTGAAGAAACAATCTGTGTTCATTTGCTCTGTTGAAAAAAAAAATTATTTTCTACATTTGTGCTACTTGGTCTGAACAATTAATTGTTCTGTGTTAACAGTGTAGTATTATAATTAGCAACTGCCAATCAGTGCTATAATTTTATGCATGAGGCTAAAACTTTAGCAGTGTGATGCATTGTGGTCTTAATAGCAACATTTTTCATTTTGAACTAGATCTTCCCCTTTGGTTCAATGGACTTTTTTTATGCATGGGCGCCCATCGTTTGTTAGCAATTGTGGAACAGTTGTGTATACATTAAACTGTGAAAATGTACACAGTTCAGCCTCAGACATTGGTAATATTGCTTTTATTGGGAGATGTCTCACCTCAAAAATACGCTTACATCTGTTGGGATTTCAAAATGAGTCAGATGGAATCAAGTTCCAATTTTGCGAGAAAGGTCATTCCAAGTTTGAGTTACCAACTTGCATTCCACAAATTGGGATCCTCATGACCCAGCAGTATCACTGTATTTGAGAGGGGTCTGGAAACAAGCGCTGAAAAACAACTCTGCATTTTTAATGTCCTCGGAAAGGAGTCACTTTGGCTTTATGTTCATGACCTCGGACCTAACTGGCCTGTGTATTTGGAGATGTGAATTCATCCAGCCCTCGCCTCTCCTAGATCTCTGCCTGGGAATGGCCACTTTCTGCTTGGTTTCTTCTGGTATTTTGTGGTCAGGTCAGTTCTCAGTAGCAACTCAAATGGAGTCAATATCGGCAGTTACTCTCTGGCTCTGTTGTCCATTCTCCCGGACGACCCCACCAACTGTTCCAGTGATTTAGGCCAAAATGGCCATTTCTCAAAACACCACCTGTGCAGCCAGATCATGCTTCTTGCTCCCAAGAGTCAGAGGTGACTCTGTTTCCTGCCCAACAATTTTATGTTTGTCCTAAAGGGAGTATAGGAAGTTTTGAAACACAGTTTGGGGAAACCGTCTTGGTTTAAACTCCCCAATTATCTGAGGCCGCTGTATCTCAAAAAGTATTTTACAGTTGCAGTGGGTCGGGCAGACTTGTTCTTCCTTACATTTGGGGTCTGAAACTCATTCTCAAGTTTCATACCTATTTCCCAAATCAGTATGCTTGACATAAAGCCAAACCAACTGCCAAGCACACTTTATTCTGCGTAGGAGAGTGCAGTTAGGGAAACAGTGGTGGGAAAACAGCCATCTGCTATGCAAAATATCGGAAATCACCAACAGTGGAACATTCCTATTATTGGTCAATGAGAATTTGGGGGAACGCGCTTTCATCACCAATAGAAACAAGCATATTTTTTATTTGGCCTTATAAAGTAGCTTGTGGTAATAAAAGCTTTGTAATATATAGTCTTTTTAATTTTTTCCCCTTATTAATTTGCCAAAGATGGGAATGGATAGAAGAATTTTCAGTTGGCTTTTGTAAGACAGTTAACGATTGTAATAGTGTTCAACCTTCCAGAAAGCTTTATATGTTCTTCTGCAATAAACCGAATCAATTGTTTGTTTCAGTGAAGTTCTCCTCACATGCGCAAACCCACAGATATCTTGGTGCAGATTTTGTAACATCTACGAAGTTCAAATGCATTTTCGATCCAAAGTAAACAGAGGAGTGTCTGAGACATGAGCGTGCCCAGCCCTTTGTATTACAAGCAACGCATGGGTCTTGCTCACTAGGATTTGCCAAGAAGACTTGTCTTACGAAACTCGAGGTATATTTTGTTATGCCATTTTATGTCCTTTTTTTTAAAAAAAAAAAAAAAACAACTTTGTGGAAAGTGATATGTTGAATCAAGTGTAAGCTGAGTTTTCCAGACAACTGAAGTAGCTACATCGTGAATGTTATTTTGTTATTAAAAGGTTTTTACTCAATGCTTTGTGCCCGTGGACGTCCTTTCCTTGGAGACACAGAACTATGGAATTTCCTCAGCTTGGCCTGGATTCTGCTCCTGCTCTCATGGGGGAACGTGGCGATGGCCTGGAAAATTAAGGTCCTGGGCACGAAGGTAGATTTGGGCTCTAGGAAGAGATCTCCTTGAGTGTCACTTTAAAGAGAGCTGGGCCAAGCTTGCTAACTTTATACTCTCTCTCTCTCTCTCTCTCAATGCCAGCACTTCTCTGAGATCCCTTGTCCTTGAGCACATGCCAGCATGAAAGCAGACCCCAATTCTTACAGGAAAGGCAAGGAAGAAAGAATAGCAATCCCCAATCTTCAATGGCCCACCGAGCACCCATCTTTCCCCAGGTGGGGCTCTGCCAACCAAGGATGCGGGTGCCCCATCTGGTTGGCTTCCCCACCTTAACTACTGCAAAGCATACAGGTCCCACAGTCCAGTCGGGCTCTTTCCAACCAGAATCCCCCTTACCACTCTTCCTCTGCATCCTGGTTTAGTTATTCCATCCACTTTTGTCCACTTTTGTCCACAGTTATGTGGAAAACAAAGAAAGGTATGAATGGGTTTGTCTGTCATTTTGTTTCTAATTCGTACTTCAGCTAGTCCCAGTTCTTTGATCTGGAAAAATACCAGAGAGAAAAGAACCCCTCACTGCCTCTTTGTGCCTTGCTGCTCTCTGAGGGGGCCATGCACATGCCCTGTGCTATTGATCTTTCGTAAGGGGCCGGCGGAACCACAACAGTCAAACCAACCAGGACATGGCCCGCCAACGCGTACTTTATCTCTGCTTGGAAGTCCTATTTAAGAAGCTGTACAGCTTGGAGTTTCCTCCATCTTCCTCGCTTTGACTCAGTTTGGCATTTAGTTTCAGAGTCAGTTTGCTCTCTAGGAAAGTTTTTTTCAGATTATGACAGGGAGCCTGCTACCTAGGAAGAGAGGTGAAGTATTCAAAGGCTAGCTATTGGGTAGGGAGTCATACCCGGAACAGATACTTCCTTGAAGACAGAATATTATTTCCTTTCTTTACTATGCCACTTTGTGTCGAAGTGGTGCCGGCAAACTTTTCACCACACAAGGTTGTAAGACGTCTGCCAAACTGGAATTCCTGAAAAAAGAAGACAACTTTCACATTAACGAAATGGTAAGGAACATCTAAGTTTGGCAGGCAAAGACTGAGATAATGCAGGCATATTCTTGGTGCTGGGTTTTCTTCTAATCTAGATCGCCAACATCCAGATCTTATTTCCCCCGCTTCCTCCTGGAGCAGTTCAGGCTTTTCTCTCCCAGTCTAGGATGCCAAATAATTTTATGGGCAACAATAATAGGGACTGACCAACGTTTCAATTAGTTCTCTTGAGACTTCATCCTTTGCTTTTCTCCAAGAAAGTGTTTTCCTGGACTGCCGAGAAAGAGCCTGGCCAATTTTTTTCATCTTTCCTATTCGCATATTTCTACCCAAATTAACATTTTATTAGTACAGGTACAATAGATTCTTTCTTGGTCAATGAATTCTTACTAGAGAAGCTATCCTTCCCCCAAAGTGAGTGAGAACAAGTTCCAATGTCTTTTCTTTCATGGGCTTTTGTTCTCAGGATTGAGTGAGTCCTGGCTGTTTTCTCACTTTAGGCCCTGATCTCAAATGTGTTTATTTTGGGTACTAAAAACACGTTTTAGTATCACATGCTGGCCTGTGGAGCTTGAATCCTTTCTTGCAATCTGTTGGTTGCTTTGTGGTTTTAAAGGTGACTAAGATGAGGGAAGGGAGGAAGAGGAAAAGAGAGAAGAATTTGCCCCAGCTCTATTTAAAGTTTTAAAATGTAAAGAGACTTGTTAAGCCATGGGGAAATGGCTGTAGAGGGTTAACACTCCCCGCCCTCATTCGGAGCCGTGTTCTGCCACACGACTCACAGGTCAGCTCTTCTAGAAATCCAGCCTTGTTGTAGAAACCCAGCTACCTTTCATAGACCTCTATCCAGATCCAAGATGACAAGAAATCAAAGAGTCATGTGCACACCTCTTGTTCTGTTTTCCTGATTTTTCAGATATTATCTCCAAGAAAATCACAGAGGAAAGCTTTACACTTTATTGGTCAATCCTTCTGACATCGCTTCTCAGATTTAAAATCGGTAAAACATACCCCTAAAACTTGCACTCCTTTTTATTTTGAAAAAGAAAACCCACACACTAGTTAATCCACATTCTTATTTTCTTTACACCCTGAGCTATATTTCCAAAGCATAGTCTATCCCCGATTTTGCCCCGTCTCAGACATGTTAAGTCGGACTGTGCTGAAAGATTTTCCAGGGATGGTCAACAGGGTATATGTTCAGTGGCTGCCCTGAAATCCTGGTGGGGGTGAGGATCACACACCATTATCGAGGGGCTGCTCACCCCTTGATAAGCTCCCAATCCTTTGAAATATTTCTTTGAATGTTAACTGCATTTTCAATTTTGCTCATTTCCCACTCTGATGTTTGTCCACAACATTGCTTACACTGGATTCTTTCTATTTTTATTCCTATCATTAAATGGTAGTGCTGTAAATTCTGCAATTAATGTCAAATAAACTGCTTTCATTCGTTGACCATGGCTCAGTTGGCTTCTTTCTCTTTCCATGGAAAGGATTAAGCATCCTTCCCCTATCGCGTCCCATCATGGTTTCATAAAGAACGGTAAAGTTGCTCTGCTTTAAAGATTGCAACTTCTTTACCTCTGACAGGACGCAAGACACATTTCAGAATTAACAAATCTGTCAACCGTGTTATCAACCATAAAGGTTTGGGGATGCCCTGTAAAGACTATCTTATTCTTAACCCATTAAAACATTAGAGATGACCTATCCTAACCTTGTCCTTATACAGATTGCATTTGAGGTTGCATGTGGTGAATTAAAAAGGGGATCCCTTTATTGTCACCATATGGAAGAATGAAAACAAATAAATTTGGAGCCAGAGACCTCATATGGAATTTAGGCTCTGACATAAATTATATAGTTTTCAGGAAGTCACTTACACTCTCTGGGCTTCAATTTCTCCAACAAGGTTAAGGTTAGGATAGGTTATATCTGAAGCCCTTTACATCTCTGTCAAGAGCTTTTGAAGATATTTATATTTTTGGCATAGGTCATATCTTGGCATATTATTTTTTAAATTTAATGAGTTACAGAGTTCTTTAATCCATTTTAAACTTAAATATCCCCAAGTGGCAAAGGAGTTCCACTGGACCTTTGGTCTAAATGAAAAACCCACTTATAACCCAGCCCATGAAGCAGTTAGTGCCTTTATCTAGGCTAGTGGTTTTCAATTCTGGATACATTAGAATGACCTAGAGAACTTTTAAAACATACTGATACTGAGGTTCATCCCAGACCAATCAGATTTGACGGGGTGGACCCCAAATACTTATGTATCAGTTAGCTTTTGTCATATAACAAACCGCTCTGAAACACAATGACTTAAAAAAAAAACAAAAACAACCACGTTCATGGGACGCCTGGGTAGCTCAGCTGGTTAAGCGTCTGACTTTGGCTCAGGTCATGATCTGGCCATTTGTGGGTCTGAGACCTGCATCGGGTTTTGTGTTGACAGCTTGGAGCCTGAAGCCTGCTTCAGATTCTGTCTGTGTCTCTCTGTCTCTCTCCCTCTCTGCCCCTCCCCCACTCATGCTCTGTTTCTCTTTCTCTCTCAAGAATAAACATTTTAAAAAATTAAAAAAAAAAAAAACATGTTCAAACACACATACACACTCAAAGAAGCCACCATGTTGGCTGTCAATTTGGACTGGTCTCAGCTGGGTGTCTCTTCTTGTCTTGGCTGGCTCATGTATCTGCCTGTCAGCTCCCCAGGGGGACCGGCTCGGTCCCGCCCAGATTCACAGGGAGAAGAGTGAAAAGAGACTCTAGGTCTTGGTGGGAAGAGGTGCACAATCACATTGCCAAAGGAGGAGTGAAAAACATGCACTTTTTTTTTTTTGTGCAATCTTCTATAATCTATACGTTTTAAAGTTCTCCTAGAGACTCTAAACGAAGGTCCAGCCAAATTTGTAAAACACTACTGTAAAGCCTACCGGTTCTTTTTTTTATTTTTTCACAACTCCAACCCTAATCTGTGCCCACTCTTTCAAATACCTTTACTGTATAGCTTGGACTCATTTTATAAGAAAACTATTTACAACTTCCAAACTTGTAGTGCAGGTTATCACCTGTAGGCTGACTTTACAGGATTGAAAAAAATCTGCGCAAACACAATGATTTAGATGCTTGTTTTGTTGGTAAATGAACTACCAGCCTCAGCTACTGGTATCTGCCCACTATTCCATGTGCAGGGCTGGTGGGAAGCCCTGGGAAGGCAGGAGCTGTGCACGGAGCTCTTCCTGCTAGAATACTCTGGAGGAATTCTGGGCTACCTCAGGCACATGCAGGGAAGAGCACTGGGCCAAGCACGACCTTGGGGCCAATCATGGAGATGTTGAAATAGCATGGCCTTTGGTTCTAAGATGGAATCCTTCTTATCTGCTATCGGCATCTTTCTTCCCCAAATGGCATGCCCTTATTTATTCAGGCTTCTGGACAAAGAAGACCATCTTAGAGAACAATAAACATGTCTAAACTAGATGATCACCAAAACCTCTTCTACCTCTGCTATCTTCTGCCTTGAATAATCCATCACTGTTACTCAGAAAGTTAAACAGTGGCTAAAGCTGGGAAGTTTCAAGTCTCAGAGACGTCTGGTCTCACTTTAGCCTCATCAGGACAGAGAAACAAAAGAAATTTGTAATGTAGGTGGACCCTTTGATTGACCCTTTGGATTGGACTCATTGGAGGGAAATACTTTCTGTTTTGGGAAGCTTGTTGACATGAGGCCATCCGTCGAGACTTTGGTTGGAGTCATTTGATGGGAAAGGGTATCCTTAAGTCAAATACCCAAAATTATTTATTTAAGTTTATTTATTTTTGAAAGAGACAGAGACAGTGCAAGCAAGGGAGGGGCAGAGAGAGAGGGAGAGAGAGAGAATCCCAAGCAAGCTCCACACTGTCAGTGCCGAGCCCAATGCGGGGCTTGAACCCACGAAACTGTGAGATCATGACCTGAGCCAAAACCCCGAATGAACCACCCAGGGGCCGCCAAAATACCCAAAGGTATTAGCCACAGTCCTTACAAATCCCTTCTCTTACTTTTATCTGTTCCCTGGACTCTTTAATGGGGCGATTTTTAAGAAGGGAAAGTACTTGTGAAAGGAAAAGAAAAAGCAGGAACAAATTCCTGGAGACCTATCAAGCAGGAGGAAACACTGGTCAGTCCACAACTGTTCATGGAGAATAATTATTTCTGGAAGTAAAAATAATGGTGGCACCCAACCCTGGAAGCACTCACTATGCTGTCACCTCCATAACCCTCCTTCCTTGCAGTACATGGCAACCTTGTGCAGTAGGCTGGGGCAGGGACCGTCATGCTACATGAGGCTACATGGGTAGAACCAGAGTAAGTGGTAACACCAGCATTCGGACCCAGACGTCAGAACTGACCCCCTTGGACCTAGTCATTCAGTGTTGTATGTACCACAGGGACTGGAGATTCGCGTGGCACACTCTCTCTGGTTGCAGCGATAAAACATACACCATGAAATCACTATGTCTATGGAGTCATCTCTGCTAGATGCCAAATAAATGGCACAATCAAAAACCGCCCAGAATTCAGAAGAAATGGGGATCACCCCAAACCGGGCTGCTCAAAAAAAGGCCTCTCTCGCCTCATGTAGGTTTCTAAGTACTACATTTTCTTAACACATTCAGCTGAGCACCACTCAAGCGTGGCCAAGTAATCTGGATTTGGAGGAAGAGATAACATCCCTCTCCCCACATAACCAACCTCAAATGCACAGTATGCTCTTCACATGATTAATATTTAGATGTCTGCATCGTGTTTCCATTTTTACCTTAGCTCTCGCATGGGAGGGAAACCAGGATTTTGAGTCAGAAGATCTGAACTTAGGCGCCAGGTCCACCTCTTGCTAACATAGGCAAGTCACTTAAATTCTCTGATCTTCAATTTTCCTATCTACTGGGCATAAGAATATGACAATATGCTACTGTCCTGCCTAGTTGGCAAAGTTATTGCGAACATCAGGCAGCGCGATAGGTATGGATGTGAGCTATTGAAGATAGCTATCATTTCATAAAAATAGAAGTCTGAGGCTCAGAGAGGTTAGGTAACTTGCCCTGGACAACACTAGTGGAGCTAGGATATTTGAGCCCAGGACTATCCGTTTCAAAGCCCACCTGAAAATGCCTATTTAAACGTGGATTCCCCAAGGAAAGGAGAGCCATGTTGTGGCATCTGTACAAGTGCGTACCTGTAAATACCACTTCATAAGACGTTACTTAACAATTAGCCCCGACAATAGAAGTGTAACTAGTAGAAGAATACATTTGCTTGTTCTTTTTTTTTTAAGGTTTTTTTTTTTTTCTTTTGAGAAAGACAGAGATGGTGCAAGTAAGGGAGGGCAGAGAGACAGGGAGACAGAGAATCCCAAGCAAGCTCCGCCCTGCTGGCTCAGAGCCCAACACTGGGCTTGAACTCACAAAATCCTGACCTGAGCCGAAACCACGAGTTGGACACTTGACTGAGCCCCTAAACTCACTTGTTCTGCCCTGCAAGAACTATTCATAAAAATTGTCATGAATTGACTAAGCCAATTTGGTCCTATACAAAATTTGGGTTCTTTGTGGTTGCTAATCATAGCCACCCAAAGCCTCTGAGATGGGCAATTATCTACATCCCCAAAACTCCCTGTCAGATTTTAAAGAAAGTGAGTCTAAGACCAAATACTGCCACATAGGAGAATTTAACCAATTCTAATGAGCAAATTAGTCACTATGCTATGTATATTACCCGCTGTATAACCTCAACGAAGTCTGAGTTCTCTGTCCTACAGGGACCTCTATCCATATTCTAGACAGACCCAGCAACATTCCAGAGGCAGGCTTTTGTTAGCCCTTGGGCAGCATCAGACAAAAAGCAACTTCCTCAACCAAGGATGGAACACAGGTCTTCTAGGGATCAGACCTCCTGCATATTCCCCAACAGTGCACGCTGAAGGTGCCACTGGACTCTTACACCCTATGCATGCAAAGGAGGGTGGGAGGGGCTCTCCAACCCAATTACCTTAAATACCTTTAATCTCTCACACCAGGGTCCATTTGTCACACTTCTCATGATAATCAATGGTCTACTATTTTCACCATTAAAACGCCACCTCTGCATTCATTATGCTAATGAGCAGAGCGGGTGCTGACTGAGATGGTGGCTGAAGAGTACTGGTGTGAGTGGTGGCTGTCCTGCCCTTCAGAAACGCTGGTCACTCACCATCCAAGGCTGCGCACCCTTGATGAGGACGATTTACTGCCCCCAGACTGAAGCGTGAACAAGCTGACACACATTACTGAACTATCCGTGCTAATGTCTCTTAAAATGAGTCACAGTCATTACAACCAAAGTCCATGTTTTTTTTTAATTTTTAATGTTTTTATTTATTTTTGAGACAGAGAGAGACAGAGCGTGAGTGGGGGAGGGGCAGAGAGAGAGGGAGACACAGAATCCCAAGCAGGCTCCAGGCTCCGAGCTGTCAGCACAGAGCCCGACGTGGGGCTCGAACCCACGAACCGTGAGATCATGACCTGAGCTGAAGTTGGACGCTTAACCAACTGAGCCACCCAGGCGCCCCCCAAAGTCCAGGTTTTATCCACATCCTATGTTAGAAAAGATTGGAGAGCATACGTTAATTTCAATGTAAGTTATAATCCTTTATATCGCATTTATTCATCTCATTTTCCCCTACAACCTGAAGCACGCGTATTATTATCCCCATTGAATAATTAGGTGCCAAGAGTTTAAATCACCTTCTTCACACTCATCTAATCACAGTTGAGGTGGACGAATATTTACTATGTGCTGGACATTGTGCTGAACACTTTACATGGTTTGTCTTTTGTTCTCCCAACTACTTATGAGGCAAGAACTGTAATTATCTCCTACATCACAGATGAAGGAACTGGTGCATAGAGATGAAGTAACTTGCCACAGGTCACCGCGAAGCAGCCTGACTCCAGGGCTAAGCTCTTATCCCTGTAGTTTCCTTCAGTTTCGAGCAGAACTTAGATTAGTACTCACAGCTGGGGACTCCTACTCCCGCGTTCTTTCCACAGGAAATCCTGACTGCTAAGAAGCAGACGTCTGTAGAAGTGAAGGTAGTTCAAACGCCCTTCCAACATCTCTATAAAATGTGTTCGCAGCTTGATGTTATAGTTGATGGCCATTCAGAAGCTGTTCCCGTTTCTGCTCCCATTTCTGTGTCTTCACTTCACCCTTGGGGAACTCCATCCAGGACATGTGTCTAGAACTCTGGGGAGCTGACGCCGATGATGTGGGACTTCCCAACCACCGACAAGCAGACAGAGCGGGAATAAGAGTTCACTCTTGGCTGTGGGTACACGGAGAGCCCACGAGAGCGAATTTTTAAAGGATACTAATAGAGCTGCAAAACTGAAACCACAAAGACAGCAGCTGGCGTTGGCATGAAGCAGTGGCTACAAATACATCTCCTACCAGAACTATTTTGGAATCACCTCGTCTGAGCTTTCAATGGTCCTCACCGTTACCATCATTGATATTGTCATCACTACCTTCACCTGTACCACTCTGGCTCGATTTTCAGACCAGCAAAAAATCCTCCTGTCTTCTCCCGAATTCGGAACGGATTGAGAAAGAGACATAGAAATTAAAGTCTTTTTTAAAAATCCATTTCATTGGTAGAGCTGGATTGGAGAACATGCATTGGATTTGTGACCAAAGGGTTTTCCTAATGTAATCCTCCTGAACTGAACTTACCCCCCCAAACTGCCGGCCAACCTTTCCCTCTTTTCAGTCCCGCTTTCCTCACTCCTCATGGGGGTTGCTCCCCAAAGCACCTCCCGGTAAACCTGCATGTGGATCTTCGGTCTCTGGGTCTACCTCCCAGAGAACCTAATCGAACACACCTGCTTATATGCCTTCCTTCACTCCACTCTCCCCCCTGCTCCCCTAAATAAAACACACAAACTTGGCGAGGAGGAAGGAAAGGGGAGGAAATCTAAGAGACTCAACTATTTCCTAAAGCAGACTGTTTAAACAAGAGACTGAGATATTATGAAATGGTAAAACTAAGTTCCTAACACGTTCCCCAAAACAACTGGATAGGGCTCCTGAAGATTAGAAATAGAAAATTAAGAGGCTCTATCCTTTTTAAACATCTAAGATGTAAGCTGAACTAAAACTGAAGGGGGATCCAAATTGGACAAAGGCTGAAGGTTCTGGGTGCTTGAGGCCACCTAGCAGCGTGGGAGGCATTGCTGTGGGCCAGGACATCTCCCAAGAGAAGGGCACAGCTGTCCTCAGCCTGTGTGCGGATGTTGGGGATGGAAACAGCGTATGAACTGCTGACGGTGGAGAGAAAGTTGGGAAATCGTTGCCGTTCTTGAGCATATCTTACAAAACTAGTATCTTTCCAATAATTTTCTAAGGCAATACGTTAACACGATGGTCATGACTGCAATGAACAGGTGTTAAAAGTAGCGTGAAAGCAAATCATGAAGCAAGAGACAACATCAGCAAAGGAAGTAGCCCCCTTTTCACATGCTCATGCTCCCAATGATAATGGCTCAGGCCACCCCATCCTGCTTAGCCTTGCTCCCTCCTCACCCGGCTGTTGGAATATGACCGGTCCCCTGGGAGTGGAGATTTGGGGTATGAATTAGTGTTCTATTGCTGCATAACTAATTAGGGCAAACTTAGCAGCTTAAAACAACACTTATTATCTTCCGGAGGCCAGCAGTCCAAAGGTATAGGCAGGGCCATGTTCCCTTGGATGGTGCTAGGAAAGGACCTGTTCCAGGCTGCTCTCTTAGCTTCTGGCGGTTTGGGGCAATCTTTTCATTTCTTGGTTTTTAGACACACATGGCTGTAATATCTACTTTCACATGTTCCCAGGATGTTATCTCTGTGTGTATGGGTCCAAAAACCCCCTTTTCTTATAAGGACACCAGTCATATTGCATTAGGGGCCTGCCTACCTTATTCTTGTATGAACTGATCTTAACTAATTGCATCTGCAATGACTCTATTTCCCAATAAGGTCACACGTGGGGTACCAGTATTTAGGGCTTCAACATATGACTTTTTGGAGGATACAATTCAACCCCTAACACTCAGTATGAGTCATGTGACAGCTGAACTTTGATCAAGACCTCTTGGTTCTATGGTTAATCAGTCATTTATACTTTTTCTGTTTCAGTTTAGATATTGTAATTTGCTGTTAACATTTTGCAGAAAGAGGAGAAAGGAGAAAGGTAAGAGGAGAAACAGGAAGCGAGGAAGGAGAAGGAGGAAGGGAAAAAGAGAAGCGAGTGAGGAGAGGGATAGGGTGTCACTTGTAATACTGTAGGGCCTGGATCCCATATGGATTAAATTGTATGACATTATATGTTTGTCAAGAGCTAAATTTCACAAGATCTAAAATACTCTGCCAGTGGGTTTTATGACAAATGAAGGCTGAACAGGAGCGTGACAGGCCTCTTTTCCCCCCAACCTGCCCCATCTACAATTAGAGACATTGCTTTCCTTGAAAAATTGCCCAAGGTAAAATATCGGTGTTCTCTACGATCCGCTGTGAGGTCAAATCCAGAGCCATGGGCAGCTTCCGAAACCATTTTCTGCCCACACTTACTCATGGCTGGCCACCGCCCCTCAGCTGCCTCTCTCCTAGCCGGACCTCGGCCTGCTCAGCATCCTACAGCGAAAGGAAGGTCAAGAGTGTAGGTCTTGTGGCACTTCTGCTCCACGGGGTGAGAGTGGCCCGCATCCACCGACAGGGCAGAGCAGAGCAGAAGACAAGAGACCCCGGGTCCTTGTCCTCCATGAGCCGAGGAAAGGCATGTCCTCCATGACCCACTGTACCAGAGGCACCGCCGCTCTCCCCTCAGAGAAGCAGCTGTATCTTCCAGAACAAATCTAGCCACGTAGAACTCAGGATTAAGTCAAGCTGAGGGTCTACGAAGCAAAGAACACGTCTGTCCCTCCTGCATGCACAGTGGAGTGGACAGGTGCCTCTGTGGTGCGTGACCGGGAAGTGCTAACCACTCTGATGCCGATGCCTGAAGCCCCGCCGCGCCCAGGGTCCTCTTTGGCGTTAACTATTGCCCTCTTTGCATCTTCGATTTGAGTTTATTCACTTTTCCCATAAAGCCCATGTCCTGCATATATTCTTTCATCCATTTACCTTTGCTCGCTGTGCCAGCGGTTCTCAGTCTGGGTGGCTCTTCCCAGCGGGAGGCATTTGGCAACGTCCAGGAACGTTGTCGGGTCTCGCTACTGGCATCCAGCGGGGAGGCAAGGGATGCGGCGAAACATCCTACGAGCCACCAGGCAGCCCTGCACAGCAAAGAACCCTCCGGTCTCAAATGTCAGCAGTGTCAAGAGGGACACACGCCAGTCTGTTCCCATAGCAACGCTATGTGGCTTTTTTGTTTTCTGATTTTTGTTGTTGTTGTTGTTGGTGGTAGTTGTTCATATAAAATGTGTACCGTTGGGCGCCTGGGTGGCTCAGTCGTGAAGCATCTGACCTCGGCTCAGGTCATGATCTCATAGTTCATGAGTTCGAGTCCCACACTGGGTGAGCCTGAGCGCCACTTCTGGTGAGCACAAGGCCCGCTTGTGCTGGGCGAGCCCTGGGTGAGCCCCACTTCTCTCCCTCTCCCACTCGCTCCTTGTGGGATTCTCTCCCTTTCTCTCTCTCTCTGTCTCAAAAAATGTGTATTTGGGGGGCATGCATTTTCAATTTATGTAAATGATATTGCATTAGAGCTCTTGTTCTGTTTCTTATAGTTTTCATTCATCACCCAATTTTTAAGGTCATTTATGTTGCTGTGTATACTCTGATCCAATGGCTTTAAGTGTTACATGGTAACCCGCAGAGGGCATCACCACATTTTACCCATCCACCGCCCCCCGCCCCAGGTTGATTCCCACTCCCAGCCACCATAAACACTACTGCCGGGAGTATCCTTGGGAATGGCCGCATACTGCCCATGTGAGAATGTCTGTGGGGTCAATACCAGGAGTGGAATTGCCAGGCATAAGGTAGGTGTACACAGTTCATTAGACCGAGTATGACAGACTACTCTCCAGAAAGGCTACCCCCGTCTACACTCACATCAGCAGCATGTGGGTCTTCTCAGAGCCCTTCATTTGAAAGGTATTCTCTTTGAAAACACACCCAGGTTAAGATCAGCATATTAAATCACCATCACATTCAGGATGAACTCATTTCAGCAGGCCATCTTCCTTACAGGAGGCAACTTCACTGGCCTGAGTGTCATGAATGAAATGGCTCAAAGCAAAAAGAGGAGATGGTGGGGGGGAACCCAAAGATAGACTTCTACCCAGGAGAATTTCCTTCACTTATAATGGGCTCCCATCCATTTGGGTGGGCCATTGGGTGTCACTTTCTATTAAATTTGTTTTCTTAACTTCTAAGATAATTTTAACTTGAAGGATGTTTCCTTTTTCCAAAAACAGCTTCAAGCATAAATCAAGAGGAACAACCTAGAGAAACAGAAGCGTATTGGAGACCAGACTCTTCTGAGAGGTGCTTGTGCTCCTTTGTGATATTACTCATGCTTAAGTCATTCGGTTTGCTCATGGGACATGGAGATCAATAAAGCAATATAACCACAAATAACAGATGCTTATCAGTGGTATAAGAGGAAACTTTTAAAGAAGATTCAGGGGCACCTGGGTAGTTCAGTCAGTTAAGCGTCCCACTTCGGCTCGGGTCATGATCCCACAGTTCGTGGGCTCAAGCCTCACATCAGGCTCTGTGCTGACAGCTCAGAGCCTGGAGCCTGCTTCGGATTCTGTGTGTGTCTCTCTCTGTCCTCCCCTACTCATGCTCTCTCTCTCTCAAAAATAAATATTAAAAAATTTTAAATAAAGAAGATTCAGTAACATTCCACACTGAAGATGGCCATCTCCAATGTCCTAAAGCTAAAGTCCTTTCCTGCAGAGTTCATGAGTAGTGGACAATGGGCCCTGACCGCCAAGCAGACAGCACTAAGCAGCCCAGAAGGACATCTAGTGGTGTCAGAGGGGCTGGCCAGACAGCAGAGAGCCCCCAAGAGGGGATTACGCCCCCAACAGCAGTGCTCTTGAGTGCCAAATGTTCTCAAAAGTGGGCAGGGACAAAATCTTCTTTAGAATAATAGCCCCTTCAGGTAAGAGAAAGGATTTTGCGAAAACTTCAAGTTACTTCCTAGTGAGTTTTTCCCTCAAAATAAGGGATAACCACTAGACTATCCCTTTTTATCCGCTCCCACGTGTCTTTAGACAACTGAACTGAGCCCTGGAGATCCTGATGGGCAGCCCATAGGAGTCCAGGTCAGAGGCAGGTACTGTGCTCCATGTTCAATAAGCAAAAACTCACACACATAAACCACTACGATGGGCCTACAAAGTTCCAATCTTAGCAGTTTGGCACAACATCCCCTAAATATGCTTTAGTTCTCAACGCAGGAAAAAACAAACAAGCAAACAGAAAACATTCATTGGATCAATAACACACACACACACACACACACACACACACACACACACACATTGTGTATGCACAGCAAGCCTTCAGCAAAATTCTTTTTTTTTTTTTAAGTTATTTAGAGAGAGAGACAGAGAGGGGGAGGAGGGGCAGAAAGAGAGGGAGAGAATCCCAAGCAGGCTCCACACGTTCAGTGCTAAACCCAATGCAGGGCTTGAACTCACAAACCGTGAGCTCATGACCTGAGCCAAAACCAAGAGTTAGTTGATGCTTAACCGACTGAGCCACCCAACCGCCCAGGCCTCCAGCAAAATTCTAAAGCAGATGCAGTTTTCTCTGCTTTTTCAGGCTCTTCCAGGAGGTTGCCGGGGTCCTCACACTGAGAGCTCCCTCCAGACCTGCTCCCCACTGGCCCTAGATCTCTGGCGACCCCCTCTCTCCTAAGCCAGGACACCATCACAAACCAATAGTTGGGCTTGCAAAACTGGAGCCCGGACAGGAAGGATAGATAGAGATACCAAACCTTCTCCAGGAGAGGAAAGAGGCCAGGAGAGAATGATTTGGCAGAAGCAATGATTTTTAAGCCAATTACCTGTCATTTCCTGAGAACTTTTGAAAGTTACCTATCTCTGTGCTCTCAACCTACAGAAAGCGCAGGCATCATTTAAGGGTGAGAAATTGATTCTGCCTCCAGGTGTTTCTATGTCACAGGGGACCCCGGAGCAGCATCGGATTTGCATTTCTGTCACTCCCTCCCCAAGCCTGATTCAGGTACCAATGCTTCCCAATTGCTCCCTTATTGCTCGAAACCACCTTTGGCTTTGTTACATTCCTAACCAAACCCCACTTTGAATATACTAGTCATTTCCCAGAAACTTGGGAAACTTTCTGCTTTCTCCCTGTGTGACGTTTCAGGAAAAGGTTTATTTCGCCCTCTAGGCTTATTTTTACTTCGCTGAAGTCATTGGAGACCGCATAGACTTTGCATTTTGATCAGACATCTTTCAAATGTGCCGGCACTATAGCTGAATTTCAATGATCGTGTTCAGTGATTTACAAGAGAGGATATCAAAAATGCCTATTCCCGGAGATCTCCTGCTTGTAAAAGTCCAGACAACACAGCATTTACTGTCTATTTACTCTCACAAGTACACCGTCTCCTTATTCCTTTTACGAATAAGTAGGAACACTCTTTATTTGGGCCCAGCATTTGTGTTAGTAACCACAGCATACACAAAGTGTAAAATGGTCCACTTCCCTCCAGAAGTTCATAATCCAATTGAAAGTCAAGGTATGTACATAACATGGTTAAATAACATTACAAAGTAAGGTGAATGTGTTTTAAACAAATGCTCTAAGATGTACTAATGGGCTTCTATGCCCAAATTCCAATGCGGTGGTGGGGGGTCCCCACACATCCAAAAGCAAGCAAATCTTGCATACCAGCTGGGCATCCTACAATTAAACTAATTTCTGACACCATCGTCCCAAAGGCAGCATCAGACCCCCCAGATGAAGGGCTCAGTCCTATATGACTGCCTTCCCTTCAGACGCCAGTTTCTACCTGTGCTTCTGACCAACTAGCCATCGACGGGACGTTCCCCCAACTCCCTCCTCAGGTTTGATTAATTTGTTAGAGCGGCTCACAGAACTCAGAGAAACTTTTTACTTACGAGAACTTCTGCAGAAGAGGTACACAGGGCAAGGTATGGGGAAAGGGCGTGGAGCCATCAGTGCCCTCTCCAAGCAAGCCACTCTCCCTGAATCTCCTGTGTTCAGCAACATGGAAACTCTCTGGACTCTCTCCTTGTGGGTTTTTATGGAGGCTTCATTACACAGCCATGATTGACTAAATCACCATCTGCTGGTGACTGAAATTACTCTCCCGCTCCTCTTACCTCCCAGGAGGTCTGGGGGTGGAAATCAAAGTTCAACCCTCTATTCATGATTGCGTCGTCTGGCAATTAGCCCCTATCCTTAGGTGCTTGGCAGTAAGGCAGACTCTTACTCATTTTTGTATCACCAGTATCTTACCCTTTACATGGTGGGACATGAGATCTAGAGGCCGGTAGGTAATGGTAAGAATGGGAAGGGTCAGGCCACGTGGGGAGAGGAGCCAAGAGCCAACCAACAAAGCAAGAGAAGTGAGGTCAAGAACCAGCTGAGTGTTAGCAGCACACTGATTGGTAGAGGACTGATGGAAGCAGAGAGCAGGCACGAGCAGTGCTCTGTTGAGAGGTAGGGCCCTGTGCCTCAGATTGGAGCCACTGAAGAGCCAGCTGCTAGGGGAGCACACGATTCCATGGCTCAGGCGAGTACTAGAGTAGCCTGGAAGCCCAGGGGCTCCACTTCCCGTGGGAAGTGCCCAGATACGACGGCCTCTGATGACCACACTACCAGAACATTCAGGGCCTACAAGCCAGATGGAAGAGACAGATTAAGGCACATTTCCTTGGGGCCAGGAGAATGAGCCGTGGGCAGCCCAAAGAGCCCTTGGTTCTTCTGCCAATCCCGAGGAAATGTATAAGGACCCTGTAAGTTTCTCCGTCAGGTTTTCCAGAGTCTCGGGGAAAATCTGTTTCCTCTCTGTGCCAAATACACACACAATGGTCATGACAAGAGCCCCTCTCTCATGAACTCCCATCTTTCCATACCATCCCCTGTGAATGCTAATACAATGTTTATTAAGGCTTAAAGAGCACTGTTAAGTGCATGAGTTGATTTAGAATGATGGAAAGTGTCCACGCAAAGAACAGGAACTCAGCCAGAGTAGGGACCCCCCCCAAAGGACAAGTAGATACATCATTACCTAAAGACTCAAGCTAGCAAATGTCACCAGCAGGGAAAAGCAATTCTTTAATTAGGGCTTTCTTTACACCTATTGTTAACACCAATGTTTTATAAATATAGATAGATAGATAGATAGATAGATAGATAGATAGATAGATGATAGATATAAAGTATTATAAAATAATACAAGCATAAAGTTTGAAAATTTCAACAGCACAGGCTGGCATTAAATGAAAAGTATAGGGACGCCTGGGTGGCTCAGTTGGTTAAGCGCCCAACTTCGGCTCAAGTCACGATCTCACAGTTTATGCGTTCAAGCCTCACATCGGGCTCTCTGCTGTCAGCACAAAGCCTGCTCCAGATCCTCTGTCCTCTTCTCTCTCTGCCCCTCCATCCTCTCTCTCTCTCTCTCTCTCTCTCTCTCTCTCTCTCTCATTCTCAAAAATAAATAAACATTTAAAAAATTAAGAAAAAAAAAAGAAAAGTACATCTCTCCATCTCTCTCCCCCATCCCCAACCCAAGTCCCACACTCTGGAGGCAACCCCGGTCAATCTTTTGTTTTTCATTCTTCTACGTTACTGCCATAATTCTAAACAATATGCACAGATCTCAATTTCTTGATTTAGCGGTGGTAAACAACAACAAGTTATCTCCTTTCTCTTTGAGAGAGGAAGAATTTAGCTTACGTTTCCACTCGATTCTCCCTTTTCTGAGTTTGGTCAGTCACGCTGGCGTATTAAAGTGCTTTTACACTTTTAACTGATCCTCTCTGTTTGCTCCACCTTCCCTACACAATATCTCTCGCCTCATCCCCAGATATAATGAAAAAGGCTCCACCCCTGCACTCACCTTCCCTCCCCCTTTGACAAGTTGACCTCTGTCAGCTGGAGCATTACCTTTACCGGGTCAATGATTGCACATACGTGCTTTTCTCTAATTGTAGTTGAGACTTCTGTTTTGATTATAAAAATTAAAATTAGTAACCATTTAACTACAATTATATGAATGTGATTATATGACTATTAGTCACTGCAGAAGTCGTGTGATTAGATCCATTGAAAAAGAAATATGATCGTCACTGATTCTCCTCAAAGGAGAATGGTCCAAGGGTTAAGGTCAAATGGATCCTCTTGTATTCCATCAAGTGCTCAAGATCAGGCCACATTTTTGCTCATTTGTATTTGAACTAAAAGTTTCTTCTCTAGTTTCCCAGTCGTTTTCTTGGCATTTCTAACCGTGCTTTTATCTTGCTGAGAGAAGAAACAAACAAACAAAAAACAAAAAAACAAAACAAAACAAACCATCTAACTCTTCCTCATGAGGTCAACAGCTCCCAGCTTCTTAATCGTGCTGCCTATTAAATGATCCCCATTCTATTCTTGGAGCAGTTTTTTAGGGTTCTCTTTATGTTTTAATATGAGCTGGGCTTTTAGGTCTGCTGCAGAGGTATCACCCTGGGATGGCTTCCATTTCAAATCTAGAATTTTATCACTGTTTCCTGGGCCCTTAGCTGTTTATCTCTCTCCTGTACTCATGGTAGAGGACATCCTCAAATAAATGTATTAAAGAAAGTTTTCTTGGTAGATAAAAGATTCGGATTCATTCTGAACCCAGATGGCTGGAAAAGTGTTTATTTTACCTTCATACATATATAATTTAAAATTTTTCTAGGAGCCACATTAAAAAAGTTAAAGTTATTAATTCGATATTTCACATTACTTTTCTCATACTAAGTCTTTGAAATCTAGCGTATATTTTATAACTATGGCACATCTCAACCTAGACTAGCTACATTTCAAGTGCTCAATAGCCACATATGGCATCTGGCTACTCTATTGGACAGTGCAGGTCTAGAACATTCTCTTTATCTTTGTGCTTTATTGCTTCACCTAAAGATATGAGTGGGGTGCCTGGGTGGCTCAGTCGGTTAAGGGTCAGACTTCAGCTCAGGTCACTATCTAACGGGTTGAGTTTGGGCTCCACATCGGGCTATGTGCTGACAGCTTAGAGCCTGGAGCCTGCTCCAGAGAGATTCTCTCTCTCTCTCTCTCTCTCTCTCTCTCTCTCTCTCTGCTCCTTCCCTGCTCACAATCAATCTCTCTCTCTCCCCCCCCCAAAATAAATAAACATTAAAAAAAAGATATGAGTTTTTCACTTTCCTGCTCAGAAATCAGTATGACTTTTAAATTTTAAAACTCGTGTTTTTCTTTAATTGTTAGAATGCTCAGGCTATAATTTATGTCATCATTTCCTCTCTCCTGTTCTTTCTTCCCAGACCTCTCATTACTTGAATGCTAGTGCTCTTAGACTGATATTTTATCTCTTCATTTTCCTCTATTATTTTTCATCTTTTCACCATATTACTCAGGGCTCTGAGAGAGTTCATGAAACTCATCTGCAGCCATTTTATTTGATTTTTCTGTTGGCAGTCATATTTTTCATTTCTATGAACTCTTTTTGTTTTCTGTAGGCTTTTTTCGTAGCAGCCTGTTCTTTCTTTATGGGTACGAGATCTTGTATCTCTCTAAGGACTCTCGTGAGAGTCTTAAAATTTCTGTCATCAATTATACTTCAATTAAAAAAATTGTTTTCATTCCAAAGGTATTTTTTTTTCCTTTTTCTTCATGTCTGTCTTCTCTTGTGTAGTGCTTGTTTCTTTCCTTCACAGTCTTGGATTGCCCACTCATATTTATGCACAAAATGCTCAGTTGACTGATACAGGAGGGTGATGGGTTTCCTCTAAGAAGGCGTGCACTTCCACACATGACCTGGCCTCTCACCTGAATCAGGGCAATGGTGGCAGCTGATGCTGAGCTCAGTTCTTGAGAGCTGGCACCTCCCTATACCCCTTCCCCACTCGCCACCAATGTTTTTAAAGGGTCTTATTATAAAGCACCAGCATACACATGAGGAGCCCTAGCCTTCTCCAGACAGCTCAGATCATTTCTGCATATATCTCTGTTTTGGTGTATTAATTGAATCTCTGACAGAAATTAGAATCTCGGGGCTGCTGGTACCTTCCCCACTTCCATTCTCAGTGCCGTTATGGGATTTATTCATTTTTGGACATCTTCACTGTCATTATGCTGGGATGTTGTGTTCAGCTGCCATCTTGAATAAAAAGACCAATTATCTTTAAGGGAAATATCCCTCCTCTTCCAAAGCCACTGTTGCCCAAAAGATAATGAGCAAAGGTTTGACTTTTGAATTTGATTTTCATGGTGGAACTTTTGTTAGGCAAAGCATAGGTTTTTACACTGACAATGACTATCTGACCCAATGGAAGTCTAAACTGAGCCCAGGCAGGGGCGCCTGGATGGCTCAGTTAAGTGTCTGACTTTGGCTCAGGTCATGATCTCATAGTTCATGGGTTCGAGCCCTGCGTCGGGCTCTGTGCTGACAGCTAGCTCAGAGCCAGAAGCCTGCTTCATATTCTATGTCCCCCTCTCTCTCTGTCTCTCCCCTGCTTGTGCTCTCTCGCTCAAAAATAAATAAAAAAATTTTAAGCTGAGCCCAGGCACATGCCTTCCAATCTTCTCTCCAAAGTTCTTAATTTGAAACATTTTATGTGTAGAGACACTACCAACCCTTCCCCCTCTCCTTCTCTAACAATGAGTGCTTGGGGGAACTGAGGATCAAGGGTTTGTCTGTGTTTTGTCATCTACAATATAGGGTGAGGACACTGGCCTAGTGGTGAAGAGACATGGATTCTAGTCTCTGTGCAGACCCTCTCTGTTCTGCAGTGGTTCCCTAACACTTGTGAGCCTTGGCTGCCTTGTCTGTACACAGCACATAAACACCATTCCTGCATGTCTGATGGGGCCGGTATAAGGAGGAAAACAGCTAAGGTACTGACACATATTCTGTCCTCAAAAGATTCTGCTGAGCGATTAAATGAAAGGCTCAAGGCAGGTGTCTTATTCTAAGGGCCTGACTGCTAAAAGCCAAGAAGAGTGATCAACGTCCCTGCCAGCATCCAGGCTAGCATGCAGAGTGGACTGGGCTCTATCATCTCTCCCAGTGGGCTTTCCAGAATGACTTTGGTGATCACCACAAAAGCAAAGGGGGCACAGATAGCTCTGGTCACAGCCTTCACAAGCCAACAGCTTCCCATGTATAAGACATTCACCACCAGAAAGGCTGGCAAGATGACAGGGGGTCTCAAGGAAAGGGCTGGAAATTACGAAGGGACCCTGCGTCATTAAGTCTCACACTCTCCTTTTAGAGATGAGGGACCAAGTGGCTCTGAGTGGAAAAGGGACTTGCCCAGTTAGTGACAGAGCCAAGACCAGAGTTTCTCGGACGATTGTCACATACCATCTACATCACCTGGAACCATGTCCTAACGCATTAAAGTCTCATTTTGAAATACTTCTTGGAGGCAAGTCTCTCTTCAACAATGCCAAGCTGGGTTTTGGGAGACTGACCTAAACCTCAAGCCCAAGAAGGCTTTGGACCCCCAAACTGGTGCAAGCACCCGCTGGGACTCAGAGCTTGTAAGACATTTCTTTGGGGGGCTAGTTCCACTTGCCCAGTGCCCAGGCCACTCTCCTTCCGGGTGACCTCCAGCGTCCATGTGGCTGAGTCCCCACCTGGCAGGAACCTGCATGCCCACACTTTAGGCCATAGCCCCAAAGTGCCCGGCACATTCCAGGCTTGCACCATCTCCAAAGGGCCCGAGGGCCTTGCCAGAGAAGGGTCATGGCAGGAAGCCACAATATATTAAAACAGTAGATTAAAACAAACAAGAGCATTTTGGATCGTATTACACATCACTTTCCTCACATCTGACAACAGAAAAAAATCAAAGGCGGTAAAAGACCATCGTAGACCATAATGGTCTAATAACTTGGTGATAAAAGCGCTTGTGGGAGCAGCGTGGGAGTAGTCTGCTCCTGGTGCAGGAATCAAAGCTCTCCTCCAAATCCACAGTGGTGTGCTCAGAGGCATTACTGCTTAAGTGCTCGTTTAAGACTTCCTCCAAAATGCAGCACACTCACTGGAGAATCATAATTAGGCCTCAATTGTGGGCCATATTCACACGTTGTGCATCATCCTTAAAGATGACAGTAGAAAAAATTACCCAGGGCCACGTGGAGTGGATATTAGCTCTTTCACCATTGTCCTCCATGGAAAAAAAAAAAAAATTAACAATTCCCTGTCTAGACTCACAGCCTTCTGAATACTGAGCACTCAGGACTTTGTTTTGCACTGAAAAATGGAAGAAGAGAAGTTGGGGGAGCAGGAGGGCTGGGGGGCCTGACATTTGCACGGTGGGGATGGACATGATCAAATCCATAAGAAAGTGAGAGTGTCAGATGTTCTCCATTCCTGGGGCAGGGTCAAACCCAAAGTCACGGAGATCAAGTTCATCAGGAGTACAGCAGCCCAGAGCTGATTGTTACGTAGGAGCACATCACCTTTTGAAGACCACTTTCAACTAAGGGTTTGCATGATGAACTAAAATGCCATGAAAATGTCCAGCCATTTGTCCATTACTCCTTCTTCTCTTCCCAAACCTGCTCCTGTCCCGAAGTTTCTGCTCCTGGGGAACAGCTTTTATTTTTTAAGAAACTGACAAACAAAACTGCCCCTTGCTCAGATTGTCCACGGAAGCTTCGGTCCCTGGTGTGTGGCTCCCTTGTCCCCGTGGGTCCGTTCTCGGTCTGCTATCCAGGGGAACGGACCTAAACCTGATCTCGGGTCATTTCTGTTTATATTCTGAACCTGCCTACTGCTGCCATTTCTGCATGCTCTTCTCTAAACTGATCCCACACAAAAAAGCGTATGTTTATTGGCTGTTCTTTTTTTCTCCCAGGAGTGCTTAACAATTCCCACTGGCTCTTCTGGGCCCCCATTTGGCCCTTGGTCATGTATTACCTGAGTTTCCTTGGCTTTTTCATGGGCTAGTCTGCCTTGGAACACATGACAGTCTGTTCCATTCCATGTGTCTCTCGCCAAGCCCATGTGCCATGCTCATGGCAGAACTTCCATCCCCCCTTGTTCAGTTAACTGAATTGCTGACTCCAGTCAGCTCTTGTCTGGAGACCTGGGGCATAAGGACAAGAAATCTCTAGATTTCTCTGCTGTTCATTTTTTTTTCAACTGTAAACCCCCATCCTTTTCCTCCCCAAACCATTCTCTCCCCACTTTTATAAGACTTGAGTAAAAAAACAGCCCACCTTTTCTCCTCCTGGCTTTGGCAGCATGGGAATACCAGCAAAGAGACACATGATTATGAAACAGGAAAACATGAAAGGCCTTACTATCCTTACAGTGGTTCAAGCCCTACATCACATTACTTGCCTATAATCATCATACGCTTTCTGTAAGAACATGGTGAGCACGTTGGCATCTATTTTTTCTTTCTCTTTCTTAACTTTCGTTAGCCACCAAAGCATCTGTAGAAAGCTTCAGAATTTGCAATTTCCCCTTCACATAGATTTCTCTCATTTGATTTTCATGGCAACTTTAGGTACTCGGCGACTGATTATTATTTCCACCTTACGGCTTCTAAAATCTGCACTTTAATAAGGGCATCCTAGCTAATAAAGGAGGCATCACAAGTCAGTGACAAAGGAATAAGTTGTTCACATGTGATTTTAGAAAAATCGGCTCTCTGGTGGCAGAAAACCTCTAAGTCCTCATTTCACATGGCAAAATAAAATAAATTCCAGACATATCAAAATTATGATACCCAAAAATTACTTTTAAAACTATAAGAAAATGTAGGTAAGTATTTATTTATCTGCTCTCTGCACTGAAAGAATTTTCCAAGCATAAAACAATGTAGGAGGTCACAAAGGAAAAGACTAATAGATTATATCACACAAAGATTTTAAACCTCTAGATATAAAAAATAAAAGCAAAGCAAACAATAAACTGAAAAAATATGAGCCACACACATGACAGGCAAAAGGTTAATACTCTTAATATATAAGGCATCCATACAAATCAATAAGAAAAAGAAGTTTTCAAGTGGGGGAAGGTCATGAATAGACAATTTATAAGACAGAAAATACAAATGTCTGCCTAATCCACATAAGAAAAGCTATTCAGCCATAAAAAAGTAATCAAATAAACTAAAAAACAGAGTCACCAGGTAGAGCTTCTTGCTTTTTAAATTAGCAAAAAA
Source organism: Acinonyx jubatus (assembly GCF_027475565.1). NCBI lineage: Eukaryota > Metazoa > Chordata > Mammalia > Carnivora > Felidae > Acinonyx > Acinonyx jubatus. The sequence continues at coordinate 74,385,151 of NC_069392.1, forward strand.
CTAAAATAAAATAGAAAGATTGATCGTGCCAGATGCTGCAGGGGTAAAGTGAGAGAGGAATAGAAACTATATGATCTTTCTGGAAGGTGGTTTGGCATTATGTATCAAGAATCTTGAAAATCATTATACTCTCTAACCTGGTGACTCCTCTTTAAGGACTCAGTCTTAAAAAGTGATCAGAAGGGTGGGCTGAAATATATGTAAAAGACATTCTTTAGAGAGATTTATAACAATAAAATATGGAAACAATGTCCCCTAATAGGAGAGTGGTTTAAATTATGGCATATCTTCATATGTTTTCACTCATATGTGGAACTTGAGAAACTTAACAGAAGACCATGGGGGAAAAGGTAGGGGAAAAAATAGCTACAAACAGAGAGGGAGAGAGGCAAACCATAAGAGAATCTTAAATACAGAGAACAAACTGAGGGTTGATGGGGGTGGGGGTTTGAGGGGCAGGGGAAATGGGTGATGGGCACTGAGGAGGGCACTTGTTGGGATGAGCACTGGGTGTTGTATGTAAGCGATGAATCACGGGAATCTACCCCCAAGACCAAGAGCACGCTGTACACACTGTAAGTTAGCCAATTTGACAATAAATTATATTAAAAATAAAAAAATATTTTACACAACTAAAAAAAATAAATTAAATTATGGCATATCTACAGAACGGAATATTGTAAAGACATGAATATTTGGAATAACTTTAAGTGACAGGGAAAATATTTACCTTATAGCCAGAAAAAAAAATTACTGAGATAAGCCTCAGTATTTTTCACAAAAAAGTCTCAAAAAGGTAAACAGCATGACAGAATGCAACCTTGGGTTCCTGTCCCTAGGGGACAGGGTGTCCCTGTCGCACCCACTGTCTCTCCGCTTATCACGCTTTGTCATTTCACAGGAGGAAAACAAGACCCTACACAACTACGAAGCCCGTTATACTCTAAAATCACTTCCAAGTTGGTGAATATACATAGTTGCAATTACATAGTTCTTAGCAATTAGTCCTAATTAGTGCTTCTGTGTTCTGCCTTTTCTATTTATTATTATTTAGTATTTGAGTTCCCATGGATCAGCAGAGTCAACAAGCGTATCATTTTGATGATGCCACATTGCTACGTGTCCACCAAACCCTATCACCCTCACACTCTGGGCATGTAGTGAGACTACATTTCCCAGCCTCCCTTGCAGTTAAGTGAGGCTAGATGGCGGCATTCTGGCCACTAAAGTGTAGTCTTAATGTTGCCCCCCTCCCCACCTCCAGATCTGGTTCATGAAATCTCCCTTGCGGTCCTCTGTTATCCCTTCATTCCCTCATGCATCTATCAGATACAGAGAGGAAATGATGCAGCCAATAAATGGCAGGAGCCCGGGTCCCTGAGTGACTTTGTACAGTAGACTCAACTGACCCACACTGGACTGTGATGTGGGCAAGAAATCAACATTTACGGTGATAAGCTTTGATGTCGTTTGTTAAAGCAGTTATCCTACCCTGACCCCAGACTCGGCTACTATCCTTAGCTACTTGGCTATTATCTTAACCCATCACAGTCTGCTTAACCTCTGTCCTGTCTCGGATGTTTTCATTGTTGCTAAATACTGCCACAATTATCTTTGAACAAATTTTGCTTTTTCATTTGCTCCTTCCGGCTTATACTCATTGAGTGTATTCCCCCGAGGGGGTTACCAGGGCAATACCAGCGCATTACCGGGATTAACTATCTCATAGCTCTTGTTACGCCGGACTGCTCTCTAGAAATCCTGGAGCAAATGAGTGCTGCATCGACTAATGCATTGTTTCCCCACATCCCCAGTAGCACTGGGTTTTATTATTTTTCGTTGTGTTTGTTAATTCCTTAACAACAATTAGGAAGTGCTTTTCAAGAGGTCTCACTGAGGTCATTTACACTTGCAATACTTCCTGGGAGTTCCTCTCTCCAGAGTGTGAGGAGATAGTATTTGGCCCCACCGACCCCACCCTATCCTCTACCCTCTGGCCTGCTCTCTGATGCAGGCAGCCACAGGGACCTTCACGGGCCCTGCATCAGGAAAGCGATGACATTGCAAAATGCAGTAAAAGGAATCCAGCTTTCGCTTCTTCGTTACAAAACAGGCTTTTGGAAACTCACAGTAGAGACTATAGTTTTAAGGGGGAAGAAAGCTTTATGTGTTTCAAAGCACGGCTTTTGAGTGTAAGAAGCCTCAGGCCTGAAGGACTCTGGGCATACGGTGGAGGCATAAATAATAGATTTGGAAGAATACGTGATCAGTCAGAGCCAGACAGCTCTGCCCCAGGCTAGATAAAGTTTCTCTGGGCTGAGGGAGTGGAGAAGTAGAGAGAAGAGAGGGCTTAAATGGCCGGTCCCAAAGGCAGAGGTGTGTGACAGAAGCCCTGAGGGGCGGATTGAAGCCAAGTCCCCTGTGCTCCACACGTGCCCAGGTGGATTCACACGTTCATTCAGGAAGTGTTCATGCACAGGCACTGAGCACCGTGGGCACTAAATACCGGGTCCTTGCTCTCATGGAGCTGACATCCTATTGAGGATGTCAGTACACAATACACAAATTATACACACACACACACGACATATACATACATCTACATACACATATACATAATGTCAGTGGTGATCAGTGCTCTAAAGACAAAACAGGACACAGAGTGATGGGGGATGGTGTTATTTTAAATGAAATGTCAGAGAAGGCCTCTCTGAAATGTGACATTTAAACAGTGGAATGGGAGGGGAACCATGAGAGTATGTGGGCATAGAACACTCTAGAAAGTGAGAACAGCAAATGCAAAGGCACTGAGACAGGAGTGTGTCCTGGCATAGACAGATCTGCAAGGAGACCAGTGTAGAGAGCAAGAGAGAGAGAGAGAGAGAGAGAGAGAGAGGGAGGGAGGGAGGGAGAGAGAAGTCAGAGAGCTGGCAGGCAAGCAGGGTGCTATTAGGCTTTCTGGGTAGAAAGGACAGAGATAGACTTACTTAATACAGGGCCTGTCTCATCCTTTCCTAGAGTAGCGTCTAGGTTTCTGGCTATGAAGGGCCAAGGCAATGAAGGTGGGTGTCACAATAGGGAATGTCTGGGCTGCAGTCACATCAGATGTGACCGATGGCCCCCAAGGTCTTCACGGTATCCTTCTGTCTCCTCACTGCCAGGCCACTGCCCAGTGTCCTCTCCCCACTGCTAGGCATCTCACGGGCATGTGGGGGACAGCCGGCCTGCCCAGTGTCCTCTCCCCACCGCCAGGCCTCTCGCGGGCACGTGGGGGACAGCCGGCCTGCCCAGTGTCCTCTCCCCACCGCCAGGCCTCTTGCAGGCACATGGGGGACAGCCGGCCTCCCTTGTACCCTGTGGATGGGTGTTTGCCAGGGACCAAGGCAAAAATGCAGGAGAAACTGGCCTTTGGACCCTGGTGTCCCCTGCTCTCCTGCTCTTCACCCTCATTAGCTGCTTATGACCACACTGCCACAAGCCTGGCCTGCCAGCTGTATGCACTGGGTTTCTAAATCCCCACCACCTCTATGAATTCCTCAGGCGTTCAGACTAAGCAATCTAAATATGTGAAGAAACACCACGTGCATCAAAATGGAATAACCCTCCATGGAAATTAGTTGCTAACGAACATAAATAAGTTTCTAATTAAGTAAACATTGAAGAAGAGGGGTTTTGTTTTTGTTTTTAGCAGTTTCTCACCTATTTTTCCACTAGGGCAGGTGAGCACATACTCGCGCGTGCGCGCGCACACACACACACACACACACACACACCTGCATCCTCTAGAAAAACAGGGATCAGGAATCTGGCACCCGCTATCGACAGATTGCCACTCCTGTTCTAAATGAACTGCCGGCCTGGGCCTCCTTTTCATCTCAAAGGCCATTTGGCATAACCCCATTCATCTGCACAGACTGTCAAATTCTCTCTCCCGGACTTCTCCTGTGACCTTCATTTTATTCTCTGCTCGTGCCTGAGTGTGGCGGCTGAACTGGATTGATTAAAGTTTTAGCCCTGTCTTATTTTAATTCAAGAGCTAAGTGGAGCATTTCAATGAACTCGTAGAAGGACCCACTGTCAGGATTCTGAAATCCGGTTAATATTTCTCTCTTGGCTGCCGCACCCCCCACCCCCCCATCATCACTGCTCTGTCTCCAGGTTGGCTTCTGGGTGATGTTCACGGTTGGTTAAAAATGACATCATCGGAGTGACCGAGAGTAGATTAATGTTCATTTCCATCTATCCATCCATCACTGGAGTTCCTGGGTTCATTAAGTGTGCTCCAGTCATGAGTTCCCTCCATTTCCCATAATTCACCGCAGGGTCTAATGAACTAGAATGGAGTTTGTCAGTTTCCCCCAGTTCTGAATAGAAGAGACAAGGGTTCTTTAGCACCAAGCATCTTTTATCCTGGAGAGAGAATGTGAGGGGAAGGAGGGGAGAAGGCCGGGCGTGGTGACATATATGCACAGCATGCTCATTCATCACTGCCATTTACAAACACCGTGATGGGCTCCGCATGGTCAGGGATGCTGGACTCGCACCTTTTTCTTCCGCCCTGGCTCTTCAGTCTGATTGCTCCTTTTCAGAGAGTCTCCTGGTCCCTCCATACTATTATTGGGCTATAATTGCCTAAGGTTCTTCTTAGGACAGAGGAAAGAGCATGAAATAAGTAAGCCAGGCATCCATCCCCCACGGCTGGACCAGCCATGTCATGTCATGCCCAGGCCCCCTCTAAATTCTCAAGGCTCTGTTCAGCCACCCACCCATTTATTCAATTCTGCAAATACTTATCATTTGCCTTCTACATGAAAGGCCCTATGCCAGGTGCTCAGGTATTCTAAAATGTACCAGGGATCATGGTTTTATTCAGGTTTGGTGAGACCAACAGACCAGACGACGGCTGCCACCGAAAGGGGAGCTCACTACGTCCCAGCCGCAAGCCCTGTAGGTCCCAGCCTGATGCAGGAGAACCCTACCCAGCAACGAAAAAGAATGAGCTACAAACACGTGCAGAAGCAGGGATGAATCTCAGAGACACAATGATGAGTGTTAAGAGGCCAGATACAAAAGGGTTTCATTTATACCAAGTTCAAGAACACCTAAAACTTAACAGAAGCCAGAATAGTGGTTACCTCTGGGTGGGTGGGTATTGACTTAGAAGGGGTACAAGGTGGAGTGCGCCTGGGTGGCTCCATCAGTTAAGCGTCTGACTCTTGATTTCAGCTCAGGTCACGACCTCACGGTTTGTGAATTAGGGCCCCGCATTGGGCTCTGTTGTGCTGACAGTGCAGAGCCTGCTTCAGATTCTCTCTCTCCCTCTCTTTCCCCCTCCCTTGCTCTCTGTCTCCCAAAATAAATAAATTAATTTTACAAAAGAAGTGGTACAAGGGAACCCTCTGGCATGCTCATATGTTATATAACATGCACTGCATGGTTGTTATAAGGATGAATACAAATGTAAAAAAAAAAAACCTTACAGTTTTAGGAACTTTAGGAACTTACAGTTCCTAAGAGGAGGGGGCACACCATGCCATGCCATGCGGGGTCACACGAAGAAGCACCAGGGTCAGCCAGGAGGCCGAAGGAACAAACGGAATGTTATGGGCAAAAGCCTTTATTGTGGTTTCTGTGGGAAAGAATGGGTGAGGAAGGGTAAGCAGATGAGCAAGCTTGAGGTAGGATAGTTTCAAGAATTTCAGCAGGCTCTCAGCTCTAGGGATGCTTCCTGGTGCCTGGCCCTGGAGTGGATGATTTAGGGCAGGAGGATAATGTCCTGAGGACAAGAGGTGGTTGGAGCCCATGGACTTGAGATTGGTTGGTGTGCACAAAAAAGGCGTGCTTGCAGATAAGTTGTCTGCTATCTCTAGGAATTAGACAACCCTAGAAGGGGTAGTCCCGCCCTAGGGGCTGCAAGGCTCCAAGAAGTCAAGGCAGCATCAAATACAGAAAATAAAAATGTGATGAACACGCGGTGTCTCCAAAAATGACAATCTCTGCCCTTGAAGAGCTCACATACCGCAAAACAAACACTTATAGTAAAGTTTGACACCATAATGGCACAAGGAGGTACATGAGTCACCTCTGGGGTATCCGCACAACCTCCCACTCTTAGGAAATAGACCCCACATCTAAAGTCACCTTTGCGGATATCTGTACAACCTCCCGCTCTCAGGAGATAGACCCCAAATCTAAAGGAGTAGCAATTTCCAGGTTTGTAATTCATGACCTCACTCTCCCCCTGCACTCCTTGGCCACAGCTAATTGGACCAAACAAGACAGCGGTCCCAAATTCAGCCAATCAAATGTCCCCCCCACGAATGTGGAATCGACATGCAGAGACTGCAGACCTTGTGCGGGTGGAAATTATAACTGATAAACCAGGAACCAGGAAATAGTCTTACTTCACCATATAGACCAGTGATGCCGAGCCCTGGAGGCACGTTAGAGCCATCTGGGGAGCTCGTAGGAAATATTTACACCAGAGTCCCAACTCAAATCACTTACACCTTCTGAGGGTGTCTCCAAGTGTCAGCGCCCCTGTTCCCAGCCTGACTCACTTGCACACACCCATCAAAAAGGAACACCCTTGCACCCTAGGCCCCCTGAGAGCACCACTGTGTGGGAAGTGACACACGACTGTGCTATCGTTTGTGTGGGTGTCCCATGCATCCAAGGACTCACGGAACACTGAGTAGGGAAGCCAGGAGAATTTTGCATCACTGTTTTCCCACGAAAGCTTCTAATAAGACGTCCATCAAAGAGAGATGTGTGGTGCACCCAAGAAGTCAATATGTCAATGAACCAGGAAATATTTTTAGAGAGGGGGATGGATGGGAGGAAAGACAAAGCTCCTGCTCTGGAGGAGTCTCGATCTGAGCTGCAGAAGGGGTTTCGATGCGGAGTAGATACATGCCCAGGGAAATGCACAGGCGCGCGGGCAGTCCGTGTGGTGGAGAGTAGGAAACCCAAGCATAATACTCACCGAACAAATGGCACGCCGCACAATCAGAAAAGAAAGATCGCTCTGACCTGGCTGGTCCAGGAAGACTTCCTGAAGGTGGGGGAATTTACCCTGGAAACGTGGGCTTCAAACAGGTGGAAAAGGCAGGCCGCCCCCAGGCCAGGGTAGCCAGCTGTGTGGTGCTTGGAGGAGCGTCTTCCCCACCGCACTGTGAAAAGCCAGCCCTGCCAGAAGGTGTTCTTTGGCCTCTCCCCAGATCTTCAGTCAAACTAAATTGTCCTCTGCCCATTACTCTCCTAGTAGGGGCGTCAGGATTTGCCCCTCTTTCCCATCAAGCAAACCAGGAAAACTCAGGGGTTTACTTTTTTTAAGTTTATTGTTTATTTTGAGAAAGACAGGGAAAGAGCACAAGTGGGGGAGCAGCAGAGACAGAGGAAAGGGGACAGAGGATCTGAAGCAGGCTCCACGCAGGGAGCAGAGGCCTGAGGCAGGGTTTGAACTCACCAACCCCGATTTCATGACCTGAGAGGAAGTCGGATACTTAACCGGCGGAGCCACCCAGGCGCCCCGGAAAACTCAGGGGTTTAAACTGCCACTAGTCCAATCCAAGAAAGCACAAGGATCCAAGTGGGGCCCTCTGACCTCTGGGAGAGCAGGTGTCAGGAGACAAGGCAGGTGATCCCAGACGACAGGAAACCGGGGTCTCACCCCTGGTGAGACGGGGGCATCACACACTTGAAACTCAGGGCCCCCACCTTCAAAAGAACTACTCTGAGAAGCGGAAACAGACAAGAGTCTTGTTCTAGCTGCTCAGCTCTTCCCAGAAACGAATCCCTAAGTGCCAGGGCCCTGGAGTAGGTATGAGACCCAGTCATCCCAGAGAAAACAACTTTACTCCATTCCTCATCCACACTGCAAATCCCTCCCCAGCTTGAGAGCCAGTCATCCTAGCGAGAGCCATCTTCTCGCCACGGCTCTTCTCGTTCCTTCCCGCTGCCCCTGTGTCCTGTCCTCCCTCCCCATCCCTACCTGGACCCCTCACTCCTTAGCAGCAGTCAACTCTCAAGGAATTAGCCCCAAACTCTCAAATATCTGCTTGGATTTTTTTTTTTTAATTTACCTCTGAGAGAGAGACAGAGAGTTGGGGAGGGCTGGGGATGGAGGGACAGAGGATCTGAAGTGGGCTCTGCACTGACAGCAGACAGCCTGATTCGGGGCTCGAACCCATGAGCCGTGAGATCATGACCTGAACTGAAGGCAGACGCTTAACCAACTGAGCCACCCAGATGCCCCTATCTGTCTGGATTCTTAAGGCCTTCAAACCCACAGCCTCTGTCCGAGTTTCAGGTCAGGGGTATCCTCTTTCCTTGCTTGCCCTGGTGGGGGGAGGACTCAGGTTTGTATACATTCTTTAAAAAACAAAAACAAAAAAACCCTTCGCTCCCCTTTGGGCATGAGAATAACATCTGGGGATCGATGTCTCTGGGTCACCTTTGTCGTGGGGCTCGGTTTCCCCCTCCGTGCAATCCAGAGTAGACCCTGACCTCTCCCCAAGGACGACCCCTCCCCCTACTCTTGTTCCCATTTATGGGCTTTTTTCCACCGTGGCAGCTTATTTGCAGCTGTAGGCTTTCAGCCGCGCTCTGCTCTGCTCCTTTCTGCTGCTGTGGAACATTTTCCATGCCACTGGGGAACGTAATTGCTCCTCACATGCATTTTTGAAAGACCTCGGAAACCTCTGCATAAATCAGTAGAAGTTCATTTATGGTTTTAGAATATTCTGGATAATTTATTTGGTGTCAAGGAGCCTGAGCCTGAGCCTTCACCATTCAACCTGGGCCCTGCAGGGCTCCACTGCATTTCCCTTGCATATTTGTTTTGGTTTGCCCTGAAATGCTAGCCAGCCACAAGGAGACCTTTATCATTATTCCAAATAGATTTTTCCCCTTTCTAATGACATACTCTTTGGAGGTTTGACACTGAGCCAGTGCTCCTTCCCCTTTTAAAAAACCAACAGCTAATCCAGAGCTCTCTTCCTTCCAAGCCCTGCGGGCTGCGGCTCTCAGATTTCAGCCCATCCTTCCTGAGAGTTTGAACAGCAGAGCCAGCATGCAGACCTCCTTCCAATGACTTCCTGCCGTCTTCACGCTGGCCAGGGCGGGCAGCATACAGAAAAGCGACCCAGATTATGGCGACACAGTTGGAAAATAGCATCTGGTCCCCACAGTCTGCAGATCTGGCATGCTTGACATTCTCAGTCCTGTCCTACCAGAAATGCCTGGAGAAAGATGCCACTGACATTTTTAGCAATTTGCACGATGTCTATCGCCCTAGGCTTTTTTTTTTTTTTACATCCTTCCTGGCTATGGACTGAGGTTCAGATGTTCAGTGTTCCCTGCTTTTTGCTCTCTCAGTATTCCCACTCCCCCAAATCATGTGCTCAAGCCCTAAACTCCTGTCCTCAGAGGACAATCAGACTGACACCTTTAGTGTTTGTGCTTGATTTTATGGCCTCGTGATCTTGTGCCCTTTGGGGTTCAAAGGTCACATCAGGCAGCAGGCAGGGAGGTTTTTGATGTAACCTCTGAACCCCAGAAAACAAAAGGACAGGGGCCCACAGAGACAATCCATCTAAAAATGGTCATATAAAGAATGCAACTCAATCAGCCCAGAGCATGCAAATTACCCAACATTTTTATGGAGCACCCTGCTAAATTCAAACTTCGAGTCAGAAGAAGGGACACAAACCCCATGATGCCAATACATAAATCAAAGCTTGAGAAAAGCAAAGAAATGAGTTTACAACCGATTCAGAATGGAAGGATTTGCAAGATGTGATTTATAAATTGTTTTCCTCCCCCACCCCCGCCTCGGTCCACACAGAAGCGCGTGCACACACACATGCGCGCGCGCGCACACACACACACACTCTGGTCATTACAATGCAACTATCTGAAAATCAAGCATTTTCTTTTCTGAAGGTTTGCCTGGTGCTAAGCTGGACAAATGGTGAGACCCATCAAAGGCCAAGTGCTCTCTCCTCAGCCACTGGAACCATCCTCAGAAACAGGCTGAAAGTCAGTAGAGCAGGCAACTGATAAGATGAGGCCTTGTCACATTCTGTAGAACAGATGTCGCCTCCTGTACTATACAGATTGTCCTTCAACAGCCCTTAATACCTGCACACATGCCCCCAGGCAAAGGTCAGACTCATTTTTGAATTGCTGAAATATCCTCTTCACATGGTGAGGTGGTTAAGCAGGGGGTACTCCTGGTTTCACGACTATTAAAGTTTTATTTCTCTAAAAAATAAATACCTAAGTGTGTGTATCTAGCTTGGCAGGTAAGATGCTGATCCTGGGAAAGAGATCTTTAGAACTTTGCCAAATAAGTCTGTATGAGCAAAAGTTGTGTTCAGATACCAGGCCTTGGGGAGAAAAGAAATAGATATGCCTTACCCTTTTACTTCTTTTTTTTTTTTTAAGTGTATTTATTTATTTTGAGAGAGATGGAGACAGCGTAAGTAGGGGAGGGGCAGAGAGAGAGGTGAAAGAGAATCCCAAACACTCTGCACTGCCAGCATGGAACCCGATGTGGGGCTGGAACTCACGAAATCGTGAGATCATGACCTGAGCCGAAACCAAGAGCCGGTCGCTTAAGTAGCTGAGCCACCCAGGCGCCCCTTTTTCAATTAATTTTTATTTATTTTTGAGAGAAGAGAGCATGAGTGGGGGGAGGGCAGAGAGGGAGAGAGAGAATCCCAACCAGGCTCTGTGCCGTCTTCAAGGAGTCCAACTCGGGGCTCGATCCCATAAACCTTAAGATCATGACCTTGAGCCAGAGTCAAGAGTTGGACGCTTAACTGACTGAGCCACCCAGGTCCTCCTGTGCCCTACCCTTTTATTTTTATTATTTTTTAATAATAATTTATTGTCAAGTTGGCTAACATACAATATGTATACTGTGCTCTTGGTTTTGGGGATAGATTCCCGTGATTCATTGCTTACATGCAACACCCATTGCTCATCCCAACAAGTGCCCTATGTGCCTTACCCTTTTAAATGAAGGCTTGTTTGCAAATAAAATATGTGTCCCTTCTACAGCAAATGTGAGAAAGTTGCAGGAGCCTCCAGATTCCTGTTCCAGATCTTCCATTTGGAAGAATTTCTCTCTGCTCTTGTCTCATCCAGGCTCCTCCTTTTCTTTTAACTTTGCATTAGACTGTAATTTCCCTGGGAAGAATGAATATATTTTTAACTATAACTGAACAGTAGCACAACAGTGTTCGATGAAAATGTGTCCTAGGGGCACCTGGGTGGCTCAGTCGGTCAAGCGTCCGGCTCTTCATCTCGGCTCACATCGTGATCTCGTGGTTCATGGGATTGAGTGTCGAGTCAGGCTCTGCACTGGCAGCACAGAGCCTGCTTGGGGTTCGGTTTCTCCCTCTCTCTCTGCCCTTCCCCCATTTGTGCACACACACTCTCTCTCTTAAAATAAATAAACTTTTTTAAAAAATGTGTCCTACACAGTGGAACCCCAAAGCAATGTCATATGAAATAAGAATCCCAGAAAGAACTCTAGAAAGGAAGAGGCCCAGTCCCCCAGTTGGATGACCTCACACAGGCCACCTCCCCTCTCTGAGCTTCAGTTTCTCCACCTGTAAAATTCAAAGCATGCTTCTGATTTTCCACGGCATGCCCTGCACAGGCCCTGCGAAGGAGCCTGGACAGCACGATGTCTCTGGTTCTGGACAGTCTCCTCTGGACACAGGAGAATGGACTAAACCGCGGTTTCTCTAACCCTATTCTCCAACTCAGGGCTTCCACAAATTGTTTCCTTTCCAGGAGAAGTGAAATACAGCCCACCGAAACCATGTTCCCAGTGATAACTGAGCAGCAAATATTATTTTTAAATGTGCTGAAAAATTCTCCCATGCTATTTTGGAAACCCAACCCCAGGAGTATACATGAGCTACACTGAAGCTCAGAGTTCTCCTGGACAGCTTCTGCCGGACCAAGGGCTCGAGGCTGCTGTGGCTGAAAAGGCCAGGAGTCACTGTTAGATCGCACAGACACTCGGACACTTTATAGATTCCTTAGGGGCCCACCAGAGGTCACAGGGCTAGTCAGGAACAGTCAGACTTGAAGCCTGGGTTCCTCCATTCCCAGCTCATAATAATGCTATGATAGCGAAGGATTCCTCCCACCCGGAGCGTTTACTTCTTACATAGCACGTTGGCTCTCTCCACAGAAATGTTACTCTCCTGGTCTTAGAGATGAGGAACCAGAGTCCTGAGAGGTTTGATTCCTTGCTCAGGTCCTATCCGGGGAACCAGGATTGGGTTCCAGGTTCTACTGGATTCCAGGCCTGTGCTTGGAACACCCACCTCAGCCCTGAGACCCCATTTCCATGCTCTGACCATACGGTGCTGCCTCATAAGTGGGAGATGTGAAGCTAGCGGGTCCTAAGGAGTGTGGAGGAGTGCTTTCTGGGAAAGGCAAGAAGGGGGTGTGTAGGGGGTTTAATGGTGTCCCCCAGAAAGACATCAACGTGTCTTTCCGGCACCTGTGATATGAGCTATTTTGGGGAAAGAGTCTTTGCAGATATAATCAAGGATCTCAAGGTGATCCGGGTGGGCCCTAAATCCAATGACAAGTGTTCTTACAAGTGACAGAAGAGAAGACACAGGAGAAGTCTGCGTGAGGCCAAGGCAGAGATTGAAGTGACACAGAGACAAGCCAAGGAACACCTGGTGCCACCGGAAGCTGGAAAAGGCAAGGAAGGTTCTCCCCAGAGCCGGTGGAAGGAGCCTGGCCTTTCCGATACCTTGATTTTGCATTTCCAGCCTTCAGAACTGTGAGAGAATAAATTTCTGGTGTTTTTTTTTTTTTTTAAACCACCCTGTCGGTGGTACTTTGTCACAGCAGCCCCAGGAAATGAAGGGTGGAGTAAGCATTGCCTTTGGGAAGAGCTGCAGGCGTCCTCAGGAAGTGTGGACCCAGAGGGAGCCGCCCCCCACCCACCTGCCTACCGCACCAAAGTTCTTCCCATGAAGGCAGAGTCATTACTTAGGCTTCTGAGGCCCCAGCATTGGCTGCTGTCCACGTGAAATCTCCTTCCAGGAAGCAGAAGAGCTAGAAGCGTCTGGTAGGTGAGCGCCAACCCCAGCCCAGGTGTCCTCAGGCTCTTTACCACTGTAAAGCTGCTAATAATGGGGTTTTGGACTATCTCTCCATGTGCCTTTTGCTTAAAGGAACCCAGCTGCTTTCTCTTAGCAAGACGTCGCAACTGAACCCAGCCACCTTCCAGCCTGAGTCAAAAATCTTAGGTTTCCAAATTAGCCCAGGAGGGCGTGTGTTAGAGAAAGGGTCTGTGCTTCATTGAAGGTTTCCTTTAGACTCCCATCCCTCCCAAATATATGTGAAATGAACTAGATTTACAACACTTCCGCTGCCGGGCAAAATTTTAGGGACACGCCTATACGCAAAACATGGTCTGCGATGCGGATTGCCTGTTTGTTCCTGACCAACGAGCGCAGGGCAGACGGCTGCACTTCCTGTGAGACAGCCCTGTGACAGAACGCACCACAGGCAGGGCGACACACGCTCCTGATTGCCACTGCTGGACTGAGTCATCCTTCCCTGTGCCCGTAAACCGGAAGGACCCTCCACCCCAAAGGAGGGCCGGTGAGAAAAGACAGCACCGTTTAGCCCTTGCGCTGTGCACTGTGGACCCGGAGGCTCATTTGAGTGTCACCCCTCAGACCTTATTCCAGTGATTTCCCTACCTTTTTCAGGTGCAACACAGGCCAGACCCTGCTCGGCTGGTACTGTTCTGGGCGGCCAGACGTGACGAGCCTGGGAGGTCAGGCCACCTCAGGCCACACCTGGCCACCCCAAGGGCTGATAGACCACTAAGCAGCCAGAACACCAAGAAACCTGCCTGAGCCCAAGAGTCACAAGGCTCTGCCTCACAAAGCTTATTTTTGTATGTATTTAATATTTAATAAACCTAATTTTTTTTAAAAATGAGAGAGTTCCAAATCCTTAGAAGCAAATCTAAAGAATTTTGGAAATATTTGAAGATGCCTCCCAAGCAGGTAAAACAAGAGTAGAGGTTTTTAAAAAAATAGAAGCTTATGCCAAGAGTTTTGATAAAATGAGATCACCGTAATAAAAAATTCTCTGGGATTCTGCTCCCACCTGTGAATCATACCGAGAATGAACCACCTCGCGGTGGACGCCATAGTTTGGGGAATATATAAAAGCCCCATTTTCCTCCCCTCTCACAACCTTCAGGTGCACACACAGGCACACACACAATGAACTGAGAAAGGAAGGAAAAGAGATCAGTAATGAGAGAGCCCACTAATGGATTGGCTTAAGTATAAAACAACATCCCATCACTGTTCTAGAAAATAATCAATCAAGCACTTAATTTTAAACATAAAAGTAAGCTTCCAGGAGACTGTTAATAGATAACCAAATAAATTAACAGTTGTAGGTGGGATTTGAAACCAGGTCAGATTTCCCTCTCCCCCAAGCTCCGAGCCCATGCATATAAAGGGTTTCCCCAGCTTGGCAGCTGATCTCACACTGTTTCAAAGAGAAATCTCCTTTTAGCCAATATCCCCTCTCAGCGGGCTGGTCACTTCAGGGAATTGTCCTTTGTGCGTCTTCCATAAATTTTATAACACCGCTACTTTAAAATATTGATGGGCAACTTGGCCTTGGCCCAGGCCCACAGTGGGTTAGTGAGGACATGAAAACCTTCAGGAGCACAGAAGCAGGAAGGAACACATCCCCCGCTGACCTTTCTTAAAGGGACAATTGTGTAAGTGCGGTGGTTACCTGAGCTGGAGGCCTGCCCGGCTTTGATGGATGGTTCTGCCCTCTGGGAGCCATCTCAGAGGCACACGGGGACAGGAGGGTGTGTGGGACACACACAGGCGATGCTCAGGTACCTGCAGACCCATAAAGGGTAAGTGAAATCCACACATAAGCCCCCAAGATGTTTTAACCTGAGACTCAAGTTTCTCTCAACATTCAAACTCTTTGCAAAGTTATTGATGAATAAGGATTGACAGCTTTATAGTCTGTCTCTTCTCCCTATACCCGTGACCTTCTCAGGGCAAGTGACCAAAAGTAAATGCAACAAGGAACATCAAAGGCAGGACTAGAGAATTGATCCCTGATTCCTGGAGGCTCTGTGATTGCTCTGAATTTCTAGGATGATATCCATTCTGCCATCACACTCTCTTCAAAATATCCCCCCGAAAAACAACACAGTAAAAGTCCACCTCCTAGAATAAAGTTACCACTGAGAGCAATAAAGCAATAGTCTGCTAATCAAGCGAATAACACAATGATAGCTGTCATTTATTGGGCCTTACACACACACACACACACACACACACACACACACACACACACACCCCCACCCCGAGCACTGCACTGTATCAAATATGTTGTGCATGTGATCTCATTGAATCCTTTTTTTTTTTTTTAATCTGCAAAAATATCCTTTGATTCAGAAAATATACTGCTAGGAATTTTTCTCATGGAAGTGATGGAGGCTATGTCCAAAGACTTTGTCTACAAAGATGTTAATCATATTTAAGTAAGAAATTAAAATAGGGGCACCTGGGTGGCTCAGTTGGGTAATCGTCTGACTTCAGCTCAGGTCTTGATCTCATGGTTTGTGGGTTCGAGTCCCGCATCAGGCTCTGTTCTGACAGCTCGGAGCCTGGAGCCTGCTTCGGATTCTATGTCTCCCTCTCTCTCTGCCCGTACCCCACTCATGCTCTGCCTTTCTCTCTCTCTCTCTCTCTCAAAATAAATAAACATTGAAAATAATTTTTAAAAAAGAAATTAAAATAAAAAGTTCTGGGGCATCTGGGTTGCTCAGTTGGTTGAACGCCTGATTCTGACTCTTGATTTCAGCTCAGGTCAATGATATCACAGTTCATGAGATCGAGCCCCATGTCAGGCTCTGCACTGACAGTGTGGGGCCCGCTTGAGATTCTCTCTCTGCCTCTTTCTCTCTCTGCCCCTCTCCCCCCTTCTCTAAAATTAAAAAAAAAATTAATAAGAAAAAGTTCCAATAATGGAGAGGTGGTAAAAAAAATTACAATATATCCATACAATATAATATTGTGTGGCCATTTAAAACTATGTTGTAGGGATGCCTGGGTGGCTCAGTCAGTTTTAAGCCTCTGACTCTTGGTTTTGGCTCAGGTAATGATCTCACTGTTGGGGAGTTCAAGCCCCAAGATGAGCTCCATGCTGACAGCGTGGAACCTGCTTGGGATTCTCCCTCTCCCTGTCTCTCTGCCCCTCTCCTGCTCACTCTCTCTCTCTCTCTCAAAAATAAAAAAAAAAAGAATTTAAAACTATGTTGTAAAAGATGTATTTACAAAGAAAATATGTCTAGGAGATAGTGTTTGGTAAGCAATAGAAGAATAGGAACACTATGAATATTTTTACAAATTTATGGTAGGTAATACATATATGTGCATAAAGTATGTGATGAAATTCATCAAAGTATGATTATCGGTGACTTTTTTTCTTCACTTTATTTCTCTTTCTGATTTTTTATAATTTCTTAAAAAAAATTTTTTTTTAATATGTATTGTTGAGAGAGAGACAAAGAGTGTGAGTGGGGAAGAGGCAGAGAGAGGGAGACACAGAATCCAAAGCAGACTCCAGGCTCTGAGCTGGAGCCCCCACATGGGGCTGGAATTCACAAACTGTGAGATCATGACCTAAGCTGAAGTTGGATGCTTAACCGTCTGAGCCACCCACCAGGTGCCGCCCCCTCCCCCCAATTTTTTATAATTTCTAGTAAGAAAAATATTTTTTAGAGAAAGAGACAACAAGCAGGGAAGAGGGGCAGACAGGGAGTGGGGGGGAGGGGGAGACAGAGAGAATGAATGAATGAATGAATGAATGAATGAATGAATGAATGGGAATCTTGGGCAGGGCTTAAGCAGGACTCCATCCCAGGAGCCTGGAATCAAGGAACCTGAGCCGAAATCAAGAGTTAGAACCTCAACCGACTGAGCCAACCAGGCACCCCAATAAAATTATTTTTTTTAATTATGGCCTGGTACTATGCCCAAATATTCATAGATGTTAATAAGCTTAATAATAGCCCACTACACATACAAAGCCCTCTCTAGTCTATGATGTAGATTTGCCACATCGTCTCAGCTGACCCTCAGGGCAACATTCTCGGGTAGTCAGAGAAGATGTTTTGGAATTCCGGAGATTCTGAAACACATACACAAAAATGAAAGAGAAAGGTACCAAGAAGCCAGGGCCCATCCTCAGCTCTCGGGCAGGCAGCACCCCTGTGCTGGCTGCCCCTGGCCACGGCCCACAGGCCCTTCCCTCCGAGCCCCCGCGACCACTGAGGGGTGCCCTGTGCGATCGGCTGCATCCGGGGCTCTCAAAGCCGTCCGCCGCCTACCTCCTTGGGTCCCCCCCAACCACCACCCGCTGACCCCCAGGACTCAGGTTCTCCAGGATTCCGCTCTGCTCAGGGCCGGAAGGGAGGGGGCGGGGCAACATTCCAGAACACCCGCGAAGCAAAATCTCTGACCCGGATGAGAGCAGTGCCACGGAGCTGGCTCCTACTCGCTTAGGAAAGCCAGTCGTTGGCGTCTCTTCCCGTGCCTGCCATCAGTGACATCACACAGGTAGCCCGGGATCTGCGGTGGTGGGAGTATTTACACGACCGGAAGCGGCAAACAGTGTAAATCAGGGTGGGTTTTTTTTGTCCGCGCAGAGAGCCAGGAGTTGCACCGTCACCAGCCCAGCACTGCAGGCTCTCAGAAGTAGAAATGCACGCACTGCAGTCAAGTCCAGCTCCCCAGACCCCTGCTTTAAACACGATCACACCTGCTTCCACCAAAGCAGGACGTGAACGCTCTTTTGAAACGGTGACGCATTATTCAGAGAACCGGTTCCATATTCACAACGCCTTGCCAATCTGCCTCCTCTCCACTCACCTTGCGGCCACTTAAGTTTGCTGTGGCTCCTTCAAAGTCCAAGCAAGGCCATCTAGCGCACTTTTATTTCTAAACTTCACGGTTGAAACCAGCAGAGTGGCCAGCTCCCCGAGAGGGCGCCGGGTCTGGGTCAGACGGCTCCTGGGTCCTGGTCCCTGAGACTTCCCTCGCGGCGGTCCTCTGAGGGACCCGGCGGCTTGTCGGCCACGGCTCTGTCTCCAGGTCCCCGGGCCCCCTCCGCTGCGTGAACAATGTCTGCTCTTTCTGCACTTGTGGACAACCCGGCTGGAAGTGAGGCCTGGGCAGGAGACCCCTCGGTCCAGATGGTGCTACGGCGGACAGAAGTAACAGGCAGGGACATTCCCTGGCGCAGGTCGTTAGTCTGGGGGGGGGGGGGGGGGATCCATTTAAATCTCTTTGAGAAGTGGCCGCAACCGAGCCGCCACAGGCCCTCGGAACGCTACGTCACGTTGCACAGCCGCAGTCAGGCGTGCGCGCGTGTTCTCGAGCAGTCCGGAAGGGAAGGCGTTCCTTACTGCGGTCTAGCGCCACCACGGCCCATCCGCGTACTTGGCCTTGAGGGGGATACGGGAGGGATGAGGAGGAAAACCTTGAAGCTCTCCCTAGCTCCAGAGGATCAAGGGGATTGCGGCAAAGGTTCACACGGGGCCGGGAACAAAAGAAAGCATCTCAGAAGCACAGAAGGGTGAAGTGGCTGCAGGTTGTCTCTATTCCGGTCAGTTCTGAGGCACAGGAAGAGGTTAGAATTCACCGCTTGCCGCAGTTTTTCTCTCTTCTGCCACAGGCTTGACATAAGAAAGACACCAATGAAAGAAAAAAATCCTTGTCTGCAGAGCCCAGCCCTAAGACACTTTCCTTCAGGAAAAAGCGGACCCATGAGGATCTGATGGTCATCCTGGGGCGAGGCCACCGGGCGGCTGTCGGGGGGGCCAGCTCTGCACAGCGCCACCTCATTGTCTGTGGCCGTCACGGACATCATGAGGCTCGGGCTCCCCGAGGAATGGACGTGAAGCAACGAGCAAGCACCCTCACTAAACAGGAGCAGGCGCTCAGGGCGCTGCTGCCGATCTTAAGGAAGATCCTGTTCCCCGAACGAGTGCCAGCTGCGGCGTGGGGTCCTCACTCGAGACCATTCTCTGGGGCCCAGTGAGGCGAGAGGCAGAACGAAGGCCTCCTCGTTAGGCCCCATCCCGGCCTCTGGCCGGAACTGATCGGGAGAGTCACACGTGCACGGTTTAGGGGTTTTGGGAGTACGACAGGCTCATGGGGGTTTTGCTGGAGAGGATTGGAATCTTACTAAAAAGATTGAAATACCTACTCACCACGGGGTGGCCTCCACTCTGAATAGACAGTGATGGAGAGACTTGCCTCCATATGTAGTGAATCTGAAGAACAACCCCAGTATGCAGTCCACATCCATTTCCAGGATTCCAGAAAATTCCCCCTTAGGCACCAGTGTGGTAAACAGTCCCCAACGAGCTCTCGGAAAAAAACAACTGATGCATCTGTGTGTGGAGTGTGTGTTTATTGTACATTTTACCAGTATAAAAGAAGACACACTTTGCACAAATAATAATCAAATACACAATACTCTTTAAACTCCATATAGCCAATTGATCCTCAAAGAAATCCTTTGTTGATTTTTACCAAGCTCTTGCATCTGTAGCCAGTCTATGGTTGCAATGGGTCAACAAGTACAGTTCTGACATGAATGTTGATTTTTTTTTAATGAGTAATACAAATGTCAAACAACTCCTCTGGGTGTCGAAACTTCACTTGGATACATTGGATAATAGTTTTCAAATAATGGAAGACTATTTCAGGTCTTTGTGCTATTTGCAATGTAAAGGCTATAGATGACAACTTATATCGGCATTATTAATATTTTTTCCATCACTTTCTTAAGTCTAGATAATCAACAAAACAATGAGTCAAGTCCCAACGTATAGTATTTGCTGATTTCTACAGTGTAAATAGCCCTATCACAGCCAAGGGCAAGGTGCCATGATGTCACCGAACCGACTTGGAAAGAGAGGCACAGTAACACATCATTCTGTGGTATTTCCGACCTACAGGCACAATAAACGTAAGTCACTGCTACAACAAAGATAAGAAAATGTAGTAAAATAATTGAGAAGTGATGAATTTTGAGTATTTGTTACTTTCCTTTTTGACAGAATTTATTCTCAGCATAAAATCTATTATTCCTTAAAATGTCAAGAAAGTAAAGCTTTGACCAGAAGGAGGAAAGTGGGCCTGTGTGCTCCCATCTCAGGAACAGGAGGCCGAGTGTATGCTGGGAACGTCAGAGTGACAGCTATCCAGACACCAGAAACAGGACCCGATTCCTGCCCCAGGGCTTATAACAAAGGCTCCAACCAGGCTTTTTTCCAAAAATGTTTTTAATTCCGACATCCATCTTAATGGCTTACGGTAGCCTAATTTAGCCAGTAGTTTGTTATACTAAAAATGGAAGCTAATGATTTCAGCTAAAAACAACTAAGTCAGTGCCATCAAAGTATATTGTAAGAAACTGATTATCACAGGCTGCATTTGTTGTCCCTTCCTTCTCCCCACAGAAAGGCTTAATAAGATTCCCACAGCAAGAGCAAAAGGCTTACTTCCTCCCCTGGGACCCACAGTTATGAATGTGTTCTCTAGAGGGCATCTACCCCCCCACCCCTGGCCACCCCGCCAAGAGCTCTTCAAAGACTCATCTCATGCAGGGAGCAGTGGTCCCACTAAAGAGTATCACCTGCTACTACAGGTCATATTAGTGTCGTTTGGCAAATATTGATGACATCACCCTATTTCTCTTCAGTACCCACCAGTACTCAGCTCGGGGCGATATAGATCAGCACATTTTATCCTTTCCAAAATACTAGATTTTGAAAAGAGGCACAACTTTTAAGAAAGAGCAGATAATAGTCATACCACTTAACTGTCCATCTGGAAGAAATCCAGCCCAAAAAAGAAGGGGGGCACGCCTGGGTGGTTCACTTGATTAAACGTCTGACTCTTGATTTCGGCTCAGGTCATGATCTCACAGTCATGAAATCAAGCCCCGAGTTGGGCTCTGCCCTGGATCTGGAGGCTTCTTAAAATTCTCTCTCTCCTTCTCCCTCTGCCCCTCTCCTCCACTCCCTCACACACATGCTCGCTCCCTCTCTCAAAAAAAAAAAAGAAAAATGTTTTCAGGTGCCACTGAAACCTGAATTAACCAGGAATTCTGATTAGGTAAGCACATTCAACACAATTATGACATGATTACCTATTTTAACTGGCAACAATTCAAACATAATGCAGATTTCTTGATTCAGATTCAATCCATTTGCTGTATATACTCTGAAACCTCATGATGCTAGTTTCCATAAAATGAAATGTGTCACAAAAAGCCACCTGGACTGGGAAATTACTGAAGGGACTTGTTACAAAGGGATCTCCGTTATTAGGCAATTAGGACAAAACTCCTGAGAATATTTACAAAGCCTTCCTGGGGCATGACCTTGATGAAATGTCTTTAATTTTATAATTTTTGGAAATAATGAAAGGAACCGTTAGCTTTTGTCTTCCTCTGAGGATTCTCCATTTTGCTATTGAGACTGCGAAACTGAATGATTTTAATTCAGGGCACTAGTTTTATTAGCAGCTTAGAATTTTCTTTTCCAGCTTGTGACATCTCAACAAATTTCCTAGTTCCATCTAGTGTTGGGAGGCATGTTCCTGTGCCATCTTCAGGATTCTGACGGAAGGGGTTTCGCAGACTAGGTTAAGAGCTTAGAGACAAGGTACTAAAACAGATGCGTTCCGTGGCCCCTGGGTTATGCACCTGCACCGGCACATGCGCACACTTCCGTTGAGGTCTGTCTATGGCCGCCATCTTTAATTGACGCCCTCCGGCTGTAGCTATACAAGGTGGCCCCTTCTCCCAGGCCCACCCACCCCCAGAATGGAGGCCTGAACGCAGCAGAGTTCTAGGACTGAGACCCATGTTCCTATATTTTGGGACCAGTGCAAGTCTTACCGCTGCCCCTACTCACTGGTGTGGGCTCACCCTCATGGCTTAATAACATTTTATTATTTTATTTATTTATTTATTTATTTTGAGAAAGCCAGAGACGGCGTGAGCGGGGGTGCAGAGAGAAAGGGAGAGAGAGAATCCCAAGCAGGCTCTGCACTGTCAGCACAGAGACCAACAGCGGGGGGGGGGGGGGGGGGGGATGGGTAATTCAAACCCACAAACTGTGAAATCATAACCTGAGCTGAAACCAAGAGTTGGAGGCTTAACTGACTGAGCCACCCAGGTGCCCCATTTAATAACGTATGTTAGATAAACACACCGGCATCTGACTGAGCAAACAACCTCTCTTACATACCTTAGAGTCTCTTGGATTAAATACCCAATTTATGAGAACAGATAGCCGAGGGGGGAAAAATGCAACATTTTATTCCAGGGAACTCATCCCACCAAATTAGTGTATCAAAAAGAAATCAAGAGAAAAAAAAAACTGTTTTCTTTTTTTTTTTTGAAAACACCTATTTTCAAGATCAGCTGAACATGTAAATGACCTAATATGACTTTAGAATGGTGGATACAATGCATCTTCTGACAGGCTTAATTTGGGCGACTTGGAGCAGAAAACCCACTTTCTCTTCATATCTAGATAGCCATCATGGTCTACATAATTCCAGTCACAAAGAAAAATTTAATGGAATCCTAGAGAAATGTTACATTCTGTTCATGGATTTACTGAGCAAGGATGTGTACTCTGAGGTACTATCAGGAAGTCGTGAGTAGTTACTATTTAGTCAGCACCAAAAAGTCACCGATACACATTTTTTTAAGTGGGCTCCACTTCCCATGTGGGGCTTGAACTCATGACCCTGAGAACAAGAGTTGGATGCTCTACCAACTGAGTCACCCAGGTGCCCCCCCGCCCCCGCATCACTGATACACATTTAAAGGGCTTTTAACGTTGAGTTTCATTTCTCCAGATATGAAGTAAATATTCTTTGAATGCAAACATTTCTTTTCATTTAAAAAAGGCAAGTAGTTCCAGAATGCATATCCTTTAGAAGAGTTCCTTCCTTCTGTGCTGTCCATACAGGGAGCTGGGCCTTACAAGGACCCGGGCCAAGCTGAACCGGCTCAGCGTCACAGCCCCTGCAAGTTTCCTGTACAGGCTGATTCATCAGTTCAAGCCAGGTCTGCCTGGCTGCCAGCAGTTCACTGCTAATTACCAGGGCAAACGTGTATATTTCAAAGTTGGCAAATAGGATAACCCTTCTCAAAGGCTGTTAGCTCTGCCACGAGCAATCGTTGATTTTGTCCTACTAAATGCTCCCCTTGAGTATGATCCTCGCCCATCTTTGGTTAAGAACAGTCAAAGGTAACACTCCTCAGGACAACAAATGCCCTGGGCAGTGATCCCAAGAACTCGCCCTTTGTCTGTCACTACAAAGGCCGGGCTGGTCCCCCTCAGAATCAAGGATATTATTCCAGACAGCCCAGTCACTGTTGATTCAGAAGCTCCCTTAGCAAACGAGGGGTTTCAGATACCCTAGCAAGAGCTCCTGGGCTGCAGTTTTCTGTAACATCTCCATAATAATATGTATTTGGCTGAAGCAGCCCCTCCGCATGACTGAAGCACAGGGAATGGCTGCAAGCCTAACCCGCCTTCACTAACCCAGAGAATTGCCTTCACTGTGGGACTCAGTCTACCTTGAAGCTAATCCCCCAAGAGCTCACGGAAACAGCCAACTATCTCTGCCTTGTACCTTTCTCTGGAAACACAATCTACCAATATTAAAACCAATTTGAAAAAAAAAAAAAAAAAGCACATTACTCAAATTTCATAGCTGTTATCAGAGTGGGAAAATTATGAACTAAAATGGATGGCATGTTTCTTTCCTTGTATTACAAACTAAATTCCTCCTATTTAATAAGTCTGATTATTAATGAACTTGCATTAGTTTTGATTTAACAGAGAGCATGAATCAAATAGTTAACACCTTAATGATGTGATAATATTTATTAGCACAGTAAATCCTGAATATAGGAGATCTATGATTCTTCTAATACTTCCACTTTATGAACTGGCTTTAAAAACATCAAAGACATGCTCTTTTGAAGAACAAAGTTTTCGAGCTTGGACAAAAGAGAAGGTAATCATTACAAATTCATTACGGATCCATCAGAGATTTTTTAATCCATTTAAATCCAAGTAAAAGAGATCAGATTCTGATCTTACATTATTTCTACATTTTTAGAACAACTTTTCACTCACAAATTCAAGGTTACAACGGCATCAAAAATATCCACAGGAAGGCATGAGATAGAAGAATATGATTAATTGCTGTTGCATTAGAGTGATTTTTTTTCCCTCTGTTTTTCAAATTTCCAAGAGCAGGGTTACATCATTTTCATGGTAAAAATTATAAATTAAGATTACAAATTCAAGATTACAAAACAACTGACTTTATAAAGTAATTCTTCAAACAAACGGGCAGAAAGAAGGCATTCAAGCAAAATAAAGAAGATGCTCCATGTAAAGTTTCACCAGGTCCTGGGACAGCTTTAGAGATGAAGCCCATTGTTAGTATTTCCCGGCATCACAGTCCTTGGGGACGGGAAGCAGTGAGAGCCCCCTTTCCTGTGACACTGCAGATCCTCACCAGGCAAGTATGACCCATGCTGGATTTCTACAGGTTTATTAGCCTTGTGTGCCTGGGGAATCTTAACGCACTTTTGGAATCTGTACTCGATTTGGTTTTATGGTGAGAAAAGTGAGGTTCACACGGAAGTACCACAATGACCAGTTAATGGGGACATCACCATTAATTGCTGAAAAAGCAGCCATTATAGGTGACCATCCTGCCTCATTACTGGCCTTCTGTAACCCATGGGCTTAGAGAAAGATTAGGTAACAGTTCCTTTTCAAATTATATTTCCTTCAGTCAAGTCTGTTCACTTAAAAAAACAAGACAACTATATGCACAAGACTGTAAACAGATCTCATTCACACTGACAGCCCACAGAGGGGACTCTCCATTAATCACCCATGCAGGTTTTTTGAGCAATAAACCCCAAATCGGTATTTAAAATATGTGTGCATCTATTAAGATAAATTTTTAAAAGTTAGTTTTTAAATAGCCCAGTGGACATTCCAAGCCGGTAACTTTACCCAGGGAGGGGGGATATAAATGCTTCCTGTATTAGGAGATAAAAATAGAAAACCCCAATAAGGATTTCAGACTCTGTTCCTCAAGAAATCACACAATTTGTGCCCAAAGGCAGTACAGATGCCAATGTAACTTTCTTCCCTGATCTCTGAATACATCTCCTCCACAATGGAGGTATCTGGGGGTTGGGCATTTGCCTAATCCCACGGGGTCCTCTGGCTGGGGTCACAGCTGCTGGCTGGTGAAGAAGGATTTAGTCTCCCTGCAGACAGGATTTACACAGAGCGGACAACTCAGAGTCAACTGCTTGGAGCACAGCTCGTTTGACTGGATGTGTGACAGCACCAAATCGGCCAGGGCCTGGAAGACGGGCGACAAGAAGCAAAGATTCCTCAGAGGCATCAGGTCTGCTCTCTCCCCACGCGTCTCCCTCCCCCTCCCATCTGCCCAGATAATCACTATGGCTGGGGGTTTCTTTTCGTCTGAATTATGGCTACTTTGAACTGGATTCTATAATATCTTCGTTTCCTAAGGATGCTTGGCTTAGACAAAAGTTAAGATAGAGATTTTAGAGAAGAAAATCCTCTTACCCCACCTGCGAAATCTGGTCTCTGAAAGGCAGATCTTAAATCAGACATAGTTATAGGTGGGTAGAAAATAAGAAAATCGGGGCTATCTAAACGAAAAAGGAGCAAGAGCATAAGGAATTCGATTTTATTTTTGTAATTAATTGGAACTCAAAATGTTCTAATATGTGAGAAAACCAATATTCTGTAAGAGCTTCTCAGAGGATTACTCTCCGATATGTTCTACGAAAATGGTTTCAACAGTATAGATACCTTGGAGAACAATGGATTTCCATTAAGAGACTCTGCTCTTCTGATGTTTTCAACTCCACACTGAATCAAATGAGAAAAAGAGGGAAAACCACATACACATTTTTTTTTCCCTTTTTTTTTTTTTAAAGAAACCACTACAAAAAAGTAAACAGACATATATGCATACACAACTTAAAGTCCTACTTCCAAAGTGGTCCCAGACTGCTCAGAAATGAAAACAGCCACGGGACCAGACACAGATGTTGATTTTCACCTCTGTTATCATAAAATTGCTCTCAGTTTCTATTCCTTCCCCCACCCCATTACCTTCCCATAAGCGCTTAGTTTCCAAACCGTTTTCGAGGCTATATTTGACAGAATTCTCAAGTCATTCAAATCTGCTTACCATTCTTTTTTTTTAATCTACCTTTCTAATGCGTACTTTTACAGACTCTACCTAAGCAGAATGTTGCTTTAATTAAATAAATCTTTATGCCTGTTTTGATTCCAATTGCCAAAAGAGGTAAATTAATTTAATGTCTGGTGAACCTAGATGGGATCCAATGCAGAGTTGGGTTTTTAAATACATTCTTACACAGAAAAATCCAAAATAAAACCTGAGGACTGTTTCACTATCATCCTTGCTTCCCTCCCCCCAAATACCCAGTTGATTATCCCCCAAATAATTAAGAAACATCTAATTATTGTTCACTCAGGTAGTCAAAATCTTCTTTCTAAAATGCAGATGGCTTTTTTGTTGCTTTATCGTTTAAGTGAACTTCAACTGACAAGGGAAAATGGTGAGATCAGCAAACACATCGTTCTCAACTTAAAAAGAGACTGTATTCTAAAACTTCATGTAGAAGTCAGTAACGGCAGGATAACCAACACTGGCAGTGGACTTTAACACTGTTCATGCGATAGTTACAGGATACAACTCTGTAGGGCAACCCAGTAAAATATCTACCACCATTTAAATTCCATTTCTAGGAATTTTATCTAAGAAAATAATTGGAAAAGTAAAAAGGAAATGATGTTTATTACAGAGCAGTTTAGGAAAGTACAAAGTTGGAAACATACTGATGCATACTGATCAAGGATTTGTTAAAAATAATTATACAGATCTAACTACATTTATTGACTTGGGTCTGTAACATATTTTTAAGAAAAAAAAAAAGATTACAAAACAGTATGAATAAAATACCATTTTTGTTAAACATGTAGGAGAATACCATTTTTCTTAAAGTACACATACATTTAGAGAAAAAAGGGGACTTAATTTTATTAAAATATTAACTTACTATCTCTCAGGGGTAAGATTCTGAGTGAGCTCTACTCTCATTGTGATGCTCCTCTAAATTGTCTGGGTTCTTTATTATTTTTATTATCAATAAGCAGTAATTTCATCTTGGGGGAAAAATTCAAACTACTTTTTAAAGAAAGTTGTTTAAAATTTTTTTAAATGTTTATTTATTTTTGACAAAGAGAGAGAGAGACAGAGCATGAATGGGGGAGGGGCAGAGAGAGAGGGAGACACAGAACTCGAAGCAGGCTCCAGGCTCTGAGCTGTCAGCACAGAGCCTGATGCGGGGCTCGAACTCATGGACCGTGAGATCATGACCTGAGCCGAAGTTGGACACTTAACCGACTGAGCCACCCAGGTGCCCCTAAAGAAAGTTGTTTTAAACACAGCATATTCTCCCATCAAAACAATGAAGTAAACTGTAGCTAGATGGTCTTCTTTATTCTATGGATAATCTATTCATCACTAATAATCCATTTGATTACTAAGGAATAATCTCGGTTTAGTAATGTTAACAACCGTGAATTATGCAGTACGGAAACTTATTTTCCGAACATACTGGTACAAACTATATTTGCACGTAAGTCTCTTTAGGAAGCTCACGACCAGCCAAGGTCACGGTGGGATACAGGAGGCACCATTACATGACGTCCACAGACAATGCTGCAACCACTTTCCCATCATTTCTGTATCAGAACCACTGACACCCTCCAGCTTCCTCAACATTTGATGACCAGCGTGCATAAACAGAACCCCGTGGGGTTACGTGCCGGCTAAAGCTCTCTCCAAGCCGCTCACACCCTGTCCTGTGCGTGCCACCCATTCTCAGTCCCGGAGAGAGTGAGGTAGCCTCTGAGGCCAGGCCTCCATCCAGCACGCATGGGGACGACCAGGGCCGGGAATTCTGGCAGAAGATGGGGCGGCGGGCGAGGGCTTCTGGGGTCCCAGAGCTTCCACAGTCCCCATAGAAACAATGCTATACACCGGATTCCGGTTTCGGGCCGGCCCCCCGAAGTCATGAGATGGGGCAACAGTAAGTTCGTCTCCACTGTGAATGAGAACTCACATCCGTCTTACATTATAAGACACTAAGGACGGTAGGCTTTATTTCAATAATCAGATTGATCACAACACGGTAGCAAACGGCTAATTGAGTGTATCAAAGAAGTCAAGGAAATTACAACACACTCTGCCTCAGTGTTCATTCGATGGTCTTCTCCTAAATGACAAAATTCAACAAGAAACCGTGTAAAACCCCAAGTAGAGGGCACTACAGAGAAATGCTAACACAATACAATTCTTTTCCTCCAAACTGGTGAGAAGTCCAATTATTCTGTGTTAAGAAAATGTAGCTTTAGTACTTCCAGGTGATATGCAGTGTCTCCAACTAGATAAAATGATGTTGCTCCCGGTCACGGCTCGGCACCTGGGTTCACAAAGGCACAAAAGTGCTTCCTCTCTGCTGACGTGGAATTAACTCAATGTGTTCAGACGAACTCAATTTAAATGTTATTTGGAACAATGAGGCCACGGTACAGGCAAACCTATCTATCAAAGAACATATTATTTTATCCCTTCAAAATCTTTTTCTAATTCCAGTATGGTTAACATACAGCGTTATATTTGTTTCGGGTTTACAGTACAGTGACTCAACAATTCTACGTGTGCCTCAGTGCTCATCAAGATGAGCCTGTACTCTTCAGTCCCCTTCCCTTACTTGGCTCACCGCCCACCCACGTGCTCTCCGATAACCACCGGACGGTATTTTTGAATGATGCAATTATATCGTTGCAGAGAAAGTTTCCTTCCAAAACAAATCACAACTTACAAATGGAACCAATAATCACATTTACCTCGTTAGCCAGAACTTGGGAGTACTCGATGTCCAGTTCGTACAGCGTTTCAATGTGATCGCTGGTAAACGCTATCGGGACCAAAAGAATGTTCTTCCTCCCCCTCTCACAAAGCCCTTTGATGGTCTCGTCTGTTTGAGGGCCCAGCCAGGGCATCGGACCAACCTGTGAGAAAGGAGAATGAACACACACAGGGACCCCTTTCTGCCCCGTGTCTGTGACACGCCACAGCCCACCGCCCTGGACGCACACCCACACGCTGCTGAGAGTGAGGGCCACGCTTGACATTCGCATTAGTGGGCTTTGCTATTTCTCTGTTAAGCTTGAATCCTTCTAGAAGTTGGCATAATATAAATAAATAGCAATTTCTGCCATTACAACTAAAAACAAATAATACATTAAATCAATGAAATTCAACTGGTTGCTTGACTTCCCCTCCATTTGACCTGCCTGCAGAGTTCCTTCTGCTCATGGTGAACCACCAGGTGATAGAACATTCTGCGTATGTGAAAGAGCCAGATCTAATCATTTCATAACTAAGTCCTAAAATAGATGTCCTCAGAAAAGCTGACTGTAAACGTATGGAAGCCACCTACCTTGGACTGCCAAACCAGTCGGTAGGGGTTGGAGTAACCCAGCTTATCCATGACTCTCTGCACAGTGGCACCCACCTCCTGAGGATAGGGATCCCCTCTGTTGACCACCTGCAGCAGAGACACATGGGTGTTCGGTCGCCAACACTGTGAAGGGGTCCAAGAGCCTTGGACTGTGTGGTGTGACCGTGTAAGCCGGGGACCTTCCCCACTGTCTTCTGCACTCAATTGCCAAACTTCCTCGGGTCTATTTCCTCATGGGCCAAAGGAGAACACCGCATTCACTCCTCTCTAAGTAGCTAGGAATATGTCAAATTCTATGTTCTCTGTTATTCGTAGAAGATTGATGTCTAACGAGGGAGGATGGGTCTTTCGGTTTCCCCATCTGAAATACGGAAAGCGGGAATCGAGAATATTGTGTGGACGGCATCTGGACCTGTGGAATCCACGGCACCAGCTTCACAGAAGGGGCAGATGCTGGTGGAGTAAGACAGAAGAGAGAAGCAGCTCATGGGTTCACACACCAGGCTCCTCGAGAATATGACCTATACCTTCAAATTCCTTTTTTCCCACTTTCCCCACAGCAACGGACTGCAAGGCAAATGCTTTGTGCACAGCAAACGTCTGATAACTGGTCCTGACACAACAGCTTGTTAATACTTTTGAAAATGTTCAATAGGAATTTTATTTTTACTGCTTTAACATTTAGCTGTGCACTGACTCCACAACCCCTTATGCTGCTTTATTTAATAATACTTATTATATACTATCTAACTAAGTATTATTTATTCCCACAATACTTATTACCTTCTGACATAACATACTATTTTTTTTCTGTAATATGGTTATTATCTGTCCCCCACCCCCACTCTCTGGGGACAAAGATTTTTGTCTATTTTGTTCATTCCCATATCCTACGACAATGGATAGACAGTGGATAAAACAGTACTTAGAATACAGTCGATAGAACAGTGCTCAATAAATACTGTTGAAGTGAAATCTGGATAAACTATTTTATGATATTACCAAAAGTTAGTTAAAAAGCCATTAGCATTAGAAACCTAAATGTAGAATGAATGAGGGAAATATAAAGTCGCCATTAGAACAACATAGAAATAATCACTATAGGCAAGATCTATTGAAGGATGCTAAAATTAGTGAGCAAA
Organism: Acinonyx jubatus; assembly: GCF_027475565.1. Classification (NCBI taxonomy): domain Eukaryota; kingdom Metazoa; phylum Chordata; class Mammalia; order Carnivora; family Felidae; genus Acinonyx; species Acinonyx jubatus. Next base: position 74,416,062 of record NC_069392.1, read on the forward strand.
GGTCTAGGAAAAAGAAAGCATTTGCCTAGTCTCAAATTATCTCACCTAAGATATTTTAAATTACACAGAGAAAAACAGTAACTTTACTATGTACAAACCCAGCAGGTACCACCTCAGACAAATGGCCAAGGATCACATCACCAGTAGTAAGACGGGTTATTATCATGTGCCCAAATACAATGCACTGAGAAGGACCAATCAGCATGGAGTGTTCTTCCCCGTACTACATAACCTCAATCTAATTGTGAGAAAATGCCAGACGTGGGAATGCAAGCTAGTGCAGCCACTCCGGAAAACAGTATGGAGGTTCCTCAAAAAACTAAAAATAGAACTACCCTACGACCCAGCAATCGCACTACTAGGCATTTATCCACGGGATACAGGTGTGCTGTTTCGAAGGGACACATGCACCCCCATGTTTATAGCAGCACTATCGACAATAGCCAAAGTATGGAAAGAGCCCAAATGTCCATCGATGGATGAGTGGATAAAAAAGATGTGGTATATATATACAATGGAGTATTACCTGGCAATCAAAAAGAATGAAATCTTGCCATTTGCAACTAAGTGCTTGGAACTAGAGGGTATTATGCTAAGTGAAATTAGTCAGAGAAAGACAAAAATCTCATATGAGGACTTTAAGATACAAAACAGATGAACACAAGGGAATGGAAGCAAAAATAATATAAAAACAGGAAGGGGGACAAAAACATAAGAGACTCTTAAATATGGAGAACAAACAGAGGGTTACTGGAGGGGTTTGGGGGGGGGATGGGCTAAATGGGGAAGGGGCACTAAGGAATCTACTCCTGAAATCATTGTTGCAGTATATGCTAACTAATTTGGATGTAAATTATAAAAAAAAAAAAATTAAAAGGAAAAAAAAAAAAAAGAAAATGCCAGACATATCCAGATGCAAAATAACTGACATTCCACTAAGTCATTCTTCAAAAATATCAAGGTCACAAAAGACAAGAAAAGCGTGAAGACTGTCAGGGACTGGGGGCTCCCGAGGAGACATAACAACGTGACACGATGCTGAAGCCTGAGAAAGCCTGGCCCCTGGCTCACAGCAGTGCACCGCCGTTAGGCTCCCAGTCTGGGTCACCGAACTGCGGTTGTGCAGATGCCGGCATGAGGAGACGCAAAGGGAAGGGTGTATGTGTGTGTATATGTATGCATATATGTATATACGTGTGTATATGTATATATATATATGTATATACATATACACACGAACCCTCTGTACTATTTTTCAACTTTTCTGTAAGTCCAAAATTACTTCCAAATAGTAAGTCTTTGAAAAGTCATCAAGAAGGAAGGGTGAGCAGCAGCAAGTACAGGGGAAAAGAGAAGCCTGCTAGAACAGTCTGCTTCCTTGACAGTCCCCGTCTTCCCCACCCTCCCTCATCCTCGCGACTTCATGGCACAGCCCGGTCCCACACGGGAGCCAGGCAGAGAAGCCTGGCAACAGGGTGCCCGGCCCCGGAGGGAAGGATGGGGGAGTGACTGAGGGAAGGGAAGGCAGCACCTGGAATTGTTCACGTGCAAAAACGTGCTTCCTTAGCGCCCCCCCCCCCACCTCACCACCCCCTCCAGCCCAAGAGCTTCCCTCTGGCACGTCGGACACGGCCTCATCACACCTAGGACAGTTGTGAAAAGGAAGCGGGCCGCACGGCCGCAGGGGCATGCGAAGAGGCTTTGCGTGATACCAGAAGAGAGAGTATGAACTTGTTAGAGTAAAACAGGCAGGCTTCCAGAAGGGAGGAACATACTCCCGAGCCTCCTCCAGCTGCACCGGCACCTGCTCGGTTGAACGCAGGAGCGGGAGAGCTGTCAGGCTCGACCCCCGTGACCACCAGGTGGCAGTAAAGACCGATTAGAGGGGTGGCCCCAGGCACTGGGGTTAACTCCATTAACTCTGGAGTTAAACCCTTAACACCTACAAAGACGTAATTCTTTGCCTCTCTGGCTTTGAAAGCAATGTGCTTAGGGCACAGTGATAGTTCTGAGCTGATGAAACTGGCCGCTCATTCCACGCACATCTCTATACCCTGCAGCGCCCTGGCTCCATCGTTCTCGTTGGCAAACGGGCGGCGACAGCTCAGGCACACAGGCGGTATTTTCGAGAACACCCAGCGCAGCGTGATAAACTGGGGAATAACCAGATGACCACTCGATACACGCCATACTCACTCGCTAAAACGTGGGCTCTGGTCTCAGCAAATTAGAAACTGTAATCATTTCCTGGAGTTCAAACAGCCCCTGTCAAGTCTTGACAAAAGAACAGGACGGAGTGTGAACGGAGGCTCTTCAGTGCAAGATACTGACTGAAAATCGGGTGCGCTCCTTCAACAGGGCAGGTAACAGCAGCCTTCCTCTACCTGCTCCACCTGTTTACGTACAGGAAAACTCCTCTACGACCCACCGCCAAGTTATCGTTTCAAGAGGTTTCATAAGACAATATTTATTCACAACATTATAATTTGAATTAATTATTATTGGGTTTCCAGGAATGAGTCTAGTTACATGTAGCACCTAGGTGAAGTCTGAGATTTTAGAACTCGTCCTTGCACTGGGCTCAGGATGTTCTGGAAGGCGGGTCCCGTTTACGCATTCAGAAATCCTCTAGCGCTAGGTCATCCAACAAAACGTTCTTACTTACAGACATGGGCAGCGAGTGAGCAGAAAAGAGAATGACCACCTCACTCCTCTTCTCAGGTGGAAAGTGGTCCAATTCTTTCACGATGTGGTCTGCAAAGCACTGCGGGAACAGCAAGAAAGGAGGGTCAGAAGGAGTTGGGAAGAAAGAAATGGAAGGAAAAGAAAATATTTTTAAAATGAGAGGTACAACAAGAAATTTCATGGCAACCCTCAAAAACTGGAACTCTCTTTTTAAAAAATTGCCAACAGTACAGTCTCCTCTTGCCGTGGTTCATCATCAAAATGGCTCATAACGGTTTCAGGGGCCTAGGGAATTTGATGGGAAACTTCTAAAGCTCGCTAATGGCTCACTGAAAATGAACGCTCTGGATCTGCTTCCCCTCGGGAGGAACAGGGCACACTTCCAGATGGAAAGGAAGCACAGATGGGAAGAAGTTGTTTTAAGATCTCTCATTTGCTCGGTTAGCAGGAAAACAGCTTACGGGGTCTTTCTAAATCTTCCTTAGTTTGGCTTTCAGGCCTATCACATTAAAACTCATTAGACAGAAATAGTAGAGGAATAAGAAAATACTATTCTATTTTTATGACCTTTTCCTTCTGAGCCCAGCATCCTCGCTAAGTCAATCTTCATAACAACCTTCATAACAACAGACGAGAGGTTGTACAACTCTCATTAAATTCACAGAGGGGGGAAGAGGCGGCCGACGTGGGGGCCCATTCAGTCACATCTGCGGGACCTGGGCTACAAGGCAGGCCCGCCTCCGCCTCCAAATCTCTGTCCACCAGACCAGTTAATTCCCTCCGTCTAGTTGGCTCTTTCCGATTTACATCAATAGGTGCTGAAATACCCGATCTGAAGAGGCTTTCTTTCATCTCGCGCTTTAATCATTCCTTGTCATTTAACTCATAAAGCAAATGCTACAAAGGACATTAATGGGTCAATTGACAAAACTGGAATATGAGTGCCGATTAGATAAATTTAAGTATCAATGTTAAACTTACTGAGGCTGAATATTGTGTCACAGTTACAGAAGAGACTATTCCTGCTATTTCGATGGAAAGGGTGATTTTATAGATATAAGTTACTCTCAAAAGGTTTGGGGAAAAAACACGTATATATGCACACACATGCACACACACAGAGGATGCAAATGCTGGCGAGTGGAATAAGTGCTAATAATACGTGAATCTAGGCAAAGAGTAGAGTTCTGTACTATACTTAGTCTTGTAACTTTTCTGCATGTGTAAACTGATTTCCAAATACAACGGTTTTTAGAAAATTATAAAGGACGATTTACCAGGACCACGTACATTTGCCTGTGTTGGTATTTTGACATATCAATGGCTAATACGATAAGAAGGGCAAATAAATTCCCTAATCAATACTGACATACTATTAACCTTCCCAAACGCTCAAAATTTGGTAAATAAATGTGCTAAGGTACAAGAAGGTGCCTAGAGAGTTTCCTTTTCAAAATTTATAATTTATCTACAGAGTAAATGTAGTAAGATTAGACATACACAAAACCAGTGGTTTTTGCAGTGTTTGGACACTAAGGACGTTCAGAAAGGATCATGTTTAGAGGGACAGTGGCCTAGGTAAGGAGGCCCACTGTCAAGTTTACATAGGAGACTAGAATATATGTTTACTCCAATTACCCCAGCAGCTAGATAAACAGCAATATTAGAGATAACAGTAGTAAAAAGACTGCTTCAAGTAATTACTACCTACAACAGGTAAGAGTATTTTTGGTGTTAGGTTTTAACTTTATTTTTAGTTTCCAATTAGTTGAGGCTTTGACTTTTTTTAAAGTTTCTGCTGGATAGCAAATCTCCTTGTGTCATTTACATAATGTTAAGAATCAAGCCTATCTATAAACTTCCACTTCCCAAAAATTTTAGTATTTTTCCTTCTCTCAGCTCACAGAACTACAAGTAGAAACACAATTTGTTACAGCTTACAACAGACGCTAACACCGTCAAAACTGAGGAGCCATGGGCCAGCCGAAGTGCTACTTAAATCATCCCAAATCCATCTGTGGTATTTTCGATGTGTGATCTCTCTGCAGAATGAAAGAGGCAGGCGGCTCTCAGAGCCTTCAATCACACCATCTAGGAGGGCAGATAAATACCTCTAAAATTCCCTTTCATTTTGTGAAGGGAGACTTCCTCAGTTAAGAGACCTTTCCATCTTTCTGCTCCCCCCCTTTTCAAAGGGCTGAATTTTAATGCAAATCTAATTACTCACTCGATCAGGGCAGGCAGGTGCTGTGCAGATCCCTCCGTTCTCTGCTACCACATGTCGGTGCTGACCTGAAACCCCTCATTCCCACCCACAGGCCTCCGGGAGCAAAACAGTCAGAGCATACCGGGCTATCTGGACCCAGCAGTACAGCAAAGGGCACTGAGACCACAACCACACCTCTCTCTAAGGGAAGGCACCTTCTTTTCATTTGCACTTAACACTGTTTTTCAATCTAAGTGTTAACCCCTGACATCACCTCGGTGCCCAAGGAACCTGGCCTGCTCCAGGGGAAGAGCAGGCCTGCTTTTAAACAATGTCTAGCACCATCTAGTGGTAGAGATTTTAAGCGACTCCAGGCTTTTAAAAAAGATGTTAACCTGGGATCTTTCCACAGAATGTCCACAAAGTGAAATAGACTGGATGAAACCCGAATCACTTAATATGTCTCCTACCTAAACTAACTCACAGGCAGAAGCCTCCTTGGACAGAAAAAAACTATATTTGTACGTTTTAGGGTAATTACCAATACCACTCTTGTACAAGTGGCAAAAAAGGATATAATAACACCAATTCAAAGCTATTGGCTTCTGAATTATAGTTTTAACTGATTCTCCAAAAATCAAGCACCTGTTGATGGAAATATAATTGTGTAGGCAAAATGTGAAATTTCTTCTAATACATGACTTTCTCAATTGAAATGTTAAATCTACTTTCATGTCAGAATGTGTAGATTTAGTACCTTTAAAAATTTTTCAAACATTTTGTCATTTTAAAGGCTTTAGAAAATACAGGATCTCTTGGTCACCCCGTTATGTAATTGACTGAAACACTTCGTATAACCTTTAATGTCCTGGTTATTGGGAAACACAAAACTCAGGACACAATTCTGCTACAGTTTGGAACTAACAGTGTTAATGTGAAGAAAGGAAAGACTCTAACCTTTAAACCTTTATAATTATTTTCTCTTGTCATAATAAATGAAGACTCTAATACTGTGTTTTAATCCCAGCACACCATTTAAGCAAAAGAACGGTAAGGCTCAGAGGGAGCCACAAACGAGGCAGGGACCAGAACCTGACCCACGCTGGAAGCTGGGCTGACGGAAGCTGCTGGCAGGGGCTGGCTTACCTGAATGAGGAGGGGGTGTGTGGGCCACCTGTCAATTGTGCTCCACTTCATCGCAGGCCTCCTTCCCATTTCACTATAGTATCTGTAAATGGCATTTAAGCTGCTGCCTGAAATATACAGGGGACCACGTAGTAGATGTGCGTTGATTACAGTGAAAATAAAGAACAGACTAGGGAAGGCAGTAAGGTCAAGATAGGTAACTGCTTCTATACTGAATCAGTCTAATCACAATTATTTCAATGCTCTAAAATGCATATAGATTTAACTACCCTGCAAATGGAGATCACTAAAAAGCAATCAATTTCAATGGCTTTTCAAAGACCAGTGAGGCCATTTCTAGTGAGAAACACGACAGCAGAGTATTTATGAAATATAAGCAGTCGCTATTTGCAGAGACCAGTTGTAACAACCAAAAGCATGTTAATTCCCCCACCCCACCCCGACACACACACACACATTATGAAGGTAATCAACCCCAGCAGAAAATGTAGGAGGTAGGGAAGAAAGGAAAAAAGAAACTGGCCATGACCCAGCATGCTAATACACTCATCATTTTACTCCAGCATAGTTCTTTCTAGTCACTTTCCTTTATAGCTATTTTGTTTCACGAAGTTGTCATTTGAGTATGTATGCAATTTCGTATCCCGAGTACTTGGGATATTTTTACTTAATATGATGTGATTCATATTTTCTACCTTACAATAAAAGCTTTACAGCCATCTTTTAAAGTGACTTGGGTTCTTTTTTTTTTTTTTTTTTTTTTAAGTAGGTTCACACCCAGTGTGGAGCCCAATACAAGGCTTGAACTCATGACCATGAGATTAAGACCTGGCTGAGATCAAGAGTTGGACACTTAGTGGACTGAGCCACCCAGGTGCCCCTAAATGACTTGTTGATAAGAATACTAGCTTATTGAGAGCAGTCTGTTAAGGTTTATATGAGCATTCTTTATTTCTACTTGCTTCTACAAGATTTTCATCATTTCCCAGAGTTAAGTTAAATGGAGACCAAATCCTTACAAGTAATCTAACAAAACTCGTCTTTTTTAAAAAAAAAATTTTTAGTGTTTACTTATTTTTGAGACAGAGAGAGAGACACAGTGCGAGTGGGGCAGGGGCATAGAGAGAGAGAGAAGACACAGAATCCGAAGCAGGCTCCAGACTCTGAGCTGTCAGCACAGAGCCCGACGTGGGGCTCAAACTCACAGACCGTGAGATCATGACCTGAGCCGAAGTCGGACATTTAACCGCCTGAGCCACCCAGGCACCCCAAAACTTGTCTTTTTAACCAAGAGGTCAAAATCACAAAAACTCAAAGACTGAAGGAAGGCAGGTGGTACGCACACAATTCAACATTTTCTTGGCCTAGTGGAGCTGGCGCTGGGGCTAAGGCTAATCCTATGCAACTCACCCTAACACAGAGCCTCTTCCTCAATCTTAACATAGGGCAAATGTTCCAAAGCGTTTCCTTGCTTCCCAATACCCATCCTCTGGTTTCTGTTAACTACGAGGACTGTGAATCTGATATGTCTCCATGTTAAAATACAAGCCGGTAGGGTGCCTGGGTGGCTCAATCGGGTTAAGTGTCGGCCTCTTGATTTCGTCTCAGGTCATGATCCCAGGGGTCGTGGGATCAAGTCCCATGTCAGGCTCCATGCTGAGCATGGAGTCTGCTTAAGATTCTCTCTCTCCTTCTTCCTCCGCCCCTCCCCTGCTCACACTCTTCCTCTCTCTCAAAATAAATAAAAACATAAAAAATAAGAATAAAATAAAATAAAATAAAATAAAATAAAATAAAATAAAATACTGGCCAGGATACAGCCATATTTAAATCAAATGTACACTTAGCCTAAAACTTAATTTTCAGAAAGATACATGAGTTCCATTCTGGAATACAGTGAGTCAGATAAATCCAAATTGAGTCTGCTGCAGGCTCAAAAACAATCTCTCCAGAAATCGTGGAGAAGTCACCATCACATTCATACTGCAGGCCATATTTTACAGGTGAATATCATTTTCAAGACTTCTGAAGCCACAAAAGGACTTCTGGAAGCCACATTAGTTCTTCAGGGCCACTCAGAAACATTTGATAAACTAGCAGAAGTAGTAATTAAGCGGAAAACAGAACCAAAACAATTGTATGTGATTGATACATAGCCTATACTGGCTGTGCCCCAACAGTGTGTGTGTCTAAATGACACAACGGGTAAACAACACTCTCGTGGTCTCAAAGAATGGATGTGCTTTCTAAAAGCTTTCGCATCTCAGAAGTGAAATGTACCTGCCCTCTCACAAGAGATGTACCAGTAAAACTCACCAACACCTGAAACATACTGGTAGAGTCAGCTGTGAAATGAAACCCGTAGTCAATCCTCTGTCATACAAATAATCATCTTCTTAACTTGTCTGATTTTTAGAGCAGACATCTACATTTGAGGTATATTTTTTAAAGCAACACAAAAGTATGCTTAGAAATTTATAAAATCTGATTCATTATCCAATAACATGCTACCAGACATTTTAAGTTGTAGAGGTATATTTCCAAAAGAAGTCACAACTCAAACTCTTGAGGGTGTCTGAAAACTCAGGCATTTTCATAGGGGCTCTGAACAAACATTTAAGGCACACGACAGCTTTTGAATATTTCCTCCAACGGCCTTTTGTTTTTCTTTACAGTTATAGAAATAAGATGCACCAACATCCAAAAGCAATCTGGGAGTAAAAACATGCTGATCCCAATCCTTGAAACAGAATGCAAACAAATGTATTTGTGGGCAACAGTAAGAAGCTTTACCTATTACCAGTGATACAGAGAAGAGAACACATGATTATTTTCTCCAGCTCCAGCTAAATACATAGTAAGCAACACACAGTAATATTTTCCAAAGTTTAGAACGCGGAGAGAAGTTTACAAAGGGCACCTCGGGCTGGGCTTTGGTTTAACCAGTAAGTCAGCCCACAAATGAAGCTGAACACAAACACACACCAGTATCTCTAGTGCTACCTGGGCACCTCCACTTTCAAAATGGAAGCAGCCATCACCTTTTTACGTTAATAAGAATACTAGGGTTGCCATCAAAGTAAGGTTTATTACGCAAACATAGAAAGCGGCTTAAGGTTCATCACTGATACATTACACAACTGCACTGAAGGACCAGCAGCAGACCGCCTTCCACCCACCGTTTGTAATTCCCGGCCGACTGGCCCATAACTCAGGGGACAGATGAACCATGAGATTTCAAATGGACTGACCTGAACTCTCGTGTTTAAAGCAGACGGGCTGGATTTGCCATTCAAATTGAAAATGATTTATCCTTTCCTTCCGCACCCAGGTCCCCCGGCTACCAGTGCCGGGGCCATCCCTACCCACCGTCCCGCTGCCAAGGGGAAGGCTCACCTGTGGTCGAGCAGCTGTACTGTGGATACTGCGTGAAGGCAATAGCCCTTTCGATCCCGTCCCTCTCCATCTCTTCAATTGCTTCTTCTGTTAAAGGATGGACATACCGGAATCCAATATAGTATTTGTGAGGGGCTATTAGAAAGCACGTGTGGAGAGGAGAAAGTATTAATCTTTATATAGATTCCTTGGAGTCGCCAAACATAATGCAAAGCCTGGAACAAAGAACAGTTAACCTAATTTCCTCTGAGGCTGATAATGTGGGTAAGTTTAGAATATTCCTTGGATCTTATCCAGTCTTCAGCTAGTGCGTGGACTTTTAATCACTATTTTCTGGGATCAACTCCCCCACCCCCCATCGCGCCACACACACACCCCTTTACTTAATTAGCACGGCAGTTTTTAAAATTCAAGCTTCTGTTCCTTACTCTCTGCTCTTGGCTGAGATAAGAGAGACTCAAAGGAAGGAAGAACTAACACTTATTCCTGAGGTTCAGCCTCCTCTTACATACCAGACACTGATGGAGGCTTTGCTTGTATTTTTTCTTTCACTTACACCCCATTTTTCAGATAAGGAAACTGAAACTCTCAGGGGTTCATGAACCTATCCAAAGTCACACCTCACAGGTGGTTGAGCTGAAATTTAATGTGGGTCTCCCCAACTCCAGAGCCTACCCCCTTCCATGCCCCCCAGCCTGTTTCCACCACCCACGGTTCCCTCCTCCTGTTCCCAGTTAAGCTCTGGGATACCCAACAGAAATGCGTGGATAACAAATGACTGAAATGATTCTCCTCATTTAATAGATTAAGGAAACCCAACAACAAAGCTTAAACTGGAGGCACTGAGGGGGCGCCTGGGTGGCTCGGTCGGTTAAGCATCTGACTCTGGATTTTGGCTCAGGTCATGATCTTGTGGTTGGTTCATGAGATGGAGCCCCATGTTGGGCTCTGGGCCGACAGCAGAGACTGCTTGGGATTCTCTCTCTCGCTCTCTCTCTCTCTCTTTCTCCCTTCTGCACCTGCACTCACTATTGCTCTCTCTCTCTCTTTCAAAATAAATACATAAACATTTTTTTTTTTAACTGGGTTAAAAAACCTGGGTGGCTCAGTCAGTTAAGTATCCGACACTTGGTTTCAGCTCAGGTCATGATCTCAGGCTCGTGAGTTCGAGCCCTGCATGGAGCTCTGCACTGACAGCATGGAGACTGCTTGGGATTTTCTCTCTTCGTCTCTCTGCCCCACCCCTGCTCACATGCTCGCTTTCTCTCTCTCAAAATAAATATTTTGAGATACACACACACACACACACACACACACAACTGGGGGCACTGCTTCAGATTTGAAATAAATGTTCTGAGCACGTAAACAGCCCAACTCAGTGCACAGCTTTGCACTCCTTCCCCATGTGTTCCTTACAAACACCTTCTCCTGTCCCTCCTTTGTCCTTCTCCATCTTTTTGTCCTGTATCTTAAAAGTACCCACCACATGGGGTTCCTGGGTGGCTCAGTCGGTTAAGTGTCCGACCTCAGCTCAGGTCATGATCTCACGGTTCGTAGGTTCGAGCCCCACATAGAGCTGACAGCTCAGAGCCCGGAGCCTGCTTCAGATTCTCTCTCCCTCTCTGCCCCTCCCCTCTTCACGCTCTCTCTCTCTCTCTCTCTCTCAAGAATAAACATTAAAAAAAAATATTTTTTTAAGTACCCACCGCCACACAATTTCTTAGGCATTTATAAAATCATTAAACTGAAAGTTTCCTCACATTACCTGTCATTTCATAGGATAACGCCCAACTCACACTCGGAGAGGATACTGAGAATACACTACATAAACATTAAATAATAACAGAACCAAGACAATGCTACTGTCCAAGCATTAGCAGCAGCTGCCACTAAGTACAGGACACTAAACTGCCCCAAGAAGGAAAAGAGAAACATTCCAGTTGAAATGAAGGAAAAGAGAACCGCCCATTGTTCACCTATCTGCATAAAACATTCCACAGTGACTGGACGCGGGGAACCGGCAGCCGATGGCGCAAGTTCCCAAGGACAGGAGCAGACGGCGGGAGGGAGAAGCACGTGCGCACATGGAAGGATGGCTGGTCCAACATTCTCTGGCTGGGCACCGCAAAAAGAGGAAGGAAGGGGTATAAGCAGAATCCTATTCAGCTGTCTGTCCTTTCTAGGCCGCCAAGTTTACGTTCTGTTGCCTAAAATGGTGAACGGCAGTTGAAACACACCAGAGGGCACGACTCCGTAAGCAAACTCCAAATGAGAGCATTCAAGGACTATGTGGTTCATCCTAAAACTGCCAACGTTCACACTATCAAGCCCATTTCTTTTGTTTTGTTTTGGTTTTTAGTATTTATTTACTTTTGAGAGACAGAACGTGAGCACGGGAGGAACAGAGAGAGAGGGAGACACAGAATCTGAAACAGGCTCCAGGCTCTGAGCTGTCAGCACAGACAGCTGATGTGGGGCTTGAACTCACAAACCATGAGATCACAACCCGAGCTGAAGTCGGACGTTCAACCGACTGAGCCACCTAGGCACCCCATATCGAGCCCATCTCTAAGGAGCTCTGGGGCATCTAAGCTGAGGCTGAAGTGGAATTTCCTTTCTAATCTGCTTTCAGATAATACTATTATTAGATTTCTACCATAAGATTCTCCAAGGCTACAGGCCAACCAGCTTCTGGCATTCTCTTTTCACCTTCCAAAAGCTGCAGCCTCAATGCCTGGGGCCTGGGAGTTCGTTGCAGACAAGAGAGGTGGAGGGGACACCCTTGCAGATAAAGGCAGGGTGGTGGCCTCACTTTGAAGTGACGGTGAGTAAAATATTCTGGAAGGAACAGATAAGACTGGCTGAACTGTTCCACAGAAGATGGCCTGCACAAGCGGACTGTAGGCAAGTGGCATTGTGCTCCCCCTCTGACCGGGCCTGTCCCGAGGAAAGAACAAATGTCTCCCAAAGAGCCCTCGCCAGTTGGGATGGGTTTCACACCGCAGCCGGAGGTCACCGGCAGGAGCACAGGGACAGAAATAGCCTACAGATGTTGACCACCACAGCTGGCAGGGGGCGCATCTGCTCCGGTAAGACCAAAACACACGACTCACTGGCCCAGCCTAGTCCACCCTTGGAGCCACTGCCCAGCAAACAGTCTTTGGTGAGACCCAGGAAAAGAAAAAAAAAAAGAACTCAGAATTGGATTTTTGAACAGCGAAACTTCATTCATTTCCAGCCCATCAGTTTAGCTCCACAACAGTTCAAATGTCTGATTTGTGCGTGACGCTTTGAGAGAAAGGTGTGAAATATATAGCATAATGCTTTTTAATTTGTATCACATCACGAGCCCTATGCCCTGGATGAATAATACTAAACGCTCACAGTTAAGGAATTTTTGTCACGTACGCTGCCCCAGGCTGATACCTTTCGGGATTATCGTATTGAATATTCACAATGATCCCAGAAGTGGGGCTCTGTTACCATCCCCATTTTCAAGATGCTGCTTCGTGGGGTAAGTCATCTGCCTAAAGTCCTACAACCAGGACTGGGGAAGCCAGCCCCATCTGGAAAGAGCCACCCTCCTCCCCATCAAGCATCCTGTAAAGAACAGAGTTCTACAAAAAAAAAAAAAAAAAAAAAAAAAAAGAACAGAGTTCTACAGGATAGCACGTACGGCTTCGTAAAAAGCGGTCAGATTCTACGTAACTAAACTATCATCTTTTGAATGTATTTTAGATTTACTTTTGTGAAATGATTACACTTCTCATCTACTTCCTTCTGTATTCCCTAAATTCCTATAATGTGGTGTAGCCACATGAAACCAGTTCCAAGTTATATTCCCTCATAAAACTGACCCTGTGAGTTAGTAGTCAATTCTATGCAAAGCCAGTGCAAGCTGCAATTTCTATACCAGCCACCAAGCCACAACTACTTCCCTAAAAAATGAGAGCTTGAGGGGTGTCAGGGTGGCTCGGTCAGTTAAGCGTCCAACTCCTGATTTCGGCTCAGGTCATGATCTTGAGGTTCATTGAGTTTGAGCTCCTTATCGTTCTTTGTGAGGACGGCGTGCAGCCTGCTTGGGATTCTCTGTCTCTGCCCCTACCCCCCCCCCCCCCGCACACATGTTCTCTCTCTCTCCCTCTCTTTCTCTCTCAAAACAGATAAAATAAACTTTTTTTAAAAATGACAGCTTGAAACATTTCTGTACATTATCATCACATTGTTTTGCCGAAAGAGAATCCTTCCCAATAGAAATAAACAAATAGACACAGTTTAAAAGTATACTTTAGGGGCACCTGGGTGGCTCAGTCGGTTGAGCATCCGACTTCGGCTCACGCCATGATCTCACAGGTCGTGAGTTCGAGCCCCACGTCGGGCTCTGTGCTGACAGTTCAGAGCCTGGAGCCTGCTTCGGATTCTGTGTGTCTTTCTCTCTCTGCCCTCAACCCACTCACATTCTGTCTCCGTCTGTTTCAAAAGTAAATAAACACTAAAAATATTTTTTAAAAAAGTATACTTTACAATTTTGTAGGAAAGTAGGAGAAGGGAGGAGGAAGAAGGACAGGAACAGAGGAGAGGCAGAGAAGCCAGAAAGCGGGAAGGAAAAGCCACACCAAGGGGGTGAGGCACCTGGGTCTCTGTGACTGGGCTTCAGGTCCATCTGTGAAGCACACAGAATCTCTTCCTAGATAATGTGGGCGAGCCCCTGAAGGAGCCACAGAGCCACCCCTGATAATCTGGGTCTTCGGCACAAAGCTCCCCAAGGCAGTTTCCAAACCTTGAAGCCACCTCATTTTTCCTACATCTGCATTCTGTGCGACCACCGGCCCTCATACTCGTTGTACGTAGCATCTCTCCGGTAAGTCTTAGGAGGTCTTCTCTCTGTCACTTAACAGACGAGCCTGCAGCGGTGGTCCCTCCCACTGGCCCGGGAGCTCCTAAGTAGAAACCGCAGTTTTGAATACGAAAAGCAGTATCGAAGTGCCGAAGTATCGAAGCAGTATCGAGAAGCACCCAAGGTGCCACTGACGAATCAATGAGTGGACATTCTTGGGCCTCATTAAGCGCCACAGCCTTAACCCCACAGCAGGTGTGCCAAAGCTGTCAGGGGGCCACCTACCATGCAGGCGACAGCAATAATTTAACTTGCCTGCTCACAGGGCTCCAAACGTGAACCACAGAGGACGGCGATAGGTCGCAGGGTCACCGGTACCAGAGCCCTCTCAGGACCAGGCCCTGGACAAACTTCCAAGTTCTAGAGGAACTAAAAGTAGCCCCCTAGAGAATTTACTCTCTGCCTCAGTGAAAACTACCAGGAAGCTCAGCTCCATGAAGATAAGGGTGTGACTCACTCACTACTTTATCCCCCGTGTAGCCAGGGCTTATAAATACCCGGTGGTGGGGCTGGGTGGAAGGACGGATGGAAGTGGGAATGAATATGTGAACGAGCAGGTACGTGAGTGAGCAAAAGGGCAAGTGAATGGCGTGAGGAAGGAGGAAGCATGATTGCTTGGGACATTAGTAACGTGATTGGACAGGCAAGCCGCTGAGCTGCCGGTGCCTCAGACACCCTAAACTTATCCCCAAAGTTATAGTGAAGAACCAACTCCCTTCTTCACGTAAGTCTCTATAGGATAGAGGGTCATATGACCAATCACTCATGTTTTAAAAATCACTCTCCCAGGGGCGCCTGGGTGGCTCGGTCGGTTAAGCGTCTGACTTCAGCTCAGGTCATGATCTCGCAGTCCGTGAGTTCAAGCCCCGCGTCAGGCTCTGTGCTGACAGCTCGAAGCCTGGAGCCTGCTTCGGATTCCGTGTCTCCCTCTCTCTCTGCCCCTCCCCTGCTCATGCTCTGTCTCTGTCTCAAAAATAAATAAAAACATTTAAAAAAATTTAAAAATCACTCTCACAATTCTGACTATGAAAATGTGAAATGGATTATTACTATTCTTTGGTCCCTGCCAAAGCAGGGAATAATCCTAGAATCTAGATGATTGCAACTTCCTTTGTACTAGATGGCCACAGATGGGAATAATCAGATGTCTGATAGTAAGTGGGGCAGTGGGTTAAATCCGGGTCATTCCATAGGACTCTTTCCAGGCCAACCCAGGAGGCTGGAGCCACGGCTGGCCTGTCTGGTCCGGACAACCCAGCAGCCCCAGCACGGAGGGGCGAGGAGGTGGGAAGGATGCCGTCCATCCACATTCCTTTTTCAACTCTAACAGCTCTGCTAGGGTCCTCGATGGTGATGGAGCCTGCACGACCAGGCCAACAGAAACAACGGCATGTTGCCACCTCCTCTGTCCACTGGAGACAGCAGAGCAATTGCAGATCTGATTCACACTAAACCTTTTATCATGATAAACTGTTAATGACCAGAGAGACGGTTTCTTCTCTATCAGGTGGGTGTGAGTGTCCCTCGTCTAACATTTTCAAGATACGTTGTGGGACGTGTGGCCGAACGGCAATAAGAAATGCCCTTGAGCCACGGCCAAGGCAGGAAGCAAACTCGATACGCAGAAGCATGATTGAGCAATTTTCCAAGTGCGATGAGCTGAGGGCTACAGCCCTTGTCCCTGTGTGCGATGGGACACGGTGGCTTCTGAGAGCAGCTTGAGGTGACACTTAGAGGTGTTTTCTCAGACAAGAGGGAAATACTTTTGGGCCTGCCTGGTAGGGCCACTGTCCTTGAGGGTGGCCACTGTGTCACACACCTGTCCTGATCCGGAAGCCCCAAGATGTATCTGTAATGAATGTATTTCATGTGTCCTAACATGCACATTTTTTGATTGAACATTTCTCATACTGGTGCACACCCGCAACAGATGTGGTCTCAAAACTACCCGGCAGAGTTTTTGTCTTAGTATATATAAAAACAATGGTGGGTCCCACAATCAATGGCATCTGGAATGCAATTAAACACGGCACTTATAATTCATTCCTATAGTGACTGCTGCATTCTGCACATTATTATTCTGCCTTAGCGGTTCTCGGAGGACAGTCTCCAGACACACACAATCCTCTTTTCAGGACCTCACACTAACTGGTGTTGCCAAGAGCCGAGAACAGTTGCTGAAGATGCTTACGGTCTCGCGGCTGCATGACGGCAGCTAATTCTGCTCTGTTGATCGAATCATCTCTCCACACAGAAAGAAAAAGCAGCGACAGCAGCCCCAAGACTTCTTTCCAGAGCAATGACATACGCATCTTGTATACATGGGATGTGGCCTCTTCCTTATAACCTAGCTCAACTTCACACACACCTCAAGCTTCCTTTTGAAACTAACGTTCCAAACCTTGAGCTCTTCCATATCTAACATAAGGAAGGAACAGGCTCCACAGCCAAGGCCAGGATAGTGCCTCGAGAACTGAGCTAAGTGATCATGCGTCATGTAGGAACCCCCGCAAACCGACAGAACTCCATGTGCCGTCCAATAGCGTTTGGAACTTCGTACCTACTTTGAAAGAACAAAACTGAGATGTTAGTGAAGAAACACTGTACCTGTGTTGGGGGATAAGTCATCTAGCAGCTTCACCATGCCTTCTCCCTGCTTGGAAGTCCACATCTTGATGGGGGACCCGCCTCCGATCCTGCGGTATTGCTCCTGAATTTTGGGGGTCCGGCGTTTGGCGATGATTGGTGCCAGCTTACTAAATCATTTAACAGGTAGGTAAGTGGCTTTTGTTCCACCTTAGCAACCTCAGAAACTACTCAATAGAAAAGATAAGCAAAATTGTAAGAAGAGCCTAAGAAGATCAAGCCTTTAAAAATAGAGGCTTGAGGTCACTGACGACAGCCAGCTCTTTTGGCCTCGATTAGAGAGAGGAAAACAAAACACTCTCTGGGGATTAGCCACCTCTGCCCCACGAGTTCCTCTCGCAACTCACCCTGAAGATTCAGGACACCACTCAGGCGCAGACCCTAGATGCGGGCCAGCCACTATCTTAACACTTCCTGATCCTACACCTAGCAGGAACTAGGATATGTAAGACATTCGGAAGCAAAAAATACTCTTACTTTAAGAAAATGTATTAAAAAAAAAAAAAGAAAGAAAATGTATATTAATCACAGATACATTTGAATATGTGAGCAAAGTTGAATGCACAGCACAGGAATGTTCATTGCAACACTGTAAACAACATATATGTCCACCAGTGAGTCACTGGTTAAATAAATTAAGTTATGACCAGGCAAGGCATTCTATACAGTCATGAAAAAAAATAATAAACCGGGCCTATATAATCTGTTATAGAATAATTTCCAAGATACATTGTTAATTTAAAAAAAAAATAGCAAAGTGTTAAATAATATACATAAGTACATTCCCATCTGTGTTAAAAAGGACAGGAGAGATATATATGTGCATATATACATATACATCTATATTTATAGATATATAGACAAGCACATGCTTGGATATGCATGGACTACTTCTGGATGGTCACCAGAAATACATCTGTACAACTGCAGATTTCTGTATTTCTGGTTACATCTGTAACCTCCATGGTGGGTAACTGGGAGGCTGGAGTTCAAGAAGAGACACTTGCTTTTTACTGTGAACATGTTTATGCTGTTTGCGTTTTTTATTACGTGCATGTATAAATTTTTCATTACAAAAACCTACTTTAAAAGAGAAAGAAAAGAAAGAAGGAGGGAGGCTTGAAAGGAAGAGGACAGCCACAATATTATTAGTGAATAATAATCATTGCTTCCCTGAATATTAATCAGCTGTTGAGGATCAAGTACAAATATATCAGTAACAATCTTCAAAGGGACATCAGGGGTGCCTGGCTGGCTCAGTCAGTTGAGTGGCCAACTCTTGATTTTGACTCAGGTCATGATTCCAGGGTCGTGGGATGGAGCCTATTTAAGATTCTCTCTCCCTCTCTCTCCCTCTGCCCCTCACTCCCGCTTGCACGCTCTCCCTAAAATAAAATTTTAAAAAAATTTAAAGGGACATCAGGTGTGTCAAGACAACTGCCATTTCCAGAGCTCTAGGGAGGAAAGGGCTCAAGGAGAGGCCCCCCAACTTGCTTTCTCTCTCCCCTGCATTTCTCTCAACATCATATCCTTCTTATACAATGGAAAATAATGATGCTGCTCTAGTCACCACCAGATATGCACAAAAACCATTTATTTTCTGTAACTATAGAACTGACGTACACGTAAGGCAAGATGCACTACACAAGTTAGGAATAAGTTCAGGTGTTTCCACGCGTCTTACTTTTGAATAGGAAGCGTCATCAAGTCTCGGTCCAGGAAGAGCCTCAAAAGGAAGTCGTGAACATCTCCCAGGGTTTCAGGGCCCCCCATGTTCAGCATTAATATTCCAGTCTTCGGCTTCCTACATAAAATAAAATGCAGTTGACTTGTAGCTTTTTATTTTTCTGTAAGGTACACTGTTGGTTCAGCTAGCAAACTCAACATCCAATCTGTTCAGAGGTACAAACCTACAGATCTTTTCACTGCTATCACCTGGCTGCATATCTGGGAATGCACAACGCCTCCGGTTCTGCACGGTCCCAGTTCTGACTCTGACCTTGGTCTCCCAGCTCCATCCATGGCACTGGTCTTCTCTGGGCTTGAAATGTTTCCCCATTAAGTTGTCAGTCCTGAACAAAAATCCCTCCCATTCTTTAAGGACTGAGAGTCAGGGTATAAAGCTCAAATTGTCCTGAGGCTGAAGCAAACATTTATGTGAATGCCTTACAGATATACAAATTACTTGGTCTCTCCAAACTTCAGTCTCCTCGTGTACAGGGACTCCAGCAACGACCTCAAAAGGTTGTTTTGAGAATAGACAGCATAGTTATTTAGCATGATCTGGAACATATAGTAAGTTCTATCATACACAGAGAAACCACGGGTTTCCCTTTTAAACCTCCACAGTATAATAACCAGCCCATCTCTCATTCTTTTATCTGCTCCTTTCCCTTTAGTTAAACTATTATTATTGACAAATGATTTCTTGCTACTCTGCTTCCTTCTCCAGAGCCCACTGTTCCTCCGTAGTGTCTCCTGTACGATAAAGTACACCTCTCACTTTGCACTCACCTCTTGATCCTCTACCTAGAGCCACTGCTTAAGGGATTCTGGCAAGAAATTGCTCTTACTCAAATAGGTCCCAGGCTAAAGAATCAAGCACTGAAGGAACAAGAAGAAGCAAAAAGAAAATCAAGTAGTCTGGGGGAAGTTAAATCAACAAAAGGACCATGCCAGCTCTGAACCTCTAAAATCCAGAGGAGCTCTGGACCCTGCACAGACTAAAGTGAGCCAGGCCGAGATGAGTTCTCCATTCCTAAACACCTTCAGGGGGCAAGAAGGGGCCAGAGTGGGACCAGGTGCCGCCCGCATGCTTCCGGTAGCCGCCGGAAGCCCAAGGCTAGAGACATGGAACCATGGGGTCAGAGCCTAAGATGAGGCCCTGGAGAACTGGGGGCCGTGCAGTGAAAAGAGTCTGCAGGTGGGGACACTACAGGACAAGGAGTGTTTCTTCCATTCATGGTTTTTTGCTTTGGTTTTTTTTTGGCATTCGTAAAAATGTAGATATAATTTATATACCATAAAGTTTTCCATTTTAAAATACAATTCAGTGCTTTCTAATATACACACACAGTTATGCAACCATAACAACTCTCTAATTCCTGAACATTTTCATCACCCCCCAAAAATATTCCCACATACTAGAACCATTCCCCATCCTCCCTCTGTCTCATTCTTGGCAACTAATCCTCCGCTTTCTCAGTCTATGCATTTGCCTATTCATAGAAATGGAATCACATGATATGTGGCCCTTTGGGCCTGGTTTCTTTCACTTGGCATAAAATGTCCAAAGTTCATCCACGTGACAGCGTGAATCAGTATTTCTTTCCTTTTTATGGCTGAATAATACTCCACAGCACGGATGGATGTACTCTCCATTCACTCTTGATAAAGCAGTGAGAAACAACCAGCCTGAAGTTTATTTAAAACTCCACTGGTACAAAGGCTGAGGGGTCCTGCTGTCTAAGCCTCCTACATCAAGGCCACCTCCAGCTACCGCAGTGACTAAGCCAATCCTGCAGACATGGATCCTGTTTGGAAGACCGTCCCTAATGTGTGCTAAAGCCAATGAGATCAGGATGACATTTTAATTGCAATTTTTAAACAAGTGCTAACAACACTTGGGATAATGTTAGGCAGCAGAGTGTGTCAAATTCATACAGGAAGAAACTGTTTTCTTGCCAAACATACTACAGGTGAATGAGGTAGAAATCTGAATTCTCAACCTAAATTTGCAAAACAAGCTGAGGCAAAATTGCTGGGGTTAGCGGAATGCTGCATTCCAGTGAAGTCAGAGATCTCCTAATTTAGACCCCACTGTAAGGACAAACTAAGTTTGCCTTTCACATCATTGTCTTAGACAGCATTTCTCTTCCTCGGCACCACTGACATTTTCGGCTGGATGAGTCTCTGCTGTGGAGGGCTATGGTGTATGTTGCAGGGTTCTAGTAGCATCCCAGACTCTACTTGCCGGAAAGCACGGCACACACCCCGTCCCAGTTGTGACAAACAAAAACGTCTCCAGACATGGCCATTGCCAAGTATGTTGGAGGTGGGGAGCATCCCCCTCCCTCTACTGAGAACCACTGGGTTAGAGGAAGGGGGTTTCATCTCCTTTTTACTAAGCAACTACTCTGGAGGATGTCATTGTCCCACAACTTTCCCACCTCCTCTCACCAAAAGTCCTATCAATGAATTAACAAGCTGGTGTTTAGGTTTTTTTCTTAATACCTAAAAATTCCAGATTCATTATATTGTGAAATTGTAAAATGCTCCCTTAATCTTTCCACTTAGACCACCCGTGCTCTGAGATCCTGTCTCTCACCCTCAAAATCTGTGACTCACAATAAATTAAGCGCATTTTTCCATGGATTGCTGCCAGTTAACAGATTACTGGTTAAGAAACCCCAGGCTAAGAGACTTACCTAAGCCATAGAGGGTATCAATGTGCAAACGAGATTTAGAACTGCTTTCCATCTATAACACCTGAGCTCAGAACAAGAGTGGCTTTAAATTGGATATGACTCTGCCCTGCAAACCCGTGTTTTATAAACCGTGTTGATCTTACACATGAAAGTGATGCACATGATTTGGAAATACCTAAATACACGTGCACTTAATTCAAAACTGTGTTATGCATGACGAATGGCGCATTAGCTGCCCTAGTCTGACACCCTCTATTCGAGAATGCGAAGTGCAAAGCCTTAGCCGTGGTCTCTGTTCTCCTCTCCTCCAGACAGAGCCCATCTGAGACCAAGCTCTGAATGTCAAGTTCCCTTTGTTTGAAGTGTAAATAAGTGTAAATATTAAATAAAATACACTTTATTTAAAAGTGTAAATAGGGGAACATATTTAAAACTTCTCGCTTGAAAAGGTTTCAACATTCTGCCATTTTTATATTCTGGGACTCTCAAAATAGGAGGTTTTTCCTTTGAGCTACTAATTGTACATAACAGAAACTTAAGATCACCAATTAATAAAGAAACAGAATCATTCAATTATACTGTATATAGTCAGCATCAAGATAAAGACACAAATTCTACCTCTTCATGAAACCTCCAAGATGTAATTGGCCTGAGGATCTATGCTGCTTCTAGAACAGGGTTTGGGAAACTACAGCCCACGGGCCAGATCTGTACATACACACCCTGCCTATTTTTGTAAATAAAGTTTTATTGGAACACAGCTCCACTCATTATTTTACATAGTCGCTAAGGCTGCTTTCACATTATAACAGCAGAGTTGAATAGCAGCAAAAGAGACCAAATGGCCCACTATCTATCCCTTTACAGGCGAGTCAGCTGACCCCCGGTCTAGTGGAGGTCTCCTCTGCTATAGTCTGAGCACTGCGCAGCACGAGGCCTTCAGGTCTGGCACCAGAATGATATACAGAAACACTGATCACTTCATCATCTCTACTATTTTAAAACTAGAAACAATGCAAGTGCCCCATAACATGGGAATGGATAAATAAACTGTGATTTCATAAAATACTCGTATGCTATTAAAATAACGGTGAATATTTACATTTATATGGTAGATATATTATTAAATTTAAAAAGAAGAAACTTAAAAAATACTATGTGCACGACTGTCACATTTTGGTAAATATTTACTGAATAAATATCAATCGGTACAGACATAGACACAAAACACTGGGTGGTGGGATTATCGGTGATTTTTTTAATCTTTTTTTTGCCCGTCTACATGTCCTAAAATGAACCCATTTCTTTGGTATAAAGATGATACAAAGTTAATTAATGGAATTTAGATATTTTTAGATTTTTATTTAATTTAATGATATTAAGGTTATATTATTGGCTTTTGCTACTAGGATAATATAGCAATGAAATAATTTTTCTCCCAGGGTTCCACACTGAATCAGTTCTTCAGGTTACATCAAATACTCACCTTAAACCCTAAGGACTTAAAACACTTTGGACCATGGCTAAGGTGAGAAAAGCAGGGCTGTGGGGACACACAGGAATGGTGTCCAAGCCGCCAGGACAGAGACAGCGTCCCTGCTTCCTCTTTTCCTCACCAGATTCGATCACTCAGGAGGCCAGAGAGTGGAAAAGAGATGATCCGAGGCCCCACCCCTAATGCTCTATCCCCCTTCAAACCTCAGTTTACTCAGTGTTCAGTCAACGTACCCAAGTTCACACAATGAAAAATAACAACCACAAAACAGGACTATTTTCATAGCTCTATCGCTAGAGGAACCAACCGTCAAGGAGTTACTAGTTTGCAACCCGTCTCCTTCTTTTGCTTGGCTAGCGTTAAGGTGGGCTATTTCTAGGCACCCAGCTAAACAACTGCCCATTCGAGTCCTGTGCTGCCCCTGTATGAGAGGAAGACCTAAGAAGCGCTGTGGCTTCCGTGATGGAAGAGGAGACCCGGAACAACGCCAGGCCTGCTGACATCCACCCGCAAACAGCAGGGGTGACGTCCGAAACAGGTACTTTATCCCTTTAATAAATCACAAATCGTATTATGTCATTTCGAATTCCGCTCACCCTGTTAACAGTGGAAAACAATGGCAGGGTTTACTAGATAAATTCTTGACGGATTAGTCACTCCTTATCCTAAACAGAACATACATTTCATAGGTATAATTATGTTAGTTTCATAAACACATTTCTAGTGTCCATGAAATTTGTGTTACATGACATATTCCAGAACTAAATTCCTACATGATCTGCAGACTGTTGGTCCTGAGTTACGTGTCCTTTAACAAAAGCCCGGTGGGATTTTTATTTGTCAATCATATCTCAAAAAAGCTGGGGAAAAAAATTTTCACAACAATTTTTTAAATCTATAAAAATTCCCCCCAAATGTTAAAACCTTAGCGGTGTGTGTGCGTGTGTGGGTGCAACTTGTAGCCTTCCAGCTGCTGAAAGAAAGCCAAGAAAACAACACTGCGCTCCTTCCACACTAGCATTCCCCCGCAGCTCTCCTCTTAAGGCAGCCTGTATCCACTCACTGGTGTCTGCATCAACAAAAAGAGGTTCTTATTAGTACCCAAGATTAGATTCATACCTCTTCCCCGGCTGAACCTGAGGTTCTGGGCTTCTGGTACGCTGGGCTGTTTCTGTGGCAGCTGCCGCCGTGGCTCCAACCGACTGGCCCCTCCATGGTTGGCGGGCCCTTGAGCTTCCAGGCACCACTGTGACAAAAGTAAAGTAGCGGCATGAAATCCGGCTGGGAAGCAACGTCTTTGGAGGGGGCCCCCTGAGCAGAAGTCCTGGACTTAAAATTTAAAGAGACGCTATAGCACAGGTGATTTCCCCGGCGTTTCTCGGCACTCAAGCCCTCTCTGCCAGGGGTGGGGTGGCGCCTCCTGGGATGGCCTCTCAGGACGTGCACGGAGCCTTTTGAGAAACACATCTTCTCACTCTGCCCTGGCAGATGCTGACGTGATCCCTCAGGGGAATCACCACATGCATACGGAAGTTAGTGCGCTGCTCACACGAAAGGGAGAAGCCGCGGGACGTGTTCAGACCCACCGGTTTACGGGGTGTTACTTGAGCCAGCTTTCAACCAGTTGCACAGACCTCGCATCTGCCCATAAGCCTCCTCCAATAAAGCACCAGGGCTGGAGAACCCCAGCACTGCCCTTGGACACTGACAAGGGTGGGGGGTTCTATTTTAGAGGGCCCCTTCTGGCCCTCCTCGTGCTGCAGCCTCCCCCACAGGGTATGCAGTCTACACAGCCAAAGATCCATGGACCCCAGAGCCCATGACCTACATTCCTGACCAGGCTCCCCGTACCCAGAATTCCCTGTCCCCAAAGGCCCACACCCACTCCGGGGACTGTACAGGCCTCTTTCCTAGCTCTATTCTCCTGAAAGCTGATTGTGCCATCAGTGCGAGCAATTCTTGACCTAAGGGAAGCTATTTGCAGGAGCAAGAATAGAACCTGAACCTAGACTGGAGTGTCGACATGGGTGAATGCACAAGACTCTTCACAACTCAGGGCACAGCTGGCAGTGGAAAGAGAAGCAGGGAAGCCTACAGAGCAGAGGCAACACTCCCAAGGCCACGACACTTCTGTGGGAACTCTGAAGACTTCAACAGTTCACCCTTCCAGATCATTACGAAGGTCTATTTGCCAGTATTGGAGAACAGAACATACTTCACAGCTTGTTAGCAGGCGATCCCACATATGATACATGGGTCTCCATGTGCACTCTTGTCCTGCGCCCCGCCGGAGTCAGCTGTCGGCCTGGAGAACCCACCTGGACTGAGAAGTCCATGGGCCATACTTAGTTGTACCATGAAGAATATTCATCCTTGAACGGCATACAGTGAAATTAAACTGAAGCTATACAATAGACACTCAAGGTAGCAATGGGGGTACGCTGTGCCCCACACCGTACACATGACGCATTCTCAAACCAGCCGATATGAAACCAGCTTGAGATCAGTCCCCCTCTGCCCTCCTCCTCCTTCCAAGTCAGAGGAGTCGCGGTGAGGAACTCGGGCTGTGGACCAGCAGTTCTGACCTCATGCAGCTCTGACACTTACCAGCAACGTGACTGGGGCCAGGCTATATATTTTCGAGCCTTAGTTTCCCCGGTAAAATGACAACACCCTGCTATCAGGATCCTTGTGACGATTACAGCAGATAAGACCAGCGATGCACTCTGCACAGCACCTGCCACGTACGGTTAGTGCTGGCATTAGTTTCATTTGGAAGTGTCTAGGGCACAGGGACTATACCTGCTCTGATGTTTTTTCACCTACCCTGCCTATAAAATATAGGAGAATGGTATCTCCAGATTTCCAACTCTCCATATTGTGCACATTCCCAACAGAGCCAATTACGTGAGCTTGTGCTGAATAGTCCTTATTAACTCAAAGTGGAAGTGCAAAGATTGACATATAGAAGTTCAATTCTGCTCAAATGAAGTCTCAAGCCAACTCGCAGCTCCTTATTTTAGACAAGTTCAATTCTGAACTGCATGAGATGTAACCGGGTTCTCAATCAGGCCACAATGCCTGCGATTCCTGGTATGAATGAGATATTGGATTCCGTGGGGTACTAGAATAGAATTTAGGCATTACATGATTTGACTGCTGGTGATAAGCCTTCCTCCTGTGAATCTTAAAAAGGGAGTGGCAGAAGGGAATCCGGGTGAGACCAGAGTCATCAACTAGTCCTTCCTTAGTATTTCCTAGCACAATTTGGGAGGGTAGTTTTTCAAGCTGTCATGCCCTATACTTAACAAAATCCTCTTCTCTGTGGCCGAACAAATTCTCAGAAGGCAATGCTGCTAATAATGGATCCTTTGTGCTCAGGACGTAGGGTTAATACACCCCCTTCTCAAGGACTTCTCTGTAACACTCCTCTCCCCTAATGATCTGAAGGTTCCAAAGAAACTAAGAGTAGTCTCTGACCAAACGACCAACAGACATGCAGCTACAGGAGTTTTAACTAATTGTTCAAACAAAGGACGAGCTGAGACTCCTGAAGACACTCAGTTCACAGCTTACGAGAAATCCAAAGGCACAGACAGCATTGTATAGCATAGAGCATATGTTCCAGAGCCAGAGACATCTAGCAGAAATCCCAGATAGGACCAAACAGGCTGTGCTGTGGGAGTAGTTGGGCAACTCAAAGAACTACTCCAAGCCTCGCTTTTCTCATCTGTATGATGGTGATCAGGCCAACCCTGCAGGGCTGTTGTGAACATCAGGAAAAAAAATCTTTACATCTATGTCCAGACCCAAGAACAGTGCCTGGCACACTGCATACGGTTAAGAAGTAAGAATACTCAACAGCAGGGACCTGCCCACTTATGAACTGAGACCAGGTATTCTAACCCTATTTATTTGTTTCTAATTTTGTAAACGTTTACTCATTTTTGATAAAGATGGAGCGCGAGTGGGGGAGGGGCAGAGAGAGAGACACACAGAATCTGAAGCAGGCTCCAGGCTCTGAGCTGTCAGCACAGAGCCTGATGAGGGGCTCAAACTCATGGACTATGAGATCATGACCTGAGCTGAAGTCAGAGCTTAACCGACTGAGCCACCCAGGGACCCCTTCTACCCCTACCTATGACATTAACTGCTGGTCTACCTTTTAAAGGCCTACAAACCATAAAAGCTATAAAACTAGGAAAATGCAGAAGAGAATATAAAGAAAGCAAGACTTCGTAACTCCTGGACAAACCCAAAAGGTGAAGCATTCAAAAGTATATATATGATTTAAGAGGTTCATGGGTATTAACTGGTTCTCCAAAACCAAATTATTTAATATTTTGGATGCTTAGGGGTAGGGCAGGGGAGGTTACAAAGCAAGGCACACAAGTACTTTAATATATAATGAAGCCATTTTTTTTTAAGTTTATTTATTTATTTTGAGAGAGAGAAAGAGAGAGAGAGAGAAAGGAGGGTGGGGGGACAGGGGCAGAGAGAGAAGGAGACAGAGAATCCTAAGCAGGCTGTGCATTGCAGAGCCTGATGTGAGGCTTGAACTCACAAACTGTGAGATCATGACCTGAGCCAAAGTCGGATGCTTAACCGACTGAGCCACCCAGGCACCCCAGAGCCACTTCCTATCACATAGGAGATGAGATTTATTTCAAAAGGTACTTATAAAAATAGGTAACATTTAAAAAACTAACAAATAACTGGGGCACCTGGGTGGCTCAGTCAGTTAAGCATCCGACTCCTGATTTTGGCTCAGGTCATGATCTCACAGTTCACGAGTTTGAGCCCCAGGTCGGGCTCGGCACTGAGCCTGCTTGGGATTCTCTCTCTCCCTCTCTGTCTCTGTCTCTCCCCTGCTCTCTCAAAAATAAGTAAATAAAGTTTAGAAAGTTAAAATGAACATAAATAACATCCGATATTGTGATTATTAATAAACATTTGGGGAGGGGAGGCTTTAAAAAAAGAATTATTTTCTGGTATGGCACCAAAATGTTCTAATGTCCTTAATTAAAACATTGATACTCTTCTTCATTATTCTAGATTCTTTTTCTAATTATGAAAGACATCGGACGCCTGGGTGGCTCAGCTGGTTGAGCGTCTGACTTTGGCTCAGGTCATGATCTCATGGTTTATGGGTTCGAGCCCAGCGTTGGGGTCTGTGCTGACTCTCAGAGCCTGGAGCCTGTTTTGGATTTTATGTCTCCCTCTCTCTCTGCCCCTCCTCTGCTCATTCTCTGTCTCTCAAAAATAAATAAACATTGAAAGAAAGAAAGAAAGAAAGAAAGAAAGAAAGAAAGAAAGAAAGAAAGAAAGAAAGAAACATATATGCTCAGTGTTGAAAATTTGGAAAGAAAAGGCAAAAAGAAAAAACAATAATTCATTAGTCTACCAACTTTCTAATTCAAAAATATATATAGTATATACAGTATGTGGTCCACATCAAGGAGTTTATTGATTCTGTAATATGCTAAAAACTTAGTGTAAAACTTTGTACTTTTACTTTCAGAATTCGTTTTCAGAAATACTACTCAATTTTTTCTCACTCAGATGTTAATTCCTTCATATCAACAAGATGATTAAAGTATTATAACTACATCTTAAAAATCAGAGTTCATAATTCAATTGGACTTCAAATCCACATTTGCTATGGTTTCTGAATCCTTCCTCTTAGTTACTTATAATCTGGAACAAATCATTTAAAGCTTCTTAGATTGTTCTATGACCTCAAATCTAAAACCTGTAAGACTCTGCCACAGAAATGGCTGATGAAAGAAAAGGCTAATTCAATACATCTTTCAGGCACATTACTGGTACTGTGCTTCCTCTTCTTAAAAAAAAAAAAGATGCCTTTTGCTCCACGTACCCTTTGTGCCTTGGCACTCACCACAAACTGGGTCCTTACTATCTTCCTCACAAAGGCACCTGTAATAAGATATGGAAATTCAAAGTGGATTCTCTCTATTCCCTCCTAGTAGGTGCCAGACTGAAGAATTTGGGAACTCCTTAGAAAAATAAAGCAGGTCTGTGTCCGGTCATCATTCAAATGCGTTAACTAAGCATCTTAGTGTGCCCCAGCCTTTTACATAATAACTGAACATTTAAGGGTCTCAATGTATCTACTGCATGACAGGCACTGTGCTCCAAGCTCTACCGGCATCCAGCTAATCTTCATGCCAAGCCCGTGAAGTATATTACCTTTCTCCTTTCACCTTTACCAAAACTCAAGCCAGGTGAGTGCCTTACTCAAGGGGTCACAGTTAAAAATGCTGCAGAGTTAGTGTGCCAACCAGGTGTTTCTCGCGCAAACTCCTCAGCTCATCCTAGAAGCACCCAACATTCAAAATTTGCGTGAGAAACATGTTGGGTTGTCACTAGGTCTTGCTCGTTCTCCAAAAATCTCTAGGAAATACTAGCCCAGACTCCCTCGCAGTGGGTGCTGCCTGCCTAAGGACAAGTGAGCACCGGGTGATGCCAGGGGCTAAGACAGAGGAGCAGTGGGCACTCTGCGACCTCCATCACCAGGGAGGGAACCCCATGACCCATGTCCGTGGTGATGACGATGATGATGCCTTAGTTACCGTCCTCAGTGGTAGGTCCGTAACACACCCTCCCTCCCATAATGCTCACAACCCGTGACGCTCATTATTATGCTTTTACAGATAAGAACTAAGGTGCGCATAAATCCCGGCACTGCTCACGGTAACCCCGCTGACTCATGGTGCTCCGGGACCTCTCCTGGCCGCGTCCCAGGGACCCCAGACGACCCGTGTACCGCCCTGCCTTCAGCCCCTCCCAAGGAGGGCCCCTTTCCGGTCCCTTCTCCAGGTCGCCCCTCGCCCCATAGCGCGGAGCTTCCTGCGCCGCTCCCGGAACCCCCTCAAGCCGGAGGGCCCCGGCGCGAGCTGCGCTGCCCACGCCGTCGCAGGGACCCCGGCAGCGGTGGCGGCCGCGACAGCCTCACTTACGCCGACCGCGGAGCAGGGCGCCCGCAGCTCGCAGGGCCGCAGCCATGTTGATGCCGCCTGAGAGTTTTCCCGGGGCAGCTTCGGCCCGGGACTCGGGTTCCTCCCACGGCGGCGCGATCGGGTATCGGCCCGGAGAGCTCCGAGCTGCTGGCACTGCCACCACAGGCCGCCTTATCTTAAGTTGCGGCCCCCTGCGCCCTCGCGGCGCACCCGTTCATTCGCTGCCTGGCCGGGCCTAGCCGGGGCTCGGGGGCGGGGCCAGGGGAAGACACGCCCCTCGAGACAGCTGGCCCGGGCGTGGGGCCTTCGGCGGGGGAGGGGGGGGTGGAAGGGGTAAAAGGGGCCCGAGGCTGTGCTAGCGGCCCCGCCCCACCAGCCGTCAGTTCCAGTCCAGCAGCCCCTCTCCCGCCCCCGGTCACCCTGAATGAAAGCCCTGGCTGCCTCTGCCACTCTGGCCAAGGCGGAAAGGGCTTTCCAGACTTTTTCAATGCTATGACTTAGATATGAGAATGCTTTTGCCTCACTTCTCCAGTTTGCTTGCCTCATTATAGTACAACTGTGCCGACCCTGCTTTGTTATAAACTTGGTTTTCAGAATAGGAAAAGGAATTGTTTTATATGAGACACTCGTGAATGACATCTTTAATTTCCCTGTGGCATCTCTATACAGCACAGTTTGACAGGCGGGACCAGAAAGCAAACATTATACTGCTAACGTGAGAACGTTAGGAAAAGGGAAGGCCAGTCCAGCAAATGGGTTTCTGGGAGGGATGGCATGGTGAAGTTTGCCCGTATATCTGCGCACCGTCGCAAGGTAGCTGTCTGGTCCCAATCCCGCACACGCAACAGGCACTGCTCTCAATTCTAGCCATTCCTGCATTCCCACACTTCCACCTGCCAACCGTACCCATTGTTCTGTGCGCCTTGAAGTACAAGACCAACCTTGGAACAGAAAGGTCTCAGGCATTATTCATTCGTTGAACAAGTATTGACCACCTACTGTGTGCACTGGAAAAACAGCAGTGAACAGAGAAGACAACAAGGGTTGAGGGAGAGACAAAATAATCAGGATATGTATTGTTGCGGGTGATGATGAGCCTTAGAAAGAAGGAAGTAATATAAGGGAGATGGAGAAGGGGAGACTCTACTGCAATCTGAAATAGATAGGTCAGAGAAATTCTCACTGACATCTGGACAAAGGCCTGAAGGAAGTAGGGGGGCAAGCTATGTGGAATATTTTGGGACGATGGAGTCTGAGTTGAAAACCACTTTTCTGTAGCTAAAATTTGTTCCTGGTTAGTTTATTATTAAAGTTGGTCCTCCTTATGGTTATAAGCCAAATATAAAACATCAAATTAAGTGCCTTTCATATTACCTACATGATCTTCAGATCCAAGCAGATGTCCCCTGAGAAATGGACAGTAAAACTTGCCCCAAGTGCTAAACTGCTCTCCTACATATTCTGCTAACTCTCTACGCTCATAATGAAAATTACATGCATTTAATTTGACCTTTGGAGGTGATCTTCATAATGTACTTCTCTACCTAAAGCTTAAACACATTTCTTTTAAGTAAGCTGCACAGAAAGCCTCTGCGTTTTGAAATGCTGTGCTGGACGAGGTGTAGACAAGTCCTGAGAACTGGGAAAGGCTAACTAAGGGTTTTAGATGTTTGAGCTGGATAGGCTCTTAGCTAGTCTGGAAGGCTCTGGATAAGTCACCCCTGCCTCCCCAGGGCTGTGCCCCTTCTGCTAGGTGGAGATAACAAGGGGCTTCTGGCCCCTCCTAGAGAAATGCTGATGATTAGTGACAATGCACAAAGGTGCCAAATCTCACATAATCAACAGCTAGGATGGGTATCTGCCCAGGAACCAGCAACACATGCTTTATGAAATATATCAACATAGTAACATCTTTAAAAACGAATTAGCAGTTGCATACATTTTATTCACATCTTATATTTTCATTTTTACTCACTTGAAAAAAAAATTCAAAATCCCTCATGTACAAAACCCCCCGATGCACATATTAAGACTCATAGGTTATAGGTGGAAACAGAACTTCATTATTTTTCCTGAACAGAGAGTATCATAAAAACTGTTATTTCTAATCTCTGGCTTATTTCTCACAAATATCAAATATAATAGCTTCCCAACAAGTGCATTTTTATGTTTTTATGAAATGAAAGCAGATAAAATGCATTTTATACTGGTCGTTTCCAAAACTGATTAGAAAACACAGCCCTTCACCCAGAAATTCTAAATGTGGGTTTATTAAGGAAACCAGAAAACCCCTTAAACAGCTAAGCAAATTTATAAAACAATAAGAGATTTGTGTGTGTGTGTGTGCGTGTGTGTGCATATGTACACATAAATGCATTTTTTTCTGGCTTACGTATTTGTAACAAAGGTATATACCACTTGTCTTAGCAAACAGAAGGCCAAAGGCACAGTCTCAGGGTCAACTCGATAAGCTGCACCCCCACCGCACAGGAGAAAGGTTGTCTGAAACTGGGTGACTTAATTAGTGAAAAAAAAAGCACTCTCCTGTCACAGACAGCCCTCTGAGTTCAGCCTTTGGTCCTAAATAAAATGAACTTGTTGGTTTCAGCTCAATGCTTCAGGGAAGGGCAGGGGGATCACCTAATTCATTATTTGTCATGATTGGCACCTCTGAGCTACACACACCAAATTTAGATTACTCAATTCTGTCTCCTTAATCAGAAAAACAACAGGGCAAAAAGGGGTGGTGTGCAGCACAACAGAAACCGTGGCTGCGTGAGGCAGACAAATGGTGAGCTGTAATGATCACTCGGAGAAATCTGATCGATTGCCCCCACAATTGTTTTACAGCAAAGAGGCCACCAAATCCAGGCCAATGTGGTGTGCATTTTGACTTCCTCTCTTAACCACACAGAGCCTTAAGCCACGAGGGATGAGGGATTTATTAGTCCATCTATACATATTTACTGAGAGTCCACGATAAGCAAAGCATGTATCAGGCAACGGGAAGGATAAAAAAGTAAACAGCAAAATGTACTCTCAAGGAACTCATTCATTTATGAAGCAAATAGCATGGAGAGCCTACCTATGTCAGGTACATAGTAGGCACTGGGTTTGCAGCAATGAACCAGACTGTTTTCGACTTTCATGGATCTTAGGCTCTTTTTTTTTCTTTTTAGGTTTATTTATTTATTTTTGAGAGAGCGGGGGAGGGCCAGAGAAAGGGAGAGACACAAGCCCAAGCAGGCTCCGCACGGTCAGCGCAGAACCTAATGCAGGACTCCAACCCACGAACCGTGAGATCATGACCTGGGCCGAAATCAAGAGTCAGACGCTTAACCGACTGAGTCCCCCAAGCCCCCGCCCTGGAACTTACATTCTTGACGGCAAGGAAGACAATAAGTGAAAGATACACAATATAATGTCGGGCGTGACTAGGGACCATGAAGAAAAGTGAAAAAGGCAAAGGAGTGGAGAGAGGCAGGAAGCGCTCGTTTCAGTGGTGCAGCTGGACATAGCCTCTCTGCAAAGGTGGCATTTGAGCGGGGACCCATGGAGAGCGAGGGGGCTCTC
This sequence comes from Acinonyx jubatus, assembly GCF_027475565.1. Taxonomy (NCBI): domain Eukaryota; kingdom Metazoa; phylum Chordata; class Mammalia; order Carnivora; family Felidae; genus Acinonyx; species Acinonyx jubatus. The sequence goes on from NC_069392.1 coordinate 74,449,513, forward strand.
TGCCGAAGGGCTTTGCAAGCAGAGGGACCAGCGAGGCGGGAACACATTTGAAGCTTACGTTAGTTTCCTGGGGCTGCTGGGACAAAAATACCACAAACCAGGTGGCTGAAGACAACAGAAATGCACAGCCCTGAAGGCTTAGAAGTCCATAAGCAAGGTGCCAACAGGACCGTGCTCCCTCTTAAATCTGTAGAGGAGAATCCTTCCCTGTTTTTCCCAGCTGCTGGGGTGGCCAGCAATCCTCAGCCGTACTTGGTCCGTAGCTGCATCGCTCCATCTCTGCCTCCATCGTCACTGGACTTTCTCTGTGGCTGTCCTTTCGTAACCATAAGGACACCAGTCATATCGGGGTTTTGTTGAATACTGGCCTACCCTAGGGACCTAGCCTATTGACCTCATCTTAAATTAATTACATCTGCAAAGATCCTATTTCCAAATAAGGTCACGTTTGCAAGTAGCAGAGGTGAGGGTTTCTACATATCTTTGTAGGGGACACAGCCCATAGTAAGGCTTTTTTGTTTATTTTTTTTTTAATGTTTATTTTTTGAGAGAGACAGAGAGAGACAGAGAGACAGAGTGTGAGCGGAGGAGGGGCAGAGAGAGAGAGAGAGGGAGACACAGAATCTGAAGCAGGCTCCAGGTCCTGAGCTGTCAGCACAGAGCCCAACGTGGGGCTCAAACCCACAAGCTGTGAGATCATGACCTGAGCTGAGGTCAGACGCTCAACTGACCGAGCCACCCAGGCACCCCCATTAAAAAAAAAATTTTTTTTAATGTTTATTTTTTTTGAGAGACAGAGTGCGAGCAGGGTAGGGAACCCATAGCAAGGCTTTTGAGGAACAGCAAGGGGACCCATGTGTCTTGAGCAGAGCGTGTGGGGTAAGCGGCAAGAAACTTGGGCCTATTGATGCAGGACTTTGTAGGTGACGAAACACTGTGGTCCCCCAAGCCATCTCCCTTTAGCGCAGTGATCCACAGTGTTTCAGAAGGCTCACTTTGCAGCGTGGGAAATAGATGGGAGCTCCTTAGCCAGTATTAAGACACTTGCCGCGTGACCAAATTCGTTCATTTTCTTCTCTGGGTTGTGGGGTTTTTTTAAGTTCATATGGGTCAGAGTGTTTTTTCCCAGAGAGTTCTCTGCTCCCTGGCTGGTGGAAGGATCCCTAAAAGACTTTCTGGTTTGACTCTGCCAGGATCCAGGGATCCCGCCAGCCTTAGACAGGGTGGGTGTTCACTTCTCAGCTTGGTTTTCCTGCTCCTGGCAGTTGTGTAAAAACCAGGGGCGTTGACTCTTTCCAGGAAGCTGTCATTCCCTATGCAGAGCCCTGAGCAGGTGGCAGCCTTCCTTGTCCTTCTCTGGGTCCCAAGGCCAATTTTCTAGATCACTTCTCACAGAAGAACCAGCCCCGAGGCCCTGCTTCATGCAAGAAGGGGTCCTGCCCTTTTTCCACCTTTCTGTCTGGGCATTCTTGGAGCTGGGTACACAGTGCATTCACTTGGTGGAAACTCATGGAGTTGCACATTTGTGATACGTGACCTTTTCTGTAAGTTATATCTTAATAAAAATATATTAATAATATATACTCAATAAAACAGTAAATGTTAATATTAATATACAATATTATATAATATATTAATAATATATATTTAATAAAATATATTTAAGAAAAATATATTTAAAAAGCACCTTCCCTGTGTCTTTATCTGGGCTCAGTTCTCCCCCTAACCCTCAACCCGAACCTGAAAGCCCTGGCTTTGAGACCCTCAGACCTCCCTGCCCTCTGCTTCTAATGCCTAGAGATATGCCTTTCACACTCAGCTGAGATTTGGGGGGTGGAGGGAATTATTATGTTTATTTAGGAAATCAATCTGTTTACCGCGGGGGAGCTAGAGGTGACCAGAGGTTTCCCGGATACAAGTCAGTGATGACTTCAGGCTGAGAGGAGGAAGGAATGCTTTTTCATCCAAGTGGTCTCAGAACTTACAAGAAGAGAGGAACTGGAATGTCTTCAACGTGAGGGGACGCCACGGAGGCAGAAAAGCACACAGTACCCAAGAGCAAGGCATTCACGTCACCACTGCACAGGGTGGGGGAAGGACGAAGAGTTAAAAGCTGAGGGGCTCACGGACTGGGGATAGTCGTGACGGTCCCTGAGAAGCGGAGCCTGCTGGGGGCTGTGCTCTGAGGAAAACAGTTGAGCGAGTGGTGTGCAGGCTACAGAGCGCAAGACACGTGGGGTGGGGAGAACAGGAAGGAGACAGGAGACAGTGCTGGTGGTTTCAAGCGCAAACCTAGAAGGAGTGGGGAGAAAAGAAAAGAAAAGGGAACCACTGCAACAGAATTTTGGGACCCGGAAGGCAGATGGATAAATGGCTAATGACTTAGCAACCCAAGAACCCTAAGCTGGCCATCCTAAGAACCATCGAGAGTCACACGACAGAATCCCTAGGCGGCTCAGGATTGGCGCTGCCAGGTGGCTCTGGGGGTGGGGGTGGAGAGAGGGATGCTAGGAGACGGATTGAAAGTTGGATAAAGAAGTCAGACTTCCCAGATCCCCCCAACTGCAGCAGCCGGCTGGAGGTGAGGTTGCTGGGAGGCCGCCCAGGGCTCTGGGCTGAAGATAGCAGGTGCACTGCAGAGCAGGTGCACATCTGCCCACACGCTGGAAGCCTTTCCAGCCCTGTTTGGAATTCTCGGCAGGTAACCACGAAGCACTACCCGACAACTGAGGAGAGCCTCTAACTGGAAAAAGACACCCAGCCAAGTAGAAGAAAACAATATGGAGGAAACAGGGAAGCTGCAGTTAGAAAATGTGGAATAGAGACCTTAGAGACGGAACTTTCTGAGGTCAGAATAAGAATTAAAACTTTTTTTTTATCCTTTACTCTGCTAAGAGATGAAAAACTCAATAGAAGGACTGGGAAAAAGTTAAGGAACTTCCAGAAAATACCAAACCCCCTCCCCCACCAAAAAAAGATAAAAGAACATTTAGGGGCGCCTGGGTGGCACAGTGGGTTGAGCATCGAACTCTCGAATTCAGCTCACGTCATGATCTTGCAGTGCATGGGTTTGAGCCCCACATCAGGCTCCACGCTGACAGCTTGGAGCCTACTTGGGATTCTCACTCTTTCTTTTCTTTTCTTTTCAACATTTATTCATTTTTGAGAGTGAGAGAGGCAGAGCATGAGCGGGGGAGGGGCAGAGAGAGAGGGAGACACAGAATCGGAAACAGGCTCCAGGCTCTGAGCTGTCAGCATAGAGCCTGACGCGGGGCTCGAACCCACAAACCATGAGATCGTGACCTGAGCCGAAGTCAAACACTTAACTGACTGAGCCACCCAGGTGCCCCATCTCGCTTGCTCTTACTCTCTGCCCCTCTCCCGCTCACACGTTTGCTCACTTGCTCTCTCTCTCAAAATAAAAACTTTAAAAAAAAAGAACACTTTAAAAGCCTTATATCTGAATAATAGTTTTAGAAAGCAAAACAAAAACAAAACTGAAGGGAGACTTCCTTTTTTTTTTTTTAATTTTTTTTCAACGTTTTTTATTTATTTTTGGGACAGAGAGAGACAGAGCATGAACGGGGGAGGGGCAGAGAGAGAGGGAGACACAGAATCGGAAACAGGCTCCAGGCTCCGAGCCATCAGCCCAGAGCCCGATGCGGGGCTCGAACTCACGGACCGCGAGATCGTGACCTGGCTGAGGTCGGACGCTTAACCGACTGCGCCACCCAGGTGTCCCCAGAAGGGAGACTTTCAATGAAGCAACTTAAGAAACTTCTTCACAGCTCCAGGGCACGATTTTCTGGATGTAAAAGGGGCTGGTCAACCATCCAGTGGGAATGAATGCAAAGTCCCAAGAATTATGAAATTTTGGAACACTGGGGGCAAGTTTTCCAGAAAAGACAGGTCATATGGAAAGGACCAGGTGTGAGAATGCTTGGGAATTCTCAGTAGCAACACGGGAAGTCAGGACTTCAAAATTCTGAAGGAAACGTGCTTGTTGGCCCACATTTTAATATGGAGACTATGGTTCAAGTGCAAAGATAGATCAAGAGCGTGTCTAGATATGCAAGGTCTCAACGAATTTACTCTCCCCACAGCCTTCCTCAATAAACTACTGGAGAATGTGTGCCACCAAAATGAGGAAGTAACCCAGGAGGGAAACATAAAATACTGGAAATAAGATGTCCGATACAGAAATAGGATGTCCGACACGGAAAGGCAAAGGGAACTGTGAAAGACAACTCTGGATAACTGTGTTCCGTGAACAGAGAGTGGATAATTGAGACTAAAGCAGACAGAGGCTCCAGAAGCTTCTGTGGGAAGATGGAACTAGGACTACCTGATGTTCTTCACTAATCACATTAGTAACGTTTCATGAGGTAGAAAGAAACTTTCCAGAATAAGAAACCAAAGCATTTAATTGACCAGTGATTACCAATACGACTATAGTATTTGGACATCATGACGTACATACCTTTTGTTTTTTCTAGAAGGGTTGAATGAAATGTGCTGATTCTAAGTTTTAAAACACTTCAAATTTGGGAGTTTAAAACTTTATTCTGCCACTTACTAACCATGCAGCTTTGGGCACGTGCCTTAACCTTTCTCAGCCATTGTCTTAGGGTTAATACAAATTACCCGAAGGTTACCGTGAGGACAGAAGCACAGGACAGTGCATGGCCTGACACAAAGCCCTACTTGCAGCACCGGTGGCAGCTGTCCTAACTTCGAGAACTTGTCAATATGCCTTGAACGCTAAATGGAAACACATGTAGTGCTTTTGTAGCCATTGGCCAGTATTGAACAGCCTCAGCCTTACCCAAATTTTCCCCTTTCAACTACAGTGACTAATGGGAGATAATTAAATGATAGGAATAATTAAATTACTATCACCTACAGTGATAGTAAGAGAGGCTTAAGGTTGCGTTTAGAAGCAGTAGGGAGCTGGGGCACCCGTGGGGGTGGGGCTCAGTTGGTTGAGCATCTGACTCTTAATCTTGGCTCAGGTCACGATCTCACGGTTCGTGGGTTCGTGACCCGCGTCAGGCTCTACACTAGCAGTGCAGAGCCTGCTTGGGATTCTCTCTCTCAAAATAAATATCCTTAAAAAAAAAAAAAAAAAAGTAGCAAGGAGCTACTCAGTGATGGTCAACCTGGCTGTTCAAAAGCCCCACCTGGGTAGCTTCTGAAAGACATCCAGGACCCATCCCTGAACTTTGGATTCAATTAGTCTGGGATAAGACCCAGACATCGGCATTTTTAAGGTCCCCAAGTGATTCCAGTGCGTGGGAAGGAAGGTTGCTTCTGACAGGGTCGTACTGCCCTGTACACTAAAGAAGAAAGTTTTAGTAAATGCTAGAAGCAAGCAGGTGCAGAGCGGGGAGGGAGACGCTGAGCAAAAAGGTAAAAGCTGGGTGGCTGCAAGCGGCTGCCAGACACAAGAGGGAGAGTTAATACCGAAGTCGCTTGAATTGCCGAGCAGCCTCCCGTCCGTCTCCAAAACCTCAAGCGGGCCTGTTGCACAAGTAGCAAAGGTAAAGGGGTTGAGGGGGAAGAATCAACTTAAAGAGCCACGTCTGGAAAGGGCCGTGAGAGGACAGTCCCACAGGAACAGGAACTCGGAACTGGGTGTCTGTGGCTGGACACACGGTGGGGCCTCAGGATGGGGCTGTGACACCAGGTGGCAGTAACAACTACACGGTCAAGGGAAGAACGTCCGTGTGCATGAGGTTTGCTGCTTGCCACGCTCAGATTCTTGGCCCGATGTCACCATGACCTTGACGCATTTATCCCCACCTAATCCCACAGCTCTCTCTCAGGATTCAAAATTCTCCATTCATTTACACAATTAAAATTTAGACTAACTGGGTCCAACCTCTTCCTCAAATTCTGATCAAATGAACTGCCTAGTTGAATCCAGTCAGAGCTCATTCACTTTCTTCCAAGTACTTTTTACTTAAAGATACAGGCCAAATATACGATATATCTTTTTAAGTTTATTCATTTATTTTGGAGGGGGTGGCGGGGGTAGGGGGAGGGAGGGAGGGAGGGAGGGAGGGAGGGAGGGAGAGAGAGAGAGAGAGAGAGAGAGAGAGAGAGGGAGAGAGAATGCATGTGTATGAGTGGGGAAGGGGTAGACAGAGAGAGAGAGAAAATCCCAAGCAGGCTCCACACTGTCAGTGCAGGGCCCAATGTGGGGCTCAAACTCACGAACCATGAGATCATGAGCTGAGCCCAAATCAAGAGTCAGACACAACCGACTGAGCAGGCCAGGCGCCCCACAGGCCAAATATACTACAAATGCCCTATTTCCATCTGTCATTTCACTTAATTGCAAAATAGGATATAATCTAATGTGTCCAAAAATAACAAAGATTACAAAACTTAACTAGAACCCACATCTAATTTTTAAAACTTGTTCCTCTTCACTATTATGTAATTTTAATAATACCTACTAAATTTGGTAATATCTAACGTCCCATATACACATTATGAAAAATAAAAAGATTGACAAAAATGAAAAAGGCATGAACTAATATAAGACTGAGATGTTCAGCTTTAGAAAAATTAAGCCAGCAAATAGTTTTTATGTGTGTCCATTTATTGATTGCTGGGAATACAGCCTATTGAGAATACATGACATGCATTTTGGGAGAGAAATTAACCAAATCTGAAATGAAGGCATTCAATAAGCCTGCTAGGAGTTAATAAGGTAACACAGATTAGATCTAAAGACACAGTGTGGGAAGACTCAGACAGCCACGTACAATTGTCATTAAGATTCCAGCTGCAAATTCTTTCGGAATTTATTTATTCTTAATTACTTAGAAATTACCAGGAAAGAGGGAAGCTCACTGCCTCTTTAGCTTAACCTAACGCTAGGAAGCAAAAAAAAAAAATTTTTTTTGCCGTAACTTCAAATTGTTTAGGGCAATTCCATTTTTACAAATTCTTCCACACCAATTCATATGCTTCAGAATTATAAGCAGCTCTACACAATTAGAAAAGATTAATAACCAATGCAAAAGTGTGTTTGTTTGATTCCAGTATCTATTATTGAATCACATTGTTCTAATACTAGCAGATTTTTACACCACACTGTTAATTTTCCCCCAAGATGTTCTAACTCACGGATACAATAAAATGACATAAATTAAAGAATTCCAGTTACACTTAACAGCACGAAACGATTAAGTTACTGGAATGTCTTAGTCCATAATTAAAACCTGTTTAAGTATATATGCGGCATAAATGATGCAAAAATTATAACCTATAATTAGATAAAAATGCTGAAATGGATTTATAACTGTAGTGTTACATGCCACATGTTTCCCCCAAACTTTCTGATAGATATTGTTTTTTTTAAATGACAATACCAAAAAAAACCAAAGACAATATGGATGTTACTTGATATTCAAATGATTTGGATTGCTTTTGGTGGTAGAGAAAAAAGAAATAGATAAACATGAATGGAATAAAAAAGGGAAGATTTTGGCTTTTTTTTTGAAAGAGGCAGTCTGTTCCTTCCATAAACTGTATTCTTTGCTTAATGTTTCTGGAGGAATCAGTTATGGTTTGCAACGCTGGACAAATCGTGGGTATAAGCATACGTCTCGGATGTGATACCTATTCAGAATCCAGGTCAAGAATCGTTCCAAGCCCAAGCCATATCCACCATGAGGACATGTGCCATATTTTCTCTGTTTAAAAAAAAAGAACAGATGTTTAAAATTTTGTCTAAGATATTAAAATTTTTCTACTGTGAAATGAGTTCACTTATCGTGGTTAAGAATTCAACTCTATTTTTAATTTTTTTATATGTTATTTGTGAGAGAGAGAGAGAGAGAGAGAGAGAGAGAGAGAGAGAAGCAGAGAGAGGGGCGAGGGATCCGAAGCAGGCTCCGCACTGTCAGCACACAGCCCAACGCAGGGCTTCAACTCACAAACGGTGAGATCATGACCTGAGCCGAAGTCAGACGCTCAACCAACTGAGCCACCCAAGCGCCCCTAGAATTGAACTCTTATTCTATTTGCTTTCATAGGCCACGTGTGTAGAAATGATTTGGTATGAAAAATAAACCAGGGGTTAAGTGTCACCCTGAAAAGGAGAGATTTCAAACTTTTAACTAAGTCAACGTCCCTGTTTATCAGAGGGAAATGCAAGCTAGCCTAGATGCTGGTAGAATCTAACAACAATTTTCTAAAATTTTAGTAGCAATGACAAGGCCAGCAGCTAGTAGCTTTTCAAATGAAGTGCACATATTATTGGACAACGGTAAAACTAGTAATAATCCCATGCCACACTATTAGAACATCAAGCTGAATATAGCTCGTTCAAACACCAAAGTACCACACTGACTTCTCGCCTTTTAGGTTTCAATTTATACAGAACTATTATAATGAAAACATTTAAGAGTGTAAAAACCAAAACAAAACTGTTCTTACCTGATCTGTGTACCAGTAGTAGGGAGTGGGGTCAATCCCTTCCCTTTTATAACCCGCCAGCATTTCTTCACTATCCCAGATACGCATTGAGCCTCCCACAATCTCACCAACATTTGGCATCAACACATCCACCTTTAAAAACAAGTAAATAAAATGCAGTTACTACCAAGCTGTCAGTCATGACATGGCTCTAGTTTCAACGAAAACCACAATGAAGCTCTTACAGCTAACAGAGCACTACGGATGTAATATTCAAATCCTGTAATTTAACAAGAAATGTTAAACCCAATCAGAAGACAAAACCCACTTCTTTAAATATTGCCATTCTAGATGTATAATGCAGCATTTGCCATGAGCTGTATCTTATTCCAGTGGCAGTCCCCACCCCCTTAAGGAGCAAAATTATGATCTGAATCACAAACTGACAGATTCTGTAAGGCGGGAATCCTCAGGACATCGCTGCATGTAGAAGGACTTGATCTCTACGGGAAATCGACATAGCAAGATGGGCTCATTAATGGTGTCCGTCATCAGTCTCTCAGGAGCTTCTGGGATATCCTGCGGTGAAATAAGGCTTCATTAACATTTACTACTCGAAAGGCAACAAGACAGAGGCAGCTCTCACCCAGAAGCAGCCCTTATCTCATGAATGCAACACAGTAGAGAATACACACCCATCCACAACCCATACCCATGGGTGGAAGCAACAGTTTCTTTCAAAAACAATCAAGGTATTCTAAAAACTCACACGCAGTTATTAAACCAACCGCAAAAAGATCCGCTTCCTTCTACAGTACATCTCAAGAGCCATGCTGCTTGAGAGACGAAAACCAAACCACTCAAGTCGTTATCACTGTGACTAGATACTGTTCAGTTTCTTTTCTCAGGGGCCAGTTTCGTCTAGCTCTGAAGCAAACATGGTCCGCTTAGTCCCATATGGCATAAGATCATCAGTGAATGCTCCAGAATATCACTGGTCTATGCACAGTGTGTTATTAATAACACTAATCTTTAAACTCTCCTGTCATCTGTACTTCTTTTCCTGTTACAATAAATCTATGTGGCTTCAATAGTAGGAAGACAAGAGTCATAAGACAAATAACCAGTGTCAAGTTCCTAAGCGTAACCGCACGTAGAACAGTTAGCCGAGAAATGTTAGATGATGAAGAACAGGGCTAATCTGCTTCTCATTCGAAACATCATCTGGGTAAACCACACATAAATTCAAGTTAAACCTGAAAAGTCTTGTCTCAGGACAAACTGACCGAGAGAACAGGACAAGACTCATTGATATGTTTAACCTAAGAGCCAAACTGGAGCTTAGCAATCACCTGGCACAGGGGTCACCAAGCCCCAGTCCCGGGAGGCCTGTGCCCTCTAAAGTAAAGAGAGGAAATGGGAGATGAGTTGGATAATACTGGTCCCTCAGCTTTCGTCTGCTTTACCTACTAGAGTGAGATTTAACTGGGAGGAAATGGTATTAAAAAAAAAAATTTAACGTTTATTCATGTTAGAGAGAGACAGAGAGAGAAACAGAGTGCGAACAGGAGAGGGGCAGAGAGAGAGGGAGACACAGAATCCCAAGCAGGCTCCAGGATCTGAGCTGTCAGCACAGAGCTCGAACTCACGAGCCGTGAGATCATGACCTGAGCCGAAGTTGGATGCTTAACCGACTGAGCCACCAGGCGCCCCCAGGAGGAAATGGTCTTACTGCACATTCCAAAAAGTTGGAGGACCACGTATGTACTCTGGTGTCCTCATGTGTACGGGATGACATCAGCGTACAATAAATGCTGACAAGCTTCGAGGGCCTTTTGAGCCTCGGACCTGACTAAGCATTCAATTCACGGAGTCCTCACAACTTGGCAAAGCTGCTCTTACCTCCACAGTGGAGATAAAGAACCAGGGGGTGGGGTCACTGGCCTCCCATTACTCAGCAGTAAGGTCACAGGTGGGAGCTAAGCCCACCTGGAGGGCTTCTTACTCCAAACATTGTGCTCTTTCCACTCAACTTTGTGACACTACTTTGCTAAGTTTTAGGTAATAACGATTCTCAAATCTTCAATACAAACATTTTTTTAAAGTGTTTCCTTATTTTTTGAGGGAGAGGGAGGGAGGGAGGGAGGGGGAGAGAGAGAGAGAGAGAGAGAGAGAGAGAGAGAGACAGAACATGAGCGGCAGAAGTGCAGAGAGAGAGGGAGACACAGGATCCGAAGCAGGCTCCAGGCTCCGAGCCGTCAGCACAAAGCCTGACGTGGGGTTCAAACTCACGGATCACGAGATCATGACCTCAGCCAAAGTTGGACGCTTAACCTACTGAGCCACCAGGCGGCCCCAAAATTTTGTTATTATACACCACCAACTGAAACACTAGAAGTAATTTACAGAGGTCTAATATACTGTTTGTCCTCTCTGTAAATTCCTTCCAAAAATGAAACAAAACTCTAGTTAGCAGTAGCTACTCATATATATATATATTTTTAAATAGCAATACTCAAATTTTATCTATAAAAACAGATTTGCAAATACTATGTAAGAAATGATTAAATGCACAGGGAAGAGGGCTTAATAGTGTTAACAATCTATACCTCTAATATACATTCCCAGTTTATCTGAAACACTAGACCACCTTCCCCATCAAGACCACCTTCCCCTGCTCTCTTGGTTTGCATTTCAAACAACAGCTATTTTCAGCTATTTTCTTTGACTCTTCTCCACCTGGAAAAGTTTTAATATACTCTTTTGGGAGAGGAATCCTCTTTGAAAGAGCCAGGTTACTTTCTCCAGACAAATAAAACGAACATAAACATACCAATATTTTGTATGTAATTCCATTTATTTTTTAAAATTAATTAACTTATTTTGAGGGAGAGTGAGCATGAGTGAGGGAGGGGCAGATAGGGAGGGAGGGAGAGGGAGAGAGGGAGAGGGAGAGAGGGAGAGGGGGAGGGGGAGAGGGAGAGGGAGAGAGAGGGAGAATCCCTAGCAGGCTCCACACTATCAGTGCAGAGCCCAATGTGGAGCTCGAACTCACGAACCGTGAGATCATGACCTCAGCCAAAATCAAGTGTTGGACACTCAAAGGACCGAGCCACCCAGGCGCCCCCTGCATGTAATTTTAAAGTTTACACCTTTCTGACCTTTCTGAAGCCTCCCACTAGTCTTGAGAATTACCACTAGAGTAAATCAAGACCATGGATTGATCATGGAAGAAGAGGAAAGAGGCAAAAGATGTGACAGCTATTTATTGTACACTACAGAAATGTACCGTTCTAAGGCTTACTCTACACTTGGCGGATTCTGAATCCTAACAACCCCAGGGAGGAGGTGGGTCTGTTGTTACCATTTATTTGACCAGAAGCAGATGCCTCCTGCATTACTGGTTAAATAACCAGAGTAGCAATCCACTTACTCACAATGACACCTTTGAAACAACAATTAGAAAGCAATACATACCTCTCCAAATTCATAGAAAGTTCCATCTTCTTTCTTTATGTCGTGTTCTTTCAGCCACACAATAGCATCTGAATAGTTCATTCGCTTAAAAGGCCGTTTGGGGGGCTTGAAGTTCTATAACAGAAAGAAAAAATACAGTGTATGTGAAGAAGCAGTAACACTAAAAGCTCCATTTTAAGAAAAACTGTTCATCATTATTGCAAAATGTTATTTCAGACTAGCAAACAACGAGGACATTCTTACAAATGGAATCAAAGTTTCTCTTAAAAATATAAGTACAGAAATGCGGGAATGTGGTCAAAAGGTACAAACTTCCAGTTATAAAATAAGTCAGTCCTGAGGATATAATGTGCAACAAGGGGACTATATCTAACAATACTCGATTTATAAATTTGAAAGTTGCTAAGAGAATAGATCTTAGAAGAGTTGCATCGTAAGAACAAATTGTATATCAAATCATTATGCTGTACACCTGAAACTAATAATAAAGCTACGTACCAATCGTATGTTTAAAAATATATATATATGTATATGTATGTATATACGCACACACACATATGTATGTATATGTATACATATGTATACATATACATATATACGTATATATGTGTGTGTGCGTATATACACATGAACAGTGAGTTGTTTCAGAGCTCACATCATTAAATCTAGAAAAACTGATGGTGAAGACTTCATTACTTTCCGAAAAAAAATTATGATTTTGCATGTCCATGAAACAGTACTCCTACCGGGTTGAGGTCGCGCACTATGCCTGCTACAGGTGATTTCAAGACTCTGTCCACCACATCACAAACCAAGTCCTCCAATCGATTCAGGAGCTCCTCAAAGGTCAGGAAAGGGCACTCTGCTTCCACGTGTGTGTATCTGAAGAACAAGATACTAGCTGGGGGCCGCTCTTCTTTTCTGCCAAGTTTCTCTCAAGCAAGGACATTAACATTGCAAAACTGCCCAGAAATGTGCAATTCCAGCACCACTAACCAACTCCCAACTCAGCAACTTAGTTTTAGGGCCCCTTTCTTTCCCCTGTGAGTAGTGATTTGTTTATGCCTTATAAAGGATCAAGGCCAAGTGAAAGAAGAGCCCAAAGCTAGCTCTGGCCTAGGAGGCAAAATCATACATGACTTCCATTAATTTGTTGAACTGCCTTCCACATACCCTTTTAATAGGTCAATTTTTTTTTTTTTTACATAGTCATCATTTTCCTACATAAAGATTGCTTCTCTAAACATACGTTCTTAAAAATATTCTTTTTAAATAACAATAAAAAGACAATTCTGTACTCAGCCAGGTGCCTTCGTGTTCTGGACTGTTCCGCCCGGTATGACTGTGCAATACAAAACACATCTCCCAGAGCCGGAATGCAGGTCTCGAGGTACAACTGAGAGGACTGAGTCAAAAATGCCTCTTCCCCAAAATAGTCCAGCTTGAAGAGCGTAGCACCACCTTCCACCTGTGTTTGCACTAACGTTGGAGGAGTAACCTGTTCCAATGGAAACGCATAAATAAAGGCTAGTGAGTGCCACCATTCAAGTGTAAAAATGGCAGAAGGTATCGTTTGTTTTACAAAAGATGAACACACACTTACTTCATAGTATCCCCTATCAAAGAAGTGATCTCGAAAGCACCTAGTGACCACGGAACGTGCTTTCAGGATCTTGGACATGTTTTCTCCCCGGATCATCATGTGTCGGTTGTTGAGCTGGACATCAACATCCGACTCCTCGTTGATCAGGTTATCAGCTCCTCCGGCAGGGGCCAACCCGATCAGTTCCCAGAAGTCACAGCTCAGCTCATGGCCACCGGGAGCCTACATTTTAGAAAGAGCGGTGGGGAGAAAGGAGAGAGAGGAGAAGACAAAAAACTAACATCATTGAGGATTTTAATTTATGTCAAAATTTTTGGTAACCTGCTATTTCTAAGACCTCATCAGTATTAGCCTACTTTTCCAATCACAAAGACCCAATAATTCAATTTTATATTGATATTTTTAATATTCCTCTCAGAGTAAATATGCAATTTAAAAACAAAATAGAAAAGCACTAACTAGAAAATAAATGATAATCTTGCAACTTGCTATTTCTAAGACCTCATCAGTATTAGCCTACTTTTCCATCACAAAGACCCATAATTCAATTTATATTGATATTTTTAATATTCCTCTCAGAGTAAATATGCAATTTAAAACAAATAGAAAAGCACTAACTAGAAAATAAATGATAATCTTGCAACTTGGAGTAAGTACTAACCACCATTACCAGCCAGCATATCTTCTCACCTTTGCCCGATAATTTAAAATCACGCTTTACTTATATTAAAAAACTCCTTAAATGCAAAGATTTTACCAAAAGCTGTTTCTCTTTGGAACAGATATATGACAGAAATTCAAATTCTCCCTAATAATTCCATTAATAGCAATTCATTTTAGAAGCCAGGCATCATGGAATATATGTAATTATCTTGGTGCCAAACCCTGGAGAGCAAGTAACACATCATAACGACTACTCCGTTTTGCAAATGACATTACGTCAGTGAACTTGAGTCAGATATTTATTCTTAATGTAGGTTCTTTTACATGAAGTCCGGGAGACCCTCTTTTATCAGTATTTCTAGTCTATCAGGAAGACTCTAGGGGCTCCCTCTGGTGGTTAATATGCCACATTCGTTCGTTTTCTTTCCCAGCCAACAAGCAGAACCACAGTAATTACCTGAACGATAATTACCAACAAGTAGCTGTAACTGGTGTGGGTTATGGGTCTGTTGGCTGGAGAACAAACAACTCTCTATCAGAATTACAGTTCACTTTTTCTAAAAGAGACTTTCAGATTCTGTTCATAAAATTTCAGATTCAGGTTACTGTCCCCTCATAAAATTTTGGGGGGCGATGGCTCTTACTTCCACCTTGCTGAAAAATTATTCACACATCCGTAGCAAAGTGGCGTTACTATGGCCCCTGAGGGTTATTTAAGAAATCTGTAAAACTGGAAATCCCTGAGTTTGTTGTATCATGTGAGATGTACAGTGTACATATTTCGCTGGAAAAGGTAAAGGGATGGTAAATTTAGCAAGGACATCACAGTGGCGGGTTTATTTCCCAAATACAGAAAGTACAAATAGAAAAGCACGGGAGAACAAACAACCACCTATTCAGCCAGTGAGGAATTCAATCTACTCACCTGCTTGCCCTTTGGAGTCAGATTTAGCATCCCATAGACTGCAACGCTACTCTCGGTGGCCAAGACTACTCCATTGTAACACTGACACTGTAAAAAGATTAAAGCTCAAATTTACTGACTCATATTTACGTCAAAATATATGTTCCAATGCATAGAAAACTAAGGGGATTACTTACATAGAAGTTACCTGGTCTAAAACCGGTAAAATAATACGGCCATTAGTGTTTAGTACTAATATCTACTATTAATAGCTATTTTTGTGGGGGAAGGATCCATCCATTTACAGATAAACATATAGAAGTAAATAGACACTTTATACACATATATATGCAGAAATGACAGTAGCCCACATCTCTTAAAAATATCTGAACAGTCCATTTTTTTTCTTTTAAATTCAGACTGTTGAAATAATAAACAGTCCACCTAGACTATGATCGTCGATACTACTAAAATCATTAGGACAAAAGTGACAAGTACCTTTATAAGGGAGGGGTCAGGCTATCAACACTTCAACTCACTATCATCAAATCATAAAAAAAAAAAGACAACATGTGTCTTTATGTGTTTTATGATATGATGCGATTGAAAGAGCAGAGCCTCGCCCAGGAAGTAGCTGTGTCAAAAACAAACAAACAAACAAACAAAACCAAACTAAACCAGACCAAACAAAAAACCCCAAAAGCCTGAATCTGATAAGCTTATAAGAAATACAGAGGATAGAGGAACATGCTAAATGACATCTCAGGATGCAACCAACCAAATCTAGAATGGACAAGTTCCACAAGACAACCAACTAGGTTTTTTCAAACAAATAAACAGCAAGGGCTGGTTGTGGGGGGGCGGGTGGAGGGAGTGAGGATGGAGGAAGAAAAGAAAAAGGAAGAACGGTTACAGACTGAGATTTCAGACCCACATCAACTCAAAGGAATACATAGATCTGGTTTGGGTTCTCATTCAAACCAACCAATTAGGAGTGGTCTTCATTTTAGGAAGTTGTGATAACATGGTTATCTTAGAAATATTTTTTGGGGGGGCACCTGAGTGGCTCAGTTGGTTAAGCCTCGGACTTCGGCTCAGGTCACAATCTCACAGTTTGTGAGTTCGAGCCCCGTGTCAGGCTCTGTGCTGACAGCTCAGACCCTGGAGCCTGCTTCGGATTCTGTGTCTCCTTCTCTCTCTGTCCCTCCCTGCTCATGCTCTGTCTCTATCTCTCAAAAATAAATACACTTAAAAAAAATTTTTTTTCTTGGAGATGCAAATTCAAATATGTTTATATGAAATGGTACAATGTCTGGGGAGTAAAAGTGGGGGGGGGGTGTAGAAAACCAGAACTGGCCACACATTAGTCATTACTTAATGACTTAATGTTTTTGTCCCCCTAAAATTCATATGTTGAAATCCTGCACCCCAATGCACGGGGTGAGGAAGTGAGGCCCCGCAGAGGTGATGAGGATGAGATGAGGTCATGAGGGTGGGTCACGGGGTTAGCGCCCTTTTAAGAGTTACCAGGGTTTGCTCCCCTCCTCTGCTCTCTGCCGTGTGAAAATGCAACAGGAAGTTGGCAGTCTGCAACCAGGAAGAGGGCCCTCACCAGAACACAATAGGCCTCTAGAACTGTGAGAAATAAGTTTCTGTTTGTAAGCCACCCAATCTATGTATGGTACTTTATTACAGCAGCTGAAACTGACGAAGATGTTAACGAAGCTAGGTGATGAACCCCTGAGGTTTCCTCATACAGCTGACCTGGAACAATCTGGGAGTTAGGGGTGCTGACCCCCTGCACCGTCAAAAATACACTTATCACTCGATTCCCCCAAAACTTAACTAACAGCCTAAGGTTGACCAGAAGCCTTACCAATAACATAAAATCAATTAACATATTTTACATGTTATGTGCATTATATACTGTATTCTTAAAGGAAACTAGAGAAAGGGAGACGTCGTGAACAAGGTCATAAAGGAGAAAATACACTTATGATACTGTCAAAAAACCCATGTGCAAAGCGGACTTGTGCAGTTCAAACCCATGTTGTTCGAGGGTCAACCGTACTGTTTCCTATTTTTATGTGTTGGAAATTTTCCATAATAACAGTTTAAAATACATAAACCGCTCCTAAAATTCCCAAAACTAACAGTAAAGGAACTTACTGAAAATAATCAGATTTTCAGCTATAAGGAAGAAAAAACACTTACCAAGTCATCCGACAGGACACATTGAAGATAACCCGTACCATCCCGCAACACTAGGAACATTAAATTCTTTCCTAAATGTGAGAGAGAAAAATTTAGCCAGAATGTTCTCAAGGCACGTAAAAGTACTTTCTCATAATTTGATATTAAAAAAGGAAACTCCATGGTTAAGTGTTAAAAGGTCAAACCTCCCTTGTGGCCCCCTTCCTCCCAAGCGGCCACTGGTAATATCACTACTCAGTATTCGTAAAGTTCTTTACTTTCTGCACTCTGCTCCCAAAGCCTATGTGAGCCTCATGATCCACGTGACCATGGGAAAGGAAGACAGTAAGCCACGTGAGACGAGGGATTAGGTCTTATTCACCCCTGCATCCCCTGTAATAATCTGGTGCTGTGTGCTCAGTGGGAGGGGCATAAACATTGCTGCACAGAATCACTCTTTTTATTTATGCCCCATCTTATTTCCAAAGGATGTGATAACTCCTTACAATAAAATACATGTAATAAAAATAATAATACGAGGGGCGCCTGGGTGGCTCAGTCGGTTAAGTGTCTGACTCCTGATTTCAGCTCAGACATGATCTCACGGTTCCGTGGGATTGAGCCCCATGCTGGGCTCTGCACTGATGGTGAGGAGCCTGCTTAGGATTCTCTCTCTCCCTTTCTCTCTGCCACTCCCCGACTTGTGCCCGACTCTCTCTTAAAATAAACAAACATTAAAAAAAAATAAAAATATGAGAAAGCAGAAAGTCAGAGGCGAGGAAGAAGTAGAATGCAGATACACTAATTATAGGAGTCAACACTACTGCCATAAATAAATTTCAGATCTGGCTTTGTACTTCCTGTAATACATCCCCTGCTTTTCATTAAATAATTAAATTCAAGTAGACAAATATTTACTGGATACTTCTGATCTCTGTGGTTGCTTACCATTAAATAGCATTTAAATAATCTTTAAATAACTTGTATCTTAAATGCTTATTTATTTATTTATTTATTTTTGAGGGGGCAGGGAGCAGAGAGAGAAAGAGAGAGAGGATCTCAAGCAGGCTCTGCACTGTCAGCGCAGAGCCTGATGAGGGGCTCGAAGTCACAAACCATGAGATCATGACCTGAGCCGAAATCAAGAGTCAGACGCTTAACCGACTGAGCCACCCAGGTGCCCCAGCATTTAAGTAATTTTTAAACCTGTAATAGTCATATTACAGAAGAACAAAGTAAGGCCATGGTTCACATCTTTTAAAACCTAGCTTCCAATACCAAAAATTTCACCCCTCTCCCCAAGAAAAGGTCTTTAATGTTCTCCTTCACCTAAGACCAGGGATGTTCAAAATTGAAGAGAGAAAAGCAAAGCTATACCATTTACCTTGCCTACGCAGCCTGTGGACCCAGCCAAATACCTTTACTCTTTGGCCTCTGTATCCTTCCAGTGCATGAATCTTCACCTGTCAAATTGAAATCAATAACATTTGACCAACTGTGTAATTTACCACATATCAACTTCTCCACTACTATTAGACGGATGACAGTGAAAGTGTTAAAGATTCACAAATGGTACAAAACTACAGTCATTCTACAGCAGGTCAGAACCAACAAGTTTCACCATATTGGAGTGGTTAAAAAAAAAAAAAAAAAAATCCAAGTCTTCTCTTAGTGTAAAACTGACCCTGAGAAACATCGGGAATCTCAGATACTGATATATAAGCAATGATGAAATGAACTCATAATAGCAACAACCAGTCCACACAGAGCCCTCTCCTGCCCTCATAGTCCCTCCTGACATCGAAAGGTGGAAGCTAAGCAAGGCCAGCTTTTGCTTTGGAGGGGTAAGGCGAGAGGAGCACAGGAAGGGGAGCATGAATGCAGCCAAGACAGCTCATCGTTAAGGACACAGGAAAAATAGGAAAATTCATCAGGAGCAAGAACGACTTGACATTTAAGTATGTCCACTCACAGCCCAGCATCTGTTCTAGAGAAAATACAGAGGCATGCAATTCACAAAATCACAAAATGTTTTATCTGTTTAAAAAAGTCATGAAAACAGGGGTGCCTGGGTGGCTCAGTCGGTTAAGTGTCCAACTTCAACTCGGGTCATGATCTCACAGCTTGTGAGTCTGAGCCCCACATCAGGCTCTGTGCTGACAGCTCAGAGCCTGGAGCCTGCTTTGGATTCTGTGTCTTCCTCTCTCTCTCTGCCCCTCCCCCGCTCATGCTCTGTCTCTCTCTCTCTCCTTCAAAAATAAATAAATATTAAAAAAAGAAACATCACTATTAAAAAAAGTAATAATGAAAATCATGGATTTCCCCCTTATTTTATGGTGAGGAAATGGACAGGTAGGGAGGGAGGACACTTAGGCAGCTTTTAGGCAGGGCAGGAACCATTCAACACCTAATTACTAAACTTTATAATAAAACGAACCCCAGAAGAACCAGCCTCATAACTCGAAAATGTAATTTCCCTCTATGCCTTCTAAAAGGCAAGGAAGGGTAAATGGTGCAAAGGAACAGACCATGGGGCACGCCCCTCAGACACAGAGCTGACAGTCTGGCGCGGGAAGTCCACGATATTTGGGACAACACGTGTCACACTCACACATTTTGGCTCTGGGAGACTTGGATCGTTTTTGATGGTAATTTTCTTTGCTTCTTCCAGGTTCTTTTCTCTCCGCAAATTGTCTTCTGCCTAATGTTAACAATAAAGCAATCTGTTAACACGGTTTCTAGTATTCTAACCCCAAAACCGTTCACAGTAGCAAAGTCATGACTCACCTCTTTCTTTTCCCGGGATTCACTCTTCATTTGTTCCCTATGCCACATTTTTTTAATGTTCTTCATCTGTGATTTAGAAATAACATCCCACCTCTAGAGAGAAAAACATATTTTTTCAAGACCTCCATGTTCTGATGCAAATTTATTCATAAAATGTAATTCTGTTGAGTTTTTTAGCTCACCTACCTCATTTTCTTTTTGTGAGTCTATGTAAATGGTGGGAAAGGGCTCTTTTCCTACCGTCATCAAAGCCTTGGGTGGGAAGGGAGAAAAAGAAAATTGCTTTTACGTTGTACAATATTTGAAATCAAAATAACATCCTAATTATGAGGCAACTTCAGCTATCTAGAACATAATCAAGAGCCAGGAAGAAAAGCATACAGGCCCCAAGAGCCAAAAGTCAATGTTCATAGAATGACTGGTCAGATGTACTAAAAACACTTTGCTTAAAGTAGAAGTGCTCAGGTCCTTTCACAAACATTCTAGCAAGTTCGGTTGCACATTACAGTTGACCCCTGAACACGGGTTTAAACTGAGTGGGTCCAGGGGCTCCTGGGTGGCTCAGCTGGTTGAACGTCTGACTTTGGCTCAGGTCATGATCTCACAGTTTGTGAGTTCAAGCCGCGTGTCGGGCTCTGTGCTGACAGCTGAGAGTCTGGGGCCTGCTTTGGATTCTGTGTCTTCCTCTCTCTCTGCCCCTCCCCTGCTCACAGTCTGCCTCTCAAAAATGAATAAACATTAAAAAAAATTTTTTTTAACTGAGTGGGTCCACTTATGCAGATTTTTTCCCACAGACACAGTATAGTACTGTAAGTACATTTTCTCTTCCTTATTTTTTTTTAAGGCTTATTTTTATTTTGAGAGAAAGAGTGCAAGCAATGGAGGGGCAGAGAGAGAGGGGGGGGACAGAAGATCTGAAGCGGGCTCCATGCTGACAGCAGAGAGCCTGATGTGGGTCTTGAACTTATAACTCTGAGATCCTGATCTGAGCCAAAGTCGGACACTCAAATGACTGAGCCATCCAGGTGCCCCTCTTCCTTATGATTTTAACATGTTCTTTCTTCTAGTTTACTTTTTTAAAAAATACAGTATATAATACATATACCATTCAAAATATGTGTTGACTGTTTATGTGATTGGTAAAACTTCTGCTTAACAGGAAGCTATTAGTAGTTAAGTTTTAGGGAAGTCAAAAGCTATATACAGATTTGACTCTGCGGGGGTGTACTGTTCAAGGATCAACTGTATACAGTTTCCCAGTATAAGCAGACTGGAAGAAACAGATTTTAAGGGGTTGTGGGGACCAGCAGGAAGTATACTGAGAACGACAGAGGAGAAAGAGCTAACGATAAAATACAGTCACAGATTACACCTAAATGGTTAATCTTCATTAAGAAATCAGGGAAGTTGTTTCTGAAACTCTTTCAGAAACAAAAACAATGGTTGAGAACCTTAAGGCTAAATAAGCCTCATTTAATTTGAAAAATCCCTCCATGTAGAACACCTCTTTTCATAAATATGAAGACATATCAGGTGTCGCTGTGTCATTTATATTTCATAGTTTTTATTACTTGATTCAACCACGAAATGTAACAAATTAGTCTCTCCAGGTATAGGATCTGCAGCTTACAAAAACTAAAGGTCTAGTTTCCAAACCTGGAAAATAATTTTCATCTTGTCTTAACGCTAACCCCAACTCAATGATCATCGCAGAGGAGGGAACCTGGATCTTTTAAAAAACATCCAAGAGGAGGAATTCTTTTTAATAATCAGACTTTATAGAGATGTTTGTAAATCATTAGGAATTTGCTACCTGACACTCTCTACTGATGGCTCTTTTTTTATCACTGAAATTGAAAGACCCAAACTTTAATTCCCCAAATTAGAATGGCACACTTTTGCTAATAGTGACATTCTGCAAAGATTCACCTAAACACTGTTGTCAGTTTTGGGGAGCCATAGGAATCACCCCAAAACAACTGGAAATGAAAGATTTCCCTCTAAAAGTTATGACTCAGCCTCCATCACATGAAATTCATGCCCAGATTTCTTCTAATCTCCCAAGAGGCCTCTTAGTGAATTTACCACTAGAATCTAGATGTGATCCTGAGTCTTGAGACTCAAAGAATCTAATTTATACTAGTACACTAAGAATGGACCCGTTTCTCAGAACAGACACTCAGTGATTCAGGAGTCTGTAGAGTGAAGACAGAATGCTAATTTACTAACGTACTATTATTTCTCATGATCTAAAAATCCTTGGGGCGCCTGGGTGGTTCAGTCGGTTAAGCGTCCGACTTCGGCTCAGGTCATGATCTCACAGTTCGTGAGTTCGAGCCCTGCGTCGGGCTCTGTGCTGACAGCTCAGAGCCTGGAGCCTGCTTCACATTCTGTGTCTCCCTCTCTCTCTGCCCCTTCCCTGCTCATGCTGTGTCTCTCTCTGTCTCAAAAATAAATAAACATTAAAAAAAAATAAAATAAAAATAAAAATCCTCTAGTGAGTTTCGCATGTTCTCTCTCAGGGTGATAAGAAAGAAAAAGAAGACACCTCTTCAAAATGTTCAAATTAAGTTTAAAACCTTCTTCATCCAATACTCTTAAAGCTACACAGCTGTATACATTCCTCATTTTCTCTTTCCTGAAAATTCTCTTCAAATCTACTTCTTGGGGTGCCTGGGTGGCTCAGTCGGTTGAGCATCCAACTTCGGCTCAGGTCACCATCTCGAGGTTAGTGAGTTTGAGCTGCGCGTCGGGCTCTGTGCTGACAGCTCGGAGCCTGGAGCCTGCTTTGGATTCTGTGTCCGCCCCCCTCTCTCTCCGCCCCACCCCTGCTTGTGCTCTGTCTCTGTCTTTCAAAAATGAATAAACATAAAAAAAATTAAAAAACAATCTACTTCCCGAAATAAAATCATTGACAACTCACAGAGCAATAAACATAAGTCATTAATAAACACAAAGCCATTTTCCTAATGAGACGCTACCTTTAGACCTGTTTTAAAAGGTTTCTCCTTGGTTCCATCACCTGTAGCATCATTTCCCTCTCGATCCGAGACATAGAGCTCTGTTTTACAAAAGGAGAATAAGTTACTCACTTGGCCAATAATTATTAGTCACCTCATACTGTAACTACTTCATCCATTCTTTACCTTTGTGAACAGAACAAGCAACTGATTAGCAAAAATTACCACAGTCCAAAAGAAGTATCATAATTACTTTCCCACTCCCTTATTTCAGTGACATCACATAAAAACACACTAGTTACAAATTTGGCTTTTCAAAATGAACTTTGATGATTCTAATTTGTGAGACTGCTTCTGTATCTATTGGAGTCCGAAACAATTAAAACAAAACAAAACAAAAAAAGGCTTTGGAGTTGGCCAGACCGGACTGGAATCTTGGATGTTGTGCTTTATTTATTTTTTTATTTTTTATTTTTTTGGATGTTGTGCTTTAAAAGCCAGGTGATCCTCGGGAATTCACTTAACCTTTCTGAGCTTATTTGTCTATGAAATGAGGGAAAACATGATACCCATCTTGATCGGCTGCACGGAGGACGAAATAACACATGCAAAACAGATATCCCAGTGACAGTGCACAGATGTCAAATAAATACCAGCTCCGTCTGATCTTTAAAGGATACCGAAGCTCTGAGCTTAAACAAACTGCAGAAGGCCTTATAACTAGTTGAGTGTGAACAGTGACATCAATCCAGGTCTCTGTTTTCCTTTTTCTACTGCACCATATGGTCCCCCGGAAATCTCAATATAAATGAGGATGTGTGAAAGCGAATTAGCATTCACAAGTCCTTTCGGGATGATCTCTTGGAAGAGCTTACATATTTGGGGATTACTCTGATGTCTCACAGTGCCTCGCAGTGCCCAAGTCTCAGCTGAATCACGAGATGGTTCGCCGTGGGGCAGGGTCCGGGGCTGCCGCCATCGCAGTCCCCGGAGGTTGGGGGCTCCCGGGGAGCCGGGCCCCGCTCCGCTAGTCGGGACCCAGCGGGGGTCCAGGCCCCTCCCTCGCTCCCATCTTCCACGAATAAATAGCGGTGGACCGCCCACTCGGGACCAGGCAATCCACTGCAACTAGCTTCCTGCCCCACGCAGGGGCATCGCTCCACTTACACACTCCGGGGTCCCCGATCCCCGCTCACCTAGTACCATCCCTGCGGTCGGCCCGGTCACCTCCAAGGACATCGCCTGCAACGCACTGCTGCCTTGTCACCCCAACGTGCACCGGAGGATTCCTCGACTCGGACGTTGCATCAGAACGACGCGCATAGACCGCCCCGGCGAATCACCCGAGCGTCAGGGCGCATTGGTTACAGGAAGATACGACATGAGGGCGGGCGTCACTGTAGCCGCCATCTTTGGGTCGGGCAGAGACAACTTCCGGGTCCGACGCCCCGCCCCCGCGTGCTGAGGGGCTCTCGGCACTGGTCCCTTGGGAACTCCCAGGAGGCTTAGACCCGGGAGCCGGGGGAGGGGCTACAATCCTTTCCCTATGGTCTCCACCTGCTTGTTTTCCCTGCTGAATTCTGCCCCCAGCTGTAGGTGCGCTGGGGCCCTTTTGGAAATCAGACCAGAAGTTTCGCTCTGTATCCCCAAATGTTGGAATGCTTGTGGAATTAATGTCATCAAATATATTGAGAGCTAGCCACGAGGTGGGGATGAGGGTGAGGGACAGAAGAGGCCCTCACATGGGTTGCCTGTTGTGACATATGAAGATGCTTTAACTTTCTAACATAAATGGATGAATGTACAGTACTTACGTATTTACGATTTGGATTATGACTATTTTTATATAAAGTTGTAAGGATCACTCTTAGGCCATAATAATGCGGAAAGAAATAAGGCTTCAAACCTGGCTGAAATTCTGGTTCTGCCTTTTACTAACTGCCTTGGGGTAAATTCCCCAACCTGTCTATGCTTCAATTTCCCTATTTGGGAAGGATGATACAAGTACACTGCCCAGTGCATAATAGATACTAAAAAAAAAAAAAAAAAAAAGGTAGCTAAGGTCATCATTGGTCACCATTCTCTGTTGAGTGGAATACCAGAGTTTGTCCTTGAGTCAAAGGAAAACTTATTTTTGTTATGAAAGGAACTAAAAATAACAACGTGCATAGGTTCAGACTCTATGGAGAATAGGAACCAAATACTTTTCTTCAAGAGTACTTCAGCTAATTTCACGGACTTTCCCTTTCCCTCTTTGCTAACTTTTTGTTTGTCCACACAAGTATTAGTGATCTGTTGCTGCAAAGCAAATTACCTCAAACCTTGGGCGCTTAAAACAACAAACACACAGTTTCTGAGAGCCAGGAATTCCAGGAGTGGCTTCGCTGGGGGTTGGGGCTCTGGGTCTCCTGAATCAAGCTGTGGGCAGGGGCTGCAGTCTTCTGAAGTTTGGCTAGGGGAGGATCTGCTATGGAGCTCACTCGTATGGCTGTGGGCAGAAGGCCTACTTGCCTTCTTGTCCAGCTGGGTTCCCCATAGTGCTTTTAATGACAGGACAGCTGACTTCCCCCAAAGCGAGTGATCAGAGAGAGAGAAGCTGTGTTAATTACCTGTCATTGTATATGATAAATTATCCTCAAACTAGCAACATTTGGCTTCTCATGTCTGTGGACCAGGAATCTGGGCAAGGCTTGGCTGGGGACTCTGGCTTAGGTCTCTCAAAAGGCTGCAATCAAGGTGTCAGCTGGGGCTGCAGTCATCATAATTTAAGATGCTTAAGTCTCACCTGGGGTGAATTTTCTTCCACACTCAGGTGAGTGTTGGCGGGGTTCAGTTCCTCGCTGTCTGTTGGCCTCATTTCTTTGCCATATGGGCCCTCCAACGGGCAAACATCACAGCAAGCAAACAAGATGAAAGGCACAGTCTTTTGCAGCCTACTCCCAGAAGTGACATCCTTAACGTTCACCATATTCTGCTTGTTAGAATTCAGTCACTTGGTCCAGCCTACACTCAAACACAGGGTTTTACACCAGGCATGACTATTAGGAGGTGAGGATCAAGGGGGCCATCTTGGAAAGCTGCCTCCCACAGTGACCAAATCCCAAGCTAAAGTACCTTTTTGTGATCTGATTAGTGAGGTAACATTTCATCCCGTTTCATCATTTCTACTTCTACTGGTCACACAAACCAACGTAGTACAGCACGGGAGAGGATTACACGAGGGGGTGAATACCAGGAGGCGAAGCTCAATGGGAACCGTCCTAGGGGCTGCCCGTCACAGCCCAGCCAGATGAATTTCTCCTCTTCACTTTGCTCTGGGTCCCAGAGGCTGACTAATGGGGAACACATCAACAGTCTCTCTGGCTTCTGGTGAGATACAGCTAGCCAGGAGCACGGGCAGGAGAGCAGAGCGAGGAGAGTGAGGTTGGGGTATTCCCCCAGCTCCCTCGCTGCAGGCTGGCTGCATCTAACTCCTGACAGGTGGCTCTAAGAAATTGTCATCTGGACTGCCCTTCATGCACTAAGAGTTTGGCCGACCAGTCTCTTAGTCCGATCTCCCTCCGAAACTTTCCCTACAGTATCGCAGGAACTTTCCCTACAGTATCGCTGAAAGGGTCACTTCCAAGAACAAAACTGAATGAATGAAATGAAATGAAATAAATGAAATGCACTGTTCCTCTGTCTCCTTATGCGACTCAGGCCAGCTGGGGGCGCCCCCTTCTCATGGTGCTCGAGGGCCCGCCTTTGCGGCCACTCAGGGCTCAGGGTCATCCCAGTCAGGGCTGATTTACACTTCCCTCCACCAGGCGCGGGATGCGAGTCGTTGACCTAATTCTGTAATGGCTCTCACGGGCCACCGTAGCGGACCGCCTGCTTGAACTCAGGGCGCGCGATGCCAGCGCCGCCATGTTGTCTCCGGCCACTTCCGCTTTTACCTCACCTGGTCCTGCCTTTCGGCTCCGCGCAGCACCTCCAGGTGTGCGTGGAAGCTCCCGGGCTCGCGCTCCTCGCGGAAGCCCTGCCTTTCCCGCGCTGTCTCGGAGCAATCCCGCAGACGTCTATAGAGTTCGCTCCTGCACCTAGCGATGTGCTCCTCGAGACAGTCTCCGGGGAGAGAAGATGCGAACTACACTGTAAGCACCTCTAAGGCTCCTTTACCCATCTCCAGGCCGGGAACGGGGACGGGTGGAGGGAGGGGAGGCCCAGTGTCCAATTAATAAGCGAGATGGCAAGCAATCCAAAAATCCCCGTCCTCCTTAACACCTGCCTGTAACTGCAAACAAAACGTAGAAGTTACCGTGACGATGAAACTGTTAGCTTCAGGATTGTAACTTACCTTCTCGTTGTAAAGTTTAAGCACTTAGGTTTGTTCGTTAATTTCTGCGCTTTCCAGGCTCCTTGATGTTTGTGAACTCGTTCGTAAGCACCTAATCTATAATCTCCTTCTAAAACAAGTTTTTTTTAAAAAAGAGCGAAATCATTTTAAAACCCTGCTGGATGCTTACCCTGTAAGGATGGTGAATAATGATAACTCTGCAGCTGGGGCGCTGAAGCCAGCTACATACATAGGATTCAGGACTCTCTGTCTTCTGCCTCCCTGACGCCGTCCAGGTTCCGTCACCAGTGTGAGGCACAGATTTTTCCATTGTAAAATGATAATCTTCTGGAAAGGCTGTTGTGAGTTTATTGGAGATCAAGTATACAAATATGCCTCGTATGTGCTTGGCATACAGTAAGCCTCCTGAGTTAGAATAGAAATGGTATTAAAATAACATCATTAATTTCTTGTTTCACGATTCTGCACGAATCACATCTTCAAGACTTCAACCAAACTGCTGAAGGACCTGCCCCATTTGCACCCTCACCCACTCAGCTCTTCCCTTGCTGAACGTCTCAGGAATTCAGTATCCCAGCGTGTCTCCGAATCTACAGACCCGTCTCACTGCCCCAGCTCTCAGCAAATGACCTGTTTTTTGCTTCAAGCTATTAAGTAGTAGCTGCCTGATAGTCCTCCCTTAACAGCCCTCAAACTTTCCTCTCCAACACCTATGCTTTCCTTCTAGTACAATCCAAGTAGTATCCTCTCTCCTGCCAACCCCTCTGCCTGTCTCCTGAAGCCTCACAGCTCTCCATTCAAGCCCTGGAGAACACTTAAAACAAAAAAACATTTTTTTCTCCACTTGTCAACCTTCCATGATTTCCCTTTGCTCTCAGGATCCACCCCAGTGCCCCTATAGACTCCCCAGGCTGTGCTCTAGCCTACCATTTCTTCCTAAAAGCATAATTAACATCAGTTTAGCCTTTTTTTCACTGAGTTGTCTTGAGCATGATGTGGGATTTGGAAGAGCCTTTAAGAAAGGTGAAGACAGAGTGAAATGGAGAAGGAGCTGGGAAGCTTTCAAAGCAGAATGGTGTTCTTTGAAAGCTGTGAGAACTAACCTCTAGGTTTGAAGAGCAATCACTTTGTCCGTTTGGCAGGAGCTGAGGCCCTAGTGAGTCTCCAGGGGTCTCCGGCCCAGCTGATGATTTCTTAGTTTGTCAGGCTTTTTATTTTTTACTACGGGAACAGGTCATGAAAGTATTTTCACCCCAAGCCACAAAATCCTGAGAAATATCCAAGTCTTAGACAAATCCAGTCAATTTTAAAAAAGCTCTTCTGGGGGACGGGGCTCCTGGGTGTCTCAGTTGGTCGAGTGTTCGACTCTAGATTTCAGCTCAGGTCTCAATCCCCTCCTGAGTTGGTCTCTGTGCTGACAGTGCGGAGCCTGCTTGGGATTCTCTTATCCCCTCCCATGCTCCCTCACTCATGTGCACTGTGTGCTTTGTCAAAATAAATGAATAAACTTCAAAAAAAAAAAAAGGGCTCTTCTGGGTTCACATTTACTGAAGATGTTTGCCGTGATGACATCTTGGTGCAAGTTTTCCAGAAACTTGAACCAAAACTCTCCCTTTAGAAATACTACTTTATTGAACTCTCGAGTAAGCATTAAATTTTTGTGTTGGTCACAGAAATTTAAATAAGGAAACTGAAGGTAGGTAGGAGTCTCAAGGCTGATGGTAACTGGAAACCTCTTATAGAATTTCCGTAGACTGGCTTATTTATTATACAGTTGGCTCAGCAGAACCATTTTGTGATGAAACCGCAAGATGAGTCCCACTTGGGACAGAGTAGGGACTCCCATTTGGCCTCTTGTCAACTTCTATTGCATAGAGAGCACAAGAGCCTGATTCACTATCATACTTCTTTGGGGACCATGAAGGAATCCCAGGGGATCTTTCTCCCACTCTGGGAGAGGGTCTGGGACCCATTAGAGCAGCTGGACACAATCCCTTCATGGCTGCTTCAGTGTCACTGCGCTGAGTAAGTCTGTCTCCAGCGTCGGGGGTTCTAACTACTTTCATTCAGGCAATGCAGTTCCCTTTTCCCTTCCTTCCCAGTTCCCTTCCCTCCTCCTTTAACCTTCCTCTTCTTTTCGCTGCTCTTTCCCCTCCTTCTACTCTGTAGGGTGGCTACCAGACAGCTTCGGCTTAGCTCCTCTCAGCCTGTGAGAGCGTGTTCTTTCTGGCCAGTAACTAGCCAGCAGGGGCGGGAGAGGCCTGCCTCACACTGTGCACGCACTTTGCAGACTTGGGTTGAACCTGGCTCTCTCTGATGGACTAAGGAAAGCAGGACACCAAATTTATTTGTAAATATGGGAAATGCTCGGCAGATTCCAAAAGACTTTCCCTTGGGTTGCATTCTTAATGATTGCAACCAGTTCTAATTAGATGCCTTGAAGAAAAAGAAATTAGTTTTCTTTGTACCTCGGCCTGGCCCCAGTATACTTTGGGTGATCAAAAGAAATGGCTACCAGGTGCCTGGGTGGCTCAGTCGGTTAGGCGTCCAACTCTTGATTTCAGCTCAGGTCAGGATCTCACAGTTGGTGGGATTGAGCCCCAAGTCATAGATCTCTGCTGCCAGCGCAGAGCCTTTTGGGGATTCTCTCTCTGCCCCTCCCCTGCTCATGCTCTCTCTCTCTCAAAAATAAATAAACTGTAAAAAAAATAAATTCTGTTTTACAATTGGATCTGTTTTGTAAGTGTTCTCAAAAGTGGGGAGAGATCCTTTATGTACAGACCTGTATGAAACTGTGCCAAGACCCAGGCTGGCAGGACTTGCAGGATGTATGTGTTGGCCTCCATTTTTACCCCACCTCCAAAGGATTGAGAGCCAGATTTGCTCATGATCTTCCTTCCAGCCACTGCCAAACCGTCTCCATTCAGAACCTCCTTTACAGGTCCCAGCTGGCTTCTCTCAGCCTCCTGCTCCAACAGCCCCTAAGCCGCATCTTCCCTAGTCAGGCTCCTAAAGAACCAGAACCCCCAAAACTGGAGCCCCCAACACTATGCCTGGTAAGGCTCCAGGCTAGTTCCTTCCTTAGCCTCACCACCAGGCCCAAGGGCTTTATCCCCTTCGGGAGGTGGTTGTTGGGAATGGGGCAATTACTAGAGTACATGTCCCTTTCTCTGTAAGAGTTCTAGGGGCATGCAAAGAAAGGTTTGATAGATTTTCAGAAAATGCTGATAAGTTTAGGGATGAGTTTGTCAGACTGGGGCTGATGTTCTCACTGACCTGGCAGGACGTCAGTGTCATTCACATCATGCACACTGTTGCATCCCTGATGAAAGAGATCACATTATGAGAAAGGCTAGAGAGCGCAGACAGTCTAGTAACTGCTTATCCTCACCACTAAGTCTGCAGGGTATGTGGTGAAGTGGTCCCAGAACAGGTCCCCTGCTGAGACTCTGGACAATATTGGCCAAACGAGAATGAGGCGTTCTATCACTTGTTTGTCCGGAGGGATGAAAAGGTATATAATAACACTGGTAAATTATGATAAGGTTAGAGATCATTCAAGGGAAGGATGAAAACCTGGTAGTCTCTCTGAGCTGGGTAACAGACATTCAGAAAGCATGCTGACACAGACCTGTGCACCTGGAGTGCACAGAAGGAAGGGCATTGCTTGCCATGGGTTTTATTACCCTGTCTGCTCCAGGTGTTAGGAGAAAACTACAGAAGTCGGGGGCTGGTTCTTGGACTCCCCTGTCAAACTTGGTGGAGGAGGCCTTTGAGGTCTGTAATGACAGGCAGAGTCTGGTGGGGATACAATGGTTCCAGGTCCAAAAACACCCATTTACAGAGCCAGTAAAATCATTCAAACCCAGTCTTCCACGTCCACCCATCACCTGTTAACCTGACAGCAAAATGTTGAGTCCACCAGCCGTGACCTGGTATACCAGTGTAGATCCCAGGTTTCCCCCATATGACACCTCTTGTGCTCTTTGCAGGACCCCCACCTGCAGCCAGGCTGCTAGAGAAACCTACGTGCCCAGTACCGTTAAATGCACCTGTCCACCAAAAGGTAGTTAGCCCTACGCCTGAGCCCTGTTCCACTTTATGTACAGTCAGCCATCTGCGCTTCGGACACAGCATGAGATCCAGAAGATACGGCCCCGGTAGTGGCGTTACTCAGGTTGTTACACAGGGTCACAGGAGTCCTGGACTGCCAACACTGAAAACCACAGAGACAGTGACAGGTACTCTTTGTGGCTTCCCCCTAACCACCCATCCTTGGGTCCCTTAGAACCACCCCTACCCAGGACTCTGATGGTTAGCTAAAGGAATCATGTTCCTGGGAGTGGTGGATGGGAAGGGGATAGCAGTTCAATACCTCGATACCAACCATACTAGCGGTGATTGGACTGCGAGGTATATTGCACCCCTCCCTCGCCCCGAGGATATTCAAGTATTCTCCCATGACCCCTGGAGCACTCAGCTATCACCATGAAGAACCAGATGAGCAGTACATCTGCTGATTGCCAGAATAGTTCCTTGCCCGGTTCCTTGATGGAAGTAGCTGGGGAGATAATTTAAAACAGCTCTGTCATATGCTGTGTCCCTGGTAGTGGCTGAAACAGGACAGGGTTTTAAACTCATACAAAAATCACTAGGTTCTAAAGAAAAAAAAAGTCCTTGGATTCTCTGGTTTCTATGGTCTCAGATCTCCAGTTAGCCTTGGATTATGTCCCAGCTGAACAAGGAGGCATAGGTGCTGTTGTAGATACATCTTGTTGCTTCATTAATGTTTCTTGACAGGTGGAACAGAAGGCTGACGTCATCCTCCAGCAGGCAACATGGCTACATAATTTAACAACCCCACTGCCCAAACCACCTGGGACTCCATTAAAGGGGACCTCCCAAATGTTGACTTGGTTCTTGCCTTTTCTTGGGCCTTTAGTGGCCATGTTATTGCTGTCACTTTGTGGGTCCTGTGTTTTTAACCTCCTGGTTGACTTTGTGTCTTCTAGGCTTCAACAATTCCAAGTCAAGCTAATGGTGGTGGAAGGGTTCCAACCTACACCAGAAGAGGGGGATCCCAGTCCTTATAAATCATTAGAACAGTTAGCTAGACACTTCCAGGGCAGGATAGGGACAAGAGCCCCCACTCAGCAGGAAGCAGTTTCTGAAGATGAGACCTTTGGCCCCTTCTCCATAGGAATAAGGACAGTCCCAATGCTTGGAATGGGGATTAAGATGGAGGAAGTCCCCTCAACCCTGACTGCTAAATCCAGGGTTCCTTGGCTGCCTCCAGGAGGAGGAAAAAAACCAAAAAACTAAAACTCTGTGCCTCTTGAGTAGTACATCTTGCAGGAATGGCCGAGGGCAGATGCTTACTGCAAAGACTGAGCCAAACCAGTCTGTGCCACGATGGACCCCAGTGCTGACTTTCTCCCTCATTATAATAAAAATCCTGCCCAAGGGTAGAGATTCAACATGCTGATTAGACATGTAATGCATAAAGAAGCAGGACCTTTAAGGAAACCAGAGCTGAAAATTCCCCACCTCTCTGTGTGCAGATGTCACCCTTTTCCCACCGAAGTCTCTTTAAAAGCTCTCCTGGACCTGTCTTCAGGGAGCTAGCCCGAGAGCTCTTTCCTCTGTGCTGTCTCCCTTGTGCAGGAGCATCAGCCCCAGTAAAACCTTGCTTGGAACTCCCGATTGGGATTGGCTTCTGGTCAATTTCTATTGTTTATTAAGCCCAAGGGCCTTTGGTATCAGGCCTCTGGTTTTACCGGTCGATTCTCAGCACCTGGGAGAATTGATTGCTGATGAGAATTGCTTAAGAACCCTCCCAGGTTGGCTTCACAAGTCAGATCCAGTATCTTTCATCCTATGGTGAAAAAGAAACAAGGAGGCATTCCAGGGCTATGACAGCACTTCCAGAATGGCTGCTGTTTAATAGCATCAGAGGCCAAAGGAGCATTGACCACTCCCAGCTGGAGATAACAAACAAGTTACCTGGAGTGAGTGACTGATATCTTGTATTTGGCAGGCGCGCCGTGGGTTTTTAACCAGAAAGCATGGTCAGAGGTTTGGATTTCTCTCCGTGTTAGATCCTCTTCCTCTCATATTTATTGTAAACAGCTGTATTCTAATTTTATTCAAGTTTTGGGGCCAAATTTCTAATGATTGAATAACCATGAGAGTTATTTCTTCCTAAGCATCTTGTTTACTGAGATCATCTTAGCTGATGATTGGACAGCATAGAGGCAAATCTACACTGGTCTTTGATATATATAGGTTTCAAATATACAAGCCGTATTTATTTATCTTCAAATTATTATATATGCTCTATATACCTGTCTTTTAATCTGAAACATTCTTTTAAATTCTGTTAGAGCTTTTACTTATTTGACGTGTCCTTAAGATGTTACTCAGACTCTTCTGAGGGCAAAGAAAATGTTTACATTTTCCACATTTTTTATGGATGAATAATATTCCATTGTGTATATGTATTTATACACGTATGTAAACACACACAATACACCACAACTTGTTTATCCATCCATCAATGGACACTTAGATTCTCTCTCCGTCTTAGCTATTGTGAATAATGCTGTTGTGAACATGCCAGCGTGGATATCTCTTCAACATAGTGCATTTTGTTTTCTTCAGATACGTACTCAGGAATGGGATTGCTGGATCATATGGTAGTTCTACTTTTAATATTTTGAGTCAGACGCTCAACCGACTGAGTCACCCAGGCGCCCCTCCTTTTACTGTTTTTAGTTTGGAGTTTATTTTGCCCGATACAAACGTAGCTACTCCTTTTTTGGGGTGTTGTTTTGTTTTGGTTACTATTTTCTTGAAATACTGTTTTTTATCCCTGCACTTCCAGTCTGTGCATATCTTTAAGGTTAAGGTGAGTCTCTTGTAGGCAACATATTATTGGGTCTTGTTTTCTGTTTTTGTTTTTTAAATCGATTCAGCCATCTATGTCTTTTATTTGGAAAATTTAATCCATTTACATTAAGGTAATTATTGACAAGTAAAGACTATTGCCATTTTGTTCATTGTTTTCTGACTGTTTTATAGATCCATTGTTCTTTGTTTCTT
The DNA here is from genome assembly GCF_027475565.1 of Acinonyx jubatus. NCBI lineage: Eukaryota > Metazoa > Chordata > Mammalia > Carnivora > Felidae > Acinonyx > Acinonyx jubatus. Next base: position 74,483,967 of record NC_069392.1, read on the forward strand.
ATCCTCTGTCTTTTTGTGTTTGATGTCTTTTGGTATCAGTAGGCTTTGACTTCTTTATCGTGTTCTTTTGTGTAATTACTACAGGTTCTTTCCTTGAGGTTACCTTGAGGCTTAAATAAATTATCTTAAAACTATAACATTTTTAAGTTAAAAATGTTAATTTTAACATTTAAAACGTTAATTATCTTAAACTTAAATTAAGTTAAACTTAAAATTAAGTTAAAAAGTTAATTATCTTAAAACTATAAATTTTTAAAAAAAAATTTTTTTTTAAACATTTATTTATTTTTGAGACAGAGAGAGACAGAGCATGAACAGGGGAGGGGCACAGAGAGAGGGAGACACAGACTCTGAAACAGGCTCCAGGCTCTGAGCTGTCAGCACAGAGCCCGACGCGGGGCTCGAACTCACGGACCGTGAGATCATGACCTGAGCCGAAGTCGGACGCTTAACTGACCAAGCCACCCAGGCGCCCCTATAACACCCTTTTTTTAAGTAGAAGAGGACTTCAACAGCATTCCTAAACTTTAAACTTTTACTTCTCCTCCCCCTCACAATTAAAGTTAGGATGCTAAGGTTCACACATTTTTTGATATTGTGTAGTCAATAACAGATTATTGTAGTTAAGGATATTAACTCTGTTTGTTTTTTAACTTAAAAAATTTTTTTATGTTTATTAATTTTTGAAAGACGGAGACAGGGCACAAGCAGGGGTGGGGCGGAGAGAGAGGGGGACACAGAATCTGAAGCAGGGTCCAGGCTTTGCGCTGTCAGCACAGAGCCCAATGCGGGGCTTGAACTCACGAACCGCGAGATCATGACCTGAGCTGAAGTGGGATGCTCAACCGACTGAGCCACCCAGGCACCCCTGTTTTTTAACTTTTAATCTAGAGTTGTAAGTGAATTACACACCACATTACCATATTACAGAATCTAACTTTGACTATATATATTAACCAGTACCATGAGTTTTATGTTACTAATTTTTATTAGTGCCCTTTTACTTCTACTCAAAGAAGTCCCTTTAATATTTCTTGTAACACAGGTACAGTGGTGGATGAACTTCCTCAGCTTTTGTTAAGGAGAGTCCTTATCTTTCCTTCATTTCTGAAGGAAAGCTTTGCTGGGTATAAAATTCTTGGTTTACAGATTTTTTTTTCTTTCAACATTTTTTAATATATCATCCCATTCTTTCCTAGCCTGAAAAGTTTCTGTTGATAAATCCACCAATAGTCTTATGGAGGTTTTCTTATATGAAAGTTCCGTGTTTTCCTGGTGCCTTCAGAATTCTTTTTCTGTCTTTGACTTTTGACAGTTATAATGTGTCTTGGGGTAGCCCTATTCATGTTCAGTTTATTTGGGATTCTTTGGACCTCGTGGATCTGGATGTCCATTTCTCTCCTGAAGTTTGGAAAGTTTTTAGCTATTATTGCTTTAAATATGTTTTTTGTCCCTTTCTTTTTCTCTTCTGGCATTTCAGTAATGCAGATATTGTTTCTTTCAATTATATTCTATAAGTACCGTAGGCTTTCTTCACTTTTTTTCATTCTTTTTTCCTTTAGCTCCTCTGATTTCAGATGTCATATTTTCTTTTTTTTTTTTTTAATGTTTATTTATTTTTGAGAGAGACAGAGAGAGAGAGACAGAGCATGAGCAGGGGAGGGGAAGAGAGAGAGGGAGACACAGAATCCAAAGCGGGCTCCAGGCTTCACGCTGTCAGCACAGAGCCTGACGTGGGACTCGAACCCATGAACTGTGAGATCATAACCTAAGCTGAAGTCGAATGCTCAACTGACTGAGCCACCCAGGTGCCCCTAGATGTCATATTTTCTAAATCAGTGATTGTTTTCCATTTCATTAGGTTGAGTCTACTTTTGAAGCTCTCTGTTGAATTTGTCAGTCATTGCATTTTTCAGCTCTAGGATTTATGTTGTTGTGGGGTTTGTGTGTGTGTGTGTGTTTCTCTTTATTGAACTTCATGCATTGTTTTCCTAATTATGTTTAGCTATATGTATGTTCTTTCTGTATGTTCTTTTAGCTCACTGAACTTTAAGAGGACTATCCTGAATTCTTTGACAGCTTATAGATTTCCATTTCTTTAGGATCAGTCATCAGAGCTTTATTAGTTTCCTTTGGTGGTGTCATGTTTACCTGATATTTTATCATCCTTGATTTCTTATATTGGTATCTGTGCATTTGAGTAAGCAGTTTCCTCTTCTAGACTTTTAGATTCACTTTGGCAGAGACCAGTCAGCTCAGTGTGGGTTATTGGACATGTCTGCTGATAACATCCTTGGGCAGAGGAGACCTGCTGTGGAGGCCACTGCCCAGGTTTGAGGCTAAGGGGGTGCAGATACTGCTGCCTGAGAACACTTAGGACTGCTGGCTTGGTTCCCTGCCCAAGTGAGGCTGTAGGATAGGCTCTGCATTTGCCTGGGTTCTCTGGTCAGGCTTACTAGACGGTCAGGACTGAGTACTATACTCAGCAATAGATGGCACTGTGAATATTCTTCCCTGGTGGGGCAGCAGGATGGGCCCCAGGAGCTGTGCAGCTCATTGTTTGTGAACCTGAATCAGGCAAGACTGTGCACTGAATTCCCTGGCCAGAAGGGGCCACTGGTTTTGCTCTGCAGAAGGGGGAAGCCACAGGCTGTGCTCTCTGTTCAAGAGCTGCTGTAAGCAGGGCTGTTGGATGAACTGTGCGAGTTCCTGTGTGCAGTGGTTAGGTTCTCTGATTGAGTGGGCTGAAGGCTGTATTCAGCAATGGGCAGGTCTATAACTTCTGCCCAGGCTAGTTTCAAGCAGCCTCATAGGTGAACCAGATCAGGCTTTCTGATCTGGAAGGACTGGGAGTTACAGTCAGCCATGTGCCAGGCTGTGACTCACCTCTGCCTGTGTGGGGCAGGCCCATTCACAGGGCTTACAATGCTCTTTGTTTGAGGACGCTACCATCAGGCAAACCTGTATCCTGCTGAGTTCCCTCATCAGACTGTGCTATTGGCTTGGCTCTGCACAGGCAAAACTGCTGGTTGGAACTGCTCCGTGGGTGCTGCAGGTAGGAATTTGGTTTAGCAAGATTTGGATGCTGGTTGTTGGTGTCGTTCCCCATTTTCTAAATTGCAGTCAGGTCTCCAGTAGTTGAGCCCTCTAGATTCCTCCACAGTCCCTGGGGGTTAGTCCAACTAGAGGCTCCCAAGAGACAACCCACAATGCTGGGGAAGCTGGATGTCCACCCTGGGCTCTCTCTTTCCACTGGAGGAACTATAGGCTCGGGGAGACCTCTCAGCACATTGCTGTGTCAGCCTTGGGGAGAGGCAATGAAGTCAATATATAACTGTTCCTTTTACCCTTCTATTGAGGTCTTTTTTGGTTTCTGTGATACAAGGGGTGCTTCAAGCCTATGTTCTAGGATTCTCTCAGTGGTGTCTTGTTTATGATTAGTTGTCGAACTCCTGGTGAGGAGGAGTAGAGTCAGGAACAGACTATGTTGGCATCTTGGTGACATCACTCCTGTGTATCTTCTTTGTTGAAGTGCCTGTTCAAATCTTTTGCCTGTATGGATCTAAGTTTTGTGGGAGGTTTTATTTGTTTAGGGGTTTTTTTGCATATGAATATCCAAATGTTCCAGCATCACCTTTTGACAAGTCTGTTCTTTCTCCATTGTCTTTGTACCTTTGTAAAAAATTGATTGTCCATATATGTGTGTGGGTTTATTTCTGGATTTTTAATTTTGTTCCATTGATCTGTTTGCGGCCTTTAGGCTGATACCAGCCTTTAGGCTGTTTTGATTATAATAGCTTTATAGTAATTCTTGAGATCAAGTAGCATTAGCCTTCCAACTTTATTTTTCTTTCTTATTTTGGTTATTTTAGGTTCTTTGCATTTCCATTTGATTAGCTTGTCAACTGAATTGAAATTGAATCAGCTTGGCAATTTTCATCAAAAAATCTTGTGGGATTTTGATTGGGATTGCATTAATTCTACAGATCGGTTCATCCTCTTTCCCTCCATTGTTTTTTTTTGTTTGTTGTTTTTTTGTTTTTTTTGTTTTTTGTTTTTTGTTTTTTTTTTTTACAGAAAAGGCTACTGTACACACAGTACTGCATTTGGCTCTTCTCACTTCCTAGTGAATCATGGCGATCTTCTCCCTCAGTCTCCATTTTAGTTTTATCGTGTTCTGTTGTCGGGATGTATTTGTTAAATTCTTTTGGTCCCTTATGATGGATTTCTTGCTCATCTCCAATGTTTTGCTCTTATAAATAGTGCTGCAGTACAATAATTATACATGTTTTTTTTTTTTCCCCCTCTGTGGGCAAATAGAACTGCAGGATAAATTTGAGAAGTGTGATTGCTAAATCAAAGTGTATGTGTCTTTGAAATTTTAATGGATTTTGTTAAGTTGCCCTCCCTAGAGTTTCATCAATTTATATTCCTGCTAATAATAAGTTAAAAAGCCTGTTTTCCCATGGTCTCAACAGTGTTACCAGACCTTTCCTTTTTTGTCAGGTTGATAGGTGTGGATTGTCTATCAAACTCATTTTGATTTGCATTTCTTTAGTACAGGTAAGTTTATTTTTTTATTTTTTAAGTGAGCTCTGTGCCCAATATAGGGCTTGAGCTCATGACCATGAGGTCAAGAGTCACATTCTCTACCAACTGAGCCAGCCAGGTGCCCCTGACAGGTCTTTTTTAAGAGCTATTTGTATTTCTTCTTTTTGTGATTTTTTTTTTTATCCATGTATTTTGCCCATTTTTTTTTCTGTTGGATTGTCAGAATCTTTCAGTTGCAAGGAAGTCTTTATGTATTAGAGAGATTAGCCCTTTGTGTGATATGAGTTGTAAATATTTTTCCCACTTTGCCGTTGACTTTGCTTATACCATTTTTTTTTTCTTCTATAAAGAAGGCTTTCCTCCTTATGCATTTGAACTCATTAGCCTTTCCTTAGAGGCTTGGATTTTTAATTTTAATTAGAAAGGCTTTCTCTACTCTTAGTCTCTAGTTGAATTTTCTCATGTTTTTCTTTAAAAAAAAATTTTTTTTTTAGTGTTTATTTTTGGGAGAGAAAGAGCACGAGCGGGGGAGGGGCAGAGAGAGGGGGACACAGAATCTGAAGCAGGCTCCAGGCTCTGGGCTGTCAGCACAGAGCACGACGCAAGCTTGAACTCATGAACTGCAAGATCATGACCTGAGCTCAAGTTGGCTGCTTAACCGACTGAGCCACCTAGGTGCCCCCTCATGTTTTTCTTGTAGTACCCTTATGAGTTGTTTTTTTATTTTTACAGTTATATCTTTTATATGGACTTTATTCTACTAAAATGTGTGGTATCCAGTTTGTTTTCTTGTTGTTCCAACACCCTTAATTTAAAAACCTGTCAGGTGCCTCGGTTGGTTGAACATCTGACTCTTGGTTTTGATCCGACTCTGGTCATGATCCCAGGGTCGTGGGACCGAGCCGCACGGCGGGCTCTGTGCTGAGCACGCAGCCTGCTTGGGATTCTCTCTCTCTCATTCTCCCAATCTCTGTCTCATCTCCTGCCCCTTTCCCCTGCTCATATGTTCTCTGGATCTCTCTAAAATAAAATGAAATGAAATAAAATGAAATGAAAAGAAATAAAAGGAAATGGAAAATGAAATGGAATGTGAGGTGAGAGGTAAGCCTGTCTTTACCCTACTGATCTCTGATACCGTCTTTATGTATGGTTAGTTTCTGTGTGTTTGAGTCCATTTCTGGGTTTTCTGTTCTGTCCCATGGATTGTGTAATTATGCATCAGAATCACACTTTAAATTACTTTTTAAGTTATGATTTGTTATCTGATAGGAGTAGTCTCTCCTCGTTGTCTTTTTCAGTTTTCTGGCTCTCACTAATTTTTCCATACAAACTTAAAATCAGCCTATTAAAGAAAACTTGTCATTTTCATGGGGATGATATGCCATGTATAAATTAGAGAGAATCGACTCTTTATGGTGTTATGTCTTAGCCAAGAACATGACATGCCTTTCACTTGCTCAGTTCTTCTGAATACACTGGTGTTTTGACATTGTTCATTTTAGGTCTTACTTCTAAAGTTTATTCCCAAGTATTTTGTCTTTTTAATAGCAATCGCAAAAATGGTCTTTTCCCTATTACATCTTCTATTAGTTGTTTGTAAAAATGGAAGTTACCTTTGTATTTTGTTTCTACTATCTTGTTGAATTATTATCATAGTTTTTTTTTTAGTTGAATCTCTTGGATTTTCCAAGAATACCACCATACCCCCTTCAAAAATGATAGATTGTTTCCTTCCTTGAAAATTTTATATCTCTAGTTTATTTGGTTTTGTAGGTTTTCTCTTTCTTTCTTTTTTTTTTTTTTTTTTTGGTCTAATTGTTTTCAAATTATTTTCCCTCTCTTTTCCTTGGGTTTGCTGTTCTTTCATGGATTGTATCATTTGGAATTGCTTCCAGCCACAAATAACAGGAAACCTAACACAGTTTACACAAATAAGGCTTTATTTTTCTCACACGGAAGTAGTCTGGAGGTAGGAAGTCAGTAGTTCAGCCATATCAGTAACCTGATATTTTTCTCTGCCCTCTTAACATGTTGGCTTGTTGCCTCGTGATCACAACATGGCTGCCAGAGTTCTGGGCATCTTAATCATATTCAAAGTAGGAAGAAGTGAGGTGAGAGACAAGTAAAATGAATCTTCCATCACACTCTCCTTTTGTCTCATTGACTAGAAGTAGGTCACAAAGCTATTCTTAACTACAGGGGAGTTTGGGAAAGCGGGTATTTACATTTCCAGTCTCTGTAGTGGAGGTAGGCAAGGAAGAAGGAGGTTAGGAATGGGCAGTGAGTTATCTACTCATATTTATTGGAGATACTATTTCTTCTTTGTATGCAAGAGTAAAGGAAGATCTTTGTGCTGATCCCAAAGAAATTATATAATCTTGAAGGCTAAGGTGGTTTTGCTTTGTTGTTGTTGTTTGTATAAAGAGAAAATCAAGTTTTCCAGTAATTCATGTAACATAAATTTAACCATTTTAAAGTGTACAACTCAGTGGCATTAACACATTCATAACGTTGTGGAACCATCATGTCTATCTAATTCCAAACATTTTTATCTCCCCCTTTACCCCCCCCCCCCAAAAAAAACCGAATACCCATTGTGATGGTTAATTTTATGTGTCAACTTGGGTAGGCTATAGTGCCAGTTGTTTGGTCAAATACAAATCCAGGTGTTGCTATGAAGATACCATTAACATTTGAATCAAAAGACTTTGAGTAAAGCCGATTACCCTCCATAATGTGGATGGGTCTCAAACAATGAGTAGAAGGCCTTAAGAGAAAAGGCCGAGGTTCCCCAAAGAAGGAATTTGGCCTCCACACTGCACCATAAAATTTCTGCCTCAGTTTCCATCATTTAGACTCAAAAATGCAACATCCACCCCTGTTGAAATTTCAGCCTGTTGGCCTGCTGCCTTGCACATTTCAAACTTGGCAGTTCCTTAAAATCAGCCAGTCAGTTTCTTCCCCACCCTAGCTCTTCTCCCCTTCATATACATGTACATATACATACGTACATACATACATACATACATACATACATCCTTCCTTCCTTTGGATACTGTTTCTTCCCTGGGGAACCCTGACTAATACACCCATTAAATTCAATCCCTATTTCTGTTGTGTGCTGGTCTCAGCCTGTCAATAACCAATGTCATGGTTGGACCCACCCTTGTAGTTCTTATTATCATTGCAAGATGCCCATCAGGAACCTGAAGAAATAAGTTTATTACCTACAGGACCTAGAAATGACACAGCATGCCTGGGGCTACACTGCAAGGGGTTCTGCTTTTATTGGGGGTGGGGAGTGGAGTCTGTGGTTTCATAGGCTCACTCTATTGGTAAACTTAAAACAGAAGAGCATGAAGTCAAAGTGTGGAAAGAGAAAAGGCAAGTGGCCCAAATGGTCAGTTATCAAAATCAACCACGATCTCTAGAACAAAGGAGCCTAAGTGGGAGTAGGCAGCCTAGCTTTTTATTTAGTTGTTGCTGGCAATGTGTTTTTTCGAGATCCCCTCATGAAGTGGATGCCTGGGCAATTAAGGCTCAAGTCAGGCACTTGCATTACAGACAACAACAACAACAAAACTGTCAGGGCTTATACTACAATTCCCTTTTACGCATAACCCCTAACAACCACATATCAGCTGTCTCCATATATTTAACTATTCTGGGTATTTCATATAAATAGAATGATAAATATGTAAACTTGCACCTGACATCTTTCATTTAGCGTAATGTGTTGGAGGTTCCCCCCATGCAGCACATGTAGTAGCACTCCATTCTTTTTTATTTTTACTTAGTTTTTAAAAAATGCTTATTTATTTTGAGAGAGAGAGAGAGAGTGTGTGTGTGTGTGTGAGTGTGTGTGTGTGTGTGTGTGCACACATGCATAAATGAGGTGTGGGGGAAGGGGGACAGAGACAGAGAATCCCAAGGCTCTGTCCTGTCAGTGCAGAGCCCAGTGCAGGGCTCGATCTCCCAACCCTGGTATCATGACCTGAGCTGAAATCAAGAGTCAGACACTCAACTGACTGAGCCACCCAGGTGCCCCAATTCTGCCTATTTTTAAATTAGATTCTTGTTTTTGTTGTTATTGAGTTGTATGAATTCTTTATATATTTTTGATATTAACCTCTTATCAGATACATAATTTGCAAATATCTTTTATTCAGTAGGTTGCCTTTTTGTTTTGCTGATGATTTTCTTTACTGTGCAAAAGCTTTTTAGTTTTTATAGTACTATATTATTTTGGCTTTCGTTTCCCTTGCCTGAGGAGACATACCCAGAAAAATGTTGCTAAGGACAGTGTCCCAGAGTTTACTGCCTATGTTTTCTTTTAGGAGCTTTATAGTTTCAGGTCTTACAGTTAGGTCTTTATTCCATTTTGAAGTTTTTAAAATTAGTTTCTTAATTTAAGTATAATTAACATACAGTTGTATTAATTTCAGGTGTATAATACAGCGATTCAGCAATTCTGTACTCAGTGCTCATCACTATAAGTGAACTCTTAATCTTCACCTATTTTACCCATCTAACTCACCCACCTCCCCTGTTCTCTATATTTAAATTTTTTTGGTTTGTCTCTTTGTTCTTCACTTTGTTTCTTCAATTCCACATGAGTGAAATCATATGGTATTTGTCTTTCTCGGACTTATTTCACTTAGCATTATACCCTCTAGTTCCATCCATGTTATTGCAAATGGCAATTCTTTTTTATGGCTGAGTAATATTCCTGTGTGCGCGCGCGCGCGTGTGTATCCTGCAACCTTACTGAATTCATTTATCAGTTCTAGTAGTTTTTTGGTGGAGTCTTTAGGGCTTTCTATATGTAGTATCATGTCATATGCAAAGAATGACAGTTTTACTTTCTCCTTACCAATTTAAATGGCTTTTATTCCTTTTTCTTGTCTGATTGCTGTGACTACGACTTCCAATAACATGTTGAATAAAAATGGTGAGAGTGGACATCTTTGTTTATTCCCAATCTTAAGGGAAGAACTCTCAGGTTTTCACCATTTATTATGACATTAGCTGTGGATTTTTCACATATGGCCTTTATCATGTTGAGGTATGTTCCTTCTAAGCCTACTTTGTTGAGGGTTTTTTTTTTTTTCTATCATGAATAGATGTTGTTCTTTGTCAAATGCTTTTTCTGCATTTACTGAAATGATCATATGGTTTTTATCCTTTCTCTGATTCAAGTGATCTATCATATTTATTGATTTGCAAATGCTGAACCATCCTTGTATCCCAGGAGTAAATCTCACTTGATTGTGGTGATTTTTTAAATGTATGGTCGCATTTGGTTTGCTAATATCTTGTTGAGGAATTTTGCATCTGTGTTGATCAGATATATTGGTTTGTAGTTTGATTTTTTAAATAATGCCTTTATCTGATTTTGGTATCAGGACAATGCTGGTCTCATAGACTGAATTTGGAAGCTTTCCTTCCTCTTCTGGTTTTTGTTTTGTTTTTTGTTTTGTTTTGTTTTGGTTTTTTTTTGGAATAGTTTTGAGAAGAATGGGTATTAACTCTAAGTGTTTGGTAGAACTTACCTGTGAAATCATCTGGTCCTGGACTTTTACTGGTTGAGAATTTGGGGATTATTGATTCAATTTTACTGCTAGTAATTTATCTGTTCAAATTTAGGTTTATATGTAAAATACTATGCATAAAGCAGTCTATATTAGGTTGATGGTCATTTAAGTTCAAACCCATTCTAAAAGTGCTAAATTTTGACTCCCCTCTCCCCACCATTTTATGCATATGGTGTCACTATACTTTACATCCTTTTATTTTGTGGATCCCTCAACTGATTTTTATAGATATAATTAATTTTACTGTTTTTGTGCTTTAACCTCCATACTGGTTTCATGAATGATTAATGTACTACTTTTATTATGTTTGTTTGTAGCTGTGAAATCTTTTCCTTTACTAATTTTCTTGCTCCTGATTGAGGCCTTTCCTTTCCACTCAGAGAATTCCCTCTAACGTTTCTTGTAAAACTTGTTTTAGTGGTGATGAATTCCTTTAGGTTTTGTTTGAGAAACTCTTTATCTCTTTATTCTGAATGATAGTCTTGCTGGATAGAGTATTCTTGGTTTGAGGTTTTTTCCTTTCAGCACAAATGAGCACTCCCTTCTGGTGTGCAAAGTTTCTGCTGAAAAATCAGCTGATAGCCTTATGGAGTTTCCTTTGTATGTAACTGTTTTCCTTTCTCTTGCTGTTCTTAAAATTCTCACTTTTTGCCATTTTAATTATTATGCATCTTGTTGCAGACTTCCTCAGGTTGATTTTGTTGTAGGCTCTTTGTTCCTTCTGGATCTGGATTTCTGTTTCTTTTTCCACTTTAGGAAAATTTTCAGCTGTTATTTCTTCAGATAAATTTTCTGCCCCTTTTTCTCTCTCTTCTCCATCTGGGATCCCTGTAATATGAATGTTATTACACTTGATGCTATCACTGAGTTCCCTTAACCTATTTTCATTTATTATTATTTTTTTTAACTGTTCCGTTTGGTTGGATTCCATTACTTTGTCTTCCAGCTCACTGATTTATTCTCCTGCTTTCTCTAGTCTACTATTTATTCCCTATAGTATATTTTTAATTTCAGTTAGAGTTCTTCATGTCTGATTATTCTTTGAAAAGTATTTTCTACTTCTTTGTTGAAGGTCTCAGTGAGATCCTGTAATCTATTCTCAAGTTTAGTAAGTATCTTTATGACCATTACTTTGAATTCTCAAAGTAATCAGATAATCAGGCATATTGCTTATCTCTGTTTCATTTAGCACTTTTGCTGTGATTTTTTCCTATCTATCGTTTGGGAGATAATCCTTTGTTGCTTCATTTTATCAAACTCTCTGTCTGTTTCTCTGTGTTAAGAAAGTCATCTACATCTCCTGGTCTTGAAAGTAATAGCCTTATGAAGAAATGGTCTTATAGTGCTGTTACCAACCTGGCTCTTGGGCTCTCTAAACAACAGAATTTGACAAGAGGCTGAACAGGAGTTCCAGGCAAGCCTTTATTGGGGCTTATGCTCTAGCACAAGGGAGACACCACAAAGGGAAGAGCCTTCAGGCTGGCTTGAGGAGAGGTCAGAAAGAGTTTTAAAGAAACTTTGATGGGAAAAGGGTGACATACAAGCATGTAGAGGTGGGGATTTCTTTTTTTCCTTCTTTTTAAAAAATTTTTTTATGTTTAGTTATTTTGAGAGAGAAGAGAGAGCATGCACAAGTGGGGGAAGGGGCAGAGAGAAGGAGAGACAGAATCCCAAGCAGGCTGTGCACCAACAGCACAGAGCTCAGTGCAGGGCTCAAACTTACGAACTGCAAGATCATGACCCGAGCCAGGATCAAGACTTGGGCGCTTAACCGACTGAGCCACCCAGGTGCCCCAAGGTGGGGAATTTCTTGACACGTGTGCACTTAAAGATCATGTATTTTCATGAGTCGTATGTGTATTTAGGATGTTAAATCTCCACCCTGGGTGTGATTTTTAGTATTATAATGAGGGAGAAAGTTGGTGAAAGGTCAGCAGTGAGGTCCATCATGGCACAGACTGGTTTGACTCAGTCTTTGCCAGTCTTTGTAGTAAGCATCTTCCTTTCAGTAAGCATCTCCCCTCCGCATTTCTGCAAGATGTACTATTCAAGAGGCACAGAGTTTTAGCTTTTCTTTTTTTTTTTCCTTCCTTATGGAGGCAACCAAAGAACCCCAGATTTAGCAGTCAGGGTTGAGGGGACCCAAGTCCAGTCCCTCCTTCATCTCAATCCCCACTCCAAGTGTTGTGACCTCCTTATTCTTATGGAAAAGAGGCCAAAGGTCTCATCCTCAGAAACTGCTTCCTGCTGAGTGGGGCCTCTTGTCCCTGTCCTGCCCTGGAGGTGTCTTGCTGACTGTTCTAATGATTTATAAGCACTGGGCTCATCCTCTACTGGTGCAGGTTGGAACCCTTCCACCACCATTAGCTTGACTTGGAATTGTTGAAGCCTAGAAGACACAAAGTCAACCAGGAGGTTAAAAACACAGGACCCACAAAGTGACAGCAATAAAATGGCCACCAAAGGCCCAAGAAAAGGCAAGAACCAAGTCAACATTTGGGAGGTCCCCTTTAATGGAGTCCCAGGTGGTTTGGGCAGTGGGGTTGTTAAAATTATGTTGCCTGCTGGAGGATGACGTCAGCCTTCTGTTCCACCTGTCAAGAAACATTAATGAAACAAGATGTATCTACAACAGCACCTATTCCTCCTTATTCAGCTGGGACATAATCCAAGGCTAATTTGTGATCTAAGATGCTTGAAGTCAGAGAGTCTAATGATTTTTGTATGAGTTTAAAACCCTGTCCTGTTTCAGCCACCACTGTGGACACGGTGGCTGTAACTTTGTTGTAAATTATTTCCCCAGCTAGTCCTATCCAGGAACCAACCAAGGTGATTAATTTGGTAATCAGTAGACCTACTGTTTGTCTGGACCTTTTTGGTGACAGATGAATTACATAGTTGTCAGGGAGTCCATTCCTTCGTCCAGCTGTTCACATAATCATATGCCCTTGGGGTCCTTTCATCATCCCCACAGAGTAACAGGTGCTAAGACTGTCTATATACGAGCTATTGTGACAGTTTCTCTGAATGTTACCTCAAGTTGTCTAGCTTAGGCCAACAACAAACATTAAAAGAGAGTTAGAACTAGAATCTAACTTCCACAAAGGTGTTATTGAAACATAATTTTTTCTCTCTAAAGCCACTCTCATTTCCATCAAGGATAGCCAAATAAAGATGAACCTATTTGAAAAATAAGTTCAGTCCTAATAAACTTGGCCTGATTATTTACATAAGCATACTGATTATGTAAGTTTGCTTATATATATGTATATAAATATAAATATATATTTACATATATATTTATATGTAAATATATATATATACATATATATAATATATATGTATATTTTGTTTGCTGGAACTTTTTATAAGGAATTTCCAATTAAACTTTTAATAGCCTTTCAAGGCCAGAAACCAGTCCAAATACTTGCTGTCAGATTTGCCTTCAATACGTATAGATTTGGGTGAGTTACTTTTCTCAAGGTCTCCAAAATCTGAGGTTCCTGCACTTGCACTTTACTCACCTGGCAAAGCTGCTGGGAACTCTGTAAGCAAGGTGTCAGGCTAACATTTCCAAGGGGCTTTATTGGCTCCATAAAGTCAACCTTCATTCCTTACAGCTGTCTGGTCACATCTGAGTCTATGAATGTCTCTCTCAAATAATGACATTCCAGTCAAAGCCTTGGTTGTATAACCAGTGTTTCCAATCGTGCCCTGTTACGAGGAGAACAGATTCTTATTGAACTTATGTAAATAATTATAATTGCCACGTAAGAAAGAATACTCACTGAGAGCTTATGAATTCTGGAGGGTTCAGGTAGAGAGAAAAGATAAATGTTTCAGTTTGTTTACAAAGGAATATTTTATCAAATATCTGTAAGTAATAGATGTCATAAGAGAAAAATTTCCTTAAATCTGAAAGAGCAAACATTAGATAACGAGCAGTGTTTCCAATAAGTCATAATAACTATAATATTTTTCAGTTCACTTAGTCCCATGGTATTAATTCCTATTTTGTGTGAATGCAGCTTTTCCCTTAGTTCCAGAAATTCTTACCCAGTTTAGCTTTATGATCTTGAAGATACCACAAATTTGTATTTGTAAAAAGTTCTTTTTATGAATCTTCTTGAAGCTGGAACACATTTGCAAGAACATCAGAATGTAACTGTAAATGGCAGAACTCAAAAATGGGCATGGTTAAAAATCCAATGAGAGTCCCTTATAAAACAGTTGACAAGAAAATTTGGTTATTTTTGTGATGCACAGCATTTTAATAATTAGAATTTTAAGTGATAACGTTGTTCCAGAACATATTAAAATTTTAGGAATTTTATATACTTTCTGGAACATTTACTCACAGCATTTACTCACACAATAGAGCCTCAGATTTATCACTGTTTGTGCACACTTCTCGTGTAACAACACACCAAATAGACAAGCCTAATTAGTTAAAAAGCCTTTAATTTAGAATTTGCATTTTGGGGAAGTTTGTTATAAACCTCAGAAGGTTCTAAAGAACATACCTAAATAGGATCATAGATTATTATAAAACAATATTTAATTATTCAACCAAGGTGGCAACAGAAGATTACAAAGGCAAATATATAGGGTTATATAGTTGTTAGCAAAAGTTAGCTCCTTTATTTTTTTTTTTAACTTTATTTTGAGAGAGAGAGAAAGCATGAGTCGGGGAGGGGCAAAGAGAGAGGTAGAGAGAATACCAAGAATACTGTCAGTGCAGAGCCCAACACAGGGCTTGAACCCATGAACCGTGAGATCATGACCTGAGCCGAGGTTGGGTGCTTAACTGACTGAGCCACACAGGCACCCTGAAAGTTAGCTCCTTTAATGTTGAGAGGATTTAGTTTTCTTAAGTAATCAAGGCCCTGATAAAACCAAATATAGAAATCTTGTTTTTTTCTGGGCAGATAAAGGACAACAAAAAACTTTGTTTATAATTTATCAAGAGCAGACCAACAATCCAGGAAAACTTTGCTTTTTTCATAGAGGGAAAAACCAAATTTCAATCTTATATTAGTGTACTTTTAAGACTCCTCCATCCCAGTTTTTGTTCTGAACATTCATAAATTTTTTTTTCCAGAGATTCCCTTTTGCAAACCTACAACTTTTCTTTTTCATTCAGATTTTGCCCTAAGTTTTTTTTGTCTCTAACCAGTCTCATTTCAGGACATGATGACTTTTTTTTCCCTCAACAAAAATGTATTTTTATTCCCCATACTTTATCTTACCAAAAACATATCTCTAACATCCCTTGATTGAGTACAAGAGATGTTTTCCTTATTATTTCTAGTAGTCTCAATTACATTTATCAGTATTTTTCATGCTTAGAAACCTTAATTTCTAGTAGAAACTGAGTAGTAAGCAATTGTGAACTGTTATACTAGTATTCTTTAAAGATTTTTTTTAACATTTATTTATTTATTTTGAAAGAGAGAGTGCACAAGCAGGGGCAGGGCAGAGAGAGTGTGTATGTATGAGTGGGAGAGGGGCAGAGAGAGAGGGAGAGAGAGAGAATCTCAAGCAGGCTCCACACTGTCAGAACAGAGCCCAATGTGAGCTCCAGCCCATGAACAGTGAGATCCTGAACTGAAATCAAGAGTCAGACACTCAACCAGATAAGCCACCCAGGTACCCCCCCCCCCCACCGTGTTCTGTAGATTGGCACATTTATGAATATATTTCATAATTTCTAAAACCATATTTCCTCATAGTACAGTCTTTTAATAAAGCATAAAACGTATTTATTAACAAACCCAAACTGATCTTTAGTTTTCTTATAATAAGACAGTGTAGGTAAACCTGTGTTTAGTATTTAATGTTTCATTTTATCTTATTTGGAAAAGGCTTAGATATCCAATGAGTTTGAACCAATTTATCATTTAATTACCTAGCAAAACTTCAAGGCTACTAAAGATTTTGAAAGCTATAAACCTTTTTATATGTTTAACCCACTTGTTCTTAAAATTACCCATGTGAACTGCATGTGACAAAATCAACAATCATTTTAAGTCATTGTTGAGACATTGCAACAGATACAACACAAATTTAGCTCATAAATTCAGGTAGAGTAAAAGCTGATATCTGTATTATATTTGATCTTGATAACTCTAAAACTCATGTCTATTTTAATGAAACCAACAACCTTGAAGTAGCTTTCATATTGAATATGTTGCACCTGTGTCTACCAAAAAGTTGATTGGGGCACCTGGCTGGCTCAGTGAGTGGAGCATGGGACTCTTGACGTCAGTGTTGCAAGTTCGAGCCCCATATTGGGCTCTGAACATTTTCATTCAGATTACTTGAGATTACTTGAGAATAAAACCTTAAAAAAAAAAAAAGTCAATTCCTTCCCCACTGTCAGTTTTATCTGGAGCTCCAGTGGGGAAATCTGAAGTGGGCCACTGAAGTCCAGGGGAGTCTTTGGACCCCTTCATGCTGATTTGGGAGGTGCTTCAGTTTGAACCTCATAAGGAAGTAGCCCGACAGCTTGGGGTGCTTTTTGCTCCTTGATAGTGAGGGTAGGGGGAGCAGGAGCTGCTGGTGTTGACGGCCCCAAGGATCATATAGGAGCAGCCCAGGTGGAGGTACAGGAACAGGAGGAGGGGGGAGGTAGAGGCAGAGGTGGCAGGGGCACCCCTGGCAAGGCCAGAGGCAGATTCAAAGTTTGGACTAACACTTTTCCATCTGTTTCCTATCTCTCCCTCCTGCGAAACAGGCATTTCCCCTGGTTGCTTTTCAGCCCTTTCGAGGAGCTGGAGGAGCGGGCTGTGGGTTGGACTTTGGTTCTGGTGCCTGGGCTTGGGGCGGTGGATTTAGGGTGTCCAGTGTCTGCCTGTTTCCCTCCTCCTCTTCCTCATTCCGACTTTTGGGAAGGGGGTCAGGTGTCTTATTAGATTTTTGTCCACACTTGTCTCTCTGGTCCGTCAGTCGGGTCACTTCCCCTGAAGCATCTTTATTTTTATTTGTTTTTTTTTTTAATTTTAAAAGAAGTATTTTTAGAAGTGGTCACAGTGCCCCAGGCTCAGGGTATAGGATCTGGGGTGCGGCCCCTCTGTGCACAGGTGGAAGCCCGGGGCCTGAGCTCCCCTGCTTGGGTAGCAATAATGATGCAATGAAGCATCTTTATCATGGGGGAGCTTAAAAGCCTGAATGTAGGGAATCTCATCTCCTGTATTTGATCTCTGACAGAGTAACTCCGGTTGCGAGACGGTGTGATAATTTAACGATCCATTTAGTGGCCATCTTTTTACTGAGCTCAAAACATACATAGGCTCAGCAGTGTCACGATAAAATAGATTTTCCCTTTAGATACAGGATCACAACTGTAAGTGTGCCTATCAGACAGAATTCGCCCCAGCAGGCTGAGATGTGTGGAAACTAAATCCTCCCACCCTTATGCAGGCTACAGAAACAGACGAGGTCCGTCTCAGGTCTCCCTTCTTTGGGGAGAGAGGTACAGAGTCTGTTCCCACTCAGTTCTCTTTGGAGCTGAATGATTTAGACTCTCATATTATTAGCCAGAAAATTTACACAAGCCTTCTATTAAAACATCAATTTGTATAATGCCAAAATAAAACAAATAATCCATCAACTCCTTTAGGTTATTCCCACCTAGAGAACACTACCGGTAACCATCAACAGCTGGAATCGAAGTCAGAATCATCAACTCAAATTGAGGAGGTCCGGGTATCAGGAGAAGTCCCCCGATACACCTGTGAGGTGCTGAGAAACTGCAGTGGCACAAGGGGCCGGTGCTGGCACGGAGCAGCCGGGGTCCAGGCGACCCCCAGGTGTTCTCAGGTGAGTTGCTCTGATGTCCTGCCAGCTGTGCCAGGAAATGTCAATGCAAAATGAACAAACCTTTTTAAAATTTTTAAAAAGGAAAAGAGTGAGTTGAGCCCAAGCTAGTACGGCTGTCCAGGATACACAGTCTTCACAAAGAAGAGAGTGCTCTGGGGAAGGAACATTTGGTGCAGGGTTATATGGTTTTTTCACATAAAGATTACAAATTATTATGACAAAGAGCATTCTAGAAAATTCTAGACTTTCTCTCGTGGTTTTAGTATGTGCAAGGCTGAATGACTTTAAAAAAAAATTTTTTTTTTAATGTTTATTTCTTTTTGAGACAGTGAGAGAGTGTGAGCTAGGGAAGGGGCAGAGAGAGAGGGAGACAGGCTCCAGGCTCCGAGCTGTCAGCACAGAGCCTGACATGGGGCTCGAACTCACAAACTGTGAGATCGTGACCTGAGGCGAGGTCGGACGCTTAACCCACTGAACCAGCCTGGCGCCCCAAGGCTGAATGACTTTTCAATATTATGGGAACCAGGAAGGTTTTTTATCTTTATGTTTGGAATGCTTTTTGGTGATTTTTTAAAAAAATAAAGCAGATGTAAAATGTGGGCTCAGGGCAGGGAGAGGTCCCATGCTTTGAGATTTGGTTGAATCATTTTGTCCCTGATAAATGTTAAAGTAATGCTTTCCTGGGAGCCCACGTATTATTTAGGGGGTCTTCACAGAGGCAACAATGATATCTAAGTAGGCAACAAATTCTAGCGGCGAGGCCACAGAGAAGCCCACACTGTTCCTCCTCCCACAGATGGGGACAGAGGCTCGAGAAGTGTGTGCCCTGTTGTGGTTGAGCCATGTTCGCCTTCAGTCCAGGTGTCTGCAGTGGCCCTCTTTGCCTGTTGAGGGCAGAGTTTGGTCCCCAATGCTCTTAAGGGGCCAGTGTGGGGCTGCCCTGGGCTTGAGTTGGGTCAGACCAGATGCCTCCTCAGCCCATCTGCCAGAACTGGTCACACTGAACTTCAGGGCGCTCTCCTTGCGTTGCCCCCCTGAGAGGCTTTTACTGATGGGCAGGGCCCGCAGTCAGACCTGACATCTGTCCCCAGTCAGGCTGCTGGGGTTGTGGTGACCCGGAACTACCAGGCTCTCTCTTTGTACTGCTCCTTGTGAGGCTTTTGTTCATAGGCAGGGCCAGCGGTCAGATCAGATGTCTGCACCCAGCCTCTTGCCGGTTACTTTCCCCTGTCCCCAGGGCAGGAGTTGCTTTGGAGTGGCTGGTAGGGAGCCGCTTGCACAAGGAGAAGCTTGTGGTGTCGCTTTGCATGGACTCCCGCCGAGCGGGGCAGTCGGATCGGGAAGTCCACAGGAGAATGCAGGGGCAGGATGTGGTGTTAGCAAGCTAGGTGGTGAGGGTTCACGTTGGTTCCCACAGCTGGCTGTGTGTCTAGGCTGGGGTGAGGGCAGACAGTGCCCACCAGCTCTTTGGTTCTTGGAGAAGCTCCCAAAGATCTCTGCCACTCCAGTGCATGTTTTGAGGTTAGTAAATAAATCTCCTTCCTGTGTACCCCAGGCACTTTTCAAACTGCTGCTTCTTTGGGGGGGATTTTTTTGTTTTGTTTTTTGTTTGTTTGTTTGTTTTATCTTTTGTTGGTGGTGTGTTGTTTTTTTTTTTTAATAATTTATTGTCAAGTTAGCTAATACACAACATAGTCTTGGCTTCAGGAGTAGATTACTGTGATTCATCACTTACATACAACACCCAGTGCTCATCCCAACAAGTGCCCTCCTCAGTGCCCATCACCCATTTCCCCTGCCCCTCAAACCCCCACCCCCATCAACCCTCAGTTTGTTCACTGTATTTAAGATTATTCTGATTTGCCTCCCTCTCTGTAACTTATTTTTCCTTCCCTTCCCCTGTGGTCTTCTGTTAAGTTTCTCAAATTCCACATATGAGTGAAAACCTTTATGACTTTCTCGGACTTATTTCACGTGGCCTTGCTTTCCGGCTTTCCCAGAGACAGCCCACTGATTTTTAAAGTTCTGGTGTTAAGCTTCACTAATTGTACAAACTCGAAGTTAAGCCCCTCTGGTCCTCAAAGCTACATGTTACAGGGATTTGTCTTCCCAGTGTACGTCCCCTGTGTCCAGAGTGCCTGGTGTGGGATCTGTTCCTTTCCCTTTGTGCACACGGTGTGTCCCTCCCATTTGTGATTAGTCTCGTAGGTTGGTTTGCTTTTTAACCGGCTCTGCCCTTCCTACCATTTTGGATGTAGCCTCCTTTCTACAGTTACCTCTGAAGAGCCATTCTGCCAGTCCTTGGGTCATTTTCTGGGTCAGTTACACGAGTGTGGGTGGTGTATCTGTGGACAAGGTTAACCTAGGATCCTCCTCCACCGTCTTCCCTGGAGTGTATTTTTGTGGATTGTGTAAGACACTGGTCCAGCTTCATTCTTTTGCGTGTGGATGTCCAATTTTCCCAACACCATTTATTGAAGAGGCTGTTCTTTCCCCATTGTATATTCTTGGCTCTTTTTTTGTAAATTAATTGACTGTATGTGTGTGGGTTTCTCTATTCTGTTGCATTGATCTATGTGTCTGTTTTTATGCCGATACCACTCTGTTCTGATTGCTGTAGTTTGTAACATAGTCTGAAATTAGGAAGTATGATTCCATCCACTAGCTTTGTTTTTACTTCTGAAGACTTCTTTGGATAATCAGGGTCTTTTGTGGTTACCTACAAATTTTAGGGTTGTTTGTTCTATTTCTGTGAAAAATACCATTGAAATTTTGACCAGGATTTCATTAAATCTATAAATTGCTTTGGATAGTATGGGCACTTAAACAATACTAATTCTTTATTCCATGAGCACAGAATTTCTTTCCATTTATTTATGTCATCTTCAATTGCTTTTATCAATATTTTATATTTTTTAGTGTACAGTTCTCTCACCTCCTTGGTTAATTTATTCCTAGGTATTCTTTGTGACGCAGTTGTAAGTACGATTGTTTTAATTATTCTTTCTGCTACTTTGTTATTAGCATATTGAAATGCAACAGATTTTTCTGTACTGATTTTGTATCCTGTAATTCCACTGAGTTTTTTAGTTTTAACAGATTATTTGGTCATGTCTTTAGGATTTGCTATACATAATATCATGTCATTAACAAATAGTTACAGTTTCGCTTCTTCATTTCTGGTTTGTGGGCCTTTTATTTCTTTTTCTTGCCTAATTTCTCTGGCTAGCATTTCAATACTTTATTGAATAAAAGTGGGGAGAGTGGGTATCCATGTCTAGTTCTTGATGATAGAGGGAAAACTTCCAGCTTTTTACCTTTAAATATCATGTTACTTGCGGGCTTGTCATATATGGTCTCTATTATGTTGAGGTACATTCCCTCTATACCCACACTGTTGAGAGTTTTTATCAGCGGATGTTGAATTTTGTCAAATGCTTTTTTTTTTTTCATCTTTTGAGATGATTTTGTGATTCTCATCATTTATTTTGTTAGTGTGTTATATTACATTAATTTGTGGATGTTGAACCATCTTTGCATCCCTAGAATAAATCCCACTTGATCTAAGCATATGGTCCTTTTAATGTGTCGTTGAATTTTGTTTACCTATATTTTATGGAGGATTTTTGCATCTATGTTCATCAAGTATATTGGCCTGTGATTTTCTTGTGGTATATATCAGGATAATGCTGGCCTCATAAAATGAATTGGGAAGTACTCTTTCCTCTTCTGTTTTTTGGGAGAGTTCTAAAAGAAAGGATTGGCATTATTTGGTAGAATTCACCAGTGAACTTCTCTGGTCCTGGACTTTTGTTTGTTGGGAGGTTTTTGATTATTGCTTCAGTCTCCTTACTAGTTTAGTAAAATTGGTCTGTTTAGATTTTCTGTTTCTTCATGATCCAGTCTTATAGATTGTAGGTTGACAGGAATTTTTCTCATTTCTTCTGGGTTGTTCAGTTTAGAGTATAATTTTCCCAGCGGTCAGTCATGATCCTTTGTATTTCTGTGGCACCAATCTTTTCTTGGTGTGTCTAGCTAAAGATTTACACATTTTGTTTATCATTTCAAAAACTAGCTTACTTTCATTTATCTTTTTCTGTTGCTTTTTTAGTCTTTATTTCACTTATCTTTGCTTTGATCTTTGTTATTTTTTTCTTCTACTAAATTTGGGCCATGCTCCTCTTTTTCTTGTTCTTTGGTGTGTAAAGTTAGGTTTTGCTTTTCTGGATTTTTTCTTGTTTCTTGGGGTAAGCATTTATTGCTGTGAACTTCTCTCCTAGAACTGCTTTTTCTGCATCCTATAAGTTTTGGTATGTTGTATTTTCATCTTCATCAAAACACTTTTTTATTTCTGTTTGGTATTTTTTTGCTCATGGGCTGTTCAGTGGCACGTTGTATGATGTGCATGTATTTGTGAATTTTCCAGTTTTCTTCTTGTAACCAATTTCTTGTTTCATCCATTATAGTAAGAAAAAGAACGCTTGATATGATTTAAATTTTCTTAAATTTATTAAGACTTGTTTCGTGGCCTAATATGTGATCTGTCCTGGAGAATATTCTTTGTGCGCTTGAGACTTGGTTTTTGGATGGAATGTTCTGTATATGTTTGTTACATCCATCTGGCCTAATGTATTTTTTAAAGCCAGTGTTTCCTTATCGATTTTCTGTCTGGACGATCTATCCACTGATGAAATTGGAATGTTAAAGTACTGTAGTATTATTGTATTACTGGTTATTTCTCTCATTATGTTTGTTAATATTTGCTTTCTATATTTTACCATTTTGGGGTGCATAAATATTTACAAATGCTATATCCTCTTGGTGGGTGACCCTTTTATTGTTATATAATGACCTTCTTTGTCTCTTATTACAATCTTTGTTGAAACTATAGCCACCCCAGCTTTCTTTTTAAGGTTTCCTTTTGCATGGGCTATCTTTTTCCATCTCTTCGCTTTTAGTCTGTGTGTGTCCTTCCATCTGAAGTGAATCTGTTGTAAGCAGCATATAGATGGGTCTTTTATCTATTCAGCCACTCTGTGTCTTTTGTACATTTGGCTTTTTTTTTAAACGTTTACTTATTATTGAGAGACAGAGAAAGACAGAACATGAGCGGGGGAGGGGCAGAGACAGGAGGAGACACAGAATCCAAAGCAGGCTCCAGGCCCTGAGCTGTCAGCACAGAGCCTGATGTGGGGCTCGAACTCACAAACTGCGAGATCATGACCTGAACCAAAGTCGGATGCTTAACCGACTGAGCCACCCAGGCACCCCTCTGTGTCTTTTGATTAAAGAATTTAGTTCTTTTATGTTTAAAGTAATTCTTGATATGTATGTACTTAATTGTCACCTTGTCAATTGTCCTCTGGCCGTTTTGTAGTTCTTTTCTTTTTCCCTTATTCTCCTCCCTTGTGATTTGGTGATTTTCTATAATGGCATGCTTGATTCTTTTTCTATCTTTTGTGTATCTACTGTAGGTTTCCGCTTCCTGGTTATTGTGAAGCTTACATGTAACAACTTATAACAGTATGTTTTAAATTGATAAGAACTTAAGTTTGAACATCTTCTAAAGCTCTACATTTTTAACCCCCACCCACCTGTTTTACGTTTTTGTTCACAATTTGTCTTTTTATTTTGTGTATCCCTTAATAAATTATCAGTGTTATAGCTGTCTTTGCTACTTCATGTTTCAGCTTTCATACAAGCTTTGTAAGTGATTAACCCACCACCTTTACAACATTAGACTCTGAATTTTACTATGTATTTACCTTCACCAGTGAGATTTATACTTTTGTATTTTCTCGTTACTAATTAGCACCCTTCATTTTAGCTTCAAGAAATCTCTTTAAAATTTCTTCTAAGGCAGGGCGACTGAGTAGCTCGTTTGGTTGAGTGTCCAACTTTGGCTCAGGTCATGAGCTCACAGTGAGTTTGAGCCCCACATCAGGCTCTCTGCTCTCAGCATGGAGCCCACTTCAGATCTTCTGTTCCCTTCTTTCTCTGCCCCTTCCTCTCTGGTTCTCTCTCTCTCAAAAAGAAAATTAAATTTCTTCTAAAGCTAGTATAGTGTTGATGAACTTCTTTTTGCTTGTCTGGAAGACTCTTTATCTCTCCTTAAATTCTGAATGAAAACACTGTCAGGTATAGTAGGTATTCTTGGCTGGAAGTTTTTTTCTTTCAGCACTTTGAATAACACTCCCTTCTGGTCACCAAAATTCTCCTGAAAAATCTGATCTTACGGAGGAAAATCCCTCTTACATAAGAAATTGGTTTTCTTTTGATGCTTTTAAAATTCTTTCCTTGTCTTTAACTTTTGACATTGTAATTATAATGCGTTTGAGTCTCTTCAGCTTTGTATTTGGAACTCTCAGGGTTTCCTGGATCTGGATTTCTGTTTCTGTCCCCAGCTTAGAGAAATTTTCCGGTAGCTGTTCTTTCTTCAGATGAGCTTTCTGCCCCTTTCTCTTTTCTCCTTCTTCTGGAACCTTTTAATACAAATATTGGTCTGCTTGATGTTATATTTCATAAGTCCTATAAGCTCTCTTTTCTACATTGTTGGGTTTTTTTTTTTTTTCTTATTTTTGCTGCTCTGATTGGCTGAGTTCTGTCTGCCCTGTGTTTGAGTTTTCACGTCCTTTCTTCTTCTTCTTCATCCAGTTTACTGTTGAACCCCTCCGGTTATTTTTCAGTTCATTTATTGTATTCTTTAGCTGTCCCTTGGAGGAGGACCTAAGTCAGCACCTAGATTCAGGCTGATTGTACGTAAATCAGACTGTCAGGCAGCAGCTTTTAAAGTATACAAATATATACAGGCCTATAGGACTGCAAGCATTAGGTCCTGCCAGCTACCTAGGCTGGGCACCCTGAGTGTCAGTCACAAACATTAGGGTGCCAGGCAACTATATGAGCTCCTTTCTGGGAGATACCAGCTATCTGAGGCAAGGCAGATGGAGGGCACAGGGCGGCATCTACTGACTTACCGGCTAAGTACAGCATCTTAGTAGGTCTCTAGACGTATGTCAAACCAAAAGCCAGCCCCTTCGGTTGAAAGCTCCAGGACACGCAAATAGTCCCTTCTCACAGGAAGAATGGGCGTGTGTTTCAGTTTGTATTGTGCCCTGGGGTTTGCAGCAGGCCAGAGACTGCCTGCCCGTTTGTGGCAGTCAGTCGTACGGGATACGGGGATGCCAACCCTGCTGGCCACCAGAGCGGAGCAGTTAAGGGGCATCCGCGAGGTGGTAGCTGCAGAAAACAAAGCAGCAGACGTAAAAATGGGCACCGGACGTTGTACAAGCTCCCCTCTGGGAGATACTGGAGCACGGCAGAAAGAGAACAGAAAGATAGCCGTCTGAGGTCTCCGGAAAGGTTTGCAGTCGGCCCTTAGATGTGTGTTTGATTGCGAGTCTATCCCTCAGACGTAGCCATGGAGATTAGCCAATAGGCCTCTTTCACAGAAAGTTTGGGCTCTTCGGACCGTTGCCTCTTGCTTTGCTCTGGAAATGGTAGACAGTCAAAAACTCTTTCTCTGTTGGTGACAGTCCTGTGTGACTCATTAGCCGGTCGGCCACCACGGCCAGGCGGTCTAGAGATGTCACCTTGCAGCACCTGCAAGAATCGGGGCACCCGATGAGGGTCTGAATTCCTTTCTGGGAGATACTGACAAGCCGGAGTGAGGCAGAGAAAGAGGGCAAGCATGGTGTCCACCAGCCTCCCTTCCCCGAGAGTCCGTCAATGGGCCTCCGGACGTGTGCCAAGCCAGAAGCCTGCCCCTCAGGCCGAAGCTCCAGGACAAGCACAACAGTCCTTTATCACAGGAAGACTGGGCAGATGTTGCCGTGGTGTTAGCTGGCCATGAACTGTCTCTCCAATTGTTACAGTCTTATGGGTCCCCAGAATGCAGGCGCTGCTGGCCCCCAGAGCCAGGTGACCCAAGGGACGTTCACACTGGGTGGCAGTTGCGAAAACGGAGACACCCGGTATAAAACCAATACCAGGTGCATGTAACAGCTCCCCTCTGGGAGATGATGGTGCTCTGGAGGGCAGCGGAGGGAGGGCATAAAGATGATGCCTGCTGGGGGAAGAAAAGAAGGAGCCTGGATTAAAAAGAATTTTTTTTAAAGTGTCTACTGGCCTCCATCCTTGGAGAGTATGCCGGCGGGCCGGCCCCTAGATGTGTGCTGACTTAGATGCCTGCCTCTCAGGCCGATGCTTTAAGATAGGTAAAGAAGCTGCTTTCACGTAAAGTCTAGCCGCTTCTGCACTGGGCCCTGGTGCCGGTGAGTCCAGGGGCCTGAGCCCTTCAACAGCCATTTCTCAGTTTGCACGATAGCCTTTTGGGTCTCAGGGATGCAAACCCTGTGGGCTTTCAAAGCTGTAAGTTTCAGGGGCTTATCTCTCAGCGGTAGGTCTTAGAAGTTGGGGTTCCCGATGTAGGGTTCAAACCCTTCACTCCTCCCTGAGAAGCTCTGGATTTCCAATGCTGGGGGGGGGGGGGTTCGGCAAGATTGCATCCCTGCCTTTCCTAAACACTTCAGTGCGAGCTGTTTGCCCGATGTTAGGAGTCCCTCAGCTTTGGTTTTCAGAGGAAACTGTTCATTTGTAGCTGTACATCTGGTGTGTCTGTGGGAGGAGAGGAGTTCAGGATCTTCCTATGTCTCCATCTTGAAGGAGCCTTATTCCTTTTTCTGACTGATATTCCATTATATGTAAATCCCTTGTGTATCCAGTCATCTGTTGATGGACGTTTAGGTTGTTTCTCCTTTCTGGCTGTTGTAAGTGCTGCTGTGAACATTCATTCACAGGTATCTGAGTGCTCATTTTCAAGGTTTTGGGGTATATGTATACCTACTTGGGACAATTGCTGTTTATATGGTAATTCTGTTCCTGTTGTAGAACTGCCAAACTGTTCCAACAGTGGGTGCAACACTTCACATTCCCACCGGCAGTGGGTGAGGGATCCGGTTTCTCCGCATCCTTGCCAACACTTTTTTTTTTTTTTTTTTTTTAAGTAAGCTCCAAGCCCAGCTTGGGGCTTGAACTCACAACCCTGAGATCAAGAGTCGCACGCTCTACTGACTGAGCCAGCCAGGTGCCCTTCCTTTTTTTTATAGTTATCCTAGTGGGTATGAAATGGTGTTTCACTGTGGTTTTGATTTGCATTTCCCTAATGACTAATGTGGAGGACGTTTTTATACCCTTGTTGGCCATGTATATATATATCCTCTTCGAAGAAATGTCTATTTAAGTCAAGACAGTCAATTTTTACAGTGTTTTCATAGGCCTTTTTGTAATTATAAATGCACCAAAGTTTTATTGTAGCTATAACTTTCAAGCAGATTCTGATAAGGCTTTGAGAAACCGTCTTACAGTTTTACTAAGCTTCATCCACATCACATGAAGGCAACAACGTAAAATACAGACTCCGTTAAGGTATGTTTTGCTATCACCTTGGAGCCTCTTTAGAGCCATTTTATCCCCACTGGATATCATTATTGGAGTTTCTGGTACTGATCATCAGCATGAACCTTTAGGTGGTGCTCTTTGATTAAAACAGTAAGTATATTCCTCAACCAATTTAAATACAGTAGGACATCCTAGGAAGAAAAGTGGCCTTTTTTTTTGTTTTTTTTCTTTTTTTGAGGGATTATCTCCCAGGTCTGCTCAGAACTTTTCCTCATACAATTTCTGTTGCAGAGTCTAATCTGTCCCATCTCCTTTTACCCCATTTCCAAAGATCCGGACATGAAGTTCTCCTCCAGGAGACTGTCAGTTGTGGAATAGGAAAGAGGCAGGTCCTGATTTCGCACCATATAAAGCACCCCTAGGCTGAAACTGTCATCTGGGCAATTGTACCTCCCAAAGAAGCCCCCCACCGATGTCTTCCTGCAGAGAAGAACCTCCTTCTCTGTGTCACAGTCCCATTTCCTTAGTGGGGTCACTGTCTGGGAGCTGCCTGCCTGTACTGCAGCTGGCTCAGCCCATTCAGCCCTCCCAGACTCAAGCCTCAGGTCTGCCTCCTCTGCTCTCCTGCCCTTCAGCATCCTGATTCCCCTTTGATCATTTGCTCACTTCCCAGCCCCATAGGTAGAAAGTTACCTATGTTTTTATTCTGGTTTCAGAACCTAGGTCATTTTAAAAAATCGTGCCTCATCTAAGTATGCTAAGATCCACCCTCCCTGGACACAATTGGTCTTGCCAACTATAAATCCATACCCACCGCCTTTCAAGTCTAATGGCCTTTTCTCAGTAGCTTCTCCCCTAATACTCAATACCCTGCCCCTAACTTGTATTTCTCACCAAAGGACCCCTGCGTTTCTTTAGAAACCTTGCAGACCTAGATTCTTCTGTCACATACCCTACTTGAAATATCCTTTCCAAAGATTTTACTAAAGCATTTATTTTTTAAACAAAAATATACATTAAATCTGATTTACAGAATATAGAAATAATTTATCCAAAGCAATTTGCATTTTACAATTGCTAATATTGCACCCAGCAGTGTAAGTCTTTGATACATTTGCGTTGTCGACCTTTCCCACAATTCACAAAACAGGAGAGAAAACGGAGAAGAATACAAGCAAACTTTTCTTTACCAAAGAAAGAAAGAAAAACAATTTACAGTTTATGTACAAGAGTTGTAAACTTCCAGAACTTTACTTCCATAGAATAAAGAGCCATACATTCTTTTATCATTCCTAGAATATGAATGATATACATGTTGTGATTTCCTCATAGGAATTCAAAGGGACAGGTATTGTGAACATTCACAGCCTAATGGTAAAGAACAGAATTATTGAAAACACTTCTGTATCTTCACTAGAATATGGGAACTAGCATGTGAAAAACTAGTGTGTGAAAAGCCTCGAGAAAAATAACTTTTGCCTCTTTGAGGATAGTTTCCATAATTGCTTAAAATCATTTTCAGTTTTAAAGGATACTCTGTTAGAAATGTGGCTTTTTTTCTCTGAAGACAAGTGAAAAAGTGGGGTCTCTGTTCAAATCCCTTAAAACACATGTAGGCAGGCACAAAGTTTGCTTTTCAAAAGAAAGCGTTACAAAGTCACAATTTATCACGGCTACCCTTAGTTTTTAAGAACTTAAAAAAAAAAGTCCATAAATATTTAAATGCATCTTTTCAAAATGGAGGGAAGGAAGTGGCTAAAATATGCAGTAGTAAGAGTAAACGTAGGTGATGCACACTTTTAACCTGGTAGTAAACCGAAGCAGACCGAAACCTTGTACTTATGAAATGTGAAGTGATTTTCCTTGATTGAACCAACAGGAGAACATGAAACCATGCAGCTCATTATCTTCCAGGTGATGAACATTCAGGATTTTTTCTGTCGTCGCCATTATAAATAAAAGGTCTTTGTTAAGAAGGTACCCAATGGGGCAAAAAAAAAAAAAGTAACCTCTGGTTATGTATGTTGAAGATCCCAGGCAGGAATGATCTCATTGTAATTTTATAATGCGGTACCATTTGCACTGAAATATAAGTTTCTAATTCTGTTGTCCCAGATCGAGACTGGATTACGACATCCCCTCTGAAGCCTAATGAACACAAGCAGTTGAACAAGAGGACTTTTGAAAAGGTATTCTTGGCTTCGCCATTGCAATAGTCCAGCCCAAGTGGTTTGTTACAAAAGTTGTTGTCTTTAACATCCTCGTGACAAATTCAGTTTTTGGGTTTTTAAAAAGTCCTGAGAGTCTTTCATAAAAAAATAGACATCTGTGTGTGGGTGTGTGTGCCGGCTTCGCCGCCGCATCAGCTCTCCACAGTCCGCCGGTACTCCGCGGTGCCCTCGGCTATGATCGCGTCCAGCGGGGAGCGCTTCTTCCGGATGCTGCGCCCGGAGGAGATGAGGTCCGCGTAGCCGCGCTGGTGCGAGAAGGCGTAGGCGGAGCGCCGCGAGGACACGCCCCGGCGGAACACGTGCTGCCGCCGCTTCCACTGCTCTTCCGCTTTCAACCGCTTGCGATGCTTCTGGATCTGCGGGGGTAGGGGGCGAGGCCGACAATGAAATGGAAGGGCTGTGGTGGCGGAGGTGGACGGGCGCTAACGCCCAGGGGGTGGGGGCCCTCCTGAAGTCTGACTTGTTTAAGGCGGCATCGCCGTGCTCCTTTTACAGGGGATGGCGCGCCGAGCGGTTACGTAACACTTTCAAGGTCTCGGACCTTCTAGAAAACGGGGAGCCGGAATCCCCACTCGCCTCCGCTACTGTTCTTTGCCACTGACAAATTAGACTGGGACAGATTCGAGAGAAAATTCCGTTGTTTCCTTTCCCTTGTTGCTACTGCATCTTCTGGTCAGCAGACATGGGAGAATATCTAGGGGTCACTGAAGAAGGTTGCTTGCCTAGCATCTTCTCTCTCCTTCCTGATGAAGCAGGAGTAGAGTCAAGAACACCTTTCCTGCATACAGTCACAACCCTCTTGGGCTGTGGAGACTGCTCCCAGGAGCAGGGCTGGTTGACTTCCCTTGCTCCGCACGAGTCCGGCAATGGCCGTGTGACCTCATCTGGCTAAGGGGATCTGCATGATGTGGCCTGGGCCCTCCCATGCACAACTCTCGGGCTGCTAAGAGAAAGCTATGGAGCAGTTTCCGGTCTTCATCTGGACGGGTGTGTCAGAAGGAGGTGCCCGGAACTGCAGTAGCTATCCCCCCAACTTCAAGGTGAAGCTCATAATGAGGATAGCAGAGGGGAGAGATGGAAAGAACCCCAGTGCTTTTGACAGACGTTTAGGTGCTCAGTCGCCAGAGCCTGAAGCCTGCTGCTGATTATGTGAATTGAGGTGATACATTGTTTGAACAACTTGTAGCTCAGACATTCCACCAGAAGAGGTGGCATTTTCTATAGGTACGTACATACCCCAACCTATTTGCAGGGCAAAATGTTAATATTGTAATTGTTAAATTAGGGGATGGACATATGGGGGTTCATTATACTATTCTCCCTTTGATAATGTTTAAAATAAAAAGCATGAAAAGAAAAATCCCTGTCTCAAAGGACTTCTTTGCAAGACGGAGTTAAAGAGAAGTAGTATTAAATAAACCTCCATACCAAAGTTCCAATGGGTTTAGAATTTGCAGGAAAGCTGCTGTGGGGACACGCTCTGATTTCTGTGAGGGGCACTCAGAATGAGGAGAATACTGTTTTTTCTATACCTTATCACTTTCTGATGGCCAAATGGTCATTGACAAGAAGCGTATGGCAACGACGGGCAGTAAGCACACTGCAACGGTCAGAATGATGGTCAACCAAATGTATGGCTGTCTCAAGGCATTTGATGCTGTGCCTGCAAAAACGTGGAGGATGAATCACAGAGGTCCTTCATCTGAAGAGCATAGTTAATATCCCGTAACCCTTACATGCATTGTCTATGGTAAAATTTTACAATCAGATTGGCCTCCCCAGAACATTCCATCACTGCTGAAGGAATGAACATTTTAAAATAGGACTAAGCAGGGGCTCCTGGGTGGCTCAGTCGGTTAAGCGTCCGAATTTGGCTCAGGTCATGATCTCGCGGTCGGTGAGTTTGAGCCCTGCGTCGGGCTCTGTGCTGACAGCTCGGAGCCTGGAGCCTGTTTGAGATTCTGTGTCTCCCTCTCTCTCTGACCCTCCCCCGTTCATGCTCTGTCTCGCTCTGTCTCAAAAATAAATAAACGTTAAAAAAAAAAATTTAAATAAAATAGGACTAAGCAAAACAAAATCAGGAAGGCAAATGTACATCAGCAAATGACTAAGCGAAAAATAAAAAGTATGTTTGTTGACATCGTATTAGGTAAAAATGCAAAATTAGGCAATCTATTATACTTCTCAATTTTTCCAGGAATTTATTTTTCAAAGTTTATAGTTTGAAACTCCAGATAACAATAACAATTAGCACTGCCGTTTGTATGACAGGTCTTAACACTAGGTGTTTTATTTGGGTCATGCTATTTAGTCAGCTCTGAGGGATAAATAAGTTTCCTCTTTGCCTCATAAGAAAATTGTGGAGAAGTAAAAAGATTCGCCCAGGGTAACAAAACTACCAATGGCCACTTCTAAACTGAAACCCACATCCATTTGACTAGAGCCATACTTTTTCCACTGCAGTTCGCTGCTGGTTTATGGCAGAGGAAGTAACAATTCTGTCATACAACCAGGTAATCCTATTACTACCCAATTTTAAAGCTATAATTAACATCCCCTAGAGCCAAATTTGTCGCAGTGTTTTCTGTACTTACACTGTAAGTTTATAAAAATGCCTTTTTTGAAAAAATGTGTTGTTATACTGCTAAAAATGTGTTTAAAAACATTCCCTTTGGGAATATTCTAACAGGGCACTCAATTTTTTAAGACACAAAACAATGCAACCAAAAACAATCCCCCCCCCCCCCAAAAAAATGAGCTTAATCCCAAGAAAAGGGCTACCATAGCAATGGTCTTTTTACAACTGGTCATAAAAAAAACAAATACAAACTCATCTTTTACAGGGAAACTAGTTCATGGGGATTTATTTTTTCCATTGTGAACTCAAAGCTACTCTATTTAAGAAATTTGTAAATTCTGATTCATGATATAAATTTTAAAATATGTGTGAAATAGCAATTAACATTCTAGCATTTATCATTTGTCCTATTTTATATGGCTATAAAGTAATTTATAAAAATTTACTGCTCTGCATTCATTTTTCTAATGATGTTACAGTTTTCCACTTTTGAATTCTAGAATTTGCTCATACGTGATTCATAGCTTGATTAGCTAATATACTATTTTTATTAGGTCTTTGAATTATTTCCACTTTTTAAAAATAATTGGAATCGTGGTGGTGGTATAATCTTTGTACAAATTAGCCTTTCCAAAAATTGGTATGTTTTATCTTAAGGTGTTTTCTCCAGTTGGAAATACTAGGTCAAAGTGTATGAGAAGTTTTATAGGACGTGACATATTTCCAGATAATGCTTTGAAAAAATTAAGTTATATTAATAGTTTACATGCATACTCAATTTCTCATTACCTACCAATATTAGATTTGGGGGGGGGGGGAAACTAACGGAACAGATGCACAATTGTATCTTAAAACTTTTTAATTTTGCTTTCTTACTGTCACATTACCACACTTCCAGCCCACCACTGTTGTTCATTTGCCAGTCAGGACATTAATTTTCACTAGCAATAATTTGCACCTTGTGTTTTACTTAGAAGTTATGTCAGAATCTAAACTAATAACATTTCTTGACACCTTTATGTTTGGAATTTAGAAAATACCAACCTGTAAATTGAAATGCAGATGGAAAGAGAACATGTATCCCAGCACTATGAAAGTCAAACATGATGCCAAAATAAAGTGCAATGCTGCCAAAAATTGAAAAAGCATTCACAAAGGTCCAGTAAGAAGTATCCAAGCCAATCTGTTGGGAAACCAGAGAAAGAGCACTCATTTTGGGGAGTCACCAAGAAATAAAGGATCCAAGGATTCTGAAAACAGAATTCAGCAATTTAAGCATGATCTGGCTTGAATACTAAACAAACAGAAACTACCCTCGGCTCAGGTGAGAAGTAGGAAATGTGCTTGGTGTAAGGGGTGACGATAGCGTTCATGTTTTGTAAAATGGCAAAGGCTTAGCTGGAGGGAGAGTGACAGCCAGATGGCTATGCGCACTGGTCTATGTACAGAAATCCTGGTAACTCACAGATACAGAGAACACTTGACCAAAGCCATGTACCTGGAAGTTGACTGTTATTATAAGAGCAGAAGCAATCGTCACAGCAAAAGACTGGTAGTCTGAAGGTGCCTCTCCATCCTGCCCCACAGTTTGCAGATAAGCTCCAAGAGGTATGAAGAAGAGGACCATCGATGTTAAAATTCCGTGCACCAAGCTTACGAAGAATCTCTTATAGTTGAAAAGTAAGTCTCTTTGTCCTACTATGTACAGCCCAGGGAAGCGGAGGCTCAGTTTGTCACTCACATCCTTAAAGGGAAAACACCATTAGCTGCGTATCCGCCAGGAATCGAAGAACTCCGAGATCCATTACAGTTTATACCTCACAAAGAGTGTCAACTTACTCAGTTTTAGGAAGGCAAAAACTCGACAAGGTAAGTCCTGATGAGTTGGCAGTGTGCAGAGGCCAACCTCTTTAGTCCACCATTACTTGATATTTAATTAAGATACGGATAGGTAGAAATTTATTATTTTGCTGTTCATAGAAAGCAAACTAGTAATTCCAAAAAAAAAAAAAAATGGAGGGAGGCTATTTTTACCTCCTGGGAAAACAGATTCTGATTAATTCTTTGGGAAAGTATTTTCACATACAAGTTGATGGGTTAATTCCAAATTATTCTTTTTATTCATTAAAGTACTTTACCAAGAATCGCTACTAGATAGAATGTGAACTAATTTGGGAATTAAACACCCAAGTTTAGAGAAATATTAAAATAGTTGACGTTTACAGTAAGTTATAGAGACATACTATACTGTCGGGTGTCTTAACAAGAAACTGTTAGTGTCCAAAAGGAAGATAATACACTTTTTTGTCAATGAATTCAACCCAGGCACAGAAATCCTCGTTTCTTACTATAAAACAGGAAGCACAGTTCCTCTTGTTGCCTGGCAACAGGACAGCCACAGGGTTTTCTCAGGAAGAAGGGAAAACCAAAAGAATGCAGTGAAATAATATTTGCTTTTTGCTTCTCGAACAGGTGCTCGGTCTGCCCTGACGTGTCCCTGTGAGCACGAGGTCCTACCTGGTCAAGCAGCCCCATGAGGAGCACGGGCAGGCTGGAGTAGAGCACGTTGTAGAGCGTGATGAACCAGTCCTCGTACG
This sequence comes from Acinonyx jubatus, assembly GCF_027475565.1. Taxonomy (NCBI): domain Eukaryota; kingdom Metazoa; phylum Chordata; class Mammalia; order Carnivora; family Felidae; genus Acinonyx; species Acinonyx jubatus. The sequence continues at coordinate 74,518,738 of NC_069392.1, forward strand.
CCGTCTGTGGGGAGGTTAGAGTCTGCGTCACAAACCAAGACCTGCTGCTGGCCTAGTCAATGCACATGCATTCTTTCTCAACTGGGAGGCCCCCAGCATGCGTGGGGGCTTCTGCCAGAGTAAACCCCACTCCTCTGTATCTGCAGAAGGTGTGAGTTGGGTTCAACGGAATGGGCAGAATCAACACTCCGCGGAACAGACCTTCCTTCTAAAATGAATGGGAGAACATACACCAAAACATTTTTTGGGAAGGGAGTCCGTCCATTCTATGTGAAGAATGCTGGAAAATATGTTGGTGCCCATCCTTTCTGTATCCCTTTGTTAACAAATTCGGAATACATAAACCCACAGACCGGCCCAAGAAGCACATAAGGTATCATTTGAATGTTCTTTACTTTTACTTTGCAAGTCCAGCATTTCTATTTAAACATTTTGTGAAGCAGAATTTGAATTTTAAAAACAGGCGCCTGGGTGGCTCCGTCGGTCAGGTGTCTGACTTCGGCTTGGGTCATGATCTCACAGTCTGTGAGTTCGAGCCTCGTGTTAGGCTCTGTGCTGTCAGTGCAGAACCTGCTTCGGATCCTCTGTCCCCCTTCTCTCTCTGCCCTTCCCGCCTTGCTCTCTCTCAAAAATAAACGTTTAAAAAAAATACGCTTCTGAAAAGGATGCACAGGGTTTGCGCGCACACACATCCTCAGGGTGGCAGAGAGGAAACAGGCCTGCTGGTCACCGCCAGTGGTGGTGGTCCTGCATGGGAGCAGGAAGAAGGCCCTTGTGTGTTCAAGGTTGCTCCTGACCCACGGTTCCCAAGGCTCCTCTGATACCATTTGAGGCACACCATCAGAAGTTTGGACAACCACATGCGCTGACAGGTTCAATTTTACTAGTGATGCTTTTCTGCCGTATCACCGTTTTAACATATATGACCCCCACTCCCATTTCAGCCATAACTTAAAAAAAAAAAAAAATTGAGAACAGATCTGTGATCATCCAAAATTTAGATAATCCCTTTAGCCTTGATCACAATAGCATTGTTGATTTGCTATCAAAGTTGAATAATTTATCATTCTTCTTTTCTTTAAGTTTATTTTGAGAGAGCAAGCGAGCACGGGAGGGACAGAGAGAGGGGGAGAGAGAGAATCCCAAGCAGGCTCTGTGCTGTCAGCACAAAGCCTGACACCAGACTTGAACTCATAAACTGTGAGATCATGACCTGAACCTAAGCCAAGAGTCAGACACTTAACCAACTGAGCCGCCCAGGTGCCCCTTATTGTTCTTAATGGCAAGGTAACTTATAAAAAATCTCAGGTGAAGGCAAAACACATAAACAAAAGCCAGGAACAAATCCCAACTTTTCAAAGGCAAACTAAAGTATTTTTAAAGCACCAGAAACATTTTAGAAACATCATCGGGGTGCCTGGGTGGCTCAGTCGATAAAGTGTCTGACTTCGGCTCAGGTCATGATCTCACGGTTCGTGAGTCTGAGCCCTGCATCGGGCTCTATGCTGACAGCTCAGAGCCTGGAGCCTGTCTTTGGATTCTGTGTCTCCCTCTCTCTCCGTCCTTCCCCTGCTCACGCTGTCTCTCTTCCTCTCTCTCTCTCAAAAATAAATAAAACATAAAAAAAAATTTTTTTAAAGAAACATCATCTGTAATCTCAATCTGTGCCTCAACTATTAGGAGAGCATCAAAACTGCAAATATGGAGGGAAAAGGTTTTTTTCAGAAGTAGAGTTTTATTTATGCAAGAGTTCTATTCATCAGATAATAATTCTTATATTACCTGTGCAGAGTACCCATTGAAGAAGGAGTACCAGAAATGAACCAATGTAAATGCGAAGTTTTTGTAAAAGAAATATCGAAGGAACTTGCACATCCTTATGTAAGACCACCGGCCGTGTACCAACAGCAGTCTCTGCAAGTATCTGAACTGGGCAAAGGAGTAGTCACTTGACATGACAGCTTGCATGCCTTCTTGTCCACTTATTCCAACACCAATGTGGGCAGCTGTGGGGCGGAGGGAGAAGATATGTGAATCATAAGCTAATTTTAAAGCAAAACATGGAGATGATAAAAATGTTTCCACGGCAAAACAAAGAAACAGACATTCTTGGAGCAATGAAAACTCTTGCTCACCAGCCCCGCCCCAGCTTCTGAACTCAACTTTATGTCAGAGATACAAGTGGCTAAAAAAAGCACAAGGCAAGGGCTCTGAGGAGTATTTGTGGAAGGATCTCAGGTGGGTGGTAAATTCCATTTGGGTTTTCTGCCCAGCTCATAAGCCATCCTTCCCACCCACGGAGGGAACCCAAGGAATCCATGCATACTGTGTGTCCCTGCCTCCCTGGCCACAGCTGAGTCAGCTCTGGGCTGGTAGGTCATCGGTAGCATATACAGATTGGCTCTCCGAACCTTCATGTCACCCTTGTTCTATTGGAAAGGTGGGAAAGCAAATAAAAACCTAACACCGCTCTGACTTCCTCGCAGCAAGGTTCTATTTGTGAATTGGGTTCCATCGTTGCGAGCCACCTGGAGCCCAGCAGCCCTTCCCTTTGTGGCATTTCTGCAGTAGAGTTCATATCCTCTCTCCAGCTGCCTGGAGGTTGACGGACAAAAGTTTTTCAGCTGAAAAGCCCTTCACAGAAGCCTCAAAGTTAGAAGCTCCTCTGGTGCGTGACTAAGACATTCGAGGCTCAGCCTGGCACCTGCTTCTTCAGTCTATCCAGCGCTTTTGTGAGCACTTAGTCCCTTACATTAATCACTTCCTGCTTAAAGTACCCAGGGGGGTCTGTTTCTTATACTATCCTTGGCACAGAACCCAAGCTGGACCAATCCGTGTCTCTTTCACAGTTTGGAACTAAGATTTGGGTTTGTGTTTGTCATTTTAACTTCTAAATTCTTGAGTTGTGGGACAGATATATTTATTTCCAAGGGGTTCTGAGAGGCAGAAGTAAAGTGGTCTAGAAGGAGGATTGAACAGAAGCTGGGTTCCTGGTTCCAGCATCTTCCTGAGGTCTGGCTTTTTGGGAGGCATGAAACATCTTTAGATCTTTTAAAATAAATTTCTTTTTGTCTTAAGCTTGTGTTAGCTGTTCTTTAATATTTACAATCAAAAGTGTTTTAATTAAGATACTAGTTTATATAGTATATGATAACTATAATATACTTAGTTAACTAAGATATTAAACTTCCAGCATTTAGTCATGGCCCACCGTGACCTTAAGAGACACATTTTTTTTTTCTTTTTTGGCTGCAGAAGGTTTCCAGAATGGATAAAAATGAAAGTGACAGTTCTGTCCATCCTTCCAATAGTCACTTAGTCACAGTTTCAACTTAGCAAATTACGAATTTTATATAGGTCTTAAGAGGCATGGAACTAAAGACATACTGAGATCTGCTAGAGAATGTGTGTTGGAGAACATAACCTATTATTACTCAGACCCAGAGACGTGACTGCCAACTCAGCAGGGTTTCCAACTGAAAGCGGCTCCAAAAATCCTGCCTTAGTGGCAGAGTACAGGGTCTGGCAAATTCAAAGTGACACAGTGACTTGGCCAAACCTACGTTTTCAATAACACTTTGCGATTCTAAAAAATAGAATGAATTGCAGGTCTCATTCAATATTTATGACTTCTTTTTAAACACATAAATAATTCTTATGACTAGTCGTGGTTGCCAAACTGTGCTTTCCTGCTGAACCATGGGCTACTTTTCCGATCAAGCAACAAAGGGAGATGTTGAGGTTCTCTCGGAGCCCAGGAGAAGGAGCCCCTGATGTCCAGCCCAGCCTTTTCGCTGAGCACACCAAGGACAGCGTGTGAAAGAACACAGCCACAGTTCACAGGGGATTCAAGGCAACCGAGGAGATGTACTTTATAGGGCTACATGTTTTTTTCCCTATAATCTAAATATAGACACCTAGATTTTCCTGAAGTTTCAAAAATGTGGTTTCAGATGCCTCACTGGTAGGCTCCTTCATAGTTCCTTAACAGACTCATCATTGCCTCAAGCCTTTGTGGCTCTGTCTCCCCTCTCGTGCTTCTTGCTTATTCTTAGGGTCTTAGACCAAGAAAAAAACACCACCCACAAGCCAGCAGACATCTTCAGGCCCAAGAGAGGGAGACAGGGGAGCCCATGAGAGTCCTTGCGTCCTTGCTAGAGGCAAAAACATGGGGGGGGGGGGGGGGCAGAGTGTTGCAGTTCCCTCCACTTCTACTAAATGTGGAACATGCTAACAAATGGCCAAGTTTTTCTGACACTTAAATTTTACTGTATTTCTTTATAAACAAATATAATTTCTGTATATTGTATTTTATACAGGTGAAAGCAATGCCAGTTTTTCTAAAATACAAAAGGCACTATCAATACTTGGGTAAAGCTATGGACTTACAGGGACACCTGAGTTTCTTTGATTTGCACCCCAGATGGATGTTCCCTGTTATATATAAAAGCACCGACCATATAACAGAGTTTAATAAAATTCTTAGAACAACTTAAGAAAACAAGTCTCTATAAGGTTACTTATGTTGACTTTGTGATCCCTTTTGCTATCAATTGGTAAACTCCTTGGAACAAAAAAAATTTCAAGTCTAAGTCACCTAGTCAGATGGTAAATTTGCAAGGTAACCCTCTCTCCAACATCTAGAAGTCTCCATTGTAACTCATGTTTGAGTTACTTGCCCTTTTGGCACAGCTATTTATGCTAAGGGTACACAATGGAAAATAACCTAGAACTGGCTGTAAAGAGACTGATGTAATTTGGGGCAAGAAATGCCAGTCGTATGGTAGGATTGGCACATGCAAAACACCCTGGAGAAGAAATTAAACCAGCAGTGGCCACAGACAGACACGTGATAAAGAAGCAAGAAGACATACATCATATAGCTGACTCCTGCCGAGGAAGATAAAGTTGGAATATTCTTAGTATAGATCGAGGAGGAGGAAGAGACTCTAAGAAAAGAAAGAGACACACGAATTACAAAACAGGCTTGAATTAAAAGTCTAGTTGTACATAATGCATTTTAGTTCTCTAGTAGAACATACGTGGTTATGTCATAGTTTGAACTAATAATATCATAAAACTGGAAGTGACCTCAGAAATCATAGTTTTCAGATGAGAAAATTGAGGCCGGAGCATAAGCCCGCCCAAGGCGACACGGCATGTTGGTGGAATGAAAACGAGCATTCACAGCTCACTAGTTGGGGCGTTTTCGTTACAAGATGCTCCCTGACAGTAACACAGGGAGGAAAAACCACCCAGGACTCAGGCGTGTTGATGAAGCTTCAGTTCTGCATGCTCTAACACTGGCACAATGTATTTCTGCATGACAGCGCTCAGTTCTTCAATTTGTGAAGACGTAAAGCCCTCCCACCAGTGAAACGACCCTTGGCAGTCTCCTAGGAAGGTCAGGAGGATGGCAAGGCCATGTTAGAGTTGTGTTTCAATGCCACATGTGCTCCCTTGGGCTCATACGAGGTCACCCAATTTCCCAAAGGCAAGAAGAAAGCCCCAGAAAAAAAGATGCTGAGATAAGAAAGCAAAATACTCTCAAATACTAAAGAGAATTCAACAATTTACTCCGCGCTCAGCAGAAATTTTCACCAAGCTTACTAAATAGGATTCTAATAAGCCTTAAGGAAATAGAGGAGGAGAAGCAGTAAGCGAGGGAAAACAAAACAAAGCCCCATGTGTGTAAAAGAGGGAAACAGAGGAGGCCAAATTCACTCATGTGGAGCTCGTCTTCTCTTTGGCATCCTCTGAGGGGCACTGTCCTACCTGCTCTCTCCTACTGGGGTAGACTGAGCTTCCTCAGGGCAGGGTCACAGGTGTCATCATCGTGGTTACATGCCTTTATCAGCTGCTTTCTCAGAGCCTGAGCTATGGGATTTGGGACTACTACCCTCGGAAACATTCCTGCCTTTCCTTCTCTAAAGCAGTTCAGGTGGCATCTGCCCTGGGTGAGACTCACTTTTGATCATGTTTACGTCATTGGCCCCGTCTCCAATCGCCAGCGTGATGGCTTTCTTGTACCTCTTCACCAGGTCCACCACCATTGCCTTCTGTTTGGGGGTGACCCGGCAGCAGATGACTGCACTGCACTCACAGGCCAGGTCTACAAAGTTCTTCTGCCTCTGCTCTTTCCTGGCTTCCAGACGCCTTTTACTCTGCGTCCGCATCCGTCTTTCTTCTTCCGTCCTCGGGAACTTCAGCTTCAGAATCTTACTTCTCTTGGTCTTTTTCTCCAGAAGAATTTCATTCTGTGAGTTTAGAGAGGGAGAGGATTACAACCATCTTAGTTTTTATCTCGAGGGTACCATTTCCAAGACTTTAATCGTGTGGAGGATGGTTCTTGGGTTATCTCATGGATGATACTGTTCTGATTATAAAACCTACTTACCATGGAAATTTAGAAAACACAAATGTACAAAGAAAAAAAATTACAATTATTCATTGATTGATAAACCAGGGCTATCCACCATTACCAGTCTGATGGATTTCCTTTCATGTATCATATAGAAAGTCTCACACTTGGGAAATTGCCGCTCATCCATAGGCCAAGAGATTTTTAGGCTGTCAGTTTGTAGGAGAAACCATCTCAGATCAGTCCACAATGAACTGCTGTAGTTTAAGGCAAAGGCACACACAGATACAATAAAGATACGCACCAACCAAGAACCAGTGATTATTAAAGCACGACTTTCACCAGGTGGAAAAAAAGGTTCGTGCACGGGGGGTACAAACTTTGCATAGACTCCACCTCTGTTCCTCTGGTTTTCCATCCTTGTGTGAAGAAGAGCACTGGGGGGAAAAGAAATTTAAGTGTTTAAGAGCACAAGACTATAAATGGGCCCTTGACTGTGAAGTACCTTTGACATAATCTCTATTTTTATTTGTGTTTTTAAAAAAAACCCACATAAAATTTATCTCACCTATTTCTACAGTTCAGTAGTATTAAGTATATTCACACTGCTTTGTAACCAATCTCCAGAACTTTTTCATCTTGCCAAACTGAAACTCTATACCAGTTAAGTGACCCCCTTCCCCTAGTCCCTGGTAACTACTGTTTTATTTTCTGTTTCTACGAATTTGAACACTATAAAGAACTCCTATAAGTGGAATCACACAGTACTTTTTTTTTTTTTGCGATTGGCTTATCTCCCTGTCCTCGAGATTCATTTGCTATTATAGCACATGTCAGAATTTCCTTCCTCTTTAATAATATTCCAGCGTATGGATATACTACATTTTGTTTGTCCATTCATCCATCGGTGGACGTTTGGGTTGCTTCTGCTTCTTGGCTATTGTGAATAGTGCTGCTATGGACGTGGGTGTGCAAATACGTCTTTTGAGTTCTGGCTTTCAGTGCTTTGGGGTATATACCCACAAGTGGGATTGCTGGATCATATGGTAATTCTCTTTTTAACTATTTTGAGGAGCCACCGTACTGGTTTCCATAGCAGCTACACCATTTTGTTTCCACCAACAGTGCACAAGGACTCCAATTTTCACATGCTTGCCCATACTTGTTATTTCCTGGTTTTGTTTGTTTGATAGAAGCCATCCTGAAAGGGTGTGAGGTGATAACTTTTTCTGGTTTTAACTTGCAGTTCCTTAATGTCTGAGCATCATTTCATATGCTTGAGCGTATGAGTGAGCATCATTTCATATGCTTGTTGGCCGTTGGTATATCCTCTTTGGAGAAAAGTCTATTCAAATCCTTAGCCCATTTTTAAATCAGGTGAGATAATCTTATTTAAGTCTTAATTCCTCCCCCATGCGGCACCCTGTTCTTGGCGTTCCGTTATTTGCCAAAGACAGCTAAAGGAAGATACAATTGAAAATATGCTCAGGACCAACAGAAGGAAGGCAATCTTGACCTGAATTATTATACCTGGGTATATAGTGTATTATAATTTATAATACAGTGTATTATAAACAGTGGCTGCTATTTGGCAAAAAGAAGCTTACTTCCACATAAAGTTAAGTTTGCTTTTGAGAAATTCTCAGTGCTTTGTATCAAAAAGTAATTGAGAAGACCACATGTAACACATTCATGTGATAGAAAAATTAGTCACGGAATTTTAGAGTGGAAGCCTCCATGAACATCTTATCCAAACTCTTCATGTTACACATAAGGAAGTACAAGCCCATGAGAGAGGATGCGATTCACCTGGTGTAAGTTGATAGGCAAAGGGATTGAAGACTCAGGTCTCCTTACTCTCAGCCCACAGCTTTCCTTGTTACACACAGCCACCATTCTCCACCTTCAAGAGCAAGATTCTCAACCTTAGCACTATTGATGTCTTGGGCCAGGTAATACTTTGTTGTATGTGGCTGACTATTGCCCTGTAGGATATTCAGCAGCATCCCTGGTCTCTACCTATTAGAAGCCAGTAGTACCTCTCCTTCCTTCCATATTAAAACAACCAAAGATTCATGATGTCTGGAAACATTGAGAAATGGCTGCACCAGAATGTTAATATCTCAGCATAATTCAAGCAGGGGCGCTGAGTGCAAAGTAGAAATAGCAAGATCGTTAACTCCCGACAAGATAATCAACACATAATAGAACAGATTAGGGTTGTTGTTTTCACAGAGCAAGGAAATTTATACTGTCAAGGGGAAAAAGCTGTAATGTGGAATTGAATAGAGGGGCTAAGTATGGAAAAGGAGCCTCCTCTTGAGTCTTTCAGGCTAAGCTCAGTGTCAACTGTCAGACTGCCACATTTCCCTGCAAGGCAAAACCACCCCCAGTTGAGAACCACTACACTAGAGGATTAGGTATTTTTTATTCTTTTTTTCCACATTAATTTCTCATTTTCAAGTTGAAAATAAGGAGTGATGAAGACAAATCACTGAAAGAAAAAAAGCATGAAGTTACCCATTCAAACCATTCTATAGGAATCATCCTTTTAGGAACCACCTAGAGAGATAGATGGTTCAGCCCTCTAGAAAGGTTAACTTAGCTAAGAGCATGATCATAAAATTTGCTACTTGCATAAATTTTATCTTCTAATTTAGCTCAGGGCCCAATTTTCAACACTTTAGAAAGAGAGACCAGAAATCTATTAGGGCCCCCATCTACAAGAAATAAAACCTTCTGGCAATTAACCAAAGTATTTGAAACCAAGAAACTACTTAAGTAAACATGTTACTATTTATTTGTCTGTTGCTATTTTTTAAAAGCTAAAAGCACCAAGAGGCATGGTTTATGCATTCAAACAACTGATGGATGTAGATTTTAGAGCCGCTGATTTTGTGTGTCTAATTTAGCCCGAGTGCCCAATATACTGGAACAACTCGCGAAAGCTCTGTCACCATCATTGGAAAGAAGACTAACGACCTCCATCGACTGCCTCCAGCCTCTTACCAAATGAGACAAGTTCACAGCTTTTGGCCTCATGACAGCCCAGGGGAGGGGTCGTAAGGCAAGGACTTGAGGAATAAATAAAACTGTCAAGATAGCACCACCAGGTAACTTCTGGCGCACGTTTCTGGCTTTACCGCCAGGCGGGGCTTCTCCTTACACGTTTCCAGGTCTCCTATGACTCTGGGCTCTGGAGTGTTTCAGGACAGGCTACGCTTCGAAATATCCTGCCCCATCCAGACGAGACTAGAGGTGTGTCCCATCCACCCGTTTCCTTCCAAGCAAAATTGTGCGGTTTCTTTCCTTCTGTTTGTTTCTTACAAAATTACAATTCCTTGAAAAGGCAGCACTCCAGCATCAGTTGGCTGGTGATGTCTCAGGCTCACTTTTTTTTTTTTTTTTTTTTTTTTTTTATCAGCAGGCAAGCACTGAGGACTTGTAAGAAATTCAGAGAAATGGCTCCTGAAAGGCTGAAGAAGGGCCTCAAGTTCCCCTAACACTAAAACTTGCTCAAAAGGAGATCCAGCCATGATAACCTGGAACTACCTGTGTTCTCTTGCCTTATTTAAATGTGAGGAAAACTGTCTGAATTGACATTCTCGCTCCCATTTCTCCGTATTTGCTGTGTCTACCACATCTAGCTTTGCCTTTACTTACTTGATATCTTCCCCATAGCAGATAGTCATGTCTTCAGTCAGGAGTTCACAAGCAAATCCTATATTTTCAGCAGTTTCTACAACAGAAAGAAAAAAAAAAACAACCAAACTAGGTGTTGGGGTGCGGCTTAGGTCATGATCTCTTGGTTCGTGGGTTCGAGCCCCACATCAGGCTCTGTGCTGACAGTGCAGAGCCTGCTTGGGATTCTCTCTCTGTCTCTCTCTCTCTCTCTCTCTCTCTCTCTCTCTGTCCTTCTCCCACTAACACGTGCTCTCTCTTAAAATAAATAAACTTAAAAAAAAAAAGTGTTGTGCCTATTGATGAATAGTTGACTATCTAGTAATAAGCATTTTTTTTTCAAGTAACAGCCAGATGCAATCAAATATGGTGAGTTTTTTTTTTTTTCAGTAGCAATGTATATACACAAAAGGGGGGCAAAAGCCTTTTTTCTGTGATAAAATAAGTAGAACTCAAAGTCTGGTTTGAGAAGTTTTCAATTATAAAATGTACTCTATTATCAAATATATAAATATACAAACTGATTAACAAATCAATGTTCATTGAATTACTAAGCACAATCAGTTCATGTGGCTTAATCATTCTGTTATGGAAAAAAAAGATAATTATTTCCATAAACCCTCACATGGGGCCCCTACTGGAGACTTTTCCCCTTTTCCCATCACCACCCACTGTTATTTGTTTAAGGTCAGGACTTCCCTTAGCTTATCAGAGTGTGTAACTCACAAATGATGTCAGAGTAAGAGAAATTATCTGGTTTCCGTGAGAGGCTTGTAGAAGGGTATCAATGCCAAATAATGCCTTGTTGAGCTCTAAATTTAAAAATTCAAATCATCCCTTGGGTGTAAAATTTTAATTATAGTTTTCAGGCAATAAAATGGGTGAAAAAAGCAAAAGTTATTACTCAGCAGTTTGTATTATGTTCTGCTCTGTGCCCAACAAATGACAAAGGGACCAAAGGGATGGTCCTTTCACGAGAGGATTCACGTCTGGCTGGAAAGATCAGACTGACCACACAGTTAAAATGGCCTGACCAGGAGCTCAAGTATAAGAAATAAAACTCTGCTACCAAGGAAGTTTCTGGAAGGATGCTGTCAGCGTAAGCTGGAATAATGGAGAAGGGTTTCTTAAAGAAAGCATCTCTGTCTCAAAGGAATGGACCGTATTTGTGCAGGATGGAAAGTCTGAGAAAATCATCTTGGGCAAGGGACACAGGAACTACGAATGCTTAATGAATTAACAGATACGCCTCCCCGCAAACTGAATTACCCTTTTTGTCTCCAGTGAGCACCCAGATCTTGATGTCAGCTTTTGCAAGTTTTGAAATGGTTTCTGGGACTCCATCCTGTAACTTGTCTTCAATAGCTGTGGCTCCCAGTAGCTGGAATGTACATTTCAAAAAAAAGGAATTAGCAAAATAAGCTCAAAATGTTCTGCAATTGCAGTTTGCCAGCCTACAATAAGCAGAATGGCTAATTATATACCCCTATTGGCACTCTACTGGGGCTGGTGGCCAGTAATAACAGCAGGGGTGGCTGCAGTTCATACCAAAAAATAAAACATTCAAGCCCTTTTCGCTTAAAGTAGTTTACCAAGGTAAAAATGTAAATACAAAATCAAGGATGTTAAACATATACTTTCGTTACATACAGGCTATTTTACGTGGACACAAGCCACTTCCTCTCCCTGAAGGTCAATACTAGCTATTTCCTTCTAATCTAAATTCTACAGGCGATAGGTATTAAACTTTGAGAAATTTCATTTACAAATGGTATCATTTTCTTGTTTCGAGGTTTTACAAGATACAAATCAGTCCAGTAATTCTCAAAGTGTAATAAAACATATGATTTGTCATCGTGTAAAAATCATAATGAATTATAATAAGCGAGATAAAAAATACCAGAATCAGATTGGAAGCTCAACATTTTCTTTCCTTTGTTTTCTCATAGTGGCAACTTCTGTCTCGCTCACTGGACAGAAGAAATTCAAGTGACCTAGTTCCTTTGCACCAATTTGAAATGCTGAAGTTAGAATTATCTTTCAAGCATGAGATTAAAAATATGACAGAACTCGGGGCGCCTGGGTGGCGCAGTCGGTTAAGCGTCCGACTTCAGCCAGGTCACGATCTCGCGGTCCGTGAGTTCGAGCCCCGCATCAGGCTGTGGGCTGATGGCTTGGAGCCTGGAGCCTGTTTCCGATTCTGTGTCTCCCTCTCTCTCTGCCCCTCCCCCGTTCATGCTCTGTTTCTCTCTGTCCCAAAAATAAATAAACATTGAAAAAAAAATTAAAAAAAAAATATGACAGAACTTAGTAAAACGTCCAGTTCTGTTTAGAATAGCAAGTCATGAAGGTTAAAACTCACAATTAAGTCCTTTTCAATCTCCTCATACACTTTATCCAGAGCTTCATCCCGGTTGGTTGAGGCTATACTGGCAGCCATAAACTTTTTATTCCATTCTTCAAATTCTTTTTCTTCAATTTCCTTGTAGCAAAGGCACAGAGTTCTAAGAGTCTCACTTGCAAAGATCTATTTAAAAGATCAGCCACCCAACAAAGACGAGTTAATTTTATGTAACTCAAGATCCAGTTTGAAATCTTTCTTTGAAGTAAAACAGTACGCGCGTTTAAAAAGAGGTCATGAAAGATAATGGACTCTGAATAAATACATTCTGTAGAGGAGATTAAACAAATACTTTGTTTTTCACTTTAAGTATTCTCAGGGTCCTATTTGTAGTTCCCAAATTAGTTAAAGAGAAAGGTATACATTTCCTCTAAATCAAGTCACTAGAGAGAAGAAAACTCTTTCTCGTAACCACACAGAAAATAACAGACAAGGGAGCTGCCTTGGGGTGTGATGATGTTGTAAACACAGGCCTGACAACTTTATAATTTGTTCCCACAAACTGTTACAAGCCCAATCAACTGTGGACTCTCGACCAAGCATTATATCCTCAAACCAGTTCGGAAATACCTGAGCCACCGTTAAAGCTGTGGTAAAACATTTTAATGAAAAAGAGTGGCTGGAAATTTTAATCATGGTGAACAGATTTAAGCTATTTTATTTTTTTTAATGTTTATTTATTCTGAGAGAGAGAGAGAGTGCGAATGGGTGAGAGGCAGAGAGAAGGAGACAGAGAATCCCAAGTAGTCTCCATGCCATCAGCGCAGAGCCCGACTCTGGGCTGGATCTCATGAACTGGGAGATCATGACGTGAGCCAAAATCAAGAGTCAGACGCTTAACCTGCTGAGCCACCCAGGCGCCCCTAAGCTATTTTAAACAGCTTAAATATGAGCCAATAAAAATGTTTTTAGTACTTCACTCACATCTTGTTCCAACACATCACCCAACTAAGTGTTTGCTTTCAAAGATTCTTTGGAAGGTTCTGCATCTGTTTGATTAAATTGCCAGTGTTCATATCCTCATGAGAAATGATCTATCGTAACTGCTTAAACCACCTATCAATCTTAAAACGAGACCCCCGTAAGTAAACAACATATACAGGCTTCTTCCTCAAGGACCTTTGACTGGCCCCAAACTCGACCAGACCCAGGGAAGAAATCACCCTTTACTAAGCACTTACTAAATCCTGGGAATTGTGCAAGATCTTTCCCTTGCAAGGACTCTCTTTGGTAGGAATTACCCTCTTCCTCTTTCACACAGGTCATTAATGCTTCAGCGAGGCGTCAACTGTTTCCCCCAAGGACACAAAACAGGCGAAGAGGCAGAACTGGGATACCAGGTCTGATGGGTATCCTCCATACTTCATTGCCATCATTAATAGAACCAAAACCATGTGAGGATTGGTAAGCAATTCCAAGAGAGAAATTTCCAGAAGCATTCTGAATAACTGCAGTATCATTGGACTAAGTTCACATTCCCCTTAGATAACAAATTTGAAGTAATGAAGACCAAACTGATTTACTAACAAAGGTAGAACTCAGTTATCCGACGCATTGCTTTGTCACACCCCATCCTACATGAATGCTTTCTTTCCTTCATTGTCCCTTAAGAGGTTGGTGGGATTCTTTGAGGCCACACAGATACTAAGGCTACAGCTCACTATAGTTATGTGGCTTGCTCAAGGTCACTGGAAGACAGACCAGTCATTCTCCCGGGCCCATCCTACAGATGCTGCCAACCGGGATGCCGGGAAAGAACACCATGGTCATGTCCTAGGAAGTCAGCAGCAGGGGCAGAACCAGAACACGGCTGCCATTTTCCTACATTGGTGCTCTTTCCACACAACTGCACTAAGACAACAGAAGGGTCAACAGTTCACACAGAGCTTTCATTTCAGCTCACAAGACAGTATCAGAAAGGAAGTTTGCAATCTGCAGCAGAAAGGGTGACGGTGGGACTTACATCCAGGGCATCCTGTGTCTCTTGTTTTGTTGGATTCATCTGATGTAACCGTTCATAAATCACTGTGTCAGCGCCTTTGCAATAAAGCCTGATGTTGCCTTCTGGGGTTCTTACTAGTAGTAAGAGAAGGAAAAGCAAATCATAAAGTTAGCTTTGATTTCTTAATAGAAAACTACATTTCTAAAGTTGATTTGAAGGGTGACTCTGCTAATAATTCACCATTAGTTTAAAATCATAAATGCACCTAGAAAAACTTCCCTCTCAGCAAAGTCGGTAAGCCACTATCTACATACAATGAAATATAGTGAAATAAATATGAAAGGAATGCTGTAGTCAGCTCAGCTTTTCCTATCCTTACTTATTCTCTCAGCAAATATTGACTGATTCCCTACTATGTGCCATGCCCTGTGCTAATATCTTCTATAATGCCTTCTTTGTCCATACTGTAGGAATCTTTCTTACCTATAAACCTGGGACGCTTACTGCCTTTAATACCTCAGACCAGAACATGACTCCTTGTGACCATTTTCTTGGATTTTTGGATCTGTGAGATAATTTAATGATAGTACGTGCCTCAGAGCTAACTTGATTTTGAGTTCAAGGTAAATGCCAGACATGATAATCGGCCTAGATCAGTGCTAGGCACACAGAAAGCACTCAGTAAAATGTGCCCAATCAGAGTTCAGTAGACAGTTGAACTTGTATATTTTTCTTGGTGAAAAACTCAATCTCATAGTGGAGAAATCTCATGAACACTTTCTGAGCAATCAAACCTAACATCACGAATAACCCTGTGCTTCCAGATGTGATATGCTGGGAGGACACAGCACCAATCCACGCACCCTTCCTGCCAACGATGCGTAACTTGAATTCAGTCACGAGGGAATATCGGACAGATCCATTTGTCCGTATATATATATAACAGTTTCCCCATATGGAGACCAAAGTTAACAATCACCTACTGCAGTATGCAATCTTGGGTCTTGAACCAAGAAGGAAGGAAGAAAGAAAGGGAGGGAGGGAGGCAGGGAAAAGAAAATTTCTGGTAAAATCTGAAAACATCCTGCAGATTAGATAATAATATTGTCTCACACTGAATTTTCTGATTCTGATCATCGTATTTACATATAAGTGAATGTTCTTGTTCATAGGAAATACCTACTTAGGTATTTAGGGGAAAGGAGCCTTAGCTCTGCAATTTACTCTCCGATGGCTCGGGAAACAAGAATCTGTATATGACGAAAATGACAACACGTGGCCAATGCCAACAGTCGCGTTAGAGAATACAAGAGTTCTCTAAACCATTTTTGCAATTTTTCTGTAAATTTGAAATTGTTTCTAATTGTGAACTTAAAAATTTCAATATTGGGAAGCCATAGTGAATGGCAGCCTGCCCTGGAGATTCACTTCTGCTCCATAAGCACAGCCTTGCTTTCCTCTGAACCCCTGTCCTGCTGCTTCTCCCTTCCCTGCCGCCAAGTATAGGGCAGACAGGCTCGGACGGCCTCACAAAACAAAAGCACGTGTTCTGGACGCACCACCCACTGTTACCACCGAAGGTTCTGCAGCCTGCAGCCGCAGCTCACATTGCTGAAAAATGTCAACATTTGCAAGACTCAAGATAAACTGCCATTGTCCCCGTGAGTGATGGACCCCATGCAGAATAAAGGGAAAAAACGTCCATGGAAATCTCCCAGGAGCTGAGTGGTTCCTCCATCGCCTGTTTTATTCTGGTGCCATGAAATCAAATGCATAAAAGGCAACCTCTCAATGAGCAATTCGCAGACACACTCTTGAGGGAAACCTACCAATTATAGACATTCGCTTCCGGTCACTGTTGAAGTCCAAAATGGCAAGAACACTGTAGGTCCTCTCGGTCCCCAATTCACTGATGGTGATCGTGTTCTGGGTCCTGGCGAGGAAGGCAAATCCAAAGTTCCTGGCAGCGCTCACCAGAGCGCCTTCGTCAGGAGAGGCCGCCTGGTAGTTGAGCTGACCTAACAAAGGAGGCAGGAGAGAAAACCAGAAAATCTGTAAAAACCAGACAGAGGGCTCACTGTTGAGGCTCACATGGGGGGCAAGGATGTCTCACAAAGCCCAACACATCCCCAAGAAAACAAATCATTGATTCTTAAAGAGTATGCCAACATTAACACTTTTCTTTTTCTCTTTGTTTTAACGTTTATTTATTTTTGAGAGAGAGAGAGACAGAGTGCGAGCCGGGAAGGGGCAGAGAGAGAGAGAGAGGGAGACACAGAATCTGAAGCAGGCTCCAGGCTCCGAGCTGTCAGCACAGAGCCTGATGTGGGGCTGGAACCCATGAACAGCGAGATCACGACCTGAGGCGAAGTTGGACGCTTAACTGAATGAACCACCCGGGCGCCCCAACACTTTTCAAACTTTATGGTTTTATTTCTAATTACAAACAGTAATATAAACCAGAGGAAAAGAAGACAAGTGTCCAGGAATAGGAAAACAAATTCCCAGACTGCCACCATCCAGAGGAAACACAGAGCCACTGGCATGCTCTTATCATTCTTTCCCGTCTTTTCGAAAATGCCAAATTCGGTAATAGTTTCTATCATACGTTTACATTCTTGTTATTTTGACCCAGTATTCTGAGCATGTTGACATAACTTTAAAAATTCTTTCTAAACATTATTTTAATGAATGTAAACACGTCCCCATTTTTCCAATTATACGCACTTAGGCTATTTCCAAATTCTCTGCTCTCAAAAATAACATTGTAGCGACCATTTTGCAGGTGTATGTACAAAGGTTTGACTGACTGTTTTCTAAGGATAGCTTCCTAGAGTGATAATACCGAGCTAAACAAAACTGGTAATTTTGGGGGCACCTGACTGGCTCAGTCGGAAAAGCATGTGACTCTTGATCTTGAGGTCGAGAGTTCGAGCCCCACATTGGGCATAGAGATTACTTAAATAAGTAAAACATAAAGAGAGAGAATACTGATTTTTTCAAGTCTATTGGCATATATCAGTCATTTGTTTTCCAAAAGGGTTGTATACTTTATCTTTGCTCTGGAAGAGTGTACTTTCTTCAGCATAGCCATATTAAAATAAAACCTCAACATTCATCAGTCTGTTCAACCTCTTGATGTTTAAAGTCAATTAATGGGAAGCTGCCTTCTCTTCACAAGGATGCTTCAACAACTGGAATAAATGTCACAACGTTGAGTGAAAGAAGCCAGGCACGCAGGTCCACACTGCGTGATTCCGTCTACACAGACCACGAAACCGACGAAGCGTCCCTGTGCTATTCCAGGTCAGGACTAGTGCCCCTCGAGGGGCAATGACTGGAAGGGAACACCAGGGGACTTCTGGGGGATTCATAACGGTCGGTTTTTTAAAATCTGGGTGCTCGTGACACGGGAGGATTCAGTTTGTGAAAACCTCCTGAGCTACATGCTGGGCTCCGTGCACCTGTTGTACTCCAGTAAAAAGTTGAAAAAGATTTTCCGTTTTTCTACTTTCGTTATTCTGCTTCAAAGCAGAGGGAAAAGTACTTCCACGGTCAGGTGAATTATTTACAGAAAAAAGGCATTTCCTTTTCCACCATGGTTTGAGCAGGAAGCAGACCATGGATGGATGGGCAGCTTTTGAAAACATCAGGCTACACAGAAGGAGAGGATGCTCCTGGGGGAATCGGCTATAGGGAGGGCTGTACCCCCGCACGCCTGCTCAGATGGCTCACTCCAAGTCAGTATCAATCAATTCCCAATTAGTAATTAGAGAGGACACTGTAGGTTGTTTTCTGCTCACCCAGAAAGGCATACATCAGAAGTTACGAATGTACACGCCAAATCCATCCATTTCCTCAAGCACACACGGCTGCCAGAGGGCAAACTTTTTTTAATGTTTATTTTGAGAGAGAGGGAGGGAGGGAGGAAGGGAGGGAGAGAGTGCAAGTGGAGGAAAGGCTGAGAGAGAGAATCCCAAGAAGGCTCCAACTCAGGGCTCGATCCCATGAGCTCGAGACCATGACCTGAGCCGAAATCAAGAGGAGGACGCTCAACCGACTGAGCTGCCCAGGAGCCCCGGGAGCTGAACAAGCAGCAGTGGGGACACAACCACTTCAGCAAGTGTAGCTGGCACAGTGATCTCCCCGCGTCATGCTGACGGCAAGCTTACTTCCAACAGAAAAAGAGCGATGAAATGATAAAAGGTGGTAAAGTTCCCATGACTGAGACAATCATATCTGGAGCAAACACTGATATTGTTATCGTGACCAAAAAAAAAAAAAAAAAAAAAAAAAAACCCACAAAAAACCCTTCCACTTGGTTCGAGCAATAGAGCCACAGAATTGCAGGCTAATGGAGACAGGAAGAAATTCAGAGAGCTGGTCCAAACTCCAACTTGATGTTTGCAGGAAGAAACCAGGACTAAAAAATAATCCTCTGCAGTGATTTCTGGCGAGAGCTCTTTTATTTACTCTACACTCAGAGGCAACCAGAGAGGCATTGTTTTCTTTCATAAACTAATTTGCGGAGCAGGAAAACGGCGCCAATGAAAAAAGATGCTCAAACCGCAAATCCCGTCTCTGGTGATTCTGACACCGTAGCTTCCTGTGGCAGATACGAGCCCACCCCCTGGTCACCTGCCCTGAAACAAGTTACCTCTCAGACCACTCCTTCCCCTCAACAATCTCACCCTCTTCAAGTCACGCGCTGAATGCCCTCCCCACCCCCCCATCTATGGCTTCCTCATCCTTCCCAAAGACCCCACCATAATCCAGACCCTCAGCTTCCAACCCAGTCTCCTGTGTCTCCAGGCTCCCGCCTCCTCAACGCCACCTCTAATCACAGCACATCCTGACTTAATGACCTGCAGGTGAAGAAGAGGTCCCCAAGCCTTCCACACCCTGCTCTCACACAGCCTCTGCAGGAGGTAGGAATCAAGGAGGGCCCCAAGGACCCTTCCCTCCCCCCCCACCCCCAGTATAACAGCACCTCCTTCCAGTTATTCAAAATGCTAGTCTAGGTACTGCTGGGAAGGGATCTTGCAGATGTAATGAAGGCCCAAATCAGTTGACCTCAAGACAGGGTGATTATCTGAGTGTTCCCAACCTAATTAGGTGAGTCCTTAAAGACACAGGGCTTTTCCTAGGGAGAGAGCTTCAAAGCATATAAGGGGTTCCACGGAAGAGGGATTCTCTCTTGCTGGCTTTGAAGATGGAGGGGGCCACGTGGCCAGGAAGAAGGGAGGCCTCGGTCCTTCAGCGGCAGAGAACTGAATCCTGCGCTCCCACGTGAGCTTGGAGGGGGACCCCGAGCTCCAGATGAGAACGTGACCGACCTTGATTTTGGGGAGATCTTGCGCAGAGAACCCTGTCATGCGTGCCCAGGCTTCCGACCTAGGGAACAATGAGCTAAAGAATGGGTGTCTTCAGCTACCGAGTTTCCTGCAGGTGGAAATTCATTACAGTTGTGGAAATTCAACAGAAACCCAATGCCTCCTCTCCACACTTTGCCCCCATGGGCCTCCATGGGGACTCAGCACTCGGGCCACACACGCTGTCTGCTCCACTAGGCAGATGTGTATGGCAACAGATATGAAAGGATTTCCTCCCTTCTCCTGTCGATGTTATGCGTAATAAAAGACTGACCAGTCTCCGTTAGTCTTAAAAAGAGAGAGAAAACACAGGAGCAAGGCGCCCCACCCCAGGGATTGCAAGGGGATCCCACCGGAAGGGATTCTGACCTGCTGTCTGAGTCACACAGGTCCTTGCACCTTCTGGGGTCTGAATGTCCTTATCTATCATACCTGGAGGAGGGGTTCCCAAGGTCTTTCCAAGAGACCCTTTCAAGGTACTTCATGTATCAAAACCAATTTCTCTTTTAACCTCCTCCCACTAGAGATCAAGCTGTTCTCCATTCATAGTGGCTAGAGCAATGGCCCATCACATGCTGTGTGAGCGAAGTTTCCTCAGGAGGTACAATTCTCTGCCTCAGCAGACAGTGGGACAGAGACCAGCACAATGTGAGGTTGAAAGGAACCTTGAATTCCAACCTTCTGCTCGCAACACTGAGGAAGTTGATGCTTGGACCGAAGATCCTGGTCTACACTGGGTGCTCCGGTAGGAACCAAAGCTGGGCTGGCCCATCTCCAGCCGAATAGGGCTCTTCCCATAATATCCCAGTGAAAAGAAGCGAAAATAGAGACCATAGAATTATATTTGCCTAAGTTGGCTGGTTAGCTCTCAAAATGCCACCCCCCCACACACATACACAAAAGGATGAATAATTTCACTAATGAGTCAAGACCTAAAATAACCAAGTTGCTCAGAAAGATCATGCTTGATTCTTATCGTATGAGTAAAACGTGGTTGTCTAGAAAACAGACTTTGACCTCTACATGAGTTATTCATGACCTGGCATGTCTGTCTTCCTCCACTTTGGCTGCTAATAACCTTCCATGTATCTGCCCCAATTTGAATTCCGCTGTCATCTTGCTTTATTGGACCATTATGCCCATGCTTAAAATGGATTTCTTTGAAATTTGCTGAAAGATAGCACATAGAGGTTTTACACATTCAGTTTTTCTGCGTATTCCCCCTCTGGAGATTTCGCACTTGCCACACACAAAAGCTCAGGGTCAGAAAACAGAAAGGCACCTTCCTGTGCTGCACTCACTCAAGTGCAGGATGGGCAGGCAGCCTGCACTTCCCTGCAGAAATGCCAAAAGGGTTCCATTTCCTCTTTCTATAATGCACAGGTGTGTAACTTAGTGTAATGTCCATATGTGAAAAAATGGCTTTCACTCACATCGGACAAATTTGCTATAACAAAGCTGGCACGAGCTGCGTTTAAGAGCTCTGCAAAGGAGGGGCACCTGGGTGGCTCGGTCAGTTAAGCGTCCAACTCTCGATTTCGGCTCAGGTCATGATCTCACGATTCGTGAGATCAAGCCCCACATCAGGCTCCATGCTGCTAGCACGGAGCCTGCTTGGGATTCTCCCTCTCCCTCTCTCTCTGCCCCTCCCTTGCTCACTCTCTGTGTCTCTCAAAATATATAAATAAGCATTTTTTAAAAAAGAATCTACACGTCAGCTTTGCTGGTTCCCATGCAAATACACGTTAATTATACTCCTTCCGATGAAAAAGGCACCTTAAGGAAGCCGAGGCTCTGGCGGGTATTATTTCAAACCCCAAACATATCTGAATCTAGAAAATAAATTCTCTCTGAAATTATTTTGCAGTAAAGATTGTTCAAGTTCGAAGTCCAGCCACGATCCAGATAAGACTTGACTCTTCACGCTCAATAAATGTCAAGTAATAACAGGGCGGGAAGATTGTGATTCTTCTCGCATAATGCAAGAGTCAATCGTTTCTTTTAACGATAAGATTGCACTTGCAAAGTGATAAACGCATTGGGAGCTATCCCTGTGAAGAAGATGTGCATTTTCATAGACTGGGGGCTTGTCTCACGCTTTGCTGCCTCGTAGACCATCAGGGTGGATGCTCACCCAGACGTGTCGTGCATACTACCCAACGTGCATTTGGGCGCCGGGCACGAGTTACCTGGAAACTAAAAACCTGGGCCCCCGTGTCTGAGATGCCAGGAAACACTCACCATCAATTCTGTCCACCATGACCGTGTGGCAGACTGCAAGCAAGAAGAAAAACTGCCGAACTTCCGACTCTTTCCCCGACTGGATTTGCTCGATAAGATAGTGGTCGTAAAACGCAAGCTTCCCGTCAGCAAACGTGTTCCAGCTGAAATCCACTTGCTAAAACAGGTGGGGGAGGACGAGCAAATGTGATTTTAAAAATAACAGCGTGGGCTTAGCAAATGATAGAAGCTTCTCTTGGAAGCCAAGTCTTTATGGAAAAATTTTCTTAGGATTATAATGTACTTTTTTTTTTAAATTTTTTTTTTAACGTTTATTTATTTTTGAGACTACGAGATCGTGACCTGAGCTGAAGTCGGACGCTTAACCGACTGCGCCACCCAGGTGCCCCTATAACGTACTTTTTAATGTGTCAAGAGGCTCACCCTTGTCTTAAAACAAAAAGACGTCCTGTTGTGGGTTGAATTGTGTTCCCTCCACCCCCCAAAGATATGTTGAAATCCCAACTCCCGGTGGCTGTGACTATGACCTTATTTGGAAATAAGGTCTTTGGAGATATCATCAAGTTAAGATGAGGTCACACTGGAGGATGGTGGGCACTAGTCCAATGTCTGGTGTCTTTATAAGAGGAGGGAGATCTGGACACAGACACACAGATACCCAGGGAGAGCGCCATGTGACAATGGAAGCAGACATCTAAGTGTTGGGTCTGTAAGCCAAGGAACACCAAGGGTTGCAGGCAAGCACCAGAAGCTAGGAAGAGGCCAGGGCAGATTCTTCCCTAGAACCTCAGAGTGAGCATGGCCCTGCTGATACCTTCATTTCAGACTTCTAGTCTCCAGAGCTGTTGTAGAATTTCTGTTCTGTTTCTAGAATAGCTGTAGAATTTCTGTTGTTCTAAGCCACCCTTTTTGTGGTAGTTCATTACAGCAGCCATAGGCAACTAATACACCCCCAAACCCTCCCTTCAGTTAAAGGACTCACCTCTGTCTTGCTGTGATTGTTTTGAGAAGCGTCCCGATGGTCTCCTGAGAAACAAACAGGACAAGATAAATGGAGTCTTCCCCTGCGTGCAGAGGTCCCTCCTCCTCCCCCTGCTTTGGTTCTAAGGGTCCCGGCCTGTTGGGGACAGCTTTCAAGTTTAGAATGATTTTCACATTTTTCAAGAGTTGTAAAAACCAAACAGAACATAACAAAGAAGAAAGTCTGATACGAACCACCTTTGGCTTGCAATGGCTAGAATATTTCCTATTGGGCTCTCTACAGAAGGAGTTTGCAGACCCCTGGTCTAGAGGTTCAAACACTGGTGCTTCTCTTGTTCCATACCGCATCCTCCTCTGGGGCCAGACCCCTGTCCTCTGAAGTGCTTTATCTATCCCCCAGCTAGAAAGGGACTGTCACCATGTACGTGAGAACCACTTCCTTAATTCCCCAGTGTCCCACCTTCTTCATGGGCTCCCACATCTGAGATGCCCCTTCTGTGAAAACATATTCATAGTATAGTTTTCTACAAGGAGAAAGCACAGTGTTCCTGTAGCTATTAAAAAATTGTATTAAGTCTTTATTTAAAAGTTAGAGCATTCGAATTGAATACAGTATTAGCCTGAATATTTTTGTTAAAATACAGCATGTTTCAGAATATTAGAATGGAAATCACCTTTTTCAAAGTAATCGGGTGGCATAGATATAACATAAAATTTATCACCCTAACCATTTTTTTTAAGTTTATTTTGAGAGAGAGAGAGAGAGAGAGAGAGAGAGAGAGTGTCTGCGAGCAGGGGAGGGGCAGAAAGAGAGAGGGAAAGAGAGAAGCCCACGCAGGCTCCATGCTGCCAGCAAAGAGCCTGACGCGGGGCTTGATCTCACGAACTGTGAGATCATGACCTGAGCTGAGGTCAAGAGTTGGATGCTTAACCAGCTAAGCCACCCAGGCACCCTGACCTTAGCCATTTTTGTTTTAGTGTTTATTTATTTCTGAGACAGAGAGAGACAGAGCATGAGTGGGGAAGGGGCAGAGAGAGAGGGAGACACAGAATCCGAAGCGGGCTCCAGGCTCCGAGCGGTCAGCACAGAGCCCGACGCGGGGCTCGAACTCACGAACCGCGAGATCATGACCTGAGCTGAAGTCGGTCGCTCAATCGACTGAGCCACCCAGGCGCCCCAGACCTTAGCCATTTTGAAGTCTGTAGTTCAGTGACACTAGATACAATCACGCTGCTGCATAACATCGCCACCGTCCACTCCATAGCTGTTTCATCTGGTAAAGTTGCAACTTTGTACTCATTAAACAATAACTTCGCATCCTCTCTTGCCCCCGGCCCCTGGCAACCACCCATTCTACTTCCTGTCTCTATAAATTTGACTGTTCTAAGGCCTCATATAAGTGGAATCATACTAACTGCGCCCTTGTGTGTCTGGCTCATTTCACTGAGCACCGGGTCCTCAAGGTTTATCCACACTACAGCGTGTGTCAGAATGTTTTCCCTTCTTAAAAAAAATTTGTTTTCAAATGTCTATTTTTCAGGGGCGCCTGGGTGACTCAGTCAGTTAAGCATCCGACTTTGGCTTCGATCGTGATCTCGTGGTCCGTGAGTTCGAGCCCCGTGTCGGGCTCTGTGCTGACAGCTCAGAGCCTGGAGCCTGCTTCGGATACTGTGTCTCCTTCTCTCTCTGCTCCTACCCTGCTCACGCTCTCTCAAAAATAAACATTAAAAAACATTTTTTTTTAAGTACTGTGGCAAAAGAATGTAAAACACTGTATTAATAATTTTTAAAAAAGGTTTATTTTTTAGAGAGTGAGAGACAGAGCATGAGTGGGGGGGCGGGGGTGGTCAGAGGGTGAGAGGGACAGAGCATCCGAAGCGGGCTCTGTGCTGATGGCACTCAAACCCGTGAGCCGTGACATCTTGACCTGAGCCGAAGTCGGACGCTCAACTGACTGAGCCAAGCAGGCGCCCCAGAATGTTTTCCTTTTTAAGGCTACACCAGGTCCCGTTGTATGTGGGACCACATTTTGTTTATCCGCTCATCCACTGACTCACATTTGGGTTGCTTCCACACTTTAGCTACTGTGAATAATGCTCGTATGACCATAGTTGTGCGAAGATCTCTGCTTTTGGTGTTTTCGGGATCCCCTCCGAAGCCAGATCACATGGTAGTTTTGTGTCTGATTTCTTGAGGCGTGTGTGCCTGTTTCTGACCTCTGACCTCTCCCACGCGTGCGTTCCCAGTGCCGCCAGCGAAGCCACTTCAGGACTCGGCCCCAAGTGGCCACCGGGGCCGTGCGCCTGGACGGCACCAGCAATTCTGGGACGGCAGGTGCTGGTCACGCGTGCTCAGTTTGGAGCGATGGCTTCCACTCACCGTATATTTGCCCATTGATGCAGCACCTCTTGAAAGTCATGATGTTTTGCGTGAGCGTCCCCGTCTTATCAGAGAAGATGTAATGGATCTGCCCAAGCTGCTCATTCAGCGTGGTGGTTCTCGCCTTGGCGGGCGTGTCCTTCTCAGGATAGTACATCTGCAGGTCCCAGTTTATGAAGTAACTCTGTCCCAGACGGATCACCTCCACGCTAGGAAGGCAAGACAACACATTAGCGTGGATGGTGCTCTCCGACACGAGAGGCAGGCGGTGAGCTTTGTCTCGACTTGTGCGCACCACGGCGAGCTGCTCATCTGCCAAGAGATAAGCCACGTGGTGGCCCGTGGGCCAAGCCTCTGGGTTCTCCCGACCAGACACCTCCTTCTCCAGCTTCAGGGTCAACGCACCTCGTTTGGTGCGATTTCCCACTCATTCCTGACAACATCTGGCCACAGCACCCCACACTCAGAACACAGCCCTGTGGGACCAGGGACATGGTGACAATGTGGCAATCTCTACTCTCTTTTCTCTCATTCCCATCACACTCGGGACACCTGGAATGGCCGTGTTCACCCCTGCGCCCGTCATTCCCATGTTTACCTCTGCCCCCGGTTGTCGATGAGGTTCCACTAGGTTACAGAATCGGTGTGCTTTTGGCAAATGACCCCTACGTTGTGATTCCACACTTTGAAAAAACATAGTGTTTTCTCCCCCTAAAGTCTTATAAAGTTATAGACTGTCCCAAATAAGACAGTCTAAAGGAATCATCACAATTTGAAAACTCCAAGGGATTAAATATATCTCAGTTATAAGGAAGCTGTTTACATACCCAGCAATTGTTAACTGGGCAAAAGATGTCTTTATAATAAGTTAAAGAGGTGGAAAAAGAACTCCCTCCCGCCCCCTGTTAATATTTCCTGAGTGCCTACTATGTACAGACAGCATTCTAGGTACAGTGGGGGGGGGGCGGGGGGCTCCCCAGGGAAACAAACCCAACAAAACCTCTGCCTTCAAGGAGGTTACCTTCTAATGAGGACAAATCCACAAACCTGTACATCTATCATGTGGTGAAAATCCCCCACAGAAAATCAAAGCAGGGTGAGAACAGAATAAGGGATAGCATGATATTTAAGACGGAGTGGTGTTTGAGCAGAGACCTGAAGCAAATGAAAGAGCAACTATGTAGATAAGAGGGAAGAACGTTCCAGACAGAGACCAGAGCAGGTGCAAAGGCTCTGTGGCAGGTACTGGCACCCGTGAGGACTATCAGGGAGGCTAAAGTTGGGGGAGACCAAGGAGGAGGTGGACGTATAAGAGGTTGTAGGAGCGAGGGGATGAACAGCACAAGACCATGCTGGGCCTTGTGGGTCACAGTGTGGCCTCCATAATGAGTTTATCCTGAATGAAATGGAAACAAAGGGTAGAAAACAAAGCAGAACGACCTGATCCACCTTGTGCTGTAGAAGGACCTTTATTTCTAAGAGAAAGAAGGAAACCACGTTAGTTACATGACATGACTTTCTAAAACCAAAAACAACATACACGGTTTATAACGTACATTCATGGTTTTAGACAAAATAATCTGTTTGGTAGCTCCCTCCACAAAGGTAAATCTTATCTCAGGTTTCTGTGGTTGTTTCTCCTTTTTTAAAGCGACTGCAAACACATGGCTCCCCAGGGCTCTACTTACTAGTGAACGAACAATGTTAACGACATGTAATAAGATTAAAAATAAAACAAATGCACATGTAATAAAATTAAAATAAACTAAGTGCTCCTAATTACAAAAGTGTATGTGATCCTGTATGTCTCTGGGCTGTTACTTAATTGGAAGTCAAGGTAGACTCTGGCTGCTGGGGATATTCCAAGGCACAACTCCTCTTCCAATGGTCTAAAATCCAATTGATGAATGACAGCGAACTTTGACAGTAAAGAAAGAAAAAAGTAAAAAAAAAAAAAGAAGAAGAAATCTCACTCAGCAAGGTGATCACTGTTTGTCACAGATATGACCCTGACTCCTTTATTATGGTTCAGATTAAGATAAGAAACAGAATATTTTGAGAGGCTGAATGAGGGCAGGGAGAGAGGCATTCCCAGCAAGCGTTTTACAGGCAATGGATGTACCAGGTGGTAATAAGGAAGACACAGAGAAGAGATTAGGAAGGCTCCTAAAAAGAAAAACAACTAAGTTTTCCCATGTCAGTCTAAATCTCCAGCTTTCTCCCAAGGTCCTTCCTGAAGCCTGGGCTTTGAGTCCACTGAGAAGCAATCTTACCAAGTGAGTGACTTCTGAACCCTGGTTGTCTTTATCTCTAAAGTGGTCAAGATACAAAGTGCTGTGCCTGGCACAGAACAGACACTCCAAAGTTAATTTCCTCTCCCTATATTACCCCCAATTCTGAAATGAAGCTATTTTGTTACTTGTTCTGTATGACCTTTGAAACAGTTATTGATAGAGATGAAGGGGCAAAGTTGGGAAAATGTACTGCATTCTTCCTTAAAGCAAAAGGCCGAAGAGAGGACAGCCTTACCTGACATAGAGAGAGATGGGCACCATGGTGTTTAGAACAATGATGTAGCCCCAGAAATTTAGGAATCCGCGGTAGGAGGGTGTAAAGTCTTCTCCATCATAGAGGTACCAAGAATAATTGCCAACTTGAGCTTCCCAGTAAGCATGGCCGATGGCCAGACCAGCAGAAAGCAGAATGAGAACAACAAAGATCTGGAAGACATAACACACTGAAGTGTTTGGAAGATGGATCGCCAACCCCCACCCCCAGAATCTCATAGATGCTAATTAGCCTCACTCAATACTCCAGCACATTTATGATAACTTAGTAGTCTGTAAACACAACACACTTAAAGGAAAAACAGTGCCTACGAAGGCTTTGAAAGCCTATTTGAGTTCTACGGTTGGTTGATTTATCCTACATAATACATATAGGTGTAGTTTTCTTCCCAAAACTATTGTTCGAAAGAGAAGGTTGGTGTCTTGTATTCAAATCCTTAAACATTCTCACATTACAGGGCATCCTATCAATTACTTGTACTTTGAATAATACCATACTGTTGGGGGAAGGTACCTTAGGATGACATAATTTCAGATAATGCTGAACTGGGACATTTATGGAAAATAGTTGATGGAAATAACTTTTTAAAAGAGAACATAAGGGAATTTCACCCTGATTCAGGTAATTTTTCCTGAAGACTTCATTACCACTTAAGGTTTAAACCATTTCTGAAGCGGTACAGTGAGTATTCTGTTATGGAAATGACGAGTATATACTTCTGGGATGAAGGCAAAAGTCGACCATCCCAGTGGTATTCGGATAATTGTGGTAGGAAGACGATTTCCAAGGACAGATTGAAATTTCTGGCCACAGATTCCAAAAGTGCTATATCTCAAAACCACAGGGCTCAGGATGAGAGAGGAACTCGTCGCGAGTACTCTGGCCATAACCGGGACAATGACACGGAAGATGCACATGCAAAGTTTTCACGAAATGGGAGATGAGAGAAAAAAAGAACTGTTTCTTTAATGTTATTACTTTTATACGACTTCAAATGTGTATATGTAATTAAAGTATGGTAAGTATTTGACGTCTCTAAAAACGTATGCATTCAAATTAAGCTAAATACTTGGGAAAAAAATTAATTCTCATTGGGAAATTGGAGCACTGCCCAACATCTTGGGGCTGGGCCTGAGACGCTGTCCTGCTTGCAAGGTTGGCCTTTGGCCGGCATCTAGGAACTTAGATTTTGGAACGGTTTCCTCTCTTCCTCCCCCTTCCTCTCCTTATTTCTTATTCCCTGATAAGAACTGCTCATGGTGCCTGCTTGTGTAAAACAATATGGTTTATGCTGATCCCCTACATTCCTTCAGGGCATCTGGAATTTTGGTACATCCCTGGCAGATGGGGCCTGTGTGACCAGATCCCAATAAAACCCCGGGCACTGAGTCTCCAATGAGCTTCCCTGGTAGAGACAACATTTCACATGGGCTGTCACAAGTTGTTGCTAGGGAAATGGAGGGTGTCTTGCCATGTGACCCTACTGGGAGAAGACTCTTGGAAGCTTGCACCTGGCTTCCTCCAGACTTTGCCTCATGAGCCTTTTGCCTTTGCTGATCTTGCTTTGTAAATAAGTCACAACAAGTCATAGCTATGAGGGCAACTAGATGTTTTATTCTGTGAGTCCTTCCAGTGAATCACCAAACCTGGGGGTGGTCTTGGGGGCCCTCAACACACTTTATATTTAGCCTTGCCTTATATTTAGACTTGTACACTACATGCTGGGGAGGAAAGTTTGCTTTTAAGAGAACTACCCCTGTGGGAAACTAATAGCAGTAAAATCAACCGTATGTTGACAGGAGCCCGGCCCCACTAACTTATCTCAGGCTCCCTGGTTTTCCAACTGGTCACTCCAGTTGACAAAATACTCAACCATTCAGGGGACCCTACAAGTGGAACCTCGGTTCCCAAAAGGATTCTCCGATTAGAATATGGCGTTTCTGAGGAAAAGTAAGAGAGTTCTCTCTCTTGGAATGCCTCACGCATTTTTCTACCTGGCCTGCAGAGGTTAAGATTTCTCTACATAAGAAAAACATACAACAAAATTAGAGTAAAAGATAGTAGTCTAGCCTCTCATCTACTGAAACGGAAAATAAATACCGTATAAACCATGTAGTTCATCAAGTAATCAATTTTAGTTCTTTTGAATCTGGTTTTCCCACTATTTTTCATTATTTTCGTGTCAGCACCTAAAAATGGAAAATTCAATACAATCAATAGTTGGGAAAATCAATGCTTCCTTTCATTTCGATGGAGAATGAACAGAAGAGCAATCCCCTCCTGTAAAGCTTAAAAGCAGATATCAGGGGCGCCTGGTTAAGTGTCCGACTTCAGCTCAGGTCATGAACTCATGGTTTGTGAGTTCAAGCCCCACATCGGGCTCTGTGCTGACAGCTCAGAGCCTGCAGCCTGCTTCGCAGTCTGTGTCTCCCTCTCTCTCTGCCCCTCCCCTGCTTGTGCTCTGTTTCTCACTCTCAAAAATAAAATAAACATTAAAAAAAATCTTAAAAGCACGTATCACATCAATTTCCCAAGAAACTCTGAAATTACCCGCAAAAATGACCAATCCATGGCAGAAGTCGGTGTTCCTAATTACACAGCCACGTAATAAAATTTTATCAGCATCCAAAGGAAAACTTGTGTTTCTCCAAAATAGTGTTCCTGTAAACTTATCCAGTCGGTTATTAGGTTCTTCACATTCAACGAAACCTTCAGAAAAATATGATTCACATAAGTATTCACACATGAAAGATTTTCTGGTTTTAATTAATTGGGACTGAGTTGAGCAACTAAAATTGAAAACAAAGTAAGGCATGTCTGCACAAACCATCAAATGCTGCCAGTGAATTTTCTCTCTGGAGACACTGGTGTGTGATTTCCAGCGCCATTTTGAACTTGAGATTGGTTTCTCTAAAGGGAGAGGGAGAAAAGGAATTGAATGAACAAACTCAGGATCTCAAAAAGGCACATAAGAAAAATTGTGCAAAGTAACGTTAGGTATACATGGAAGCAGAAGCCAGATCATTAGCTTTTCCTATTTTCGAACTCTCAGTTTGCCTTGGAACTTGGAGTTTAGTGAGGTTATTTCCTGAACTACAGAAAAACTCCTGACTTGGAAAATGCTGGTCCCCTTTGCTGTTTGTTTTTGTGGAGCACTATGAATGGGACGGAGGCATTTACAAGCTTCCTGTCCTCCTTCTTACTAACCTCTTACTGCCAGTCTAGACTTAACTACCACACTGCTATTTAAAAACTTAGCTTCTAGGGGCGCCTGAGTGGCTCAGTGGGTTAAGCCTCTGACTCTTGATTTCAGCTCAGGTCATGGTCTCAAGGTTGTGAGATTGAGCCCCACATCAGGCTCAGCGCATTGGGATTCTCTCTCCCTCTCTCTCTCTCTCTCTCTTGCCCCTCCACCATTCATGTGCTGGTGCACCCTCTCTCTTGCTCTCTCTCTCTCTCAAAATAAATACACTTAAAAAAATTTTAGCTTCTTCACATTAAGACGATTCTACAAGACGTATTTGTTACGGAAAGTGCTTGGACTCTATCAATCTATTATTTTCCAGAGTGAACAACTGGATCCCCTATTTTTGAAAGATACTTCTATCTAGAAAATTAGGAAAGGAGGTGGGAACCTTACCCTCCAATACTTGGTATGCCCACCCACAGAGCAGGGAAGGTGTGTGCTCAGGGACACAGAGAGTCAGGCTGGGCATCGGGGCGGCGATGCTGTCTGCACATGACAGACATCCTTCTGCAGTCTCCACGAAGATAGACTCGGGGGTTTCCATATATTCAGAAGTTGACTGTGGCCCTCGACCTCCCCATTCTGTTTGTTCTGACAGGGCACGTAGGATTTGCTACCTTCGGAAAGCTTCCGAGTCTCTCACTCATGGGGATAATAGCTGTTTTATAGGTATGATTGATCACCTGACTAATTTATAGACCAAAGACAGACCTGGTTGCACCGAGATGATCTCAGCGCTCCACAAACAAGTTACGCGCATCGAGGGTGTGAGGAGGGGTGTTCGTATCAGAGGGGGTGATGCAGACACTAACCTGGGCAGCCAGCACAGGCAAGCGCCGTCCCAGCCCTGCCACTTACTAAGTGACCTCGGGCTGGCTACTTCACCTCCTTGTGTCTCACTTTCCTCAAGGGCAATGTCAAGGTAATAATCTCATCGTGTCGCTGAGAAGAGTAAGTGAGCTAACACATGAAGCTAATGCAACTTAGCAGGCACTCAATGAATGTATTCAAAACTGGTCAAAAACAGAAAGCGATTCCCGTAAGGGCTCCTATACTAACCAAAGCCAACAAAGGGAAAACTCAGAGTCGTCCATTGACAAGCACTTTAAAAAATCTGTTTTCTCGGAAATTCATTACTGTGATCGTCCTTCACACGTGCGTGGACACTGCTCAGCTGTACGCAAAGGGCTCACGTGTCCATCCCTTTCAACCCTCCCTACAAGTGGGGGGAGGGGCAGGCGTGAGAGCCCCACTTTACAGACGGAACTGAAAAAAGAGACGTTGGTCTGCTAGGGACACCGCGGGACAGCCAGCAAGGGGTAGAGGCAAGGCTAGATCTCGGGGCTTCCCTTCTGATGCAATTTTCGATGCAACGAATGCGCCTTTAACGGTCGGCCTGAAAACGGGCCCAGCCAAGACCCGCTTACCCATCCAGTTCAGCTGTTTCGACGTAGCAGAGGCTGTTGGGCTCGGAGCTGGACAGGAGCAGCGTGTCGGCCTGTGCAAAACAAGACACATCAACGACACTGACATCCCCAGGGCCAAACTGAGCACCCGCGGAAGACGGGAGGATAATAGATGAGGGACGCGGGGCTTCTTCACTTACGGGAATAAAATCATTCTTTTTCAGCCGAATGACATCTCCAACTTGAATCTCTTTCCACTTGGCAATCTTGAACCTAAATGTCAAAAGGAGTGAGAGTTTACCGGCCTTTCAAAAGTTACTGGCAAAGGATTTGGAATTAATCTCTCTGGGAGCCAATGATTTCTGGGGAAACGTGAAGAGCCCAGAAAAAAGGTTTCCTGAAACTTCAGCCAATTTCATGATGAAACCCCATGAAGTGGTCACGTGAATCACAGTATCCTCTGAAGGGAGCGGTGATGATGGTAATGACTTTGATGTGTTCTTTCCGTGTGGCGTCATGGCAGGAAGGCTCGATGGGGCTACTCAAACGTGTGGCAAGGAGCTACTGGGCTCCTCCTCTCTTTTTGCTCACGTCCTGGGCTTCCAGTCTCCTGTTCTCTTGCCTCTGGGTTGTCAACCACCTGCTCAGGACGTGGGGCCCAGGTGGTCCCAGGACAGGAACACATTCTGGCTCCTGCACGGGCCACCTGGAATCCTCAGGGAACTTTCGAGCATGCCTCCTCCCTATTAAGTTGCCTTTTCAATGAGCACGCATTGCTTTTCTCATAAGCCTAATAAGGACACTGATCAAATGCAAAATAAAATTAAACAGATGACTATTTTTCTGTCTTAAGTTTCACAGGAAAGAGCCATTTAAATGTCTAACAAATCAACATGTTAAAAAGTTTTAAAATACAGTGGTCTGTGTGAAAACTTTTCACACATAGAAAAGATACCCACAACAGAGATTATGAATCGATCACAACTAATAAACTTAATATTTTCGGAGGCAGAACTCCAATTACCATGTTTGCCCTCCCATTAATTCATGGATAAGAGACACCTGGAGATTGAAACTACAGTTTTGTTTTTTCATTTATTAAAAAAAAATTTTTTTAATGTTTTTATTTATTTTTGAGACAGGGAGAGACAGAGCATGAGCGGGGGAGGGGCAGAGAGAGAGGGAGACACAGAATCGGAAGCAGGCTCCAGGCCCCGAGCTGTCAGCCCTGAGCCCGACGCGGGGCTCGAACTCACGGACTGTGACATCATGACGTGAGCTGAAGTCGGACGCTTAACCGACGGAGCCACTCAGGTGTCCCCCCCCCCCACCTTAAAAAAATTTTTTTTAAATGTTTTTATTTATTTTTGAGACAGTGTCTTTTCATTTAAAATACACTTTAAATATATGCTTATACCCCAGCGTGACCAATTTTATTAGAATCGAACACACACTTCTCCATCTCAGGATTTAAAAAAAAGAATTTGGCTTATCTTTCAATAAATTAAGTCATAGTTAGTTTACATTTCAGCATCTCTAAAACTGTAAATTAGAGTTTGCAAATGGGTGTCAAATTATAAACAAGCAAGTTAAGAACCTTCCTGCCACAGCTCTTTGGGGGTGTGAGTGGCAACTGTGTTGAGCCTTTCCACTGTGACATCTGGTTTCCCCTTGGGAGGTCCCGCTGCCCTGCCCCACAATGCCCAAGTCCCCACACAGGCTTGACCCTCCTCTAGGGGGAGCTGGAGCCGTGGCCCTATCAGATATGCACTCTGACCCCCAAATTCAAGGCCACTCAGAGCTACTCTTTACCAGTGGAGTCAGCCAGGTTGTGAGCCATGGCCACAGTTGTGCGGGCTGGCTAAGAACCTACTGCTCTTTATCAGAGCAATTCTAAGTGATTTGAAAGGTACCCTTCAGAACCGAATCCATTTATTTGGGAGGGGAAAAAAGCCATCCCAACAGATGTATAGGCTGACGCAGTCTATCTCCAAATTAGACACAGTGGAACAGTGCCTGCAAATCACCTTATTTTTCTCAGTGTTGACACAAAAAAAGTCTTTGAACTGGGCCTTCATCACTATTTTTTTTTTCTTTTTAGGGAAGTATAATTGGCATACAATAGCCTACAGTTTCAGGTGGACATCACAGCGACTCGACATTTTCCTACTCGCTATTTTTAGCACTTGACTTTGTGGTTCTGCCTCCAGGCGCTTGCTCAGAAAACAACTCATTACTGGTCACAGTGGACAATATTTATTTAACATTTATTGAGCCCTTTCTGTGCGTTGGAGACTCTGATGGACAAAATACAACCAGTTACCATCAAGACAGTCCCCTTGAGGAACTTATAGTTCAGGACAGAAGGGAAGACACCTACACGGATACTTCTCTTTTCTTTTTTTTTTTTTTATTTTTTTTTTTTTAACATTTATTTATTTTTGAGAAGCAGAGAGATAGAGCACAAGCAGGGGAGGAACAGAGAGAGGGGGGGAGACATAGAATCCAAAGCAGGCTCCAGGCTCCGAGCTGTCAGCACAGAGCCCGACACGGGGCTCGAACTCACAGACTGTGAGATCGTGACCGGAGCTGAAGTCAGACACTTCACCAACTGCGCCACCCAGGTACCCACCCCCCTCCACAAATAATTCTGATGAGAAAGATGAGAGCGACAAGGTCTTGATTGCACAGTGAAGGGAGAACCAGGAAAGGGGGGTTAAGACATTCGAGCAAAGTCCCGAACACCTAAGTTGGGAACAGCAGAGACGGGAGCTCCAGGCTGAAGGAGCCATGAAAACACACGAGTGCTGATGCCACGGGGCTCAAAGGACGAGTGCCCACAACCCAGTTTGGCTGTAGCCCCTGGGTCACAAGGAGGGTACCAAGTCTTAGTAAGTTAAGAGAGACTCTTACAACGAAAAGGCTGCTGTGCCAAAAGACTTCCAAGTTTGGAATGGTTATCTCTGAGTATGTTTCTTTTTTTTTTAATTATTATTTTTTTTAACATTTATTTATTTTTGAGACAGAGAGAGACAGAGCATGAACGGGGGAGGGTCAGAGAGAGGGAGACACAGAATCTGAAGCAGGCTCCGGGTTCTGAGCTGTCAGCACAGGGGCCCGATGCGGGGCTCGAACTCACGGACCGCGAGATCATGACCTGAGCCGAAGTCGGCGCTCAACCGACTGAGCCACGCAGGCGCCCCTCTCTGAGTATGTTTCTAGACATACTTATCCGTTCTGTTCTTGTAACTAAGTTAAGGAAGACACAGTACCTGCCATCCTTAATGACTTCACACGTCCTATTATTGATTTCATTATCCATTTTATGGCGAGCCTTTAGAAGAGAGGAGGGGAAAGGTTATTTGAATATTCTCCAAACATGAGATATTAACGCCAAACTAAGATAAGCTCACAGCAGGGAGGAGAAAGTTGCCCCAGAAATCCTTACCACGTCGTCCACCAGGTCTTTGATGGCCGTGATGCCCAGCACCAGGAGCAAGGGCACCAGGGTGGTGTACCATGCCAGGGTCGTGATTTGAGGAATTGCCTGAAAGAAATACAAGGTAGACGTGTGTGCCCACGAAGGCATGGCATCTACAGGTAACTGCTGATTCTAACCTCCAAGCCTACGTCCTGTAGGGCAGGTAGGAAAGTCACCGAAGCCTCCAGCCGACCACCTTCTTGCCGCCCTCTCTAGCTTATGGCCTCCTGGAACAGGCCCCAGAGAACAGTGGCTCCTGAAATTGTCTCATTGCGACCTTAACTGGACACCAGGGGGGCTAAAAGACAACTGCTCCAAACTCTTTGTGAAAATCGTAACTAACGGGAGGGAGGGCCGTGTGGGGAGCTGGGACAAGTAGTCCTTCAGCTTTTATAGGGAATGCATGTAGCAGGCTGTCCACTGCTGGTTGCTTAGCCAGGGGTCTCTGAGGGTCTCATGATGGAGGCAAGGACGGCAACAGGTAGTAGCTGCCTCTGAAAGCCAGTGATTGCGCTGGGCCTCGGAGGAAGCCTTGCCTCCATCAAGACAGCCTTGAAGTTGGAACAAAAGATTGGGAAGCGAGTTTAGTAAAGATCTCTTGTAACCATCCTGTGATCCATGTGATCATCAGGTCACATGACATAGTCATTAAAACGACAGGCTGGGGGCACCTGGGTGGCTCAGTCGGTTGGGCGTCCGACTTCGGCTCAGGTCACGATCTCGCGGTCCGTGAGTTCGAGCCCCGCGTCGGGCTCTGTGCTGACAGCTCGGAGCCTGGAGCCTGTTTCAGATTCTGTGTCTCCCTCTCTCTCTGACCTTCCCCCATTCAGGCTCTCTCTGTGTCTCAAAAATGAATAAACGTTAAAAAAAAAATTTAAAAAAAATAATAATAATAAATAAAATAAATAAAATGACAGGCTTTGTGGTGAAGTTCCTGGATCCAAGTCCTGCCCCACTCTCTCGCTTAGGGCTTTGGGACTTTGAACAAGCTCCGGTGCCTCACGGGCCTCAGTTTCTCTGAAAATGGAGGTTATGATAGCATTTACATCACAGAGTACAAGAATTAAGTGAAGTAACCAGCAAAGGGCTGTCTAAAGCTATTACCATCACTTTAACTTAAATTGCTAGAACTTAAGAGAAGATGATTGGGGGTTGGTCGAAAGAGAGAACGATCATTTGCCACAGTATTATCAATGTAACTCCCCCTTTTCCTTGCTAGAAGGAAAGAAGGGAAGACTGGCCCACTTATGACGTAGCAGTACCTTCAAATTTTAGTGTTTGTCTCCACGTGGGCCGGTTTCAAAGGTCCCTCTTGGTAACAGGAACATTCTATACTGCCAAGCCAGTAGATCTCATATCCTACTAAATCTGTTGGGGATCCAGTTCTCCCTCCTGCTTCCTCGCCGCTCCCTGCTTCCCCCATCCCCACCCGGACACACACATGTTCCCATTTGCATGAAACCCTCTTCGGTAAATCCCAGCAGATGAGACGGTTTTCCAAATCCAAGGCTTGTTGTCAAGTGCTAAAGGTTGATAGTCTGGTAACTAGAGGGTGTAGAGTTCCCTCGATTATAACAACGATTTCTAGATAGGTAAAATTAACACTCTCTAGATAAGTGGATCCTTTGCCACAATCAAGAAAAAAAAAACAGCCTCAGGAAAGGAATAGGCCTTTTGTCAACACAAAAACCAACTCACAAAAATAATCTATTGAGAATTATGACCCAAACATTGGTACAAATAAATAATATTCTTGACGAAATTAAGCACCTGCATGAAAAACAAAGGGCAGGCACACAATAAATAGAATTTTAGGGTACAAATAATTGTACAATGTGAAGGTTTTAATTGTATTCACTTCAGGGAAACCAGTTTTAACATTCACATTAGTACACGACTGATTTTTTTTTTTTAAATATAGAATTAAACTCTTTCCATTTGCTTCCTTCCCCTGTTTATTTAACATTGTCGAGCTGGTTCTGTATGAGGCACTATTTCCTTGTGTGCAAAAAGCCTGATGTTAATACAACAACTTTTAAGATTACATGTGTCCACAACTTAAATGTTACTGAGTCATCATAACTCAAAACAGATTTAAGATATCAAAGGGCATTACCTGTAAGATAAGAAGGACCAGGAAATAGAAATTGGCTGCTCTCTTAAACTGCTCAAACAAATTCATTGGTAGAAAGGTAAAGGCATTATACTTGTACGTTTTAATTGCGTTACTCTGTTGGGAAAAGAAAAAAAAAAATGAAAGGGTCATTCTACATGGGGCCGCGCTTTTTTCCTGATGTATACACCCCTGTGAAAATCACTAAA
This sequence comes from Acinonyx jubatus, assembly GCF_027475565.1. Lineage (NCBI taxonomy): Eukaryota > Metazoa > Chordata > Mammalia > Carnivora > Felidae > Acinonyx > Acinonyx jubatus. The sequence goes on from NC_069392.1 coordinate 74,557,121, forward strand.
GCCTGATGGCCCACAGGGACACAGGGACATGGGCCAGGAAGACACCGAGATTTCCTTTACGCTTTTAATTCTAATCAGCCCTCAGAATGACTCCTTGGAGGCTTAGGTCAGAGACAGCAACAAGCAGCAGACATTTCACTTCAAAGGTCTCTGTGGCAAATCTGACTGAGCAAACGGACACGGCTGGAAGATTCCTGGACTCCTCAGAGCCTCTTAGAAAATAGGGCAGGGGCGCCGGGGTGGCTCCGTCGGTGAAGCATCCGACTTCAGCTCAGGTCATGATCTCATGGTTCGTGAGCTAGAGCCCCCCGTCAGGTTCCATGCTGACAGCTCAGAGCCTGGAGCCTGCTTTGCATTCTGTGTCTTCCTCTCTCTCTCTGCCCTTCCCCCGCTCATGCTCTGTCTCTCTCTCTCTCTCTCTCTCTCTCTCTCAAAAATAAGCAAACATTAAAAACAACAATAAAAAAAAAAAAAAGAAAACAAGGCAAAGGGAGACGTCAGCCCGAACGACGACGCTGGAAAAGGAACACTCTTTTACTGAAGGGGGATGAAGTCTACTGTGTAAAATAAAAGACACTGTTGTGTGTTGAATCGTGTGCCCCTTTTAAAACATATGCTCACGTCCTAACTCCAATAGCCGTGACTGTCATCTTATTTGGGAAGGGGGTCTTTGCAGCTGTAATCAAGTCACAGTGACGTCATGCTGGATGAAGGTGGGCCCTCATCCAATGTCTGCTGCCCTTAGAAGAAGAAGAAGGAGAGGACAAGTGGACACAGACATAGGGACACACGGGGACAAGGCTGTGTGGAGACAGAGCCGGGGAGTGGAGGGATGCGTCCACAAGCCAAGGAAGGCCAAGGATTGTCGGCAACCTCCAGAAGCCGGGACAGAAGCCTGGAACAGACGCTGCCTCAGACCCTCCGGAAGGAGCCAACCGGACTGACACCTTGATTTTGGACTCATGGCCCCTAAACTGTAAGAGAATACATTTCTGTTGTCTTAAACCAGCCCGTCTGTGGCTCTGCTACAGCTGTGCTAGCGACTAAAAGACACGTTACGACGTGTAAGCACGCACCTGACGGGGGACCCTTGATCATATTGGATTATTTTTTTAATTATTGCTTTAATGTTTATTTTCGAGAGTGAGAGAGAGAGCAAGCAGGGGAGGGGCAGAGAGAAGGAGACAAGAGGATACAAAGCAGGCACTGCACGGTCAGCACCAAGCCCAACGCGGGGCTCAGACTCACGAGCCGTGAGATCGTGACCTGAACCGAAGTCAAACACTCGGCCGACTGAGCCACCCAGGTGCCCCGATTGTATTTTAAAGGTAATAAGGACTTCTGGGGTGAAAAGATCTTTGGTCTCTAAATCTATCACAGGCAGAAAAGGGGGAAATAGGTTCTTAAGATTCCTTTCAAATTCTTATTACTTTCAAACATAACGTTTCTGTGACACTGTTGTATATTCTTCTATAAAACATTAAGAGAGCTCTGCACACACACAGGGAACTTTTCAATCTGCATAATTTTGTTCTGGCTTGTGTCAAGCCACCCCTACTCACCTTTATTAAATTCAAAGTGATGAATAAAAATGATATTCTATACGATGGACAATGATAATCAATACAACAGGCCGGGGATTATCTGGAAGGCAGGTGTCCCATGAAGTTGCTAAGCATAATGGCTATTGGAAAAAACTGGCTCTTGGCGAAGATGAGCTAGAAAGTTAAAATCCATGGGGCGCCTGGGTGGCTCAGTCAGTTAAGCGTCAGACTTCGGCTCAGGTCACGATCTCATGGCTCCTGGGTTCAAGCCTCACGTCACTCTGTGCTGACAGCTGGGAGCTTGGAGCCTGCTTCAGATTCTGTATCTCCCTCTCTCTGCCCCTCCCCTGCTTGCTCTCGATCTCGCTCTCCCTCCCACCCCCCACTCCCCAAAATAAATAATAACATTAAAAAACACTCTTTTTAAATTTAGAAAGTTAATATCCACTTACCGCATATTTGCTCTCCTTAATACAAAAGAACTTTGTGTTCATAAATTGAGGCTGTTCATGGAAGCTTCGATCATTTGCCTTGACTTGCCATGTACAATCTTTTAAAAAGAAAGAGAAAAGTAGTCCATCAAGCATAAGATTAGCGTATTCTTGTGGGCTGAACCGTGAGCTTCCCAGGTTCATCTGGTAAAGTCCAAACTCCCCCTCCAGGCCTCAGAGTATGACTATTTGGAAATAGGGTGATTGCAGATGTGATCGCGTTAAAGTGAGGTTATTAGAGTTGACCCCAACCCAATAAGGCGATGGTCTTCTTAAAAAAAAAAAAAAAGCAAATTTGCACACAGATATGCACAGTTGGGAGCTGGTGGGAAAACATGGCCACCTACAAGCCAAGGACAAAAGCCTGGAACAGACCCTTCCCTCACAGCCTCAGTAGGAACCAACTGTACCCACACCTTGACCTCAGATTTATAGTCTCCGATTCTGTGAGACAGTAAGGTTCTGCGGTTGAAGCTACCCAGCTTGTGCAACTGTGACGGCAGCCCTAGCCAATGAACGGACATGCTGTGATTCATAGAATGTTCATGGAACATTGGAGTTCTAAAAGAGTAATCCTCATTTAAACATGGCCCGAACAAAATCCCAGAGCCCCTGGAAGGTCACAGCTAAATTAAGTCAAATTATTTTTTCCAGACTCACGCACTTGGTTTATAAGATCGGTAACCGAGTATCGAGGGAATGAAAAAAATCAAAGAAAAAGGACATCACCCAACTAATCCAACACTTTTGAGTCTTCGCACAGATCAGCACGTGCTGCTTTACCTCATGTGCTTCATGTCACAGACACAGTACTGAGCAGACTCAGTCCATTCAATCGGCATGTCTAAATTCCAAGGCATCTGAGAAAGTCCATAGCATCTCTACTGCCGGGGGGAACATTCCTCACCCAACAGGTGTCTCATAAAACACTTCTCCCAATCCACCCCTCACCCCTCCCCACACTCTTTCTGACCTGATTCTTCTTGGGGGTAGTTTTCTCCACTCTTACTGGCAGATGTTGTCTACTGGTTCAACAGGGCAATTCCCAACTCTGAGATCACGTCCTTCCTACTTCCCCCCCCACAGCCAACGACATTCCTAACATCTGTGCTTATCAGATGCGCTTATCTTTGCCCTCTTATTTTTCCGTATAGGTTTATCAGGTATGTATCCCCCAAAATAAGTTGCTCAGGCCGGTTTTGAGCTGTATCACTTGTATTCTTCTGTGAATTGCTTTTCCACTCGCAATACTATGTAACTTTCATCTACACTAATGTGGTGTAGTATAAAATATACTATTCATTGCCGCTGTTTTCTAGCATCATGCATATGCCAAAATTGATCAATTCTTCTGTTGGCGAATAGTTTGGGTGTTTCTAGCGTCTTGCTATTGTTACGAATCATTTTGCTATAATAATAAACATTCTCTGGAACTCATAAGATTTTTTTTTCCCCAGGTATCTACTTAGGAGTGGGAAGTCTGGGTGATGACTTTCCTCTTTTACTTGCCCATAAACTTCCTGCACCCCTCCTCCTTCTCTTGACTGTCCCTTGAGAGGACAGGAGTCCAGTCTATGTTGAGGACCCCTTGGTGGGGGGGTGGTGGCGGCGGGGAGAGAAGGAAGGAGAGCAGAGGCAGGTGGTGACGTTAGGACTTCAGCTACAGCATTGGGGAACCAGTCGGGAAGGCGTGAAGCAAGGCAGCATCCTCGCACTGGCTCTAAAGAGCATGAACGTGAGGTTGGGGTCTTCTGACCGGAGACAGGGGACTCAAGCTACACCATGGTGACATCGCACCATCAGCCCACTGTGAAATTGCCGCTGCCTGGGGGACATAGAGATTCCAACAGAAGATCTGTTCCATCCTGAGATGGTCTCTCTGTTTATCTAACCTGCAGAAAGGAAAGCTGGCACGGTCTCCAGCAACTCTTCTCCGAGCCTGGGCCCCCACAGTAGCTTGCTCCTCTGTCTCCTTTTTAATGAGACTCCAAGTTTACGGGCCCCCCTGCTCCCCAAACCCAGCCCCTGGCTACCCTCTGCTGTCTCCATGGCGGTCTCCATGTTCCTCCCTCCACAGCCTCGGAACCAACACCTCTCTGTCTCACGGTGGGACCACTGTTTTGTGCTAGAGCTGGCTTTGACGTTGCTCAATGGAGAGCCAACCCCGTGGCTCTCTTCCAGAATCAGCAGGAGATGGGCTCCTCCCTGGTTTGTGAAATATCCTGGGGTCCTTTGTGGTTGCAGCTGCTGCTTCCTCGGCTGATCCAGACTTCTTTCTTTCTGTCCTCTCTAGTGGCTCCACAGCTAGCTGAAGACTCATTGGAGGTGGGTTTCTGAGTTGACCTGTCACCCCTATCTTACAGCATTGTCACCTACCCCGTGGTGATAGGAGCTCCTCCTACTGGGTTTGGTCCTCCCTTCTTTCCTTCCGAGCGTTAGCACTGGGCTGGGAGACTCCTTGGCTTCCAGCCTGTCCACTTATGGAGGCTTCACTGTGCAGAGCTGAAATAAGGGTCCCACTACTGCTCGTTTAGCTGCTTGGGCAGCAGGTTCGCAGGTAGTCTCTGGGCCTGCAACCACCACACTGGGCAGCTCTCTGGGGACAGGCCAGGGCCTCCCATGACACGCTGAAAGTCCCCCCGGAGGATATGCTTGCAGACCTTCCGAATGAATAGGAAAGGCACAGCTCACAAGGTGAGGTCTAGTTTATCTCTGGCTCAAGTCCTTTTTATCTCAATGGATCACCTATCGATGGAGCCCAGCACCTCATGGAAATTTCAGCTCAAGGGATCTTTCTAACATAGAGATGATGAACCTGGCAGTCAGGCTACCTCCGCAGAGGAAAAATATTTGCACCCACCTGGCTTGTCTTTGCCCATCTACTCCTGACTTCTTCAGTCCCATCATGCATAGGTCGGTGGCTAACACATGTTCAGTGCTTAGCGTGTGTCAGGCATGGGGCCAAGTAGTCCGGCTACTCTGTCCACTTTGCTGTCCTGACTGGGCCTTCTCTTGTGACCTATGCTCCAAACCACCCTGAGAACTCTGCCCACGAGCTGACGTCAGATGGTTGCTTATGAGCATAGGGTTGACCTTTCCACCAGGAAAGGTGGAAGTCAAATATCAGGTTGTGCCTGGTTTCCTAACGGAAAGGCAGAGGCATAAGCATCCATTGCTATGAAGGCTCAAGACCGGATGTTATCAATCGCGAAGAAAAATCGAGGAAGCACCTCCTTGGCATTAGGTTCTCCAGTGACTTGTGTTTGAACGTGCACGCTAGACCAACCCCGCCCCCCGACAGTAGGATACACGTGCGTGGGTGAGCCCAGTTTTGATGAACCCCTCCCCCCCTGCAAACTGGTAAGGGAGGGAAATTAACAACTAACGGGACTCAACTAGTTTTGGAGACGGGAAGATATTAAAAAACATTTTCAGGTAAAGAATTCTCAAAGTATCCATCTTATATAATTATCACAATAAAGATAGACTTTTAAAAATAATGTGTTACGTTTTTTCAAATGATTCACTTTCTAGACTTCTCCCTCATAGGAAGTACCGATAATTTTGCAAAAGGGACAAGCGTGGACTGCTGAAGAATGCAAATAATTAACCTTGTTACTTCTTTAAACACCACAATACCATTACTGAAAACTCCTCTTGCATCATTTTGGCTGCCCTTCATCGGGCAATCATAATGATCGTGTCATTGCAAACGCAGAAGCTCCCAGCACCTCTGTAGCCAAAGTGCAATTTTATGAAATGGGAAGATTAAACTGGAACCGGAAGACAACTCATAAGCTCTACTGCAATGTGCATTATCTACTATGCAATCAGAATATAACGTATGCAATCGGAGCATTTCTTTTCCACTCAAATAGGACACCTAAATAAAAGTAGGTAAAATGGATATTTTATGGGATAATCCTGAATCTATTCTATGTCACGGAAATTTGAAAGTGCATGTATGTGCTTTTAGTGGTTTACTTTGGCTTGCTGATGACTTCAGACACACCTCCAGGCACCAGTGTTCCAGAACTTCACTGAGCCGCTGTTCTAAGATTCAGGAAGGCTGCGAAAAAAACGTTGACAGGATTCCTCAAGAATCAAGAAAAGGCCAAAGGGAAGGGATGAAAATCGATCTCAGAAAAACTCAACAGGAAAGAATAAGCCGCGCTTGTAATGAGCTGGATTCTTTGGTCCCCCTCCTGGCTCTTGTTCCCTCATCATTAAACCCCCCAGCTAGTGGCTCCTCTCTCTGTCCCAGCACTACCCCTCATCCCCAGCCATTTTGATATGTACGCCTCTGACGCAAAGTAGCATTTGGCCTCAAGCAGGACCCGTGAAGGGTTTACTGGAAATGACCTCGGTCTCTTAATTTTATGCTTTTGATAACATCTTAGGGAGACCAGAGAAAGTAACCACGTTATCTTCATCTGCAACATACTGAGCTCAACCGCAGGAGTTTTCTAGTTAATTTTAGAAATCTGGTTGTAGTCAAATAGTCAATAACCCCATTTCCAACAAGGTTTCTTGTCTGGCGTAATTCAGACAAATCAGAGGGCAAATAAATTGATGCCTTCTCTTAATCCTCCCCTGAGTTTTATGCTAATTGCTTGAGGAATATTTCAAGCAGAGGCCATAAAAAAAGCAAAAGCTGTGTCTGTGGTCAAATACATTTGCAAAAGACAGCATAAAATACTGCATCCTTTATTTTTTTTTTCCCCCTTTGGACATTCAATGGACCCAGTGATATACTAAAGGCTCTAAGAAGGCATTTTTAAAATTTTATTTAATTCAGTCTTTTCAAAATCAATGTGACCACAGGCACATTTTATTAAAATTACCGAACACCTACTAATATGGTTTGAGAAATGCTCTGCTAAAGCACATACCTTTAGGAAGGGTAGCAAAATAACATTCGGAAAGATTTGTCTTTTTGATCAAACATTAGCTAATTACTCACTTGGAACAGAGAACTTTACAAAACATTTGGACCACAAGGCTAATTTACAGAAAAAGGATATATCTTGTCCCATGGGGCGCCTGGGTGTCTCAGTCAGTTAATATCCAACTCTTGGTTTCGGCTCAGGTCATGACCTCACGGTTCAGGAGTTCGAGTCCCATGTCAGGCTCTGCACTATGGTGCAGAGCCTGTTTAGAATTCTCTCTCCCTCCATCTCTCTGCTTCTCCCCTGCTCGTGCTAGCACTCTCTCGCTCTCTCTCAAAATAAAATAAAATATTTAAAAAATTGTAAAAATTATTTTAAAAAAGAAGATATCTTGTCCCATTTTCTAGAATGAAAATATTGACTAAGAAAAGAGAAGAAATAATAAATTTACAGGCAAAAAATGCACGTGTGTCCCCTTGGTAAAAAGCTAGGAAGATATCAACTAACAACGTTGTGTAAAGCCATCAATGCATGTGTCCAGAGATGCATTTAACATCAACCAGCTGTGGCTCAAAACCATCCCCGAATTTGGTAAATGTGTATTCAATACGTCTACATGTTACTACATGATACTCAGAGTGTTCCTATGGTCACCAAAACCTTTGATTGCCATTTGGAAAAGGAAGTAAACTTCACCTGGCCCCACATCCTTACTGCTGGTTCTGAATTCTTGCTTAGACACCAGTAACCAAATAGCTACATGGGTGGGTACGGACTGCAGTCAGCCAGCAGAGGAAAAAGATCAAAAGCTTAACATCAAAAAGAAAAAGCAACAAACAACAGAAGAGAAAATTGGGTAAAGGACATGAATAGACCTCTCCTACAAAGAGAAATTCAAATGGCTCTTCAATACGTGAAAAGCTACTCAAGTTCAGTGGAAAAGAAGCGTAATTCTTCAGGGAAGTACCAATTTTTTATCTCGTAACGGCAAAATGTTGGCAAGAGTAAGGAATGTGAGGACACACTGGGTTGAAAAGAGAGTGGAGGGTCAGGCACTCTTAGGCGGTCTCCGTGGACAGCGATTTGCCCATATCTACCAGATTTTAACACACACATGCACAGACTGAAGGAGCGATCCCACTTCTAGGAATCGATCTCCCATGTACATATTCACACGTGGGAGAAATGATGCGGCTCGGTGTTCTTCAGTGCAGCCCTATTTATCAGAAAGATTAGAAACAGCCCAAATGTCACCATGAGCAGCCGGTTAAACATTGACATGACAAAAGTCTAAGCAGTCTGAAAGAAAGAAAGAAAGAAAGAAAGAAAGAAAGAAAGAAAGAAAGAAAGAAAGAAAGAAAGAAAGAAGGAAGGAAGGAAGGAAGGAAAGAAAGGAAAGAAAGAAAGAAAGAAAGGAAGGAAGGAAGGAAGGAAGGAAGGAAGGAAGGAAAGAAAGAAAGAAAGAAAGAAAGAAAGAAAGAAAGAAAGAAAGAAAGAAAGAAAAGAAAAGAAAAGAAAAGAAAAGAAAAGAATAAGGCGGCTTTCTATGGACTCAGAGGAAAGATCTCCAAATTACGCTAAGCAACAAAAGCAGGGGGTGTGTACCATACTGTGCTTTCAGCCATGTGACACACAGAATTGACGCACAGCAGGGATGCACGCACGTACACATTCTGGCACACGTGTGTTTATGGATCTTTGGGTATGCAAGGGCACGTGTCTGTAAGTCTTCTTTGCACTTACAAGTGTATGTATATTTCCAAGAGGACATTTGAGACACTGACAACATCAGCTTCTTTCTGGGAAAGAAAACTGCATGGCTGAGGGACAGAGGAGGCACGGAAGGACACTTCATTTTCACCACTGCCTTCAATAATTATCTCCAAATGCATGTACTACCTTTCAAAACAGCACGTTTGCAATTCAGTTCCTTCCCTCTATAGGTTTACATATAAAGCCAGTGTGTACGTTGCTTGATTTCTTACAGTCATTATACCATTCTATTTACTATTTAAAAACATATTTTTCTAAAAGGCAGTGGAATGATGAGTGGGGATAAATCAAAAGGGAAGAATACAGGAAAGGATGGAAGTCTATGTGGTCATGGCTTCTGCAGCCATTGATGTGAGCCCAAGCCAGAACTAAGGGACTGGAAATAGCAGACAGATTCAAGAACTTATAGGACAACTGTCTGAATGTGGGCAAGAAAGAATGAGAACTTGAAATGAGAAAAAGGTGACCTCAGGATCCCAGCCTGGGTGACTGGATGGACAGAGATGCCAAGAGCAAGCTAGAGAACACAGAGGTGGAAGTCTAGTTGGGAGGCTGGTGAACTGAAGAACCTCTAGGATGCATGGGCGGGGTGAGGGGGGGGGGAAGGAAACCATCCAGGAGCCACAAAAACAGATCTGGACTCCAAGCTGAGGTTGAGGGCAGAGATACAGATTGGAAGGTACTGGATATGCAGATGCGGGTTGAAACCCTGAGCGTGAATGGATCACATCGGAAGTGAGTATGGAGGTGGTTTTAGGAGGGAGACTGAAGGAGCCAGGACAGAGAGGGTAATGACACAGGAAAAGCGGGGACACAGGAGGCCACCCCAGGGGAGGGGCACAGAAGGATGCGTGAGTTTGCACAGCCTTGAGTTTCTCACATGGAGAGGAGGTGGCTCAAAGCGGGTGCCCTCGGGAGAGCACTGATGGTTTGAACAGCTCTTGAGAAGGCGAGAAAGGCATTAGCCATGGGCAGGCAAGAGCGACGAGTCAAGAAATGATGTTTATCTGCTGGTTTGTGTGTATTCATAGCATTCAGCTCTGTTGCTCCCTTACGCCACCCCATCTCCCCAAAAAAGAAAAGCAATGAGCTCAAACACTGAGAGAATGAAAGCAAAAGGCCAGATGCTGCGGCTTGTTAATGCGCGCGCACGCACACGCACACACACGCACACACACACACACACGCGCGCACACAACTTTGCTCCTTGTTCTTGGCACTTGCTACATAAAGTGTGGACAAGTTGGACCCGGTTAGAAATGCAGAACCTCAGGCCACACACCCCAGACCCACGCACCAGAATGGCAATTTAACAAGATCCCAGATGGACTCCTATGCACTCGGCAGGATGAGTTTCTTTCAACTGGGAATCCCCGAGAGGGGCTTTTATCACATCCTGATGCCCAGGGCTCCAGCCCCAGGGATTTTTGCTTTAGTCCGGGCTGAGCCCAGAGAAGGTCCCAAGCGATCCTAATTTGCAAGCGAGGTTGCCATCCACTGCTCAGGAGCAGGGTTTTTTCTCAGTCTTTCTCCTTCTTCCCTCCCACCTGAGGGTGACCAGTCCTCCCGACAGCCCTCCCTTGTCACGGAAGCAACATACCACAGGGTTTGAGCAAGGCAGGGCTTCAAATTTTCGTCTGCCTTTTGAAATTGACGTCTCTCTCTCCCTCAGAGAATCTTTATTCTCCTGGTGCTTTCCCAACTTGATGCGCGTACTAGTCATCTTGTTAATAGACTCTGATTGGCTGGTCTGAGAGGAACCCAATGTTCTGCATTTAATTAGCACCCAGGCGAGGCTAGCTAATAGACCTCGCTCTCAGGAGCAGGTGCTCTAGGGGATGCGTCAGACTATTGTACCGATGTGATGTTGAACCCGGTGGGATTCGTTTTAAAATGAAATTCCAGGCACCTGTGGAGTTTAAACACTCCACCCAAGATTCTGTTGCATCCGCGGGATTGAGACCCCCCTCTACCCCCCCCCCCCCCACCGACCACCACCACCTTAGAGTGAGTGTCTTCCTAAGGTGACACTCCTATCATTAAAAATCTGCTTTAGAGACTCGGGTTTCAAATGGGCACTAAGAAAAACAACAGCCAAGTTGGTCTCCATGAGTAAGAGCTTCCTGGTCAAGGTTCGGTCGTAAATGACGTTACTCCCAAGCAAGTTCTATAAAATGAGATAGCACAGTCTCATCACTCCTTTCCCCATGACACGTCACTTGGCCAGGAACATCCCACACACCCTTTGTTTTATAAGCTGACAGTTACTATGGTAACCATAAAGCTAAGGCGGTAGAAGGCAGGCCACAGCTTCTTAGGGACAAAAAAAGAAGTAGCCAGCGTGGAATTTCCCCATGGCCAAAAATTCACAATGCATCCACTTGAGTGGAGAACAGAGCTCTCCCCCCAGCATGCTTCATGGATCTTCTATGATTTACATATTCCAGTGGGCTAATCTGTTTTTTGATCCCAGGTGAAAATTAATTCATAGGTGCTCTAGAGAGCCACAGCCTTACTTCCAGATTCTTCTTGGAAGATAGCCCTTCTATCAGGGAGACGGTGTCTTTGTTTTGTCGACGCCACATCCGATCTGAAATCATACCAAGGACAACTTCTTTTCCTCTGTATGTCTTGATGTGCACGCAGTGATACCTTTAAACCTTAACAATTGAACTGGCCATCTTAACCGCCGATCATTTCGCCCCTGAGCGGAATGTTGAGCAGCATTCTGAGTTGGAAGAGAGTTTTAAAGAAATGCAATTCTGCGGTGCCTGGTTGGCTCAGTTGGTAGACATACAATACTTGATCTTGGGGCTGTGAGTTCAAGCCCCACATTGGGCCTAGAGCTGACTTCAAAGAAAAAGAGAAAGAAAGGCAGTTGTGTATTTTCAAGCACAGAGAGCCACCCGACCCAGCCGGGAAGAAAGGTCTTTGGGACTGCCTGTAAAGAACAGCTGGGTGTGAATGAACCAGCTTCCCCCAGGCACACGCCTCAGAGGTGCCTAGACGATGCTCTGGGAGCGGCTTAGCATTCCCTGCATGATGTTGTTCACAATGCTATTTTCGGCTTCAACCGAAAATCAAAGACAAATGACATTGGAGCCTCTGTTTGAATCGGCCCTAATTCCAAAGCGGTAGAATCAGAATTAGTTCTAATACGCAGTAGTCCCGTGTCTTTGCTAACCTCAAGCATGAGAAGGTATGCAAACCAGGCAAGTGAACACCCCAGGAGCCCGGGTGCTGGCGGCTGGCTGTGCTGGGTGGGAGTGTGCACGTGTGCTTGTGGAAGGGGTGAGGGGCATGTCCTCACTGGAGAGACTCTACAGCCATTACCTGCAGTCACTCGGTCCCCTCCGTGCCACTTACATGGGCACAGCAAACTCCAGGAGTCAATTAACTACTCTCACTGGGATGGCAGCCTGGGAACCGAAGCTCAGTGCTGTCTATCACCGCAGTTAAGGATTTGAAATGCTTTCACTTCCCAGCAACAAGGCTACTCCATTCTAAGTCATTTCTTACCACTTCATCAAATATTTTTAACTGCCAGGTACCCAGCAACACAAGCGGATGTCTCACCGATATCCCAAACTAGTGAGGCTCAAAACAACAGCTCTCTCTTTGACCTACGACGGGCCTTCCCCCTGCATTACTCATCCCTACAAACGGCTCTGTTATCCACCTTCACAGAAAGCACTTCCGAAGGCCATTGCAACAATATCTTCCAATCTGCAATGTAACCTTCTTACACCTCATCAACAAACGGCATCTAATTTCCCTTCCCTTGAATCAGACCTAGCCTCAGTGACTCTCTCGTAACCAAGAGGTGCTCAACACAAGTGAGGCTGCCTGAATTCTGCAACCAGCTTCTGCTTTGATCTTGACCTTTCTGGATGCTCGTTCTTCAGGTGGCCCCCCTCATGGGACACTCCATTGCAGCCCAGTGCCATAGAGATGCCCAAACCATGCAGAGATGCTCCCATCTACAGACCGGGCTGAGCCTTTGAGTTACCCAGCTCAGGTGTCAGACACGAGTGAAGAAGATTCCAAACGATTCCGGGCCCCAAATGATTCAAATCATGTCAGTTGTTCAAGCCTTCACAGCTGAGGGCCCAGACATCCTAGAGCAGAAACAAACCACTCACCATGTCCTGTCTGAATTCCGGACTCACAGAATCTGTGAACATCATGATGATGATTTTATGCCAGTAAGTTTGGAGTGGTTTTTCATGCAGCAGTAGATAACTTGGAATATCCCCTAGGGCACCTAAGCCAGAAGTTATTCCTCAGGCCTCCTTTTCTCTTGACCCTCAGATCTAATGGGACTTGTGAATGTCAAATCCTTAACATTTTCTTAATTTTATTGATTGAGTGATTGATTGGGAGTGAGCACGTGTGTGTGAATGGGGGCGATGCAGAGAGAGAGGGAGAGAGAAAATCCCAAGTAGTGCTGACAGCACAGAGCCAGACATGGGGCTCAATCTCACCAACTGGGAGATCATGACCTGAGCCAAGATCAAGAGTTGGGCACTTAAGTGACTGAGCCACCCAGGTGCCCCCAAATCCCTAACATTCATCATGATCTGTCTCCTTCTCTCTATCCCGGCCATCTTGGTTTAGGCCCTCACCAGTTTTTCTTGGACTATTGTCTACTCCCTTCTCCCTGCTCTTGCCAACATGGGATTTCTAAAATAAATCCATGTACCCAGTATATCTATTGGGTGACTATTATGTGCTTTGCATGGAATAAACATGGCCCCAATTGTCATGAAGTCAACAGTCTAGTGGGAGAGAGTCACACGGTCATTCAAGGACATAATCATAAGTGCCCTCACGGGTATGAAGGAAAGCTCATACTACAGGGGGTCTGCTCCAGGCTGGGGCTCAGAGAAGGCTTCTCTAAGGAAGTGAGACAACACCGAGAGCCGAAGGGGGAGGAGTCGTCAGCCACATGGAAGGAGCTGGCATCAGATCCCACGTGCAGTGAAGTCTTTGTCCCCCATGAAGGCCAGACTGGGAGGAGCAAGCAAGACTATGGAGAAGCCGCGGTGGGAGGCGGCTACTGCACATCTAGCCATGTTATTTTCAGCATGTCCAAAGTCCAGCATGGCCCATCATCTAGGTTCCAAAACTGACTCTCTGTTCCCTGAATGCTCAGCTCCTTGGAGCCTCCCTTCAAGGTGCCTCAGCCTGGAACACCACGCTCCTGACACCACTGGGGTTGATTTACCTCTCATACTTCCTGCGGACTCAGCTCAGGCATTGTCACCTCCAGGAAGCCTTCCCTGACCAGGGAAGGCCGCTGAAGCGCTCACCTGGTTCCCTAGTCATACGTGTGAAGCTCTCTGACATGTTCAATCACAAATGCCCACTGAGCCTCTCCCATGCGCCAGGCACAGAGCCCGGTGCCCTGACCCCAACGGGGCACAAGACAGATTAGCCCCCGGGCCCTGTAGCACTTACAGCTTAGCTGGAAGATGGGCAATAGACAACGAGTCACTCAGCTTTTGATTTTTTTTTTGGTGGGCAGGGTGTCTACAAACTGTACCTTTTCCTCCAAGTTTTAATTTAAATTCTAGTTCATTAACATGTAGTGTAATACTGGTTTCAGGTGTAGAATTTAGTGATTCATCACTTACATGCAACACCCAGTGCTCATCCCAGCAACTGCCCTCCTGAATGCTCATCACCCATTTAGCCCATCCCCCCACCCTCTTCCCCTGATCAATCCTCCATTTGTTCTCTATCATAGTCACTCAATTTTTAAATTTTTTTAAATGTTTATTTATTTTTGAGAGAGAGAGAGAGACAGAGTGTGAGTGGGGGAGGAGCAGAGAGAAAGGGAGGGAGACACAGAATCTGAACCAGGCTCCAGGCTCTGAGTTGTCCACACAGAGCCTGACACGGGGCTTGAACTCAGGACCAGCGAGATCATGACCTAGGCCCAAGTCAGACGCTTAACGGACTGAGCCACTCAGGCGCCCCAGTCACTCAGTTTTTAAGTCTCACTGAGAGAGGTGCTGAAAAGCCGGTGGGGAAGCCCACAGTGACCTCCTCTTGTCATAACCACCTTGTTCCCCAGGCTTTTAGTTCCTCTGTGTGTGGCAGGCATACCGCCTTCCTCCTGCCGTGGAGCCTCTGTACGTGGTCCCCTACTCAGGACCGTCCTGCCTCCCTTCTCCCTTCCCCTGATGAGCTCCTCCTCATCTCTCACTTGGCAGGCCAGGCAACCTTTTTCACAAGGAAGCAGGGCAGGCTCCTGTGTCCCAGCCCTTGGAGCAGAGCCACAGGTCCATCCATTAGGAGAGCAAGTCATTGCGTGAGTGAGGCTCTTTCTGCAAGGTTTAGCTTTGTCCCTGTAGCTGTACGTGTGCAGGGGTTAACTTTTCCACAGTTTTCTGCCTTCTCTGTTTCGAGAGACTTGCGCCTTGACCTCCTGCAGGTAGACTGCCCTACTTCAGCCCGGACCCACAGCTTCACCTGAGAAACCACTGGGGCCCAGGAGAGCAGACGTGGGAGTGGCACGAGAGTCCACAGGTCCGCGAACAAAAAGACTGGAGAAGGCTGTGTTCATGGGAAAGGCTTAGAAGATGGCAGAGGCAGGGGTGACTGACCCTAAATCACCCCAAGTTTCCTCAATATGTGGGCAAATTCACTGGTGGGAAAATGAACTGTTCTTTATCCCATACACCTCTCCGACCATTCATCATCCTTGGATGTGGGGACAGAAGGAGCTGTTTAAAAGAAGGAGTCCACAGCTTTAACCGTGGGGGTCCAGGAGAATCTGAGTGCCCCAAAAGAAAGTAGAGGGGTCGAGAAGAAGGTTCGATGACGGACAGATGAGAGGAGATGATAGGGCAGGGTAGACACTTTCACTTTGATATGGAAGACATTAAGGGAGGAACTGGCAGAGGAGGTAGTGGAGAATAAGAGCTACTATTTATTGAGCATTTACTGTGTGCCTGAAGCTGTGCTAAATCCTTTACATTTGTTTTCTGATTTTTAAAATTGTTTTTTAATCTTTATTTATTCTTTGAGAGAGGGTGCGCACGCACGCGCACAAGCAGGGGAGGGGCAGAGGGAGGGAGACACAGAATCTGAACCAGGCTCCAGGTTCTGAGCCGTCAGCACGGAGCCCGACGCAGGGCTCGAACTCACGAACCGGGAGATCGTGACCTGAGCTGAAGTCGGACGCTCAACCGACTGAGCCACCCACGTGCCCCATTTTATTTTCTGATTTAACCTTTACAACTACATTATGCCCATTTCATGGATGGAGACACTGAGGCACAGAGAGAAGTCCTTTCCTCAAGGTCACACAGCTAGAAAGCGGTCCAGCGTCCTCCCTCTTCCTCACCACGCACCTTGCCTCTCAGAGTGACGCAGAGATGTGGTAGGTGAGCAGGTTAAAGGGAGTTAGCTTGCTCAAGGAAGCCCTGTAGAGAGAGAATGGAGTACGAAGGAGGGTTGTGAACATTCTCCAAAAGGAACAAGAAAACAGGAGGGGTGCTGGGCAAGAGGGTGTTGTCTCCTGCCAAGGTCAGCACTCTCCAAGGAGAGAGTGTTACAAAGGTCAAGCACTTCAGGGAAAACAGGTTGGAATATGATGGCCGACAGAAAGCTCACTGGCCTTGGCACTGGGGTTCTTGGTGACTTTTAAGACAGCATTACACGGAGGGCAGAGGGCAGCCCATGGAGGGGAGGAATCCAGGGGCCCAAGAGGATGCAGTATGAGAGAAATGGGTTTCCAGAAGCTTGGCCAAGAGAACAGGAGACAGGACACCAACTGTGGCAGAAGGCGGGATTCAGGCAAGAATTTGTGGTAGGACAGGGAAGCTGTGAGCACATCCGTGATTTGTGAGCCAGCAGAGCAGGAAGATGGGAGAGGTCAGAAAGCAGTGCTCCCTGGGAGGCAGGAGACAGCCTTCTCATTCATCCCCAGGCTCAGAAGAAAGGGCCAGTCTGCACTGATCCAGTGCTATCCCGAGCATTTATTTATTCCCAAGGGCTTCATCTCTAAGCTGGTTCCTGGCCGGCACAGAATTGAGTTGACATAGCGGACACCAGGATGGGTGGGATGGTTTTAAAAAAAAAAAAAAAGGCAAATTAAAAAACTCCACAGCATTCTAGAGTCAAGGGGTTTTAGGAACCTGTGGCTGAATAAAATTAAACTGGCTTATTATTATTTTTCAATCTTTATTTACTTTGAGAGAGAGAGAGAGAGACAGAGTACGTGCACGTGCACGAGCCGGGGGAGGGGCAGAGGGAGGGAGAGAGAATCCCAAGCAGGCTCCCTGCTGTCCGCACAGAGCCTGATGCGGTTCATGGCTCGGCCCCATGAACCGCGACCTGAGCCAAGAGTTGGACGCTGAACCGAGTGAGCCACCGAGGCGCCCTTGAACTGGTTTCTTTCGTGCGTGAATTTCTTGGATCCTTTTCAGCTAATGGACAACCTTAAACTCCAAGAAGGTTAAAGAATTCGGAGCTTCCGGTCTCAGGGGCTAGAGAATCTTTGTGCCCTGGAGCATCTGCAAAAGAAGGGTTTCCCAGGATGCACACTGGGAAATACTGCTCCCGTGTGCTCATCAGGAAACGAGGGTTCATCCCGTAGCATGGGAAACATTCCCACTTATTCTTCCCAATCCTTGCTCAAAGTAAACTCAGGGTAAAATTACTCCAGTAAAATCGGTGGGTTTATCTCTTCCTCTGTGGCACATTCTAACAGCGTGCTTACTTACCCTTGCTCTGGAGCCTCACAGCTCACAACAAACGTCCTTCAACTGAAAAGCATTCATAATGGAGCTCTCAGAACGCTTGCTTAACTCAGCTGGGCTAGGGCATCTTGAAAAAACCAACTGTCTGCCCTAAAAGGATGCTGTTGAAGAGATCCTGTTCTGCTACAGAGCGCACTGGCCTCTGGTGTTCCTCAGCCTGACAGGACGTCACAGAGTGACTCACGCTCTGGTTTCTAAAGAATTAATTCCTTGGAGAAAACTATTCTTCATGGAAAATGTCAAGACAGACAGAGGGTCATTTAAAAAGGAGCGACGCTGACCTTAACTGGGAAAATGACCGAAAATATGAAAAACAATTAAGAAGGGAGAAGGAGGGGTGCAGAGGAAAAAGGAAAGGATGGAAGGAGGGAGGAGGGGAGGAAGCAGACCTGTTGGGGGGCGTGCAGGGCAGGAGAAGGAATGTAGGAGAGAGGTCTGGCACTTACTGAATGTCTTCTGTGCTTTGGGGAAGGGCAGGTAGAGGTGTGTTTCTAAAAGTCACAAGCAAGGTTGTTTGACAGGAGTTTTACGAAATGAGAACGAGCAGGGGCACCTGGCTGGCTCTGTCCGTAGAGCGTGCAACTCTTGATCGTGGGGCTGTGAGTTCGAGCCCCACATTGGATGTAGAGATTACGTAAAAATAAAATCTTCAAAAAGAAAAGAAAAGAAAAAGAAATGAGACCCACCAGATTCCCCGAGAAATATAAGCCACCACTGGAAGAGACCATGAAGAGCCAAGATCAAGTCTGGCCTCCCTGGCGACCTGCGTTCTGACAGTAGAAATCTACAAGAGGGATGACCTACAGACTGAACGATCAGGAAAGGGCCCTGAGAACCTGGCTGTTGAAGGTAGAGTTGGAAAAAAACCAGAGGTGAGAGTTCCCACCGAGTACGTGCCTCTCTGACATTTCTGCAGGCACCCAACCCCGGTCCTTTGTTACGTCCCGGACCACACAGCTGATAGCGTGGCACCAAGCACCAACAGCAAAGTTCACCTTGAACCCCACGGAGCCGGTTCTCTGCCAGCTCATCAGATATCCACATCTGATAGTGATTCCAAGACTGTGACAGGCAACTTAGAAGTTCAGCGGGGGAAAGAATGAGGAAGAAACGCCATATTCATGATGTGAGGCAGCCAGCTAGAACTCCCTGCTAATTTGTCAGGCTCTTTCAGCTTTATCCCCATTCGAACATCCAGTCTGGACCTGTTATTCAGAGGCCACATTTCCTGTTCAGACTGGCAGTGATTCCATTTTAATTTAGCTCAGCTACCGTGATTTTCATACCTTCTGCTTCAAGGCAGAAAAGCGCTTAAGCTTAACATTCGACAGCTTAAAATGATAGCCGGAAATCCACAGTAAGTTCTGATCGTTCTAAATGTTTGATGCGGAAAACTAAGGACGGCAAACGGTATACGTAGATCAATGGCCTGCCCGGTTTTGGGGCCCAGGTTAGGAGGGGACCCATTTGGACATATGTTCTCCCCCGTGGAGATCCTCCCTACACGGGAGAGCTGGAGAGAGGCAGCCTCTGACCAGAGCAGGAGGAATCATCCCCAAAGTCTCATTTCATGCATGTTGCTCTCTCTACCGGTGAAACAGTTTGAAAAACAAAACAAAACAAAAAAAACCCCAAGCTGACCAGGGAGCAGAACCCGGCAGCAAAAAAGAGGGGAGCAAGGAGTGACACAAAGTAAGCAGGCTTTGGGGGATCCGGGAGGACAGAAGGGCAGTGACGGAGACTTTGGGGAAGCCAGATAGAACCAGAGGTTATTCTGACTGAGGCTGTGGAGGCAGCATCCAGAGAGTCAGAAACAGTAATTTCGTGGAGATTCCTAGAAATGAGAATCTAAAGTTATTCAGCTGGAATTTGAGAGACCATGGAAGAAATATTTTGAACCTGAAACCTGGAGCAAATCTGGGGCCCGAAGAGAAAAGGTTCAGCTTCCTCGTAGAGCGCAACCGCCACAGGGAGAGACCACATTTTCTTGCCAGGGTGGGAGAACCAGCAGAAAACGAAATAGAAAAGCCACAGCGGGAAAAGCATCCTCATAAAAGTAAGGTACACTCCGCTGTGGCCTCAAGGACTGACTGTCTACAGCTATTTTTAAGAACTATTGGTACAGCTGAGTCGTTGTGACAGAGCCCGTGTGGCACACAGAGCCTAAAACAGTCATTGTCTGGCCCTGACCCCTGGTCCAGACCGGGCCTCGAAGTTGCCCTGATTCTGGGCAGGTAGGGCTGTTTGCCATTGCCCCTCATAGCAAGCAGCCCACACCGCATCATATTCACAAACGGCTGAACCAAAGGTGTGCCAACTCCAAGCTTCCTGGTGCAGTAACAAGCAAATCCCTCCGCATACAAGTCCCTCCTAAAAGTAGACGCCAACCAACACCTTCCATTTTCTGGACAGAACGTGTCAGGTGGGTCGATCAGCCCTGCATGCTGGGGACGAAGCGTCCAAACCCATTGTTGTCCAAGCCCATTGCCCCCGTTCTCCCAGCTGTATCCGAAGAGGAGGAAGATACCTCCTGGCCAACCTAACATGGACTGGCCATCCTGTGCACCTGTGGTCGCTGCCCAGTGAGGACAGACAAGGATGGGACCCAGTCTCCGGTCCCAGTGAGGTTACCTTTTCGGAATGTCTCCCGGTTTTCCTCTGCTTCTCTGTTGACTTGATTCTGTTCTGGTTCAACCGCAGCTCCCTGGTCTTCGAGCTCATCTTCTGTTTCATCGTCACTATAGGGAACCACTTCATCATTCGGCTGAGAATCCTCCTCAAATGTCGTTTCTGAGTCTCTTTCAGAACTCATCCTGCTGGCAAACTGGAACTACCTGGTTTAAAAGAAAGAGAAACCAGAGAGAGTTATGACTCGCGCCCAGTTTCTGCCTGCGCCCAGTAGCAATGCCCTTTTAACGGAACATAATTTAAATGAACGTGCAAGTGTGTCTGAACAATGACCCCAAAGTTCAAATTACCAAGCAAATAAGAACAAAACCATTCACGGGGCACCTGGGTGGCTCAGTTGCTTAAGCATCTGACTTCAGCTCAGGTCGTGATCTCACAGTTTGTGGGTTCAAGCCCCGCGATGGGCTCTGAGCTCAGAGACTGAAGCCTGTTTTAGATTCGGTGTCTCCCTCTCTCTCTGCCCCTCCCCTGCTCATTCTCTGTCTCTCTGTCTCTGTCTCTCTCTCTCTCAAATATAATGAACATTAAAAAAATCAATGTTGGAATGAGCACTGCATGTTGTATGTAAGCGATGAATCGTGGGAATCTACTCCCGAAGCCAAGAGCACACTGCATACGCTGTATGTTAGCTAACTTGACAATAAATTATACTTTTTAAAAAATAAAAAAAAAAGAAGAAAACCATTCATTAGTGATTGCATGCTTGAGCAAGAATTAAGAACAAAAATGTAGCTGCAAACTTTTTTTTTTTAAGCGTATACAAGCTTTAAGGTAGTATTTCAAATTGCAGGTCTCTACCGAGCAAAATAAATTTAAGTCATAACCAACATTAAAATAAAATGAAACAGCTAATGAAGCATCGGGGCACAGCAGGCGTCGTAAGAGTCAGTACTGTTGGATGAAACCGTCTGATGAAACACACACGCATTTATTTGCATTGTAGGTCTTAATGCAATTGCATTTCTTACTGCGGGTTGCTGGCAAAGTTTGAGACACAGTGCCCTAAGACATCTGGTTTCCCCTAATGCTAATATTCTGAGCTTTTACTCTGTGATACATTAAAAAAATTTTTTGTAAACGTTTATTTATTATTGAGAGGCACAGAGCATGAGCAGGGGAGGGGCGGAGAGAGGGGGAGACACAGAATCCGAAGCAGGCTCCAGGCTGTCAGCATAGAGCCCGACGTGGCGGGGGGCGGGGGTCGAACTCACGAACCGCGAGATCATGACCTGAGCCGAAGTCGGACGCCTAACCGACTGAGCCATCCAGGCGCCCCGTACTCTGTGATACATTTAAAGCTTAGATCCTCACCTTTTACTTCCTGGGAGCACTCCCTCACCTCTCTTCCTAACTTACCCCATCGACACCCTGTATCTGGAATTTGTGCTTGTGTGTATGCTGCTGTTTAAAGTGAATGCACAAGTGATAAGCACAACTGTAGTCATATTAGGAAAATATTTACACAACTACCATGGGTCACATGAAGATAGCCATGCAGCCTGGCGTTATTTATATAAGCATCATATTGCCATGTACCCGACGTTGTTAATAACAGCAGCTCACATTTATATAGCGTTAACTGGACTCCAGGCTCTGCATGCACAGCTTCACCGACATTGGCTCCTTGAAACTTCCCACACGACCCTGGTGAGGATACTATTGTTATTCCTACTCTACAGAGGAGAAAACCACAACTCTCTGAATAGCTTGCACAATAATTATTAAAAACGTGCCACAAAGGGGCGCCTGGCTGGCTGAATCAGTAGACCATGCAACTTTTGATCTCGGGGTCATGAGTTCAAGCCCCATGATGGGTGTATAGCTTACTTAAAAAAAAACTTGCAGCAAAACAACTGCTTTCCAAGGAGGGATCTTCTATATACTACTCTTCTGTTACAGCATCTTATACGTTTTCATCAAGGGTTAGTTGCCGTGAGTGGAACTACTTAGCTGATTGCATGCTTTGTACCAAATCTAACATCTTGGACCCGTGAAGTTTTATAGCCATAACTGAACATGTATGAAATGTTTAAATATTTATACTCTCTATTATTAATATGTATTATCATATATTATATATTTATAATATAGATATATTTTGTCCAATATTATTTACAACCATAAAACCCAGAAGCAACTTGGGTGTCCAGTGCTTGGTAACTGTGTAAATAAATTGTGATATCGTCACACAATGAGACAATTTAGATCACGATCCGAAGCATTTCTAATGACGCTGGAAAAGTCCAAACATGTTGAGTTGAAAGGTGGGTTAACAATCCGTATGTATAGAACAGTCCCAGTTACTCAGACATTTATTCACTGTCCAAAACGTCAACAATTGTCACGCATCCTTTATGTGAAATGATGACCCATGTCAAGTGCTCGATTCAGTACCTAGCATACAGTAAATACCCAATACAGTGCTAACACGACAGAAAGCACGCAAACGTGATTTCGTGATTTTCAATTCTTTCCAGAACTAGAAAAAAATGTCCTTTATAATAACAAATGAAATGGTGTGGGGATTTATCCCTTCATGCATTTCCATCTCCTGAAATCACTTCTAAACTGTATCTGCCTCTCACCAGGAGGTAACATATTAGACTATTTATTATAGGACTACACTTAAGCACAGGCGGATTCCGTTTAAAAACCTTTTGACTGCAGAAGGAAACGTTTTCCTGCTCTCCCAATTTTCTGTGCGCTAGTAAATAACTCTATCTCGGGGTTCCATACATGTCTCATTTGTGGTTTTGTAATATACTGCCACCCATGCTTTAGCTGCTATTTAAATTTAATACGCTCTCTTTAAAATTCCCAAGCTCTTAAGGGCAAAACTTTTGCCAACAGTCTTTCAGAACAAAAATAATGGAAGTGGTTCAAGCAGGACCACCCTGTGAGATAGATAATATTGTCCCATCTTACAGATAAGGACACTGAGGGTCAGCTGCTAAGTGGCGTAAGTTAGGATCTCATGTCTCCGTTACAGGGACATGTACGATATTAATGAGTCTGAAAGCACCATTATAGAAACAATTTTTTTTATTGTAGTATATAACATAAACTTAACCACTTTAACCATTTTTAGGTGTCCAGGTCAGGGGCGTTAAGCGCATTCTAGAAACATTTTGTATGTGATCGGTTCCCTCATCATTATTACGGCCAAGTGTCTCCGTGCTTATTTCCCACATTAAGACTGGATCCAGTCTTTCGAGGTTGGGGGAGGAGACAGACACAAAGGAGTGGATTCAGCAGCCAGGAGGATGGGATCCAGGGTGAGCAAAGGCATTGCATAACCGGCCAGCTCAGCACTGGAACATCCACCCCAGGCCAGACTGTGTGGGCTGCTTGGAAAGCAGAGCTCTGAGCTGAGTGGAAGTTCTCTGCAGTGCGTGTGTGTGCGTGTGTGTGTAAAATGCAGACACACATGGGAACCAGTTAGCTCTCTCATTAGAGCACGACCAGAGAAAAACTGGGAAGAAATCCTTTCTTTGAAGCCCTGAGTGACGTCAGCCACTTTCCTGCTCTAAGCCATGATGTGAAGAAGGCAGGCACGGTCTAGAACATGGATTTGGAAACTTTGTTGTGTCCCTTACCACCCCTGCAGCACACTGCAGCCCTGTGTGCACTTGCTCAGCCTTCATGAAGCACCTGCCAGGTGAATGCACAAGTGATAAGCAGCTCACGTTTCACCCAGGCACGGGGAACAGACCCTTTGGAGACTACCAGGTCATTCGGGGATCCAGGTAAGTAAACTGGACAGCCACGAGACACAGCAAGGCCAATCATTTCTGCCTGAACATACACCTCCCGTCCACTCCTGCCTCTCTGGCTCCAAGGCCACCACCCTAGTCCACACTGCCATCACCTCTCTGCTGCAATGCTGCAAATACACTCTAACTACACGCCTACAATCAACTTCCAGCCACTCTCCAGCTTAGACCCTTCCTACGTGTTAGGGACAAAGCTGTGCCCCCTTCGAAAAATCACAGGCTGAAGCCCTAAACTCCAATGTGACTGTGTGGGGAGATCAGGCCTTTAAAGAGGTAAATAATTTTATAAGGGTGGGACCCTAATCTGACAGGTCTGGTGTCCTTACAAGACGAGAGAGAGACGTCACAGAGCTCTCTCTCTCTTTCTGTGCATGCACAGAGGAAGGGCCACAGAAAGATGACGGCCACCTACAAGCTAAGAAGATGGCCTCCCCAGAAACTAACCCTACTGGGACCTCAATCTTGGACTTCCAGCTTTCAGAAATATGAGAAAATAAATGTCTGTGGTTTAAGCCACCTACTCAGTAGTATTTTGCTACAGGAGCCCAAGCAGATCAATATACTATGGGTTCCCACTACTCTTTAAATCCAAGCTTTCCCCCAACTCTGGGAGCTCTGTGCCCCCCTACAACTTCTTTCTTCCTCACTAATCCTCAGCCCCATGGCTTTGCTTTCAGCTTAAGCAAGTGAAATCTTTCCTGCCTCAGGGCCTTTGCACATGCCCTTCCTACTGCCTGAAAAGCTCTTCTCTCAGTTCTCTTCATGGCTATTATTTCTCAGTCTTTACCTCTCAAATTCAATATCCACTTTCACTGATGGTGTTAAAGAGGCATCTGCCCTCTTCTTCCTACCACCACCAATCTCCAAAACACTTACTTTTCTCTTTCCTTCCTAGCACTTACCACGATCTTTAAATATACATTTGCTTTTACTTGTCATCTGCCTCTTCCACGAGACTACAAACTCTACAAGAACAGAGTCCCATCTGGGAATACTCAGTGCCTACCCTCTAGTTGCCACTCAAAGATTTGGGGGAAAGAACACATTCACTTTTGATAAAGCCCTCAAGGACTTAGAGAGTAATCTTCTACCAAAAACAAAGATATCTTTACCATCACTCCATAGCTCCTACCCACCGCACCGCAAAAGAGTTCAATTAGTCACTGGATGAAGGGGGAAAGTGGACGGCAATGATAAGAGCGAATAAAAACTTCTACGTTCGGAAGTTGTACACAGTGGAGATTTTTAGGAGTCTCACTCTATCAAGGCCACTGAAAACTTATTGCCTAAGATTTTACTACCTACACAAAACTAAATCAGCCTGTGGGAAGGTACTGAAGGTATTGAAGTTGAGCCCTGATCTTTCTTTTTTATCACCTGCCACATGACAAGTGTCTAACACACAGGAGGCCCTTTTGCCTCTGTCCCTTAGGGGGTTTAGAGTCCGGAGGGGAGTTCGCAAGTTACAGCCTACAGGCCAGGTTCGGCCGACCACCTGTTTTTGCAAATCAAGTTTTATTCAAACACGTCCTTGCTTATGCCTCATTGTATCGTCAGTGGCTGCTTTTATACCATAGCGGAGTTGAATGGTTGTGATGGACACCATATGGCCTCAGACTGTAAAATATTTACTATCTGGCTCTTTACAGAAAAAGTCCGTTGACCTGTGGACTAAAACAAAAGATACTAAGAGACAGCGGCGAAACACGTGCTTCATATCAAAGGCTCACAACCAGAGGAAATCATCACCGACCTGGGTAAATCGGGCCCGGTTTGGGAATATGAAACAAACGACCAGGGGCAGTGGTGGGAAAATGCCCCTAATGCAGTTGTCCTATTGACTGGGAATAGCAGTGTCTCAATTATTGCAAGCTGTGTAACTGGAGAGGACACACGCTGACCCAGCCAACAGACCATCATCTCCCTCGTCGCATGAGCGAGTGGTGATCGTGTGTCTACTAACACAGCTGTACCCGGTGCAGGGTGGTACTTCATCTCCATGAGAGCAACACGCAAGGATGGGCTGTGCCTCCTGGCAACCATCCTCCTCTCTCCCTGTTCTGTCCCTGTCCAGTTAGCAGACTCCAGACTTTTCTGCAAGCCTGCCTGAAAAAGAGTACAGGGTAGAGGACATGGTGGGGGAGGAGAGGAACCAAGAGGCATCATTGATACCAGAGCTCGATTTGGGTCTTTTCCAGATCTTAATAAAGTGGCACTTCATCTTCCATCCTGCCTTCTGCTGTGTTCAGCCCTCTTGGTCATAAACCCCCAAAGACAAAAGGGGTGAAGGACGGAGTTTCCAAACCTGGATCCTAACACCCCATCACTGGTCACCTTTATATACTTGGCTACGAGCTACCCGCAAAGTGAATGAATGAATGAATGAAATCCTTATTCCTCTGTGGGAGAGGAGGCGCCAAAGGAGTGAGAAAAAGAGAACCCAGGCAAAAAGAATGACCTTTCTGCTTTGCAATAAAAGCTTTAAGTCAGCAGGAACGAAAACACAACCTTTTGCTGCTATCACAAGGTTTCTCGATTTAAAGGGAGGAAAAGTAGGAACAAAAAGTTGAGTTTTGTCATGGCTAGGGTATGATCTGTGTGCATATGCAAGGGGCTCAGAGGCCGGGGAAGGCCAAGTGTGCCTGGTCAATGACAGCTTTGTTGTAGGACTGGATTCCTGTCCAATTAGACAGTAAGAGTCACAAAATTCATTTTTGTTCATTCTACATCATCTTTTTTTTATGGCTCTTAAAGCCCTCAACAAGAAAGGGTATTTCTAAGACGTGTCTTAATTATATTTAATTCATATTGATTTAATATACTATATTAAATATAAAATTAATTGAATTAAATTAATATATTAATTTAATTAATATGATTAACGATAATGCAAAGTATTTAACATCATGTAGATCATGATATAATAAATTGGTGCATTAGATTTTTATGTCTTCTATACTATGTATGTTTTTATTATATGTTCTAAACTAAATATAACAAATTACAACTCTGGCAGGCAGATACTGTGATGCTTCCCATGATGCCACCGCCTGGCGTTCACGCTCTCACGTAACCCCCTCCTCATGAGCGTGGGCTGGACGTAACACCTTGCTTTCAACCAACCTAATATAACACAGGTAATGGGATGTTTTAGTCATGATTAGGTTACAAGAGACTATGACTTCTTCTTGCCAGCCAGCTCTCTCCCCCTTCCTGGCTTTAATGAAGCAGCTGTCCTATGGAGGGGCTCCCATGGCAAGAAACTGAGTGACTCTCCAGCCAATAGCCAGCAAGGAGCTGGACTCTTCAGACCAACAACCCCCACTGAAATGAATACGTACAACAAGGGGACCACAGCTGGCCACATGTATTGTATATTTGGAAGTTATGAATAGAGTAGATCTTAAAAGTTACCACAAGAAAAAATTCTAAGTATATGAGGGTGATGAATATTAACAAAGTTTATAGTTGTATATACCTATATCAAAGCGTTATGTGGTATACCTTAAACTAAAACAAGGTTATATGGCAATTATACCTCAATAAAACTGCAAAAAAAGTTTTTTTCAGGGTGGGGGATGGAAATGAATTTTGCCAACAATCACATGAACTTGGATGTGGATCCTGCCTCACTCTAGCCTTCAGATGAGACCCCAGCCTGGACTGACGCCTTAATTGCGCCCTTGTGACTTTTTTTTAATTTCTTCCTAAACCAAAACCTAAAAAGCCTGGAACCCTGGAATAACGATCATAAAACTAAGGGACCATTGATGTCACTACCGTGGGGGGCAATCAGCCAAGACCTTTACTCGGGATAGAAGAGGCTTCTCTGAGGGCACCCGGGTGGCTCAGTTGGTTAAGCACCAGACTTCAGCTCAGGTCATGATCTCCTGGTTTGTGAGTTCAAGCCCTGTCTCTGACCCTCCCCTACTCGTGCTCTGTCTCAATCTCGCTCAAAAATAAACAAGCTTTTTTTTTTTTTTTTTTACTTAAAAAAAAAAAGAAAGAAGAAGACAAAGCTTCTCTAGGTCCGCAGCGTCAAGCTCTCGGTTCCTCTGAAAGTCCACCGCGGAGCACTTTGCCACCAAGGAGCTGACCACCATCGCATATGCACGGCTCTGCTGGCTACCGTCGCAAAAGGTGCAGGGGAAACCTAAGAACTCTGACTTCTCAGAGAAAGGCAGTTTTTTTTCTTTTTCCTGGTGCCACTTAACAGGATTTCTTGGTGATATTGTCCCAACTCTGTCATGAGCTGGCTGGTGTCCTCCAGCAAGGACGACTACTTCCTGTTAATATAAGGCGCCCTCTTACAGCTCCCCAAGTAAGTTTCACGCCCCGCGCCTCCCACGGTCATCACGGACTTATTCTGAGATGTGCGGCCAGGCACATTTGTTGCCCTTTTACCAAAGAGAGTGGTGAAGCCCGGAGGTGTTAGGCCCGGTGACATCAGATGAGAGTCAAGCCCTCTGCCTGCACAGCCAAGTCTGTGCCATACAGACCATGCGGTTCGGTCAACACAGGTGGCTTCAGACTGGAATTCAAGTTCTGTCCAGGAAACTCCTGAGCCTGATCCCCTATTTCAAGCAGCCGCTGCTTTCTCCGGCCACACACCAACTGGGCGCCTCATCAGTCACAAGAAAAACCTAAGCGACAGAAATGGAGACACTGACAAGCGAAAGAAAGCAAACTTTGTGATCTCTCCTACACCAATGGGTGGGAAAATGTTAAACGCTCCCCAGTTTCTATCACGTAGGCGTGTACTTAAACCAAGAACTCTCTCTCCTAGGTGTTTTGAGCTGGGAATATGGGAGTCGTATAGGAGAGCCAGCAGTCAGGGTGGACGGGGGAGAGGTTTTCAGGGAGGGGGAAGAAAGAGCCGGGGGGAAGGCTGGGCAGCATCCAGTGTGAGGCACCTGCCCACCTGAGAGGTTTAGGGGTGCAAAGAGAAGAGCTGGGGAAGGGCTGTCTGGAGTCCCCTTCCCTGGTCCATGAGGGCTTGGCCAGGCTCTGTTCCAGAGAGCCAGAGGAACCAGCAAAGGCGTCTGCAAGGAAAGGAACATGACCCACACGGTGCTTCGGGAAGATTAATCTGATAGAGGAGGGAGTGTGGGTGGCCCGGAAAGTGAGAGCCAGGCAGGGACACTGGCCAGAGGTCACCCTGAACACCGAGCATCGTCCGTCATGGTTTCGTCATCTGTAAAACCAAGCAGTTCGAGTCGTATTACCTCCGCAGCCACATTCAGAAACAACACTCCTTGTGTGAATGTCACTGAAGCAAGGAGGAATAAAGGCCTGAAGTAGGGTGGTGGCAAACTGGAAAAATGTGTTTCAAATTAAGGCCGGGTGGGGCTGCCATGCTTTTGTCTGGAAAACTATGGGGAAAAAAAAAACAAAAGTAAACAAAAGACTAGAACCGGTTCCCATAGGATAATAATGCCAGAATTCCCCCAAATGTTTACTTTAGAGACTCAGCCTCAATCCACAATGTATTTTTATGATAAATACCGAAAGTAACCAGGAAAAAAGCACTGTTGTTTTTGCAGTCAAGCTTCATAGTCACTTGTCAGTGACAATGGCCTCATTTTGACTTTGTTGCGATTGCCTCTACGATTAGGTTTTTGAATTATATTCATGCTTAAGTACTATAAAACCATTGGGGCTTTACAACTCATAACTGCCCGAGAGCAAACCTCCAAGGAAAAATGAAAAATAAATCTGTCGAGTTATTTACTTTCATGTTTGAAGAGTCACCAACCTGTTGAGAAAGGGTCGCATTTAACATAAAGACTACACTACAGAAAGACATAAGAGTCAGCATAGTTTTCCAGAACTAACTATAGTAAACCTTAACATTTGACATCTACAAAGGGACAGCTTATATTCCCCATTCAGAGTCAATAGGACTGCTTGTTTGAATAGAAGGGGAAAGAGAAGATGCAGATGTGTAAGTAATTGGACTAAGAAACACAAATAAGAAACACACAGACGTGGAAGTAACTGGAATAATAAAGTTACTCTTTCTAGCAATCAAAGAAGGCACACGGATGAAAACCAAGACACCATTTATGCCTGTTAAGTTCATATTCGATGACTACATCTCATGCTGCCTGGGTTTAGCTGAATGAATGAATTCCTTCTCTCATACCTCTCTCTCTCTCTCTCTCTCTCTCTCTCTCTCTCTCTCTCTCTCACACACACACACACACACACACACACACTGCTGCTAGCATTGAAAGTGGTACATTCCTTATGTATGAAAACAATATAACAACATTTGATGCACCAAGAACACGAAAGATATTAATAACATTTGACCCAGTGATCTCATCTATAGAAGGTCTGCCAATATAAACAAACAAGTAAAATAACTATTCACACAAAAGGTTTGATTGTCATGGTTAGCTATAAAAAGCAGGAACAGAAACCACCTGAAAGTCCAAGAGGATAATGGTTCTATAAATGATGACTTTAGGGTAGCCACTAAAAATGGCAGCCAGAGAAACGTAGGGAATGTTTTCAATACAACATTAAAAGGGGAAGTCAGAAATCAGAATTGTGTCCTAATGCTGCAGCTTTGTAAATAATACACAG
Source organism: Acinonyx jubatus (assembly GCF_027475565.1). NCBI lineage: Eukaryota > Metazoa > Chordata > Mammalia > Carnivora > Felidae > Acinonyx > Acinonyx jubatus. The sequence goes on from NC_069392.1 coordinate 74,587,641, forward strand.
GCACATGTTAGAAAATAATTTTTTGCTCTGAAAGAAGAGACTTACAGTGTGTGTTTCTCTTTCCAAAATAATCACCAATTGGTAACCCCTACCTACCCCTTGTAGCCAAAGACTACCAAGCTGTCAGTTGCGTCCTGGGCTCATTTCAGGAAATCCTTACAACATACCCCCAAAGAAACTATCATCCTCGCTTTGAAGGCTTTAGTACAGGTCAGGTGACTTCTCCAGGGTCATAGGACGACGAGGTTTCAACCAGATCTATCTGCCCGCAAATTTCTTAAGATCTGTCACAGAGGCAGAAAAATTGCCTCAGGGTATGAGGACTATGGCCACCCACGCTTTCTTTACTATCAGCCTCTCTCTTTGCAAATGACTGAAAAACCAAAAACAGCCGCACTAGAGCAGGCTGGTGTCATCCAGAGGAGGTGTCTGAGCTCAGAGAAGCGAGGGCTTCCGTGTTGGGGCAGGAAAGGTGAAACCTACCACGTTTACTCCTTTGTATCACTGCACCTTCCCAGGGCCTTAGTAAACGTTAAGATTCCAGTTCTCTCCTAACCATCCTAAGATGCCATGAAGTCTAGTCTGTGTCTGTTTTTTCCCTCGAAGAGCCCTTGCTGGGTGCCTGGGTGACTCCGTTGGTTAAGCATCTCATTCTTGGTTTTGGCTCAGGTCATGGTCTCACGGTTAGTGAGATCTGGCCCCACGTTGGGCTATTAGTACAGATTCTGTCTCTCCCTCCCTCCCTCTCCCCCTCCCCCATGCTCACAGGCTTGCTCTCTCTCTCAAAATAAATAAATAAACATTAAAAAAAAAAAAGAGAGAGAGAGAGAGTCCTTGCTGACCTAAACTCTATACGGATGGAGACCCCAACCCAGTGGCCTTCATGCGCCAAGGACAACAGCCCTCAAGAGCCCTGCACACAGGTCCAGTAACAGAGTGATTTGAAAAGCTAGCTCCTCATCCCTTGTCATCTGCATTGTAAAGCTCTGTGGCCTCCACCACTGCAAATACAAGCAGTCTTAGAACTCCCTCCTTGCACCCTTTCTATATGTAAGTAGGCTTCACGTTCGCCAGATATTCACCTATAAATATGCACCCAAGGTTTAAACGGATATCACATATGACTGACATATCAAGTAGGATTGGGACGCTTACCAGATATTTTTCTAGACACTGCCCTGGTTTCATGAATATCTGAGTCTGGTCAACAGAACTTCGCGTTCCATTTGAAAGTTAACGCCTTCACAGATTCTGGGTGCCAGAAGTCCAAGGGATGAGGGCCGCATCTTATATTTGATCACTGTCTCCTCTGCTGGGTCTAAAGTCAGCCCAGGGGATTCAACTTAGATTACAAACCCTTCCCAGACAGCTAAATTCACACCCGAAGGTTCGGACCAAGACCGTGTTGCAAACATGTGGTTAACATTTTATATGTCCTCTGGAAACACTTACATTTGGCTTGGCCCATCCCCAGAGCTTCTGACAGACACAGTTCTAACTATCTGTTCTGGCTCTCGGATTTTGGACCAGGTAAAGGAACAGGGGTGCCTCGGTGTCCACATACCCGATGGTTCTCAGAATTTGTAATGACGCTAAAACAGCTTCCGAAGCGCTCAGGGTTTTCGCGGGATGATGCTGGTGAGTGTTGCCAAGAGCGCAGACACATATTCTATGTACCAAGCACAGGGCTGATGGCTTGATATACGTTAACTTAGTATCATTTGTCGAGAGTCAAATTACTCTCCCCGTTTTACAGATGAGGAAATGGATTCAGAGATTAAGTTCTTTGCCCAAGCACGTATAGGTGGTTAACTGGGATAAGACTCCCGGTCAACAATCTATGCTCTTAGTCACAACGCTCGGTACTTAATTGTACCTATTAATATCCCCGTGGCACAAAGTGGAGAAGAGCTAGTTAATCCACTTTAACCTGAAGAGACAAATAACTACAAGACATACAGTTAAATTTATGTTGGAGCTAGAATGGGTGCGTGTCCAGCCATCCCGCCATCATGCTCTTGACTGCGAAACTCCGGGGCTGGCGTGTGTGGAAAATGAGAAAGAGGGAGGGACATAAACCGGGGGACCCTTCTAGCAAGTGTGTGTCCACCCTTGGAAGAGATTTTCTCTGCTGTTACCTAGAATCCAGGTCTCTGACTTTGTATGAAATGCCTTCCGCCCTCTGTTTACATGGAGGGAAGCAGTCCCTCCAGCTACCCGGTGTCCCCCTGGCCTCTACTCTGCACACTCCCCACGCGGACTGCTCAGGTGGTTTTCCAGGTGCCCCGGCACACCGCTCCTCTGCACAGGTTCTAGAACAGCAGTTCGTCTGATGTCTCTTTTTATTTATTTTTTAATTTAAGAGAGAGCGTGAGCGCATATGTGCGGGGGATGGCGGGGGAGGGGAGGGGAGGGGAGGAGAGAGAGAGAGAGAGAGAGAGAGAGAGAGAGAGAGAGAGAGAGGGAGGGAGAGAGGGAGAGAATCTTAAGCAGGCTCAACACTCAGTGTGGAGACCAACGTGGGGCTGGATCACACGATCTTGAGATCATGACCTGAGCCCAAATCAAGAGTCTGACGCTCAACCAAATGAGCCACCAGGCGCCCCTTCCATCTCTTTCAAATCTGACAACAGAATACTAGAGAATTTTTATTTAAGGAATTATGGCTCTCAAAAATAAAATAAACAAAAGGATACGATGACTCCTGCCTTAGCCCATTTTCCCAAGGAACTAAGAATGGGAGAGGTGCGTGATATTGTGATTTCGAATGAAAAATATGTATTTGGTTTTCTTCCCGTTCCTGGCACGGAGCTCCTAAAACCCTTGGAATTTCCCAAGTGATGGGAGTGATAAACTTCTTGTGTTATGTTAATGAGGTGGCTTTTGGAAAGTACCTAGGTAACCTAAAGAGAGGGGACCCACAGGGCAGGAGAGGAATTCAGTCACCAATGGCCACTGATTTCATCAGCCATGCCCAGGTAATGAAGTCTCCATAAAAACCCCAAAGGAGGGGGTTTGGGGTTTCGGGGTTGGTGAACACACGAAGATTCGGGGAGAATGACCCGTCTGGAGAAGACACACAAGCTCTGCACCTTTCCTCCTGCGTTGCCCTGTGCTCCTCTGCCATCTGGCTGTTTGTGAGTCACCTCCTTCTGTAACAAACCAGTGATCTAGTAAGTAAAATGCTTCTGAGTTCCGCGAGCTGCTCTAGCAAATTAAGTCTACCCCAAAAGGGGGTCGTTGGAACCGGCCAACTAGAGCCTGTCCGTCATAAGCAGCAGGTGACAACCTAGACTGGCAGTGGGTGTCTGAAGTCAGGGAGAAGGCAGTGTTGCGGAACTGAGCCCTGATGTTATCTCCAGGTAGACAGGGTCAGAATTGTGCAGAATTGTAGGACACCCAGCTGGTGTCAGAGAATAACTCAGTGGTGTGGAAAAACCACACGCAATAGGGATTGGGTGCAGAATCCTTAATGCACCCAATTCCCAATGGATCCCAATGAGTCCCAATGGATCCCAATGGATCCCAATTCCCGCAGCCACTCAGGGACAGGCTGTCCCTGCCGGGACCGACCAGGGGGAGGAGGAGTTCATTGGTCCAGCTTGCCGGTAATAAGAAAGCACATCCCCTGTAGACGATTCAAAAAATGGTGGCAAAACCAACTAAAAAGTCATAATTTGTATTACTTTATTATCACCATGAATGGAGAAGGTCGGTGATAAAATACTCCTCTCAAAAATCTTTTTTGCTATCATTACCGCTCAGTTTTGTTTTTGTTTTTGTTTTACTGCAACATTTTGGTAACGTTAAGTGTCATATAAGCACTTTAATTTTTTTTTTTTTAAGTTTCTTTTGAGAGAGAACGCTGCAGGAGAGGCAGAGAAAGAGGGGGGAGAGAGAATCCCAAGCAGGCTCCGCACCATCAGCTCAGAGCCTGAGGCAGGGCTCAAACTCTCAAACCATGAGATCGTGACCTGAACTGAAATCAAGAGTCTGACATTTAACTGACTCAGCCACACAGATGCCCCCCAAATAAGCACTTTAAAAAAGGACTTATCCCCCTCCCCAAAAAAAGAAAAAGACTTATCCTATAATAAACACTGGATTCTATGGAAGCTAATTCTGAATACTTCTGGTACACAGCATCCCCCACCCCCCTACAAGGGATGTTAAAAGTCAGATATTGCTTATTCTGTCTATAAATTCAGAATTCACCTCCCTACCATGACTGTGTACCAAAGGGGAAAACTGTGGGTAGCTTTTGTTAACAACTTGTATAATTAAAACATAAGTGACCATATTTTCTTTTCTCTCTTCTAATTACCCAAAGATAAACATGCTATGTTTTACCACTTAACTAGGTTTTAAGAATTATTTGCAGGGAATACCCAGAAGAAACTGGTATTTAATGCAAATAAGGACAGCCCGCTCGGGTAGGTATGATTAATGCAGGCCTTGCACAAACATCTATTCTGATCTGCATTTTAAGAGAAAACATAAACCCATAGAGTATCTAATACTGATTAAAACATCAAAATGTTTTGAGGTTTTTACAGAATGCCAACTAAATAAGCTTCCTACTCCATCTCTTAAAAAATCATGACCCCCCAAAAATGCCAGTTCATTCCAGAACATTCTATGGTGATATTTTCTCTTCTTTGTCAACATTTGCTTCCCTTTGGGGAACAGTAGCTCGGTGGTGAGGGCTTGGGTTTGACTTAGCAACACCTACCCCACTCCCAACCTCCACTTGCAATGCCACGTGATACAGGAAGAGCTTTCATTTAAACTCTTAAGTGAAACAAAATGTAAAGCAGCCAACCAAGATACATTTGAATATTTTTGCTCTTTTACAGCCCCCCTTCTCCATAGATCCAGAGTTCAACCCCCATCTCTCGCAAGGGCTTTTTTTTTTTTTTTTAACGTTTATTTATTATTGAGAGACAGAGAGACACAGAGCATGAGCAGGGCAGGGGCCGAGAGATCGAGAGACATAGAATCTGAAGCAGGCTCCAGGCTCTGAGCTGTCAGCACAGAGCGCGACGCGGGGCTCGAACTCACAAACCGCGAGATCATGACCTGAGCCAAAGTCGGATACATAACCCAAGGGGGAGAAAAACCTACTTAAAGCCTTTGAATACAGCGTAGATTTGAACTTCGAGCATTTGGAACTAGTTAAAAATCTTTTCGAAGCATGTTTTAAAAGCACTCTGAAATCAGTTGTGCTCTGGGTTTACCTAAGGCCGTCCCTCAGTATTTCATAGTTGTGACACATGCTTTGTCATCATATAGTCAACGAAAAGCCAAACTACACTCAAGGCCCAATGTTAATTTCTTGGCCACAAAAGAGGCCACCTCTGAGCACTCCTCAGCCAGACCTGCCTAACAGGTCTGTCCCACCCCAACCCAAACTCAGAGGCTACACCCTCCCTTTTCCTCTTTTTCACCTTCGAGCTCTGGCTGTAATGAATTTGTATCTTCGCTTTCCAAAGTCGAAAACCCCATGCCCGGAAAAGAATGCTGCCCCATCCCTGATGCAGCTAATTTGTATATGTTTGCCTGTATCACATGAGATTTACATATTACAGATGCTGGTCCCTGTTTAAACTCTTAGGCTATCTATAAGAGAGGACTCCTTTGAATGAGACTGACATTTTGCTGTCTAGACCAAATACAAAACGCAGTTAGTGTTCAACACATTCTGAAATCTGAGTTAACAGCTCTCAAGAAATGGCTGTGGTAGGTCAGATGAGAAATCTCTGGGATTATTCCAGGTGTCTTCACAAGCTATTGACAGATCGTCTGAGTCACGTGCCTCTGTGGAAGTTATTAGTGTCACACAGCTTTAGAAATTAGCCTGGTCTACCTGTTGCCCACGCCCCATGGCAAGCACCTCTCTGCTCTGTCTCCCATCCACTCGCAGGGACACATTCACATATTGCTCGCCAAGGCCAACAAGGCACTTTGTTCCCACATCCTCATATCCTGATGTAATGGCTTTTTCATCTGCACGTGAACTTACCGTCTGCCCAACCCATTCTTTATACTCTACCTTGTATCGTGGTTGGTCTTGTTTCTAATAGAAAATTCCAAAGGCTCAAGACCAAACCCTATGTCTCTTGTGTCTCAAGTGAGGCGGAATCCCTTACCTCTTATGACCTGGGGGACCTTGGGGAAAATATCCTCAATAAGCCTCCTCCATTTACAAAATGAAGATAAGGCCTACTTTACACAGTCCTCAACCTTAATCTCATGTAAAACCCTCAGCAGGGCGTATGGTACCTGGGACTCAAGCATCTACGGAGTGAACAATTTCAGTGATCCATTCGTCAGAAAATGCAACAAGACAGCATCAACAGGATAGCAGGAATAATATTTTTCTCAATAAAAGTTTATTAAAAACTATAATAAGCCTACAAAGCCTGAGAACTGAAGTTAGGCTTCAGAGGGCCAGAGGGCCAGAACGAGGGGTTATCATCTGAATCCAAATCCTACCTCCTTTCTCTTCCATCACCCTTTCTCTAGCCACTGGGGTAAGGTTTCAGAGAACTAGGACTGTGTAAGGCATCATATATTTTCTAGATTATAAATAACTCCAAGACCCCTTAAAAAGTGGACCCCGATGAAAACAAGCAAAACTATCATTCTGGTATCATCTAGAGAAGAGTGAGAGTTGGTAATCTAACCACTCAAACACAAATTTTTGTTTTCCTCCAAGTTTGCATAGCAAACACTCTTTATCGTGGAATGAACAAGTAAGACAAACTTAAATTTCAAAGCCAGGTTTAATGTTAATGGAAAGATGCACTGGTTGAGTTTGCCTTGAAATACTATGGGGAAGGAAGTAGAGTGTAAATGGAAGACCATTCACTGGCCATGGCCATGAACAAGTGGTGGTGGTGGGGGGGGGGCTTCATTATACGATCGTTTCTATTTTATATGTTTGAAATCTTCCCCAGTTAAAAAAAAAATGAAACGATAAACTAGATTTAGAAGAAACTAAGGTCTTTACTTAGGTCCCTATCATTTGAAGCATATGCGTCCTAATTCATAACACAGGCTCTGAGGAACCACAGGCTTTGAGCAACCATGGGCCCATCTTGAGAACTCAGATATGACATAACCAAGATATTAAATAATAAGTCTCTTCATGGGTAAAAAAAGAGTATTTTTAAACGAAATGGAACATTTCATATTTCACAAAGTAAAGAGTGAATTTCACTGAATAGTTCCTAAAATGGAAAGGGCATAGAAAACAGAAACGCTTTGTAAGTTAGGGCTGTGCCATCCGAACCAGAGGAGGCATATTTGCTCTTCAGAGCACTGTGCACATTTAGCATTTACCTCGTTTTGTGCGTTATAACTGCCTTTCTTTTAAGAACAATTTTTAGCTTGGGGCACCCGGGTGGCTCAGTTGGTGAAGCATCTGACTTCAGCTCAGGTCATGATCTCACAATTCGGCTCATGAGTTTGAGCCCCTCACTGGTCTGTCTGCTGTCATCACAGAGCCTGATTTGGATCCTCTGTCCCCCTCTCTCTCTGCCCCTCCCCCCTGTCGTGTGCCCCCTCCACTCTCATGCACAAGTGCATGCTCTCAAAAATACACATTAAAAAGAGGAATAATCTGGGGGCTCCTGGGTGGTTCAGTCAGTTAAGTGTCAGACTTCGGCTCAGGTCATGATCTCACAGTTTGTGGGTTCGAGCCCCACATCAGGACTCTGTGCTGACAGCTCAGAGCCTGGAGCCTGTTTCAGATTCAGTGTCTCCCTCTCTCTCTGCCCCTCCCCCGCTCACACTCTGTCTCTGTCTCTCTCAAAAATAAATAAATGTTAAAAAAAATAAATAAACAAAAAAAATTTTTTTAAAAAGAATAATTTTTAGCTCAAACACTGTCCCCATCTTTCATCACATTATTTTCTCCTCCGGCATGTGATAAAATATTATTACCCCCATTTCATGGATGAGCAAACTGAGGCCGAGAAAGTTTACATGGAGTGCTCAAGGTCACACCGCTCGTTGCCATAAGGGATGAAACTACAGCCAAGTCCGAACTCTCCAGTTGCCAAGGTCATTTCACTGTGCCCGGTTACAGCATCCCCAGTCTGCCTACAATTCATTCCGGCGCAGTGGAAAAGAGTATGGGCTCTGGAGCCACGGCTTCCTGCCAGCTGTGCGGAAAGTTCGTTTAGTAACATTGCTGCTCCTCAGCCTGCTTGTCTGCAAAATGGGTAAAATAATAGTGTCTGCCTCTTCGGGTTGCCCCGAGCATGAAATGAGCTGATGTATAGAAAGCTCCCGGAATAGAGCCAGGCTCCAAGGGAAGGCACAATAAACACCAGTCGTTGTGAGTCCCACGTGAGAGGTTGAAACACTAAGAATTGTGGGACCAAACTGACACTTCGGGAACAGCTGAGAAGCTACTACGGCCCATGCCTGGGCTCAAATTTACCTTCCTGTGAATCATTAATAGCTAGGGGAATACCTAGCTCGTAACCTGCTGTGTCACCCTAGTGGTGAGAGAGACACTAGATATGTTACTTTGCCAGCTGCCCCACAACAAAGCAGCCTGGGGGTGTATCCATCACCTCCTTTTTCAGATCTCCTGAGTAAAGAGGAAACAGGTCATAAAACTCAAACTCTGCAACTGAAAGTAGAAGATAAACGCAACACCTTCCAGTCCATATTTTTGCCTGATGGATAAAAGTGGGTATTTCTTTTCTTTTAAGAAAGAGAAAGCGTTGCTTTCAGAAACAGGAGCCGTCTTTCCATCTGACACCCTTGCCACAATATACGGTGCAGAACTTGCCAACAAGAGACACGCGATACCTGCCAGCCAAAAATAGTCTTGGTTGTTTATCAACAATGTGTAGTTGTACATTGGAGAGCCCCGCGCCGAACGTATTCTTGTGTTCACATATTACACTCGCATCAGAAGTGCTTTATGAAACTGCTCCTAGGATAGCCTCCGGGTTGAGCAGTACAACTCACGTATCATAGAACCACGTCAACATTTGGAAAGGGAAAGGTTATAAGACACCGAATCTTCTCATTTTTGTTTTCCCTACCAAGACAAAAAAATCCTCGAGGAAATTTCTTATGGTTTTGGCAATTTCACGTCGACGGCTTAATCCAGTTAATCCTTGATTATTTGCGTGTTTAATGATTGATTTCTTCACTATCTGTGGATCCCAGGCTGGGCTCCCTCCCTGGTCAGCTGCTCAGCCTCAACTGTTGACACAGGCAAGCTCCCAGAGGGAGTTTGTAACTTTTAACTGTTTACAGAATAGACAGAAGTAGTCAATAGCCTAATCTTTCCAGGCCTTAACTACAGAAAATCCTCCCATATTCTCTTATGAACCCTGTAGAGCGGAACATGGGGGCAGCCTTTCTGGGCACAGACATTAGATTCCCAAGCGCCCAGACCGCCTCCCGACCCCACTGGAGTTAGAGCAGAAACTACCCCCTGCCAGTTGAATGTAAATTGCGGCCTGTGTTATTTGGCTCTATGAGGGTTCCTGGTTTATTTACATTTTAATTAGTCTCATTTTTAAAAATCTGTTGATTTTGGATAAAATCCAGATTTCCCAATTTTCTTGGGTTGAAAACATTTGGACAAGACAACCATCAGCGGGGGTGGGGTAGCAGCTCTTCTTTTGAGTGATGTGTCCTGTGCCCCACTTGCCACGGTCCCCAACCGGCCAGCCCAGCCGGACCCTCCCCTGCCCCCGCAGGAATTGGATTTGTGAGAATCACATACCATTACTGTTCCCATTTTACAGATAAGGAAACCGAGGTTTGGAGGTTAGGGATTTCCTCCATGTCATACAATTAGTTAAGTGGCAAGCTGGAATTGCAATCATGGTCCATGTCACTCCAGAACTGGTGTTTTTAAGGACCATGCTGGCTCTGCTGCTCCCTCCTTCCCTTTTAGCAAAGGAATTAGCACATCAAAGGCATGTCTGGGTAATTTTCAAATTCTCTATCTGCCAAGGAGAAAGCGGTCTCTGAAGTTAATCCACCCAGGCCGCTCTGAATTAGGATCCATAAGAGAGCCACAAATTTGCCAAAAACTTCCTAGAAAAGCAAAAGAAAAGAAAAATCATCTGCCGAACCACAGACCATTTCCAGATTAGCAATCTTTGATTTTTGTTGCTGACCCACATTCATCCGTTAACATCTTACACCAATTGCTTTACGCTTAGCTCACTCTTCACGTGTGTGCGGTGTGTGTGTGTGTGTGTGTGTGTGTGTGTGCGCCCACGCCAGAACCTTTTGAGGGTAAGTGACACCACATCCCTGTACCCCTAACTACTTCCGGGGTAGTCTCTTCCATCCCCTTAATCATAATGTAGCTATCACTTTTATACAATTCAACATTAATACTTATCTAATATTCTGATTTTATCATTGACTCAATAATGTCTTTAGTGGTTTTCCTCTAGGACGAGATCCAAACTAGAATCAGAGATTACTTCAAATGGCCAAGTCCTTTAATCTGGAATTTTTTTTTTTCTTTCTTTCTTTTTTTTTTTTTTTTTGGTCATTGATGCACTGAGGTTTTTAAAGAATACAGTCTCCACCCCACCTTTTCCTTTCCTCTCCTCTCCTCTCCTTTCCTTTTCAACAGAGCATTCCTCATTTGGGCTTTGATGTTTGCTCACCACTGAATCCAAGTTATGCACCCTTGCTGCAACATGCCATAGGTGATGCTGTGTCCTCCTCGGGGCCCACAGCCAGAGGCACATAGTGTCTGTCCTCCGCCCCTCGTTGCTGATTTAACTCTCACCACTCAGTCAAGGTGTTGTCTGATTTCTCCACTGTATTTTTGTTAACTTGTAATCTGTGGAGAGACACTCGAAGACAATGGGAATGTCCTGCTCCTTATCAAAATTTCCTCCTGGTTGTGGCGTCCCCTGGGGATTCTTGCCCCATCCAGTCTTGGCTATCATGGCGCCCAGAACAGGACTCCCAGCTCCAGTATGCGTCAGCCGGCCTGAGCATTCCATTGGAAGCAGGGTCTCCCTTCTTCCCAGTTATTTGTCTATTTACCAACCAGTTATCAATATGGAAGCCTAAATTCTACTTTCCCTAACGGTTTATAACTCCTTACTGCCCACAGTTACTTTAGTGTTCAAATTGCCCCAGCTGTGACCAGTGGGAGTCCCATCAAGCTGGCACATATGTCCTGTGGTGGGCCCTCATCATTCTTTGAGTATTTCCATACTTTGGAGTAGGGTTTGGAAAGGAACAAGATGTTCCGGGTTCACTGCACCTGTCCTACTGCAGCCCATTCCTTTGGGTGGGGAAGGGCATTAGAGACCAAGGTCTGGGCACTAGATGCACTCATTGCTGCTAGGGTGTCTTTGCTTTTTGGCCCTTTGGTGGACAGAATATATGCACATACATACAGATACACTCGCACATACAAACACATACGTGTTATACGGGAATGCTTCTGCATACACATTTCAGAAATTGAGCTCATGACAAAACCTCCAATTCTAACTGGTCCCCACAACTACAACTATTGTATGTTCCTTCTTCCTCAGTGAGGAGCTTGGCTCCCCAAGCCATACACTTATTCATTTGATCAATGTTAACATACATCTAAAACTGCCTCAGAATCGCTTTGCCAAAATCACTAGATAAAACCAGTTGAGGATGTTTTTTGCCTTTGTCCCACACATTGTCGAAGACTGAGTATTGACAGTAAAATACTGTGTTCATAGTTCCTTGGATTCATTCTCTTTCTCCCCCCCTCTTCTTTGTGGTTGTGGTATTCATTTGAAAAGCAATTGGGGGCCACCTCGGTGGCTCCGTCAGTTGAGCATCTGACTTCAGCCCAGGTCATGATCTTGTGATTCACGAGTTTGAGCCCCGCGTTGGGCTCTGTGCTGACAGCTCAGAGCCTAGAGCTTGATTCAGATTCTATGTCTCCCTCTCTCTGTGGCTCTCGCAGCTCACGTTCTGTCTGTTCTCTCTCTCACAAAACTAAATAAACATTAAGAAAAAAATCTTGAAAAGCAATTGGGTTCATTCATTTCATTTTGCTTTCCACCTTAGGGTTTTTCCTTCCTTCCTTATTGGTTTAAATTTTGTTTTTGAATATGTAGAACATGAACATGCTCCCAAAAGTCAAAACAAAAACATTGCAAAAAGGTATACTTAGCCAAGTGGCTCTCTCTCACACATCCCCTTCTTTTTGCCACCCACTCCTTGTTGGTAATTAACTTCACTAATTTTTCTTCTTCTCCCTGCGTTTCTTTTCAAAAAGATAAGCAGATATATGTATTGCCTATTTTTTATCTTTCATATACAGAAGTGCAACATATATGCCCCTTTGCATTTGCTTCTTTTACTTAATCTCTCCCGGAAATCACTAGAAGTCACTCTTCAGGCACTGTTTACAAGTAGAAAGCCATTTATGTGTGTGTATACATCATTTCCTTGGGAGGCTTTTTAGAAAAATCCACAGATCCCACCCTGCTTTGCTCCCTTTCCTCGTTCTGTGAAGACAGAATCCCTCATCCAGCACTCCAGAGTGGGTGGTCGGTCTAGGGTCCAGCTCGCCTCCAGGAACTCAAGTTTACCAGGGCTATTGTATTACCACAGTGACTTTATTATTAACATCCAGGCAAGATACTTATGACTTCCAGGGACTTTCCCCAGGCCACATTTCCATCTAAAATGGTGGCCCCAATGCTAGCAAGCTAAATATGGCAAGGGAACAAAAAAGAAAGGTGCTTTGTGAACCTTTCATCCCTGACAGGTCTCTGACACCTCATGTCAAAAGGAACCAGGGGAAAAAAAAATTTTTTTTAAGTTAGGATGGCTCGAAACAAATCCATTACCACTGTTGGGAAACCCACCACCAGTCCTGAGCCTTGGCAAGTCAACTGCACCTCAATGCTAATTCTCTCCGACTGGTGTGGCTGACACCCTCCCGTCCTTCCCACCACGAAGGAGAGTCACTAGAAGATCCTTCCACTTTGTCGCCAGTGCCCAAACTCAAAGGCGCCGGAGAGAGCCAGCACGCCAAGCTCTCTGCGCACCAACAGGAAGCGGGTCGTGCCATGGTATGGGACTTCTCCAGGTTTGCCAATCACTCCCGTGTACAAGGGGGAAAAGAGAATGACTAAAAGTAATCAGTGATTTTAATGAGCACACAGAAATATAAATGGCAGAAAGCCACAGATGAATTCAGTGTAGTAACATAATTAATAGTCTCAGGGGATTCACATTTTAAAAACAGTCACTGTGGGAGAAGGCCTGGGTGGATGGAACAACTCATGAGCCTCTGTCCTAGGTCCACCCGAGGGGAAAGTCCTGTCCCCAAGACCCCAAAGGCTGGGAACAGGGCGTGCAGAGCACAGCCAGTTCCAGAAATGCCTGAGGACCCCCTCCCAGAGCCAGCCCGTCCCTACCTTCACTTTTCCCTCCCACCTTTGCCAAACTGAAAACCGGTCTCCCTTGAGGGAAAGAGAAGCCAGTGGCTCCCACAAGATACAGAACATGAGTAATGCACGGCCTGGAGTTTATTCCCAGACCTGTGACAGCTTTTCCCCTTCGTGAAACTCTGACAAGAAAATATGATCACCCTGCTCTTTGTTCACCAGGGCATTGCAGAAACAAAACTGTAAAGCCCAAAAGTTGTTTCAGAGAAATACAGCTAACATAAATAGATATAATTCGCACGCCTCAAATCTGTATTTAATGGATTCTAATTAAATTGCACCTCTACAGTTAAAAAAAAAAAAAAAAATGGCTTCTGTCCCAGAGAAAGCATTTAAAAAGATCAGAATATCTAACTGAAATAACATGTTCTAGAATCAGTAATCACTGAGAATTTTTATTACTAAAAGTGAAAGAAGTCATCAAAAATACCTTCACCAAAAAGATTTTCTTAGAACAAGAGGAACTTGGATTTGTCCAGCCAAGGGGCCAGCGGCATCATTTCCCGCCCCGTCCTTTTTTCTTTTTAAAGAGACCAGAGAAATTGTGCCATCTACGCTGCAAGTAACCGTTAGGATAAAATGCAGTGGCCTTTCCGGAGGTCCTCGAGATAGTACAAAGTAGTGGAGAGAGACCTACACTCTGGTCCAGCACAGCAGGCATTCGCTGTATGGCCTTAGGCAGGCCACATCCCCACCCGGACTCAGATTCTCATCTGTCAGCGAAGGTTCCTGACCAGATCACTGGTTCTAAAACCTGACCGCACACAAGAATCCCACGGAATGCTTTTAAAAACAATAGACTGCTAATCCATACCTGAAACTAGACCGGGGAACAGGTCCTAAGGCTTTTCTAGAAGATGTCTGAGATCCCTTCTGGCACGAAGTTTCTTAAATTCATCAGCTTAAAAAAATGTTTTTTTCTAATTAGACTTTTTCAAAAATAGTTTTAGGTTTACAGAAAAATTCAGCAAGAAGTACAGAAAATGCCCAACCCAGCCCCTTAGCCCTTGGTCTTGAAGCTGTGATGAATATTTTGCATTAGTATGATACATTTGTTCCAAACGAGGAGCCAATATTGACACATTATAATTAACTATTAACTAAAGTCTGCAGTTTACATTAGGGTGCGGTCTCTGTGTTGTCCATTGTATGGGGCTTGAGAAATGTACAATGACATATAGGTTTCCTAGTTTAAATACCTCCTCAAGTAGGACTAGCTTTAGTGCTGATCCTGAAGTTAGGGCAAATCAAAGATATGTACATGGAACATTGGTATAAGGTCCATACATACAACATAAACACAGAAGTCTACTTTCTTGCTCTTCCACTTTTCCCTTTGAGCACTTATGATGTCTTTCCAACGGGATGTATCTCTATCACTTAAACTACCAGACCCATAGGGATTTCCGGATATGTAGTGTGCTTCCCAGATATGACACATCACAATGACTTTAGAGCCTTAAACTTCTTTTTTTTTTTTTTTAAGAACTCTAAGAGATGACAACCAGGTGTTGATAGAAATTACTTCCCTTGAAAAAAAAAAAAAAGAAATTACTTCCCTTGATCCAAAGATAACTGACATCTGCAATTCTATGAAATTCGGGGGCTAAAATGAGACTCTTAGGGGAAATGAAACTTCTTGAACATACACTCTTGCAGTTATTCAGTGATTTCCTTAGGATAAATTCCAAGTATAGAAGGGTTGTCAAAAAACTATTCCCTAAAGTTGGAGTTGTTTCCACAAACTGCATCAGGAACCAGTAACATTTCACTATGTAAAGTTTCATATGCCTTTTTGTTTTTCAAATTCCAACAAACCTTTCCATGGGTCAACTGGAATTTTCAATTTTCTTTTTCTTTTTTTTTTTTTAACATTTTTTTAAATGTTTCTTTTATTTTTGAGAGAGAGTATGAGCAGGGGATGGGCAGAGAGAGAGGGAGAGAGAGAATCCCAAGCAGGCTCCATGCTGTCAGCACAGAGCCCGACGTGGGGCTCGATCTCCTAAACCACAAGATCACGACCTGAGCTGAAGTCAAGAGTCAGACGCTTAACTGACTGAGCCACTCAGGTGCCCCTCTAACGATTTTCTTTTAATTCAACAACTTATTATACAATAAGTCCTCAGCATATAGGTTTTAAGTGATCAAAGAAATACATTTAAGAAAGTTCAGAGCACTTTCTCTGACATTATCCTCAAGTAAGCTTTTCTCTTTTAAGTTCTTGGCTGTCAAAAACCAGAAAATAACAAGTGTTGGTAAAGATGTGGAGAGGTTGGAATCCTTGTTCATTGCTGGTGGGATATAAAGTGATGCCACTGTGGAAAACATTATGGTTGGTGTTTCCTTTAAAACCTCAAACATACAAGGGCGCCTGAGTGGCTCAGTCAGTTGAGCGTCCGACTATTGATTTCAGCTCAGGTCATGATGCCAGGGGCGTGGGAACGAGCCCCACATTGGGTTCTGCACTGAGTGTGGAGCCTCCTTGAGATTCTTTCTCCCTCTGTCCCTCTCCCCCACTTGCATTGTCTCTCTCTCAAATAAAAAAAAAAAATCAAGCAGAAAAATAATAAAAAATAAAAATAAATAATAAAAAAATTAAACACGGAATTACCATATCCTCTAGCAACTCCACCTCTGGGTATATCCCCAGACGAACGGAAGCAGAAACTTGAGTAGGTATTTGGGGTTTTTTTGTTGTTTTTTTTTAATTTTTTTTCCCAACGTTTATTTATTTTTGGGACAGAGAGAGACAGAGCATGAACGGGGGAGGGGCAGAGAGAGAGAGGGAGACACAGAATCGGAAGCAGGCTCCGGGCTCTGAGCCATCAGCCCAGAGCCCGACGCGGGGCTCGAACTCACGGACCGCGAGATCGTGACCTGGCTGAAGTCGGACGCTTAACCGACTGCGCCACCCAGGCGCCCCTTGAGTAGGTATTTGTACACGTGTGTTCACAGCAACCTTAGTCATCATAGCTAAGAGGTAGAAACAACTCAGATGGCCATCAACTGATGAATGGGTGAACAAAGTGTGGTATAGCCATAGAATGGAATAGAATTCTGCCTTAAAAAGGAAATGCTGACGCATGCTACAACCTTGAAGTTATGATGCCGAGTAAAATGAGCCAGTCCCCAAAGGACACACTATGATCCCACTTATATGAGGTATCTAGAGACAGTCAAACTCATAGAGACAGAAAGTAGAACAGTGTTATCAGGGACTGGGCATACACGGAGATGGGGACTCCTGTTTAACGGGAAGAGTTTCAGTTTGGGAAGATGAAGTTCTTGAGATGGACGGTGGTGATGGCTGTACGACAATAAAGATTGACTTCGGGGCGCCTGGGTGGCTCAGGCAGTTAGGCGTCCGACTTCGGCTCAGGTCATGATCTCACAGCTTGTGAGTTCGAGCCCCACGTCGGGCTCTGGGCTGACAGCTCGGAGCCTGGAGCTTGCTTCGGATTCTGTGCCTCCCTCTCTCTCTGCCCCTCCCCCACTCTGCTCGCTCTCTCTCTCTCTCTCTCTCAAAAATAAACATTAAAAAAAAAAGATTTACTTAATGCCACTGAAATGTACAGTTAAAAATGGTTAAAATGGTAAGTTTTGTTATTTTGTTTCAATTTTACCCCAACAACAACAAGAAGTACTCAGTTGTTCTTTACCTCCTCTAGAGAACAAAGAGATTTAAATTGATTTTGGCTAAAAATTTCTGGACCGGACAAGTTGCCCAAAGAATAACTGATTATTTCTGGAAGTATTTCTTAAGGATCTACTACTCTGAGACAGGCAGTGTGCTATAGGCTAGGGACACAGTGGCACATAGAACGTAATAGATCCCCACCTTCACAGGGCCTACGGTTCAGCTCAGCAGGTTCTCAAGTCCTGCCTGGCATCAGACTTCCCCGGAGGGCTTGTTAATTGCAAATTAGTAGGCCCAGCTCTCAGAATTTCTGATGCAGGAGGTCAGAGCCAAGGGCTGAGAATCTGCATTTCTAGCAAGCTCCTCGGTGATGCTAATACTGCCGTCCAGGGACCACACATTGAGAAACTCTAGTACAAGGGTAGAGACCCATAGGTAAATAAGCGATTTCAATCCCATGTGGTAGGGGCTATGATGGAGATCCACCTAGGATGCCTACCAGCAGGGGCACCTATCAGTCCTAGGAGGGACCAAGAAAGCCTTTCCTAGAGGAGGTGCTGTAGGAATGAACATCTAAACTGACCCAGGGGACACGCAGGAGAGAGGCAGGTGACTGGAAGGGAAAGGGCGCTCCAGGCAGAAGGCACAGTATTTGCAAAGGTCTAGAGGGAAGAAGGCATATAGCCTATTCTTGGAACCCAAGACTTTCCCTGGGCTGGGAAGTGGGAGGGTGAAAGGGATAGTGAACGGGAGGGTGTGAGAGGTAAGCAGAGTATCAACAGCATTAAGGACCTTAGAGTTTTTCCTCAAGGCAACATGGAGCCTCAGGAAGGGCTTCCAGCATTAAAGGCTCTAACTCTAAGAACTAAGGGCAGATCATTACCTCTCTGGGAGGCCTCAAGTCCAGCACAGACATTGCCTGGGGGTTAGGGAGAAGACAGTGGCACATGTCCCTCTGTGCCAGGTGGGATTCTAGGTTTATCTCACCTGATCCAGCTCTAGCTCCTGAGACAGAAAGCAAGACTGGCTTTAAGACTTGCCAGGCAGGGCACCTGGGTGGCTCAGTCGGTTAAGTGTCCGACTTCAGCTCAGGTCATGATCTCATGGTTCATGAGTTTGAGCCCCGCACCGGGCTCTGTGCTGCCGGTGCAGAGCCTGCTTCAAATCATCCGTCTCCCTCTCTCTCTCTGTCTCTCCCTCCCCTCAAAATAAAAAAAAAAAAAAAAAAAAAAAAGACTTGCCAGGCATCTCGGTTTTATAGCATGAAACCAGCATGTAACTGAGCCTTCGTGAATCAAAACACACAGGGAGCTCTAAATTGATTTTTTTTAATTACAGAGTAAAAACCTAGACAATTGGCAGTTTCTCACAATGTATGTCCGTGCTATAAATACCCTAGACAGACATCATATGCTTGTATAAGGACAGAGGAAGAATATTTTTTCCAAGCCACTGAGAAGAATCCTAGAATCACTCTCCAAAGCCACTTCTAAATCCTCAAAGTAACCAGCCAGGGGAACTGAGGGAGGATAAAACACCCTAGATTAAAATTCTACAAGGCCATTTTACTGCTTACCTGCCAAAAACAGCTAAGCTTTGAAGGCTTTTTCTCTATTGTGTATTCTACCCAATTCAATACACAGGATTCATAATATTACATTGCTAATCCTTACTCTAAGTTCTAAAAATAAAGGGCAAGAGACATCTCATGCCAAGCTGGTCACAAACGCCCAGGCAGGACAACTGGAAACTGATGCAGGGAGGAAATGAGTTATGCTGTAAAATGAAACACACGCCCAGGCGGGAAGCTTAACCCTTGGGCTGACCATACCAGCCATCATTTTTTAGCTAATTAAAAAGCCAAGAAGCCAGAAGAGGGTGAGGACGGCTACAAATAAAAATCCAGATATGTTTTTCTTTTCCCAGCTGTGCAGAAAGTAACTGAGGAGCCTGAATACGGAGGCAACACCCAAGTTCCCACCCTCCGCCTCCCCCTTGAAGGATCTGGTGGGCAAGTTCCCAGTGAGGAGACAGGTCCTCCCAGGTTATCTGAGCAAGGTCCTGATGCCAAGGGACAGGGGGCTTTGGGAAGAGTGCAGAGGCAGACCACATGTCGCCTCTTTGTTCAACATTCGCCCCGCCCAGGTGTGTTAAGGGGAGGGGCATCTCAGAAAGAAACAAGAGCCGAGTGTCTGCACTGCTCAAAACCAGGAGAGCCCAGCCATCACTGCCCCAGCCCTGTTTTCTGCCCAGATCTGCCCTGTAGGGCTGGAAATGAAGCTCTAATTGGCTCCCTCCTCCATGCTCTGATTAGAACCCTTCCTCAGGTTAAAACCAGTTTTTCTAGAGCCCTTTCAGGGACGTCCATGGCCTTTCCACTCCAAACCACCACAAGTGGAAGGCCATTTATTCACCAGTTCCTGGTTTGGTTAAAATCAGCAATGACTGGCAAGAAACTCTGCGTTAGGCCCCTTGGGTGCCAAAGTAAAGTAGGAAGTAGTTAGCCTGTGGATTACCTCAAGTGGCAAGAAACACCAAAGAGGACCCCGGAAAAATGGAGACGGGGCTTGGAGAGCTGGTTCATCGGAAGGGCCATGCCAGGAGCATTCCAGACACACAGCAAATGACATAGAGTCTCCAAGAACTGTTTACTTGTTATTCTGATTTAATGTGTTGATAACACTAGCCAGCAGTTTTTGAGCTGATACTATGTGCCAGGCACTCTCCCAAGCACTTAACACAAGCAAATGCATCTGGAGCTCACGAGGGCCCAGTGAGATTAGATTCTGTCGTTCCCATTTTATAGATGAAGACACTGAGGCCTAGAAACTCTCCCGGGATCCCACAACCAGCAAGTTGCAGAGGCCAGATTCAAATCTAATCACTCTAGTCCCAGCATCCTGCTCACAACCCGTCATGCCCGGAACTCCTTTTTCTTGAATCTCACCCAGAGATTCAAAGATTTGAGTTTACTATGTGAAGATCAGAAGGGATCTCTTTCCAGAGTCGTCCACAAAATGCTCCTTTGCTTTGAGAGGCCTGTATTCTACACAAAATGGTGCCATGGGATTTAGTCACCACTGCAATAATGTTTCTTTCTGTTCAGAGTGGACTGGCAGAAGCCCTCTCCCCACTCTTCACCTGGCTCACTCTGTGGCCTGCATGAGACACAAAGCTCCTTCTACTAGTTCCGGCCCACTGGGACTCACCGCGGAACTCCCTGGAACCCACTGTGAGACAAAAGCTTCAAGGGGGCGGGGGGCAAAGGCCTGGAGGAGAAGGACAGGTGGGATGGGGACCTCAAGCTAGCCAGAAGAGTGGCTTGTCCGTGGGGCAAAGCACATACAAGGTCACGTATACTGGCGCCTGCCTACTGAGGCAGATTTCAAGTGCATGGAGATATACCTAAAAGGGAAAACATCTCAGCATGCCCTGCTGTGTGTGTGTGTGTGTGTGTGTTAATGTTTATTTTTGAGAGAGAGAAATTGAGAGACAGATCACGAGCAAGGGAGGGTCAGGGAGAGAGGGAGATACAGAATCCGAAGCAGGCTCCAGGTTCTGAGCTAACAGCACAGAGCTCGCTATGGGGCTCGAAATCACAAACCCCGAGACCATGACCTGAGCCGAAGTCGGACGCTCAACCGACTGAGCCACCCAGGTGCCCCTCAGCATGCCCTACTGTTAAAGAGAGCTGGAAGAACAGAAAAGGGACAGTCAGACAAGGGTTATCTAATGTCCCCTCTCTAGTAGAGATATGGACTTCAATTTTTATCAGGAGGAAATTTGGATTCAGTTCCAGTACAGCTGATGGAAAAATTAAGATGGTCATTTTTTTCCCCCACAACCACTTCATAAACTCACAAAAGAGCCATTTCTCTTGGGGACAAGCCCCCTACTTTAGCGGATAGGTTAGTAGTCCTTTGCACATATAGATGGCTTTAGTGAGCCTCATAGAGCCCACCCCCCCAGGAGTGGGCTTTGAGCATCTCATATTGCAAGACAATTCCCTCTTCTGCTTTGCTTCTGACCCTTCAATTCACCTTCTTCCTAATTCCTAAGTGATCTGAGGTTACCAGGTTTCCCTGACTAAGCTTCTAAAAATCAGGCTGAGTAGACATTTTTAGGCACCTGCACTTTAAGTCTGTCACAGTGTTTCCTTTGTGATAAGTGACCAGCCTCAGGAGTCAGTCACTCAGGCCACACGCACAGCAGCTCTGGGGTGCTGTCTCAGGTCTAAATTTTCCTACAGTCCCCGATGCTGGAGACCAATGATATGATCAGGACACATCCAGTTTCCAAAGATCCGAGTAGTGTCAAACAAGAGAATTTAGTTTTTCAGTAACGTCAAGGGGCGCCCTCCACATTTTTCTTGAATGAAGCAGGAAAACCACATTCAGGAAGACACAGGAAGGCACAGCCTGAGGCCCAGAAACTCATGAAAAATCTCTCAGAAGAAACAGGCAGGCTCTCCCTTTGGCTTTGAGACAAACAAGCCATACTGTAAAGCCACGAATTCCCACCACAGGAAACCTTCCTGCACGGCGGTCAAACCTGTAACTCTGTTAACATCAGTGAGTTACAGACATAGGGAGCAGGCCTCCAAAACTGTAAAATTCCACCATTTCTTCTATTAACCCCCAAATCATGTGATCAACAAATTAGAAATATATACGAAGTATATTAAAGATATCTGCAGGGGCGCCCGTGTGACTCAATCGATTAAGCGTCGGACTTCGGCTCAGGTCACGATCTCACAGTTCGTGGGTTCAAGCCCTGCGTCAGGCTCTGTGCTGACGGCTCAGAGCCTGGAGCCTGCTTCGGATTCTGTGTCTCCCTCTCTCTCTTTGTGTGTCTCCCCCTGCTTATGCTCTCTCCCTCAAAAATAAACATTAAAAAAATTTTTAATGATATCTGCAGACACATAAAGATATATATATAAATATGAAATATATAGAGGTATGTAAAGTATATAGTGACATATAAAATAGGAGCTTTATCTTCATATGCATGCAGTCTATGCAGCAACAGGGACAAATACACATCTCACCATAATTCAGTGTTGACAGGTGCTAAAAGAAGAAGCCACAGAGGAGAGCAGGCACTCCAAGAAAGGATGGAGAGAGGAGGGAAGTTATTTGAGTCAGGCCCTGAAGGTCAAGTTGGGTGGTGATCAGGGAAGTGAGAGAAGAGAGGCATTTCAGGAGATGAAACCATGGGAGGCAGGATTACACCTACAGTGTAGGTGAGGGTTGGAAAAAGATGGTTGGGAGAGGAGGCTGGAGAGGTAGACTGAGGCAAGGCTGGGAAGGCCTTGCAGGTGACAGGCATTTGGAATTTGTAGGCTAAGCAAGCAGAGGCCATGAGAAGCTTCTCGTGCTTTGGACAAACGTCTCCAAGCCTTCCAACACATACTCAGTCAGCTGCTGGTGGGTAAGTCACGGCTCCTGTCCTTCTGAAGGGTCAGTCTCGGGGGAGACAGACAGGAATAGGGGTCCACAGAAGGAGCTACACTGTGACAGAGAGGTATCAGGGACAGCGAGGACATGGAGATGTGGGAAGGGGCAGGGATGTCCCAGGACGAGTGAGGATGGCTCTGGGGTTTAAAGCATAAGCAGAGCGTGGAAGGAGGGAAACTGTCTGTGTAAAGAGCCTGGGGCCTCTTCTACAGGAACTGGCCTAATCAGATATGCAGTTTAGAAATGATAACCCTGACCAGGGACTCCTAGGAGAGATGATGTCAATCTGTGGCCGAACAAGATTGTAGGAAGTTCCTACAGTCCTCTGGCTTGCAGATGATCAAGACAGAGGCAAAGCGAAGGCAGCGCAGGCACAGGGCTCGCGGAAAACCTTTCAGCGAGAGAGGCAGCTGCTTTCACTAGATGCTGGGCACACATCTGAACAAAAGAAACAAAACTCCCTTCCCTCAGGGAGTGGACATTCCGGTGGGAGAGACGGACAGAACAGAAGTACATGTTCAAGTCTGTTAGAACGTGGGAAGTGATGTGGAAAGCGATGTAAAGGAGAACCAGGGGCACCGGGCAGGTGAGGCTGCACAGTTTAAATGCCGTGGTAACTGGGCACCGAGAGCACAGTAGATATCTCATAGATGTTTGTGGATAAACACAGCCCAACACACAGTAGGTATCTCATAGATGGTTGTGGACAAACGCTCACCTTGTGGCCTCCCTAGTCACCCATGCAGAACAGTAAACCTTCATGGTCACTCTCTACCCCCTTGTCCCAAATTATTTTCCCCCCCGTTGTATTTATCACCAGCCCGCAAACACCTGTTAGTGCGCTTATTCTCTGTCTCTCCCCATGAGAACGGAAGCTCCTTGAGGGCAGGGACATGATCTCTTTTTGTCTGATGAATTCAGAACATCTAGAACAGTGCCTGGCACATAGCAGGTACTCAAATGTTTGGTGGAAGGAAGGAAGGAAGGAAGGAAGGAAGGAAGGAAGGAAGGAAGGAAGGAAGGAAGGAAGGAAGGAGATGGAGAAAGGAGGCAGGAAGGAAGAAGGAATTCTTACTCCATATCATCGGGGTCACAGAGGAGTGGCCTAAAATAAAGGAACATTAACTGGTTCACAGACTTCTACATATAGAAAGAGGTCTTGTCAGAGAGCAGTGAAATAAGCAAGCGTTCACTTGAAATCTATCCATTCATGTGTTGCTTGAGAATAAAAAAGAAGTATCTACTGGGGCGCCTGGGTGGCTCCGTTGGTTGAGCGGCTGACTTCGGCTCAGGGTCATGATCTCACGGTTCATGAGTTCGAGCCCCACATCGGGCTCTTCACTCTCAGTGCAGAATCTGCTTAGGATCCTTTGTCTCTGTCTCTGCTTCTATCCCACTCTCTCTCTCTTGCTCTCTCTCAAAAATAAATAAGGAAATATAAAAAAAAAAGAAGAAGAAATTTCTACTAACGGTGCCAGAACAAGGAACAGACCATACATTGGACTCTAGTCAAAGGAACCGTGAGTTGCTGAATAACCACCATCCTTGTTATTTGTAAGGTGCTCTCCCCGACCATTCTCCGAACAATAAATGTAATGCATCGACCTATCTGGCGAGCGTCCTTTACGATCCAATTCCATTCAAACCCAATACTATACACTAAGGAAACAAAACTAACATCTGTGTTCAGCTGAATTCTGTCCAATTATTCTTTCACCTCTGTCGTGACTCGTTTGGCATGCCGCCTATAATTTTAAATGTAATGACTGTAATGATAATAACCACCTCAAATTCATAAGGCACCTTTCTTCCAAGGCATTTATTGGTCTTCCCAGACCATGTTAATTAGGCTTCCGCCATCCTTTAAAGCTGAGGCTTCGTTACCTTCACCTTGCAGAAAGGAAACGGAGACAAGAACAGGTTAAGATGTGTTGCAAAGGTCGCAAGGCCAGTGGAGGAAGGAGTTCACTTGTTCCACGGCCCGGGACACCACCCACACCATTAACGACAGTTACTCAGAGTCTCTACCACTGAGGCAGTAAAAAGAAGAACAGAGAGCAAGCCCTTCTCTTCACATCTGCTCTCGGGACTCACTCCACAGCTAATCGGGAGGCATCTTACTTCCCCAAAGGTGATTTGGTCCCAGAAGCAAACCAACCCCCCACCTCACACACACACACACACACACACACACACACACACACACCCCTAATTTTTCACAATATGAAGGGTTCTTAGGGAGAAAAGACTGGAACAACTGTGGGGACATTTCCTGATACGGAGAGTTATTTTCATCTCCCCCTTTCCCCTGAGGATCAAGAAGATATTTCATTATGGAAGGCTCTCCAGAGGAGCTCATCTGGATGTTTTAAATACTAGCCTGCCTGGGGCGGCTGGGTGGCTCAGTCCATTAAGTGTCCGACTTCAGCTCAGGTCATGATCTCACAGTTTGTGAGTTCAAGCCCCGTGTCGGGCTCTGTGCTCTGCATCAGGCTCTGTGCTCTGCATCGGGCTCTGTGCTGACAACTCAGAGCCTGGAGCCTGCTTTGGATTCTGTGTCTCCCTCTCTGTCTGCCCCTCCCCCACTTGCACTCTGTCTCGCTCTCAAAAATAAATAAACATTTGGGGCGCCTGGGTGGCTCGGTCAGTTAAGCATCTGACTTCATCTCCGGTCACGATCTCACGGTTCGTGGGTTCAAGCCCTGCATCGGGCTCTGTGCTGACAACTCAGAGCCTGGAGCCTGCTTCAGATTCTGTGTCTCCCTCTCTCTCTGCTCCTCCCCTACTCACACTCTGTCTCTCTCAAAAATTAATAAACATCTAAAAAAATTTTTTTAAATACACACACACACAAAAACTATCCTGCCCAAGGCCAAGTGGGCAAACCAGATGGTTTCTCTCAGCCCAATCATTACACAACTCGTTATCTTTCTTTCTCTCAAAGGTTTTCAACGGTTTCCTTAAGTTAATTTCTTATCTGTTAAGTTCAGAGCAGAATCCAGTGGCAGAAATTACATTAAGTCTTCAATCTGTTGTGTATCAACTGTACTCCTGATTTCAAGTCCAAGTTGAAAGTCAAATTCCACGGCCATCTGAGTTTTTTTTGTGGGGGCGGGATAGGTCTGTACACATTGGTAATGTACACATTTGTAAATGCAAAGACTATCTCCAGAAAGTTAACCGATAAGCTGGTAATAGCTGTTGATCGTGGGAAGGGAAATGGGCACTGACATGAAAGGGGGAAGACTGTCTTTACACTCTGTACCCTTTCGTACCTTTTGAAGATTGCATCATTCGCGTGTATCGCTTATGCACAACATTAAACTGGAAAATACGTGCAACAAAACTGAAGCTTGGAAATTATTTTTGCTGGAGTCCTCCATCAGAAAATGACAATGATGGTGTCACATCTTGGTTTACCCATGATGCTTGGCGAATACAGAGCTTACTAACTACACAGATGGTGAGCGCCCCAAAGGCAGGGCACGTTTTAATTGCACCTTAAACCTCTGTCCTTGCGTTTGTTATTTATTGCTGCGTAACAAACGGCTCCCAAATTTAACAGTTTAAAACGCAAGTTTTGGGGCGCCTGGGTGACTCAGTCAGTTGAGCGTCTGACTTCAGCTCAGATCATGATCTCACGGTTTGGGAGTTCGAGCTCTACATCGGGCTCTCTACTGTTGGCACGGAGCCCGCTTTGGATCCTCTGTCCCCCTCTCTCTCTGCCCTTCCCGCACTCTCTCTCTCTCAAAACCAAATACACAGAATGAATGAATGAATGAATGAATGAATGAATAAATAAATAAATAAATAAATAAATAAATAAATAAATAAATAAAACACAAGTATTATCTCAGCTTCAGTAGCTCAGGATCTTGGGCCTGACCTAAGGCAACTACCACGGCACCCGCCAGGGCTTTGGCCACCTGGAGGGACAAGTGGGCTCAGCACTGATTAACCTCCACTTCCCAGCTCTGCCTACTGGCAGGATCCTGCTCCTCGTGGGCCTCCGGCTGGAGGCTGCCCTTGGTTCCGGGCCACACACGTGTCTCCACAGGGCGGCTGGCTTCTCTAAGAGCAGGTCAGAGGAGGGTCTTGCTTTGCACGCTAGCTTTGGAAGTGACCTCCCAGGGCGTTTCCCGTATTCTGTTCGTTTCAAGTGCATCACCAGGTCCAGCTCCCACCCAAGGAGCGAGGCCACCCACCCACAGCAGAAGCCACAGACCGCACGGAGGAGAATCCTGGAGCATTTTAGCAGGGCCCCAAATTTGGTAAAAAAAAAAAAAAAGTCCCTTGAGATAGCTCGCATGGAACAAGCATGAGAGGAGGTCTAGCAGTAAAATGAAAGCCAGGAGCCACGACTTCCCTCCAAAGAGCAGCGGTAGATGTGAAGCACCATGAGCATTCACAGGGCTGGAAGGCTCCAGAGGAGGCAAAAACAAAAGTCAAAATTAGCTTTAAAAATCATGCTTCTGCTTCTGTGTCTCCCTCTCTCTCTGCCTCTCCCCCCACTTGCACTCTGTCTCCGTCTCTCAAAAATAAATAAATGTTAAAAAAAAAAAATTGGGGCACGTGGGTGGCTCAGTCGGTTGAGCGTCTGACTTTGGCTCAGGTCATGATGTCACGGTTTGTGAGTTCAAGCCCTGTGTTAGGCTCTGTGCTGACAGCTCAGAGCCTGGAGCCTGCTTCGGGTTCTGTGTCTCCCTCGCTCTCTGTCCCTCCCCCCACTCACACTTTGTCTGTTTCTCAAAAATAAATAAATGTAGGGGCGCCTGGGTGGTGCAGTCGGTTAAGCGTCCGACTTCAGCCAGGTCACAATCTTGCGGTCCGTGAGTTCGAGCCCCGCGTCGGGCTCTGGGCTGATGGCTCAGAGCCTGGAGCCTGCTTCCGATTCTGTGTCTCCCTCTCTCTCTGCCCCTCCCCCGTTCATGCTCTGTCTCTCTCTGTCCCAAAAAATAAATAAACGTTGAAAAATAAAAATAAAAATAAAAATTAAAAAAAAAAAAAAATAAATAAATAAATAAATAAATGTAAAAAAATAAATAAATAAAATCAAAGTGGTATCAGCCCTGGTCTGATACATTTGCTTTTTTATTTTAGCAACACTGAATGTAGTGTTTATATCTTATTTGGGGGGAATGATGGTCACCTGTTAACCTGTGTTATGTGATAAAAGAGAAACAAAACACCCAGGTAATCATATAAACATTCTCTTTTTGCTGAGCCCACTGCAAATCACTGCAGATATAAATACCCGAGTTCAAAAGTCAGATACATCAACTGACCTTTAAGTCCACGTTGCAGATCCTCCTGTTTGATTATCACGAATCTCATATTCCCAAGTTTGTCTGTATATGTGCAACTATCTTGGAGAAGCCAATAAATACAGAGAATTTTTTTTTAATCTGAAGCCAATAAATACAGAGAATTTTTTTTTAATCTGCAGTTGTAATTTAAACAAGGCATTTTAATCTTTTACTCACTTTGGTAAACCCTTGAAAGGATTGAAAAATATTTAATTTGTCAATTTCTTGAAAAAGACCTTTTACAATGAAAATGCCTGAGTTCACAATGACTATAAACCTAACCGAAGGTTTTACAGGATTTACTCCATAAATGGCTCCCTTTGGCCTGGCTCCCAAGTCAAGATGTGCAGCTGTAAGGAACATCCTGTTGCATGTTGACATACATTAACAGCTTCGGGAATTTAACAATTAGGAGTCAGATCTTATCATACTGCTGAGCGATGGTAGGCTGGCTTCCAATCAGAGCTGGGATGGGGGTGGGGGGAAAGACCTATAAAAAGAAAACTTCTCGGAAGGTGTTTGTCAGGGCAGGGAAAGTACAATTACATTGACAGTGTGGATTTTCTTTTCTTTTCTTTCTTTCTTTTTTTTTTTTTTTTTTTTTTTTACTCATTTAGTCAAGTCTTTTTATTATATGGATGCATTTTTGGAGGTAGTGACCAAGAGTGGGGTTGATGATTGCTTTCTTGATTGTATATTTAACTATTATTTTTCTGTGGGTAGTTTTAAATAAAAGAGGAAAACTCTATTAACACTTTTGAGTGGAGTTAAATGCAGAAATAGAAAGCAGCATGAACCAAGCAAAGGGAAGCCAGAATTATATGCCTCTAACTCCAAAAAAAAACTGAGAAATTTAAGTAAATACCAACATTATTATGCTCACGTTACGAAATTATTCATTTTAATCTTCACTGGGAAACAGACGAGTACAATTAATACAGTTTTAAGTTCGTTTGATAACCACTTACTAATCATGATGATAATAATCACTGTGGTAAACTGATTAAAATAATAGCCCCCTTCTTCACTCATTCCTATATGAAAATCTGCCGCTTGACCCCTTGAAGTTGGACTGGCCTTGTGACCTGCTTTGGCCAAAAGAATGCAGTGGAATGAGATCTTACGAGACTAGATCTCAAAAGGCCACACACGCCTTTTAAACGAAAAAGTTCTCAGATATACTTGGCTGGCCCTTCCATTTTACAACCCTCAAAATCTCTTAATTGGCTTCAGCCAAAGGGGTTGCCTGATGCAAATAAGAGGGCACACACTATGTGAACAATTTATTTTTTCTGCGAAGAGTGTTACCCTCGAGGAGGAAGATATGGTTCCACATTTCCTTCTCTGTTTGCCCGCCCCCTCCTCGCCCCGATTAGGAAGTGATTCCTAAGTGGTCAAGAGCCGGGTCTCAGTAAGCCGCGTCCCCGACTCCATCCCCTTCTGGACAGAAGTCCCCTTCCTCGTCTGGGCAATACGTGTGCAGTGAATGCAGCTGGCCGACGCTGGCTGCACCAACGGGGCCACTCTGGGTTTAGAATTCACAAAAATGGGCTCAAATTTCATTCATAAAACCACCGCTGCTCAGATGGGAGCAATCTCCAGGACAGCAAACAGCGGCCCTTAAACACTGCTCGGTCTACTTCAAAATCACTTGGGGAACATCACCAAAAGGGGCGCAACACGGGACTTTCTACTTTCTCAACCTCCCGAGGTGATTCGGGTGCACGACAGTCAGGACCGGGTCACCGGTCCAGGTTGAAGTGAAACATGAATTTCCAATTCCTGCCAACTGGTGAATCGCCTTCATCTTACCTCTTTCCTTGTTATTCTTGAGACTGGAGAGCTTTGTTGAGGTTTTGCAACAAATAGGTAAAATTGTAAGATAGAACCACCCATTTTAGAGCTATAAGGGATATTGGAGAAAATTTCTAGACTCTTCATTTTTACAAGAGGAATCTGGGTCTCAGAAAAGGTTGGGGGGTGGTGGTGAGCACTGAACTGTAATTCATCTCCCGGGGCCCAGGGCCCCCCCACCTGGCAAGTAATGATGGGTGGATGAATTAAATCATCAGTTGCTGAATGTCTACTAGGCATAGGATATGCCCTCAAGGGGACAGAAACCGTAATAGATGACAGTTCAATACCCTAAGTACCAGGAGAGGACCACACGTGAAGCCTAGTCCCTAACGCAGCCTGGGAAGTGCCTGGGAGGGGCTCCAGGCCAGAAGAACACTGAAGCTGAATCTTAACCGATAAAGAATCGTGCTCCTTGAAGAAAGGGCAGAGGGGAAACAGGTGCTCGGCCCTCGCTTTAGAATTCTGGTGAAACTAAGATATTGCACGTGAAGGTGCTTTGTCATCAGCAAATCACTATGCAGATGTGAGCTACGAGGTCACGGACTGGATCAAGACCACCCACAGCTAATGCGTTACAGAACCCAGTCTGGTGTCTGAGTTACGCTGCTCCTTTATTTCAATCACTTCCCCCCTATGCTGATCCTCAGACATTTCCATAAACCTGGGTGAATTTTTGACACACTAAAATACATCCCATAGACTCCTATGGCATCTACCCTCCAGACAACTCTCAGCCTCGACAATGCATTAGAATCCACCCCCCACACACACCCCGGAACTCCCCTGCTTGGGAGACTCCCCCTCCCCAGCATCCCCCCCCCCCCCCCGCACAGGGGACTCAGGCATCAGTGCAGTTGATACTCCCCAGGTGACCCCAATGTGCAGCCAAGTTTGAGAACCTCATTTATTGCAAGGCCAAGAAGACCGAACATTCCCCCACACAGACAATTCTCAGTCATTTCTGGTTTTTACATCTTAAGAAGGACTCCAGATAATGTGAAATCATTTGTTTGAGTCTGGACTGTGATGCGGTTCTTTTAGGAAAACAGCTTTGCCCCCTGAATGATGACTGGCCTGGATTAATACTAGTTTGTCTTTTCTAAAGATACGCTGGCTTATAGGGGAGGCGGTGGGGGGGGGGGGGGGGCGGTGCCAGAAGTATGACAGGTGTCACAGAACAGACTGTCCGAGCTACAAACGTGCTTCAGAGAAACCATAAAAGAGACAATGTGCAGATTACAGGACGATGCACCTGGAGGAATGCAGGAGGGATATGTAAGTGGGTTTATATTTAACAAAGTCCTAACATGCCTGCTGTGGTCCTTTGACAACAGACATATAAGGGGGTAGACGCAAGGGGCTCACCAACAACTCTATGTTCTATTTCCTTTGATAACATAGAAAGGCCTGTGTAAAATAAGGACTTTAAGGTTATCAAACACACCTGGGAGATGCTGCCTAAAACGAAGCCATCAGATGCCTCCTGCGTTTCACAAGAAAGTCGGGAAGAAAGTTAAGTCTTGGCGAAAACACGGAAGCCATGTGTTCTGCCATTTACCAAAGGGCACATGATGACAGAACTGTTGTTCTTTCAATAGGGCTGGTCTGCCCCATCCTCCGGGTCCTACAGACCCGCAGCTCGCGCATCATCTAGGTGAGATCGTGAGAATTGCAGGACTTCACCTTCCACCAAATCCCGAGTCTACATTTTAACAAGATTCATCAGGAGATCCATATGCACATTGATGCTTGAGAAGGCAGTGGTCTACACGGTGGAAGAAGCCACTTTCTGGATGGTCCATCGCATCCACGTGTGAGCATATCAGAGGCCAAAATTTCTTTAGGCTCCATTTAATTCCAAGGGTTTCCCCCACCCCAGCTGAATTTTTTTTTATCATTTCCTAAACCTGGGGAACCCCCAATCGTTCTTCAAGGTTGTCCTCCAGCTTCTTGGGAAGCTTCCTGAACACCCGTGACCTGAGTTAATAACTCCCTTCTCAGTGCTCCCGCGGCCTGACATTTCCTACTTCCCTCCTTCCCTCACCCCTGCAAGCTAATTTCCCTTCCTTCACTCACCAGGCCACCCAGGCAGCAACCACTCCCACTAACGTCCCACAGATAGTAATCCAAGAACAAGCTTCAGCCATTCTGTCAGCCACTGAGCTGTGGAGGGCGGGACACATGTGGTCCCTTCTCAGGAAGCTTCCAGACTCCGGGGGCAGCACACCAAAAATCCCACAAGTAAATAAAGGAACAAGAAAGAGGGCAAGGGGCATGCCCTGGGAGAGACCTACCTTAATGGGGGTGGTGAGAGAATGCTCTAAGGAAATGATACATGAGCCCAAAAGCAAAAGATAAGGAGTCCTCGAGGGGAAGAGCGTTTCAGGTGAGAAAACAACAAATGAGCAGATCCCGGGAGAGGGAAGGGGCTCGTCATGCTCCAGAGGCTGAAGTAGGACAAGAATGAAATGGGAGGGGAGGGTGGGGGAAGCGGGCTGGGCCTGGGGAGCCACGGGAAGGAGGGAAGTGTTATCAGTGCAGTGGTGAGCTACAAAAAAGTCTGCAGCTGGGCACCGATGTGCACCAGTACCTGAGTGGCTGCTCTGGGCTGGGAATGGAGACATCAGTGAGGGGGGTCCTGGGGGGGGGGGAGGGGCATCCAGGAGGGTGGCGATGGTGGCGGCTTGAATACGGGGATGGCAACAGAGCTGACCAGGTGAACTCGAGATCTCGTGGAGGTAGATACAGCAGATCTGAGAGACGGATTGGAAATGGAAGTCCGGGTGGTGCAATCTGGGGGAGAAAAGGGGTCATGGTTCGAGTCCAGGGGTCTCCGATTGGGGGGTCAGCACTGGATGCGCTGTGACCGCACTGCCCTGGAGATACACGAGTGGAGACTACAGGCTGGCAAGGAGGAAAAGCTGGCTGCCGCGGAAACCCACCAGGAACCCGACTGTCAAGGGTACCGAAATGGAAATTACCTAACGGAAGGAGAAGCGAGCCTGGGGAACTGGCATTTTAAGAAGACTCCCGTCCATGGTGTCAGGAAGGACTTCTCAACCCCCGCACTGCACACTGTGGGCGGGGACACTTCGTTGTGGGAGAGGTCCTGCGTGCTGAAGGCATTCCTGGGGTGTCGTAAACACTAGCAGCACCCCCTGAGTTGTGACACCCTAAAATGTCCCCTACGGCCCCAAATCGCCTCTGGTTGATGAGGTTAGGGATGCTTTTACAAAGCCTTTAATAAAGCTGCTGTCTGACTTCGGTCCTGAAAGTTCACAACCAACCTAGGGTAAGAGCCCCACAAATCCCTTCAACTTCCTCATGTTCTGGCTTTGTGGACAAGCAACTAGAATTGATTGAATAAAACCAGACCCCGTGTTAAACTTAACCTTGCTCTATCTAACAAGAAACACGTGTAGTGGTACTAACCCCACTACAGTCTTAACGATCTTGAAAACTCTTTGTCTTTATTCAGTCTTTTGATAACAAACATAGACCCAAACGGAAACAGTGAGTGGAGATTGGTGCTAGCTGTTTTTCCCTTGCCCGCAAATATTTTATAGCTCAGAGTTATCGAATGGTCGAGAAGTTTCTGAGTATCCGTAGGAAAAAGACCTCTTACCCAGACCAAGATGTCACAAGAGTCTGCTTTTCCCAAGTAGGAGCTAACTAAAAGTAATCCCTGGTGTTTTGTGGCATTTGCAAAGGATGGCCATATGGACCAGAAGCTGATGCTAAAAAAAAAAAAAATCTTAAAATATCAATTTGCGTGTGTGACTATTTTAAGAAGCAATAAGGTCCAAGAACGCGGTTACTGGCAGGCCTCTGGCATCTTACCAAAGGAATGAAAA
Organism: Acinonyx jubatus; assembly: GCF_027475565.1. Lineage (NCBI taxonomy): Eukaryota > Metazoa > Chordata > Mammalia > Carnivora > Felidae > Acinonyx > Acinonyx jubatus. Next base: position 74,621,205 of record NC_069392.1, read on the forward strand.
CCATAAAGTTCACTTGATCAGACCACGGTTGGTTCTTTTTATCCCGGGGTCACTACACAATAACCAGCCTCGAACCCCTTTTCTCAGAGGACATTTTCTAATAATGGCAGCTAGTTCCAGTAACTGTAAGTGTGGAAAAAGGCATCTGTCTGACTGCACTGCTTACCACATCATTGTAGAACAGCTGCTACGATGTAAACACTGTGCTGGGGGCTGGGCTGCCCCAGTGAGCCCCAAACAGGCCCTCTTCTCACCGAGGTGACAGCCTAGTGCAGATAGAAATAGACCAGCGACTACAATATAGTTCAGAGGCGGCACAGCCCCGGGTCCACATCTGTCCTGCTTCTCGCCTGCGCAAGGTGATATCACCAAGGAATCCTGATACACCCTTCCCTGCCATGGCTGGATGTGACCTCAGAATCCTACTCAGCGAAAGTTTCTAGACCAGCGGACCTCAACCTGGAGCAGGCATCAGAATCATCTGAGAGTTTCGTTCAGAACCAGTTGGGTCCTACTTCCCAAGTGTCTGATTCAGTAAGTCTGCTGCTGCTGCTGCGGCTCTGGGGACTGTTCTTTGAAAACCAGTGTCTAGGGGCGCCTGGGTGGCTCAGTCGGTTGGGCGTCCGACTTCGGCTCAGGTTGTGATCTCGTGGTCCGTGAGTTCGAGCCCCGCGTCAGGCTCTGTGCTGACAGCTCAGAGCCTGGAGCCTGTTTCGGATTCTGTGTCTCCCTCTCTCTGACCCTCCCCCGTTCATGCTCTATCTCTCTCTGTCTCAAAAATAAATAAAGGTTAAAAAAAAAAAAAGAAAACCAGTGTCTAGGTAACTACCGCTAAATCAAGCCGCCTTGGTAAAAGCTAGTTACCATCTCTGAGATGGTGAGATCTGGGTCAGGAATGTACAGAGAGTGACCAGAACAGGGGAGGGGCCCCTCACTTTGACCTGGGAGGGTGAAGAATCAGGAAGTCTTCAAGGAGGAAATAGCACCTGGTCAGCAGGTAGTGGAGGAGAGGGGAGTCACAGGCAAAGAACGCAGGGCAGGAAGAGACCCCGAGACAGAGCACTGTGTTCTGTCACATTAGAATTCAACGACATTTCATATCAGGTAAAGTTAGTGGAGGCAACTGCCTCTAAAAGAAAAGTTCTTCTCCTGTTCTTTTTCCTCTTGAAAGCATTTTAATGATCAAATATGTCATTGTCATTCTTTTTCTTTTTGTATTAAATGCTTTCCTCCTTAAGCAATAGCCTGGGCTTTATCAGAGTCTATCACAGCGGTGCCTGGCTGGCTCAGTCAGTGGAGCCTGCGACTCTTGATCTCAGGGCTGTGAGTTCAAACCCCACACTAGGTGTAGAGATTACTTAAAAATAAAAGTCTTTAAAAAAAAAAAAAGTCTACCACAGTGCTTTATGATGAAATACTAGTAACTCTGCCATTTTTTTTTTCAACGTTTATTTATTTTTGGGACAGAGAGAGACAGAGCATGAACGGGGGAGGGGCAGAGAGAGAGGGAGACACAGAATCGGAAGCAGGCTCCAGGCTCTGAGCCATCAGCCCAGAGCCTGACGCGGGGCTCGAACTCACGGACTGCGAGATCGTGACCTGGCTGAAGTCGGACGCTTAACCGACTATGCCACCCAGGCGCCCCTACTCTGCCATTTTAATATCACTACCAAGGATAGGAGCAAACATAGGATGCTCAGAGTCGCTGCAATGATGGTACCTGCCAGTCCAGGAAACAGGCAAAGAAATACAATAAAAATCTCAGGATGACCTATTAAGTGGAGACCAATGGGGGCAGAGGTAGGGGAGGGAAGGATCCAGTAAGTTTAACATAAAGAGCGATCTAGAGCTGGGAGTTTCGCTGGGTATCTTCTAATCTAAGAGTCTTCGTTTCAATCATAAATGTGGTCATCTAAAGGTTCATGAAAACCGGGAACCCCCAAAAACGTTACAGGAAGTTTTAAAAAAAAATCAAGATTTGCTTGAATACAAAGGAGAGATAATATTATCTTTGTCTAGTCAGAGAGTAAAAATACAGCCAAGTATGGGAGGTAACATTGACTCTGAACACTTTGGGACGGAAAAATGATTCCTAACAACTTCGAGCTTAGACAAATTCTGAAGTTTACAAGGACTGGCCAACAGGATGTTGGAATAAGAAGATTTAAAAGGTTTGAAGTATTCAAATATAAAATCTCAAGACAATGAACTGTGGGATATTAATAAATTCTAAGGGTACTCTGGACAGAAAATCATTATACCATTCCTGACAATGTAGCAAACAAAATTTTACTTTAATCAAATGCACTTTAGTTCTTGCAATGGTCACGAAAATGTATGCTCCATTAGTCCTCTGCCAGGTGCAATTAAAGTCATATTATGCTTACTGATTTCCTTAGGACACGTGCAAAGGAACCTATATGTAAGATACAACTTCGTCTGATAAAAAATAAGCATAAAGACCAGAACAACTGATGCTTGGGAGGGCAGGACACCCCGCAGATTTCTGTTAGTTACCCTGGCTTGGTCCATGTTGGGAGCTGCTTTCTCAAAACTGGGTTAGTGCCTCCCTGATTGCATAGCTTTACTGATTTTTAACTTTTTGAAAAAATGTTTTAGGGGTGCCTGGCTGGTTCAGTCGGTTAAGCATAAACTCTTGGTTTTGGCTCAGGTCATGATCTCACAGTTCACGGGTTCGAGTCCCGCATCAGGCTCCACGTTGCCAGCACAGAGCCTGCTTGGCGTTCTCTCTCATTCCCTCTCTCTCTGCCCCTCCCCTGCTCGCTCTCTCAAAATAAATGAATAAAGTTAAAAAAATTAAAAGTGAAATCAATGACCTCCGAAGCCGTCATCAAGGATAGGTTCTGTTATAATCACTCACTCAACACATACTTGTTGAGTTCCTACTGTGTGCCAAAAACCGAGGTTAGCACTGGCTGCACACGGCAAATGTATATGCCAAGAGAAACGCAGGAAGGACTCCGTAAAATAGAGAATATGTACTATCCACATCTGGGAATATGTGGATACCGGAGGTATCCATTGGGACTCGTACATGTTAAGCATCAGGATTTCAAGAATGCCCATAAACATCACTGTTATTATGACAATGCCTCACGTAAGAAACCAGACTTGCTATCACAACACAGTGGCCCCTTATGCTTGTCCAATACTACTGACAACATCAGACAGCAACATATAGGGAGTCTGCCCATTAACCTACAACTTGAAATTATTTCCACCATGTCAACTTTAAAAACTGGAATCTTAGGGCATAGGAGACTGTGCAAGAGTCCTGGAATTACATCGGGAGGATATCCAATAAAACATAGGGGTGTGGCAGGAGCACAAAGAAATGGGAGCTTTGAAAATTAACTGATGCCACTGAACTGAAAGTTAGGAGGAAGGCTGGAGCCCAGCTCTAGCCAGAGGCCACCCACCTAGACCTTGATTTCTCTTGTGTTGCTCATCTGGCCCGTGGGGATACCATCTGTCCTAATAACTGCCAAATGAGAAGACTTTAAAGCCATGAAGTGGCCTAAAAACATCAAGTATGTTATTGCTAGTTAAGGTCAAAGAACTGGTCAGTGACTTGGCCAGATCTGACATCTCCTGAGCCCAAGACCTGTTCCCCAATACCAGGCCGCTGTTTATTACAAGTAATGAATATTCATCAAACACCAGGCAAATAACACAACACAGCCATTTTGACTAGGAAAATCAATCCCCCTCCCACTTGCTCCCCAAATTTTAAAAACATGTATAGAGGGGCGCCTGGGTGGCTCAGTCGGTTAGGCGTCTGACTTCGGCTCAGGTCATGATCTCACAGCTTGTGAGTTCGAGCCCCACGTTGGGCTCTGTGCTGGCGGCTCGGAGCCTGGAGCCTGCTTTGGATTCTGCTTCGGATCCCTCTCTGCTTCTAATCCACTCGCATTCTGTCTCTGTCTCTCTCAAAAACAAATAAACATTTAAAAAAATTTAAAAAAAAAAGAAAAAAAAAAAAAACATGTATAGAAAATCCAGAAGTCATCAAGTGGAATATCCCAGTAGTCCTCAAATCGCAAATATCTTTATGTTCCAAAAGTTCAATTCTGGGTAATTTTTCCAAATGAAACACAGGACATGAAGTTAGATTCAAATTTTAGATAAAACAATATAATTGTTTTGGTATAAGTATGTCCCAAACACGGCATGTCCCACTCTTTATCTGAGATTCAAATTTAACTGTGTGCCCTGTATTTTTATTTGCTAACCAATTTCTGAGTCGTCTGTACTGCTTTTCCAACTCTCAGCTAGGAGGTTCTGGAAGGAACTCTCACCTTGGGAGTTGAGAAAACGGAGTTCGATTTCTGGTTTCTGAGATCTCAGGCAGGTTACAATTCCTTCCCTTACACAAAGGGGCCAGTCAATACACATACCACACAATTTCAATGCCCTGGTGTCCATGAGAAATCCCCGGACTTTGTCAAGTTCCCGTTCAAAACACACTGGCCACTTCCTGCATCTGATAAGCATTTCGATGTGTGTGGTTGTCCCGCCTGTTAGACAATACTGCATCAACCTTCCCTGTCCTCACCATCCATAAAGCAGAGGCTGCGTATTTGCATAAGGACTTTTTGTACTCAAATGTAAATGGTTTATTGCTCAAAAAAGAAAAAAAGTTGAATGTATAATTTCACAAAAATCTATCAAAATTAAAAGGCTGACCCCAAGGATAGAAACTGGTTTCATGAGTTTTCCCACGTCCTTGTAGATCTCTGGAAACCCACCTCCAGACGGCCAAGTTCCCAAATTCTGTGTCTCTCGCCGAGACTTCTGAACCTCTGGAACCTTGACCTCTAGCCACTCCTGGGTGTCCCAGCAACTGGACCTGGGCCAAAGCTGAATGCTTCCCCTTCCAACCTGCCCCTCTGCCGCTGACCCCAATGTCTTTAGTCGCTTACGTTTGAAATCCAAGAATCACCTGACACTTCCCTTCTATGAGGTCTGCAAATCTGATCCACACCAAGACCAAGATTCCACCTCTCAAACACAACTGTTACCCTCCACACCTTGTCTCCATTCCCATCATCCGGGCCCCCCCTCCGAGCCCCCATCACCTCTCTCACAAACACTGCAGGAGCCCCCTAACTGGTTTCCTGCCCACCCCCTAAACCCATTCTGTGCATCATAGTCTGAGTTACCTTGTCCCATGCTTCTTGGTCCTACATGACTTCCCCCAGCTATTCTGGCCTTCTCGCAGCTCCTAGAATACAGACCAAGTTCTCACCACATGGTCTTTGCACGTGCCATTCCCATCAACTGGACCAGGGGAAGCCTTGACTGGTGCCTTCTCATCCTTCAGCTGTCAAGTATAATCTCTTCCAAAAGACCCTCCTGGGCTAACTTTTTTTATTGTGGTAAAATATACAAAAACAAAAATGTACTGTTTTAACCATTTTTTTTTAATTTTTTTTTTAACGTTTATTTATTTTTGAGACAGAGAGAGACAGAGCATGAACGGGGGAGGGGCAGAGAGAGAGGGAGACACAGAATCGGAAGCAGGCTCGAACTCACGGAGCACAAGATTGTGACCTGAGCTGAAGTCGGATGCTCAACCAACTGAGCCACCCAGGCGCCCCTCATAGATTGTAATTCTAATATCAGTTGGTTTCATATCTCCTTTGTTCAATATCTTAATACCTACTCCTGCCTCCCCACCCCAAACGACCCTTGTAAGCTCCATGAAGAGGAGGACATTGTTTTGTTCATCCTTCTATTAACCACCATTACCTGGCTCAGGCCCTGGCGTGTAGTGGGGATTTGATAGGTAATTGTTGAATCACTGAATGAAAGAAAATCATTAAGACACCAGAAAGCCACTGGTCTTCAGATGCGCTCACAGATTTCATGCACTTTGTATTCAACTGTGAAAGGGAACAAATTCATGCAAGCATGCATATGCACGCGCACGTGCGCGCACACACACACACACACACACACACACACACACACCCACGGCTCTCCGGGCACAAACAATTCCCTTTGTAACATGAAAGTTAATGTTGTTTGTGATTAACGCACATTTCCTGTGTTTTTTTTTTTTTCCAAGAATGCATCATGTGCAAAAGTAACTTGTGTGTTCAGCAAGGAAAAGGAACTAAGTACTGATCAACACTACCGCAGGGATGAGAATCCTAGGTAAAACATTCTGCTAAGTAAAAGGAGTCGGTCACAAAAGAACAGATGTTGTATGATTCCATTTATGCAAAACGTCCAGATAGGCAAATACATAGAGCCGGGAAGCAGGTTGGAGGTCACCAGGAGCTGAGGGGAGGAAAGAATAGGAGGGACCTCTAACAGGTACAGGATCTCTTTTCTTGGGTGATGAAAAGGTTCTAAAATGGAGTAGGGTGATGGTTGCACAATTCTGTAAACTCCTAAAAGCCACTGGATTGGACACTTTGAAAGGATAAACAGTATGGCACGTGAATTATAGCTCCATAAAGCAGTTTCAAAAAAGAGAACATATGTGGATGGAGATGTAGGTGGCCTGCCTGCACCCGAGGGCTGGGAAAACCTTGCCTTCCCAAGTAGGCAATGCCTGGCAAGGAGGCGGCATCCGGGGCAGCCAGCTTTCTCCGGCACCGAAGGCCTCCTTGCCCCACAAACCCCGTGGATTACAGACCATCTTCCTTCCAGTGCAGTAAAGGCCTCTGCTTTATGCAAATCATTTTCTTTTTCTAACACCGGCCCTCTCCCCCACCCCCGTTCCAAAAGCAGGAAGACAGGCCCTGGAGATAAACAAAGGTAAAGTTCTCTGGACCAAAACTTGACACAAATATGCACATTTCTGAAGAGCCTCTTCACAGCTTTCTCAGCTCACCCAGGTCCAAGCCTCCATCATGGCTCATCTGGGTCAGCCTCCTACCTGGTCTTCCTGCCTAGGACCACCACGACCAGAACGACCCTTTTAAAATGCAACCAGACCACAGATGACGCTACTCCAGTGGGGAACATCCTGCACCGACTGCCCCCCGCATCCTGCACACAAAGTCAAACCCAAGGTCCTTATACACCTAGGAAGCCCTTCATGGTGGGGCTCCCCTACCCGCTCATCTTCTCCCAGCCCCCTCCATGCTCACAGGGTTGAGAGAGAGCCAACCACCTGTTCGTTGACTTCATCAGAAGAATCGGGAGCCGAGCACCTGCCCACGAGGGTCTCTGCACCGAGCCTTCAGTCCCCTCTGCCTAGGCCACTCCGCTCCCAGGTCTTCATGGTTCCCCTTCTCTCTGCTGAGAGAGAGAACATTGAGGGAGACATTCTCTCTCAGGTGTCACCTTCTCCACGCTACAAATACAACCTGTTCCCTTGACCCTCTCCCCCTCTCCCCTGTTCGGCTTTCTCTTTTCATCCCCCCTTTTACTTACTCCAGACATACCGTATCATTTACCCCTTTGCTACCTTTATTATCTACGGTCTCCCCCCTCCTCTAGAACGTGAGCTCCACGAGAGCAGGGCTCTTCATCTACTTGGTTCACTGACAGATGTCAAGTGCCCAGCACACAGGATGTGCTTAACACCCGTTGGGTGGCTGGCAGCATGGATCAAGGAGGCCTCTGTTTCAGACCATAGGGCTAAGGAGGAGGGTCCAGTCTGTGGAATGACTGGGGAGATAGGAAGTTCCCTAGGAGACACCCAGAGGGTATTTGTTTGACCCTGGAACTCGGGAAGGGAGACCAAGAGCTAACCAAAGCGCAGCTTTAAAAAGAGTGTCGGTCCAAGTGATCTCAAAGAGCCAGGATGCCATTTATTCACTCCCCACACAGTCTGAGGTTCTCCAAATGACCTTTGACAACTGTCACCAGGTTTCTCCACGCTAAAGACTGATAAAAAAGAATTCTAAGCCATCTTCATGAAGTGGAACGAGACAAAGTATCAAACCTCTGAGGGATCAGCCATGGCAGCCCCAATCTCCTTTTAGTGGCTGTGATAGGATAGGAAGATGGAATACACCCAAGGATGTGGCATTTGGGCTTAGTTTGAAGATTTTTTAACTCTGCTTGTAAAAAAAAAAACCTCTGCTTTTAAAATATGCAAATGCTTATTTTGGCTAATTTTTAGGGCCCAGTATGAACATAAACTCATGAGAGTCCATTGTTCTTTAGAAAATAGAGATGAAGATATCTTTAACCTAGGGGCACCTGGGTGGCTCAGTCAGGTGAACATCTGACTCTATCTAGATTTTGGCGCAGGTCATGATCTCAGGACTCGGGAACTCGAGTCCTGCATCGGGCTCCTCGCTGACGGTGTGGAGCCTTGCTTGGGATTCTCTCTCTGTCCCTCTTTCTGCCTCTCCCTCCCTCACTCTCTCTAATAAATAAACTTAAAAAAAAAAGATATCTTTAACCTAATAGACTGACCTCTAATCATTTGAGAAAGCCTTCTGGTTTTTATCCCGCTACGTGTATAAGCAACATGAGATCATTCCTCCATTCTACAGTCTATAATTGACCTTTGGCCTTGAAGCTTCTATTGAAAACCATGGATTCTATCCCAAGGTAGAAATCAATCTCTCAGGTATTCAATTTTTCAAGCATGTAAATATCACATTCTAACCCTCCTTCCACCAAAAAATACATTTATTTTAATCCAAGTCAATTCTGAAGGAAAGTTAAGGATTTTTTCTGTCTACTAGACAATGTCCTCCCCGGAAGACAACTGTGCTCTGCAGAAGTCTCCAGATTGTGAAGCCGGGTCTCTTGGGCACAGGGCAGAGTGTCAGCCACATCATGGACCAGCTTGGTAAGGGCAGCTGCAGGTGAAAAGGAGAAATGTGTCACGCCCTTCACATGCCCTCCACGCATCCAGCCTCCAGCAGTCCCACGTGCTCTCATCGACAGGCTGTTGAAGAGAAAGGTGATTTGGGAGAAATCATGCCTGCCCATCTTAAGCCACTTTCTTTTTTTCTTTTTTCTTTTTTTAATGTATATTTCTTTTTGAGAGAGACAGAGGGTGAGTGGGGATGGGGCAAAGACAGAGGGAGATACAAAATCCAAAGCAGCCTCCAGGCTCTGAGCCATCACAACAGAGCCTGATGAGAGGCTCAAACTTAGAAACTATGAGATCATGACCCGAGCGGAAGTCAGACACTTAACCGACTGAGCTGCCCAGGCACCCCTTACGCCACTTACTATGAAAGATAAATCTCACAAAACCAAACAAGATCTCAAAAACTCCTATGAACAAACAGACAGCCACTTGCCCATATTCACAGTGACATTATTCACAATAGGATAAGATGCGATGAAAAGATGCAATGAAAAGGAAGTAGAAGGAAATTCTGACATCTGCTACCACACGGATGAACCATGAGGATATTATGCTGTGTGAAATAAACCAGTAACAAAAGGACAAATATTACATGATTGCACTTACATGAGGAACTTGGCCAAATTCATGGAGACAAATAGGTAGAGAGATTGTTGGGGGCTGTGGGGAGGAAGAAATGGGGATATATACTGTTTAACAGGTATAATATTTCAAAACGGGATGATGGAAAAATTCTGGAGATGGACAGTTGTGATAGTAGCCTGACAGCACAAATGTGCTTAATGCCACTGAGTTCACTTTTAAAACTGGTAAATTTTATGAATATTTTGCCATAGTTAAAGCAAAACGCCCATGAAGTAAACTTCTGCACGAAGGTGAGATCGTGCAGTTCTGGTGCACAGAACAGAATACAGATTTTCACATAATCCTTACAATCTCTTCTGTCTGATGAACCCCACACAGTCACTTTGCTTGTGTCATAAGCCTCCAGAATTTCTGATATAGCATTTGCTAGTGCTTGGCTTAGAAGCCCACAAATTTATTCCCAATATGGCAGTAAGGCCAATATTTTCCGGCATGAAACGTACAAAATCTGACCCATCTTCTCATGAACGTGAATATTTAAACCATCCAAGACAAATGGTTGTCTATTTTCTTTTCTTTTTAATGTTTATTTAGTTTTGAAGGAGAGAGACAGAGCGTGAGGAGAGACACAGAGAGAGAGGGAGACACAAAATCCGAAGCAGGCTCCAGGCTCTGAGCTGTCAGCAGAGAGCCCGACGCAGGGCTTGAACTCACGGACCGTGAGATCATGACCTGAGCCGAAGTCAGACACACCGACTGAGCCACCCAGACACCCCGGTTATCTATTTTCTTATAGAGAACATTCAATGTTTCTTTTGGATCCAGAGATCATATACGCACATCTCAGAGAATAGTCTCCGTACTCTCTTGCATCCCAAGAAGACAGAGTAAGAACCTGTGTACAAGTCACATCACACTTTATAAAATAAAAAAATGCATCCAATGCATGGGAGATTCCTTAACAGCAAGAATGGACAGTTGGAGGCTATGTAGGAACAATATTTGGTGCCTGAGGAGCTCCAAGGAAGATATTCCAGCTCAACTTGAGAAAAGGTGAGCAAACTGATTTCAAACACTGCCTGTTCTAAATCAAACAAACCTCAAGTCTGGTGGAACAAAAGCCACTCAGCAAAGAGACAAAGCCATCGACGAAGGCCCTGTAAATAAAGACCAAAGCTACTAGCCAAAGGTCAGGCTACACACGTACTCAATGCAGAAGCGACAGGATTCTCAGTCACACTGAGGAGAGGTGGCCATTGACACTGAAAGGCTGTCCCAGGACAAGGGTGACCTCAGCCGCCCAAGGAGTCAGTGCCCTTTCCCAGACGGAGAGCCAGCTTCCAGGCCCCGCTCTGCAAATTCACTAGCTTGGAGACCAATCACGGACACAGAGCTTTCAAGCAGGAAGTGAGCTGGGCCATCCTCCAGGGTCTTAGGCAACCGTCCCTCCTTACAAGGAGGGGCAGTGTCCAGAGCAGAGAGAAAGAAAACACCGGGTCTGCTTTCTTACCAAGGAAGGAAAGAAAAACTAAAACCCCCAATTCGGGCCCTCTGCAACCTAACGGGCTTCAGTGAAGCCAGGAGGTAATCCCCAGGACAGCGCCGGGAGAAGATAGGCATTTTTACAATGAAGGAATGCATGGGACTGTCCCAAGGGTCTCTGTTATTAGTGACGCTTACTAGACAACCCAAATGAGAACCATTTGTGGAGAGCACTGATCCTTTAAGGAAGAGTCAGGCTTCGGCTCGTGAGTGTTGAGTGCTGAACAGGGAAAAGTAATTGATTTTTTATTTATTTATATTGGGGGAAATCTAGAGGCCAAGGGAGAGGAAAGAGATAGAAGTGGGGGGTAAAGTCGACACAGAAGTGCTCTGACGTCCAAAGGGCCTCCGCTGTGCAGAAGGAACACCCAGCAACTCGTGGCTGTGACTGCGCAGGCACATCCCTGGGTCACAGAGGACCCTCAAACACCACACTGTCTGTCCCTGGACACCTGTGGTCCGGAACTCAAGCCCTGCATGGGGAGGTTTAGAATCTCTCCCCTACCTTAGCGAACGCTTTCTCACCAGTGCCCAGTGCAAACGGGGACCTATGTTTGCTAAATAAATACAAACACGCAGAGTGAGTCCTGCTCCCTACACCGTCTAAGAGAAAGGCCATTGCTGGATGAACAATAAATATTTACTGAGCTGTATCAATGACAACAGGAATATTAACGACTACTTTTCACCGAGGGCTGGGCCAAGCTAAAGTTCGCTCAATTCTCTCATTTGGAACTCATCACACAACCCTGTGAGGTACTGTTATTATTATTCCATTTTCCAGATTAAAAAACCTGTAAGCTAAAAGGATTAAGTAACTTGCCCTAGGTTACACAGCTAAGAAAGCAGTAAGGCCTGGATTCCAAGCGAGGTCAAAGGACTCCAAAGCATGTGTCACCAACCTCTATTTTACTGCTGCCTCTGGGCTCCGTACTCCCCGGGAACCAGTTATCAAACATACTTCCCATGGGGCATGTTTTGGAAACAATTTATTTAAAAAAAATTTTTTTTTAATATGTATTTTTCAGAGAGAGAGAGAGAGAGAGAGAGAGATGGAGCGCGAGCAAGGAACGGGGAGAGAGAGAGAGAGAGAGAGAGAGAGAGAGAAAGAGAAGGAGACACAGAATCCAAAGCAGGCTCCAGGCTCTGGGCTGTCAGCACAGAGCCTGACGTGGGGCTTGAAACCATGAACCGCAAGACCATGACCTGAGCTGAAGTTGGATGCTTAACTGACTGAACCACCCAGGTGTCCCTGGAAACAATTTATTTAAAAGTACGATACATTTCAAAGTATTAGGAAAAGTACTAATGTATTCCTAGCTGATCAGATGATAATTCCTCTGTTTTCTACGAGTAAGTACAAGAAACAAGACTGTTTTATATACCCATGCTTTCTAGACTCTTCCTCCATCCTGCCAGGTGTTCAATAACCCAGGACCTTAAAAGATCTTAGACTGGGAGTTCTCTTTAACCAGGCACAGGGATGGGGATTCAGGAGTAACTCGGTTAACAAAATAAAGGATAAACCACCTTCTTTTTGTGTTATTAAAACCCTATGGCAGCAAATTAATTTTTACTGATCTCAATAAGTAACAAAGCACTTACAGATGTTATGAATACAATTAATCTAATTGATGATGCTAACAAATACCTGAAAACTCACAACCCGGGGTGGGAGGGGTCTCCTCTCCCACCCCCCCCCACCACACACACACACACACACACACACACACACACACACACACACACACAGAAACTTCCCAGGAGACAAATCGAGGAGCAAATATAGAAGCAGATCTAAAATTCAGTGCTTAAGAGACTTTAAAAGCAGTTTTCTTTAGACATATGTGACACAAAGGGACCCCACAAAACTTGTTCTGGTAACTAGAAAGCAAGTTCCTCTGCATTCATAACAGCACAGACTTCCTTTACAATGATGAAACTAAAGAGCAAAGGTAAGTAGGAGATTCAAATCTCTCTCGAGTTATAAGGATCACCTGGATTTCATGAATGTCGTTTATGAAAAACTAAAAAGGAATTCAAACTAGCAAGGCAATATTAAAAACACACTAAACATCTGGGCATTATACTATTTTTAAAATATCAGTTTAATGAAGAAAATGAAACAACATAAGAACACCTACTGTGTATGAGGGACAGTCACCTGTTCTACCATTTAATTCTCTCAACAACCAAAGGAAGTTGATAACATCTTTTTTTTTTTTTTAATAAATCGAGGTTCAGAAAATTCAGGAATTCATCTAAAGTTAGACAATTGAAAAAGTAAGTACATATTGGGTATCTGGGTGGTGCAGTCAGTTAAGCATCCAACTCTAGACCTCAGCTCAGGTCACGATCTCACGGTTCTTGAGCCCTATGTCCGGGTCTGGGCTCTGCAGTGATAGTGAGGAACCTACTTGGGATTCTCTCTCTCTCTCTCTCTCTCTCTCTCTCTCTCCCCCTCTCTCTCTCTCTCTCCCTCTGCCCCTCCCCCAGCTCCTATGTGCATTTGCTCTCTCAAAACAAACTTAAAAAAAAAAAGTAAATATAACAAAAATAAATTCTAAAAATCAAATACAATTTAAAGTAAGTAAAATAACAGAAACTTGTGGGAATCTAAATCCACTACTCCTTGCTTTAGAAGGAAGAAAAAGAAAGCAAAGAAGAAAGGAAGGCAGGCAGACAGGGGGGAAAGAAACCTATAGCCAGATCTGGTCAATGCCATGAATGCTAACATCTCAGAGACTGAAATCCAAATGAAACATGGGACCAGTACTAAGCCTGCCTTATCGCACAGACTTCTTTTTGTTAAGCCATTTGCTTTACCAAATTATTATTTTAAAGCCTCAACTTAAAAACTGAAAATTAGGGGCTCCTGGGTGGCCCAGTTGGTTAAGTGACTGACTCTTGATTTCAGCTCAGGTCACGATTTCATGGTTTGTGGGTTTAAGCCCTGCATCAGGCTCTGTGCTGACAGCATGGGGCCTACTTGGGATTGTCTCTGTCTCCCCACCCCCCCCCACCCCCCCCCCACCCCCCCCCCGTCTCTCAAAATAAATAAATAAACTTTAAAAAACTAAATAAATAGGGGGATGCCTGGGCGGCTCAGAGCCTGAAGCCTGCTTCGGGTTCTGTGTGTGTGTCTCTCTCTCTCAAAAATAAATACCTATGAAAAAATGTTTTAACTAAATAAAAAAAAAATTAAAAAAAAAATCTCTTAGCTCTGTCACGGTCAAGAACAAGGGCACATCGGCATGCATTTTCCTTAAAATAAAAACCAGAAGGAAAGTTTGAAGGTAGCCAGAGCTGCCCTGGCTCAGATGGCGTTTGTGTTCACCAGCATTAAGCCACATGAGTCTCATTTGGCCCTCGGTAACAGACACAGAGAATCACCAAGAATTACCAAAGCGCAGCCACCAGGACATAACGAATGAAGAATATGGTTAAGCGTTCTTACCTAAAATGAGCACAAGGACGTAATGAAAGTCATTAAGAAAATTCAGAGAGTAATTGCAGGCAGACTCCCCCACCCCCAAGAAAGTAATCGGCTAATAAACATTGAATATCTTTTGCGTAACCATTTGTAATAGGCTCAGATGAGGCCTTCACCAATAGGCCCAGGATTAATGAATGGCATTTTAGATGAAACACAAAAGTACCCGTGAGACAATGAGAATTGGAACTTTTACTGCACAGTCTGTGTTTCCTCTTTTTCATATGCGCTTGCATGTACTATTGCTGGAGATTTTATCACACATGTTTTATAGTTTTTGTTCCTAAAAGCAGTCGGCCTTCCTCCATAACCTACTGTGCGCGCGGTGATCTTCAAGCACTTGGCCTGTGTTGTCTCATTTAATTCTCAAGGAGCAGAGACAGAAATCTGCAGACAATGCAACCAGGAAGATGGGAGAGAATCTTTTCTCAGGCCGACAGGGCGGGCAGTTTCCGGGAGGGGAACTCGGCGGCGTCCGGAGCTACCCAAGAAGGACTTGGAGCCCGCCGGGGGCACCGCGGGCAGGCCGACGGAGTCAGATGGGGTTGAGCGGGACTCACTGGGAGGAAATGGGGCCCACCCGCCCCTTACTTTTGGTGTCAACTCCCCTCCCCCGTTCCGCATCGCCCACAGCCGTCGCCAATGCGAGTTCGGAGCCGCGTTCCAGGACCAGGCGCGCACAACCCCCTCGGAGAAGTCGGGCTGACAACGGAAGGCTTTTCTTTCGCTTGGGGACGTGAGGACGTGGGGGGGGGGGGGGGTTACAACACTTGCCACTCTCTGCCACCCTCCCCGCCCCGCCCCAACACGTTGCCCCTCTGCACGCACACCAGCGAAGCCGCAGCGCCGGGTATCACACCGGGGAGGGAAGGAGATGGCTTGGGGCCCCGCCGCGGGAGCTGGCGGATACGACCCTACGGTCACCGGGGAAAACGTCCCTCTTCCGCATCATCTCCCAACCTGAGTTAAAGCTCGCGGTAGATGTCAGGAGGGCGCCTGGTCCTGCAGCCGCCGCGGCGGAGGCGGTCTCGCCCTCCATCCCTCCCCGCAGGTGCGCCAGGGTACCCGAGGTCCTAAGGTCTTTTTCAGACTCGTTGGCATCGGCTCCCAAAGGGGGCCCCCGCAGAACCCGGCCAGGGAGACTTCCAGAGGGGCGGCAGACACTGCAGGGAAGCCAGCGGCACTCCCCAAGGACCCGCAAGTCCTGCCAGGCTCGCCCCTCAAAGCTTAACCCCGGACATGTGCGTGGCAAACCCAAACGATCCAAACGCCACCTGCGAGTTTCCTCGCCTCCCAGCAGGTGAAACCCGCACGGACGTCTCCACAGCGCTGCCTCCCCATCCCCGAGGCCAAGAAGGCTCCCGCGACCCCCGCCTAAGTCCCACCGGTGCGGGCTCCGGAGCCCGAGGGCGCGGACAGCTGCTGCCACCGCATCCCCGATCCTGGGAGTCCGCCCGCTCCGCGGCGGCCAGGGGACCTGTGGGACACTGCGGGGCCGGTTGGGTGGGGAAAGTTGGGGGCCCGGCGCCGCGCCCCTCCTTACCTGGCGCTCGCTGGCCCCTGCTGGGACATCCGTCGGGTGCGCGCCCCTCCGCGCGCTCGCTGCGCACCTGGTCGTTGTCGCCGCCACCGCCCGGCCCCAGCCCTGGCCGCCGCGCTAGCGCTTCATGGCGCACGGGGCTGGCCCGGGGCCCCGGGAAGCGTGTCCAGTTGGCGGCGGCTCCTCCGGCTCTCGCCTCTCGCCAATGGCTCCCCGCCTTCCCCCGCCCCGCGTCCGAGCGCCAGTCCTCGGCGGCCGCCCTTTTCCCTCCGCTCCCCGGGACCGGCCAAACTGGTTTCTCCGCTCCAGGGTGGTGCCTCCAGTCTCTCACTGGCAGCCGCGGCTGGGGCTGGGGGCGGGCCCGGCCGTCTGCCCTCCCTTTGTCCCTCCCGGGGGCGGAGAGGGGCTGGACGGCGAGCCCCAGGGCGGGCACACGCGGCCCAGGTCCAGCCCCGCGCCCTCCGTGCGCCCTGGAGGCAGGTGGGCACCCAGGCGGTGCCCCGAGCTCGTCCCCTGCCTCGCCCGACCTGCCACTTGGCAGCTGCGATCGCTGTCGGCTCCTTTGGCGCTCCCGCCTCCCGGGGGGCCGCGCTAGCCACCCCGCCCCACCAGCTTCGCGTCACTTTCCCGCCGCCCTCGGCTGGCCTGGCCGCCGCCCGGGGTCGGTGACCTCCCCAGCCCGGAAAGCTGGCCGGGCTGCGGCTCGCCTGGGACCTGCACCCCCCTCGGTAAAGGGAGCTGTACCCTCTCGACGCCGCCAAGTCACGTTCCAGGACTGGTCACCGAACGCGCGTCGCGGTTCGCTGCGCAGAGGGTGGGGAAGGGGCCGGCGCCAAAAGACTTGGAGAAACTTACCTGTAGTCGAAGCAAGCAGGCTTTGTGCGGAGACCTAGCTCCTTTGCCTTTAGGGGTTTGGGGTCAAAAGCAGCCAAGGTGCAGCAGGTGAATGGCACGGAGTAGCTGGAAAATTTGGCTCGCGTGCGTGGTTGCTAGCTGGGGTCTGGGCTTGCATTCATGCCTCCTTGACAGTATATATATCACACTCCACATCGGAAACTCCACTCCGCGGAATTTTACTGCTCACCCACTAGCAAGAGTCACTAAGGAGAATGGAGGAGAGTCAAAGATGAATGAAAAGGTTTGCTTAACATGTAGTAGGGGAGATAGAACTCCTAAGTGAATATCTAGTTACCTGCCGATCAGAGAGGTTCAGGTCATGAGCCTGAGCGTGAATTCAGACACTCAACTAGGGGCTTAAGGAGGCTCCCAGTGGGGTGTCTTCTCTGAGGAGGCCATGCTTAAGATGGGCCTCAGAGGTCCACACTTTTAGGGATCAGACTTACACGGAGAAGACAAAGAGTAGTCCACTCATTTGGTCTCCAGGTGCATGAGTCAACTGATATTGTTAAACCATAAACTACCCTGTATTTCTTTCTCATTAGTCACATTTGATTAAAAAAAAAAAAAAAAAATCTCTACACCTAATGTGAAGCTCCAACTCAGAACCCCCAGACCAAGGGTCTCTCCCTCTACCAGGTGAGCCAGCTCAGTGCCCCCACACACTTGACTTTTGCCTGGGTCGGCTGGTCAGTCATTCACTCTCTCTCTGGGCCTCAGTTTTCTCATCTATAAGTGAGACCGGACCAGATTATCTCAAATGGTTCCTTCCAGTTTCTGAGCCCAACACCAGAGCAAAGGTACAGAAGCCAGAAAACACAGCTGTGCCTGGATGGCTCAATTAAACATCTGACTTTAGCTCAGGTCATGATCTCACGGTTTGTGAACTGGAGCCCCACATCCAGCTCTCTGCTGTCAATGCAGAGCCTGCTTTGGATCGTCTGTCTCCCTCTCTCTCTCTTTCGCAAAAATAAATAAACATTAAAAAAAAGAAGGGGTGCCTGGGTGGCTCAGTCAGTTGAGCATCCGGCTTTGGCTCAGGCCATGATCTCACGGTTGGTGAGTTCGAGCCCCACGTAGGGCCCTGTGCCGACAGCTCAGAGCCTGGAGCCTGCTGTGGATTCTGTGTCTCTCTCTCTGCCCCTCCCCTGCTCGTGCTTTCCCTGTCTCTCAAAAGTAAATAAACATTAAAAAAAAAATTTTTTTTAATAAATAAAAATAAAAAATAAAAAGAAGAAGAAGAAGCTAGAAAACATAGGGCCCAGTTAGTTATGATGGGGAAGACCAGTTGGCTGACAGTGTGGTGGTAATACACAAGGCTGGAGAAGGAATCAGGGCCTAGAAGCCTTTGAAGGCAGGTTAAGGAGTTTCGGCTTCCTTTTGCCAGCACCTGCAAAGCATTGAAAGTTGGTGATTACAGCTGTGACATCCAGGTTGTGTTTTAGGGAAAGCAATGGGACTAGCTTGGAAGAAGGCTCAAATGGGGGCACCACTTAGGAAGCTAGTAAAGCAACAAAAGGCGGGCCTGAAGGAGTCGCCAGTGGAAGGAAAAAAGGAGGAACTCTCAGGGACGGCAGCAGAAGTGACAGGGCACAGAGTGGCCAGAATCTGCAACTGAGTGGCAGACAGAGGCACGAAGGTGAGCCAAGTTCTCCAGACCAGCGGCTGGCATTAGTAGGGGCAACAGAGTCAGGAGGAGGGCTCTGCCCTACTAGGAGAAATGCCAATAAACCCAAGAATCAGGACATGACTTTAGATTAAAGGAAGGATCCTTCCTTCTTGCAGGTCTACAAGAAGGTGCTCAATCTAAGAAAACATCGCACAGAAGAGAGACTACCCTAAGACACATCCAACCCACCCCTGCTCTCAGATCAGATAACACTGCTATGGCTGCATTTAATATTCCTGTGTAGACACTGAAGATTTGAAGCTAGTTTGTTTCTCAGTGGAGCGGAGAGTGAAGAGAGGTGTGGATAAAGGAACATCATGGGGAATGTTTCAAAGATTCGTTCATTTAACAACTTCACATAGTAGGCGCTGTTCTAGTTGCTTGGATACATCAGTGAACCAATCAGGCAAATTGCATCAAAAGTGAAAATGCTTTGGAAAAAATAGAGGAGGACTGTCTGGGAGGAGGCCACTGCGGGAGACTTCTAGCCTCCTGTAAAAGTACTACCCTTTACCCTTTATCCTATAAGCTGCTTTGAATCTTCCTAAATTGCATTTTGAACATTTTTCAAAGAATTAAATATTCTGAATATTCAGATAGAATACTTAGATAGAATTCTAAGATGCCTCTCAAGTTCCATATCTTGATCTGGGTGATGGTTAGAGGAGTGTATACATATATAAGAGTTCATCGACCTGTACGCTTAAGATTTGTACCTTCATGATCTCACGGTTCGTGAGTTCAAGCCCCGTGTCGGGCTCTGTGCTGACAGCTCAGAGCCTGGAGCCTGCTTCTGATTCTGTGTCTCCCTCTTTCTGTACCTGCCCCCCACACTCTGTCTCTCTCTCTCTCTCTCTCAAAAATAAAGATTTGAAAAAAAATAGGAAAAAAAAGATTTTTACCTTAAAAAATAATACAAATAGAGCAGGGTGAAGAGATTAGGAGTGGGAGAATGAATTGCAATTTTAAACAAATTGCAGATTTAAACACATGACCAGGGTAGGCTCCATGAAGAGATTCGGATTTGAAGAAGACTTGTAAGAAGGCAAAAGAGTTTCATCCCAGGTGAGAGAAATTCTTCGGAAACTCATTTCACCTAGAACCCACCAGACAAAGGCATGTTCAAACCTCGTCCTACTGAGTTTCCCTCCCATAATGCCTTCCGGGTCATTGAAAAGGCGACTCTCAGAGCATGTCTGCTGCTGTTGCTGATAAAGGAAGTAGCTCAACTCAAAGTCCTGACTTTTGTCCTCTCTGAAAGATCCATGCCAAATTTCAGGGTGCCTTGTCAGGTCAATCCCTGGAAGTGTTTCATGCATGCAACAAGGATTGATTTTGAAATGTGTCTTACGTGAGTCACCTCTTTGTCTTAGGGGCAGCCCTGACTTCACCAGCCTCTGTGATTCTTTCTCAGTGAACCCCAATGGGATTGAATAGTAGCCTGGTTTTTTTTTTTTTTTAATGTTTTAATGTTTATTTATTTTAAAGAGAGAGATAGAGTGCGAACAGGGGACAGGCAGAGAGAGAGACACAGAATCTGAAGCAGGCTCCAGGCTCTGAGCTGTCAGCACAGAGCCTGACGTGGGGCTCAAACCCACAAACCACAGGATCATGACCTGAGTTGAAGTCAGATGCTGGACCGACTGAGCCACCAAGGCGCCCTGCATTCTGGTTTTATTTAGAAGCCACTCCCATTCAGCAACCAACACCTTTACCTTGCAAGGGGGAAATAATTCCACACTTGGGAAAGTAATGAACCGAAACAGTCATTTCTAAATAAAGATGACGTTGCCTTTCAGATTTTGTAGTTTGCAATCTCCTCTATTTCTTTTTGTTTCTTTTTTCTTTTTTCTTTTTTCCTTTCTTGGCAACACTCCTATGCATTTCCATGATGTGGGTAGGAAGGCTGGGGACAATAGTTTCCATAGCATAAGGAAGCCTTTAGCCCTTGTATGTTAACCATTTACCTGTAATCATTCCCAGCCGCACTGTGAGCCCTTTGAGACCCAAGAATGGGCCCTATTCTTTGTGGTCTCCCTTGGCATAGAACATTGCCCTGGCACCCTATGTGCCTATTAGTTCTTGTGGGATGGTCTGCATAGTCATCATTCTCAATAGTTGTATTTTCTTCTGCTGCTGATTTATTTAATCATTGCTCCTGTTGGATATTTATTATCTGGAGATTGGCTTCCAGAAAAATCTGACCAACTACAACCCACCACTATTTTAAAGTCTTCTAAACAACTTACTTCTCTCTGGTTCTTACTACTTAGCGGGTTGTGATTTGCTCTCCTTTACTTACATCCAGAAATGGTGTGCCTCCAGTACAAGAAAAGTTTGTCTTTTACTAGAACCAGGACATGATTAAGCCTTTGTGGCCACCACTGGAGCAATAGAAAGAAGGGTGTTCCAATTCTTCCATAAAGTTATAGCAGCCTATGCTGTGTATCAGTACTGCGTTTTGAACTTCCCTAAATTTCCAGCCAGCATGAATGATTGCCCCTTCCAATGAAAGAAAAGTTAATTAAATGCAAAAACAAAACAGTAAGGAACAATTTTTCACCGATCACACTGGCAAAGACAAAAAAAAAAAAAAGTCTGGAATTGCACTGCGCTGACAGTGTTTATGGGGAAACAGGCATTCAAAAGCTGTCGGTGGTTGTGCACAAGGTGCAACTTGTTTGGGAGGAAATTCAGAAACACATAACAAAACATACGTGCCTTGCGCCCTAAGAACTCACGTCTAGGAGTTTATCCCAGAGATATAGTTGAGCATTTACACAAAGGTAAGCATACACAAATATTCATTGCAGCATGTTTTTCACTGCAGAAGACCAGAGGTGGCCTCAATGTCCGTTAAGAGAGATTATATCCATACAACGGATAATAACCAGACTTCTTTTTAACAAATTAGGGAGATTTAGGGGCACCTGGGTGGCTCTGTCGGCTAAGCATTTGACTTCAGCTCAGGTCATGATCTCAGTTTGTGAGTCTGGCCCTGCATCAGACTCTCTGCTGTCAGTGCAGAGCCTGCTTCGGATCCTCTGTCTGCCTCTCTCTCTGCCCCTTCCCCGTGTGTGCTCATGCGTGCTTTCTCTCTCTCTCTCTCTCTCAAAAATAAATAAACATTAAAAAAATTTTTTTTATTAGGGAGAACTACTGGTGTTGCTGTTTGGAACATCTCCAAAATATATTGTTACAGGAAGACGCAAGGTACAGAAGAGTATGTGTGTATAAATAAAATATATAGCGTGATGTTTATAGGTTGTCTCCATTTGTGCAACAGAGTAAAAGTACTCATGTGTATTGTATATATGTGTGATAGATACATAGACATAGAGAGGTTAACCTTGAAGGATGCATAAGAAATGGTTAACAGTGCTCATCTCAATGGAGGAGACTAAGTTTTCACAAATGTCTTTGTACAGTTGAATTTTTTTTTACTATGGTCCTGTATAATAATAAATACCTACAGTTTAAAATTTTTTTAATGTTTATTCATTCTTGAGAGAGAGACAGAGTGCAAGTGGTGGAGGGGCAGAGAGAGAGGGAGACAGAATCCAAAGCAGTCTCCAGGATCTGAGCTGTCAGCAGAGTCCAACGTGGGGCTCGATCCCACAAACTGTGAGATCATGACCTGAGCCAGTCGGATGCCCAACCGACTGAACCACCCAGGCGCCCAATAAATATCTATAGTTTAAAAACAGAAGTAGTACTACAAAGTTGCCAATGAAAGGCAATAATGCCCCTATCCCACCATTTCTCATGCTCAAATGCTGTTCTCCAAAGATAGTCATTGTAAACTTTTTGTTGGTTCTTGCATTTACTTTCATCATACCAATAACATGCTTATATTGCCATTTCTGATGTTTTCTGTCTTAGACATCATCTACGGACTTCCTGCTATAGGGGAGGAAGAATTAACTGTCATGCACCCTATTCTCAGCACAACTACATGCCCACACTTCCGCTCACCCTCTCTCCCACCATAAATAATTAGATCGCCATTTATAATTGAATCACATTCAGTGGATACATTATTGACTATGGAAAAATTGTTTGCAGCTAAGCCACATGGTTAGATCCAATTCTATGATTTCATTTCCTTTCTCATAACGTTTTTGGTTTTGACCTGGGTTAATTATTGCCTCCCTTCCCCCCTCCCCCCCCCCCCCGCTTTTCTACCCTGCACCTTTTTCCTACCATTAATGCAGTCCCCAAATTGCTCACATAACCACAAAGCTCCTCTCAGAATAGACCAACACATGACTTACCAGTTTACATTCTTCCTCCTTGGGACACCCCCTGCTGGAGCCTTCTGTCCCCTGTTCCAGTGTGAATAGACTGTCCTCCAGACACTTCCTGCTCCTTCACGTTTTCTTCTTTGTTGAACTCGCCATTTCTGCTGGAACGTATCTGAAAAAAGGAAACACGAGAGAAGAATGTTTTGAGGCTTACCATGTCAGGATGGCCTCAGTGTTCTGGAATACAAATGCATAGTTTTATCATTATCAGCATCGTCAAACCTCTAAGTCTCTGGAAGTAGAGGTTTGATTAGTGACTCAGTGATTCCATCAGAGCCCAGGTACTTCTCATTCTTCTGCTCTGCTTTCTTTCTTTCTTTTTTTTTTTTTTAAGTTTATTTATCTTTAAGAGAGAGACAGAACGTGAGCTGGGGAGGGGCAGAGAGAGAGGGGGACACAGAATCCGAAACAGGCTCCAGGCTCTGAGCCATCAGCACAGACCCCGATGTGGGGCCGGAACTCACAAACCACGAGATCATGACCTGAGCCGAAGTCAGATGCTTAACTGACTGAGCCACTCAGGTGCCCCTCTTCTGCTCTGCTTTCATCGTAGTGGTGTCTACAGCAGCTGGCTCTCTTCATTTGCCCGCAAGTGGTCACATGGCCGATCCTAACTCTGCTGAAGGCTGGGAGAATGAATATATGGCATTCTCAGCACCCGTTGTGGGAACTGGTCTCTGTCAGTAGGGATGGAGGTTTGGGGGGGTAGCCGATGCACAGGCAACCCACAGGGACCATACATTTCCACAGCTGGAAATGTCTTTATTCTACTTTCATAGTTTAACTGGGTATAGAATTCGAGGTTGGAAAGCATTTTTTCTTAGGATGTTGAAGATGATGTTTCATTAGAGTCTAGATTCCACGGTTGCACTTTGGATGTTTGATGTTATTCTAAGTCCCACTTCTTTGCAGGTGATCAGCTTTCTACATTTGGGAAAGTTTTTTCTGTGGTTCCAGACTTTCACTGGAAGGTGTGTTAGTATGGAACCCCAAACTCAGTCTCTCAGCCTCCAGTACCTCACCCCAGCCTGTCCCCATTGCCTGTTATTCATATGCAAAACTGACCTAGAACCAATGCTTACCTTTTACAAGATACCCACCTTTTACAGAGTGGGTAATGTTATAAATGAATTCACAGAGACGTGTCAGGAACTTGAAACACTGTAATGAGCTTTCCTTATAGCAAACATATAGGCCTTCATGGTTTTCAGTATTTTTATCCCAAATGAATGGGTAAAAGGTGGGCATTTCAGAATAATAATTGATGATTATGATGTTCATATTTTGGGGGGTGTCCCAGTGACTCTTGATCTGGGTCATGACTTCATAGTTCATGAGGTAAAGCACATCGTTGGGCTCTATGCTGACAGTTCATAGCCTGCTTGGGATTCTCTCTGCCCCTCCCCTACTCACAGGCATGCTTCTGTGTTGTACTCTCTCTCTCTCTCTCTCTCAAGATAAGTAAACTTTAAAAAGAGTTCATATTTTTTTTACTCTTCAAATCATATTTCCTAATCAGCTTCTTCCTTCCTTCCTTTCTTTCTTTTTCTTTTCTTCCTGTCTTTTTCTTTCTTCCTTCCTTATTTCCTCCTTCCTTCTCTCTCTCTTTCTTTCTTTCTTTCTTTCTTCCTTCCTTCCTTTCTTTCTTTCTTTCTTTCTTTCTTTCTTTCTTTCTTTCTTTCTTTCAAATTTAGATCCCTGATGCATTTGGAATTTATGTCTCATGTATGACATAAAGTATTACTCCAATTTTATTTTTTCAAGTGGCTAACCAGAAAGCCCAGCATCATTTATTTAAAAGCCAACATTTGCCTCAATGATTTGAAATGACACTTTTAGCAAATACTAATCAGACAGTTGCATCTGTCTCTCTTCTGTTGCCCTGTTGGCCTCTTTGTACCATCACCACTCCGTGGGAATTAGAAAGCCTTTCTAGTGTTATCTCATATCTGTTGGAGCCTGTCCTGTCTCAGAGCTTTGCTTTACTTCCCCCCCACCCAAGCCTTTTGGAGATACAATTGACATATAACATTGCATAAATTTCAGGTGTACAACGTGATGATTCGATACACATACGTGTTGGAATTGTTTACCACCGTGAGGTCAACTAACACATATTTCCCCTCTTTTTTATTTTTTTTTTAAGTTGGGTACCAAGACGGATTGAAATACGTTACACACCTTTATTCAAAGACACTACACACGGGGGTGACACAAAACACATTCTTTTTCTCACTGTACCAACAGCGGCCAGAGAGTTTGTCGTACTCTTCACATTTACTTATACTCTGATGCCTCCGATACACCCTGCAGCTTTAACACCCAAACTTACTGGGGGTACCAGGAACTGCTCACCGAAATCACTCCACAGAGCTCTGTCTCCTGATTAGTACAGGACTAGAGCTTTGGTTTTGTGGTGGCATTTCATGTTTCTTGGCGGAACAGGATTTGACTAGTACCATGGAAATGGCACCTGAGGTGACAGAAAAATCATCGAGCTTGTGTCTCCCCAGTGTGACTCTCACCTGCGAGTGCAGAATTCCACAGATTCCTCCTAGAACCAGAGGTCAGCTCATGAGACCTCATAGATCAAGCGAAGTACCAAGAACACCCCCCCCTTTCTTCACTGGCTGGAAATAATACGGTATCCGCCAAGAACCACTGTCTTCTGTCAGAGGCACTGTCACCCCCAACACCCTGGAGTTTCACAGCAAAGAAACCTGTCCCTGCGTCTCTAGAAAGCGAAGGAGAAATGTCATCACTGTTGGAGCACTGACTTGTGGACTCTGATATCTAACGGCATTTTTATTATTTTTAAATTATTATTATTTTCTAATAGCATTTTGAATTCTTTTTAATGTTTGTTTTTGAGAATGAGAGTGGGGGAGGGGCAGAGAGAGACAGAGACATAGAATCTAAAGCAGGCTCCAGGCTCTGAGCTGTCAGCCAGGGTTGAACCCATGAGCCCTGAAATCATGACCTGGGCTGAAGTCAGGCACTTAACTGACTGAGCCACCCAGGCGCCCCGCTAACAGCATTTTTAGAACCCCAGAACAATCCATTAGGACAAGGGATAGAGTTAAATAATAAAACCCTTACTGCCCTCAGGACAACTTCATCCTCTACATCATTAGGGACTTGGTAGTACACGAAGCCTGTTCCAACCTCTCTTTCCTTGGGATGACGACATTCCCAAGATGCTCCTCGCATTCTCATGTTCTGAGAACTCTGGCTGACTTCCCTTCCCCCAGGCACTAATGAAAATCAATGCCAGTATTTAGAACACATGCTAAGATATGTATATACGGCTTTTTAAGGGATGTTTCACTTAAAAGTAATTTTTAAACCTCTGTGTATTAAAATCGAAATAATCTATGACATTTGAGTTGTAGGGCACGTGGTAAAAACATTACTCAGATTCCATCTCGTGAGTCAAACGTTACAGTGCTCCTTTGAGTCGCAGCACTTAAGTCCTATGTAAGCGTGTGTCTTATGACTCACTTAAAATCACTGAATTTCTCAAAAATTAAATGCTGGCAGGTGATTAGGCCTGCGACGCTGGCTGGTCTTAAGCAATGCCCAGTGACAGCAAGTACAGAGCAGTGATTTTCAAACTTGTCTTTGCAAAGTTTTCTTTTTCTTAAACCCTAATACCTTAAAGCAAGAATGTCAAGGGAGGAGCTGACCCTTTGGAATCAATGTGGCTGGTCTACCATGAAGCCAATGGCACTTAGACTTCAGGGACCCTCAAAGGCCTTGTGCCTAATTTTGTAGTTTTCATTTTGTAGTTTATGTTTTTATTTTTAATAGAACCCACCCCTCCGCCCACTGTGTAAACTTTAGCCTCACAAAACCTGATCCCACTCTTGGGCAAGCCCTAGAAGCTCGTCCCTTTCCCTCTCCTCTTCAGCCCCCCCCCCATGGAACCCCAAACCTCTGGAGAACAAAATAAAAAACAACTTGGGGGGGCCTGGGTGGCTCAGTCGGTTGAGCACTAACTTCGGCTCAGGTTATGATCTCATGGTTCGTGGGTTCGAGCCCCGCGTCGGGCTCTGCGCTGACAGCTCAGAGCCTGGAGCCTGCTTTGGGTTCCGTGTCTCCCTCACTCACGCTCTGTCTCTCTTTCTCTCAAAATGGAAATAAACATAAAAATATTTTTAAAAAATAAAATAAAAAAAACAACTTGTAAGGTGGTATAATTCTGGACTACACATCAGGAGAGAGGGTCAGGGGTCTGTGCCTGCCACAGGCCATTTGTATGCCTCATTCAGGTCACCTGACCTTTCTCGGACTGGTGTGAGAAAAGGTAAAATGGGTATGTGTGACCAGATGATCATCAAGGTCCCTTTCAAAACTAAGGGATTTTTTTTAAAGTTTATTTATTTATTTTGACAGAGAGCGCGCGCGCGCGCAAGCAGGGGAGGGACAGATAGAAGGAGAGAGACGATCCCAAGCAGGCTCTGCTTTGTCAGCAGCACAGAGCCCAACCTGGGGCTTGAACCCACGCAGTGTGAGATCATGACCTGAGCCGAAATCAAGAGTTGGCCACTCAACTGACTGGGCCACCCAGGCGCCCCCAAACTAAAAGTTTTTTGATCCCAAATCCCCATATATTTTCTCCCACAGGCTTCATTTCCAGGCTTGTCCCTCCCTGAGGAGCTGGGAAACCCCATCCCAAGCCTCTACCATCCAGGACACTGCCCAGGCCCTGCCCAGGGCAAGGCAAGGTCGTCAGTGATCCTGATGGGATGGCTCTTCCCCCTACAATTCACTATAGCTTCTCCTGCTAGATGTCAGTTGAAAGAGATAAAGGACAGCTTAGAGCCGTGTGTGCTAACCCTCGCAAGGGTTTCTTCACTTTCAATAGAAATTAATGTTTTGTCTCAAAGACATAACTCTTTAGTGGTGAAATTTTAGGTGCAGCCACATCCAAGTCTGAGGAGAAGAGATCCTTCGTGAGCTCTTGGAGCAGGCATTCCTTCAGAACCTGTCAAGTCACAGGGGCCACTGCCCATTGTTCTGGAAGCAAGAGACCAACCCAGGTTGAAGACACAAGAGTCCTGTCGACATGAATACAAGGATCGATTTCTCTCTCTTAGAATGTCATTCGCGCTAACAAAATTGTTGGGTTGAACGGTAATGTGGGAGAGACTTCACTTGCTGAGCCCAGCATCCACTCTCCACCTTCTCCTTAGTCACAAAACCTGACATTATTTGGTGCAGCAATGTGTTTGGCAAAAGGACCACATATCCCAGGCTCCTTTCAGCTAGATGTGGCCGTGCGACTAAGCTCCTGCCAATGAGGGGCAGGCAGGATGTTGGGTGGGATTTCCGGGAAGGCTCTAAAAGCAAACCCTTCATTTTTCTTAGTTTTCTTATCTGCAGGCTGGTCATGATCATCGCTGAGCCAGCTGCCATCTTGTATCCAAGAGGAAAAGATGAAAGCCATTTGCTGAGGAGAGTGGTCCAGAAAGATACAAGGAGCCTGGGTCTCTGATGACATCTCGGTACCACTCCACCAGCCCAGACTGCCTTCCTCTGGAGTATGTTTTATGTGAGAAAACAAAACTTTGTGTGTTTAAGCCATTGTTTTTCAGTTCTCTGTCACTCATAGCTGAATACAATTCCTCTCTGTGGTAAGGCAAGACTAAATGGGAAGTCAAAAATTTCCAAGTGTTTAAGAAAGAAGTCAGCAAAAGCTAAAATAGGACGTGTTCTATGGGAAATAGAAACAACCTTAAAACTTTCAACCAACCAGCCATTTTATGCAGTGGGAAACTGAGGCCCCAAGGAGAGGGCAGGGCAGAGCCAAGCAAAATTAACTTTCAATGGCCCCAGCACAGCTTGACTGACCTTTTAAAGCAGAGGTAGGTGCAACTCGTTCCAATTAAATGTAACTGCTTTTTAGCTACTCTAAAGCCAACTGATACTTTGTTGAAGATGGTGGGCATTTTGGGGCGACATGGTGGCTCAGTGGGCTAAGCTGCCGACTCTTGATTTCAGCTCAGGTCATGATCTCAGGGTTCATGGGTTCAAGCCCTGCATCGGGCTCTGGGCTGACACAGTATTCTCTCTCTCTCTCCCTTTCTCTCTGTCCCTCCCCCGCTCGCACTCTATCAAAATAAATAAATAAACTTAAAAAAAAATTAAAAAAAAGATGGTGAGCATCTTGAACATTTGTAGCTTTAAAGAAACCAAAAGAGGTTAGTATATATCCATTTTCCTGGGTAATGTCTCATGGGGACTCACTCAAGGAGACATGAATTTAAACCTTGAATCCCAGAACTGCAGACTGTGTATTGAAAGTAAAAGAAAAAAAAAAGTGGAAACACCTTTGTATCAGTACTGGTGGATTACTGGTCCTTCCCCCCCAGGGTGGAAGATGAGAAGTTGGTCAGTCCAGTCAAGTGTCACCTGTGTTACGTACAACCTGGGATTGTTTTGGAAGGAAGAGAGATTCCCAAAGCTTGAGCAATGAGAAAGGGATCGCTGCCCTGGGGAAGCATGAGATCATCTGCACGCGCTGATTCATATTCTCTCTGATTCGTATTCTCTTGCTCCCGAGGATTCTGGCTCCCCAGCACCTTCCCGCAGACAAATCTGTTTCAGCTGCCGTGGCTGCAAAATCTTCCTGCACTAAGACTTCGTTGAACCGTCTTAGAAAGCTGGGTTTTCATCTTCTTTGTGAACGGGCTCAGGGCTGCATCTGTTGCATTTATGCCCTGAGGACTCACTGAGCACATCCTACGCACAAGCCCCTATAGCCGAGCTGGGGGTACATCTAGCGGATAAGCCCCACGCCTGCTTATCTAGCGGATAAGCCGTCAGGTGACTGCTCAATGGGAACATAGGTAAAGAAGCAAGCACTCATAAGCCTGAAGGTAAGTGCCCTCAAGGGAAGGGAGGGAGGCAGGAGTGGCCCTGATTCATTCTTGGAAGTCGCAGAAGGCTTCTTGGAGAAGGTGACACCTAAATAGAGACGTAGAGGATGAGTAGGAGTTTCTGTCCTCCCCTTCGTCACTGTTCAGTGACACCTGCTGTCATGTGACAGTCCTTCACTCCAGATCTATAGAGCAGAGTAGGTAGCAGGGAGGTGGCTAGAAAAATAAAATGCCCTCTCTCTTCCTTTCCTTGAGGTCTGCAAACAATACCATTTCATTTGCTCTGGAAGGAGCCAGAAGCCAGGGTGAGAGTGGAGCTAAGGACCAGGGATGCTTTCCTCCCCTGAGAACACTGGGTCAGGAAGCACCACCCTTAGCACCTTGGAGATCATGCCCATTGGACTATTCTGGCAATGGGCAGCAGTGTTTATGACTTGGACCTTCTTCTGCCCCCTCTCACTCCCATGTATGTGTGTGTGTGTGTGTATATATAACTATATATATGTGTGTGTGTGTGTGTGTGTGTGTGTATATAGTTTACATATGTGTGAATATATAAATGTAGATTTACATGAATATAGATTATATGTAAATATAAATATATTTATGTGAATATATATTCACATGTATAAATATCCACATAAATATGTGTGTATGTAACATATATTCATAAATATGATATAAATAAAATAAATATAAAATGTAATATAATACATATTCACATATATATGTGTCTGTGTATGTATATGTAACAGCTTTATTGAGATATAATTTACAAACCACTTAAAAGCGTATGGTTTCATGGGTTCTGGTGCACTCAGAGTGTTCAACCACCTCCGTAATTGTAGAACATTTCAACACCTCAGCAAGAAACCCTGAACCTTTAGCTGTAACCCCTCGGTCCCCCCCAACCCCCCATCTCTCTCAGCCCCGGGCAGCCCCTGACAACTTCGTCTCTATAGTTTTTGCTATCCTTTCTTCTTCTTTTCTTTTTCTTTCTTTTTCTTTTTTTTTTTAGAGGAGTCGTTGTGGCTGGCGATAAAGGCAAAGAGCTCCAGCCAGGTGGGTCCCCAAAGCCTTTCATTTTTTTAAGGTTTTTACTCATGTATTCACTTAAGTAATCTCTACACCCAACGTGGGGCTCAAACTCATGACCCTTGGGTCAGGAGTCGTGAGGTCTGTGGCTGAGCCGGCCAGGTGCCCCAGCTTTTGCCGTGCTTGATGTCTGAAACGTTTCATGTCAATGGAAACACGCAGTATGTGGTCTCTTGTGACCGGCTTGTGCACTTTGCCCTCAGCAGAGTTTTCAAGGTTCACCTGTGCTGTGGCACCTCACTCCTTTTACAGCCAAATCATACGCACGCATCGGGTTTCAGGTGCTTCAGACCGGCATCGGGGCCAGTCATCAGTCGTATGCAAAAAATGCCACTGACTCATCGATTTGTTCTACAAACACACAGAGAGAAAATGCCATGTGACGCCTAGGCTTTTATGTCCCCAGAAGGTTTCCAATCCCTCTCCTTGTCGCCATTTTCATCACCACCGTCCTAGTCTACCATGTGCCTCCTGGACCAGGGGACTTCCCCAGAGTGAAAGGTTAGCCTTCAAGAGTGGCTGGCCTCTTCGCCCTCAATGACTTCCCCTGGTCTCAGAATACAGACCAGTCTCCTGTGTGTGACTAAGAACCACCACCACCCCCAGTCTGGGTCTCCCCCACTGCTATCTCAGCTTCTTCCTGTGGGTTCCAGCTGTCCTATCTTCCCTCAAACCCTCTTATTTGCCAGGGACCCTCCATCTGGAGGCCTCTCCCTGGAACAGGCTTCTCCTGCCCAATGCCTGCTCATCCTTCAGTTCCCAGGCCACTCATCCCTTCCAAGAGAAGTCACATGCACACCCTCATAATTCATTCTGCTAGCATTCTGTATCTTTCCTTTGTCACAGAGCTTGACCCATGTTCAACTGGACATTTGCGATTGGTTATGACCTGCCTCCCCTCTAGCCTTTAAGTTCTTCGAGGGTGGGTCATTGTCTCGTTTTGCTCACCCTGAATCCCTGTTACCAGGGATGTAGGTACCAATATTTATAGAGCGCCCCCTATAAACAGACACTTTTACCAACTCCATTTTATGTATCCTTACTCTAATCCTATGTGGAAGATATCGTTAGCTTTGTTTTACCAATGAGATCAGTGAAGCTAAGACAGTATAAATAAATAACCTGTATCCAACGGCTCCTCTAAAAGCTGATAAGTGGCAGGGAGGATCCTCTCCTGGGCCTGAGGAATTTTCAGTTCTAAGATCTTTGCACTAATACCGGGCTGTTTCTGGAATCAAGACTACAGATCCCTTCCGTTCAAGAATCATTAGATAAGCCCCGGTTCACAAATGCCAGTGAAACACCAAAAGAGAGCAACAGGGCAAAACGTATCCTGCAAGGAAAGCATCAAGCAAAGGCTGCTGAGATCACAGCCGAGATTGTCTCTGGGCCTTCAGGGGTAAAGCTTCCTGATTCTTGAGCCTCGTAAAAAGAACCTCCCTACCGCTGCCAGTTTTGTTCTGATTGGCTGGAAGTCTGTTCTCACATTTCTAAATGGAGACAGAGTATTTCCTTTGGAATTTTCTTACATTGTTTTATTTTTGGGTGTCAACCGTTCTCATTTTAGTCCTGCAAAGAACTGAACTGTTCATTTCCTTCGGGGGATTTTTTTTTTTCTTTCTTTTTCTAGGGAAGCATATTACCTCCACCAGAAGAACTGGTTACCACAGCCAGCCCCGGAGGAGGTCGGCTGCCTTTGCACAGCTGTCAGGGAGGCATCACCAGGTAAAGGTTCTCCGTCATTTTGAGGGTGCTTCGGAGCACGTGAGCCAAGGCTCATCAGTGACCTCACCCTTCTGGACCTGGCCCAGCAGCTACAAACTTTGTCATCACAAGGCGAGTGGCTGACTTCTTGCTAACATAGTTATGTCCTTAATAATTCTTTCGGGCCAGGAATTTCCCAATTAATGTTAAACGGGAAGAGGATGGTAAGTCAGGGCCCCTGGCAGTGGGCCATCTTCAGATTACAAGGGACAGCCTGATTAAGGGAGTGACTTTTGCCCGGTGTAATAGATTCCTTTTGCTCTGAGGCATGTTCTGGGTATCTTCTTCTGCAATCGAAACTGCTGTCTGTTTCCAACAGAGACAAATTTACTAAAAAATATCATTCAGCCTTAAAAAGGAAGGAAATTCTGACGCATGCTACAACATGGGTGTACCTCGAGGACGTGATCAGTGAAATACACTGGTCACACAAGTACAACTACTGGGGGCATCTGGCTGGCTCAGTGCAGTGTGAGACTCTTGACCTCAGGGTTGTGAGTTCGAGCCCCAGGTTGGGGGTAGAGTTTACTCCAAAAAAAAAAAAAAAAAAGGAGCAAATATTCTATAGTTCCACTTATAGAGGTTCCCAGAGTTGTCCAATTCACAGAAACAGAAAGTAGAATGGTAGTTGCCTGAGACTAAGGGGAGGAGGGGAAATGGGAAGTCGGTGTTTAACGGGTACAGATTTTCAGTTTAGGAAGATGAAGTTCTAGCGATGGATGGTGTGACAGTTGCACAACAATGTGAATGTACTTAATGTCATTCAACTGCACTTAAAATGCAGTTGCACTTAAAATGCACTTAAAATGCACTTAAAATGATAAAATGCTCTTAAAAATGATAAAAATGAGGGGCATCTGGACGGCTCAGTTGGTTGAGCGTCTGATTCTTGATTTTGGCTCAAGTCATGATCTCTCGGTTCATGAGTTTGAGCCCCACGTTGGGCTCTACGCTGACAGCACAAAGCCTGCTTGGGATTCTCTCTCCTGTCTCTCTCTCTCTCTCTCTCTCTCCTCCTCCTCTCTTTCTCTGCCCCTCCCCTGCTTTATGTGCACACATGTGCGTGCTCTCTCTCTTTCTCTCAAAATAAATAAACTCTTAAAAATGATAAATTTCATGTTCTGTATATTTTACTGCAAAAACAAAGTGGCTGAAAAAAATTCTTTAAAGTCTTGCCTGCTATCCTTCATTGTTCATTAATTGCATGCCACCCACCGCCTTGAGCCTTGTCTCTCGAAGTGCAGTCCCGGGACCAGCCCCGTCACCTTCCCTGGGAGCTAGGCTCCCCCCAGACCTACTGCACTGGAATT
This sequence comes from Acinonyx jubatus, assembly GCF_027475565.1. Taxonomy (NCBI): domain Eukaryota; kingdom Metazoa; phylum Chordata; class Mammalia; order Carnivora; family Felidae; genus Acinonyx; species Acinonyx jubatus. The sequence continues at coordinate 74,655,097 of NC_069392.1, forward strand.
TGCATTTCACGAGATCTGTGGGTTTTTGAGAAGCGCTGTTGTAACACTCAGGCTAGAAGGCATGCTGGAGTCACCTGGGGAGCGTAAAACTCCTGATTTCATTGTGGACTGTGGCCAGATATCAGGATTTGCCACTGCTTGCCTGGCAATTCTATTTTGCATCCAGGCTATCTGCCAAGACTTGGCAGGTCAGCATGGTGGTGATTTTCTCACCTCAGCTCTGGGACATCATTTCTGATCAGAAGACTGTGAAGTTCTCTTTGAAGAGTCTCAGCATCTGGGTTTTTTCATGATCTAAATTCATATGGCAGAGACACCTTGTGACCTCTCGTCTCATCGGACTTACCAGCAGGGCAGGACAGATTTTATATTGTTCGGCACTCTGGACAACCAAAACGTACCCTTTTGTGACAATTGTTTTTTAAAGAGTTTAAATCTTTGTATGTAAGTATTTCTAAATGAACGCATGTTTCCCTGATTCAATTATTTTCGCTTATTTACTTATTTGTGGCTCTGTGCAGGTCTCTTTCAACACTTCCGGGTTGTGGTTTTTCACTATTAGCATTCCCAAGGCTCTGAAAATCAGGGCAAATGTTAACACAGAGCTATATAAACGATACTGATTAATAGAAAATTGTTGTGCCTTCTTTCTGTCTCAAAAATAAAAACATAGAAAAAAATTTTTTAATAAAATAAAAAGTGCAATAAAGATCAATTCCTAGAAAAATTAAAAGTGGGAAAAAACCAAAGACATTTAAAGCACAAGCTCAAATATCTTATTAGGGCCAAACAGAAAATATTTTCATACATAAAATCAGAATGTAGCATAAGGAAAAGAATTACAATTGCTCCTTGAAAGGGTGTGAATAGGCACACCTGGAGAATGTAGAGAATCTTCTTTTTTTTTTTAAGTTTATTTATTTCTTTTAAGGGAGACAGAGAGAGAGCACACGAGTGTGTGCGTGCACGCCAGTGGGGGAGGGGCAGAGAGAGAGGGACGGAGAGAATCCCAAGCAGGCACTGTACTCTAGGCACACAGCCTGACTCAGAGCATGAACTTACGAAACGTGAGATCATGGCCTATAATTTTAGGGTTTTGCCACCAATGACGCCTACAAAATCAAAATCAATATACCAACATATCTGAGCAAAATTAGTATTATTATTTCAGGCTTCCTTTCTTTGAAATAACTTGTTTTCATCATTTGGTTTCTTACCACTGCCACTATGGGGAAAAGTGTGTCCTTCCTTTTGACAAAAATAGTCCAGTGAGCTTATCTTACCATCAATAAATTCAAGTTAAGGAATCGTCCTCCCACACCAAGATCCTTAACCTAATCACGTCTGCAGAGTCCCTTCTGCTATTTCACAGTTGTGGGGATCGGACCATGAATAGCCTTGAGGGCCAGTATTCCACCCACCACAGATAGACACAACGTTCAGGGAATACACCTTGCTCTTTGATTCTTTCTCCAGAACCGAATACAGATGAGTCAGCAGGGTCAGGAGCAGCGAGGTTGGATCATGAGAAGATTAACCACCACATGTCAAAGATTCCAGAGTAATCTAGGCAAGAAAGTGATCGCTCGTATGGCGGGGGTTGCCTTACTAGCTTGGACTTTTATGCGTCAGAGAAATAAACCTCTTTCTTACTGAAGCCAGTATTAAGGGGGCCCTTTCTATTATAGCAGTGGACCTGGTCTCCTAACTAATTTCACCATCAGAAGAAAATAATAGGATGAGGAGTGGGAGGGAATGAAGGACGGAGGAACCAAAGTCAGTTTACTCACTTCATAGGTTGGCTCAAAAATAATTTTGAATATATGGGAGAACGTAATAGCTAACTATAATTCATACAGAGAAATAAAATTCCTCAAGTGGCAAATACCTTTGCTTTCATTTCTTCCCTTGCGGATCGGTAAAGATTCAGATCCACATGCTGATATCCAACTCAAGTCGGTGACCTCAGCTCTCGGGTTAAACTTCGGCAATCTTGTCCCGTGGTCTCTACCGAAGGATAGACACATGGCCAGTGGTTTCACAGGCTCAGCGGCTACAGTTAGCGAATTCTCATCTCCGAATGAATTCCCTAAGTCTGTAGTTTGGCCATCTTATGAAGCAGGTAAGCCTTGTGTGTAGAGCAAGGTTTTCCACCCGTGACCCTTCAATTTCACGTCGTGGCTGAGTTGAAGGTGAATGACCAAGACCTTATCTGACTGCAGTTTGCATTCCACGTGGCACGACAGGCCACAGTGCAGGCTGAGTAATCAGACGTGATTTTTGACAAGGTGGTTTAAAGACCCGCCTTTCATCTTAGAGCACAGCCTGTATCCTCCCATCTCCCCTTGGTCTGCTGTCCGGAAGTGGGGAAATGGCAGATACTGCCTTCCTCCCCGCTCTATTCTAAGCTCTCAGAAGGGAAGGATTCTACAAAGTGTCAGTCCTTTCTTAACGGGTGGGTAGAAGGAGCTGCAGGTTCCAGTCTGGATCTTAAATACTTTGAGGACATACACTTTGACTTTTTTTTTATGTATAAGCCTCCTATCTCCACCCTTCTTTTATTTCTTGCAGCTTTCTTAGCTCAATTAGCTTTATAAGCAATTGTCAAAATAACAATCGTAACAGTAGCATCAACATAGGGTGTTTTTTCACATTCCTGAGAAATTTGCCGTGAAACATTTAAGACATTGATAAAGTCGTGAAGGGAGCTACAGTAAATAAGCATGCTGCCTGCACTCAGCTGACGTAATAAAATATTGCCACCATTTCTATTTCTTTAGTTTACTCTTAATTTGGAATGTATCATGCCCAGGCACTTCTTTATATCATGTTTTTAATAGATCTGTATACATTTCTAAACAGTATGTTATTTAATTTTGTATATTTTGAATATAAATAGAATAGAATATACATTCTACTGCAACTGTTCTGTCTGTTCAACATGGAGAGGTCTATCAATTGATACGTGTACCTTTAGTTCATTAATCTTCACTGCTATTTAAAAATGTATACCCATTCTCCTGCGGGTATGCATATGAACATGTCTTTTAAAAATAAGTTTCTGGGGGCGCCTCGGTGGCTCAGTCAGTCAAGCGTCTGACTCTTGGTTTCGGCTCAGGGCATGATGATCTCATGGTTTTGTGAGTTTGAGCCCCACGTCGGGCTCCATGCTGAGCGTGCAGAGCCTGCTTGGGATTCTGTGTCTCCCTCTCGTTCTGCCCCTGCCCCACTCGCGCTGTCTCCATCTCTCCCAAAATAGATAAACCACCTTTAAATGAACAGATAAGTAAATAAAATAAAAGTAAGCTTCTTCGAACACAGTGTAAGTTGTGTAACTGGAACTGTTTCTTCTCGAGCTGCACTGTTGTAGACAGTAGCAGCCACACACGCCACGTGTGGTTACCGAGCACTTGAAATCTACTGAGTCTAAACCGAGATAGGATGTGGCTGTGAAATAGACACCACAGTGAAGAAAAGATATATCAGCAAAGGCAAGTAAAATATCGTTATCAATAGTTTTCATATTGATAAACTCTTGGATATAGTGGACTAAATAAAACATAATATTATAATCAATTTCTCCTATTTTTATTTTGTTAAGTTTATTTTGAGAGAGAGAGGGAGAGAGAGAGAGAGAACAAGTGGGGGAGGGGCAGAGAGAGGGAAAGAGAGAATCCACGCGGTCAGCGTAGAGCCTGATGCAGGCCTTGAACCCACAAACTGTGAGATCATGACCTGAGCCCAAATCCAGACTTTGGACACTTAAGCGACTGAGCCATTCAGGCGCCCCTCTTTTTACTTTAAAATGTGGCTCCTAGAGGGGCACCTGTGTGGCTCGGTCGGTTGAGCGTCCAGCTCGGGCTCAGGTCACGATCTTGCCATTCATGAATTCGCGCCCCACGTTGGGCTTACCGCTGTCAGCACGGAGCCCGCTTCAGATCCTCTGTTTCCCTCTCTCTGCCCCTCCCCTGCCTGTGTGCTCTCTCTCTTTCAAAAGTAAATAAATAAATATTTTTAATGTGGCTACTAGAAAATTTCAAATTACAGGGGCACCTGGGTGGCTCAGTCGGTTGAGGGCCCGACTCTTGATTTCAGCTCAGGTCATGATCCCGGGGTGGTGGGACTAAGCCCTGCGTCGGGCTCTGCACTGAGCACCCAGGCTGCTGAAGATTCTTTCTCTCCCTCTGCTCCCCCCACACGCGCACGCACTCTCTCTCTCTAAAAAAAGTAAAACCATAAAAATAAAATAAAGTAAAATAAAATAAAAACACGTGTGTCACATTTCTGGCTCACATTATGCTTCTCCTGGTCAGCCCTCCTCTAGACAAAGCTTTTTGCGGCCTGGGGCCTCATCTGCCTTATTCATCACCGGAAACCCAATGTCTAGAACGGCAAAGGTACCAGGAGGTGCACAGGGGGTGCACCTGCTGAATAAATGAATGGACCCGCGAGTGACCACATGAATGAATGAGCGCTTTTATAATTCGGCCTGTTTAACCCTTCGCTCTCACGAAGGCTACACAAAGTTGTCCCAATGAAATTCTTTTAGAAACCTCCACGTGTGTGTTTTCGTCAGCTGACTCCTAGGCGGACCAGGGACCACAAGACCCTCCCCCTAGCCGGGTGGGTGGAGGTTGGCCCTTGCTCTGGGAAGGGCCCCCGCCACAGCGGCCGGGTGCAGCCGTGTTTGTGCTTGTGCTCCGGCCTGTTGCCCTGTGGTGACACTGAGGTGTGTGCTGAGGTAGATGAACCGGTGAGGTCTTCTTCCAGCCACTAACGTGTCAGAGGACCATCTGCTGGAGCCTGGCATCACGTTTGTTCTCAAGAATATTTCGGTCGGGGCACCTGGGTGGCTCAGTCAGCTGACCGTCCGACTTCAGCTCGGGTCATGATCTCACACTCCGGGAGTTTGAGCCCCGCGTCGGGCTCTGTGCTGAACGCTCAGAGCCTGGAGCCTGCTTCGGATTCTGTGTCTTCCTCTCTCTCTGCCCCTCTCCTGCTCACGCTCTGTCTCTCCCTCTCTCTCAAAAATAAATAAACATAAAAAAAATTAAAAAAAAAAAAAAGAATATTTCAGTCGAGGGGTACCTGGGTGGCTCAGTTGGTTGGGCATCCGACTTCAGCTCAGGTCATGATCTCACACTCCGGGAGTTCGAGCCCCGCATCGGGCTCTGTGCTGACGGCTCGGAGCCTGGAACCTGCTTCAGATCCTGTGTCTGCCTCTCTCTGACCCTCCCCCGTTCATGCTCTGTCTCTGTCTCAAAATAAATAAATAAATAAATAAACAAACAAACGTTAAAAAAATAAAAAAAAAAAAAGAATATTTCAGTTGACAAAGGGAAGGAGGCAAAACATAAGAGACTCTTAAAAACAGAGAATAAACTGAGGGTTGATGGGGGGTGGGAGGGAGGGAAAAGTGGGTGATGGGTATTGAGGAGGGCACCTGTTGGGATGAGCACTGGGTGTTGTATGGAAACCAATCTGACAATAAATTTCATATTAAAAAAATACTAAAAAAATAAAAATAAATTTAAAAAATAATTAAAAAAAAGAATATTTCAGTCAAAAATAATAATTTTCAGGGCACCTGGGTAGCTCAGTCAGTTGAGTGTCCGACTCTTGATTTCAGCTCAGGTCACGATCCTGGGGTTTGGGATTGAACCCCACATTGGGCTCCTCAAGAGTGTGGATCCTGCTTGGGAGTTCTCTCTTTCTCTCCTCTCTCTCTGCCCCTCCTCTCTCTCTCACTCTCTCCCTTTCTCTCTCTCAAATAAAATAATAATAATAATAATTTTCCCTTTGCCTGTCCTCAAGTCATACTAAATTTTTATGCTAGTTTTTGATGCAACTGTTGGCAAGAATATCAATTCTGCTGCTCTCTCAGAATTCCAGTGTTTTCAAAATAGATGGGGTTCCTGGGGAACCTTGATGGCTCAGTTGGTTAAGCGACTGACTCTTGGTTTCGGCTCAGGTCATGATCTCGTGGTTCATGGGATCAAGCTCCGTGTGGGAATCTGCAGTGGCAGCACAGAGCTCGCTTGGGATGCTCTCTCTCTCTCTCTCTCTCTCTCTTTCTCTCCCCCTCTGCTTCTTCCCCTCACATGCATGCACACACACACCCTCTCTCTCTCAAAATAAATAAATAAACTTAAAAAAAATGGCAATAAAAATAGATGGGTTCCTGAGTCACACTGGCAAGGGCACTCATACTTTCCCTTCGGAGTTGAAATTTGGTTTATTTTGGTTGATTAGGGAGGAGGTGTATATACCCCATCCTCTAACATTCTCTTGTTTTGCAAGATCTCCAACTCCAAGATGTTCTTGCTTCCTATTGCAAGAGGATCAAGTTCAAAAGCAAAAATTCTACCGGTGAACCCTGGGCAGACCCTCATGTTTAGAACTTTGAAACAGTGACTATTTATTTCGAGCTACTTTTGGAGCCTTAAGCACATAGTCAGTTATCCACCCCAGGAGCCAGCAGCCCTCAGCACATCCGCCTCTTCCTCTGTTTCACAAATGGCAGCGTTTCAATACCAGGGGTGAAGGGTGTGTGGCTGGAGAGGTGGCCGGCTGGACAGTGGTGGGCTTTGTACATATATATACATACCATATATATATATATATATATATATATATATGGTGTATATATATATGGTGTATATATATATATATATATATATGGTGATATATATATATATATATATATATATATATATATGGTGCTAAGGAGTCTGAGCTTAAATGTACAGTGTGAATCTAAAAAGTATTAGGGAAAAAACCCTTAGGAGGTCTGTTGAATCTAAGACTAGGTGAAGAGTTTTCAGAGTTGACATTGAGAGCCAATCCATAAAAGGAAATACGGATGACTTGGACCTTACCAAATTAAGAATTTTTGCTTTGTGAAAGAGGTAAGAAAGCAAAGTATGGATTGGGAAAAAATGTTTGCAATGTCTCTGACAAAGGACTTGTATCCAGGATATCTAAGAAGTTCTCAAAAAAAATCCAAACAATCCAGTTAAAAAATAAACAGATGTTTCACTGGAAAGCATATACAAACGACAAATTGTTTAAAAGCCCAAATAACCCAGTTGGAAAATAAACAGAGATTTCGCTGGAAAGCATATACAAAATGACAAATTGTTTAAACATCCAAACAATCCGATTAGAAAATGAGCAGGCATTTCGCTGGAAAGCATACACACATGACAAAGCTGTTCGACATTATTAGCTGCGATGGAAATGCAAGTTAAAACCACAATGAGAGACCATGTCAAACTTCTCAGAATCGCTAAAATAAAAAATACTGATAACACGAAATGCTGGCAAGGATATAGAATCATCGAATAGGAATGTAAAATGGTTCAGCCATGCTGGAAAATACTTGATCAGTTTCTGAAAAAAAAAAAACGAAACATGCACTTGCTGCATGGGCCAGCTATCGCACTCTTTGACATTCATCCCAAGAGATAAAAACTTAAGTTCATGCAAAACCAGCACCCGAGGGCGTGTAGCAGCTTTATTCATGAGAACCCCAAACTGGAAATAGCCCAGATGCCCTTCAGTGGCTTGCACAAACTGTGGGGCATCCATATCATGGAACACTACCCAGCAATAACGAGGAATGAACTGTTGATAACACCCTGCAAATCAGAGCATGGGAATTAGTCCCAACGATAAAAGCCAATCTCAAAGGTTATGTACTGTATGATTTCATGTATAGAGCATTCTTGAAAGAACAAAATTATAGATAAGAACATACTAGTGATTGCCAGGGGTTCAGGGATGGGAGTTGGGAGGATATAAAAGGGAAACATGAGGCAGCCGTGTGGTGGTGGAACAGGTCTGTATCTTAATTGTACATGAAGCTAGACTTGTGATGAAATTGCATCGACAGACACACACACAGGAGCCCTTATAAAACTGGTAACATCTGAATAAGTGCTGTGGATCCCGTGGATCGTATCAGTGTCCGTTTCCTGGTTTTGATATGGTACTTTAGATGTTACCAACTGGAAGAGGCTGGACAAAGTTCACAGGACTTTCCAGTGTTGCGGGTTTTTTTTTTTTTTTTTTTTCCTGCAACCTCTTGTGCATCTATCATTATTTCAAAATAAAAAAAATATTTCTTAAAAAACTACCCTTGGGCATAAAACAATTTTTTGGTTTGGAATTACCTCGGGATATATATGTTTTAAGAACTCTTATTTTGCACCTAATGCTAATTTGCTTTGGTAAGTGCATCTACTTGTAAATCTGTCCTGCTATTCGGCACCCTGTTCTGTTCTGCTAAACATAGTGTTAAAGAGCATTTTTGGTAGGACAGTATGGACTGTTCTAGGACTTTCTAGATTTTTGCGAGCGGTATCTAGAAATGATATGTGGGCAGTAAGTGGATCAGCTTGTTTGAATGAACGTGGTTACTTTTGTAAACATCTCATGGCAGATCCTGTTAGAGCACATGCAGATTCTGTGTTTCCCCATGATGACAGTAAACCTGCTCAGTCTTGGGGGGTTGGAGGGTTATGGGTATTTTTCATAACTATCACTTCCTGAACTTGACCTTTATTATACTTTCCATATTTGCTAATACGCGATATACTTGAAGTATGTCTTTAATATTACCTGACTTTTTATTTATTTTTTTAATGCTTATTTTTAAGAGAGAGAGAGAGAGCATGCCGTGCGCACGCGCACATGAACCAGTGAGGGAGGGGCAGAGAGAGAGGAAGACACAGAATCCAAAGCAGGCTCTAGGCTCTGAGCCATCAGCACAGAGCCCGATGCAGGGCTCAAACCCACAAACCATGAGATCATGACCTGAATCAAATTCGGATACTTAACCGACGGAGCCACTCAGGCACCCCAAAATTACCTGACTTTTTAAAACATTTTTTTTAACATTTATTTATTATTGAGAGACGGAGAGAGACAGAGCATGCGCATGGGAGGGGCAGAGAGAGGCGGTGACACAGAACCTGAAGCAGGCTCCAGGCTCCGAGCTGTCAGCACAGAGCCCGACAGGGGGCTCTAACTCAAACTGCGAGATCATGACCTGAGCTGAAGTCAGACGCTTAACTGACTGAGCCACCCAGGCACCCCAAAATTACCTTTTTAAAAGCACACAATACCATTCTGATCTATTAGGTGCCACTTTTTTGCATATATTATCTCATTTAGGACTCCTATTAATCCAATTAAAAATATGCTTTCTTCCTTTCTTAAAACAGAAACATGAGAAGTTACTTGCCTGAATAAATAGTCCATGAACATTATTATTCCAGCAATACTATTCTTGCTCACAGCACTGTTGAAACTCTCCTCTGGGTTTTTTTTGGGGGGAGGCGGGTGGGGACACTTTGCAGCATATTCTTTTGACTGCACTCAGTTGTGGAAAATTTTCACCTTCTAAAGTTTAGAACCTTATTTATCTACCTACCTACCTAGATCTCTCATCAAAAGGAATTCAGCACAAATTAAAACAAGGTCGTTATTTTTACTTGCCGGCTTATAGACATTCATCCCCAGCACCAGCAAGAATACTGAGGAACAGGAACCCTCTGCACTGCCAGGGACAGTATGACTCACTACAAACCTTTGGAAAGCAATTCGGCAATATATGTGTCCAAGCCATTTAGAAATGTTCAAACATTTTAAGGAGGCATTCCTTTCCTGGGCATGTATCCTGTAAGAAATAAGCCCACTGACCCAGTCAAAGGAAGGAAGCATGCGGAGCCACAGGGAAGCGAGGCTTGAATCAACGTTCTTGCAAGAGCAGGTGCCTGACAGGCAGTTGCAGCTGACAATTTATTTCCTAGCGTGCAAGCCCCTCCCCTGGTTCCCCATTGGCTGAGTGCCACCGAGGGTACAGCCTTACCAGACATCACTTGTGCCCACGTAAAGCATAAAGTAATCTGATTAAAACAAATGTACATTCCCTGAGGTGATGCAGAGACTTTCAGTCCCTCCTCCCTTTGTTCTTTGGCACATGCTCGTCGCAAAGCTGGTGAAAATAAGCCTGCAAGACAAAAGGGAAGAAGAACCAGGTAGTGAAGTGTCTTAAGGGTTTGTGACTCCATTGTTGGTGGGTGGGGGGAAGAGGGGGGGTCGTATATATTTCCGATAGGTTATAAACCTCTTGTTAACTAGAGACACTACAACTTTCATTCTGGTATTTCTGAAGATGAATCTTCTTCCTCACTTCTCGCAATCTTATATTTTAAAGTTTATTCAAAGTGAGGTCCGATGCCATAGATATCTAATGGAAACCTAGTCCATTGCCTATGAAATATATTCCACCCTCCAACTGACTATCAGGTGACTTCTGTTCTCACCTGGGGAGTTGTGGCAGAGCCATCCGAGGAAACCATTAAACCCTGCTGCAGATCGTGGGCTAGAGGAGGTTGGGAAACTGGCACCACAGCCACCCCACCGTGAAGGGCTAGGGTTCCAGTTAGTTTCATTTGCATCTCTAAGTACAAGGTGGGTTAGCCGACTTCTCCTTTGCATGTGTAAAGAGCCCAGCATGAGTACTGCAGTTAAGAGTTCCACAGTTCTGATTTCCACTGTGTTGATCGCAAACACACAGCTCCTAGGACTACTATTTTGAAGTAAGAACCATTTAAGTGTGCTCCTTTGCAAATCAGTATTATTCAAAGGCTTTTCCTCCAGGGTTAGCTTTTGCCCTTCCTTTTCAACTGTTTTTTGTTTTTGTTTTTTTTGCTAACGAATCCACTATTCTCTTCCACCCTGCCCCCAAATTTGGCCTTCTATTTCAAGGGCTTAAAAGTATTTATAAAGACTCTCAATACCAAGTGCAAATGAATCCTTGTACACACTTTAAAAGGATCCTGCAATACCTTTCAGCATCTATCATTCCCCCCCTACTGTTTATTGCCCCCCCCCCCCTCGCATGCAATGCCCATCCTTGTTCCTGTCTTATTTTGTTACATGTGTGAATGATTGCTCCCCACCCACAGTCCCTTCTTAGAAATGCTTCTGTTTCCACAGGCCAGACAAGCTACCCCTACCTGCCCATCACTGTGAACTGGACCCATGTGACCAGGGTCCAGTTCACGTTCCACTTGCTAAATTGGAAGACATTCCACTTGCTCCAAGAATTTGGAGTTGGGCAGGAAGCTTGTCTCTTCTGAATTTGGATATAGGGATTGAGAGAATGGTCTGCAAAGGACCAACTAGAATGCCAACAAATCGTGGGGTGAAATCACCACTTGGGGACAGTAGCAAAGATGAGAGGGGCCAGGGAGGTGGTGGTGACAAGGAGAGAGAGAGAGAGAGAGAGAGAGAGAGAGAGGGAGGGAGAGAAACTGCCTAGAGTTGGTATTCTCAATCTCGAAGCTCAGTTGGGTTCCTGGGGGTCCTGTTTCTATATAATAAATCTCCCTTTACGTGAACTAGCATAAATGGGTTTTAGTTAATGACACTAAATAATCCTTGAATCATATTCTCTGAGTGGGTCTTCAAAATAAAGATTATATAAACTAATGAATAAATATTAACCATATTAGGCACCAATCCCATTCTTTTTTTTCTTCTCTTTTCTGCTCCTTTAAAAAACTGTGAAATAGGCCATCTGTACAGAAGAGTGCAGACAATTTCTATACAAGGTTAAAACCACCTCTGGTTGAAACTATGCTCGTGTTTTATGAATTCCTCTGGGCCAGGTAGTAAATATTTTTCACTTTGCAGGGCATACAGTCTTTGCCAGAACTTCTCTGGTCTGTTTGCAGCACTGAAGCACATAATGAATGTGGTCGTGTTCCAGTAAATTTTATTATAAAAACAGGCAGCAGGCTGCATTTGGCCCGTAGGTCATCGTTGAAAGACTATGGCTTAAAGAAGACTTATTACCCCTGGTCCAAAGAATTTTAAAGCAAAGTTCTGTATAACCACCACCCAGGTCAATAATACAGCTAACACTGGAGAAGTTTCTGTCTGCCCATCCTGGATAATAATTCCTCACTTCCTTAAAGACACGACCACCGTTCTGACACTTGTGATGGACATCTTCTTGCTTCTCTTTACAGCTTTCCCAGCAATGTATGCATTACTGGGCAGGATAGCTTACTTTTGCCTGTTTTAAAAATGCTAATACATGGAACCCTACTTCATGTGTTCTTCTTTTTCTCCTTTTCCTCCTCCTCCGGGCTTACACAATCTCTTCCAGACTTTAATAAGAGGAAACACTTCCCAAAGGCATTATGGTGGGGAGGTGAAAAGGCTGTGGGGGGTGCCCAACCCAGTCTGGCTGATGAGGTTGGAATATGCCACGAAGTTCCTCAACTTTTTCTACTTCGAGTCCCTCAGCAGATGTGTGGCAGTGACACATGGGTGGTGACCCTGTAGCTGCTGCTGGAGCCCAGTCTGGGGCCCTGCAGAGTCGGCAGTGCCAACCAGAGCAGGCAGAAGGGCTTTGTGACACCTTGAAGATCTCCTTCCAGGTCAGGGACACCCTGATGCTGGCAGACAAACCCTCTTCTTGGTGCTGGAGGAAGACGGCAGAGTAAAGACAGAAGAGTATTTCCAAACCCTGACAGACAAGACAGCGTCCGTGGTCCTCCAGAAGGGTCAGAAGTAGCAGTCCTCATCAGAGCAGCTGAGGTCCCACGTGCAGGGGGGAGAACACTGAAAGCCTGGGAGAAACCCTTGAGAGGTGCCAACCCCATGCTTGTCTTGATGCAAGGGACTGGGTACTAATTTCCCCCTCCCATAAGACTGCCAAGAAGATCAAAGTGGCCTGCAAAACCTTTGACCGGTACAAAATTAACCCACAGGACTTCGTTGGTTGTTTGAGAGTGAAGGCAACTCATGATGGGACATACTCCATTTCCTATGATATGCACTTCTACGGGGTCAAGTGCATCATGAAGGAAGCTCTTTACTGGCCCCTCTGTGGCATGCAGGCCATAGGCCACATGCTGCTTGCACCTTCTGCTACATGCAGCAACTCTTGGACGCCGCAGAGGGAGGGCAGCCCCAGGGCAGGGCCACGTCTCTCTCGCCAACCAGTCTGAAGATACTACAATGAAGGTCCAAGTCCTTGGACGCCTTCCCAGCCAAAGACTAGACTGGGAGCCCAATGTTCAGTTGGTACCATCAGGCTGGCAGCTACAGAGCTTCTTGCCTCCTCATACCTCCCTCTCCCCAACAAGATCGTGAATGAGGAAGCATGAGGAAGGACAAGAAACCAGGTGTGGGCCGGCCAAAGGAGAACTAAGCGTTCTTGGCCTGGCCTAGTTTGTTCCTGCCCAACATAGCTTAGCTGACCAAGGCTATGGCATGATGTCTGCTCCTCAGCAACCCATATTTTCACACGCTATATTTTCAGTACACTCCTGGCCCCCCGCATGCAGAGTACTCCTGAGTGAACGCTCGAGTCCCCTAGTGCGACATTAGAATGTTCACAATAAACTATTTATGCTGGGGGAGAGGACACTCCCCACCTCATTTTATGAGCCTGGTATAAATTTGATATTAACATTGGACAAGACATTATGAGAAAGGATAATTCCAGGCTAATTTCACTCAGGAACATTAGATGTAAAAATCCTATACAAAATATTTACAGATTCCAGCAATACGCAAAAGGCCAACATACATAATGATCAACTTACTTTTCCCCCCAGGAAAGCAAGATGTGCTTCACAGTCAAAAATCAACCACCGTAATTCTCTATATTCACTGAACAGAGGAGAAAAACTATTTGCTTAATCACCTCAACAGGCGTAAAAAGGGTTTTGCTTAAGTTCACCCACTTATGGTTAAAAAGAAAGCTTCTAGCAATCCAGGAAGTGAACTTCCTTAATCTGATCATAAGCATTCACAAAAAGCTTATACTAAACACCATAATTAATCATTAAATGTCAAAACTTTTTTTCTTTTGGTTTTGAGAATAAGGCCAAGTGTGTTGACTATCTCTGAGAAGCAGATGCCAAGATACATCTCGAAGTGCAACGTACTTGTTGGAGGTGACACTTGGGAAAGATCGAGAGGGAACAGGATTGGGCAGAGAAAGCCGCAGGCTTCAGTGTGGCTCTGACGCATGTAGTAGGAGAGGGGAGGGACGAACAAGAGACAGGAGCAGCCTCCGATCACAGTGCAGCTCTGGGAATATCTTCACCAACCCAATGGGGAGCTGTGTCTCAATTTTTCCCATAGGGGAACCCCAGGCTGCCCAAATAAGTGACTCCTTCCACCACTGCCATGCTCACTTGTTGGCTGGAAGCCGCTCTGGAACTGCTTGGCCCCAGCTCAGAAGCTGGAGGAGATCCTGAAGCCGCCTGCAGTCGGAGGCTGTGAGCTAACCACACTCCCAACGTCAGGCTCATTTCTGAAGGGGGATCTCAGAGGCACAGCTCCTTGGTGCCACAAGGATTTCCAGTGTGACCAAGTCTGTTCAACACTGTGCTAGAGGCCCCAGGCAAGCCACAAAGAATAGGGAAATAGGAAAAAAATTTTAGGAAAGAAGAAATAACACTGACATTATTCAAAGATTCTATGAATTGCAAATGCCAAAGGAATATACAAGTAAATATTTAGACTAATTGAGTTCAGCAAGTGTGCTACATACAATGTCTATTTTATTTTATTTTTCAATGCTTATTTATTTATTTTGAGGGAGAGACAGAATGCATGCAGGGGAGGGGCAGAGAGAAAAGGAGACAGAGAATCCCAAGCAGGCTCCATGCTGTGAGCCCTGAGCCCGACGCAGGGCTTGATCCCAGGAACTGTGAGATCACGACTTGAGCTGAAATCAAGAGCCAGACATTTAACCAACTGTACAGGTGCCCCATGTACAATGTCTATTTTAAAACTGAACTGCAGGGGCACCTGGGTGGCTCAGTCAGTTGAGCATCTGACTCTTGACATCAGTTAAGGTCATAATCTCACAGTTTGTGGGTTTGAGCCCTGTACTGGGCTCCATGCTGACAATGCAGAGCCTGCTTGGGTTTCTCTCTCTCTGTCTCTCTCTGCCCCTCCTGTGTGTGCGCGCTCTCTCTCTCTCTCAAAATAAATAAAGAAACTTTAAAAAAAAGAAAAAAAAAGAAAAGTTAATTGCATTCCCACATCCTAATAACCTAAGAATCAAATATGTAGGAATACAATTACAAAAGATGTGCAAATGAACAAATGATGTTTTTACACAGTGAACTGTAATACATTATTGAGAGAAACACACACACACACACACACACACACACACACCCCACTAAGTATATGGAGAGATAAACCATACTCATATATTGGTAAATCAATATCGTAAAAATGTCAATTCTCTCCAGTGATGCAATTCTGATCAAAACTCCCAGTGTTTCTCTTTCTTTCATCACAGAATTTAACAAACCAATTCTACATATTTTATCAAAATGCAAAGGACTAAGAATAGACAAGGTATTATTGAAAAATTAGATGGAGGCCATACTTCACTAAATATCAAGACTTATGGAACTATAGCAATGAGGTAGGATGGCGTTGGGGTAACAATGGATAGAGACTAATGGAAGAGACCGAGACTCCAGGGAAGACCATGCAACATGGACAATGGATTTAGGCCACGGACAGCACTTCAGAGCAATAGAGGATGGCCTTTTCAATAAACAGTGCTGGGCAATTGGACCTTCATATAAAGAAAATGAAACTTGACCTTACCTTACACCATATGCAAAAGTTAATAACAGGTTGATCATAGATCGTGCTCATAGATCGTGATCATAGATTGTAGAAGATAATATAAACAATAGGGAAGGATTTTTAAAGCAGAACACAATGTTTTAAACATAAAAGGTTTAATAAATTTCCTTGAGCATGAAAAGCAAGCCACAAAGTGGGAGAAAATATTTGTGACACACAGACCAAGAAGAACGTGTATTGGGAATATATGCTGAACACCCATAGAATTCAACAAGAAAGAGATAATAAGGGGGGAAATTGGGCAAAAGAAGGGATATCCAAATAGCTAAGAAGCATGAAAATATGTACAACCTCACTAGTCATGAGGGACATGCCAACTAAAACCACAATGTAGGGCACCTGGGTGGCTCAGTTGGTTAAGCATCTGACTCTTGATTTCGTCTTGGGTCATGATTTCACAGTTTGTAGGATCGAGCCACACATCGGGCTCTGTGCTGACAGTACAGAGCCTGCTGGGATTCTGTCTCTCTCCCTCTACCCCTGCCCTACTTGTTCACGTGCCTCTGTCTGTCTCTCTCAAAACAAATAAATAAACATAATAAAATAAAATAAAATAAAATAAAATAAAATAAAATAAAATAAAACTACAATGTAGAGGTGCCTGGCTGGCTCAGATGGAAGAGCATAAGACTTTTGATCTCAGGGTTGTGGGTTCGAGTCACATGTCGGGTGTAGAGATTATTTGAAAATAGAGTCTCCAAGGAAAACAACAACAACAACAACAACAACTGCGATGTAAAATGACACTACACGCACCAGAAAGACTGAAATTAAAAGGACTAAGAAGATAATAGCATCAGTTGTATCATATTCTTCTCGGTTTTTATAACCTGAACCTAATCGTAAAGAAACACTAGACAAACACCAACTGGGGGACGTTCTACAGAATAAGTATATTTTTCAACAATGCCAATATCATGAAAGACAATAGCTGAGGAATGGTTCCATTTTAACGAAAAGAAAGGGGAGGGGGGCCTCACTGGGTCAGTGGGTAGAGTGAGCAACTCTTGATCTCAGGGTTGTAAGTTTGAGCCCCACGTTGGGTAAAGAAATTCCTTAAAATAAAATAAAATTAGTTAAAAAACAAAAGAAAACTAAGGGGACATGAAAGCCACATGCATTGAGTGACCCTGGATTAGATTCCATCCTAGAAAAATAAAAATTACTCTACAGGAGGACATTTTTGAGACCATTGGTGAAATCTGAATAAGATCCACAAACAAGATAATGGAATTATTTCAAGATTATAGTTTTGATTTTAGTAATTATATTATGATTACTTAAATGAATGTCCTTGTTCTTAGGAAATAATCATACTTAATCTTTAAGGATTAGAGCCTGATTCTACAACTGAGTTTTAAATGTTTAGAAATACGTATCTATAAAATTATCATATGCTTATACGTTTATAAATGTAAATATATTTATAATATTTATATATCATGTGATGTATATTATATATGATAAAGTTAGACAAATACATAATAAAGCAAATGAGGCAAATGCTTTCGATAGACTACATTGATCAAAGATACTGGACAAGGCTTTTAAAATATAACCTATAAATTAATATTGACTTATGCAAAACAAGGCTGTGAAATTCTATTGAATTAAATGAGCGTCCTCAGATATATGGAGAGAAAGAGGGCATGCCACCATTGCCTCTGTAGCAAATTCCCATTTATCTCTTCTATGGCTGGTTACCAATGGCCTTTTCAGACATCCTAGATGTCCAGAGATCTCTGCCAAGTCAGTCAACTCACTTTGGATGGTAGAAAGCACATTATGGAGGTTCAATAAACTTTGGCTAATGGTAGTGACATTTACAAGCAATAAAAGAAGGTTGGTTAATGAGTTCATTATACAGATTATACCTGATAGCTGTGTCCTGCTTTGCAAACTTAGTTTAATAGTCTTGAGCCATAATTTAAGGCTGTTCATTTATTATTAAAGAAGATTAGAAGACACCAGAGTCCACGCAAAGGTAATCACCGATTCCTTCTCTTTGTCTGGGAGCTTGTACTTCTCAGGGCACGGGCACATCTACCCCCATTTCATAGTAATAGATGCACATTCTTTTTCTCAGCTGAAGCCCAAAGAACTATAGTTCAGAGTCATATTTTATTTGTTTTTTACTTTTCTAAGTTTATTTATTAAAAACTTTTTGAAATGTTTATTTATTTTTGAGAGAGAAGGAGACAGAGTGCAAGCAGGGGAGAGACAGAGAGAGGGAGACACAGAATCCGAAACAGACTCCAGGCTCTGAGCTGTCAGCCCAGAGCCCAACTCAGGGCTTTACCTCACAAACCACGAGATCATGACCTGAGCTAAAGTCGGACGCTTAACCGACTGAGCCACCAAGGCACCCCCCCCTTTTTTTAATGTTTTATTTAGTTTTAAGACAGAGCACGAGCATGGGAGGGGCAGAGAGAGAGGGAGACACAGAATCTGAAGCAGGCTCCAGGCTCTGAGCTGTTAGCACAGAGCCCGAAGCGGGGCTCGAACTCACGAACCGTTGAGATCATGACCTGAGCTGAAGTCGGATGCTTAACTAACTGAGTCACCCAGGCGCTCCTTTAAGTTTATTTATTTTTGAGAGAGAGAGAAAGAAAGAGAGAAGGGAAGGGGTCAAGTGGAGCCTGATTCAGAGTCAGTGTGGAGCCTGGCTCGCGAACCATGCGATCATAACCTCAGCTGAAACCGAGAGTCGGACGCTTAACCGACTGAGCCACCCAGGTGCCCCAGAGTCATATTTTAAACTAAAGGCAGATCTATTGATGCCTAGCTAAGCACTAATTAGTAGGCACGGCTATCTCTACTATTGCTAGAAAATTAAAACCATATAAGGTTCACTATAATAACTTTTCCTACACGCAAAAGGAAAAACTCCTGGAAGAAGATCATTTCTACTAGTGTTCCTTAGATTATCCACAGCTTAAAATATACATGAGATCTTATATGCTCATACATGCCTAAAGAAATTCTGGAAGAATGTCCCTGAAACTGAAAAAAGCAATTAGCGACCTGTGAGGGCTCCGAGATGAAAAGCGTACAGATGAAGGACCCAAAAAGTTTTCACTGCAAAGTGTTTCACGTTTTTAAGTTCATGAACTGTGTGAATTATTTATGATTGAGAAAAGAAATCCACAGCTAGCTGAGTGCACTCAACAAAGATGCAACTTTGACTTTGGAGTTTTATAAGGATAGTTTTCTGCCCCTGAAAGCTTCTTTTGTTTGCCCCAGCCCGTCATGCAGGTGTTGGTGATAACCAGGCACAGAATAAGTTGAAGTTTATGAGATTATGTGCAAATAAAGGACACCTGCCCTCCCCATTGTTCCGCAATTCTCCATCCAAAGATAAACTTGGTACATTACAAATGAAGTTCGTGGCATTGCTCCAGAGAGGTAGGAATAAATGAAATCTTCTCAGTGCCAGATGGATTTATTTACGTTTCAATCACATGAAAGAAAACTCCAGAGTCCCTCTTTTTAAAAAGTATTTGTTATATTGCTTTTCTGATCGCAAGAATGAGATAGAGATTGTTGTAGGAACTTTGGAATACACAAAAACTAAAGAGGAAAGCTCACTAATCAGAGTTTAACAGAGTTTAACAGGGGTGAAGTTAGCCTTCCGCATGTAGAACACATTTACGAGGCAGAGAATGAATTTCAACTCAGCTGTGACCGGATAGTTTATTTTTTCCTAATTACGGGACATGATACACCAGCCTCTGAGTGTTGGCAGGAACCACGGCCTCTTATTAAAACTGGAAATCAGCTGTCCCAATTTATAGACATGCTATGATCCCAAACGCATTTGGAATGCAAGCATACTTTTCTCATAGAACAACGTAGAAACGATGGCAAGACTCTGAGGCAAACAGAAGGTCCACATAATTCACAGTGACTCACAAGGCCAGCAGTGCTTTGTTACAATGAAAAAGGGAAGAGAGTAGACCTTTTGTTTGCCTAAAAAAAAAAAAAAAGTTTATACAGAAAGTATTTTGTTACACTGATATGAGAAATATACAGGATGTTTCTATCAGTGAATAAACTTCTATCAATTATTTACCTAAGGTGATTTTATTCCTTCTTATTTGTTCCAATACTTTCACCTTTAAGTCTTTTCCTCTCACCCTTGCTCACCATTACCATCAGGCCTTCATTTCTAAACGCTTTCCCCATTTTTACTATCTTCATTCTCATCAGCCCTAACTTGTGAATTCAAACAAATCATTTTCAATTTCCCATGGAATTTCAAGATCGAAAAATTCTTGTGTGGGACCACATCAAACTGAGAAGCTCTGCGCAGCAAAGGAAGTCACCGAACGCAAAGATAACCTACTGCATGGTAGAAAACATTTGCAAATCCTACATCTGATAAGGGGCTATTATCCAAAAGACATGAAGAATTCATATAACTCATTAGCAAAACAACAAATAATCGGTTAAAAACTGGGCAGAGGATCTGAATAGACATTTTCCCAAAGAAGACATCCAGATGGCCAACAGGAACATGAAAAGGTGCTCGATATCACCGATCATCCGGAAAATACAGATCAAAACCACATCGAACAGACTTTTAGATACGGAGAACAAATTGATGGTTGCGGTGGGGGAGGGAGGAGGGGAGGTGATGGGGAAAGGTGAAACAGGTGAGGGATTAAGTACAGACTTCCAGTTATAAAATAAATAGGTCATGGAGATGACAAGTACAGCATAGGGAATACAGTCAATAATATTCTGCTATTGCTATATAGTGACAGACGGTGAGAACACTTACTGTGGCAAGCACTAAGTAATGTATACAGTTGTTGAATCGCCACGTTGCACACCTGAAACTAACATAACATTTTATGTGAATTACACTCCAATAAAAAAACCCACAATGAGATAACTCCTCGCACCTGTTAGAATGAATGGCTATTCTCCAAAAGACGAAAAATAAGTGTTGACAGGGATACGAAGAAAAAGAGAAGCTTTTACACTGTGGGTGGGAATGTAAATTGGTGCAATTATGGAAAGCCGCGTGGAGGCACCTCCAGAAATTGAAAAGAACTACCGTGTGATTTAGCAATTCCACTGCTGGTATTTATCTGAATAAAATTAAACACTAATTCAAAAAAGCATATGCACCTCCACGTCCATGGAAGCATTGTTTATAAGAGCCAAAAGATGGAAACAATGGAAGAGTCCACTGAGATATATATCTAGATATAATATATCTATTATAGATATAGATATAGATATAGATATAGATATAGATAGATACAGATACAGATATAGAATAGAATATTATTTAGCCATAAAAAATATGGAAATCCTGCAACTTGTAACAATATGGATGAACCTTGAGGGCATTATACAGAAATAAGCCGGAGAAAGACAAATACCATATGATTTCACCCCTGTGTAGAATATAAAAATGAGGGGGTGCCTGGGTGGCTCAGTCCGTTGAGCGTCCGACTTCGGCTCAGGTCATGATCTCACAGTTCGTGAGTTTGAGCCCTGAGTTGGGCTCTGTGCTGACAGCTCGGAGCCTGGAGCCTGCTTCGGATTCTGTGTCTCCCTCTCTCTCTGCCCCCCTCCCCTGCCCGTTCTCTGTCTCTGTCTCTCAAAAATAGAATATAAAAATGGAAAGAGGGGAGCCTGGGTGGCTCAGTCGGTTGGGCATCCGACTTCGGCTCAGGTCACAATCTCGCGGTCTGTGAGTTCGATCCCCACGTCGGGCTCTGGGCTGATGGCTCAGAGCCTGGAGCCTGCTTCCGATTCTGTGTCTCCCTCTCTCTCTGCCTCTGTGTCTCCCTCTCTCTCTGCCCCTGCCCCGTTCATGCTGTCTCTCTCTATCTCAAAAATAAATAAAACGTTAAAAAAAATTTTTTTTAAATGGAAAGAAAAACAATAACAAAAAAAGAGCCCATAGAAACAGAGAATAGATTGATGGTTGCCAGAGGTGGTGGGGGGCAGGAGAATGGGTGGAGAGGGTCAAAGGTATAAACTTCCAGTTATAAAAGAAATCCTGGGGGTGTAGCATATAGCATGGTGAGTATAGTTAACAATATTATATTATATATTTGAAGTTGCAAGGAGAGTAGATCTTAAAAGTTCTCAAAACAAAAGAGAATTTCTGCAACCGTGCGTAATGACGGGTGTTACAAGACTTATTATGGTGACCATTTTGCAGTAGCCACAAATATCAAATCATTAGGTTGTGCATCTGAAACTAATACAATGTCATATACCAATTATACCTCAAACACAAATCTTGAGTGTGGAGAACACATAGTTCTGGCTTTCTTTTGAGGGTGTCTGACCTCCTAGGCTATAGAGCGGTCTGAGCAACCCCTTCATCTCCGCGAGGAGCCTAACTGGGACGATGTGACCACCGCCAGCAACAGAAACAACAGCAGCGGCAAAATGACGGCTGTCATTTGCAGTTTACTTACCTCGTCCCAGGCGCTACTTTTAGAAGGAAACTTCTTTCTGTTGGTCTAAGATCGTGAGAATCACACTCCGAAACCCACAAAACAGATGAGAGCCAACAACTGTCCTGGGGTCGTGTAGGACTTTGCTAGAACCGCCCCGCTGAATACTGCCCGCAGGGTGGGCTTACATACCAGAAATTGATTTCTCCCCGTTTGAGGCCGGAAGTCTGCTATCGAGGTGTCTTCAGGTTTGTTTTCTCCTGACACCTCTCTTCCGCTCGCAGATGGCTCCCTTCTGCCCGTGTCCTCACACGGTCTTTCTTGTGGGTGCTCGACCATGGTGTCTTTTCCTCTTCGTGTAAGGACCCCAGTCCTGTTGGGTGAGAGCCCCACCCAGACAACCTCATTTAACCTTAGTTACCTCCGTAAAGGCCCTATCTCCAAATACAATCACCTTGGGTGCTGGGGTTTGAACCTGTGAATTGGGGGTAGGTGAGGACACAATTTAGCTCATAACAGGTAATATAGTCCTGCACTTTATCTCTACCCCCTGCCCCAGACCCCTACCATAGCCAATTAAACGCTTGCCCTGTGCTGGATCTCCTGGGAGTTTGGACGCAGGCAGAGATGCGGGCTCTCTTTGCTGACTGCTTCCGGGGGAGGAAGCTTCCTGTGAGACTGAGCTGGGGCAAGGAAGGCTGGTCCACACAGCAACAGCACCAGCAGCACCAGCATCAGAACTTAATATGTGGTTCTCTGTGTTGTATATGTATGAGCTTCTTTAATTCTCACAATAATCCTCTGAGGTAGTAGTATTCCCTCCAATGTATAGTGATGGAAGGAAAAGAGAGTTGAATAATTTACCCAAAGCCAAATAATAATTTATGTTAGCTTTACATAAAGAAGCAGAGAACATATGAGAGAGAGAGAGAGAGAGAGAGAGAGATGTAAAGATTCACACACCAGAAAGGGCAAGAGCTCCTGCAAACAGAAGAAGACAGTTGGACAGACATTGGTACTTGGAGGAAGTGATTATCAAAATCACGATACTTTGGGGGCGCCTGGGTGGCTCAGTCGGTTAAGCGACCGACTTCGACTCAGGTCACGATCTCGCGATCCGTGAGTTCGAGCCCCGCGTCGGGCTCTGGGCTGATGGCTGGAGCCTGCTTCCGATTCTGTGTCTCCCTCTCTCTCTGCCCCTCCCCCGTTCATGCTCTGTCTCTGTGTCTCAAAAATGAATAAACGTTAAAAAAAAATCACGATGATTTGGGAAATAAGGAGACAAGCATCCTCAGCTGTGTTCACAAGCTGGCGGGACCTGGACCTACCTGATGACGTGTGTGGAGTGCTTCTCGCAGAGCCCAACCTGAAATGAACAGTAAGTGGAGGACAGTGATGGGGACACTATGTTTCCCACTCTTCTTGAAAGCAGACACATTGTCTCCAACTTGGGAATCAGAAGAGTTAGGCGTATAACCACCCATTTGACAAACGTTGAGTATGAATGCGTTGCCAGGCCCTCAGGTAGGTGGTGCCATAGCCCAGTGGGCGAGACTGACATGTTCTCTGTGCCCCCAGAGCTCAGCATCTGGCCCGGTGGGGGGGCGGGAGGGGGAGACAGAGAAGCTGGGCGATGACACCTTAGTGTGAGAGGTGCCGTGGTGGCGTAAGGTATGTGGGGGCACATGGGTTGGCACCTTCTATACTTTGGGAATCACGAGAAAGCTCCCTGGTGGAAGAAGAAACTTCCGTTGTGAGCTTTGCAAGACAGGTAGAGCGTCATTTGTTTGTTCATTTAATTTTTGTACGTTTACAGAGGACCTTTGAAGTCCAAGGCATTATGCCAAAGCTAGGAGTACAACAATGGCAGAGAAAGATGTGACTCTGCCCTCGTGGTGCTTACGAGGTATCCGGGGAGACAAACGTGAAACAAGTATGCCGAGAGTAGGTGGGAGAGAGAATGCTCCAGTCTGCAGGACCAGCCAAGGCCGAGGTCTAGGGGCCAGAGAGTGTCTGTTGGGAAGTTCCATTGAGGGGTGACAAGAGATAAGGCTGAAGGAGCGCCCAAGTAAGATCACCAACCACCTCGGGAGTCAGGTGGTAAAGTGTGGGCTTCTTCCTGCTCCGGTGGAGATTTCCCGCAGGGAGTCATCAGACCCCCATTTTGCAAAGTTCAGCGGGGCTGAAGGTGTGGTTGCTGGATTGGGGGAGGCAAGCCAAGAGGGAAGTCAATTTGAACGTCTGTTGCCCCAGGCCAGATGCCAAGTGATGGTGGTCTGGACTAGGGCTAGCGGTGCTGCAGAGAAGGGGATAAATTCAGATAAATTCAGGTTCTAGTAGAGAATGAGTGCCCGTATCCATTCTCCTGTAAGAAGGGATTCTTCCTCTTCCTCCTCTCCCTCTTCTTCCCCACCCCATCCTTCCTCATAGCATTCAAGCGAAAAGGGACTCCCACTCTGCCCAATTCTTAGGAAGCAATGGATTTTGTCCCTTCCTTCCAAGCCAGGAATGGACAGGTTGCTATCTTCCCCTCTGTGGCAATGAGAGGAGATGCCTGTTTTCCTTTAATGTCCCCTCTCCCTGTCAAACCAGGAGAGGGACAGGAGCCAGTCTTGTGGATTCGGCTTTTACTGTAAACTCCCCCCTCTGAAATGAATGGGTGCACTTAGGGAGGGAGGGGAGCGGAGCACAAGGCCAGCAGTTGAGGGACCTGGGTTTTATTTCCAATGCTACCTCCATCCCAACTGAACCCATCCCAACCGCCCTAGCCTCTGTTTCCTCCGTGGGAAAGCCAGAGGCTAAGTTAAAACCCCATATAGCCTGTGAGCTAGATTTCAGAATGACATTTGCAGAAAAGAAAGTATTTTCTGAAGCTGTGTTTACTTTGGGGTTTGATAAAAGAACATAAAAGGTTCTGATTGGTGCTATTTAAATATTTGTTCCAGGTCTGATGTTTGCGTTTAGGGCGAAATGAATGGATGCACATTATTTATGATTAACTCTGAAGCTCAGAGAAAGGGGAATAACATACGGAGTCAGAAGGCAGTTAAATCAGCCTGATCAGGAGTAAAATAAAGCCCTTGCTATCAACTCTTCCTCCTACTAGCTAACCCTATCTCCATCTTGCTTGTATATTTTCATGCGTCTTCTAAAACTTACCCTCATTGCTTTCAAAGGTTTTACAACCTCTAGGGGAAAGATGCAGGCAATTGAACTACACAATAAATAGTCAACACCAACTGCCCCTCCCCCACCCAATGCAAAGCTAATGGTCTTTGAGAATGGTCTACAACTGATTCCACTCAGCCCCTAATATTTTCCTGCTAATGGTCAATCCACTTTCAGCAGTAAAGACAGGGGCCAATCACCTATTTTTTTTTTTTTAACAACAAAGGGTACATAAATGGGCTGCGAATGGCTCCTCTCTGTAGAAGCAACACTCTCAGGGGTAAATTTTCAAATTGCTAATGGCCACCATACTGGACAAGTGGGGATTTTCCCGCAAAGGGATCAGAGAAGGCGACTGAAGATAATGGCTTTCATGAAGAGGGAGCTGGTAGCTAGGAGAATTAAATCCTTGAGTCTGTGGCAAGATCTGAACTGTGGAAATAGTTGAGATCAGAAAATTGTCTGGCCCTCTCGGCATTAGCTTGGGAAGGCTCTGATTGCTTGTTGCTCGTTTTAATGGTATAGAGAGACCAGAATCAGATACATCACTGCAACCCAAAATCCTGGATAAATTTAACAAAATCCACCAATCTCCCAGGGGGGAAATACATAAAAATCATGCTTTTTGCACTTTGATTTGTGAGGGGGTATACACATTCACTCCCTTCCCATGCCCGACTCCATCACTCCCCGGAGTGCTCCATCAACCATCAGGAAACCTTCAGCCCTCATCCAAGTGACAGGAGTATTCACTGTCCACTTCCTGAGCTGCTGGCTTCTGTTAGCTCTTGTGATGCCCGTTTCACAGTCGGATGGATGTCCACCCATGACTCATGCTTCCTTTCCCATAAAGAAGCATGTTTCTGGGAGGCAGTTGCTCAGCGAGGCACTACATTTTCCAGACCCTTTTGTCACCGAGGTCAGGGCACAAACTAGTTCTTGCAATTGAATATGAACAGAAGGGATAAGTGTCCGTCCCCGGCTAAGAGTGTTACGGAGGGCCTTCTTTACCTTGCCCTTCTCCATCTGGCTCTGGATGGATGGATGCCCAGGGGGGCCTTGAAAGTCACCGTGGCAGGTGACAAAGCCTCTGTCAGCTGGGTTCCTGAATCACTGTGTGCAGTGGGGCCCCTCTGATGCCAGTCAGGAAGACTGCTGCGGACGTGGTGTGAATGAGATGTACAAGCTTGAGACGGAAACAGTTATGGACAGCGTTGGGTCATTCTTCCCCAAC
Organism: Acinonyx jubatus; assembly: GCF_027475565.1. Lineage (NCBI taxonomy): Eukaryota > Metazoa > Chordata > Mammalia > Carnivora > Felidae > Acinonyx > Acinonyx jubatus. The sequence continues at coordinate 74,681,632 of NC_069392.1, forward strand.
ATCCTTTACTGGTCTTCCCCTTCTTCTAGACCTCCAAATGCTGGAGTGCTCCAAGGCTCCAATGTAACGTGTACAAAACTGAGGTCTTGATTCTACTTCCCCAAATCTATTCCTCCTCCAGCATTAGAGGTGAGCATAGGCTGTTGTGGAGCCACGGGGCGGCCCCTAACCCAGGCCACAGTGGGTAAGGGGAGGTTTTCCGGAAACAATGGCACCAGAACTTAGTCTTGAAAGAATAGCGGGAAACACAGAAAGGAAATGGGGGTGGTTGAGGGCACTCCCCTCAGAAACCCAGAGGAAAGCAGGAAAGGTAGTGTGTCAGCTAGTTTGAAGAGTAAGATGTGAGTTTCAGGAGGAAGGTAGTTGTTGACAGAGCTTGGATCCTTCCCAACAAGGTATGTCTAGAAGGCCACACTGAGCCAATGGAAAGTTTAACAAACCGTTTATTATATAATTCCTGTTATCCCAGCCATGTTTATTACATAAACTTGAACAAAATTGAAGAATTAATTCCCTACCTCCCTGCCATTCAAGTCAAGCTCCTGGGTGCGTAAGAAGTGAGTCCCACCCCGGGAAGGAGGTGAGCCACATCGGTGTTTCCCAAATCAGCATGCCCGTCAGAACCATTTAAAGGGCTTTTCAAAGTTAGACTCCAGATTCTGGGACTCTACCCATGACCCGCCTTCTTATTCTGCACACTGTTTCTTGGCAGCCATGTAGCTCTATGCCCCTCCAGCCATGATTCCGGCATGCTCCCAACTATAATTCCATGACGGTATGGGTCTGTCACATATATCTGAGAGTCTGAGAGAATGAAGTTCTCGACTTTTCTTTTCAGCTAACAACGGCTACACGCCCTGAAGGGAACCCAGGAAAAGCTGCACAGGGGTTTGCTGCCTCTGCATAGACCCTGCCCCTGTGTATATACGTGCCTCACTTTGTCTAACCCCTTGTTTTCTTGTCTAAGTAAACTGGGATCCTGTGGCAAGAGTGGGTGCATACAGGCATGCGTTCGTGTGTGTGTGTGTGTGTGTGTGTGTGGCCTCTTTTCCCCAACGCCCACCCCAATCTATACCACCATGCTGCAGAGGCCCAGCATAGATGATCCCAGATGGCTTGCTCATTACTGCTCCCCTCCTCCCTCTCGTGGCTTCAGTTCCCGGCCAGGGAAGCCAGAGGGACACGGTTCTCAAGGAGAGCTCTGAAAGCAGCATGCAGGGAGGGAGCCATGGGCAAAGGAGTGAGCTGGTTCTGGACTTCAGCTTTACCAGGTGTACAATAGGACGTTTGGCCCAAATGCCTTCCAAGGACACTTCGAGAGCTAAACTCCACGGGTCAGTGTTTTTTTGTTTTCATTTTTGTTTTTAAATGATGGCGTCTGGTAATATTGTGCAGCTATCCAAAACAAAGCCCTTGTATATTCAGCCACACCTTTGAAAGGGACTTGGAAAAAATATGTGAAATTTGAAGTATCACCGAACTGTACATAGACTGAGGACAGTCATAGAAACTTACATATTCCCATTCGAAATGCTAAAGGTACACGCAGCTATGGAAAGTTTTTGCATTGGGCAATAAAGGGCGGGTGAAGCCAATTTGAATTATGTAACTTGTTCCGAGAGTTGTTTTAATAATAAATGTTTAAACCAATTAAAATGATAGCGGTTTAGATGGACAACGCTACCCCAGTTTTTTCTGGATATGTAAGGGGAGGGGAGGGACTGAGTGATGTACATTTCTGTGACTCATTAACTACGACTGGAGCCCACTCTCATCAATACTGTTTGAGAAAAAGGGTTTTGAAACATGGATATCTATTCTAATTCTTTTCTTTTTCAATCTTGTTTTTTTTTTTTTTTAAATCTGAGAGAGGGTGCGCGCATGTGCGCGCGAGCGTGGGATGGGGCAGGGAGGGTCAGAATGAGATAGAGAGAGAATACCGAGCAGGCTCTACACTCAGTGCAGAGCCTCACTCGACGCCCGATCCCACGACCCCGCGATCATGACCTGAGTCGAGATCAAGAGTTAGACACTCCACTGACTGAGCCACCCAGGCATCCCTCTCTGTTTTTGAAAGAAAAAAAATTTTTTATGTTTATTTCTTAGAGAGAGAGAGAGAGAGAGCGAGAGCAGGGGAGGGGCAGAGAGAGGGGGAGACACAGAATCCAAAGCAGGCTCCAGGCTCTGAGCTGTCAGCGCAGAGCCCGACACGGGGCTCGAACTCACAGACTGCCACATCATGACCTGAGCCAAAGTCGGACGCTTAACCGACTGAGCCACCCAGGCACCCCTCTCTTTTTTTAAAGCTGAATTTTGCATGTAACAATGTTCCTCTCTCAAGATTTCTTTTAATATTAATATTCCTATTAATATTCTTCAAAAATTGTCAAGGAAAAATTGTATTGATTGTAGAATGAAGATAGATGCTCGGAAACACAGAATTACTTTTTTATTAGTTACGAGTCAGGATTTGCCCAAGTTCATTTGCAAAGAGTTTGCATCCTTCCATTCTCCCCAGGGTCCCTAATTTTGAAAAAAACTGGGTGGCTCAGTCAGTTAAGTGTCCGACTTTGACTCACGTCATGATCTCACAGTTCGTGGGTTCAAGCCCCATCTCGGGCTCTGCGCTGACAGCTCAGAGCCTGGAGCCTGCTTCGGATTCTGTGTCTCCCTCTCTCTCTCTCCCTCTGCCCCTCCCCCGCTCATGCTCTGTGTCTCTTTCAAAAATAAGTAAAAAATTTTTAAAATTAAAACATTTTTAAAAACGGGGGATATTTTAAATATCCTGCTTCGAATCAAGCAGGAAGAAACCTTGTGTGTGAGGATACTTGACACTTATTTATGTTCTCAGTAGTCAGAAAAACAAATGGTCAGTCAATATTTGTTGAATGAGTGGATGGATGGACGTAGTCTGCACCTGAAGACGCGTGAATGAATAAGTGGAAATATATGGGAAGCGTCTATGGAAATGTATTTATCTAGTGTCTGACAGACCTTCAGAGCTTTGTGATCATTGGCAAAATATTCATTTTTTTCCCCCTAATCTCACTTTTCACCTGTAAAGTGGGGATGACAGAACATCCGTCATCGGCGGAGTTCCCCTTAAGAGGACCCGGTGCCTGGCGTTTATCTGACACGTGAGCCATGACGCGAGAGAGAAAAAAGAACTCCTTTTCCTGGCCATCCACAACTTAAAACCATATCTTTTGATAAGAGAAGGGGATCTAACCTTCTGTTTGTCCCTAACCAACGGTCACATCAACTTCTATAAAAATGTGGACATTTGGTAGGATTTTTTTTAAATTGTGTCATTAATGCAAATCTCACAGTAGTGCAGGAACTCTGTCTCTCCTCTGAGGCTGGTATATGCTAAACCCAATAATCTTGAATCATTCAAGACCGATTTGTCCCTAGCTTTTGGTACTGAATCGGAATTTGGGGGGTTGGGAGGAGAAGACTCTATTGCTTCCAAAGCTCTCTAGGGGATACGGAGGCATCACTTTTCATTTCACAGGTGGGGGCCTGGAAGGAGTTGTCCACAAATACCCAAGGCTGAGAACAGTTTCTTGCTGACCTTTGGTCCTCTGCTGGATTCGACTGATCATTTTAATGCAGATTTTAATCCCGTCTCTGGTACTTTCTTGTGATTCTGTCCCTGGGGCTGTTGTAAGAAAGTCTGTACCAGGGTGGAGGGACAATCCTCCTAGCTCTGAGGGCCGCAAGTGGCATTTGCTTGGGGCTGGTCTCTGGACTATGCAAATTCAGCTGCTGACTCCAGGCCAGTAGTTAAATTCTATGAAAACAAGCCAACATCTACTGTCTGAGAAAGTTGAGCAAGACCCTTCCGCTGCCCAGTGAAACAGGTGACCTTAGAACTCCTGAGCCATAGAACAGTCAGAAGGCACTGTGAGGGCTGCTGGAGACCCTGAGGCAGCCCCGGGTGGTGGTTAAGAGCCTGGGCTTTGGAACTGGACCCCGGAGCCTATATTCCAGCCCCTGTTTACTCAGTACTCCCTTGGGCAAATTTTCTTCTCTGTAAAACGGGGTAATAACATTCCCCACCTCCTACCGTTATTAGGAGGATTAAATGGGCTAATATTTATAAGGAGCCTAGAGCAGTGAGCGACTGACATTTAGTAAGTACTCAGTAGATGCTGGGTAAGTGATTTACTAGATTCTTTTCAAAGCACTTTCCACCTGTCTTGATAAGGGGTTCCTGGTATCTCTTAGAGGAATGGTGGATTAGACCCTGTCAAAACACATGCTGTTTTGAAACATGACTTTCTTTATTGGGTCCCTGGACGGTCCACTGCTTTTCTACCCATTAAGACCTCCCGACCCAGGGGCTGGTCTTCTTCTCATGAGACAGGATGGGATCCAGCTTTCTTGGAGGACACTTAAGCTGTCATATGAGATCACACACCCCCTTTTCTGCACTCAGCCTGTACTAACTGGTGCTCGATTCAGGAGAAACTTGAGTCCTTAATGCCCTCCTTTTCTGGAGAGGCTCCATATCTAATGCCCCGGGTGCCAACATGACAAGAATATGCGGCAATGAAGCTCACATGTTCTGCGAGTCAGTGTTGCTGAGTAAAGTCCTCACATCCACGGAGAAAAGAACCTAATTCGGGCTCCACCTCCGGAACTAGAAAATTAATGTTTAATCAGACCGATACGTCAGCGGTTATTACATCTGACCTTCCTGAAAGTCCTTTAAGGCAATGAGAACACTTGTCGTGGGGAAATGGAAATCCTAAATTGTACTGGCCTTTTACCAACTCATTACTTCAAAAAATGGTAGCCACTATTCTGAAGCTTATGCTAATCATTCTTTTGCTTTTCCTCATAGCTTTATCTTCGATGATATACCCGAGCATACATGTTTTAGTTTTTTGCATGTTTTTGAGCTTTCTGCAAGTGGAATCACAGCGTATGTGCTCTTTTGCGTCTGGCTTCCCTAGCTCGACGTGTTGCTTCGATTATTTTAGCATGGTCGAACACAGTCGTGTGTTGATCGCCACGTAGCATTCCGTTATGGGTATCTCTCTGTCCATCAACTCTACCGACAACAGAAACGAGGATCGTTCCCATTGCTTGCTTGTTTGCTATTACGGATCGTGGTGCATGCCTATAGAACTTGCCTGCTGCCCTCGTGTAAGTCTAATAACTGTAATTTTTATGAAGATGATAGCCTCTATCAAGTGGCCACACTTACATGCCTTCGTTTGGACCTCAACACACCTCTGTGTGACGGCTCTTCTCTCACTGAGGATGCTGAGCGCTGGTAAGGACGTCGTTCTCGCCCTGATGCTAGGAGAAAGCCGAGTAATCGACACGAGAACGTTCTTTGAGTGCTTCACACAGCAAATGTTGCAAGGCAACGAAGTCGCGGGAACCCCAAGGAGGGAAAGGACCCCCGAGGAAGAATGGATGCGTGGGCTGTCCCACGCGTGGCAGAGCACAGGAGGAAGGGGCACTAGTCACCCTAGAAGCAGGTCGGAAGAAATCGCTAAGGGGGCACCCGGCTGGCTCAGTCGGTGGAACAGGCCACTCTTGATCTCAGGGCTGTGACTTTGAGCTCTGCACTGGACGTAGAGGTTGCTTAAAATCTTTGAAAAAAAAAAGAAGAAACCAGCTAAAATTGTAGCAGATCGCTAAGGGTAGAGGCTGTCCTAGCATGACAGGATAGGACCTCTGAGAAACCCAAACACGAGGGAAGTAGGCACTCGTTTGCAGCTCTTTTCCAGAGGTTTCCACTGGGTGCTCTCAAGAACTTTGGAGGCAGGGTGGGAGACTAGAGAGAGGTAACCTCACTGGTGTGGGCCTGTGGGAGGGGTTTGGCCACTACGATCCTAAGGCATAAAACTTCCCTGCCTGGACCCTTTGTGTACCGAGCAGAAGTTTTAAGCTGCTGGGGAAAGGGCAACAAACCTCTACCTCCAAGACCTAGATAAGGGCCTATGGCTTCTGGGGAAAGGGAAGAAGAAGAAATCTACCCCTGGGGGAGGATGAGGAAAGAGCCCTGGGTCCAAATCCTATGCTGTATCATTCAACGTCTCTCTCTCTCCCCAACTCCCTCATCAACCCCCCGCCCCCACTCTGGGCAGACGTAGAACAAAAGGCCATGTGAGGACACAGGGAGAAAGCAGCCATCTGTAAGCCAGGAAGAGGGCCCTCATCAGAAATGGATCCCTGCCAGATCTTGATCTTGGACTTCCAGCTTCCAGAACTGTGAGAAATCAATGTCTGCTGTGGAAGCCACTCAGTCTGTGGTATTTTGTCATGGCTGCTTGAGCAGACTAATACAAGCTGTGAATGAACTTGATGCCGCTGAACTGTCCACTTAAAAATGGTTACAATGGTGAATTTCATGTTGTGTATATTTTATCAATGTGGTAATGGCGGCCAGTTAGGCCACAGGGCTGAGCTGGACACTCAACAGTGTGAAAAGCAGGTGCCCCTGCTGCCGGTGAGAAGTGAGATATACAGCGTATCATCAAACCAAAGCCAAAGGAGGACCTTTTGCTTCCTGCAAATGTGTAAACATTATGCCTAACGTGTACGTACATAAGAAAACACACTAAGGTAAGTAAAGTTCTGCTCAACAACCACACAGTGTGTAGAGCTGGCCTAATAGCATGATAACCATATATTTTTACAGGCAATGTGAGTCACTATTATATATTATTTGCAATGATTGCTGGCTTGTTTGGGTCTTTTAATTCCTTCCTGTGTATACCTCCAGGTTTGAGGAGTCCGGGAGACATCCAAGTGGTGATATCAGGTAGACAGTTGGGTGTGAGTCTGGTGCTTGTGGGACAGGGGGCTATGAGGTTGACAGCAATCAAATTAATTTATTTATATATACAGCCCTGGGACCAGAAGAGAACACTTAGGGATTGTAGGTATAGAGAAAGGGAGATGAAGACAGATGTTCTCAAGATCATCAATACTTAGAAGTCGGGCAGTTGAGGAGAAACCAGTTAAGGACGAGAGGCCAGTGCAGTGGAGGAGAGTCACGGCGTGTTTGAAAATGAAGGAGAAGTTACTTGTGTCAATCGTTGCTAAAAGATCTAGGTAGGTGAAGATTGAGAACGGACTATTGCCTTTGACGCAGGTCACCACGAGACAGGAGAATGATCTTGGGGAGCGCCATTTTATTAGAATGGCAGACATTGAAAAAGCCCAAATGGAGCAGGTTTGAGACCTAATGAGAGGTGGGAAAGGGAGCAGGCAAGAGAGGGAGTAGCTGGAGTGGGACTCAGAGTAGCCAGGAGAGAACATTTTTTGGAAGACATGTGATCCCACCATGTTTGTTTGCCAATGGGAATGATCGGGTTGAGGGACAAATCAACATGGTAGGAGAGAAGGGGATGACTGCAGGACCAGAGTCCTTGGAAACAGGAAGGCATTGAAATCCAAAGCACGAGTGGAACGGTCGGCCTCCGGTGAAAGCAGGGACCTTCCTCATCTCTAACAGGAAGGCAGGTGGAATATGCAGGAACAAACGCAGGTCAGTTGATAGACTGGGTGGTAGAGACAGAGTAGCTCTTTTCTAACTGCCTCCACCCTTATTGGGCAAACACCGTTGACTGAGGAGTTGGGCGAGGGAGGGTGATTTGAAAAGACAGAAGAAAGTATGAAACAACCGCTACAGAAAGTAAAGAAGGGAATGTTCCAGGGAGATTGGTGGGCGTTCCCAGGTGCCACACGACAGTTGTTTTCAAATAAATCAATTCAACTTGGTTTGTGAAAAAAAATTTTTTTAAGTATTCAGCTGTGTAGGTGTGGGTATGCACTCAAAACTCCGTTGGGTTAGCTCAGGGTTTGGTTTTTCCTGGGTGTACCGGCTAGGATGTTTTTGTTTGCCAGTAACAGAAAACCTTTCTCAAACCAGCTTAAACAATAAGAAAATGAATTATTTAACTAAAAGGAAGGTTCAAAGGTAGGTCAAGCTCAGGGATGGCTGATTCTGTGCCCCATTGATTTCTTCAGGGATCCAGGTTCTTTTTTCTCTTCTCTGCTGTTCACATATCGGTTCCTTCTTGTGGCTTGTGCCTTGCAGTTGTGACATGACAGCTGCTGGCAGTTAGGGTCCACTTGCTTCCTTGTTCATGTAGAGCAGGAGAGAAGGAATAGCTTTCACCAGCCAAAGAGCACAGGGCGTTTTCTTCAGGTCCTGACAATTACAGCGAGAGGGGGGCCATGGGATTACTAGGACAGATTTAAATCTGTGGTTCTCAAAGTGGGATTTTTGGACCAGCAGCATTAGCATCTCCTGAGAACTTATTTATAAAGTAAATTCTTGAGCCTCTTTGAAGACCTGTTAAATCAGAATAGGTATGGAAGCCCAGCAATCTGCCCTTTTTTAAAAAAAATTTTTTTATTAGAGCACACAAGCAGGGGAAAGAGACAGAGGGAGAGAGGGAATCCCAAGCAGGCTCTGCGCTGAGTGCAGGGCCCTATCCGGGGCTTGATCCCGTGACCCTGAGATCAGGACCTGAGCCAAAATCAAGAGTCGGATGCCTAACCAACTGAGCCATCCAGGCACCCCAGCAATCTGTGCTTTAACGAGCCTTTCAGGCGATGCTGAGGCACAGCAAAGTTTGAGAACCACTGGCTTAGGATAGTGTGGTGAACTCCATGAATAAGATGGGGGTTCTGCTAGGAAGAAGGGTGTGGGGAATAGACATCTACTAGTGTCTACTGGACCAGACGAGCTTCTCAGAGTGAGACCAGGTTAGGAGGCTTAGGAGTATTTCTAAGAGAGTGATTCCAAGGATGGGCCCTGAAATCTAAATTGCTTGAGAAGGGAAATGAGGACACAGAGGAATGATGGATGGTGGGAAAGTGGAGTTAGCAAACTTAAGAGCCAAGGAAGCTGGAGAATTGAAATGAGCCGGTGGGATAGAAGGTGTGGTGGCCATGAGACCATACTCATAGACCTTCAACTACAGGGAGCGTTAAGTGACCAATGGCCTTGTGTTTGCCCCCAGACCACACTTGCCATGGGATGTTCTCACCACCAGATGAGTGTGGCAAGGATACTAAGGCTGGACCATTCAGGGGGCACACACTCCTTAGAAGGCTGACTTCAGCTAGAGGATCTCCCCACCTCAGCTTTGATGAACCTTCCTCAGATGGCATGACGATCCAAGAACTTTCCACCCAACCTTCTCTCCTGTTCTTCTTCACTCATCTTAGATTTGTATCACGTCCTACAGCCTTGTCCAACTCCCGATTTTTTCCTCACACAGGCACTTCCCCTGTTAAAATCCTTTCACATCCCATTTTGGCATCTGCTTCTTGGAGGACCTAGACCAACACAGAAGGTGATGGTTCCTGAGTTGAGTTTGAACTTATTATGTGAGATCAGTGAGAGATGAAGATTCACAGCTGGTCATTGCAGGACAGCACCAGGGCAGTCCCGGCCACCCTGGAGTTGACTTGGGCATCCTTCGAGGTGGAGGGGAAGATGGCACTTTGGGTAGGATGGATATCCCACCAGCTGAAAATACCGCCATTGGCTTAGTGACATGCCTGGTGTTCAGTTGCCAGCCTCTTAGGGTTCCCCACAAATGCCTGGGTAAGTGTAGCTTAGCTCCTCCACCGAATGAGCACAGCCTCCATGGATGTCGCCTTCCCATGGCATTATAAGACAATCCCCACCCTTGTGTCCCTTCACTGTGGCCATGAGCAAGTAGCTTCGTGGGTAAGGAGAAGAGGGGCAAATATTTTATAAAGATTTGACTATGATAATCTATCTGCATTGTACCCATATTTCCCTTAGTGGCTGTCGCCCTACATTGAGTGGTGCTACCGATCTTACGAGAGGGTTGGCAGGGGTCAGGAGAAAACGCTCTGGAGCTACTGTGAAAACAGTAAGCTGCTCTAATACGCACAGTGCTCAACCTCACTTTGGCGACACACACCTGAGGAGAGCAGCAAGCTGTGACCTACGTGGGCGCTGCCCCACCTACAGGGGCGCCATGTTGGGCCCCTTTTGGATTCTTAACCTGGAATTCAGGGTCCGTGAATGGCCTTTAGGGAGACTGAATCTCCTGGAGTTGTGTGTGCACTTTGTGTGAGTGAGCATTTGAAGGGCAGAGAAGGGAGTTGGGCCCATAGTTTGCATTATTTCTCAAGAGTTAGTGACTTCAAAAAAAAAATTAATCAATTAAAAAAAAATGTATATCAAGAGTAAGCCACTTCTTTTCAAAAGTATTCTAACCAGATTTTAGAGAGTAAACATCTGGCCTGTGAAAACTTTGCCATCTGAGCAGATGTGTTGCTATATTTCTCCACCTTTAGGTAAGGAAGACCTCTCTGTCTAGCTCTGTGGTGATATAGGGAATATTATGGATTCTACGGAATGGTAATGAGAGAGGGATGGCTTATGGAACGAAGGGAACCGATTTTTCGCCTTCATAAATCCTATGTCATAAGAGGATTTATAAGAGGCTTTTTAAAAAGTTTATTTATTTATTTTGAGAGAGAGAGAGAGCACGCACAAGCAGAGGAGAGGCAGAGAGAGAGGGAGACAGAGAATCCCAAGCAGGCTCCTTGCTGTCAGTGCTGAACCTGACAGGGACCTCGATCTCAGGAACAGAGAGATCCTGACTTGAGCCAAAATCAAGAGTTGGAAGCTTAACTGACTGAGCCACCCAGGCGCCCCATAAAAGCCTTTTTATCTCCACAGAACACTGGCTTGGGAAGCTGAAGACTAAAAACAAAAAAAGCATCATAGTTTCTATTTTCTTTCTTTTTTCTTTCTTTTTCTTTTCTTTTTTTTTTTTTTTTTTTTTTGGTAGATGGTTCATCTAAGTAATCCTAGATGTTTTCATATTAACACGTGGAGGGTTTCAGTAGAATGTTACAGGTTCAGCTGCTGGAAATTGCATGACAAACGTAATCGTGTTACAGAGATGCAAACTACAGTTTTCACAGCCTGTTTCTCTGACCCCAGAAGGGAACCCCAGCAAACACTAGAGGGAGCTCCACACCGCAGAGCCGGCTTCCTTCACTGTCAGAATCGCCTACTGTAATGGTACGGCTCTCTTTGGCTGTTCTACATTAAATGCACGGAAATAAGCGAAGAATGCCTCGTTCCATTTGTACACCTGTCATGAGGGACCCGGCACACCCTTCCAGGTGTCTGTTCCGGTCTGGAGGCTGCAGCCGACCCCAAGCGGAGCTCTTGAACACACCCGGCAGGCAGCCCGGTCCTGACGCCTTCCTCCTACTGTGTTTTTTCAAAATGAAAAGCCAACCTCAGTTCCTTCCTAGATAGGCAACTAAGCTCGTAGATTAATAGATATACTAATATCCTAGCAGACTGAGGCACTGATGAGATCTATTATGGTCTGGTCGATCAGAGGAAAATGATGATGAACATGGGAGATTGGCATCAGGTTCATTTACTTATTTTTATTCACAATTTTCCACCATCTTCTCTATGCTGCGGCCTGAATAGTTCATATCGGAAGCATCCTGACTCAGGCATTTGATGACAACTGGAGGAAGGTCTTTAGAGCCAGACACTAGTTTTTTGTGTTTTTTTTTTTTTAATTGTGGTAAAACATAAGATAAAATTCGCTAACTTCTGGGTTATGCAAAAGAGACATGTAACCGGAAAAGGTTTCATCTGTATAAAGTATTTGCACTTGAGTAATAAAAAAAAATCGAGTACGCGGTAAAGAACTGGGGAATCCTTGACTTAGTTGAAAAAGATGTGGTAATTCTTAACAGTAGCCTACATGACTCGACCTTGTGATGAATGAGCCTAGCAAAAATAGATTGTAATATCGTAATGTACAATAGATTGTAATCTTGTAATATACAAAATTACAAATATTGTAATATTTGTAATCTACAAAATAGATTGTAACAATTGTTCCTGTATATTGTAACATTAACACGAACAAGCATCTAGAACATTGCTTCTAAGTCTTGGCTGCGTATTAGAATCACCTAGAAGCTTTAAAACATATTGATGTCCAATTCTCGAGGAAGCTAACGTAAATGGTCTGGGATATGATTTCTTAAAAGCTCTCAGCCAATTCCAGCGTGCAGGCCAGGCTGAGCCCCTGAGACATTCCTGTGCTGCTGGGCTCAGGCCCAAACACACCTACTGTTACATCCGTGCGTCCCACTTAAGGGAAATAAAGACAAGCCAGTTCCTATTCAAGGGGGGGGGGGGTCAGAATTGTGAAGGAACAACAATTCATTTTTATAAGAGGAACAACTGAGAAAGTGCAAACAGGAGGATACTGGAGAGAGGGGAGGGGCAGAGTTTAGAGCTGGCTTTCAGCATCTGAGAGCTTTCTCATGGAAGAGACTTCTTTGGTTTTTTCTTTTTTTCTTTTTCTTTTTCTTTTTTTTTTTTTAAGCTGAAAGTCAATTTTATTCTTTTTTTTATTTTAAAAAAATGTTTCAATGTTTATTTACATTTGAGAGAGAGAGAGAGAGAGAGAGAGACAAAGGGCAAGCGGGGAGGGGCAGAGAGAGAGGGAGATGCAGAACTCCAGGCTCCAGGCTTCTAGCTGTTAGCACAAGGCCGGCCCCGGGGCTCAAACCCCCAGAGCTCGAGATCATGACCTGAGCCGAAGTCGGATGTTTAACCAACTGAGCCACCCAGGCACCCAGAGACTTCTTTGTATCGCAGGCCCTGGGAAGGAGAACTGGGAACAAGGAATAGAAGTAGCAGCTACTGGGACGCCTGGGTGGCTCAGTTGGTTAAGCGCCTGACGCTGGCTCAGGGCATGATCTTGCGGTTCGCGAGTTCAAACCCCTCAGTGCCTGAAGGCTGCTTTGGATTCTGTATCTCCCTCTCTCCCTGCCTGTCTCACACTCTGTCTCTCTCTCTCAAAAATAAATAAACATTACAAAAAGTAGCACTTATTATTACTACTTTTTATGAAATAAATGTTTAAAACCAGCCCAGTCCAAAGAGGGATGCTGCCCAGGGAAGCAGTGAGTGCTCTTTTGAGGGATATGCCGACGGGTCCCTCCAGCAGATTACTGGCAGGGATGTCACAGAGAGGTTCTGCGAGTGGAAAGGCTGACAGTTACCATCAAAATGACCCTGTCCCAGCAGGAGCATTGACCGGCACTTTCTGGTGCCAGAAAGTACATTGTGCTAAGCTTCTGCATTCCCTTATTTTCAAGCTCACACTATTCCCACAGGGAGGGGGCTATTATCTTTCCAGTGCATATTGGAGGAAACAGAGGTTCCAAGGCCTGTCCAGTGTCGCTTGTAACCCACAGGCACCCTGATGGCTGGTCTTCCCGGCTGGGCTTCTCTGATTCTAGAACATACAATGTGTCAATAACCAGAAACACAGGCCAAGTTTTAGCAATAATGAGGCAGTGTTTAAAACAACCTCTCTGACACTGACCTATGCAGATGAAAGGTACTATTTGAAAGCTTTATCCTTAGAATCTCAAATGTCAGCCCCTCAAAGAAGGTGAGGGGTGATCTAATTCACTCCCCCCATTTCTCAGTTCCTACATGAGGAAACTCAGAGTCCCGAGTCTCATCCCGAGTTACGCATTTACTATTCAGATCCTCTGACACGAAGAAGAAAGGCTGTCTTGCTCTTGCTGTCCTGATCGAACGGCCCTACCTTCGCTGGAGATGCTCTGGGAGCTCAGCTCCTCTCAGGGAATTACTTTCAGGGCCAACTCAGCCAGCCCTCAGGAGAATCAATCTCTTCACTTTATCGATACATTTTGACTTTGATTCAAACAGCATTAGGGAGCCTCTGCTTTATGCTCCAGACGTGACTCTGAATGACTCATGGCTAATTTGCAAGAATTAAATCAGCCCACAAAGAACGCACGTTGCCACCACCACCGAAGGATTTACAAAGAGAGATCTTTTGTTCCCAAATTGCTTTCAAAGTAATTTCCAAAGAAGGGTTGCCAAAGACCGGTAGAGCAATGTCAGCATCACTGACACAGGGCATACCTGCCTGGGGAAATTCCACGGCCGAGCCTCGCCGTCCCTGCTGGCCGCACCCTGTGGTTCTTGCCCCCGACTGGCCATGCTGGCTGCCACCCATCAGAACAGCCGCCCTCTGGGAAGAGGCTGCCAGACGAAGGTGACATTTCTCAGTCCCCACCCCTGTCTACCCACCCCAACCTCACGGCTACCTCTTCACCAGTGTAGATAGAGGAAATAAGTCACCTTCTGGGCAAAGGTGACTAGGAGAAAGGAGTGCCTTCCCTACTCTGGCTCATTTCCTATCAGGTAGCTGAGTGTCAATGACTCTCATGCCCCAGGGGAAGGTGGATCCACAAGAGGGAAAGAACCTGGGTCAGAACTGGTTCTACATTTTATCTGAACCAGAAATCAACTTGTATCGGTTGAGCTGCTAAAATAGAGAGAGATGTCATCTGTTTCAGCAGCTAGCACAACCCTAAGATAGCTGACAAAATCCGGTTTCACCAAAATCTAAATATGTAAACACAGAGCCCATCACACTGATGGGCACACTGCAGGCACTACGTACATGTGTATTGGGTAGATGAATAAATAAATCTAAGGTGTCTAATTAACGGCATCCTTTGTTGAATGGAAGTTAGCAAATGCTAATAAACAGCTTTTAGGATGTGGAGAGTGTTTTGTTTTTTGTTTTTTTAAATATGACTTACTGTCAGGTTAGCCAACATACAGCGTATACAGTGTGCTCTTGGCTTCGGGAGTAGATTCCCATGATTCATCGCTTACATACAACACGCAGTGCCCATCCCAACAAGTGCCCTCCTCAGTGCCCATCACCCATTTTCCCTGCACCCGCCAACCCCCTACCTCCATCAATCCTCAGTTTGTTCTCTGTATTTAAGAGCCTCTTACGTTTTGCCTCCCTCTCTGTAACTATTTTTTTCCTTCCCTTCCTCCATGTTTTGTTAAGTTTCTCAAATTCCACATGAGTGAAAACATATGATATCTGTCTTTCTCTGACTTGTTTCTCTGAGCATAATACCCTCCAGTTCCATCCACATTGTTGCAAATGGCAAGATTTCATTCTTTTTCACCGCTGAGTAGTATTCATTGTGTGTGTGTGTGTGTGTGTGTGTGTGTGTGTGTGTGTATCACATCTTCTTTATCCCTCTATCAATTGATGGACATTTGAGCTGTTTCCATAATTTGACTATTGCTGATAGTGCTGCTATAAACATTGGGGTACATGTGCCCCTATGCATCAGCACTCCTGTATCCTTTGGATAAATTCCTAGTAGTGCTATTGCTGGGTTGTAGGGTAATTCTATTTAGAATTTTTTGACGACCCTCCACACTGTTTTCCAGAAGGATATAGGGGGTGTTTTGATACATGCTGAATGAGGGAATATAAGAATGAGAGAAATGAATCATAGCTGGTACAGAGAAAAAGACCGCCACACCGTGGAATAGATTTCCAAGTCAAATAAGGTCATTTTTATGCCTGGAGCACTCTGAAAATAGACTACCGAGTCTCCCCTATAAGGCGAATTGAGGGTTCTTGGCTGGCTCAAGGGTAGATATAGAGCCTCATGAGGACAGTGTTGCAACCTAGAAATGCAGCTTCCTAGGACCTCAGAGCTGGAGACTGCCAAGCACCTGAACACTGCTGTGTCCCACAGACAAGGAAGCCACAGCTCAGGAAGTGGACAACTCACCCAGGGTCCTTCAGCTGTCCACGGGTCCACACCTGGAGGCAGGATAGTGTGGATTAAGGGTGGGGGTAATAGGACCCAACTGCCCTGATTTGAATCCTAGGCCCACTCCTTGCAAATCACTTAACTTCCCCATGCCTCTACTCCCTCATCTTTAAGATGGGGGGTAGTTAGAATAGTACCTACCTCACAGGGCAGTTAGGAATCTGAAATCAGTATATTGCAAGTGCCCCAGCCGGGGGCCTGGCACACAGTAATACTAGGGAAGCGTTAGAAGTTGTCGTATTGTTACCGTTGGATTCAGATTGCATTTTCCCCCATGTCAGCGTTCGTAGGCCTTCAGAACGAGGATATTAAAATGATGAAAAATGGGGAATCATAATGAAGCAGAGGATGCCAGAAGTTCCTCTGCCAGATTTCCGAACACACAGCCTGAGAAACCAAAAGCTTATTGTAGAATACAGTTGTATGAATTGATATTTGGCACACATGAAATAATTCATCCCGGGATGGAGGATTCGGGATGTATTCATGTCTCAGGAATGCTCTAATGGGAGTGTAAGCATACTATTTTTCTTCAGTGTGTGGTAAAGGAAAAGAAAATACAACGAGTATAAAATTATTCCTCATTGAGAGAGAGAAGATGAGAAGCAGCTCAGGAAATGAACCCGGGCAAATACTGTTCTTCTCTGGTTTGGATGGCAAGATGCGGAAGAGGTGGACTGCTATGGATTGGCTATTGCAAAAAAGTTTGTCAGGTTCTGGGAAGCACAGAATGTCAGGCTTTTTTAAAGCTGTCTTGAATCAGTTAGTGCACATATATCCTCTTATCAAATTCCCCCAGCCCAACCTTCGCTCCAGAGCGGAATTCCTTATTATATCCACGGCAGATGGTCGCCCAGCTCCTGCCTGGATGCTCCTTGGTGAGAGCCGCAGGGAGCCACAGGGCCTCCCACTCATTCCCCGGGCAGCCTGAACTGTTACACAGAATCCTTCCCTAGACTGAGCCAAAACTCTGCCTCCCTGGAATGTTGGCCCTTCGTCCCTGCATTTATCTTCTGGTGTGAAACATAATAGATCTCTTTGCTTTCTTCTCTCTCTTGATGGTGCTGCAGTGGAGTTAGACCTCCCCGGGTGGAATGCTGGCCTTGACATTAACTTAGTTATTGGACCTCACGTATGTTACTTAAACTCTCATTGCCTTGATTTGCTTCATCTTTAAAGAGGGGCACTGAGGCGCCTGGGTGGTGCAGTTGGTTGGGTGTCCGACTTCAGCCAGGTCACGATCTCGCGGTCCGGGAGTTCGAGCCCCGCGTCAGGCTCTGGGCTGATGGCTCAGAGCCTGGAGCCTGTTTCCGATTCTCTGTCTCCCTCTCTCTCTGCCCCTCCCCCGTTCATGCTCTGTCTCTCTCTGTCCCAAAAATAAATAAACGTTGAAAAAAAAAAAGTTAAAGAGGGGCACTGAGCTTTCAGAAGGTTCCTGTGAAGGTTAAAGTAAGTAAGCACCATGTCGATAAAGCATGGAGAATAGAGTCTGGAACCGAGTAGTTTATCCAGTAGATGGTATGGTTATCATTGTTTGGGTTCTGCTCTCGGGACCCCCCAAAGTCTTCTCTAAGTTAAATATCTCCACCTCCACCAGCTGTTTCCACCTGGCCTAGGGGTCAACTCCTGCCCCCATTCTGGTTTCCTCTCTTCAAACGCTGACCTACAGGCTTTATTTCTTCCTCCATTTGCCCATTCTCCATTGGTCCTCATCCTGGAGGATAAAGACAGATGCAAGCAAGAAGGAGACAGCTGCTCTGGAGTAGGAGTACAAGAATTACAACTTTGGGGGCTACGCCATACTGGTGGCAGGAGGCCTTCCGGGTGCCCAGGAGGAAGTCAAGGTTAGGGGCCACGGCAGAGGTGGCCACTCCAGGGTCGTGGTGTACGGAGGGAGAGAGAGCTAAAGGGAGAGATTCGAGCTTCGCTCCCAGAATGTTTAAGCCTCCTCCAGGATTCAGTGAAGACATTCTGTCCACAAATATGTGACTGTAACATTGGAAGCTACTTCCTTCATCTTGTGTCCCTCAAGACCCTGAACTCAGTTAATGGGATATAAGAGAGAGATTCTTGCTAAATTGCTATTTAGCACCCTCAATAGGGTCACTACAATGTCATGAAAACAACCTTAATTTAGTGTCTCCCTTTTGCAGCCACACATAGTGACTCATTGACTAAGCTTGTGGGCGACTGAAACCTTTACATTTTTTCATGAGAACCACTTTTATTTTTTTAAGATTTTATTTTTAAGTAATCTCTACACCCAACGTGGGGCTCGAACTCACAACCCTAAAATCAAGAGTCACATGTTCTATGGGAACTGTCTTGCACTGTTGGTGGGAATGCAAACGGGTGCGGCCACTCTGGAAACCAGTATGGAGGGTCCTCACAAAATTCAAAATAGAATTACCCTACAACCCAGCAATAGCACTACTAGGAATTTATCCAAAGGATACAGGAGTGCTGATTCATAGGGGCACATGTACCCCAATGTTTATAGCAGCACTATCAACAATAGTCAAATTAGGGAAAAAGCCCAAATGTCCATCAACTGATGAATGGATAAAAAAAGATGTGGTGTGTGTATATATATACGTGATACTTAGCAATGAAAAAGAATGAAATCTTGCCATTTACAACAACGTAGGTGGAAATGGAGGGTATCACGCTAAGTGAAATAAGTCAGTCAGAGAAAGACAGATATCGTATGTTTTCACTCATGTGTGGAATTTGAGAAACTTAACAGAAGACCATGGGGGAAGGGAAAGAAAAAGAAGAGTTACAAACAGAGAGGGAGGCAAACCATAAGAGGCTCTTAAATACAGAGAACAAACTGAGAATTGATGGGGGTGGGGAGGCGGGGGGTGGGGAAAATGGGTGATGGGCACTTGTTGGGATGAGCACTGGGTGTTGTATGTAAGTGAGGAGTCACGGGAATCTACTCCTGAAGCCAAGACTACACTGAATTTTAGCTAACTTGACAATAAATTATATATATATATATATATATATATATATATATATATATATATATATATATATTGGGAGTCATGTGTTCTACCAACTGAGTCAGCCTGGTGCCCCGTGAAAACCACTTTTATACAAGTTGTCCCCATCCTGAACACGTATCCCTGATTTTGGAAATCAAATGGGGAAAATGAATAAGAAACTATTACTGTGCACAGTTGTAAACACTAACTAAGTGATGGTATTTTATTAGCAATATTGGTATTATCCCTGTTAGGTTTAGTTTTCCTGATTTCAGCATTTTGGCTTGTTGAGGTTGGGTAGTAATTCTGTCCTATCCACACACACACACACACACACACACACACACACACAACCTCCCAACTTCAACCCAAGCCCACATTTGACCTGTGTGCTGAGTCTATCTCAGAAATTGACGTCATGATGGAATCGGATAGAATCTGCAGTGCGCAACCATTGGAAGGAACTTGGCCACCCCGTTTCCCTCTTCCCGTCCAGAAATATACCCCTCACCAACATCCAACATTTTACAAGGGGAAAAATTTCACACTGGTGCCGGCATTGTCCTCTCTATCATTTAAATTTAAACTGCAAATCTCTGTGGAGGAAGCACACGCTAATCCCCTAAAACCTTACACTGAGTTAGTCAGGGAGCATGAGTGTCCTTGGGTGTGGAGAGTAGGCGGAAGCAGGAGGAGACAAACCGGGAAGAAAGGGGCAAACGGGCAGAAAACAAACTTCATTTATGTTCCACACTCGTCTTGGGAAGAAGTTTTCACGACACTCCACGGAGTGAGTGGAGGGAAATGAACGCTGGCCCCCTCTGAATCCCTGCAAGTTGTGGGTATGACCTTATTCGGAAAAAGGGTCTTTGCAGATGTAAAAACGCTGAGGATCCTGGGATGAGATCATCCTGCATTGTCTAGATGGACCCCGAATCCAATGACAAGCATCCTTCTAAGATAGAGACAGAGGGAGACTTGAGACTCCAAAGAAGGCCATGTGAAGACAAGGCAGAGCCAAGGTAGCCAGGGAATGCCGAGAGCCACCAGGACGGGAAGAGGCAAGGAAGGATTCGCCCCCAGAACTCCCAGAGGATGTGTGGCCCTGCTGACGCTTTGATTTACTGACCTGTGGCCTCCAGAACCGTGAGGAAATACACTTCTTTCGTGTTAAGTCACCGAGTGTGTGACAGTTTGTGACAGCAGCCACGGGACACTACTACAGAGGGCATGTTCCCTCCCCAAGGAACTCCTCTCAGAGTCTGAAGGATCTGCCCTGGAGAGGAAATAAACCACCTCTCAGCTCTCTGACAGTCTCACCGCCATGAGGAACTAGGATGAGAGGTTTACTATTAAGTGAAAAACTCACACAGATGATTGAGGAATTAATCTGTCACCAGTCAGATGATAACATCTAGGTGAGCGAGAGGCATCCCAAGTTCATAATCATCAAGGCCTGACAGGCCCTGGGGAGTCACTGACAGGTCTGGCCTGAGGGGAAGAAAAGTTGCCAGGGTGACTGGTGCTGCCATCTTGGATCCCAGGGAGGCAGGAAGGTGGCGAGGCTGGCTGGAAGGTGCACGTGACTGGGAGTCATCCCGGATCTGGGACTTTCCTGTTGGCCGGAAAAAGGCATTTATCTTCTCTAGTCTTCAGCTTTCTGAAGTGGGAAAAAAATAATGATGTTCCAGCTCTAAGAAAACTGCTGTGGGCTATTCTGTCCGTGGCTGCCACACATGTAAGCTTTTTTTTAAATATATATTTTTAAGTTTATTTATTTATTTATTTCCAGAGGGACAGAGACAGAGGCAGCACATGTGGGGAAGGGGCAGAGAGAGAGGAGGAGAGAGAGAATCCCACGCAGGCTCTGCACTGTCAGTGCAGAACCTGATGTGGGGCTCAAACCCATGCAACTGAGATCATGACCTGAGCCAAAACCAAGAGTCAGACGCTTAACCATCTGAGCCACCCAGATTCCCCTATTTTTTATTTTTTTAATGTTTGTTTATTTCAGAGAGAGAGTGAGCGTGGGGGAAGGGGCAGAGAGAGAGGGAGACACAGAATCTGAAGCAGGCTCCAGGCTCCTAGCTATCGGCACAGAGCCGGACGCGGGGCTCGAACCCACGGACAGCGAAACCATGACCTGAGCCAAGGTCAGTCGCTCAACCGACTGAGCCACCCAGGCGCCCTGTGGTGTGGTTTTTAAGAGGGCCATAAGTATGCATAGACAATTCTCATTTTTAGTCAACATGTGATTGTTTCTTTGTATGAGTCAAGATAGTCTTGAGTTATGCTGTGGTAACAGACACCCTTCAAATCTCCATACCTTGAAAGAATAAAGGCTTCAGGGGCACCTGGGTGGCTCAGCCGGTTAAGTGTCTGACTTTGGCTCAGGCCATGATCTCACAGTTCATGGGTTCGAGCCCCATATCGGGCTCTGTGCTGACAGCTCAGAGCCTGGAGCCTGCTTCCGATTCTATGTCTCCCTCTCTCTCTGCCCCTCCCCTGCTCATGCTCTGTCTCGCTCTGTCTCTCAAATATAAATAAATGTTAAAAAAAATTATTTAAAACAATAAAGCCTTCAAATTGTATCCTTCCAAAATTTCACATGATGGAATCCTAACCCTCAGTACCTCAGAATGGGATCATAGTTGAAGGTAGGGGTCTTTAAATATGAGCTCATTAGGGTGGGCTCTAATCCCATACGACCCATGTTCTCACAAGAAGAGAAAATTTGGACACACAGCTTTGTAGCCTCCAGAACTGTGAAAAAGTACATTTCTGTTATTTAAGCCATCCAATCTATAGTCATATTGTTGATGTTGTTGTTATTTTAATGACCGTTCCAGCAGACTACTCCAAAGGCTTATTATTTGCTCACGCTGGTAAGTATCCATTGGGGATATGGTCGCGAGGGTTTTGGCAACTAAATGTTCTGGCTCAGAACGGCACCCACCACTTAGGCTCACCACTCTCTGGTCAGAAGGAGTCACATGGCCCCCTTCAACCACAATGTTGAGGAGGGAGTAGGAAATATTGTCCTACATGTGTTGGGAGGTGGTATTACAAGAGTGCACAGGTCCTTGTCCAAATGTGGATATGTGGCCACTCTGTGTGGAGAGCTACTCACCCTCCAAGCTGGTGAGTGCATTCATTCAGTTTACAAATTCCTCCAAAGAGAAAGAAATGCTTCCCTTTGCTTGGCCTTTCAGAGCCACTACAGTACTCAAAGCTTACATTTCCTATAAATAACATTAAAGATGTCTCTCAAACTGGCATCCAAGTCCTCTGCATTTTCCATGAGAAATTATACATTCTCATTTTGAGGACAGCCGATAAAAATAACCCGAATATAATTTATTTCATCTAAATTAAAAGCCATCAAGCTTTTTTTGTAAAGGGCCAGATAGTAAATATTTCAGGCTTCGGAGGCCATGTGGTTTCTCCTGCAAGTACACAACTCAGCCTGTAGTGCAAAGGCAGCCATTGACAGTATACTAATGACCTAAATGAATGGATAGAGCTGTAGTCCAATCAAGCTTTTGATACAAAAGCAGGAAACAGGCCAGATTTGGCCAATGGGTCATCCTTTGCTGGTCCTTGATCTATGTGATTTCAGTGCAAAATGTGCAATTGCATTATTTATCTACTCTAGCCCAATGAAAGCCGAACGGCCAAAAGTTTTGATGGGCAAATGGACACTTCTCAGTTGCTCCGAGAGAGAAAATCGGTGAGGGAATGGAGTCATGATGGGGCACCGAGTATAACCATCAGACCAGATTATTATGAAGAACCTACCTTGTGGCAGTTGGCACCACAGTTAACGGCAGCGTCATGGAGGGATTTAGACTGTAGCTTCTGGAGCCAGACTTGTCCGGGTTCAAACCCCCAGCTCTGTGTCACGTACTCTAATGTCTGATCCTGGGCAAGTTACCTGAACTTCCTGTGTCTCATTTTTCCCTCCATCTGTAAAATGAGACTGTACCTGTTTTGAAGGGTTATTGGAGGCTTGGCTGAGTCGATGAGCTCATTCAGAACAGCTCCTGGTACTTACTACGTATTAACAACTGTCAATCACAGCCTAAGATGCTTATTGTACTTCCTTATGCATATTTATTGTCAAAAGAGTTCATTAGGAATAACTGTGATAGTAACTATTCTTAGTACCAGCAATATACGGACCAGCTACCCATTCAATGCTGAGTTTAATAACTCAAGCTGCCTAGTTTTATCTTCGGATGGATAAGATAGTTTTACAGAGTGGGGCGCCTGGGTGGCTCAGTCTGTTGAGCATCTGGCTCCTGATTTTGGCTCAGGTCATGATCTCAGGGTTCTGGGATCGAGCCCTGCATCTGGCTTCACGCAGAGTGTGGAGCCTGCTTGAGTTTCTCTCTCTTTCTCGCTCTGCCCCTCCCACACGTGCATATGCGTACTCTCTCTCTCTCTCTCTCACTCTTACAGGTGAGCCCTGACTAAAACTGGCGTTTGAAGTCGGCTTGCAAGATACTTGTGGAAGTGTGAAGTCTTAAATCTTAAACCAGCAAAGTTTTGAATATAGATACGCAATTCTTCATAATACATTTAATCATCAGCATGACTGAGGTTAAAACACAGGAAACGATTAAATAAAGAATCAGATTCCAGACTATATCTTTCCGTATTTAAACCCAGTGAAGTCCATTTAATTTTAGCACAATAATGTAACTTGCCACATGAAGTTGTGTTGCTAATTTGAATTTGATCAGTTGTATAGCTTTTTAAAAATTTGTAAATGCGCCTGGGTGGCTCAGTCAGTTGGGCATCCGACTTCAGCTCAGATCATGATCTCACAGTTCATGAGTTCGAGCCCCACGTCGGACTCTGTGCTGACACCTCAGAGCCTGGAGCCTGCTTTGAAATCTGTGTGTGTGTGTCTCTCTCTCTCTGCCCTCCCCCACTCGCACTCTGTCTCTCTCTCAAAAATAAATAAACATTAAAAAAATTTGTAAAAAAAATTTGTAAATGCATTTTGGCTTTATAGGTTACATACAGTTTATATAAGAGCTAAAAGGAGATAAAGGAGATTAGATATGTGCTTATACATGTTCAAGTTTATTTATCCCCAACTAGAATGAGGGATAGAGATTTTTGTCTTTCTTTCTTTTTTTTGCCATTGCCTTCTCTAGGGATCCTAGAACAGGATTATGTTCTAGATGCTTAAGAAATATTTGCGAGGGGTGCCTGGGTGGTGCAGTTGGTTAAGCATCTGACTTCAGCTCAGGTCACGATCTCGCGGTCCGTGAGTTTGAGCCCCGCGTCGGGCTCTGGGCTGTCAGCTCAGAACCTGGAGCCTGCTTCGGATTCTGTGTCTCCCTCTTTCCTCTACCCCTCCCCTGCTCACACTCTGTCTCTCAAAAATAAAGAAAAATTTAAAAAAGAAATATTTGCTAAATTGTGTTGAATTAGCATTATAATAAAAATATGAAAGTCAACTTTGGATATTTGTGAGCTGTTAGTTTGTTCAAAATAGTATCTTCTCATTGTTTTTCTGAACTAATAATTACTGACATGGGGAGACTGCTGGATTGTGTTACCGAGTCTTTTGGTGTAACTGCCTGGAGCTATGTGGGGGTCCTGGCCTTATCTCTAGCCCTGCAGTAGATAATCCATGCCTGGCTGGGCTGCTTGGGATGTTAAGTGACAAAAACCTAACTCAATTCAATTTAGTGAAAAAGAAACTTTTTTTTTTAAGGAATTGAAGAAGTCATATTAAGAGTAGGGGCTCCTGTGGGCCTCAGAAACACCTAGAGCTAGGGATTTAAATAACACTGGGAATAATTGCACTCTCCCCCCCCCCCCCTTATCTGTGATTCTTCACAAGTTCTTCTCTCTTACTTTCTCCTCCTGCAGATCAGTTTCCTCCGTAGGGCCGGGACCTGACTGCTGGATCGTCTCCTTAGCTCCAATTTGGAAAACCACGGAGAAACATTTTGATTGGTCCACCGCAGGATGGGTACCCCTTCTGGCCCAATCCAGTGGCCAGAACACTGATTTCCCCTAGCCCACCTTGGTCTTTCAGGTGTTTACTTTGTCTCTTAGCTGCAGTTCTATTAGCTGTGGTCAAGGGTCGAGCTGCAGAGCACAGGCAGGGCCACTGGCCGCCATCTTTGCAGTATTCATCGAAAGAAACTAAGAACCCAGCAACATTTACGTTCACACTAGGCCCTTCTCGATACCTGGCTTCCTGTTCCTGCTTCAAAGTGCAGTCCTTAATTACCCACCACAGCCTGCTCGCAGTAACTGACCTCATTATGCCCGCTAAACCCTGTCAGGAAATCTCCTGGACTCCCAGAAGGGCCAGATCCTCACGCAAAGGCCGTGCCCGGCACAGGCTAGACACATCTAGGATTGGCAAGGCTCAGGGTCAGGAGAAGAGCCACATCACATGCTGGCACCCAGTAGGTCTCATACCTAGTGTTTCATAAAAGGGTCAGAGCATGGATAGAGCTAGAATGTATTATACTAAGTGAAATATGTCAATCAGAGAAAGACAAATACCATGTGATTTCATTCATATGTGGAATTTAAGAAACAAAAGACATGAATATATGGGAAGGGGAAAAAAAGAGGTGAGAGGGAAATAAACCACAAAAGATTCCTAAAGATAGACAACAAAATGAGGACTGATGGGGGGGGGGGATGGGCTAGATGGGTGATGGGCATTGAGGAGGGCACTTGCTGCGATGAGCACTGGGTGTTGCATTGTAAGCGATGAATCACTGATGTCTACTCCTGAAACCAATATTGCACTGTATGCTAACTAACTAAAATTTAAATTAAAAAATTAAAAGGGTTAGAGCAAAAGCCGTGGCACCTGGGCAAGTATGGTTACAGGGATCCCACTCCTTCAGGTGGGACCCAAGGTCTGGGGTCAGCCTGTTATGGCCGCAGGGAATTTTTCATTATGCCCCACTCCTTTCCTCCAGTACGCTTGTCATGGTTGAACTCTACGGAGGGTGGGATTGTTGTATGTCTGTTCCTTGATCCACTCCCGACTCCACGAGGGCCTGCACCCTTCTTTCCGCACCACACGCCCAGCAGCGGCACACTGCCTTCCACATTAGGTACTCAGATAAATGAATAAATGAGTGGGCTGGTGGATATAAATGATAAGGGCCTGGGGGACGTAGCAGGGACATCTACACACTCCACTCAGGGGCAGGAAAGACGTGACATTCCTGACATTACAGTAGGTCGCTGTTTTTCCAGGTCCGACATGATCAAAATCATTACCCAGACACGTGTCCCCAATCCGACTCTTAATATTTAATATTCCGTTGACTCTCAAGAAGAAACTATAATTGCCTATTAGCCATTTTGCAGCCGGCACCAATTTATGAGGACAGCACCCTCTGTGCGTGTGTGTATATGTGGATACGGGGAGGGGACGTGGGGGTGAAGAATGGATAACAGGAAAAGCCGAAATGGCTTAGAAGGGTTGAGAAAATAAGTAAGTAAAAAAGATGAACGAGGAAGAAAAGGACAGAGTCATTTGTTTGAATCGACTGCCTCAGAATGGACTAGACACCCCAAATAGAGGCAGATGATGCTCTTAAACCCAAAGAAAACCCTTTATCCACCATCGGCGTTGGTTCAAAAGAGGTCAGTGCTAATCTAACTACGACGGGAAGCTGCCCGAATTAGAGCCACAGAGTTCTTAGCATAGCCAATGCCAGGACAGAGTAAAATCTGGAATCGACCAACTACCCAAAGTTAAAAATGCCTTATGGTGGCTGAAGCCCTTCTTTACCGAGTGGAAACACCAACGCATTAACAAATACTTAATGGGGGCTTACCACGCGCAGGGTACTCACAGAGAAGTTTCCAAAAATAGCAGCTCATTTTTGTGGCTGCCCTGTGTAGACACTGAATAAATAACTACACCATTGCATCAAATAACTGCACCTCGGATCTGCTGGTCAGAAGCACCAAGATTTTGCAACCTATCTCATTATTTGGCTTTCTTCTCCAACAGCATTCAAAAAACAAGCAGGAGCTCGTGTTCCCCTCTGCTTCTCCCTGTTCCCTTCTTCCCTCTTTTTTCGCCAGATTGTCTTGCCCAACTGGACGCCTTCAAGAGTTGTCCCATGACCCAGAAAATTGTTGCACCTCTACATAGCAACCCTCTGGGCTTCCAAGAACCCCTCGTTGCTATTAGAAAATGCCACACCTGGCATAGAGAGTATTTGATGGATGAGTCCTCCCCTTTCTCCCCTTATGGACCCACAGCATTCCTTCCCAGACCAAGTTCTGGAACCCATCATCCTATTTCCATCCACACCTCCCTCTCATAACAAGTAGCTGGAATATTTTCCTCCAGATTCCTATCTTGGGCAGACACCTGGAGTTTGAGGAGCCATCAAGTGGAGTGCTGTTGGCAGTTGGAGGTAGCACAACACATTTAGGAACCCAGAGGCCAAGCACAAGGGAATGCCTTGACCAGGGGCCACACAGTGGATAAGTCGCAGTTACTAACGGACAGCTTATTGCAGCCAGGTTAACGTCACTTCACCAGGTATGGCAGACTGCATAATGGCTTCCAAAGACAGGAGGTCCTAATCTCCAAAACCTGTAAATGTGACACTCTTTGGAAACGATGTCCTTGCAGACGTGATTGTGTTAAGAATCTGGAGATGGGAAGATTATCCTGTATTATCTGTGCCCTATAGGCATTCGCAGTGATTCTGATAAAGGGAGACAGAGGGAGACTAGACTGGACACACGCAAAGGAGAAGACGATACGAAGAGGGAGGCAGGGATTGGAACGAAACAGGAAAAGGAAACCTGTACTGGAAATGTCTATCTCAGCGAGACAGGTGAAGGCATGTGTTTGTTTGTTTTCCAACGGACTCATACACGTGGGGTTTCGCAAAAACTGTGTTCTTATCTTTCACTGTATGGATTTTCCAGTGCTGCCAAATGCTGGCTTACACAAATAAGTAGGTAGGAGCACAGGATTTCTCGTAGAATGGTAGCACTCAATTCCTTGAGCACCTTCTAAGGCATAGATGCCAAAAATCATATTCTTCATCTATCAGTTGACAGTTAAGTACTCCAATTTTGCTCAAGGCAGAGAATTGAAAGCCTTTTGACTTGCAAAAAGATTTGTTACCCGGTCCTCAGAGACATTCATTTTTCTCGCTCTCTGGGAAGTACACCAAAAAAGGTTAACCAAGATTTACCAAGTTACTCTGACACCAATTACTCTCACTTTGGAAGCATATTTTCATTCCTAATATGCTCAGAAAATGTTGGAAAACCAGAAATACCATGACTTTCAATTCTTGCTTATCAATGTAAGTAAAATACATAATTTTTTTTATTAGGTGCTTATATTGTGCTGTGTGCTAGTGTGTATTTTTTTTTTAATTTTTTTTTTGAAGTTTATTTATTTTTGAAGGGGAGAGAGACAGAGCATGAGCGGGGGAGGAGCAGAGACAGAGAGGGAGACACAGAATCCGAAGCAGGCTCCAGGCTCCGAGCTGTCAGCCCAGAGCCCGATGCAGGGCTCGAACTCATGAACCGCGAGCTCATGACCTGAGCCAAAGTCAGACGCTTAACCAACTGAGCCACCCAGGTGCCCCCCGACTTTATTTTTTAATTCACATCATCCTGTTAACTTGTGTCCTCCACGAGGGCAACCTTGTGTTTCTGATTCCTAGATGTGAGAGAGATAGGGAGTTCAGGCACGGAGCCCAAGAACAGGGTGCCTGGGTGAAACCAAGGGTTCCATCCTGGGCTTCCATCTATGGAGGAGTACATCTTTGGCAAACAGGGTCAGGGTGGGTTATGGTGGAAGAAGCGAGGTGCATCATATGGTTTCTCCAAGACGCAGGTGGCAAGATGGGCTCAAAGATGCGAAAACTTTATTAGAGGAAACCAGGATGACTGCCAGTGGAGGCCGGGGGTGCTCTGGAGAAAGCAGAGAGACCTTTCAGACCGCAATGTAAGTGTGAGGCCACATGAAGGAGAGAGGGTGGAAATGTCCTAGGTGGCCAGGCACTCTAATAAGAGATCAGCAAGGACATCAGAGAGTTCTGGAGCCAAAGCTGGGTCTTCCAGGACCAGGTTTGCCTCAGTACCCTGGCCATACCCAGTGGGTGGTGGAGGGCAGCCCATGGGCAGTGTGGCAATGGCTTTGGAGCGGTAACCTCCCAGAACCCTTAATCAACTGAGCAATCTGGAGTTGCAGGTCTGTGAGGTGCCTACTCATGGCCACTCCAGGAAAGACTTAAATAAAAATTGTTATTACTTCTGCTGCCCCAGTCTTTAATAGATATGAAACAAGAACATGATGGCATGGGCCAGAACATTCCATTTCTTATTCTATGGTTTGGCCCCTAACAGCAATATACCTAAGACTGGACCGATCGCATGTTCATAGTGATGGGGTTCAGGACAAGGCACCTTGACATAGTGGATATTTTAAGCTGGAGGAGTTGGACAAGTGGCAGGAGCAGGAAAGATTCTCTGACTTTCCCCCCGGAAGCAGGCCATGGACCCTCATGTGAGAGGAGCCCTCTCTGTACATACCCGGAGGAAAGGAGCGTCCTTATCTTCAAGAGGGAGTGATCAGAGGAATCAGAACAAACAGGTCTCACTAACCTTCCCCAGCTTCTTACACTGTGTCATACTCTGTCCTGTCCTATCTTTCCACGACCGTGCGCTTTTCTTCAAACCCAGCATAAAAACTCTCAGGCTTAACCATTTCTTCGGGTCTCTGTATCCTTATGAAAGCTCCCAAGTCACCTCAAACTTGCATTAAATACACATGTATGCTCTTCTCCTGTTCATTTGGCTTTATCAGTTTAATTTTTAGATCAGCCAGGGACCCTGAAGGAGTCAAGGAAAACCTTGGCCTCCCCTCCAGGAGTATCTTGAGTGAAGGAAGCCAACGCTGATATTTCAAATTCGCCTCTCATTTGATGGCTGGGGCCTTTTTAATACCCCGGGGCGGTGTTTGTAGTAAGATTCCGTGTGGGTGAGAGGTATCTCTTTATTTTGTGCAACTGGAAAGGGGTGATGATGAGTGGGCAGACGGGAAAGGACCCCTCGTCCTACGCACAAGGGGATAGCCTTCCATAGACAGTTGCTTGGCCATCCCTGAGGATCTGTGTCACTTTGGGCCCTTCAGGAAGCAGATGCCAAGACGTGCAAGAGATTTACCAGGGACATGTGTGTGAATGATAACGGGGACAAGGAGCAGGAGGAGGCAGGGAGAGCCTTTAGAGAAGGATTCTGATCTGGCGCCTGTGAAAGGAGAGGGGGAAGGGAGGAGGATCAGGGAGGACGGGTCGCAGCCAGGCAGATGAGGAGCCTGGTGTCGGGCTTGACTCCCAGGGAGTGTTCATTGGCTGGCAGCCGCAGGGGGAGGGTGGTGGTGGGGGTGGTGGGAGGGGGCCCAGTGTGAGGTCAGAAGATACAGGGAGATGGGAGCAGCGTCCACGGGTGGCCGCCAATGGGGTCCCCTGACGGGTCTACTTCTTTCCTCCCATTGCGTTCAGCCCCCCACCCCACCCTGTGTGGGTCCTTCGATATCGCCTCTCTTTCACATCCCAGGAAGCCTCTCCCCAGCCATGTCGCTCGCCCCACTCCAGTCCCCATTTGTGTCATGGAAACCAGGCTCCACCCTGGGGCAGAAGTCCCGGCTGCTGTGTGGACCGGGGAGAGAAGCCTGCGGCCTGAGGATCGAAGAGTGGAGGAAGGAAAATGGGATGCTCTTGAGGCAACAGGGCTCTTCCTGATGTTTGTTATGTTTTGTCTTGTTTTAGACATCAAAAAATGGACTGGTCCTCTGGCACTGTGCATGTTAATCTGCCACTAGCCCTCCCCAGGCCCGTGAGAGCTATGTCCTCCTACAAGTGGAACTTTGGGACAGCATGTTTCTGATGAACTGTATCATCCCCAACCTGAGTCGCATTACAAAGCTGCGTTCTGGCAATGCAATCTGGGGGAATGCTGTGCTCACTGCTGGGTGTATCTCCCTTAGATATAGCAGGTGCCATGGGGCGGACTGTCTAGACCCTCAGCAGCTCCTGGAAACCTTTATCTTCCATTCAGAAGGCTGGGCTTTGCTTCCCTAAAAAAATTTTTTTGTTTTTTTTGGTGTCTTTTCCCACTTTCCCAATCTTAATCCAAAATAGATTTCATGCAAAAGAAATCTACCCCATATCATACCATTTGTGCCTAATGAGAGACTCCAAGATAAGTCTTAATAATCTGTATCTGATTTTAAAGACCAAAACTAAAGTTAAACTCGTGGCAAAGAGAACAGCAGCAAAGGGCCGACACCAACTCCCGGTAGATATGTTACCTCGTGATAATGCTGTTGAATTTTTTTTTTTTTTTTTTCAGAAAAAACATGCATTGACCGTCCTTCTTAATTAGTAGCCACAACGACCCTGTGATTATAAAATGAAGTTTATGGCATGTATTGGGAAAGCTTAAAAATGAGGCATCTAGAGCCCAGAATGGCTAAGTGACTTACTCGAGGTCGCACAGTGAGCAATGGCACACTAGAACTACAAGTCTCGTTTTTGGACTTTTAGATCAGACCTCTGTGCTGAAGAGGAAGGAAAAAATGGTGGTCAGAACAAGTGCGCCTTCCGTAGCTCAGGATGAAATTCTGTGCTATGAAGAAACTCAGATTTCTTAAACATTAAGATCTGATTACAAGTCAATGGCCAATTAAAGTTTCTTGTCCACAATGATATTGGATTTTTCGGGTCCAAGGGCTTCATCTTTCTCATCATGTGTTCTATACACTATTCAATCCTGGAGGTGGGCACGGCTGTCAGGTTCCATGGAGAGAGGACGATGATGGGTTCACACAGGGTGTTGACACAGAAGACCACTGAAAAAGTCACTTAGCCTTTGGAGCAGGGGTCCTTTAGCCCAGCTGCACACTAGAATCACTTGGGAAGCTGATGCCCAAACCATACCCGGGACCAGTTACCTTAGAATGTTCTGGCAGTGGAAGCCTGGCATTGGGAGCTTTGGAAGTCCTCTAGGTGATTCCGATGTGCAGCCAAGGATAGGAACCATTGTGTTAGTGCCTAACCCCGAACCACTTCATCCATATGCGTTGAATAAATAGATGGGTGAATAACAACAACAGGAGTGAGAAAAAGAGAAACGAATTAAGAGGCTAAACATGTTTTTAACTCAGACGGGAGACCCTGAGCTCCTTACTCAGAATACATACCCTCTTAATTTAGAAATAGCTTTCCTAAGCTTTGCTGTTGGGATTCTCAGCCCACAACAAGGATGAGAAGGGGAAATGCATGCTCTTGGGAGCAGATTCACCAAGAGCGGCGAGAAGAAAAAATATGACTGAAAAGCCAAAGGAAGAAATGTAAACCCTACAGAGCAGGAGACAGAACTCCGGGGAAAATTGTCTGGGGCCATGTCATAGCAGGGCAAAGTGACCCGCCCGGCCTCGTTTCCCTGAAGGCGTCGTATTAGAACAGCACAGTAATTCCTGCTCATAACGATGGCTGAGTCATCCCACGGAGGGGGCACAAGAATACAGGGCACACCACTGGGTTTGAGTCACAGCCCAACAAAACAGGCTGTGCCGACTAGAACCACGTTCTGGTGTTTGAAGCGTTGATGGGTTTGGTAGCTGGTAAAAGCGTCCCTTTCAAGTTAGAAGTGGTTTCTGCTTCCTAAGAGGTGGACGTTAAATTTCCCACTGGGGCAGGCTGTCCCTCTCTCAGAAAAAGCCCCTTGCTGAGCATAAAGCAGATGTGGAGCTAGCCCCGGACCTCTTTGGGGAGAAAACCTGGGCTGGGTAACGTGGTCCAAAAACAGATTTCTCAGACTGAGAAGTCAAGCTTTTTTCTTGATTTCATAAAGTGCCGCTTTCTTTCTTCTTTCTTCTTCTCCTTCTCCTTCTCCTCCTTCTCCTTCTCCTTCTTCTTCCTTCTCCTTCTTCCTCCTCCTCCTCCTCCTCTTCCTCCTCTCCTTTTTTCAGCAGAGATTTGTGATTTTCTTAGAGGCGATTTTATTTTTCTCAGCAGGGAGTTCTATTGCTCTGTGTCTGTAAGATATTGCCTATTCTTGACAGTTGTGTGTTCTTGAACAAGCAGGAGATCTAAGTCTGAGTTTCCATGGGAACAGGAGGGTTTTTGCAGACTTGAACTTGACCTCGCATGAAAGGAAAGACTATGCAAAGGAAGTGGGCATATCGTGGATGCAGGGTCATTGAAGTCTGAATACCTCAGAACACAGAGATGTTGGGTGACCACTGTCTGGTATAATTTCATTTGTCCCACTCAAGGCCGTAATACAACCTCTTGTGGAGGAAGAGGGACTTCCCGGAGCTCTGTGGCCGGTCCTGCTGTCAATCCTAGCAATGGGACACTAGATCAGGAAATGAGACCCTGGAGAGGTGAACTTTAGACAGAGGGAGGAGGAAGAAACGCCCCCTTTTTTTTTCTTTGCAATTTCACATCAGTTTCTCTGACCTTCATGCACAGTGATGCGGGTGCTGACACTTACACTGGCAAGTAGGTTGAGAACCAAGCTTGCTTAGCAACTCCAAGGGTGGGTCTGGGCTGGAAGCTCAGCCTAAAGCCACAACTGCGTGAAGTTATCGGCTGCTCTTTGGTTGCATTTTCTTTTTTCTGTCTCCTCAACAACACCTCAGGGAAGTCTGGTTGCCAGTGACCACTGAGCTCCTGCAATGCTTTGGGGGAGAATAGGGAAGGAGGGTCCCGCTGTGAAATGGAGCAGCAAAGGTGGCCAGGGAGGCGCTAGAATCTGGGGCCACCAGCAGAGGGCAGAGGTGTGTTAATTGCAGTGCGCTCTCCATGGTCTTGGCAGCAAAGGACAGATACACACCTAATTTAAAGCGCTTGGTCCAAAAAAAAAGGCATGTAAAATACCTCCTTAATGAGTTTCATACTGATACCGTGTTGAATATCCTGGGTATATTGGATTACACACAAAAATACATTATTAACCATTTTCAATGGCTTTTAAATAGACAAGAATCAGTTCTCTGATCGCTTTATCTATGTGGGAACCCACGCACCGGAATGATGTGGAATTAGATGTCATTGTGCCCCTTTAAATTCCATGCTGTCCAATGAACACCGTTCTCAGGAGCCCCCCCCCCCCCCCGCTCCTCCTCCTCTTTTTTTTTTTTTTAAAGTTTATTTATTTTTGAGAAAGTGTGAGCAGGGGAGGGGCAGAGAGAAAATCCCAAGCAGGCTCTGCCCTGTCAGCCCTATCAGTGCAACCACCGGGTCCCCCAGCCCCCCCCTCCTTCTTAGTGTATCTCTTCCTCTTCCACTTTGCCACGTTCCTTAAAATGGAGCTAAAAGGCAGAGACTATTTTCACCTGAATTTAATCTAATTTTGATTCCAGTTAAGATCCATGTAAAATGTCCCTTTATCTCTCAGCATTTCCCCAAACTCAGAGCGCTACACAAAACACATACTGAACAGCAGCAGATTT
This sequence comes from Acinonyx jubatus, assembly GCF_027475565.1. Lineage (NCBI taxonomy): Eukaryota > Metazoa > Chordata > Mammalia > Carnivora > Felidae > Acinonyx > Acinonyx jubatus. The sequence continues at coordinate 74,715,826 of NC_069392.1, forward strand.
CTATCTGTTTTCAATGCTGTGGAGCCAGGGACAGCTTCCTTCACTATTCAGTTTCCTCATACAGTGGGAACTCCTTTTCCGTGAAAACAGCCTATTGTGCATCTTTCAAGCTTCCCGATGATGTGTGCCAGGCAATTGTTCTTTTACCATGCTTATAACAGTGCCCGACACTTAGTAGGCGCTCAGTTAGTCGCTGCATTGATAAATTACGAATGTTACTCTTTCAAAAAGCTAAAGTCCACTCACATGAAAGAAACACTGAGGCTATAATGTTTTCGCTTTCAATGTTTTTTAAGTTTATTGTTTCTGAGAGAGAGAGAGAGAGTGCATGAGCAGGGGAGGGAGAGAGAGAGAGAAAGTGAGAGAGAATCTCAAGCAGGCTCTGAAGGGTCCACACAGAGCCCAATGTGGGGCTCAAACTCATGAAGCTGTGAGATCATGACCTGAGCCTAGGAGTCCGACGCTAAACCGACTGAGCCACCCAGGCACCCCAGTGTTTTCACTTTTAAATGGTTAGTAATGAAAAGGTAGCCCTTTGGAGATCTTGATTTCATTCTGCTTTTAAAAGCTGCACCAGGGGCGCCTGAGTGGGTTCAGTCGGTTGAGCATCTGACTTCGGCTCATGTCATGATCTTGCAGTTGACGAGTTCCAGCCCTACATCAGGCTCTGTGCTGACAGCTCGGTGCCTGGAGCCTGCCTCGGATTCTGTGTCTCCCTCTCTCTCTGCCCCTCCTCCGCTCATGCTCTGTCTCTCTCTGTCTCAAAAATAAATAAACATTAGAAAAAAAAATTAAAAAAAAAAAAAGCTGCACCAAACTTGAACTTCGCACAGGGCAGAATTTAGCCCTGTGCTGAAGTGCCCACGCACTTGTCACCACTTTCCCTCCTATGCAGACCCGCTTTCCCTGCAGCCCACCTGCCACCTGCCTCTTTTCCCAAGTGGGGCCAAGGCTGCGAGCTCTCTGAATTTGTCCCTTGTGCAGAGTGCTCTGACAGCTTCAGGCATGTTCGCCTCAGCAATTCTAGAAAATGCCTTGTAATTGGCAAGCAGAAAGCATGTAGACTAGCATGTAGACTGAGAGGGCTGGAAGACTGAGTCTTCAACTGCAAAATCTGTTTCCATTTAGCATTTTCTGTCTGGTCCTTCCCGTGTAAAACAGGGAATGAAAAAAAAAGCCTTGAATGACTGACCAGATGAATTTCATGCAAGAATTTCAAAAATTGAGTGATTAAAAATTTTGAGCACTTTTCCTGTGGCTTTATTGGCCATTCATGCATCGTTTGTGAAGTATCTGTCCAAGCCTTTGGCCATTTTTAGTTAGGTTGTCTTTGTAAGCATTGTTTATATATTCGGGAAATGAGTCCTTTCAGTCAGAGAATATTTTTCCCAGTCTAATTTGTCTATTCATTTTTTTTAATGGTATCTTTTCCTGAGGTGAAATTTTAATTTTGGTGAAGTCTAACTTATTTTTAATGGTTAGTGCTTTTTGTATTCTGTTCAAGGACTCTTTGCCCATCCCAAGGTCATTAAGTTGTTATGCTTCATTCTAGCAGTTTTGTGCCTATGCTTGATTTTGAATTAGCATTTGTATATGGAGTGAGATAGGGATCGAGATTCAATTTGTTTTCCACACATACATCCGGCCGCCCTAGCAATATTATTAAAAATATTTTCCTTTCCCCATTAAGTTGGCAATAAAAAAAAGAAGTATGACTACATGCAATGACCTGAATGAATTATTCAAAGATGTTGTGTTGAGTGAAAGAAGCTACATGCAAAGAAGGTTATTACTGTAGGAGTTTACTTATATGACCTTCTAGAACAGACAAAACTAATGCTACAGTGACAAAAGACTAGTCAACGGTTGCCTGGTTGAGGATAGGGATGGAAATTCTCTGGTGTGATGGAAACGTTCTGTATCTTGTTTTGGGTGTTCGTTACACGTGCATAAACAACTGTCAAAATTCATCCATCTGAACGCCTGAGAGCCATGCATTTCATTGTATGTAATTATATCTCAATATAAAATATGGTAAAGAAAAAGAAAGAATTAGAATATTCACGTCCCTGGATTAGGCCCAAGGAAAAGCACAGTTCCCGTCTCTGCAGCTGGCTGGCTGTCGAGGCCTGGGAAAGGGAGAGGAGCCCAGGCCGCATACTTTACCTCTCCCTGTTCCTGAGACTGTGGGATAGGTTTTTCAAAACATTGGCTAGGAGACTTGCATTCAAAAGCAGCTGAGTAAATAATGGGACTTTGGTGAGCCGTTGTTTCCCCTCTGTTTGGAAATTTGAGCTTGGTGTATCTTTCTCAAGCACATTTCATCTCGCAGATAATTTACATTTGCATGAAATCATGGCTACAGCCCATCTGCTCAACAATTATGTAAAATCCAACACTCAATAGCATGTGATGTGTGTTGATCTTAATGAGCGTAGGAACTTGAATGCTTGGGATTCAGGCTCTTCTAAAATAATCCCCAGCTCGGTCCACACACCATAGCCCTTCATTCCTGACGTTTTCTTTGGAACATCATGGTTAACATCCATTTTAGGGCAATTGCATCATGGGGTGGGGGGGTGTGTGTGTGCTTTAAATTCCCAATCGCTCTACCAGAATTTTTACTGTAGTTGAGCAAGATTGTGTTGGCAGTTGTAGAAGGGTGTGGCTGGAAGGGGAGATGTTTGGTTATTTATACTTAACGGTTTTATCACCAAAGATGATTTGTAACAATGAAACAGCTGGAGCAGAACATGACTCATATTAATGTATGCATGTAAATGGGTTAGGAACGGAATTAACATAATTTCTGTGCTTTGGTTTTCCCTCCGAAGTTGAGACTACTGGTTTATTTACAGTCTGCAGTGTGCACAGCCAGGCAGTTATGTTGGCGCACAGATGGTGGGGAAGGGAAGGCCGTGTGCTTCGGATCAGCGGGTGAATGTTAACAGTGCAGTGTATGGGGACAGCTCTTCAAAGAGGCCAGAGCCCAGAGGAGAAGGCAGATGACAGCAGGTGCCTCTTCCAGAGTACTTACCCCTTCCCTTTGGTCCCTTTGTTCTAGTTTCGTCTGCCAGGACTTTAGAGAGGAGGGGGATGGGGAGAAACCAGGACCAGGGCTGCCAAGGCAGAACCTCGCGGGAAGCAGTAAGCAGGGAGGACCCACAGCCAGCAGGCTCAAAGGCATTAGTGAGAAGCAGGGGCTGGGATCCAGTGGGGAAGGTGGGCTCTGAGATGCTGGGGCCAGAGGACGGGACAGAAGAAGGGTCCACAGGCCTGAAAGCTGACGTGGCGGTGGTGAGAAGGCACAGACAGGAGCACCCTGCTCTCAGAGCAGAAATGTGGCCAAGGAGACAGGAAGCGTCTCTGCTTCTGAGAGGAAGTCCTCGGTCATTCCAGAAAGAACAGCATTCAGTCCCAACCCAGGGAGGATTGTGGGTGGAAAGTGGGTGCCTGGTCAGAAAGTAGGCCTAGGGAGGCAGCCATTAGGAAGCCTTCTGTATTTTCCCCTTTCAGTCTTCCATTATAATTCCTCTTCTCCTCAGGGGTGCCTGGCAGGCTCAGTCAGTAGAGCCTGCTAGTCTTGAGCTCAGGATAGTGAGTTCAAGCCCCATGTTGGACATGGAGCCTGCTTAAAAAAAGATAACAGGGGTTCCTGGGTGGCTCAGTTGGTTCAGTGTCCAGTTCTTGACTTCGGCTCAGGTCATGATCTCACAGTTTGTGAGTTCAAGCCCCACATCGGGCTCCACACTGATAGCATGGAGCATGCTTGGGATTCTCTCCTCTCTCTCTCTCTCTCTCTCTCTCTCTCTCTCTCTCTCTCTCCCTCTCCCTCTCCCTTTCTCTCATGTGCTCTGTTTCTCTCTCTCAAAATACAGGAACTTAATTTTTTTTTTAATAAATTAAAAAATCTACTACTCCTGCTTAGGCCAAGTTCATTCCCACAGCTGGAGAGGTAAGCTCCCTGGTACACAGGGAGAAAAACTTCCATCGCGAGCTCAAGTTCCTCTCTGTCTCAGTTATGTATGTATGTGTGCATGTATATGTATGTATGTGTATACGTGTGTGTCTGTGTGAGCACATGCACATGTATATGCACGTATGCATGTATTTCTATGCATGCGTGTGTGCATGCATCTGTATCTCCTAAGGAAATGTGACCAGAAAGATGCAGGGAGTCCGAGTGTTACACCCATGGTTGTCTCTGGGGAGGAGAAGAGTTTTCCCTGACCCTCTCAGAGCCTGGACTGGGTCTGCACATTTAAATGATGAAGATAGGTTGATACGAGAAACGTGTACAAACTCACCGGGCATGGCTTCCATGTGACACGGGAGCCTTCGTAAGGAGACAAAGACTCGAAGAAATGGTTAAACTGACTGTTTTTATGCTAGCTTTGATGAAGATTGGACATGAAAACTGGTGGAACATGAAAAGACAAGGAGTGTGAGGCCAGTGTAGGGAAAGGGGGGAAACCCAGGAAGACCTGTTCAGCTTCTTTTGGGTGTTGCTCTGTCTTGGGAAGTAAGGGTGCACCTTTCCTCCAGGTATATCCCGGCGGGGGGAGCCCCTCACATAAGGTCTATGACCTGCCTCAGAGGAAGGTCGGAGAGTCTTTCCTGCCCCTCCCATTTCTCAAATTCCTTCAGCTTGAGATATTCAATATGCCAAGGTGCCATATTGGGATACTGTGTCCTGAGCCCCAGCATCTCCCCACATGGAAACATGAAGCAAGGGGGAAGGTACTTTCAACCCCATCCAATATGAATTGGAATGGACAAACACATAATTTAAGAGCATTTAGTAGTAGGCTTTCATTCTCTGAAAGACCATCTTTATAGCTTTATTTTTACAATATCCCAAGTCCTCTATTTCTTGAGATAGAATCTATTGACTCCTCCCTCCCTCTGGGCCACCGTGAAACGCACATGCTTTGACTGCCTTCACAGAATCTCACACTCTTTTCTAACAAAGTTAACCGAATTGGAATAACCGAATAGGGTCTTGAAAACTGGACAGTTCAGAGGCACTGGCTTGATTCTGAGCCTAAAAAGACAGATTGGGCAAGAGCCTTCACACTCAGCATAACCATCTTCAGGAATGACCTCAGGAACACATAGGATGTCCTTTCCTCTCTCCTGGTCTCCATGCTCTGGTAGGGACGGCTGGACCTAACCATTCCTAAGGTGCCTGCTTCAGGCAGTGATCAAGCACATTCAAGCATGCATCTGTTCTCAAGGTACCTTAGTATCACCGATGGGCTACTATGTCAGCAGCTATTTACTGAGCATTTACTAGGTGCTGGCCAGAGTACTGGGGACTTTACGAACATGACCCCCTTTAGTACTCATGCTGACCCTAGAAGGGAAACAGTATTCCCATTTTCAGATGGAGAAACTAAGACCCAGGAAGCAAAAAACTCACTGGAGATCAGAGTTGAAATTCTTATTCAAGACCTATTCCAAAGCCTGTTCTTTTCCCACTGTGCTGTTGAGATTTCGCCATCATAAAAGCTTTTTAGTTCTCAATCGTTTTCTATTAAAATTAAATACTCTGGAACAGTATGAAACCCTAAGAGCTAATGTCTTGGCTATGCCAGCTGAAATACAGGCTGGCAGCAAATGGAGATTGGGTATAGACAATTATCAGGGGACAGCTGAGGGGCAAGGAAGTCATAATCAGGAAAAAGGAGAGAAACTATGATTAAGGTTGTTTTGTTCTAGTCTGCAGAAGTTCAGGAGAAGCTAAAAAATAAATGTGATGCTGTAAGAGTCATCTGCCATTCTTTTCCGGTGGCTTAGCAGCTGACGCATCTTTTGGTGTTTGGGGTTCTTCACTTACGTGTTTGGTGGTCTAATATCCATCATGGAAGTTACAGATATTCACTTTTCCAGTCTGCTTTGCCACTGAGCCTAAGCACGTGACCTAGAATCTTCCAATTGGATACTCCACCCAAGACTGAATGGGGAACACTCTGGGAGCGGCAGCAAGTTTGACTTCCTGGGCCAACAGTGTGCTCAAGGCACGGCCCGTGTGGCCTCTAGGATGCAGTGACGAAGACGGAATGGGCGTGGCAGACCAATTCTGCAGCAGATTCTAGGGCGCTGTTCCTAGCTATTTCACGCTGAGCATCACTCTCCAGCCTTTCCATAATTCCGTGAACCATCCAATTTCTCTGTCCTTACAAATAGCTACATTGAGGGGCGCCTGGGTGGCTCGGTCGGTTAAGCGTCCGACTTCGGCTCAGGTCATGATCTCTCGGTTCGTGAGTTTGAGCCCCGCGTCGGGCTCTGCGCTGACAGCTCGGAGCCTGGAGCCCGCTTCGGATTCTGTGTCTCCCTCTCTCTCTGCCCCTCCCCCTGCTCACGTTCTGTCTCTCTCAGTCTATCTCTCTCTCAAATAAATAAATAAATAAGCATTAAAAAAAAAAGTAAAATAGCTATACTGAGATGAACTTTACATACCATAACATTCATTCTTTTAAGGAATACAATTTGGTGGTCTTGAGAGTACTTTCAGAGTTGTGCACTCATCAAAACTCTCCAGTTGGAGACAATTTTAATCATCTCCCCCGCACACTTCACACCCATGAGCAGTTACTCCCCATCTCCCCCTCCCCACAGCCCTTGACAACCCCTAATCTGCTTTCCGTCTCCATGAATTTACCTATTCTGGACATTTCATATAAATAGAATTGTACATTATGTGGCCTTTTGCGTCTGGCTTCTTTCAGTTAGCGCGGTGTTTTCAAGGTTCATCATGTGATAACACGGATTCATACTTGATGACCAAATGCCTTCTGTTGTATGGAAATATCACAATGTGTTTATCCGTCCATCCATTGGTGGGCATTCCGGTTATTTTCACTTTTTTGCTATTATAAATCACGGTTCTAGGAGTACATATGCGCAAATCTTTGTGTGGATATACATTTTCACTGTATATACCTAGAAGTGCAATTGCAGAATCACATGGTAACTGTGTATTTAGCAGAGAACCTGCCAAACCGTTTCCATAGTGGCCGCACTATTTTACTTTCCCACTAGCAACGTATAAGAGCTCTGACAGCTCCACTTCCTCGCTAACAGTTTTCTTTGTATTTTATCCATCCTAACGAGGGTGAAATTGTCGGTCTTGTTTGCATCTCCCTAATGACTAATGGGTTCCTTTTCACACGCTCATTGGCCATTTGTATACCTTTTTTGTAGAGACGCGTCTGTTCAAATTCGTTGCCCATATTTAAATTGGGTTATTATTTTTTTTATTGTTGAAAGGTTTCTATATATGTTCTTGATACAAGTCCCTTCTCAGATACGTGACTTGCAAATACTTACTCCCATTTTTCAGGTTATCTTTTCGCTTTCTTGATAGTGTCCTTCGAAACACATACTTTTAATTTTGATACATTCTAATGTATTAATTTTTTGATTGCTTGTCCTTTAGGTGTCCTATCTAAGAAACCACTGCCTCATCTAAGGTCACAAAGATATCGTGATTTCTTCTAAGAGTGTAACGGTTTTATCTTTCACATTCAGGCCTATGGTCCATTTTTAGTTAATTTTCGTAAATGGTGTGAGACTGGGGTCAAAGTTCATTCTTTGACTTATGACTATCTCGTTCTGCCAGGACCATTTGTTGAAAAGGCTGTTTTTTCTCCACTGAATCGTCTTTGCAACCTGATCAAAAATAAGTCAACTATCAATGTAAGGGTATTACTTCTAGACTCTCACTTCTGGTCCACTGATCTAAATGTCTATGCCATTACCAACTGTGAAGAGTACAGAGGCAAGAGGCAAGAGAGCATCAGCAGAAAGGTTGTTAGCAATGGGAATCCACCAAGAACCCCACAGGGAGAGTCTCAGAGAGCATGAAACCAGCTTTCCTTATACCATTTCTAGACTCTAGCAAGTATTAGAAGAAGATTTCTGGGTGCATTATGGGAAAGGGATTGGAGACTTGGAGGGGAATAGATTAAATTTTTTTGTGTTCCCCTTACCCCCCCCCCCAAAAAAAGGAGGCAAGCATTTGCGCCCAGCTTGGGTACATTGGCTGCACCCTAAACAGTATGGAGGGGTATTCTAGTTGCATACAGGATGCATGTAGGAGTGGACAAAGTGCTGCTTTGACTTTGGCCACCAAAGACCTATCTGGATTCGTGCCACTCCTCACACGTTCTCCCTCCTCTTTTTCCAGCGGGTCTTAGGCTCTCAGGTCCAGCCTCTCCCTGACACCACATTACACTGTAATCCACAGTCCAGCCCGGCCAGAATATGCCTCTTCTCAAAGATTGGGCCATTTTCGAACCGATATTTTTAGGTATATTTTGCTTCTTATTGCCGCTGTAATAAATTACCACCAACTTAGTGGTTGAAAACAATGCAAAGTTATTTCCTTATGGTTCTAGAGGTCAGAAATCCAAAGCTGGTTTCACTGGACTAAAATTAAAGGGTTGGCAGGGCTGGTTCCTCCTGGGGAAAATCTGTCTCCTTGCCTTTTCTGCTTCTAGTGTGGCCTACATCCGTCGCCTCCTGTGCCCTTTTAGCCCCAGTGATAACACCACCTTCTTGCTTCTAGGGCCAAATCTGCCTGTGCTCCCTCTTAATACCCCTTGTGATTACATTTAGGGCCCACCCAGACAGTCCAATACAATCTATCTCAAGATCCTCAGCTTAACCACATCTGTAAAATCCCATTTTATTGTAAGGTAACATTCACAGGTTCTGGGTATTAGGACAGGGACTTCTCTGGGTCGCTGCTATTCAGCCTACCATAAGAGGTGTGACACGTATGGCTCCTCTGGCTGATTAGAGCTAGAGTCTCCTCTGACTGGTGGGGTCTCTGCCAGTCGTTTACAGTCGGACTGTACTTTGACGCTGACCAGTTGTCAAATATTCTGAATATCGTCCCTGTTTTCAACCTTCTTTGTTAAGGTGATCAGCAAAACTGAGTTCGTAGGAGCCTGAAACTGACAGCGAGTGAGCTCAAAAATGTGTGAAACTGGTGCTCAACTGTAGGAAAATCAAGTGCAAGTCGAGGAAAACCACATACAAGGAAATCCCAGGGATAGATCAATGATACAAGTCTGAAATATTAGGGACAATTAAGAGGAAAGCCACAGGAAAGTAAACAGCGAGTTTCACTGAGCAGGTATCCATCAACTTGATAAAAGGCTTTTGTGGAGTTTCAGTTTGATCTGAATTCCAAATAGAGAAACAGCCTAGGGAAGCCACCAGAAAGAGCTTGTTTCTGTGCAAGAAAGAGAAGGCAGAGCCCAGCCCAGGCCTGGAAGTAGAACTCTAGATGGGACCAAAGAGGAACAACCCAGAACTGAGCATGCAAATATAGAGCATTTATTTCCCAGAAAGCTTCCTGAACCAGTGCTGTGAACCTATGACTTGCCTCCCACCTTCTGGGGCAATGGCTCCCAGAGAGTAATCATGTGATCCGCTGCATCCGAATCACCTGGTAAAATGCAGGATCTTGACCTCTTCCCATAATAATAAACATTTCTAAGGAAGGGGTCCTAGAATTTTTATTTTAATAAAAAGAGATAATTTTTAATGCTTTTTTTTTTTTTTTTTTTTTGAGAGAGAGAGAGAGAACTAGTGGGGAATAGGCAGAGAGAAGGAGACAGATGATCCGACGTGGGCTCCATGCTGACAGCAGAGAGCCTGACCCAGGGTTTGAACCCACAAACCATGCGATCATGACCTGAGCTGGAGTCTGATGCTTAACATCAGACCCCAAAAGAGATCATTCTTAAGTGTTGAAGTTCTCCGGCAGGAGCATCATGGATGGCATATTTGAGGAAGCTCAGGAACACTATATTTTCATAGGATATTGCACAACGTGTTCTGAGTCACCCATGAAGACAGGTGGAATCGTTGTAACCATCACCATGGGAAGAGACCCCAGAATCATGGAAGACCTGAGAGGGCAGATAGGTTTCTACTCACTCATCAACTGTGATGGATTAGTAGTGGCTGCCTAGATCACAGTGCTGAGATAAATTATGAGGACTTGCCTGGGCTTGGATAGGAAAAGAGCAATGCTTGATTAGTAATGTCTGCCATGGCCACAGTGGGGCGTGTGTGAGGATAAGTGCCTCCTGTTTGCCATTTTCTCCTAGAAAGACCTCGCTATCCTCTCTCATTTTATGAGGAGGTGTAGTATGCATACAAAAGCCTAGATGGAAACATATATGTACGCTTCAAAGAATAAAAATAAAACGCATGCTTTTAAACATTTCTCTAGATAGCAGCTTCCAAAATCTCCTCGGGTAACACGTGGCATTGTCTCACAACTTGTTAAATGTCTAATTTAAATAAATCCCTTTTGGCAACATTTAAGTCCAGTCCCTCTCATTCTATCCTCAGAGAAAAACAGAACAGCTGCTCCTGCTCTCTTATTCAATATGCCTCCCTATTTTTAAGAATTCAGTTCTCCAGAAAAAAAAAAAATTAATGAGACTCTTCTATTTTAATGAGTTACTTGTTTAGTGGTTTGGCATTTTTCCTCCCCCAAGCCCAACATTCTTGGTTACAGAGACAACTTAGAATAGGACATTGGGAATAGAAGAAATTTAGATGCCATCCAACTCTTGTCACAGATGGCGCAAAAGGCCTAGGGAAATGGGGGAGTTGGCTTGCCCACGCAGCAGAATCAGAACTAAGATTCGAGGATCCTACCTCTTCGTTCAGAGTTACTCAGACCATGACATTTCAACAATCAGTGTATTCTGAAGTGAAAGGCTACACCCAGGACCAAACAGGCATGGGGCTCACTTCCCACACACATCAACGGCTTCCTATCTCAAGTCCTATTTCTTTGCTGGAGGGCTTTAGACCCGTGCCTGGGGCAGACTAGGAGAGCTGGGGGATTAATTCCTCAGGAACAACACTTAACCACGGAGGGATGGGAATGGGTGGATAAATAGCCCTGGTTCCTCACCACTTCCTTGAAAGAACAATTCTGAGATACCTGTTGCTTGGGGCTCAGAGGTCCCTCAGCAGGACTGTGTCCTAGGTGCACCCGCGCGTCCCCCCCTCCCCCCCACCTACAGTGACCCTCTTATTAATATGCCCTTTATTTGCTTTCCTCCTACCCTTTTTCCCTGCCCTACTCCCCCCTTCATTGTGCTTTCTGAGATTATCTCCCAAGTAAACTATTTGTCCTCAAGTCCTTATTTCTGGATTTTCTTTTTGAGGAACTCAAATGAAGACCATGCTTAACAAGAAAAGAGCTTTACGAGAAGCTCCGCAAGAGCTGGGGATTCAGGAAATAGCCTGTAAGTGGATTTCCAATGATGAATAATCTTCAGGACCAGCTTTGTAATTTATGGAGCCCAGCGCAACATGAAAATGTGAGGTGCCGTGTTGAAAAAGTACTAAGAACTTCAAAATGGTGACAGCAGAGCATTAAGCTGAGGACAGAGCTCTTCCGAGAGTAGCCTGTGTGACAGGCTGCTCACCCATGAAGCCGGCCCTGACGATCTTTCTATGTAAGGATGGTAACTGGCGATGATGACACCATTTGCTGAGCCCTTACTGTGTGCCAGGCAACGTGCATCATCCCCTGTATCCCGCGTGCCAACCCCACGGAAGAGACATCATCGATTAGAAAATCTCTTGTACTGCAGGAAGAATGTATGATGCTGAGTGGGACTTTTTCTGTGGCTCTAGAGTCATGACTAAGGTTGAAACCTACAGAAAAAAAAAAAAAAGAAGGTACAAGTAAACCCACTACGATAGGCAGAATAATGATCCTCCAAAGGTGTTCGCATCCTAATCTCCAGAATGTGTGAATGTTTACCTACCATGGAAAAGGGACTTTGCAGGTATGATTAAGGATAAAGACCTTGAGATGGGGAGATTTCAGCTGATTACCCAGTTGGTAATCGAGAGTTAAGAGGTTATCAAGGTTAAGAGAGGCTTTCCTTGTTGAGGTCATGTGACTACGGAAGACCATCAGAGAACTCCAACATCATTGGCATTGAAGGTAGGGGAAGGGGGTCCACGAGCCAAGGAATGTGGGTGGCCTCATGAAGCTGCAAAAGACAAGGAAATAGATTCTTTCAGAGCCTCCAGCAAAGAACCCAGCCCTGCTCTATAAGGGAATACAGTCCTGTTATTTTAAGCCATTGGGTTTGTGGTGATTTATAGTACAGCAGCCGCAGGAATATTACACACTCACATTCAAAAGAAGAAAGCCAGCATTCCGCCAGATATGTGCTCACCAAGCTTAGGAGGATGTTGTGCAGTGGGCACCATCACCTCCCTGACCCCAGTACCCAGCCGCCCCCCACCCGCCATCTGTGGGGCTAGGGGAGGAGAGGCCATGACCCCATGACAGGCAGGCTCCTGGGGCATGCAGGGTTCCCACCAGGGCTAGGGGCTTGTCTTTCCTCTCCCACGGGGGTGCTGTCCCTTCTCCCAAGACGTGGAGGGAGGAGGTTCCATGGGAACCATGCTGTTAGCACCAAGCTCCCAGGACGTTCCAGTGCTGCTTCAGCCTGCGTCCCGTGTCCACACGGTGCCCGGCTGGTCACAGACCCGCTTCCTCAGCTGGCAGCGGGGCCTACTGTGACGGTCGCACCAGGAGGAGAGGGGTAGAGCAATGCCCGATAAAACAAGGGAAGGCAGCCGGGAGGAAAGAGAAAGTGTCCTGGGACCATAAACATATCTTTAAGAGTGTTTAACTGATGACCGATCTTCCCTGTAAATGATGTTTGCCCTCATTGTAAAACTAACTCACGTTCATTTGCATTTTGCAAAATATTTGTAGAGCAAAGAAAATAAAATTCGCCGCCATGTAGCAACGCTCTGTAAATATGTTGTTTCTTTCTAGTCTTTTATTTGCCTTATACATGTCCCTCTGTCAAAACTGAGACGACATACAGCTTGCTTCATGTAACAATAATACTAAATTACTATTTTCCCACGTTAGTAAAGGTTTCTGGGAGACTTCTGAACAGCAGCTGTCATTATCCAACATGTGGACAGTAATTTAACAGATTTTGTTTTCTGATTTTTTTTCCAATTTATCAATAATATTGTGGTGAGGATTCTTTCACCATCACCTCAATATAAAACAGTTTCTGACCTTATCTTTTTCTTTCTTCTTAGCAGGGGATGGGTATCTTTAGATATATCTATTTATCTTTTTGCTGATCTACATGCAAAAGATTATATAAACACATATGTGGGCTCAAGGGACGGTCCCAAAACGAACGCCCATACTGTCACCTCTCAGCTTAAATCTTACATCAATGATAGAATAGTATTCATATGATTTAGAAAGCCTCTTTGGGTCTCTCTGTGATCACATTCCTCCCCCCACCCCCACCCCTCAGGAAAACCATTACTGTGAATATTCCTCTAGTCTTCTCCATAATGTTACCATGTATGCATATCTGACTAAACTCTATATCATCTGGATGTACATGATTTTGTCCTCTTTGTGATTGGCATTATATTTTTTGTGTTCTTTTATAGCTTGCTTACTATGTCAACATGACATTTTTGTGGTCCATTCATGCCATGATGTGTTGCTGTGGGGCATTCTTGTTCGTGGCTGTGTGATACTGGCCAGGAGCTTATCTTCACTTTGTCAACACTGGTATTAAACACTTTTTTAAAATTGTGGTCAATGTCATAGGTGATTCTTTCAACACATGTGTAGGAGCAGAGTGTTGAATAATGCCCTGAATTGTTGGAATAAGAGCTCCACAAAGATGGCTGTCTGAAACGGAAACCACAGACATTTGAATGCAGCAAGTCTGATACGTGTATTTTTTTTCTTAACGTTTATTTTTGAAGGAGAGAGAGAGAGACAGAGCATGAGTGGGGGAGGGGCAGAGAGAGAGGGAAACACAGAATCCGAAGCAGGTGCCAGGCTCTGAGCCATCAGTACAGAGCCCGATGTGGGGCTCAAACTCACGAACCGTGAGATCACAACCTGGGCCGAAGTCGGATGCTTAACCGACTGAGCCACCCAGGCGCCCCCTGATATACGTATTTTTAAAAACCTGTCTTAGCACTCTGCCACCACATCTGCAGTTCATAATCTAAGATGCTCGGTACAAGAAGAAAGCAGGAAGTAGGACAAACGCTCAGATTAAACAACAGATGAGTGTTACCGTAGGGGTTTGTTTGTTTTTTTCCTGTCAAATTGCTACTTCTATCATGGAAGACAAAAGCATTTCCATTTCAAAAGTTTGTCAGCTTGGGCAAAATCAGTATGTTATGAAAAAGAAACATCTATAGCTTGGGGGCAAAATTATAAAATTAACCATGTAGGTAACCCATTTATATACTGCTATAAAGTATCTTTTTGAAGAGAGATATGCAAAGAAGCTATTACCTACATGAAATGTGTATTTAAAGATTTTTTTTCATCCTGGGAGCCAGGAATATAAGAAAGAACAGATATATTTAACCATAACATACTGTGATTCATCAAACAGCACAAACTTTCATTTCATGGAGTTTATCTGTTGACGTTGATTTAAACTATCATTTGTTTTATCATGTGGGAACATAAGTTATGTGGTCAAAAATATAAGGATCTTGAACTAATGTTGATGCACGTTGTGTTGTCTGATCGTATTGTCTTTTCAAAGTGCTGCCAGTTGAAAAGGGAAGCATTATGTTTACAAGTCTGTTTTGAAATGTTTGCCAAAATTTTGGTAGTATCTTTAATAAAGATGTTTGTCTCCAGCATCCAAAAAATAAATTAAAAAAAAAAAAAAAGAAGAAGAAGAGGAAGAAAGCAGGGTGTTCTGCTTACCCTCACTTTTAAGGAAACCTGCAGGAGACGTGACTGGGTTGATTTGCATAATATGATTTGCTCAGTGCAGTTTGAAAATGCCGATGCCAAGTACAATGTCAGTGAGTACTGTTTTGCCTTCTTTAATCAGCTTAGGAAAACTTTAGAAGCATGATCCTATCCAGTAATGGACCGATTTTTTTTTTTTTCAGTTGCAGTGAAACTTCCATTGTTCCTTCGATTGTTTCTTGGCGTGTTGTATCTGAATACCCATCCTGGCCAGCAGCAATGCTACAATATGAGGCCAGAAGCTCCCGCTCCCTGTTTAGGGAGACAGAGAACGACAGAGACTGCCTCTAGTTGCTCTTGCCAGTGACAAGAGCGTGGGTGTTTAGTCCACGCTTCGCCAATCGTGCTCTGGGAGCTGGGCCTCTGACCCGTAAGGAGTGAAGCAAAACTACAGTGAGAGATGACCACCGGCCAGGGCAGTAAGGGATCCAGCAGCCTGTGGTGAATGTCCAGACGCGGGGGCCCATATGGCAGTGGCAGTGTCCGAAGCAGACAGTCCCTCTCAGATGTTGGCAGTGTTCCCAGCTGCTGGGGCTTTTAGTTCCAACCCACTTCCCAAGCTTATCCCCCTGGATTCCCATGAATTCCACACACTACCTGCGATCCTTTCAGTGCGCTGCTTTTCCCACTTAAGTTTTCCAGAGTCGACTTCCGTCTGTCATCAAGGAACTCAGACGGTCACACTTGTCAATAACGGTGTTTACAATAATTCCTTTTGAAAATCAAGCATCGGTTAGGGGCACCTGGGTGGCTCAGTCATTAAGCATCCAACTTCAGCTCAGGTCATGATCTCGCAGTTCATGGGTTCGAGTCTCGCATTGGGCTCTGTGCTGACAGCTCAGAGTCTGGAGCCTGTTTCAGATTCTGTGTGTGTGTGTGTGTGTGTGTGTGTGTGTGTGTGTGTGTCTGCCCTTCCCCCACTCATGCTCTGTCTCTCTGTCCCTCTCTCTCTCAAAAATACGTAAACATTTAAAAAAATTATAATCAAGCATCGGGCATTGATTAGGACTCCCTCCATTTCCTGTTAAATCTGTTTTATGGGGAAATAAAATGGGGCCCACAGCCCCTTGTGAAGGATCATAATCCAGCATAAACACAGCCTATTTGTGAGCTGGAAGTTTGGGCCTCAATGCCTGTTATAAGTACAAAATGTCATTCTGTTACTCCTGCTTTAATATCTTTTACACAGATCGCATTTTGAGATTTAGCCTTCAGAAGAGAAAAATCTAATCTATGTCTTAGGCTTTGTGACACATCTGTGCCCACATCCTTCGCCAAGAACACTGGCCTCTGTACTTCTAAAAACTTAGCTTCCTAATTCTGCTGCTGGCTCCCAGCACTTTGACCATACACATTCTGTTCTTTCTAGCCATCGAGGATTTCTCCGAATTTAATCCCTTTCTATTAAGTATCCCCCACCTTCAAGCCAGGCACAGGCTTGACCTTCCTGATGGCACTGACCTGCTTTTGCCCAAGCCTGGTATGGTAGCAAAAACCAAAGAATCCTCTGTGGCCAAGCACTTATGAGTTTATTACCAACTGGTTATAGATGCTTCATGAGTGTTCTATCAGAAAAGGTTCTCCAAGAATTGGTTCTATGACAGGGTATATCTGGAAGAACAAATGTGCAAGAGTGGGATGTTTGGGAATTTTCTGAAGGAAGGGACTTGCTCTATCAGCAATTATAATAGCTAAGAAAGCAAACTAATGTGAAAAATAGGGGTATCAGTAATAAACAGGCCAATGGCATAGAGCGTGCAAAATGAGAGCCAGCATCAGGAGGGAAAAACGCATGATGCCGTAAGTGGTATAGGTGGACGATCAGCCAGCCGTTTGGGAAGAAAATTCAGCAGGCTCCAATGTAAGAGCCTGATGTACTTGATGGAAAGATGCCAACAAACGTAACCAAAGGTATGAATGTTCTCTAAAGGTGAGTAATACTGAAATGTGTCTGAAAACAGCAGGGCCACACCATGTGGAATTCAGGGCAGCATGGTCCCAGATGGAGGCCTTCCAGGCCCACATGCTGCCCGTGAGAAGATACAGATGCCTATGATACCACTGTCCTTGTCCCAAAAGCACACACCCTCTTGCTCTTGGGGAGTCTTTATGCCCCCCGCCCCTGAATTTTGCTGACTGTTCTGGAAATTCTGAGTCTGTGCCTAGTGTTCACCAAATCTAAGTAACTTGTGCAAAATGGCTCTTGGATTTTCCTGATTGTTCACGGCAAGACAAGGTAAATTAAAGATCAATTTCCCAGGCTTTAGAGATGTGATTATTCTCTGGCAGGACCAGACCTCAGGCCTGTCTAATGAGTCTTCCTGTAGATTCCCACCTCGCTCCTTATTTCAGAACATCTTCCAGCCAGACCAAAGATCTAAATATAAATAATATTAGTAATAGCCCTAATGTAAAAAACAAAACAAGACAAAAAACCTCCAGAAAAGCATGAATGACACACTTGAAATATGGACAAAGGATATGAAAATAATTCAAAAAGGGCAAGGTGCCATGGCAAATACAGGTACGGAGAGATGCTGGAATTCTCATCTAATTATATAAATGCATGAATCATCATGTTTAATTAGCAGATTGGCAAAGATGAAAAAGATTGATGATCAACAATGTTGGTGAGAGCGTAGAAAATAGGCCCTCTTATTTACTGTTGGAGAGTGTTAGTAAAGTTACCTTGGAGAAGAACTTGGTCATAACTATCAGAAATTTAACGATACACTGCTGGTAGGAATGAGGAAATGGTACAACCACCTTGGAAAGTGGCTACTTTCTTATGCGATTAAACATACATCAGGTGCCTGGGTGGCTCTGTCGGTTGAGTGTTCAACTCTTGATTTCGGCTCAGGTCATGATCCCAGGGTTGTGAGATCAGGACCGGGGTCGGCTGCGCACTGAGCAAGAAGCCTGCTTAAGATTCCCTCTCTTTCCTCTGCCTCCCTCCCCACTCTCTTTCTCTCTTTGAAACAAATAAACAAAACAAAAAAAACACAAAAATCAAAAGAAACACCATCCATCTACCATATGACCCCACGTTACACTCCAAGAAACGTGAAAACATGTGTCCACACAATATCATGTACAAAAATATTTGTAGCAGCTTTACTCATTATAGCTTAAAACTGGAAACAACCCAAACATCTACCAACAGATAGAAATATAAAAATACTGTGGCATGCCCATACCACTCTTTCCATCCACTGGAATACTACTTATCGATAAAAAGGAGTTACTAATATGTACAACAACACGGATTAATCTCAAAGAAAGTCAAACACTGTATAATTCCACTTTTTAAAAAATGTGGAAAATGTAGGCCAATCTATAGTGACAGAAAGCAGATCGGTGCTTGCCTGGAGCAGACAGCGGATGGAGTCACAGATTGCAAACAGGAAAGAGGAAAATTTGGGGTGAAGGAAATATTCTGTATATTCATTATGCTAGTGGTTTCACAGATACAGATCTTCACAGGTGTGTGTGTGTGTGTGTGTGTGTGTGTATACTTTGTTAAAACTCATTAAATTGAACATTTTAAACGGGTCAGCTTATTGTATGTAAATTATATCTCAGCAAACCTGATTTTAAAACTTTAGGAATGCATTCCTTTTGATCCAGCAAATCTCCTTCAGGGATTTATTGCACAGAAACATCTGCGCAAATGTGCAAAGATGCATGTACAAGAATGTGAATTACAGGGCAGTTTGTAACCATGAAAACAACGGAAATGGCCAACATACTCATCAATGGGGCAGTACAGAACCAAAGACTGAGCAACTGTTTTTCTTTTCTGACAGAGAGGGCGCAAGTGAGCGAGGGCAGTCGTGGGGAGCGGGGAGAGAAGCAGGGCTCACCCAAAGCAGGGCACAAGCTCACCCAATGTGGGACAAAGTGTGAGATCGTGACTTGAGCTGAGGTCAGATGCTTAACCGACTGAGTCACCCAGGTGCCCTGAGCAACTGTTATAACCTAACCTGTAAACTCCAAGGGCCTGTAAAATTCAGGCTTCGGCACAGGGCAGGCACACAGCACATGTACAGACATGGAAAGAAATCCACGATGTAGTAGGTGGGAAAAAAAAATCAACTTTCAGGAGTAGATACACCCACCTAGAGTAAACTAGGCAGAGTTAGTTTGGGGTCTTTCAGGTTCTGCATCAAGACTCAGGGTCTGGGGCGCCTGGGTGGCTCAGTCGGCTAAGTGTCCAACTTTGGCTCAGGTCATGATCTCACGGTTCATGGGTTCGAGCCCCGTGTCTCTGTGCTGACAGCTCAGAGCCTGGAGCCTGCTTCGGATTCTGTGTCTCCCTCTCTCTCTGCCCCTCCCCTGCTCGTGCTCTGTCTCTCTCTGTCTCTCAAAAATAAATAAACATTAAAAAAAAAAAAAAGACTGAGGGGGTCTGGTAGGGAGACTGTTCTCAGGTGAGGCTGGGACATCCCTGGAAAAGGTGAAGCAGGATGAGACCATCATCTGCTGCAGGGAGATCAAAGGAAGAGTCACATGAAGAGGTTGGGAGCTTAGCACACCGGGGGTGAGAGTGCCCTCGCTTGTTCAATGCTGGACTCCCTCCAGCCAGTCCCAGGAGGTAGTGACGTGTCCTCAGGATTCCAGAACTGCAGTGCTCTGGGACATGGGGCCTCTTGGAATCACAGTAACACAGAGCTGATAGCAAAAGAAGAGGGTCCCATGCCCCATCAGCGAGACCAGTGCTGGTGGACCCTTGGGAGGTATAGAAGTCAGCGCAGGCGAAGGCAACAAGAAAAACCAGAGTGCAGGGCCTTGGGGCACTTGGTTATGGTTCCCGTTGTCAGAAGCTCCAACAGGCCCCATGCAGTGGGTGGAATAAGAAAGCCAGGCAACTGTCCAATGTGTAAATCAGGCAGAACAGGGCTTGGCAAGAGAAATGGCTCCAAGCTACAGTGAGGGAGAAAGGAAGCAGAGTCCGGAGGGAGCTTGGGGTACTCAGTAGAGTTGATGGAGGTGATAGAGAGAGAGGAAGGCAGGCTCAATCCCAAATTTATGGCAGAGTCAGCCCTGAATGAGCCTAGGGAAAGCTGCAAGGGTAACCAGGGTGAACACCGCCAGGCTTGGCCTGGTTCCTGGCTGAAGAGCCCTTGGCGGGGTGAGAACAGGATTCCAGGCTTTAGGAACACAATCCAAACTCAGCTCCTTCAGGTGCGACTGAAGCACCTGATAGGATTTCTCTCTGGCCACAGCTGGTTCAGAAGCTGGGGCAGAACTAAGCCCATAAATCAGGGACATGAACGTTTCAACAGGGAGAAATCGAGGTCAGAAAGAACAGCGGAAACAAGGCAGGGGATGAAGAAGTCCACTGCCACTAATGGCCAGGGTCTTGTCTTGCTGTTCCTTTGAGGGATAGATTGTCTGCAAGAGAAATTTGATTGGGAGACGCCACCTCATGTCTCATCAAGGACCCGTCTCCAATGCAATGCTGAATGGTTGGGGGGAAGGATGGAGTGGTTTATTCCAGGCCTGATCCTCCGGATGGTGCCTTTTCTATTCGATGAGGCACCATTGTGCTCTCAGCTGGGAAGAAGTTCTGTATTTCAAATTCCTGTGTCCTTCATGTGCCTGGAAGGTGATGGTTTACATTCTTGGGGTCAAATAATCACCCTCAGCAGGCATTCTTCGTATATAGACTTATGGAGAAGCAATAACACATGTTGCTAGATTGAAGGCCTTAGAGCTGGAGGAGAGTCCAGGAACTTTTTGGAAGGAAACGTAGGATAGAGATATTAAGTCAAATCTCATCCATGACCCACCACTTTCAGAGATTTCCAGGGGCTACTGTTTGTTCATTTGAGCTCTGAAGGCCACTTTGACCTGTAACTTGGCCTTTGAGATCATGGAATGCTCCAAAACGTAGCGGTCCATGGCTGTAGCACTGACCAGTCGGGCTGCCAGGAGACCTGGTAAACCTCTTCCATCCTGTGCTGGGTTGAACAGTGTGCCTCTCCTACCCCAATTCACATTCATCTGAGACCTCAAGGTGTAACCTTATTTAGACACAGAACCTTTGTAGATGCATTCGAGTTAAGGTGAGGTCACGCTGGATTCGGTGGGCCCTAAATCCAGTGGCTGGTGTCCTTGTAAAGAGAGAGAGATTTGGAGACACAAAGAGACACACAGATACGCAAGGCGGGAGGTCATGTGACAACGGAGGCAGAATGGAGCGTTACAGTTACTCTCCAAGGAAGGCCCAAGATGACTGGCGACCAGCAGAAGCTGGAAGAAGCGAGGAAGGATTCTTCAGAAACCTCCAGGGGGAGCAGGCTCTGCTGACACTTAGACTGGGGCTTTCAGCCTCCAGGACTGTGAGAGGATACATTTTTGTTGTTTTAAGCCAACCAGTTTGTTATGGCAGCCCTAGGAAAGTATTCCACATTACACGACAACACTAATGCGTAATAAAAACCATAGTTCTTGAGGAAGGAGGCGTGAAGGAGCATGCAACATTATTTGTTGGTAAGCAGTCATAAAAACAACCTGATTTTTAAAGCAATTCTTTTTTTTTGTTTGTTTTTTTAATGTTTATTTATTTTTGAGATGGGCGGGGGGGAGGTAAGGGTGGAGAGAGAGGGAGACACAGAATCTGAAGCAGGCTCCAAGCTGTCAGCACAGAGCCTGATGGGAGGCTCAAACTCATGAACCACGAGATCATGATCTGAGCTGACGTTGGATGCTCAACTGACTGAGCCACCCAGGAGCCCTAAAAACCACCTGATTTTGAAGTTTCTAAATTTTAAGAATAAGTTAGAATTCGTATCACTTTGGGGTGTGTTTTAGCATCGCATCAGTAATTAGAGCCGAGGTATTGGTCTGCGGGACCTGGAGTGAAGACCCAGGTCTGTCACTTACCACCTGTGTGATCTTGGGGACACTCCTTAACTTCTCCCAGATTCAGTTTTCTCATCCTTAAGTCTAGAGTAATAATAGTTCCTACCCAAAGAGTTGATATGAGAATCAAGCAAATCAAGTCTAGGGAGATTGTGTGAGTCTGGCCCCTTGAAAGTGCCGTGAGTAGTACTTCCAATTATGTTTTGGACAATGATTTTTTTTTTCAACAAGCTTGCTTCCATTGCCACAGGGAAAAATTTTTTTTTGACCAGACCCCAGTTTGCACTGGCAAACACAATCTTTTCTAGAATCCATGAGATGCCAAGACTCCTCGTCGGGGCATTAGTGTCAAGTCCCAGAGATCCGATCCTCTCTTCGGCCAACCACGCAGACCTCCATTCACTGCCCATAGACCCACCCAAGGAAGCAGCTTGCAACGAGACTCTGGTTTTCTGCCAAGAACATCAACATCAGATTGTTCCTAAGTATCGTTCATTTCCGTATGAATCACTAGAAACGTAATGATAAGTGGGTTAGGCCCCGGATGTCTCTTAATACCACTTCTACTCAAACTGGGAGAAGACATGTCTTGGCCAAGTTCACTTCTAAATCTGTCAGTGGGACGCTGACATTATTCCAGGGAATAGTAATGGAAAGACTTCTGCTTGTTGAAGACCAATTCTTCTTACAGTTTCGAGTTGCTTATCTTCTTTCTCCACTGGGATAGATTTTTCTATTGCCCTTCTTTTTTAGTGCTGACTTTCCTAAACTCCTTTATGATGCTTTTCTTCATGAATTGCCTCTTTAACGAGTCAAGTATTTTTACGTTCTCTGTCCAGGATGCTGGTTCACATTTGCCACCATCTACTGGGAAGATCCAGGCTCAGCACATACCCCACTGGTTACTGAAACACTTTCCCAGAATTTGCATTTATCCTGGATCTATATATAAGTTAAGTTCCCCTTAAGTTCAGAAAAGTATAGCTTCCTACGGGCTGAGATGGTTTCCAGGAAAGATGCAGGGCCCAGACCCGGAGTTCTCTGACCAATCAACATGTAAGTATTAGCACCTTCTCCTTCTTTAGCTCTTCATTGAAGGTCCTGTAATTTACATGGCAGGCCACCCTTGTACCCACGGCTCAGATTTAATGCATGTTAACATTTAGTAGGGAAACCCCTGCCCCTCCTCTTTCTTGCCTTTTCCTCTTTTCCACTTCTTTTTCTTTTCTTTCATTTTCTTTCTTTTTTTTTAGTATATATTTATTTATTTTGAGAGAGAGAGAGAGACAAGAGGGTTAGGGGCAGAGAGATAGGGAGACAGAGAATCCAAAGCAGGCTCCATGCTATGAACACAGAGCCCAGTGCAGGGCTCAAACTCACAAACCATGAGATCATGACCTGAGCCAAAATCAAGAGTTGGACTCTTAATTGACCGAGACACCCAGGCACCCCCACCGCCTTTCCACTTCTGGGAGCATGGAAGGAGCTTTTTGAATGGGAAAAAATAAATAAACCCTAAGAGTCAATTATTTGAGATGTGGCTTGTGAGGGTCTTTGTTCCAGTTGCAAAAAGTCTGAATTTGACTTAAAACAACAACAACAACAACAACAACCCAACAAACTTGGGTTACAGTAAATGGGCCTGGTCCTTTTGACAGCTCCTTGGAAAGCCCCAGAACACTACCAATATCACATAAGGCCACAGAGAAATGTATAATCCTAAATCAGCCTTCGAAGGGAGAGTCCAATCAATTCAAGCCCATAAGATGTTTCCAGTGTAAATTCTTTGCTTAATTCTGGTTCAAGCATCTAGGGGGTTACAAGTAAATAGCAAAATGCTACCTTTTGAGGAGCTGACATAACCATTAAGATAAAAACGTTTTCTAAAGAGAATGGTAAGGGATAGATTATAATCAAGGTTGAAATAGGGTGGGGAAGAATCTTGAGAGCCAAAGACAGAAGAGTGTGCTGCGGTGAAATCAGGATGTGAGTGGATAATAGCAGAGCAAAAGAGCAGCAAAGTGAGAAGGAAGATGGCCAAGAATTGTGACGGTCACATGGTAGGCCTGGTTTTCTCGAAAACCCTTTCTCTGGCTTCTTCTCACCACCCTTAGCAGAGTGTCATTTTTGTTTTTAGACTAATAAATATCGATTGTAATGGCAGAAAATGACATTAAGAATTAAAATGCTATTACTCTTAAGATACTGAACCTTGCTTCCTAATGTCATTTGGTAAGTGTCGTGACTGTCTCAGACGTGGAGTCCCGTGTGACAGACTGGATCCTTCAACATTACCTAAACAGCTGCTGAATGGGAAGGTGGTACCACTAAAGGAATGAGTTTCCCCTCTGTTGTGCATCTATTTCGTTTACAGTTTAAAAGGCTCCTAGGGCACCTGGGTGGCTCAGTGGGTTAAGCTTCTGACTCTTGATTTCAGCTCAGGTCATGATCTCACGATCCGTGGGTTCGAGCCCCATCTTGGGCTCGAACTGCGAGATCACGAGCTAAGCTGAAGTCGGACACTCAACTGACTGAGCCATCCAGGCGCCCCTCCTGTGTGTTGTTTTTTTTTTTTTTTTAATTTTATTTTTTATTTTTTAAAATTTACATCTAAATTAGTTAGCATATAGTGCACCAATGATTTCAGGAGTAGATTCCTTAGTGCCCCTTCCCCATTTAGCCCATCCCACCTCCCACACCTCCTCCTGTAACCCTTTGTTCGTTCTCCATATTTATGAGTCTCTTATGTCTTGTCCTTCTCCCTGTTTTTATATTATTTTTGCTTCCCTTCCCTTATGTTAATCTGTTTTGTCTCTTAAAGTCCTCATATGAGTGAAGTCATATGATTTTTGTCTTTCTCTGACTAATTGCACTTAGCATAATACCCTCCAGTTCCATCCAGGTAGTTGCAAATGGCAAGATTTCATTCTTTTTGATTGCCAAGTAATACTCCATTGTGTGTGTGTGTGTGTGTGTGTGTGTGTGTGTGTGTGTGTGTATACGCACCACATCTTCTTTATCCATTCATCCATCGATGGACATTTGGGCTCTCTCCATACTTTGGCTATTGTCAATAGCACTGCTATAAACATTGGGGTGCATGTGCCCCTTCGAAACAGCACACCTGTATCTCGTGGATCAGTGCCTACTAGTGCAATTGCTGGGTCGTAGGATAGCTCTATTTTTAGTTTTTTGAGGAGCCTCCATACTGTTTTCCAGACTGGCTGCACCAGCTTGCATTCCCAACCCCTCCTATGGTTTTAAATATTATTTAAAACCACGATTTTCAGTGACAGGATAGTATTTTCTAGAATGGACATATAATCAATTTAAATAGAACTCTATTATTAGGCATTTAGGCTGTTCCTAATTATTTGCTACAACAAATAATATATATCCTTAACATAAATACCTTTGCAGCATCTCTGAATATATTTTTCTTTTTTGAGTTTTATTCATTTTTGACAAATAAAAATGAAATATATTTAAGATCTGCAATGTGATGTTTAAATGTGTGTATATATATACATATATATATACATATACATATGTATGTATATATATACATATATATATACACATTGTGAAGTTATTACCACAATTAAACTAATTAAGGAGCACCTGGGTGGCTCAGTCAGTTAAGCATTGGACTTTGGCTCAGGTCATGATCTCATAGTTGGTGAGTTCGAGCCCTATGTAGGGCCCTGTGCCAACAGCTCAGAGCCTGGAGCCTGCTTCTGATTCTGTGTCTCCGTCTCCCTCCGCCCCTCCCCTGCTCACGCTCTCTCTCTCAAAAATAAATAAACATTGAAAAAATTTTTTTAAAAACCAATAATTCCATCACTTCCCTTAGTTACTATTCTGAATATTTCTATAACATAATATTCCTGGGGTGCCTGGGTGGCTCAGTCGGTTAAGTGTTCAGCTCTTGATTTCAGCTCAGGTCACGATCTCACACTTGGCTTCCTGAGATGGAGTCCCAGGTCTGGCTTGATGTTGAAATCTCCTACCTGCCTCAGCAGAGAAGTCGCTCACGTCACGATGAATGGATGAAGTCCCAGCTCACACTGATGTAGAAGTCTAAACTGAAAAATAAGGTGAGTGTTTTAGCCTAACACTAAGTTTAGTTCTAAAATTATATGAAGAAACCATTCACAGAAAATTTTACATTAACCCTCAGTGGGTATCGTACCTTTTACTGGTGTAACATAAAATTATTTTTCAGATGTTGACACCCAAGATGCCAAAACAACAATGACGTTGCCATGAAGCTGAGAGAGATTTTAGTTTAATTAACACAACTTTACAAGTCTGAGAGACAGTTTAACAGTAGATCACCTATCAGAATTCCTGACAACAAATTTAGCGGAGAAACAGTGGTTTAGGCTGCAACTCCACTTGCCAAATGATGACTGAGTTACAACCAGAGCTGGACTGTGATAAGAGAATTTGGCAGGAACAAGAATACTTTCTGTGAGAATCAAACGACTATGTGAAATATATAACGAGGAGGAGTGTGTATATTAGTATTACTTATAAATTGTGTGCTATACATCCTTTATGTCAGTATAACTTATCAAACACACGTGTATATTTTTCCAAAGAGCTGGTTGTTAAATATTTACCGGTACCTCTGCTTGTCACCTGCCCCATACGGAACCGCACCCCCTTGTAGATTTGATTTCTAGCTAGTCTCCCTCAGTGACAACCATGCCTAATATTATAGGCACCTGCCTTCAGACCAACACTCCATTGCCAATGCTCTCCTAACTGGGAGAGGCCCATGGCACGTCTTCGTTCTGCACAGCACCCTTCTCCGAGGAGGCCTGGGCCCCAGCATCCCTCAGATCTCTAGAGGTTCCTATCACTGTAGAGAGCATTTCCAAGACTCAGTCATTGCTCCCAAAAGTTGGGTTCGGAAATCCCTGACTACATTTTAAAATAGTTGCACAAATGTCACACCACGTTTTCTTCCCCCAGAAGGAGTCCCGACTGTATGCTTTCCAGCCTTGAGGATTCTTACCTTCGATGTTTTAACTTGTTGTTTTGACAACGTTGAGTTCTACGTAGATCGTGATCAATTGTCTTCGAGTGTCTGCGGGAACAAGCCGGGTCTACTTAGCCCACATGTACACAGACGCGCTGGTATAAAATGGTAATGGGTAGGAGCATCTCTTTCACTGAGCCAGAATTGTTTTATGAACTTACTCCAGGAGTGAAGGCTCACAGAGCTTGGTACGATACAACTTCTCTGCACAATTGAGAGACTCTTAAGAAATGAGGAAGGCAGGAATAATCGTAGAGCCTTTATTTCCACAGCCTCTTCTCTTGCGTTAAATTTATCTAAGCTCATTGCCTTAGACAAAACTCCAAGCTCTTTTATTCTTTTCACACGGATTTATTTCCAGGATCATGCGTCCCCAGGGGAAGCCCCAGAGAGCAGTGTTGGTGTTTCCAGAATCAATTTATGGGCCTCTGAGGGCATTTGACATGGTCTCCTTTGCCCAGGTAACACAGGAACTGGCTGAGATTTTGTACGAGACAGATGTCGTCTGGAACATGAAGCAAAATGCCAGGGCCACAAAATGAACTCCAGGTTTGAACAAACAGAACAAACCCATCATTTAGCCACGTAAACGGCATGTGGAAGAGAGGCGACAGGTGGAACGGAATTCATCCAGTTCCTGGACCATTCACGTTTTATTTTTGTCTGGACTGATCAGATTAACTCCGAATCATTTAATTTAAAAAAAAAATTTTTTTTTTAACGTTTATTTATTTTTGAGAGACAGAGAAAGACAGAGCATGAGCAGGGGAGGGAGAGAGACAGACAGGGAGACACAGAATCCAAAACATTTTCCAGGCTCTGGGCTGTTTATTGGCACAGAGCCCAACGCGGGGCCCGAACTCACAAACTGCGAGATCATGACCTGAGCTGAAGTTGGACGCTCGACCGACTGAGCCACCCAGGCGCCCCTCGAATCTTTTAATTTTTAAACCAGTGTGCACAGCCATCTTCGAACCCCAGCTGGGAGCGCACTGAGCACCCTGAATTAATGTGGCCTCTCAGAGACAGGTAGCTGTAGATCCCCCTTGATCTAAAATGTCAAAGAGAGGGGCGCCTGGGTGGCTCAGTAGGTTGGGCATCCGACCGGCTCAGGTCATGGCCTCGTGGGTCATGAGTTCAAGCCCCGTGATGGGCTCTGTGCTGACCGCTCAGAGCCTGGAGCCTGTTTCGGATTCTGTGTCTCTTTCTCTCACTCTGCCCCTCCCCCACCCTCTCTCTTTCGCTCTCAAAAATAAAATAAAACATTAAAAAAATAAAAATAAATACGGTCAGAGAGAATCTGAAAGACCGGAAGAATAAAACGTTTACTAATTTTTGTCTGGTCTTAGTAGTGGAATTAAGGCAAACGAAAACTGAAAATACGTGACAAACTATACAAACAGCCAGGAGAACAGAGTTTCGAAAAGGGAAGTCTCACAACAGTTTCATTAAGAAAATTCGCCTGGTTGTAAATATCACCTATCGACTCCTTCCTCATGGAACTCTTTGTTATTCACACAAAGAACTGCACATTGATACTGCAAAGAGAAAACAACATATGGCTAACAAAAGGCACGTACCCAGAGCAAGATTTCTCAGAGAGCGTGTTCCCAGCAAACACAATATCCTCATAGCAGTTTCAAACGTCTTAAAGTAACAGGCGCTGT
The DNA here is from genome assembly GCF_027475565.1 of Acinonyx jubatus. Classification (NCBI taxonomy): domain Eukaryota; kingdom Metazoa; phylum Chordata; class Mammalia; order Carnivora; family Felidae; genus Acinonyx; species Acinonyx jubatus. The sequence continues at coordinate 74,744,240 of NC_069392.1, forward strand.
CAGGGTTAGGGCCAGCGAGCTGCAAGGGCTGGTGCTCCCCCACCCATGTTTTTTTTGGGGGGGGGTGGGCTTTTTTCTTGCTCTTAAGTGTCTCCTTTCATCTCGGGATCAGTTCTACTCAGGCTCTACTGACACTTGTCACATAAGTCATTGCCTATTTTTTTTTTAATGTTTATTCATTTTTGAGAAAGAGAGAGACAGAGTGTGCAGGGAAGGAGCCGAGAAAGAGGGAGACACAGAATCGGAAGCAGGCGCCAGGCTCCGAGCTGTCAGCACAGAGCCTGATGTTGGGCTTGAACTCATGAACCATGAGATCACGACCTGAGGTGAAGTCGAATGCTCAATGGACTGAGCCACCCAGGTGCCCCAAGTCACTGCCTATTGATCAGTGCTCATGAGGGAGAAAGTTCCAGCACTTACTGTTGGTGGAGGGTTAATAAGCCAGCAGGTGAATGACCCTACTGATCTATGTTAAAAATCAAGATTTTTGGTCCTCTCCTCTGGTTCCTCACCATATACTGACACTAGGCAAAGGCACATGAAGATGTGCACACACACACACACACACACACACACACACACAAAGGTGGGCCTAGGCTTTTTGCTACTTTGCCACAGGATTTAGAACACCCCGCACGTCTGAGACCTGTTTCCTCTTTTGTAAAGCGAGGGGGTGGGAGTAGATGATCACTGGGGACCAGTGCAGCTCAAGGAGCTCAGGGACCAGGACGGCACATCATACCTTTGAAAGGAGATAGACGGTCTCTACAGTGGGGGCAATGAAAGCACTTATTCCATTCCATTGACGAACTGTGGCCCCCCTGGCATGCAGTCCCCAATTCTCTCTCACATTCTCACAGGGCCCTTCCTCACCAGAGGATTTTCCCTCCTGGGTTCGAATGCCTGTGATTAATGTCAAAGTTCAATCACAGTGGTTGGCAGGCACTTGCTGCAGAGGAAAGGCATGGAAGTGTTCGCAGGAGAACATCTTAAGGGTGATTTAAGAGGCCGAGACAGGTGAAAATTAGCACTGTTCTTACTGGGATTGCCCAGTCAGGAGCCCAGGTGAGTCCTGTGGATACCAGAAGGAAACTCACTGAGAAAGGGAGGCTGGTTACTTCTCACACGAAGAGCAACTCGTGTAAAAATAGATACCCCACTCTTCCAGTCATCTACTGTTGCATAGAAAGCGAACCCAGAATGTCCTGGCTTAAAACAGCAACCATTTTATTGTTTTTCCCAATTACGTGGGTCAGGAATTCTGGCAGGGTGTGGCTGGTGGTTCTTCCATTTCGCGTGTCATCTGTACAAGTCATTTAGTCGTTGCTGGATGGGCTGGGGTGGGGGTCCAAGATGGCTCCTCTTGTTGGTATGTTGCTGGGCTCAGCTGGGAATGTTGACTGGAGCGCCTACATGAGATCTCTCTGCCATAAGGGTCTCGGGTTACTTGAATTTCTTACTCAGCATTCAGGGCTCCCCCAGAGAGTGTTCAGAGAGGCCAGGGAGAAAGTAAAGCTTATGATCTTAGCCTTGAAGTTTCCAGAACATCACTTCTACTGCATCCCACTGATGAAGGAAGTCACTACCGCCAGCCCAGATTCAAGGAGTGGTGAATTCAGTTCTACCTCTCAGTGGGAGTAGCAAAGAACTTGCAGCCATCTTTAATCTACGACATGCACCCCATCCCCTAAAAGAAAATTACCTACAGCAGGTCCAGTGGGTTTTTAGCTACTGTGTAAGACTGCCCACCTCAGAGTTCGGGTACTTGATCAAGGGCACAGGGCTTTCACCCCCACATGCATAACTCTTAACCCAAATGCTGGTGCCTTCACTCTAACGACCAAATCCTGTGGTCTATTTTCTCTTTGCCACTTGACTCAGACTCTTTCTCCTTCTCTTCATTCATTCTTCTTCTCGTATTGGTAATAAAAAAATGGTGTCTGTCTTAATTCAGGCTGCTCTGACAAATATACCATAGACTGGATGGCTTCAACATTTATTTCTCACAGTTCTGGAGGTTGGGAAGACAGGGATGGAGACACCAGCAGATCCGGTGTCTGGTGAGGGTCTGCTTCCTGGCTTGCAGATGGCTGCCCTCCTGCTGTATCTTTACGTAGCAGAGAGTAAAAGATCATCCCTCTCATGTCCTTTCTTACAAGGGTGGGCATCCTGTTCGGGAGGGCTCTGCCGTCTTGACCTAAATTTCTGGCAAAGGCTCCAGCTCCAAATACCATCACTTTGTGAGTTAGGCTTTACCGTATGAATTGGGGTGGGGGTGGGGGCACATGCATTCAGTCCACAGCAGTGTTCTTTTTAATCACAAAGTAACACATGCTCAGGGTAGAAAATAGAAGGAGGAAAGTGACTCATAATGCCACAATCTGGAGATAAGCACAAGAAACACATCCTTCCATTCTTTCTTCTGTGCATACATATTTATGTTTGTGGTTTATATTACATACCGCTCATATCGTGCTTTTTCAATAAATAACTCATGACCATTTTTATAACTGGTCAGATACTCCTTGCGTTGTACTTTAATGCTCCCAAACTATTCCATGACATAGAGTGCCATGATTTATTTAACGATTTCCTAATTGTCGTTCTGTAGGCTGTTTTCAAATTTTGACTTGGATAGCTACTACTCCAAACGTTCTCACCTCGCAAGCTTTGTCCATATTGCGTTATTATTTCTTTAAGGGAGATTCTGAGAAGTGGAATTTCTGGGTCGAATCCCCTCACCTTGAAATTCTTCCTTCTTTTGACTTCTGGGTCACTCCTTCCTTCAGGATCCCATTATCTCTCGATAATCAGTTCTCTGCATCAGGCTTCCTCTTTTCCATTGCTTACGGCTGGTAGGTGAAGTCCTGGGATGTGGTAAGAAGCTCCGGAGTTTAAAATCCTAGAAGAAGAAATAAAAAGATTATTTTCAACTGGCAAAAATGTATTCCTAATAAACCCAAAGAAGTAAACACAAACATTAGTGAAGACTATTTAATAGTTCAATAAAATGTCTGGTTATAGAAGTCATCTTCACGTTTCAGTACTATATGAGGGGTGCCTGGGTGGCTCAGCTGGTTAAGTGTCTGACTCTTGATCTCAGGGCTTGATCTCAGGATCGTGAGTTCAAGCCCCTCATTGGGCTCCATGCTGGGCATGGAGCCTACTAAAAAATATAAGCGCAAAAGTCAAGAAAAGGATGTTCAGAATGTAGACAAAAAGAAAATCCAAGCCTCAGTACTATGCAAAAAGAAAATATAATTAAAATGGCACGATTTTCATAAAGGCAAGCAAAAATATAAAATAGTTGAGAATCTAATGTCACTAGTGCAAGATACCATGCTTCTTAAAAGAGAGAGGAAATAAGGCAATATAGCCATTCTAATTATAAATCAGAGTTTCAACAGTATTCTGCTTAAAATTCTAATTGCATACTTTACAGACCTTAATATAATAAGCCTAAAATTCATTTGGAAAAACAGAGGGAATATTGATAAAAAGAACAGTGAGAGACGGCTAGCTTTATCTGAATACTGATTTTATTATAATACTCAAAGAATCAAAAGGATATTTTAGAGATTTGTTCTAAAACACAAGCATTGACCAACATAACAAGACAGAAATGGAATAGTTGTAATTTATGTACACAGTTTAATATTTAAGGGATCCAAACAAACAATGGAATTCTTCTAATAATAATGGTATCTGTGTGGCTAAATATCACTAAGTAGAAAAATTAATTTGAACCCACACTTCTCATCAGGGATATTAAAGAATTTATTTTTATTTTAATTGTGAAGGTGAACAAAAATACAGACAATGATTAAAGGTATTAAAAAGCATTTTTCAAGCAATAGAAAATTTGTCCCCAAAAAAGGACATTTTTAAACGAATTCTTGGAAGATGCGGGAGAAGTATATTCTATACGTCACTTTCAAATGAGAGAATTTCTTATTTTGTGATGTGAAGAGTAAGGGAGATGATTCGTTTCCAGAAATACCAAAGAAAAGCTGTGCTGTCTAGTTGACGGGTTTATAACCTATTGGAAATATATATGAACTCTCCCCCCCCACCCCGTCCCATAATGGGAGTCCCAAACCCTTAGACACTTCACTACCTGGTTCTTCTTCCCCTCTGTTCGCGGGCTTATTTTCATGGGTTTTGCAGTGCACCTGTGCCAAAGAACAAAGGAGGGACTCAAAGTCTCTGTGTCACCTCGGGAAATGTACGTTTGTTGCGATCAGACCACTTGTTCCCTTACATGGGCATAGGCGAGGTCTGGTAAGGCTTATAACCTCTCTCGCACTCAGCCAATGGGGAACCAGGGGAGGGCTTGCACGCTAGGAAATAAATTGTCTGCTGTGACTTCCCGAGTGTGCCTGTCAGACACCTGCTCTTGCAAAAACACTGATCCGCGCCCCTCCTTTGATCCGGTCAGCGGGCTTACTTCTCGCAATGATCTGAAAAGTTGTGGAAATTATCATACCTCTTGGTCCTGGGGAACCATAGCTGCTTAGTCTCAGGGCAATGGAGCATTTACAGAAGGGGTAAAAGTTGCCCAGACACCTTCCCGCTGGTGACAAGGAGCCTGTCCAACTTCAGGGACTAGCATCTGCAACAGTCTCGGTGGCCAGCTTAGCCTCTGAGGCTTTCCATTCCAAGATAAAGTGGCTGCTATCCAGGGAAAGGGAGAGACCAACAAAGAGGTCTGCAAGGCAGCATTCTGGAGGCGCTGGCACAGGGAGGCAAAGAACCATCCAGAAATCTGCCAGGGGATAACAGGGAGAGCCTTGGAAGACACTACAACTGTAAGTCAGGTTCGAGTTGTTTCTACACCGTGCCTCTCACGACATCCTGGGAGTGACCGTGGACGTCAGGGGCAGCTAGCTGGGGTGGAAGAACTATAGCCAGAAGAGAAGACGATCGGATCATCATTACCCCGGACTGTCAAGGAAGCCACGCGTTCACCGGTTGTCTTCCAGGAAGGCGGGATGCCCACTGAGCTGGGAAGCCGGCTGTGTCATTGCCCCAGTTGGTCCCAGCAATAATCTCGGGCCTACCAGAGGACAGAACATTAACTCTGTGTCTATTTCCTTTATTGCTTGAAAGGGGAGAGAAAAGTAGAGACAATACCCCCTGTACTATTTCCATCTCAACAGACATCTTTAAAACGGCGAGAACAATACATACTTTAGGAAGCCTACCTCTCTTTATGCATCAGCTATAACAGAGCCATTAACGCTGTGTGTCCTAGGAGGGGATTCTAATTTAAATCCACATGAGGGGGCTGACTACAGAAGGGAACCCTACGGCGAACCATTTGTAAAGCAAATAATCAGCCCTGAACAAATCTGTCTCTAAATCTGGATTTTCATAGTCTAGATCAGATTTGCCTGGAGGAAGTGCTCTCTACAAATTTATCTTCTGTTCAAATTAGAATTCATCGGCATCCACGCAACCTTTAGAACACGACTTCCGTGACGAGCCACCGAGTGCGTAGGTCCTAAGAATCCAACACCATCAATAACATTAGCTCAGTTTTTGCCTTTCATCCACACTTCAGGAAACGTAGATGCCCTGCTGTCACAGAGGTTACGTTCTGTTTCTCTGTGAAACCGTAGGGCTTCATCCACAACAGAAGGATACAAAAGGCAATTAATACGTGAAAAGCAGCTCCGTCTCCCGGCCATCAGAGAAATGCAAATATGTGTCCCCTGAACACCTGTCTCTGCCCGGGCTACGTTCTGGGCCAGGTGGCTGACCAGTTCGAGGAGCGAGAGCTCAGGGCACTCAGGCCCTCTCTTGAGGCAGGACCACGCTTCCATACCTCGGCGACGGACCCGACGAAGACTCTGCGCAAACGGATGCTAAGTAGCTTTAATTTGTGGAAAGGAAACGTTACTTGGAAACATAAAGTCCTTAGTGCTTTTACGCTGGGGTAGAGCTCCGGGCGCTGGAGAAAGCACTTCGAGATCAGAAATCCAGCCACGCTGTTAGTAATTCATTTGCTTTGGCACATATGGGAGATAATGCGTTCCTTGGCCCTGTGGCCCAGGGGGTCAGTTCTGCCAGCAACGATTTGGAAAGACTTCTGAGCCAAGCGCCGCGTGGGCTGCTGCAGGGGCCGGAGGGGCCCCCCTCCCGCCGCAGCCGCTCCGGCAGCTGGGATGAAGGCTTTTCCTTTTGTCTGCTGAAAGCAAGTGTCCAGGTTCCGCAGAAAATTGTGTATTCGGCAGCCTAGACCCACTGAACTTTTCGGGTGCCACGGTGCACTTTCCATTGTCAGCCCAAGACTCGACTGAGGCCAGCTCTCCCATCGTCGAAAGTCACATGCTGTCAGGCCCGTAGGGCTGGGTGGGGCATAAGAGCCGCACCCTGTGCATTTTCTGCGAGTTCTGTGCCAGCTTATGAAAATGAGCCCTCTCAAATAGAATACGGTGGTGGTTAGCAAATTCACAGGAGGCATGAATCTTCTTAATCTAACTTAGGTAACCGGATCATTTGCCAAGTATCAATAATTTCTCCATCCCTCTTTAACCGGCAGTGGTAACGGAAGAGAGCAGTGCTGTAACTTTCCTGTTTTAAACACGGTTATCTAACAAATACTTTTCGCTGATTATTATACAAATCAGTGGTTGATTTAAAAAAAGGAAGGAAGGAAGCAAATAACCCACCAGTTCATCGGTAGAGTGGGATTGCATGAAATGATATTCTCTCACAGTTGGTGTGCCCTTCTTTTAATTGTTTTGCTGGGCTGGTGCCGAAACGAGCTTGCATTTCTCAGTATGCACTAATTAATGCTACCGGAGAAGTGGCCGGGAAGTGTGCTGCAGGGGAAGGGGAATTGAGTTTGGGATTAGCATTTGAACAGCATTTGCTGGGGGAAGGCGGAGGCAGCTGGTTCTCTCGCCCATGCAGAAACCTGCTTTGCTTACATTACCATAGCACTTTGATTCCCACATGCAAAAAAGCCTTGCATCCATTCTTTTTTATCAGTTCCCCTGACCAGCAAGTGAAGGATGTGAGGTCACCATCAAGATGCCCTTTACGTGGTCACCCATTAATGGATCGGTCAGGGACCAGTGCCATCCAATTGACCACCGCTCACCCCTATCGAAGGACAGGATTGAAATCAGGTTCGTCCAATTTCTAGCCAGAGGAGAGAAAGGAAGAGTCCAGAATCTTGATATGTCAACCCTGGATTCATCAGAACCACGGGAAGTCCGAGCCCTCTGTGACGCTTCCCGAACCTATCTGGCTTCCCTCGTGTCCCCTTTCTGTGATCTCTAACTGCACCCATTGCTTTGCACCTCCTCTCAGCGTTTACTGCAGTCACAGGGCATCCCGTAATGTTTCATGAGTGCTTGTCTTCGCTCATTCAGGAGTGGGATACAGTCTTAGATTGCATGGTCAGGCCTGTGAAGAGCTGATACTGGGCAGATACCTCCGTGGTGAGTGTTGCTGGACAGTTTCCTCGAGAAACAGACTCTGGATGGAAATTAGCACACACGGCATTGATTATGATGTGTGCTTGGGATCCACTCCCAGGGAATGAGAGAGAGAGGAAGCAACATCGGCAGAGGGACAAGCTGAGCCAGATACAGTCCCAATGAAGGTCTCTGGAGCGGAGATGGCCTTTCAGAGTTGCCCCAAATTGGGGCAAGGGAGAGAGGCATTTATGCCTCTGCAACAATCAGTCATTAGATGTGGACTGCTCCAAAAAGGAAACATGACCTTGGGAGAGGCGGCTCTCTTGGCTGGGGTAATTCCCCAAGGGCACGGACAGCCCAGGGCTGCCTGCTGGCAACACTTACAGCAGCTGGGGAACAAGTCCTTCATTTCTGAAGAGGGATCTCGGAGGGAAACAGCATCCACAACAATGAATACAAATATATGGAAGGAGAACATTTGGTAGAGGAAACAGCACACACAAGAGCCTAAGGCAAGAGTTTGCTAGATGTGTGTAAACAATGGGAAGGAGGAAGTATACTAAAGAGAATGTAGGACAAGGAGTGGTAGAGGCAGGCAGGAGCTTATGGGCTAGGAGTTCTGTATCTATTCTGGTGGCAAAGGGAGCCATTTCAGGGTTTAAGCAGGAGAGTAACACGACTGATTTATCCTTTTGCCGATCACGCTGACTGTCGGGTAGAAGGGGGCCGTAGGGTGGAGAGGAGAAGCAGGGGAGCAGGAAGGGGTGGTTGTACCAGGTTTGGTATGAGATGGTAGTAACTTGGATGAGGGTTATTGCAGGGGAGCTGAGGAGCAGTGGTCAAATTTGGGATTTATCTCGGGAGTAGACCCAATAGGTCATGCTGATTGGTTGGATATGGGGCGTGAGGGAAAAGAGGATTAAAGACGACCTCTAGGTATGCAGCCTGCCCAAGTGGGGAGATGGAAACAGTTCAGGTGTGACTACGTATGATTGGAGGATAGAGGGGCAAATGAGTTAGGATTTGTCCTAGACAAGCTGAGTTTGTCTTCGTCTTCTCAGAAACAAATTCTGAGACCAGAGTTGGGAGTGTTACGGTTTCATTGGGAGAGGGTCCAAGGAAACACAAATAGGTAGATGGGTAAGGGTGATGGGGAAGAGAAGGCAGCCCATAGGATGTACTTTATCAAGCAAGTTCCTAATGTGTCGACAATTGAGCTTACTGTCTCCAGAGAACTCTGGAAAGCAGAATAGAGCATGCATCGCAGAGTGGTCCTACCCAAAAGGTAAATAAAGATGCCGGAATATTTGTCAACCACTCTTATGAATGCTCCTGAGTCATTAATTCCTCGGCACTTCCGGCCAGCTGTACATTTAAGCAGAGTGGACTCTGCCAGCCTGAGGAAGTCCTCGTGCAAAGAGGCAGCTGCTGGCAACCAGAAGTTAGGCTGGTGGGCACTGAAATGGGAAAAGCTGAAGAGATACTGGTGGGAAACAATGGATCCAGAGTCAGGACCTAGTTAAGACACCAGATAACACAAGGAGGAGCCAGTATCTAAGGGGACCAATGTCATAGTTGACTCTAACGTCACAAAGAAAAAGTCACGCAGCCAGATGAGACAGTGGTCTGGTCCAAGTGTCGCCCATGGACAGAGCTTATTGGCTCTGGCACAACCTTTGAAGGTCCCCAGGCAGTAACAGTGGCTATCTTCAGTTCTAGAATCTCAGTGGTTTTGAATGGATCATTAAGGGATGTCAGAGTTGTTTTTCTGGGGGACTTGCCTGAAGACTGATTAGGTAACCTTCTCGAGGTCATCTATAGCCCTGGGGCTGTAGAAATGTTCCCCTTCTACAAATGCAGAAGGTAAGGTACAAGAAAGAGGAGGGTTTTTCTTAGACTCTGAAAGTTTGTCAGCTTCCCCGCCGGAGAACACTGCACACATAAAAGCTCATCTCAGTAATTATTTCCACGAAGGAGGCTTGACTATTTTATCAATATTCGTGGAAAATGGTTTTTTAAAGCTAATAAGCACGTCAAAACATCTCAAACCTGAAGGTCACATTACTCAGAATTCTTCTCGGATCGTGCTTGAATTCTGTGTCATCTTTCTGTGACAGTAGCACAAGTTCCCAAGCAGTAGTAATTACCCCATTACTTAATCAAAGTCCTAATCACTTAGGATCTATTGTCAAATATAATCATCTGTTTATCTTAAATAGGCTGTCGTGTTGGAATTTCCTGAAAGAATGGCTGACCGTAACATCATGGTTTCCTTCCCCAGCCCCTGGTTATCTTGTTCTGCAACCGGTAACTAATTTCTAAAGGAACAAGGTCTTTCTTAACCAAAAAAAAAAAAAAAAAAAGGCAAAAGCTTTGCCATTTAAACCTCAACAGCCTCCAATGTGGAGATGTTCCTGAAGCTTCTCCAAGGCACACTGGAGAGCTGATGTCCTCTGAGCTCCAACTTCTGCTCTTCACAATCTTTACTTGGGTCCTTCACGTTTGTTTGGCTTAACTACGCTCTTGAAACGTGTTTACGCTCTGGCCCAGATAAGCTCCTCTGAGTTCCCATTAATTCCCAGTCAGAGGTTCCTACCCTGTAACTCATGGAGCCCTGAGAACTGACAGATTTGTTTCACGTTTTCCATGGACCATTTCAAATTATACCAAATTTGATGTGGTTCTGCATTTAGGCTTTTCCAAGGTAAAGACCTTTCTGGAGCTTCTCCAAGAAACAGGCGACCTGAAACAAGGCTGAAAACCACTTTCTTTTTCTTATCCCTTTTAAAAAGGTTTCAAATAACTTTCCTTTGTTCGGTGTCTTCCCTTCGAACCAAGGGCATCCGTCAGGCTGCTCCCCCACTTCACTGGGTCATCCCAAACTATCCTCTACAAGTCTCTCTCTCTCTTTTTTTGCATTCACGCCAGATTGCTCACATTTATACTCCAAACCCATACATTGAGGTAGGAAATTGTTTCTCACTTTCTGATTTTTTTTTTTTTTAATTAATTTTAAGAGAGACAGAGAGAGAGCGCACAGGGTAGGGGCACGGAGAGAAAATCTCAATCAGGTTCTGCACTGTCAGCACAGAGCCTGACATGGGGCTCGAACTCGCCAATTGTGAGATACGACCCGAGCCGAAATCAAGAGTGGGACGCTGCACTGACTGAGCCACCCAGGTGCCCCTCTTACTCTCTGATGCTTAAAGTGGCTAAATATTTTCGCCCTGGAATGGGCATTAAGATGTTGTCTTTTCCTCATTTATTTATGAACTGGAAACTTGGGCTTTCCTCCAATAAAGATGTCCCGCTGAGTTTACCATGCTAGGGAACAGGAAGATTCAAGGACGATCTGAATCAGAACCTGCAGGAAGCAATCCTTCTCATTATCACACCCGAGACTCTTCCTCCTGCTAGATTTCGCACTCACTTGCAGTCACCATGGGCCACATAGTCAGCTGCACGGCATCATGGTGCCAGCTTCACCCGCATATGTACGCTCAGCAGTTATGGTCTTACCTGCCACCTTGAAGACAAATACCATATAATTTCACTCATACGTGAAAGTTAAGAAACAAAACAGATGAACATATGGGAGGGGGAAAAAGAGAGAGAGGGAAACAAACCATCAGAGACTCTTAGTGATAGAGAACAGGGAACAAACTGAGGGTTGCTGGATGGGAGGTAGGCAGGGGATGGGCTAGATGGGTGATGGGCATTAAGGAGGGCACTTGTGATGAGCACTGGGTGTTGCATGTAAGTGATGAATCACTAAATTCTAGTCCTGAAACCAATATTGCACTACAGGTTAACTACCTAGAATTTAAATAAACATTTGAAAAGAAAAAAAAAATGAACGCAGTGGGGATGGAGAGAATGGTCAGGTGTAAGGAGACTTAGGAGATAAGGAAGCGAGTGACTTACTGTGGCAGTGAGAAGGGAGGGAAGGAAGGAACCCAAGATTACTTCTTTGTTTCTCGATTGGGCCGGGGGAGATGGTGATGCCAATCACTGGTAGGAATCAGAATGAGCAGTTTAGGTGTGGGGCAAGAAAGAGAGGTGAGGAATTCAACTTTGGGCATGTTGATTTTGAAGTGTCCACATTCAAGAAATCACTTGGGAAATTATCCTGCAGACACTTTAGAATACAAAGCCTGGGGCGCCTGGGTGGCTCCGTCGGCTGAGCGTCCAACTTCGTCTCAGGTCATAGTCTTGCAGTTCGTGGGTTCGAGCCCCGCGTCGGGCTCTGTGCTGACAGCTCAGAGCCTGGAGCCTGCTTCCGGTTTTGTGTCTCCCCCCACCCGTCCCCTGCTCACACTCTGTCTCTCGCTCTCAAAAACGTATAAACATTAAGAAAAACTTTTTTAATTAAAAAAAAAAGACGTCAAAGAAAAATCAGCAATTGGACAGAATTTAAAGAGGTGAAAATAGATTTTATTCAAAAAGCTATTGTAATGGGGGCAGAGAGACTCTCGTAGAGAACTGGGCTTACTTCTGGAAACAGCCAGGGGCACCTGGTTGAAGTTTGGTCAAGCAAACAAATCCCTCTCACAGACCCCAAAAATAACACAAACCCTTTTTGCTGGAATTAAACCGAGCTACCACAGGCTTGGTGACTGATCTTAAATATTCTCAATATCATATGGAGCCGTATTTCTTTTTTTTTTTTTTTTTTTTTTTTAATGGAGCCGTATTTCTATGTTACTGTAGGGAAGGAAAAAAAAATTCTTCCTCTATTGTCTTTGGTTCAGTGGGTGGAGCCCATGCATCAAACTGAAAAAAGATTGACAGGAGACAAAAAAAATAGAATTACACACATATCAGGGGAGTTCACAAAGAAATGTGACCCAGAAAGAAAGTTACATGAGCAAAGGGAAAAAGAGAGAGAGAGAGAAATCAAGAAACAGACTCTTGACTATAGGGGTGGTTACCAGAGGGGAGGGCGCAGAGGTGGGGGAACTGGGTGATGGGGACTAAAGTGTGCACCTGTTGTGATGAGCACCGGGTGTTGTGTAGAAGTGATGAATCACTGTATTGTATACCTGAAACTAGTGTTACCCTGTATGTTAGCTGGAATTTAAATAAAAAGCGTTAAAAAGGGAAGGAGGTTAACCTGGATTATCCAGTGTGATCCCAGGGTTCCTTTAAATGTGGAAGGAGGAAGTAGGAGGATCCATGTCTCAGGGAGGGGAGAAAAGCCTCCCTGGCTTTGAAGATGGAGGAAGAGGCCTCAAGCGGAAAAGGAACGAGGAGCACAGGGAATTCAGGCCGCTTTTGGAAAGTGGAAGACACAGGAGACAGATTCTCCTCTAGGGCCTCCAGGAGGAACACAGATCTGCTCAGACCTTGATTTTAGCCCCATGAAATCCATGTCAGACTTGTGACCTCCAGAACTGCGAGAAAATACATGTGTGTTGTTTTAAGCTAAAGAAAAAAAAAGAAGGAGGAAGTCAGAATTCAGGATTACATACCATTTTAACAAAGGATAATAAGTTAATGGTGGAGAAGTAACTAGAAAGAAGAGGGTTGGGCTTCCAAGGGCAGTAAGTTGTGGAAAGGTAAACACATGGGGAAAATAAAGGGATATGGAAGTTATTTAGCAATGCTTGTTCAACAGACTCGAGCTGGGGTTCTTTTGTTGAGGAGAGTTGTCTTGGTGATTAAGGTCATCGTGATGAAAGTCGTCCTCCTATTCCTGGTTCAGGACTGGGAGATTCCTTTACAGACAGAGACCCCTTACCTTGGCCAAGGGTAATTTATGCCCTGCTTTTAGATAGGAAGGGGGGAGGGCAGTGAGCTTTTCCTGTGTCTGTTTCTCAAGTACCTTCAGCTCAAAATAATCCTTGTGCCAAAGTGGCATATGTTGGGGAAGCATACTCCGAGCAACTTCATTGCCAATAGAAGACGTGAGTCTGGACAGGGCCCCATGTGGAATGGTGAAGGCAGTTGTGAAAATCGACAAGGAAGAGGGGAACTAGGAGTGAATGAGTGTGTGTGTGTGTGTGTGTGTGTGTGTGTGAGAGAGAGAGAGACAGAGAGAACCCTCCCACTAAAAGTAAGCCAAAATTCCAAACTCTATGAAAAAATCTAAGAAAGCCAACACAATGAACAATCAAAAGATAAATTCACTCAAAGGATGATTTTGAACTCATGTTCCCTAATAATAAAGAGTAGTTACAAAGAGAGAGGATCTAAGGAGTATAAGGAAACTAAACATTAAAACAAACCTTATTTATTAAAAAATAAAGTTTTTTATTGTTCATTCTTGAGAGATAGAGAGACAGAGCATGAGCAGGGGAGGGGCAGAGAGAGGAAGACACAGAATCTGAAGCAGGCTCCAGGCTCTGAGCTGTCAGCACTCCGGACAAAATAGTATGGAGGTCGCTCAAAAAGTTAAAAACAGAACTACCCTATGATCCAGGCACCTGGGTGGCTCAGTTGGCTGGGCAACTGACTTCGGCTCAGGTCATGATCTCACAGATCGGGAGTTCAGGCCCTGCGTCAGGCTCTGTGCTGACAGCTCAGAGCCTGGAGCCTGCTTCGGATTATGTGTCTCCCCCTCTCTCTACCCCTCCCCTGCTCATGCTCTGCGTCTGTCTCTCAACAATAAACACATGTTTAAAAAAAAAAAAAAAAAAGAACCACCCTATGATCCAGAAATTGCACTAGTATTTACTCAAAGAATAGTAATAATAAAAATACTAATTCAAAAGGATACATGCACCCCAATGTCTATAGCAGCATTATCTACAATAGCCAAATTATGGAAACAGCCCAAGTGTCCATTGATTAATGAACAGATAAAGCAGATAGGGTATGTATGTATGTATACACATGCACACACACACACAATACACACAATGGAATATTACTCAGCCATAAAAAAGAATGAAACCTTGCCATTTGCAACAAATGGATGGAACTCAAGAGTATTATGCTAAGCAAAATAAATCAGAGAAAGACAAATACCTTATGATTTCACTCATATGTGGAATTTGAGAAACAAACATGCAGAGGGGAAAAAAGAGAGAGAGAGAGGCAAACCAAAAATCGGACTCTTAACCTTAAAGAACAAACTGATGGGGGCACCCGGATGGCTCAGTTGATCGAACATCTGACTTTGGCTCAGGTCACGGTCTCACTCACAGCTGGTGAGTTGGAACCCCGTGTCACGCTCGGTGCTGACAGCTCAGAGCCTGGAGCCTGCTTTGGATTCTGTCTTTCCCTCTCTCTCTCTCCCCTTCCCAACTTGTGCGCTGTCTCTCTCTCTCTCAAAAGTAAATAAACATTAAAAAAATTTATTTAATGTGATAAGGGGTTCATAGTACAAAAGAACCTTTAGTTTGAAAACTAGGAGTTTCGTAAAGAAAGAGATCAGACAAAATGAATTAAAGAAAGAAAAATGTGCAGAACTCAAGGATGTGATTTCCAGCTGGAATGGGGCATCTGTGTGCTTAGACTGATAAATGAAAAGGATCCACATCAAGATCCAGGATGATGGAGTTGCAAAACCTACGTGGTGAAGACCCCAAAAATCTTCCATGAAGAGTTGGGCGTCAGGAACTCAGCAGACTGGCTCATCAGCAACACCGGAAGCCAGGAGACAACGAAGCACAGCGTTCGCAACTCTGGAGGAAAATGACCTCTAGTCCACAATTCTATATGGAACCAAATTATCAATCTTAAATGACAGGGAGTACAGAATAAGAAGCTTTTCAGATCATTCAGGAGTCAAGAAATTGGTCTCTTGTGGGGCGCCTGGGTGGCTCAGTCAGTTGAGCATCCAACTTCTGCTCAGGTCATGATCTCACGGTTCATGAGTTCAAGCCCCACGTTCGGCTCTGTGCTGACAGCTCAGAGCCTGGCGTCGGCTTCAGATTCTGTGTCTCCTCTCTCTCTGCCCCTCTCCTGCTTGTGTTTGCACACGTTCTCTCTCTCAAAAGTAAACTTTATTTAAAAAAAAAAAAAGGAAAGAAAGAAATTTGTCTCTTGTAAAAACACTAAAGCTTCTGCTCAGTGTAAGGGAGGAAATCACAGAAGCACAAGACAGGGGTCCAGCAAGCGGATAATCCAACACAGGGGAGAAATGACACAAATTCCCAAAATTACAGCACGGAGTAGTCCCAGATTAATATCTCTACAGAAGTCCCACAGCGCACACAAGAGGATGAAGGGATTCCCCAAGAACAAACACAAATGATAGTTTGTTTGATGTTTCAACATATTGGAAGATTTTAATCTCTGGCAGAGATTTGAGGATAAAGCAATGATAGCTAGTTTTAAAACAAAAAAGAGGGTCAGGGCGCCTGGGTGGCTCAGTCGGTTAAGCGTCTGACTTTGGCTAAGGTCATGATCTCGTGGTTCATGGGTTCAAGCCCTGTGTTGGGCTCTGTGCGGACAGCTCGGAGCCTGGAGCCTGATTTGGATTCTGTGTCTCCTTCTCTCTCTGCCCCTCCCTGACTTGTACTCTGTCTCTCTCTCAAAAATTAATAAAACATTAAAAAATTTTTTTAAACAAAAAAGATGGGGCTCCTGGGTGGCTCAGTTGGGGGAGCATCCAACCTTGGCTCAGGTCATGATCTCAAGGTTTGTGAGTTCAAGCCCCCATGTTGGGCTTTGCACTGACAGGATGGAACCTGCTTGGGATTCTCTGTCTCCCTCTCTCTCAGTCCCTCCCCCACTCATGCTCGCTCTCAAATATAAATAAAAACATTTAAACAAAAAAAACATTTAAAAAAAAAACATTTAAGCAAAGAAAAAAGTTGCAGTTTAAAAATTATTTAGAAATCTGGAGGTGAATACCCAAAGAAACAGCTACAAGCAAGAGTGACTGACAGGGAGAGAAGACAGCTTCTCCACCTTGGCCTCGTCAGGACTTTGCACTTGGAGAACTCTTTGTTGTGGGGGGCTGGCTATCCCATCCTTGGCCTCTACCCAGTATGTGCCGGTAGCATCCCCCCTTCTAACCGTGAAGATCCAAAGGCTCTCCAGACACTACAGAGGTCCGGTGTGGGGAAGGGTGGTCAAAATCATCCCAGGTTGAAAACTGGAAGAGGGAACTGTTTTGGGTCTAAGTAGGGGCGCCTGGGTGGCTCCGTTGGTTGAGCAGCTGACTCCTGGTTTCAGCTCAGGTCATGATCTTGAACTTCCTGATACTGAGCCCCAAGTCAGGCTCTGCACTGACAGTGAGGAGCCTGCTGGGGATTCTCTCTGCCCCTCCCCTGCTCTAGAGTGTGCACTCTCTCTCTCTCTTAAATAAACTTAAAAAAAAAAAAGTCAATAGTATTCACAGATACCAATGATAATCACTTAAAAAGTATATTGATAAAGCAATAAAAACTGTAAGGCACCTAAGAATAAATCTCAAAGATGAACAAAAGCAAAATAGAAAATATCAGATCTGTTATTAACTGACACAGGAATATCTGAATAAGCAAACACAGGTCATGCGCATATACAGGAAGATAAAACTTCATGAGGATGGAGATCCTTCCAAGAGTAATTCATAAATTGAGTTCCGATAAGAATCTCCACAGGACGGGGGCATCTGGGTGGCTCAGGCTCAGTTCAGCGTCCAGCTTCAGCCGTGGTCATGATCTCATGGTTCGTGGGTTCAAGCCCCACATCAACCAGGCTCTTTGCTGTCAGCCCAGGGACTGCTTCGGATCCTCTCCTTCCCCCCCTCCCCCCTGCCCCTTCTCCGCACACAGGCTTTCTCTCTCTCCAAAAATAATAAAAACTAAAACTAAAAATAAAAAAAGAATCTCCATAGGACTTTCACTGGCTCTAACAAGTTGATCTTAAAAATTCATACAAGGAAGAGAAAATGGTTAAAAATGTAGAACCAACACGGGGCACCTGGGTAGCTCAGTCGCTTAAGCATCCGACTTCAGCTCAGGTCACGATCTCAAGGCTCGTGAGTTCGAGCCCCGCATCGGGCTCTGTGCTGGCGGCTCCGAGCTTGGAGGCACTTTCAGATTCTGTGTCTCCCTCTCTCTCTGTCCCTCCCCTGCTCATACTCTGTCTTTCTCTCACAAAAATAAACAAACGTTAAAAAACTTTTTAAAAATAAAAAAAAAATGTAGAACCAACCGAAGAGAATAAAGAGACAGATCCCCTCATATTTGAAACTTGGTTTGTGGCAGAGGTAGGATTGCACACCTTTGGAGAAAGGATGGCCTATTCGATCAGTAAACAGCTCTGGGCGAATCGGCTATCCACGGGAAAAAGAAAACTGGACCCCTGGGACATATAGAAACCAATTCCAGGTGTATTAAAAGCCTAAACCTGAAAAGTGAAATCATCGATGATCTATGGGAAAATAAGCTCCCTATATAAGAACACATAAATCATAATGCGAATTACTACTGTTTGACTAAATTACTATTTTAAATTTCTTATAATCAAGGACACCCTACATATATAGATAAGACAAAGCCCTCCGGAAGAAGCCACTTGTAATTCACTAAATGACGTAGGATTTTTATTTTTAGTGAATTGTTAATTTTTTTTAAAGTAATCTTTATACTCAATGTGGAGCTCGAACTCACAGTCCTGAGATCAGGAGTCCCATGCTCTACTAAGCCAGCCAAGCACCCCAGTACCCAGTTGTCCATCAACTGATGAATGGATAAAGAAATTGTGGTTTATATACACAATGGAGTACTACGTGGCAATGAGAAAGAATGAAATCTGGCATTTTGTAGCAACGTGGATGCAACTGGAGAGTGTTCTGCTAAGTGAAATAAGTCATACAGAGAAAGACAGATACCATATGTTTTCACTCCTATGTGGATCCTGAGAAACTTGACAGAAGACCATGGGGAGGAGGGAAAAAGAGTTAGAGAGGGAGGGAGCCAAACCATAAGAGACTCAAACACTGAGAACAAACTGAGGGTTGATGGGGGGTGGGAGGGAGGGGTGGATGGATGATGGGTATTGAGGAGGGCACCTGTTGGGATGCGCACTGGGTGTTGTATGGAAACCAATTTGACAATAAATTTCATATTAAAAAAAAAAAACGTTTACAAATCAATAAGATAAGCTTAACAGAAAAGAAGACAAAAGAATAAGCACGACATTCCAGAAGGGGGAAATGTGATGACTCAGTAACATACGAAATGGTCCCTACCCCCATATTAGTCAACAGGGACATGCAAATTAGTCACAATAATCTACCATTTCACACCCATCAGAGCCTTGAGTTTCTTCTGATATCCATTTCCTCCCCCATGTCTCAGGTAAAGCATGGTTTAAGGCAATCACAGCTAACAAGCCACAAGGCGATATCTGCTGTGTGGTTCTAGGCAAGGCTTATTCACTCTGAAAAGAAAAGACATGTAGGCAAGGAAAAATCGTGGATATCTGGGGGTCTCCTGGTGATGCCTGGAGCTATGGCAGTCATCTTGTGAAGTGTGTCGAGTGAGCTTGAAATGAAAGCACGGAGGAGCGCACAGGAGGAAAATGAAAGAAACCTGGTCCTTAATGACATTAATGACTAACCCTAGAAATGCCAGACCAGATTTTGTATGTGTGTGTGTGGGGGGGGGGGGGGGGGGAGAGGCACAGAATGACAAATTCCCTTATTGTTGAAGACATTTTGAATTTGGTTTTCTAATACTCGCAGCTTAAATCATCCTAAACGTCTCTGACGCTAAACTACAAATTACCCAAAAGGAGGGTTCACTTTTATCCTCTGTACTAAAAACGCGGCTAAACAGAGGCTCAAAAATTACTTATTAAATAAAATAGAGACTATCCAGTCAGGATGGCACTAGACAGAATGGTAAAGTAAATGACTTCTTTTTTATATTCCTCTTTTCTGGTCCCCCTTCTCATCACTCCCCACCCACATATTCCCACTATACCCACGAGGCCCCCCTAAGTTCTTCTGATGCAAAATGACAGGGGATAAAATTTTTCTCCCCTCCTTCATGCCCCTTATCAAAAACAACTCTTACGTTGCCATTCCCTCTAGAGTCCCATGCACTGCAAACATTAATATTATTAACTAATTGCACTAAAATATTTAGTTCCTTAATTTCGATTCCTGCCCAGATCATATTTCCATTGTCACAGCTATCTGCAAACTCTTAACCAAAGAAGAAGCCTCTATTAGGGTTCTCAGACCCAGTTCCAACATGGCAGGGGAGAGGGTTCCACCCCAGAAAACACTAAGCAATTCTCGGGCATCCTGTTGGTGTCCAAGAATTCAAGTCAATTCTGACACCGTCCACCCAGAGACAGCATCAGATTCTACAGGTTAAGGATCCCCCACCCCACTCCAGACACCAGTTGCAAGCCCCAGGCTGTTACCTGCGCTTCTGACCAACCGGCTTCTTCCCTTAGGTTCCATTAATTTGCCAGAGCAGCTTTCAGAACTCCGGGAAACCCATCTACTGGTTTGTTCAAGGATGGGATAAAGGATACGAATCAAGAGTCAGATGAAGAGAGAGAGTGAGGTCCCGAACGGAAGATCTTCAGTCCGTGTGGAGCTTGGGGCCAGCTTGGTGGCCCGTGGGAGTCTTCCGGCTTGAAGATCAGAAGTGCTCCGGAAATAAAATCTCTCCTCTACAGTTTTTATGGAGGCTTCATTACATAGTCATGGTTAATTAAGTCGTGGCCGTTGCCTGATTCAGCCAGCAGCTCCTCTCCCCTCCCCGGGGGGCGGGACAGGGTGGGCAAGAAAGGTCCAACCCCTCCACTCACTGGTTGGTCCTCCTGGTAACCAGCCCCGTCCCTGGGCGGGATCCAGAAGTCACCTTCATTAATAACAAGATGCCCATTTCACTCCTCCACTAGACGAACACTCAGGAACTGCGGATGAAGACCAAATGTTTCCGAATGACCAAATATATATTTCTGATAAATTATTATATCAAAAGCCAACAGTGGGAAGATGGGGCCCTGTGGCAAAGTTAGTGAGATATTGGGGGTGTCAGGGTGTTTTTCCAGCACCTCTTCGCACTCACCAGACACGCAGCTGTGCCTCTCACTCACCAGCTTTCCTGTAGGGCCCGCCCATACAGCCCAGCTGAGGCCCATGAGCAAGGAGTAACACAAGCACGTCCACTGGGGGCCTTGTGAGGAATGAGTCCGGCTGACCTCGTGCTATTCCCCAGGTGGGGGAACACTAGCCTGTTTCTTCTCAGAGGGAAGATCAATGTGAACTTACTTATTCATCTAATTTGGGCCAGCGCCTGAACCGTGGCTAACCAGTTGCCCAACTCCAAGCGGCACCAGTCATGGGTTTTATTCACAAGAGAGCCAGTCGCACATGCTGGGGAGAACAGGGCCCCCCGGAGTTGTGGGAGGACGTGCTGCTAGTTTGGAGTCCACAAACAATTAAAATAGACATGGTGGCCCAGAGATGATCTCTCTTCACTTGGTGAGCGGGAGAACCCTCTGGAACCTTCCAGCACAGCCTCTTGCCAACGGTCCTTTTTGTGGTGAGGCAGTAGAGAGAGAGAAGCCATGCCGAGTAGAGACTAATAGCAGGAAACAACCCGGGGTGGCTGTGGTTGTCAGCCCGGGCTGTGCAGTGGAACCACCAGGGAAGCCACAAAAACACTGGTGGCTGCATCGGAACTAACTGGTCTGGGGTGTAAGCTGGGCACCTGGGATATTAAAATACCCCCAGGGGAGCCAGTGAGCGGTCAGGCTGTGAACCACTGCCCCAGAGCTATTTTAGCTGGCAACTCCCACCCCCACCCCCATACCCACCCCCATGCCCCAAATCCCATCTTGTACTAGAAGTGTTTTCTTTTCACCGCAGCCTGACTTTAAGTTTTCTAATACCTTCTACTCATTAGTTAATCTACATAACATGCCTGTAGGGCAAGTCGGTGCCTTTGCCTTTTTTTTTTTTTTTTTTTTTTTTAAGTAGGCTCCACGCCCTGCATGGGTCTTGAACTCAACCCTGAGATCAAGAGTCGCATGCTCGATAACTGAGCCAGCCCGGCGTCCTACTGTTCGCCCATTTTCGATAGGAGGCAAGCAAACTCTGAGAACATATGTATCTAAGTTAGGGATTTATAAAGTGCCTTTTCTCCTAAGAGATTTTTTTAATTGTTAGAAGTGAAAATGTTCTCTTTTCCGCCTGTCCCTTGAGGGCAGGAAGCTAAGGATTTGAGTCAGACACATGAATGACATTGACAATTGGGACTACAACAGGTGGAAACGGGTTGTCTTAGGGAGGCATCGGTCTCCCTAAGGGACCTTTATCTTAGTGGAAGATACTCATATTAATACTCAGATGATCTCTCATGGATTTTTCCAAATCTTCGACTCTACGAATGCTACACGTACAGTTTCTGTTGCTCTCTGTGTTCCTCTCCATAACACATTTGGTATGTGGGAGGTCTACACATATCTGTTTGTATGTGCGTGGGTCTGGACTTGGGCGAATGCTCTTTTAATGCAGCCTTTTCAGCCATCTCCAATAGCATCTCAACATACTTTCCCCAGGATTATGCCTTTATATCACTGGATGTCAAACCTCTTCTGTTTTAGAGCAGATTAACAAAATCTTGTACAAACGGTGTAAGGCAGATATTAGATTTAAATATGAGTCAGTAAGCGTTTTGAATTTATTTTTGAGAGAGAGAGAGACAGAGCACGAATGGGGTAGGGGCAGAGAGACGGAGACACCGAATCCAAAGCAGGCTCCAGGCTCTGAGCTGTCAGCACAGAGCCCGACGCGGGGCTCAAACCCACGAACCGTGAGATCATGACCTGAGCCGAAGTCGGTCGCTCAACCCACTGAACCACCCAGGCGCCCCTGAGTCAGTAATTTTTATGCGTAACAAAGGCGATCCTTTGTTTCAGGGTGGTTTGATGAATGCAAAACACTGTAGCTTTTTATCTGGAAATGATGTCAAACTTTGACAAGTTGCAAAAATAAAAATGTCAGAGTCTCCTGGTGTATCCTTTGCTCGGATTCACCTATT
This sequence comes from Acinonyx jubatus, assembly GCF_027475565.1. Taxonomy (NCBI): domain Eukaryota; kingdom Metazoa; phylum Chordata; class Mammalia; order Carnivora; family Felidae; genus Acinonyx; species Acinonyx jubatus. The sequence continues at coordinate 74,766,618 of NC_069392.1, forward strand.
TTAAACATTCTACCCTCTGCGCTCTATCATTTGATCTCCTCCCTCTCTCTCTCTCTCTCTGTCTCCCTCCCCACTCTCTCTCCACATGCACACAATTATTTTCTGAAGGATTTGAGGACAAGTTCCATGTCATGACACTTTACCCCTGAATACTTGAGTGCGTGTTTCTAAGGATGGAGATATTCCATTATGTAATTATGGTACAGTTATCAGCTTGATAAATAAATTTACATTGATTCAGTACTCTACTATCCCTGCTCCGGTTTTTCCAGTTAACCTAATAATGTCCCTTATGACATTCCCCTCCCCGTCGCCTTTACTGCAGGAGCCAGCCCAGGGTCAGTTATTTCATTTAGTTGTTCTGTCTCTCGGTCGCCTCCAGTCTGGAGCATTTCCTCTTTCTTTCTCTTTTATACCATTAACATTGGGAAAGAGTATAGTTACCGCACCCCCCGCCCCGATCTTTTAAGAAAAAATAGGACATGACACATTTGGGGTTTGTCTGATGTCTCTTTGGAATGAGATTGAGATTATGTACCCTTGGCTGGAACACCACGCAGATGATGCTGTGTCCTTCTCAGAGCATCCTACCTGGAGGTACAGGACGCCCCTCTGTCTCTCCTTAGCGGTGTTAATTTTGATCTCTCAGTCTAGGTGTTGTCTGATGTTTCCACTGTACTGTAACGTCTCCCTTCTTCCCTTGTAATTATGACACCTTCCCTGGGGAGACACTCTTAAGACTAAATGTATACTCTGCTCCTCAGCAAAATATCCCCCTAGATTTAGCACTCACTCAGGATTCCTGCCTTTTCCAGTCTTTACCTTGGTGCTTTGGAAATAATGTGTTTTGGAAGACATGGTCGACCCAGCACTCCCTCCACATTTACCAGTTTGTCTGTAGCCCTTGTGAGCCAAAGAGGGCTCCTTGCTCTTTCTTCTATTCCTCCCTTCCTTCCTCCCTCCCTTACTTCCTCCTTCCTTTCCTTTCTTTTCTTCCTTTCCTTTCTTCCTTTCTTTCTTCCTTCTTCCTTCCTTCTTTCCTCCCTCCCTCCCTCCCTTCCTTCCTCCCTCCCTCCCTCCCTTCCTTCCTCCCTCACTCCCTCCCTTCCTTCCTTCCTCCCTCCCTCCCTCCCTCCCTCTCTTCCTTCCTCCCTCCCTCCCTCTCTTCCCTCCCTCCCTTCCTTCCTTCCTTCCTTCCTTCCTTCCTTCCTTCCTTCCTCTCTCTCTCCCTCCCTCCCTTCCTTCCTTCCTTTCTTATCTACCTAGATTCATGAATTCCAATTTTTTTCAATGGTTTATAAATTATTACTGTGCTTAATCACTTTTGTGCTAAGATTGGGAGACTCTTCATGCTGGGTCCTTTGTCCTCATGATATGTCCACGACTGTTTGGAACACTTTCTTACTTTCTGTCATAAAGGAATGTTTCAGGCCAGGGCCTCAGGAGGCCAGGTGCTTTAAGACCACCATCTTTGAACTTGTCTAAGTCTCCGCTGGCTCCTAGGACCTCCCTGGGCCAGCACTGGAGGCTTGGGGAGAGCACCCTGTCAGCTTTCTTCCCTTTGATGCGCATTCCCAACCTCGGTCTGCTCTCCCCTTGTTTCCTTCAAGGGGTCACTCAAGATTGGGCCACCAGCATGGTGCTGACATGCTCATTTGGGGTGACTTTCACTCACTCGGACACAAAGAGTTCAGAGGTCTGGGCCATTACTGCCCACTGCAGGCTCTTGGGCTTGAGCCTGGGCATCAGCTCCCTCCCACCATGTTCTGATCAACACCTGAGCCTTGCCTATCCCCGCTGAGGCTTTTTGAGACCCTTCCTCTTTGACCAGAGTTAACCAAGCTGCAAGGTCTAAGGCAACAGCCCGCACAAGACTGGCCTCACTTCTGACACCCATTACGAGTTTGAGGAGGATCCCCAAATCACCCTCAGTTTTGATAATTTGATAAAAGGACTCCGAATTCACTGAAAACTGTTATATTCATGGTTACAGTTTATCACAAGGAAAGGATACAAACTGAAGCCAGTGAAGGGGAGAAGCATGTTAAGAAAGAGCCCAGGGGGGATCGAAACACGGAACTCCAGTCATTTTCTCCCTGTGGAGAGACCCTGTCCAGGCCATATGTAGGACGGTACATCTGGAGTTTGCCAACCAGGGAAGCTGACCGGAACCTTTAGTGTCTGAAGTTTGTGTTCATGTTTAATCGCATACTGCCCACACACTGACCTTTAGCCTCTAGCCCTTCCCCGAGGTTGGACTAAAACTTTAGTCTCTAGTACCTCAAGGTCAGAACTGATACGCTGCAGCCCAAAGATCCCGTTGTTAGATTGTCAAAGGCTCCCAACAGGTAGGACATTCCAGGGCCAGAAGATCATCTCCCAGAAGCTGAAGGTGAAGGCCAGAACTCTCTTTGGGCCAGGTTAACTCTTCACTACACATCGCAACGCCAGTGAGCCTTTCCACCCTACGTCCTTCCTTGCCCTCGAGGGAGTCTTACGCTGCGCTTGAGCGCTGGAGTGCAGATAGGCATTCCTCGCATAAATGGTACCAGTCTTCTCACTCCACCCATGAGTCCTTCGTGGGACCCCCCTACCCCCACTCCTGCTGGTGGTAGTGTGTGGAAGGCAGGGGTGCGGTCAACGTCGAAGGAGAGCAAATTCCAGGAATGCCTTGGTTAAGGCCTGAGGAGATCAAGAGATGACACAACAGGAGGACGTGTTACTCTACATTGTTCCACATTCTATAAGATTCAGAATGGGAAGTGTAACATGACCAGAAAATTTAAAAAAATTTGATTACATTTCCCTGCACACTTTAGGCATTCTGAGCATCATCAACAAAGCATAGAACTACCTTTGATTGAGTCACCGGAGGCCAGCATTCACAGACTGCTCAACGGATGATGGCAGCATCTTGAGCGAATGGTATCAGAAGGATACAGAGGCAAGAAAATCTATATTGTTTCAATAAGAACAGGTTCTGAGGACCCATGGCTCTTGCAGTTATCACTGTTGTTACCTTTTGTCTTGTGAGCTGCACGAATTTAGCCAAGGATAGTACTTTTGGCAAATAGGAGGAGATCCAAATAGCCTAGATCCCACGAAGGATCTTCATGCGTACTTCGAACAATCACACAAAGGTAACAACCTCTTTCCTCTCAGTTAGTCTAAACCTTCATTGATAAATCACCATACCTTATGTGGTCTCATGAATTCTGTAATGCATTTTGTTTTATTCTATTCTATTCTATTCTTTTCTTTATTTTGTTTTATTATTAAGTAGGCTCCATGCTCAACATGGGGCTTGAACTCACAACGCTGAGATCAAGATCCACATGCTCTACTGACTGAGCCAGCCAGGCGCCCCTGTAATACATTTTTTAACCAAAAATTTTATCTAGACAGCCCGCAGAAATTACTGGCCTGATGTTCCACGTACCTGGGGACAGCCCTGTTCCTGGCCACCTTGCACCTGCCCTGCTCCAGCCCCGGAATCAGTCTTTTGTCCATGGAGCCTGGGGGTCAGAGACCAAGATCTCCGCATTCGTTTGGTGAGCTCAATAAACAAAGAACTTTGAACTCTGGAGTTATAGTTAACAGTTTCTGGCCTTTTATCAGACTCACCATCTGTAGTGAATAATTGTCATTGTCGTCCAGCATCCAGGCCTCTCTTCCACATGCTAGTCCCCTTCTTCCCTGGGGTGTCTCTGTTGTGGACAGCTGGTGGGAGGTGGTGACATGATCACTTTATCACCAACGACAAGAGCCATTAGCTCCTCCTTATTCCCAGAGAACCACATGATTTGGCCCCACTCTCTCAGATGCCTTCTCCTGGGAGTTTAAATCTTGAGCAAGTATCCCAGATGCATAGGCAATAGGAGGCAATTTCAGGGGCATTGTGTGCAGTGAAACTTCTTCTGGGTTCTGCTTGTCCGACCCTCCTGAATCCCCTTGTTTGTTTGTTCGTTTTGCCATTCCCCGAGATAAGTTTTGTCATCCACCTGTTGATTTTCTGAGCCTCCAGCATGTTTGTAATAAATATTCTTTTCTTCTTCTCGCCTGAGATGGTCAGTGTTGGTTTTGTTTCTTAAAACAATGACTCCTGACTGAATCAGCATACTATTTATTCCTGGGTTTTGGTTTTTTTTATATTTGTCATTTGGTACCAAAAGGATTTCGGTTCCGTTAAGTTTTGCAAATGGTAATAGTTTAACAGCTTGTCTTGCAATCTCAGGATCCACATAAGTAAAGTCTTCCAGAAGCTTGAGGGTAGAGTTATAGGAAATTTCCATTTCAACATTGAAGCATGGAGTGTATCTAAGAATAGCTCATAATCCTTAGTTGGTGATTGTTTCATTTTGAAAGTGTTAATGAAGAGCTTTCTCAACCACTTAAAATTTTTGCGGTTCAAAAAAGATATTTTCCAAATATATCTTATAGCATGAAATGTTCAACGGTATAAATACGAAGAAACTCAAAAATCTCAGGGCTCATTCCTGACACTTAAAAGTTTAAAAACCACTAAATCTATCTTGTTTTTACATATTAGAGACAAACTTTATTTCACTTTCATCCTCGGTGCGTTATTTACATTTATAAGCATATAATAAAGAGATTGAGGTCAGCACAAAATAGTTCAGCCCTTCGGCACAGTGAAAACATTGGCAGTCTCCATTGTGTTTAAATTTGTGTCTATCACATTGGAGTATATGCAAATGTGTGCTTATACACTTCCAAAAAATAGTAAAAAAAAAAAAAATCCATTGTGAAAAACGGAATTTGGATTATAGGCTTCTGTGTAGAATCCTGAAAAACCTGTTGGAAACAACAGGGTTGCTGGGAATACTCTTCCTCTCCTGTTTTATTTTTAAAAATCATACGTTTCTAGGCTTGGATAAGGTCCTACCTCCTTCCTGGCCTCTTCCTTATGCCCAGCTCAAAGGAAATATCTCCCTTCCCTATGCTTAAAGCAATTATTTCCCTCCAATGGAAGAGAAGAGGCAAGACCTGGTCTTCCCTGACTGCTCACCACTTGGACGTGGGATGTATTTATTTAATTCTATTCTCATATGTATACTTCATAGAGACAATGCCTTGTTTTCACAAATGTATTTTAAGCCCCTTAAAGTCATGAGCCAGTTCCTGCACAGATATTTGTCACTTGATCGGCATTAAGTTCCACTTTTGCCCTCCAGGCTCATTTTTATCTACCTAGTGGAGTGTTTCCCAGTCATGTCCCCGGCCACCTTTCCATGTGGCCTTATCTTCATGCTGCGTGTACTCTTTTCACTAGACATTTTTCTGTGAATTACTCACTCGTAAAATCTAAATTAACTTATTTTAAAAGGAAGGTAAGGAAGATCTCCGGAGTGTCTGGCTGGCTCAGTCGGGACATGCAACTCTTGATCTTAGGGTCGTGAGTTCAAGCCCCACGTTGAGTATAGACATTACTTAAACATAAAATATAAATACATAAATGAATAAATAAATAAGTAAATAAATAAAAGCTTTCCATAAATAGGAAACCAATTTTGTTTGCCACAAATTGAAGGTACTATAAAAACAAATACTTGTTTAAAGTTTATTTATTTATTTTGAGAAAGAGCGCACAAGTGGGGGAGGTGCAGAGAGAGAGGGTTATCACGAACGGTTATCATGATCATGACCTGAGCCAAAATCAAGAGTCCGACGTTTAACTGACTGAGCCACCCAGGCACCACAATATGTTTTTTCTAAAGCAACACTGTTATTTCTTAAACTCCAGCCAGCTACTGCCCTCTTTGGACTTTGAGCCCAAGGGGAAAAGGAGATCAGCAAGCGTTAGAACCTTTTCTCCTTAACTAATCAGAGGGACTTGGAAAGAGCAATGGAAAGGGAAGACCTTTCTTTGTCACCATGGGAGTCAACGTTGTAGGAGTTATCCACATCAACTGAGACCACCCTGTGTATCATGGGAGGCAGACACCCCCTAAGCTGAGAAACGCTAACATAAGGGGAGCAGTTAAAGAGTAGTACGAAATGTCTTGTATTCTGTGTTCTTGCTTTGTGTGTTTCCATGACATATACTACAATTTCTTCTCCACCCTTGCTTGCATTGAGGGACCACACCATGCACTTCTCATCATTGACCAAGCCTTAGGTTTGTTGTCTACAAAACATGAGAATTCTACCAAATGCTCTTTCTGGAGCTCTTTCTACTCTTTACCAGAATCTATGATCGCTAGCTCTTAAGCATTCAATGGAACCTGGAACACATACCCCTGTTTGCCATCACCACCCAGCAATCGATCGCTATTTATCAAATGTTCCGCACTGGCTCAATCAATGAAGGAGCATGATGGATGTTGCCCTTCCCCCTGACAAAGGACCAGAGTTAAGTACAGGACAGATCCTTTCTCCCTTGAAAGGCAAATGCTCAGGGAATACAGAGAGGTTTGAACTTGGCTCTAACCCCCCAGAGTTTCCATTGTTCCAATTAGTCCTGACTCTCTCACATTTTATTTCCATAAAGGGAAGGGAATCATAGACAAGCTAAATATATTTTAGCGTGCAATCCCAGTTTAAGTCAGCTAAAGGGCAACTGAACTATAAAATCATGCTGAAATCACCCAGAAATCATTTTTTAAAAGCAGAGTGTGGGGGCCTAGTAGAGTTGATGGCAGTCAGAACGGGCAGATTGTGAAGGTGGACTTCCCCTGGCCGTGTGAACTTCTGGAAGCCCTAGCTTTCCATCCATTACATTAGGGATCTGGGCTTCACTAGATCGCCTTCATTCTCTCTCCTAGCAATGACCTTTAATATTTCCAAAAATCCCTACTTCTAAGAAAAAAAAAAAATCAGGAACCCAACTTGTAGTTGGTCCTAAAACCAACAAATACCCCAAAAGGCAAATAGGAGTTAAGATTTAGAAATTGTCTTTTACATAATAGTTGAAGGAAAAAAAAAAATCTCAGATGAAAAAAATAAACGAGAATGCCTTGTAGAATGGGAGAAAATGTACTTCTCTGACCTGGTTCATGTTAATACATAAAGTTATCATTTCATAAAATGCAATTTCTGGATGAGCACGTTACATTTTACTCTGAGCAATACTAGTAACAAAAATATTTGCCTGCAAATATGTGTTGGAAAACTGTTGGCAACACTCAACAGTGAAACCTACAAGCCTGCTTGGGGATATGTCGTATTTTCAACGCTAAACACTTAGGCCAGCTCAGCTGCCCAGCATTTAGCCGATAACAGAGATACAGAGGAGCTTATATTTACACTAGCAAGGGCTATATACAGAACTTAGGAGGAGAGGGAAAAAAACCTCTTTTCCCTCTACCCTTCTAGGTTCTCAGCTGGGGCTCTGGAACGAAAGAGCACCATAAGAGAAAAGCCTATGCATTTATTTCATGTAAGTTTCACATGCTACTGGAGCCTTCCTAAGGAAATGAAACCCTAAAGAAACGGTTAATCCTGAATGTTCATACTAGGTTAGATGAAGAGTGGAAAGTGGTAGGAGAATGTGACAGGATAAATAGGCATGAACTAAATGCGGTAAATTGAAGAAACTTAGCAAAGGCTATTCATCTGGATCCCTCTTGGAGTCCCTTGGTCTTAGAGAGAAGGATGTTCCTTTTCTCTGGGTACATACAGGGAGAGTGCCTCTCACGTGAGGGTCTATGACCTACATCAGGGGGAGGTTGGATGTCGCTTCCTGCCCCTGCCATTTGTCCTATTCCTTAAGCTTAATATATTTGACATGTCAAGGCGCCATGTTTTGGGGTAGCGTGTGGTCTGAAGTCCATCACTACAAAGTGAGCATGCTCACCACCCTAGACACACTGGAACGTTCCACCGAAAAGCGAGCCTCTAGAGTGCTTATGCCAAACAAACCCTGAGTGAGGGGGTGAATTTTTAGCCACCTCTACCATTACGGGAAATGAGAGTCCAGGTTTTTATTACCGACTCTCATGACACAACTTCTGTTGGAGGAGGTATTTAGAAAAAGCAGAGACTATAATTTTATGTAATAAGATTTGTTCCTACGCAGGAGCCACTTCAAGCCCATCTGCAAAGTGAAGCAGTCATCCTTTGACTTTTCCTGCCGTCTCAGTCTTCCCGATTAATTAGAGGCAAAAAACCGGTTCAAGTTATATGTACTTTCTCTCTAGTTCAAGAAAACCTTACCAAAAATGTGTATATCTCCTCAAGCAAGCTAATTAGGTAAATAGCGCAGGGGAAGTAGGGAAAGGAGGAAGGCAGGACTTTCAACTACTAAAGAGAAGCTACCGAGGATCCTTTACAGGATCAAAATGCTTTAGAAGCTTTTCTTCCAAAGTCACTGGGACCCTGACTTTTTGTGTGTGTGCAAAGGGGTAAATTATGGGATTACTAGTCTCATTACTGAAGATCCATGCACCAATCCTAGAGAGACGTGACGTGGGAATGGAATTAGAGTTACAAACTCTGAGCTGCATGTAACTGTGTATGAATGTGGTCTAGGTGTCCAGTGGGAGACTCATGCATTTTAGGTGAGGTGGCAAATCGCCGCAGGGGATACGAGAAAGCTTCCAGAGGTGATGTGATCTACTGGGATCTGGGGTCTCCTTCCAGGTCATCTGGAGACAGGGAGAGTGGCCACAGGGGGGTTCGAACGAAACAAGATTGGCCAAGAGTTGATCACCGTCGAAGCTGGTGATGAGTACGCGGGCGGTCGGCATACCGCATTCAACACCTGAATTTGAAATTGTCCAAGATGAACTGTTTAAAAGTCTGTCAAAAAAAAAAAAAAATCTCACAGAGGGCCAGTGGTCAGGGAACTGAGGGGGCAGCGAGGATACAGGAGGGAAAGCTTGTGTCGAGGGAGCAAGCAGGTCAGCTGGGCAAGCGTGGGCCCGACTTGGCTGATGTCTCACCTTGCATTTCTGCCCCTACGTGGCAGGCGGGAGAGATCCGAAGATGTGTGCGAGCGCCTGCCCGGAGTCAGACTGCGATGAAAGCCAGGGATGCCTTTGGTGGCCCCTGAAATGCTCAGTCTTCCTCCTGCCCAGCGGTGTGGTGATCTCCAACATACATTTCAAGAGCACCTCCCTACCAGATCCCACCTGAGCGAAGGTTCTGAGCTCGTAGCATTACTGTTTCGAAGAAACATGACGGTGCTTTCCTCGCGTGCGTGTCTGTGTTTACTGACCTGTCTGTACATGTATCTCGGGAGGAGAGGGAGGTGGGATCCAACCAGCGCAGGGGGCGTTAGAACAGGCGGGTACAGAGAGGCAGTGTTCAGGTTCCGGCATCTGAACTACGATTTTCGCCCATAGTGTCACAAGCCATGTTTTGTTGAGAAACGTGATTCACATTTTCTTTTGTCTCCTCCAGGAGCCTGGCCCCTGGCACCATAGAGTTTTAGACTAGAGGGTTCCCTTCAGCACATAGGGGAGGGGAGAAAGCCTGTCACTGTCACCCCAGGAGAACACGGGGAGAAGGGACAGGCAAGGTAGAGGGGAAGGCGGATGCTAAGATCCTCATTTTCTCTTCCTGCCCCCTCAAGGAAGCTGGAGGCAGCTTCAGAAATATCTAGAAGTGTGTTCAAAAGCTGGAACGCGGCGGGGCATCTGGCCTCCTTCCCGTTTATGGCTGTGGGGTGCCTGCTTTCTCCAGCTTGGGCACAACTCCATCAAAGTGACCGCAGCAGCACAAGGGTAAAGCAGAGGGAGGGAGGATGTAGTTCCATGTGGTACTCACAGAGCCTAGAAGCTCCCGCGTGTATGTGAGGATGATGGGGGGACATTGGAAGCTTAGACAGTTTGAGCGACTTGACCCCACAGAGTGAGCGGCACAGCTGGGTTTTGAGCCCTTAGCTCTTAACAACCACACACCTGCCACTCGGCTCCCCTGCAGCTGGGTAGCAGGGGTGCGGGGCCTCCCATATGGGTTGCAATGTCTTCCTCGGCTTGGACCCTGGGCTCGGTCAGCGTCCAGCCAGGCATGTCCCCTCAGGCTCCCCTTGTCCCACAGCAGTGACTGCTAAAGTCCCCGTGTGTCTCACATCCTTTGTCATACTCTCACCACACCTCCCCCTCACAGGCCTGACTCAGATCGCGGACGTGACCTCCTGGTTTACAGAACTTTCCATGGCGCTCCGTGACTCGTTCCCTCCCGCGTGTTCTCGTGGCATCTCACGCAGAAACATAGTTACGTATGTGCAGGACAATCACCTGAGCTGGACCGGGAGTCTTCAGTGACAGGTGAACGCCACAATCATCTCTGAGTTTCTAGCCCGGAGAGGGAAAGGCACACTGCGGGCTGCCTTGCTTAAGGCTCTTCATACCCTCAACCAGAGGGTCTTGGGTACAGCAGAGGCCGGAAAGCAGAAAAAGACATTCCGAGCTAGGTTTCCATGATTAATTTAAGTCCTGCCAGTCAGGCATTCATGTGAGACTCTGATTTAAGACCGAGCGACGTTTTGCAAAAGGCAAGAGATGGGGCATTCATTTTGCTGGGGTGGATCTTGGTGTTTAAATTGTGACAGCAATTCCTAAGGCAGACAGATCTATAGAGTCTGTAGTCCACACACATTTGTCATGGGGGGGGGGGGGGGGAGAAAGGATAAACTTAATGAAACTGCTCCCTTACAGATTGCCAACAGCATCTAAGAATTGATAACGGTCCCCATCCCAGTTAGGCAGTTAACCATTACTTTCCCACTTGCCTTTTCACAGAAAGCAGGCTTTGTGTTGTATTTGATCTAGTTCTATTAGAAATCCTGTTACATTTGCCCCAGAGTCTAGTCGTTGAAAAGAGTGGGAAACAGTAAACCAGAACAACAGCATAATCAGAAGGAAGGGTTATTACTGGCAGCAAAGTCAGCAAATGCCCCCTGAATTCCCCAAAATCACACCAAAGAGGTAGGAAGATAAGCTTCCACGTCGTGCTTCTCCTTAAGGTTTATTTGTATGACTTCAATTATATTTCTTTCCACCTTTGGGATTCTGTGCTTCTTTGGCATCTAGGATTTATGAGCAAATTAGAGAGTACACCAGGAAAGGTTCTGTAGACATGGGAAGGAGGTGGAATTTTACCAGCAAGGCAAAGGAAGGCTCAGGGATTTGCTGAAGATCCCAGTGAGTTGGCAACCAAACTGGACCCCTTTCTATCGTGCATCTCCGAAAGTGGCTGTGTTTTCAATAAACTTCTTGGTAGGAGTTGAGAATGGCCGTAGCAGGCACCCCAGAGCCAAGAGGCCAAGCCTAGTGAAGTCCTGCCAGGCTCCCGAGTAGTGGGGTGGGGAAAAGGACGTCAGAGCGTCAACGGAGCCACGGGAACTAGAAAGGGCAGCACGCTGTTCATAGCCAGGGCTTTGGTGCGTTCTTATAAGCGATGGCACCAGGGCTGAATGAGTATCTGTATGAATCTTAGTTTAAGAGTCAGACAGACCGGGCGTGCTTGGGTGGCTCAGTCAGTTAAGTGTCTGGCTCCCGGTTTCAGCTCAGGGATCTTTCCTCAGTGCGACCATTTACTTCACTTGTGTTTACAGAGGGACTGTAACAAACATCCACTTGGGGTATTTAAGAGATAACAACGGTACCCACGTGGGGGTCCTTTCTTCTGTATGAACAGCCAGGAGCATCTTCAACAATACAGCAGCCTTTTGTGACTTCCTCTTCCTTAGTGAGTGCTTGAGACCGACTCCATCATTAGGTTAGGGCTGCAAGGAACATTTCAGACGCTACCCGAGTATTCGTCATCCGCCCCACCCCCACAAGTGACCCAAAAGGAAATAATCAAAGACACTTAAGTAATCACAATTTTAGAAAATATAAAGCAGAGCAGATGGTTTTATTTTAGACCGTTAAGTGAAAGTGAATTAACGTTTTTTTCTTAAAAAAAAAAACACATCGATTTGAAAATTTCAGATCAATTCCTGCACTGCTGCCTGGGATTGAATCTTCCTTTTTTTTTTTTTTAACTTTGTCTCTGCAGACTCACCCCTTCTTCTTCAACCATAGTCACTGTCGTGGGTCCTCCCCTGCATGTCTGTTCCTGGAGGAGGTAACAAATATCCCCAGGAAAAGTGTGGAGCGGGAATAATTGACTGTCTTGATATCCCTTTATGTGACCATGACTGCATGCCTACCCTTGTGGCCCAACACCACGCCCATGGGGCAACACCCCACCCCTTCGCAGGTCTGTCCTAGTCTCCACCCGGGACTATCCACTCTCTCCCTTCATGTCTTTCCCATTGTCTGGGTCTTCCCTGCCAAGGTCAGTGCCATGGACTTTGACTTCCTTAGGTGCATCTACATTTTAAAAGTAGGATGCTAAGGGGCACCTGGGGGTGGCTCAGTTGGTTAAGCACCGACTCTTGGTTTCAGCTCAAATCATGATCTCATGGTTGTGGGATCGAGCCCCAAGTTGGGCTTGGCACTGGGCATGGAGCCTGCTTGAGATTCTCTCTCTCTCTCTCTCTCTCTCTCTCTCTCTCTCTCCCTCTACCCTTCCCCTGCTCATGCTCACGAGCGTGCTCTCTCTCTATAAAAAAAAAAAAAAAAAAAAAGTAGGATGCTTATCCAGAGAAATAAAAGGCAACAATCAAGAAATGTATTTTGTTAGAAAACTAATGAATCAACATGAAAACAAAAGTTAAAATGTTGTTGAAGGCTCTCGAGTGAAAACAAAACGTCCTCCTCTCTTTTCCCCATTCCCTGTGCCCCTTCTCAGGAGAGCGGAGAGCTATTTGTGACCATTCACTCTTGTAAATCATGAGGAAGTTACCCCCATAACTCTAAATAATACGACATGCCCCTATTTCCTGTGGTATCTCTCTAAATAGCATCTCTGGACTTCTCATCGTGAAAATGAGGAAGTTATTTTCTTCTCTCCTTTTCCCCCTTCACCAAAGCTTTATTGTGTTTTTATGTTTTGGTCCTTCTGTGAGTCAACTGTGGAAATAGACGAAGACCAACCAAATGAGAAAAGCAAAGGGTTAATTCTGAGCTTGCTGTAGCAAGGGAGTCAGACAACATCACTGGCATTTCGACGGAGATTCAAAGGCAGGCAGAGGAATAGAGAAGCTGTAGAATGAACAGAGAAGGCTTCAGATGTGCCCAGTTTGGGGGCTGTTAGTCTGGGAAGCTGTAGGTGGGCCAACTAGAAATGGGGCATCCTATGCAATTGGTTAGGGGCGAAGTGGTCTTAAAGGTGAAGAGGGGACGAAAATCAGGGATGCTCTCAGTTATTAATTGCCTGGCCATTTGGGGCTGATTGCTACAGAAGTTAATTGTTTAGGACCCTGCATTGTCACCAGAGCTAGGAATGTGGCTTCCTGCAAGCCTGACTAATAGTGGGCTGGCTTCCTTATCATAAATAAAGGGTTGGTTGCCTGGGCTACAGGTTGTGGATCAAATTTCTATTTTTATTTGGTTGATTGATGGATTGACATTTTTAAAAATTTATTTTGAGAGATAGAGAGTGCATGTGCATGGGGGAGGGGCAGAGGGAGAGGGAGAAAGAATTTTTTTTTTTCAACGTTTATTTATTTTTGGGACAGAGAGAGACAGAGCATGAACGGGGGAGGGGCAGAGAGAGAGGGAGACACAGAATCGGAAACAGGCTCCAGGCTCTGAGCCATCAGCCCAGAGCCTGACGCAGGGCTCGAACTCCCGGACCGCGAGATCGTGACCTGGCTGATCGTGACCTGGCTGAAGTCGGACGCTTAACTGACTGCGCCACCCAGGCGCCCCTACAAATCTTAAGCAGGCTCCATGCTCCATGCAGAATCACACCTGGGACTCAGTCTCACGACCATGAGATCATGACCTCAGCCAAAATCAAGAATCAGATGCTAACCAACAGAGCCACCCAGGCGTCCCCGAAATTTCTGTTTTTATGTATGGTCTGGCCATCGTCTGTTTCTATAATCAGTCTCTCAAAACTTAGTAACTTTAATTTTTTTTTTTAATTTATTTATTTTTGAGACAGAGAGAGACAGAGCATGAATGGGGGAAGGTCATAGAGAGAGGGAGACACAGAATCTGAAACAGGTTGCAGGCTCTGAGCTGTCAGCACAGAGCCCGACGCGGGGCTCGAACTCACAGACCGTGAGATCATGACCTGAGCCGAAGTCGGACGCTTAACTGACCAAGCCACCCAGGCGCCCCAAGACTTAGTAACTTTAAATGGTAGAATTAAATCTCTATTTTATTTCAACATTATCTCTTTCTCCCCATTCTGTGAGATCTCCTCCCCGTTCTCTAATCTCCCTCACTCCACTTTCCAATTTTTGCCAGCTATGGCATTATTTCTATGATACGAAGATTTATGGTATTATGATCCCTTTCGGTATATGTAAATTTCTACAATGTGTCAAGAGCCAGTAAGCGACATTTATAATACTATAATTATATAACAAAAGTATAAAAAATACATAATCGGATAACACAAATATTCTTCACTACTTGAAAAAAAATAGTGAGATTCCATCCGCAGACAATAAACAGTGGTTTTACATCTTTATACCTGTGCCACTGGAAGGGTAATATTTTCAGTATCAACAGAAAATTAATATTCTTTTATTATACTTACAAATATATTTTTTTCCCAAAGGGCTACATATCAGGTAATTGATAGTCTGGCTGAGTCCTGAATTCTGGAATCTCGGTTTAAGTCTTTAAAGGCATTCTTCCATTGACATCTACTATCCAATGTTGTGAATAAAATCTTCTGATATCAGTACGACTTTCATTCTAAGTAATTTGCTTTTTTTCTTTCTAGAGGCTTTCACGATTGACTCTCCTTATTCCGGAATCTCACGAGGATGTATCTAGGAAATTACTTTGGATGAACATCTGAAATCATCCTACCAGTTATTCTGCCTGTGACTACGGCTGACCCTCTCATCAGGATTATCGGAATCTCCCAGAATCTCCTCCCCTTCACACAAGGAATCTTCAGATATTAACCGTCAAGGTTGCCTTGTAACTCCATGCTTTGACTATGCCATTCCTAGTTCAGATAACTCCTTGAGAAACAGCATATTATAGCAGAAGGAGAACCATTTTAGAGGCACAGAAACCTGAGTTCCAACCACAGTTGTGTCAGGAACTCCTGGGTGGCTCAGTTGGTTAAGCGTCCAGCTTTGGTATAGGTAATGATCTCGAGGTTCACAGGGTTGAGCCCCATGTCCGGCTCTGTGCTGACAGCTCGGAGCCTGGAGCCTGCTTCGGATTCTCTGTCTCCTTCTCTCTCTGCCCCTCCCCTGCTCATACTCTGTCTCGCTCTCTCTCAAAATTGAAGAAGACATGTGAAAACAAACACACAAACAAGCAAAAAACCACAGCTGTGTCTTCCTAGTCCCGGTGGGGTGTTTGGGGCTGCCCATCCCTACAGAATGCTCCCCAGCCATTTCTTCAGTTCTTCTAGCTACCTGAAGAGTGTAGTAGACAAGTGAGGTGCCAAGTTTAGGGCTTCTGCTTCCTCTTCATTCCCAACCCCTGGGGTTGGGGTGGGTCCCATTCAAGGCTGATAAGAAAACAGAATTGTCTGTGTTGTTAGCATAGACTTAGGTGTCCAACAAGTTTGGGTTCTATCCTGTCTCAGCTACACACTCTCCATGCCATCTTAAGAAAAAGTTACTCAACCTCCCCAAACCTCCATTTTATTATCCATGAGATGGAGATAACAACTCTGTTTCATACGGTTGTTGTGAAGCATCAATTAAATGAGAATTTGCATCCAGGAAGTACATGCGTGGCTCAGTGGATTGAGCATCCGTCCACTTGATTGCGGCTCAGGTCATGATCTTGCTTGTTCGTGGCATCGAGCCCAGTGTCAGGCTCTGAACTGACAGTGCAGAGCCTGCTTAGGACTCTCTCTCTCTCCCTCTCTCTCTCTGCCCCTCCCCAACTTGTGCATGCAAGCCCTCCACCCCCCCACCTCAAATGAATAAGTAAACCTAAAAAAAAAAAAAAAGGAAATTGCATCCAAAGCACCTACCTCAAGCAAGAACTGTTGGTTTCTCATCAGGGTAAATGTAGTATCTGTCCAATAGACTTAGAGTCTGACACTTGTCATTGGAAGCATGTATAAAATGGTGGAGCTAAATGCTCATAAAATGCCATAAAACACCCATTCTCCAAAACGATGCACATATAAAAAGAAAACCTGGCCTAGTAGATGTCCTTATATAAACGGAAGGAGGCTTAAGTACAGCATTTCTAAAGTACAGAAGAAGCCCACTGGAATGGTTTTCAAAAACACAGTTGAAGGTTGTAGAGCCAACCAGGTATAAATGGACACGCGAGCCAGATACACGCTAAGAAGCAGAAATTATCTTCTGGGCCAAGTGCAAGCAGATGGTATCTGGGAAGCGGCAGGCACCCATTCTGGGCAAGACAGACAACGGAAGACAGTGAGGGAAGGTGGCATTGAGAGAGAAATGACCTAGGAGAGGAATAGATTTAGTATTTCTGAAACGTGATTGACAAAACAGTGATTGGGAGCATTTAAAAAATTTTGTAAAGGAGAATTTCACGCATATACAAAATTACAGAGAATAGTTCATCCCGTATATTCACCACCAGCTTCCGAAATGATCAACTCATATCCAGTGTCAGCAATCACCCATTATTTGTGTCTGGCTTCTTTTACCTAGAATACCGTTTTTGAGATTCATCCAAGTTGTAGCATGCACCATGATTGTATCTTTTTTATCGGTTAATAGTATTCTGTTGTATGGATATGCCACTTGTGTTTATCCATTCACTGGTGGATGGAGCTCTGGAATGAGGTCCAGTTTGGGGCTATCGTGAAGAATGCTGCTCTGCACACTTATGTACAAGTCTTTGCATGGACATATCTTTTCATTTCTCTTGGGTAGATTTCTTGGGTAAATTTGCTACGTATATGCATGCTTGACTTTTTAACAAGCCAAGATTGTTTCCCAAAATGACTGTACCGTTTTTTATTTTCACCAGCAACGTATGAGGATTCCAGCTTCTCTATGTACTTGGTATTGTCTCTTTCTATTATAGCCAATCTAGTGGCTATGCGGTGGCCTCTCAAAGTGGTTCCAACTCCCCTGTTCCTAATGATTAATTATGTCGAGCATCTTTTCATTTGCTTATTAGATATTTGTATGTCTTCTTTGGTGAAATGTCTATTTAAGTATGTCGCCCATTTTTAAATTGGGTTGTTTGCCTTCCTAATGAATCACAAGAGTTCTTCATATATTCTGGATACAAGTCTATTGTCAGATATACGATTTGCAAATATTTTCTTTTGGGCTTGCCTTCATTTTCTTCACAGTATCTTTTGAAGCATAAACATTGTTAAGTTTATTTATTTATTTTTGAGAGAGGGAGACAGTGCAAGCAGGGAAGGGGCAGAGAGAGAGGGAGAAAGAGAATCCCAAGCAGGTTCTGTGCTGTCAGCACAGACCCCAATGTGGGGCTTGAAGTCACAAAACCGTGAGATCATAACCTGAGCCGAAACCAAGAGTCAGATGCTTAACCTACTGAGCAACCCATGTGCCCAGAAACATAATTTTTAAAAATTTAATAAACTTCAAGATACCAATTTTTTTCTTTCATGGCTCATGAATGCTATATCTAAGCATATCTAAGAACCCTTTAATGCTCTAAGAACGCTTTGCCTAAACCCAAGTCACAAAAACTTTCTCCTATGTTTTCTTCTAGAAGATTTGTACTTTTCACTTTTCCATTTGGTCTAAAATCCTTTGTATATGGTGGAGGTAAGTGTCTAAATTTCCTTTTCTTTTTCTTTTTTTTGCATACAGATATGCAATTGTCCTAGTGCCATTTGCTGAAAAGAAGTATTGAAATGTTTTGGCACCTTTCTATTCCACTGATTTTTAAAAATATCCATTTATTTATTTTGGGGGTGGGGTGTGACTGGGGAAGGGGCAGAGAGAGAGGGAGACACAGAATCCAAAGCAGGCTCCAGGCTCTGAGCTGTCAGCACAGAGCCTGATGTGGGGCTCGAACTCACAACCCATCAGATCATGACCTGAGCCAACCAACTGAGCCACCCAGGTGCCCCTATTCTATTGATTTTTCTATCTTTACATAAATATTATACAGTCTTAATTAATTATAACTTAATTATAGTAACTTTTGAAATCGGATAGTGTAAATCCTCTAACATTGTTTTCCCTTTTCAAAATCATTGTTTTGTCATAAAGTGATCATTAATACCAGGATACTCCCACTTTGACTTTAAAAAAAAACTCAAAAAACGTTGGGATCAAACCACACTGTAATCAAGCCTCCACACGGGTTAATTTCTCTAGCACAGAGACATTTACTTCTTCATCCACCAAATCTCTAATGGGTACCTTCTCTGGGGCAAGCACTATAATCATCATGATCGAGATTCAGTGTCTGACCCGGAAGGGTTCATGGTCTCAGAAAGAGGCTTGCATGGTCACAAACAATACAAAGTCTTTAAAGTGCAAGTGCATACAAATCATGCATACAAACGGTTTGATTTTACGTAGATGGGCTGAAGGAGCTCATCCAGGGATGGGAAGGCATGGGAAGGAACAGCATGGTTTGAGGGCAGATCATAGAGGAGTCATTCTGGAGAAGGGGGCGAGGGACAGAGCACAAGTCTGGACAAGGAGAGCATGCTCTTTAGGCTCAGGGACCTCACGCAATGTTTGGCATGATTGGGGGAAATAAGGGCTTAAAGGGATTACGGAGGCAGACCGCTTACCTTCTCTGTGCAAAGACAGTCTGCTCTAACCCTGTTCAATCCTCTCAAGGCACAGTCTCTTCTAGTAGGGGGGGTACAGGGAGAGATTGAACAGCCCACACAAATCTCCTGCTTCTCCAGGAAAAATAAGTAGAAGGCACCCTACCGATGTGCGTCACCGGTATCATCTTCAGAAATATATGGTAAATATTTTTGTCATTATTATTTTTTACCCTGGACAGTTGAAACCTAAAAGGTCTGAGGTCACTCAGGCCATTATCTTGCCCGACCCCAGGAGGACCTTTGTGCCGTCCTGGCAATACCTACTAACACCTCCTCAAGCTTTATGTTCTTCTCTTCCTCCTTTTCAAAATCTGCCGGACGTTTCATAGGATAAGCCTTTGCCTCTAGAGCCTTCCTTCCAAGCACTGTGTGGGGCCAAAGTGGTCACGATCAATGTGATCTCTCTTTACTGGTAAGTGTTCAATTGGTTCTAGTCTAATACTGCATCGATTGAGTGTATTATGTGGACCCTTGAGACCATTTCTGCTTGGACTAGACACTGAGTCTGTATTGCAGGAAGGGCAGACTCACAGATCACGGCCAAGGTCCTCATAGATTCACAGAGCTCAGTGGGGTTCTGCCTGATAAATAAGGGCCCAGGCATAGGAGATCATGGATCCCCCTTGCAGCCATCCAGGCTCCTCTGAGCATATGCACAGCCTTTTTTTCTAAGCACAAATCACCCACATCCAGGTAGCTATGGACACAAAATGTTGAGGTGGGACTTGGGCAAATATGTAAGGAGAGGAATTGGGCAATGCCAGAGACCTCTTTCCTCCAATTGTATGACATCTTCTACTTTTTGATGCCTTAAGGACTTTGAATAGAGGTGAAGTTCAGAATGTTGGCGATTTAAGAGCTTTTGAGTGTCAAGAGTTATGGTTAGGGCATATGGTCAGGGTGCCTGGCTGACTCAGTCGGTGGAGCATGCGATTCTTGATCTTGAGGGCGTGAGTTTGAACCCCACGGTGGGGCTAGAGATTACTTAAAAATAAATAAATAAACTTAAAAAAATAATATGTATTGTTAGTTGGTCAGTTATAACACGTATGTCTAACACATAGCCATCCCAACCTCTTTCTTCCTTCGGAGAAGCTGAAAAGTGAGATCTCCGCTTACCTACCTGACCATCCTTGCAGCTAGAGGCAGTATTGTGACCCGGTTCGGGTCAAGGAGCTATAAGGAGGTGTATGACAGAATCTTTTGCAAAACTTTTTCCCTTACAGGGAGACAGCTGAGGAAACGTTCTTTTATTGTTAGTTGCTGCCCCTCTTCCACTGCTTCCTGTTTTGGAGTTCTGTTGCAGTGTTGGAAGCTGCAGCAACCATTTTGTAGTCATTAGGCCTCAAGCACAAAGATGCACAACCAACACGTAGAAGATGGTGGACAAGGAAAGACAGAGAGAGCCTGGCTTCTTGGGGAGCCTGGGTAGGTTCACTCAGTTGGCGACTGACTCTTGGTTTCCATTCAGGTCATGATCTCACGGTCATGGAATCGAGCCTCGAGTAGGGCTCAGTGCAGAGCCTGCTTGGGATTCTCTCTCTTTCCCTCTCTCTCTCTCTCTCTCTGCCCCTCCCCTGCTCATGCTCTCTCTCTCTCTCTCTCTCAAAATAAATAAATAAACTTTAAAGAGAGAGAGGGAGAGAGGGAGAGAGAGAGAAGGAGGGAGGAAAGGAGGAAGGATGGACAAGTCTGGCTTCTTGATCACTGACCTGCCCGTCCAGCTCTGGTGTGCATTCCCCCAGACTTCTCATTCCGTGAGATAACAAGATGCCTTCACGGTTGAGTCCACGGTTAATAGTGTTTTCTGTCACCTGTAGCTACATATATCATCGATGGTATGAGCCTACTTCTTTTTGTTTCCAACCTTTCTTGCCTTTACTTACACCAAAATGTGCAGAACTCTTCTAGTCCCTGCCTGGAAAATCAATCAGGAAAAAAATAGCCAAATTCCCTGGAAAACACCATCCCGATGACGATTAGATGATGAAGAGTCCACAGTAGCATGGAGAACGGAGCGCAAATGGCTAGGGACCCGCTGTGACAGTAGCCCTTGTCCCTGTAACTTCATGAGAAACAGAAGGACCGGTGTTTTGTTGTACCACCCTGGCCAATGGGGGGGGGGGGTGTTAATAGTGACTGACCAGAAATATCCATCTTGCACAAAGCAGGCCAACGTTTATAGAAGGGAGGGAAGAAGGAAAGTAGTAAGGGAGAAAGAATGGAGAGAGGCAGGAAGGAAGGATGATGGGTGCAAAATTGAGAACACGATGCTGAAGGGTGAAAAAATGCGCCATCCTAAAATATGCCACTTTGACATAAGGATTATTCTGAGCTAAAGACACTTGAGAAATGGGACATTCAGGAAGGGCATTTTACCTCCCCCTTTCTCCCTGAAAGCAGGAGAGAAAACTCCCAGGGGGAAGATTTCCTCAGGAGGAAAGAAACATTCTTATCACCAGAGGTGGGAGTCAAGGTCAAAAGAAATCTGCACAAGTAGACCTTGTTAAAAGAACTCTTATCTTCCTATATGGAAGCTACTTTTCTACCATCACTACTCTTTAATAGTCTGTAAGCTCTTGGAACTATTTCTCTGGGGTCTTTGTTTTCCTCTGGGGGCTCCCATGCCCATGTAAGAACCTATTATTCTGTCTTGTATCAATTTCCTTCCCAGGGCAGGAGACAGACCCTCAGAGGGGAGAGGCATAGGGTTGCCTCACCTACAGGGAACAGCAGGACCATAGAGAGTTATGGGGCAACCGGCTGCAGCAGGATTAAAAGCAGAGGCTATACGGCAAAGTTTGGCCCGTGGGGTAGCTGTGGGGATTGAAAGCAGCCACATGAAGGGACGGGCGTGTTGCATAAAATGGAATTTGTCCCGCAGGAGGCAGCAGATAAAAGAGAGAATGTCTTGAAAACTAGTTCACAAAATCTTGTTTCTTCAGGATTCAAGGGCTTTGCAGAGAAAAAGCGTTAGCTTGTTCGGAGAGGAGGCAGCAGAACCCGGAAGAACAAACACCCAGTGAGAAACCAGGCAAAAGCAAACAGTCATCCCGGGAATGGGTGGTGTTAGTAAGCAGACAGAGCGTCTGCCGGGTGGGTCCACAGACAATGGGCTGATGTTCCAGTTCATGTAAAATGCTATCCACATTCAGCCTACTACCTACGGACATAGTCAGTCTTTGTAGAGAAAACTGTATTCGTTTGCTAGGGCTGCCGTAACGAAATACCACGCACTGGGCGGCTTCAACAACGGAAATCAATTTCCTCACGTTCTGGAGGCTGGAAGTTCAAGATCAAGGTGTTGGAGGGCCGGTATCTCCTGGAACCTCTCTCCCCTTGGCTTGTAGATGTCCACTTCTCCCTGTGCATTCACGGGGTCTCCCCTCCACACCAGTGCATGTGGAATAATCCAGGATAACCCCCCCATCTCAAGATTTCCAACTTAACTACACCTGCAAAGTCCTTTTTGCCATGTAAGGTAACACATTCACTAATTCTGGAGATTAGGACATGGGCATTTTCTGGGGTGGGGGCAAGGGCGGGTCATTAGTTAGCCTACTACTAAATCTGCTTCGACCCCTGACCCCCACAGCCAATCAGATTGCTTCCACCGAGCCCTGCTGCGTGGTCATCCCAAAGCTGCACCGGTTATGCATTTGAGGACTCATCTTAAAGAAGAGCCTTGGAATGACGCAGCCAAAGAAATCATGTTTACATCAGGAAGGCTTAGGTGTGAATGACTCCGGTGTTTCGTTAAATCCCGCCGGGCATAATGCCCTGTTTGTTTTCTCGTTTTGTATTCTGTGTACTTAGCACTAATCAACTCCAAACTTCCAATTGCACAGATCACCTCTCAAGGCATTCAATTAACAAGAGGTATTTTAGAAATTCCTGGTGCTTCTCTTCTGTGCTGGATGGTTTCTTTCTTACATGCTCACATCTTTCTCTCTTGGCTTACTCACTCATTTTGGGGGAGCGCGTCCTCTAACATAGCAGTGTCCGACAGAAATTCTGCAGCGACGGGGCTGTTCTTTATCTGCACAGTACAATACGGCAGTCGCCAGCCACAGCTGGCAACGGAGCCTATAAAATGTGAGTAGTGTGACTAAGAAATGAAAGTTTAAATCACATTTAATTGTAATGAATGTAAATTTTTTTGAATGTTTATTTACAATTTTTGAGAGAGAAAAAGACAGAGCATGAGCGGGGAAGGGGCAGAGAGAGAGGGGGACACAGAACCCGAAGCAGGCTCCAGGCTCCGAGCCATCAGCACAGAGCCCGATGCGGGGCTTAAACCCATGAACCGTGAGATCATGACCTGAGCCGAGGTCGGAGGCTCAACTGACAGAGCCACCCAGGCGTCCCTGTAATGAATGTAAATTTAAACAGCCACATATGGCAAGTAGCTACCATATTAGGCAGCATACCACTAGTAGTTTCCAGTGAAAATATTCTTGGGAGGTAATTTTTTGAGACCTTATACTCCAAAAATTTCTTTATTGTATCCTCACAATTTATGGTTTTTCTGAGAACATAATTCTAGTTTAAAAAATAACTTCACCTTAGGGGTGCCTGGGTGGCTCAGTCAGTTAAGCGTCTGACTTCTGCGCAGGTCGTGATCTCGCGGTCCGTGGGTTCGAGCCCCGCGTCGGGCTCTGTGCTGACAGCTCGGAGCCTGGAGCCTGTTTCAGATTCTGTGTCTCCCTCTTTCTCTGACCCTCCCCCATTCATGTTCTGTCTCTCTCTATCTCAAAAATAAATAAACGTTAAAAAAATTAAAAAAAAAATAATAATTTCACCTTAAAATTGTGAAGAGATTGCCCCACATCTTTCTAGCTTCCAGTATGGCTTTTATTGTGATCTGTTTTTGCCCTTGGAAAGTTTCAGGGTTTTATCTTCATCCTAAGTGTTTTTGCACTTCCTGATACAGTGCCTTGGTTGTAGGTCTATTTGCAAACATTGTTCTGGGCATTAGATGGTCCTTTCAATCTGGAAATCCATGCCCTCCAGCTCTGAGAAATTGTCTTGAATTATTTCATTGATGATATCTTTCCTTTGTTTTCTCTGTTCTCTTTTCCTAGATGTTCTATTATTCAGATGATAGACATCTTGCAATAATTCTCTAATGTGGTTATATTTTTTCTCTCCCCTTCCCAACTCTTTCCTTTTGCTCTGCTACCTGAGAAATGCTTCCACCTCTATTTTCTAACCCTTCCATTGAGTTTTAAACTTATGCCCTCATATTTCTATCAAATTTCTAGCAAATATTTTTGTTCTCTGAATGTTCTCTTTTGATAACATTCTGTTCTTGTTTCATGATTACAATATCTTCCCTAATTCTCTAAGAATACTGATAGAGTTTTAAGTATGTATTTTTTATTTATTGTGAGAGAGGTGGGAAAGGGCAAAGAGAGAGGGAGAGAGGATCCCAAGCAGGCACTGCATTGCAGGGCTCGATCTCACAAACACCATGAGATCATGACCTGAGCCAACATCAAGAATCAGACACTTAACCAACTGAGCCACCCAGGTACCCCAGAATACAGAGAGATTTTTTGAAATAAGTTTTCTTCTACCTGTACAGTTTCTGTTTCCTCCAAGTTGCTTTTTTGTTTGCTTGCTTCAGTCTTTGTCATGTTTGAGGCTTTCTTAACAGTCAATAATCCTTAGTTGTTGATTAAAATGTAAGAGCAGGGACTAAAATGTTCTGAGAAAACTCTGGGGTTTATCAACGATTAACCTCACTGTGGAATGATCTGGCTCGACCACTTAATTGAGAAACCCGATATCATCTGTGTCTTTAGGTGTTTCTTCCTCATATGGTGAGATTCTTCACAACAGACTCTGGTCTTTGCTGCTGACTCTCCCAGTCTCCTGTCAGGAGGGTGCTGGCCTGGCCGCTATCTTTCTGGTATCACAGAGGAGGAGAGAGGAGGGTTCAGCACGCTTGGGTTAGACTCGTTGAGTCTTCTGCACAACGAGCAAAGAGTAGGGCAGATCTCTGCATCTGACTGCTTTTCAACAGACTTTCAGACCAACCTCCTTACTTCACCTCTTTTTTTCCTTCAGTTTCAAAGGTCCCTGCTGCTGCCAGTTTGGGGATTTTCACAGCAGTCATTCTATATTATAAACCAGAGTAGGTCTTTATTTTCCCCACTGTCAGCTTAGAATTCACCTTTTTTGGCTTTGTGAAGCTTCCTTACCGGCCATTTCCCCAACTTCCAAAGTATGGCTGCTGCTGTCTCCTGTCCCATGCTCCCTGTTCCTGTGGGTTGATGTCTTTTTAAAAAAATCCCTCCACTGTCATTTTAGTGAGATTTCAAGAGGCAGCCAAAGTAGATGCACTCCCCATCCTTTCATATGCCAGATGGAAAATGAGTTTCCTTTCATCCTCCTCCTCCTCCCACAGCTAGCTGGTTCCAAAGCATGGTGTCTTTCTTTAACTACACAAACACTTAGCAGCTATTACGGGTCAGCCAGGGTTTGTCTCTAACCAGGGCCACCCAAATGAATAGACGTTGAGTCAAGGTGTGCTGAATGGTGCTGCAGCAACATGGGAGCTCTAAAATTTTTTTTAATGTTTATTTATTTTTGAGCGAGAGACAGAGACAGAGAGACAGAGTGCGAGTCGGGGAGGGGCAGAGAGCGAGGGAGACACAGAATCCAAAGCAGGGTCCAGGCTCTGAGCTGTCTGCACAGAGCCCTGCGCAAGGCTCAAACTCACGAACCTCGAGATCATGACCTGAGCTAAAGTCTGACGCTGGATCGACTGAGCCACCCAGGCGCCCCAGCAGGAGAGTTCTAAAGAGAAAGGCTTAGGCTGGCTGCTGGGGGATCTAGCCTTTGAGTCAACCCTGACTCTTGCCCATTCCCCTCTGTGACCAGGTTTGACACTTCTTAGCAGCCCGTCTGGATTCTGGGCTGCATCCTACAATGCCCAGGGCAGCCCCACGGCAAAGAAGTTTCCAGGCCAAATGTCACTAGTGCCGGGGATGAGAGGCCAGCTGGGGTATGTCAGTGTGCTTGTCACTGACTTGCTTAGGTAACATAATCTCACTGGAAGCAATGCGGGTCGCTTCTAGGCAAAAACTTTTAAAGCCAGTGCGCAATACAGCGTTTACTGTTTTCTGCTTTGACCGTCGTGGAAGTCTTGGGAACACAAAGATGGGGCTCCCCTCAGCCTGTGTGTTTATGAGGGCAAAGCAGAACAGACCCCTTTGGATGACCGATGGCAGATAAGCAGGCTGAGCCACCAACATTTTCTGTAGTTTTAAGCCCCTACGATTTGGAGCTGGTCCCGCAGCATGACTCAGTTTACCCTGACTGGTTCGTTGCCATCTGAATGTAAGGACGTACCCCCCCTGTCTCGTGTAACCTGTCGGGCCCTTCCACTCCAATCCCATGTTCCTCCTTGGGTGAATCGTTTCTGCTGCCCCGGCCGTGTGGCCTGATCACTCTTCCTACTTTAGGAGGTTTGCTTTGCCACCGAGCTGAACATCTAGATTCCATGACGATGGACTTGTTTCCTTTTTTATATCACGGCAAACCTCTGACGTAAGTTGTGTAGTACTTGTTGCCATAACAACCATGCAACTCAGGTTTTTCCAAGTGAACACACACACACACACACACACACACTTGCTATTCTTACTACACCACAACCGGCTTTGGCGAGGTCAGAATGATTAACACTGTAATACCTAGGATTACATGAACTTTAAGTCCCAAGAGGTGTGGGCAGGCTTTGGTCGTGGTATCCTACTTTATTCGTAGCCCTCAGTGCTTAGGAAATGGAAGTTTTCTGGTTTTGCAATTTGTCGACCTTACTTCATATGTCAAATTAATCTGCATGGTAATGAATGGGAACTTCACCCAGGGTGGAGTGATACAGAATGAGTGTACGTATAGATGAATGAATATTCCACCAATTTATTGTGTCCGCTAACGAGAAATCTGGATACTCAGTGTGATAGAGATTACAGAGTTGGAACCACGCAAATAAACAAGCATTGGCGAAATCCAGTAGCCGTGAAACATCAGTAGAAGCAACAGGCTAAGACTACTACTTCTCCCCAGAAGAGAGCTTCTGACAGGAGTGTGTCTATATGGTCCTTAAAACGCCAGTCTGCTCATCCTCCTCGCCCCTACATAATTTTCTCATTGTTCTCCTGGTTTGAAATGCCCTCCTGTCTCCTTTCCTCTCACCCAAATCCCCTGAGCCTCTTCCTGATGTTAAGTTCAAGATTTTCCTCTTCTCTGCAGCCTTGCAAGCCAATACTACTCTCTTTCCTTGCATTTATAATTTGGGCAATGTATTTTCCCACTGGACGGGCAGTTCTTCATGGGCGAAGATCTTATCATACGGATGTTGAATTTCTACACCGCAAAATAAGTTAGATCTTTTCATTCATACATTCATTCAGCAGATTGAGCACGCATAGCCTGAGTTAGACCCAGAATGACAAAAGCTCTGATCTGGAGGAGCTCATGGTCTGATGGGCCTAATAGATACGGAAATAGGAGAACACATTATAATAAATACGAAGAAGAGTTAAGACTGAGTGTTGTGGGCTGTCGGAATCTTACCTGTGCTCTAAGAATGATTCTGTTGGATCAAAGTGGGATTAGCATACAAGGTATGGGACACACAGGGAAGACCGCCAGACCGGTGACCAAGGTCCAGAAGTCAGAAAGCAAGATCTGATGGGTCTCCAACACCAAGAGGTGAAAAGCCATTGGCAAAAAATATATAGAAAGTCAAGGAAATGCAGCAGCAGGTAAATGTAAGTGGGGAGCCGATCTAGAAAATCACCCATGTCTGTTCCAGTTACTATGGCTGTATAACAAGTGACCCCCAAATTTAGTGGCTTTAAACGACGACAATTTTACTTTTGCTCATGAATCTACAAGTTGGGCGTGGCTCAGTGGGGATAGCTGGTCTCTGCTCTACTCAGCATCATTTGAGGGGGCTCAAGCTCTGGGAACTGGAATCATCCGAAGGCTCACTTACAAGTCTGGTGGCTGACGTTGGGGAGAGGCAAATGGCTGGGGGCTGTCTGTTTATCTCTGTGTGGCCTTTCCATACGGTCTCTCCAGAGCGGTAACTTCAGCATGACCGGGTGTACCCGTTTCCCGCAGAGCAAATGACCTCAAACCTAGTGACTTAAACAACCCACATTTGCCTTACAGTCCCTGTGGGTCTGCATGGCTTGACTGGGTCCTCTGCTTAGGGTCCCCTAAGGCTGCAATTAAAGTGCTGGTGGGGCTGCCCTCACACCTGGAGACTCAACTGGGAGAAATATGCCAATTCAGGTATTTGGCAGAATTTATTTCCTCGTGTTACAAAAGTCCTGGCTCCATTGCATTTCGTGTCCTCTATATTCCTTGAGTAGCGCTAGTCCCCAGAGAGGGACTCTGCTCATTCTCCCTAAATACCCAAATTCCTGAGGCCCCTGTGTGCAAATCATTGCCAGGCCTTTGGAAAAGTCTAACCTGAAAGGGCGTCTGTCGATACTGCTCTCAAGACACAACGTGCGATTTTTGAGAGGGCAGCTGGATGTCTGACGAAGTTTCTTCCTTTCAAGAATCTGTCTCCACGAGGAGTAGGAGGAAGGAATCAAGAGACGCGGGCTGAGGCTCCTGGCCGCGCTCACAGATGCATGGATAGTTCTGTGGAAGGTTTGGTCTTAGAAAATGTCTTCGAGGGCCCCCCTCCTCCTCCCTCACCCCCCGTGGAAGAAGTTTAAAGAGCTGATCTGGTTAGGTGAATCAAAGAGTGATTCCATTTCCTCGTTGTTTGGAAACATCTTTAAAGGGGTGTTTTGATTCTGAGCTCTTTTTTCAAGTACTCGTACGTCAAAGCTAACTGTGAAAGGCTTGGGTAGAAAGGTTTTTCCCCATGCACGTTGCCTTGCCTTCCCGTTTGTGCTGCTTTTTCCCCCCCAAATTTACCTCCCTCCAGCGCATTCCCAAACCCCCTCTTGTATTTAACTATAGTATCTTCTCCTTCATCTTAACTAAACACAATGGACCGTAGGGAAAGAAATTGAAATCTGTCTGCATGAATGCATGAATGACTGGTAGTCGCTCACAGCCACGTCCTCAAACTTGACAGTATCTGAGAATCGCCTGGGCAGCTGCTAAAAATGCACATCCCTGGCCCTACCCAAGGCCCCTAAACGAGAGTAAATGCACAAAGGGCATTCGCTGCCCTTCTCACGCTCCTGTGGTGAATTTTCTTGTCCTTTCTCTGCCTTCCAAGGCTGCCTTTGAGAAGAATAGCAAACAAAGGGTAGGACTAATTTGCGAGGATCTTTCCTGTGCTAACATTTATGATTCTATTAATTATATCTGCCCACAATTCCCAAACGTTCATAGCCTCCCTGCAAGATTGGATTTTTCTCCTGAAACCAGCAAGGCAGCCCCGTATGTGTTCTAATTTCACAGGTTCTTTCCCCTGTGGAATCGCTTATGATGAAACCCAAATCCCCAACTCAAATTAAAATGTAGCGTTAGGGATTGAAATAAAAACTACAGAGGATCCCGAATCTGCTAATTTTGCTTCCCTCCTGGGGTCCTTAGCACCATTGTAGCTTTGCTAATAGCACCCTTCCCTGACTCATCTCCAAGTGCCGTTCGATGCCCTCTGGGCAACAGCTTCTGTGCTGGAGACACGAGGCACCCTGGCGTCAGGGAGTCTGATGGTTCCCTATTGTCCTGTGGTAGCAATCACCCATTCATTCATTCATTCGTTCATTGCACCAACTCTTCAAAGGACAGAGGGCAGGGTGGAAAATAAAATCTGTCTTTGTCTTTAGGAGTTTATACTTGCTCCGTGCATAAGGCCAGAGGGTGTGGTCGGGGAGCTACCTACTCCATCATAGCTAGACGTGGATGACTAAGGAGAAAGGAAAACTGGGTTCAAGAATTTTGTAACTGTTTGCATTTATCGTATGGATCAGTCGACCCAAACGGATGTGAGTGCGATCCCATCATTCTTCCGGTTGAGGAACCAGACTCCGAGAGGTGAGGTAACTTGCCCAACGTCACACAGCCTGTCTATCTTCTAATCTGTAACTGCTATCGCAACACGCAAGCTGACGAAGCCAGAACTTGGCTTATACTTACCAGTCCTTTTCAGCAAAGTCTTCCTGGTTATCCAACTGGAAAAATGGCTTTCTGTTTCTTTGGCAAACCCTTCTTCTTCTTCTTCTTCTTCTTCTTCTTCTTCTTCTTCTTCTTTAACATTACATTATATGTATTGCATCTCAATAAAAATATTTATTTAACTGAAAAAGAGGAAAATGCAAAGACATGAGCAGAGGACAATGTTAGTCTTGCCATTTGTACTCTTCCATTTTGAGCCAGGCACTTCACGTGAAACAACTTTGATCAGACAAAACCTTTCTTTGATAAACATTTCCATCACATCTTTTGATAGGCACTCTAGGCGGGAACGTGGTAATCATCACCAACCATACAACTTTGGAATTTAAGAGCCCTTCCAGATTATCTCTTTCAACCTATCCCTTTACAGATCCAGGACACGAGGTCGAGGGGGCTGGAGCCCAGGCTCACACAACTACGTGGGAAGGGCGGAGGGACAAAGACAGAGGGACACTGGACTCCAGGAACCGAGAGTAAGTACACAACACTTACTGTATCTCTGAAAAATACATCTCAGCATCGGCCCAAAATATATTCACAAGACCTGGTCTCTTTTTCCCATAAACCGGGACAGTGTTTTGCCTTCAGCTGTCAGATTTTGGTCCTTAGTCCCAGTCCACGGTGACATGTCTCAACAGTAAGCAGGAATGATGTTAAAGAAAAAAATGGCCTAAAGACACTTTCAAAATCTCCCAAAGAGATAATAAAGGAATCTCTCCAGCATTATTTCAGAAGGCAAGAGCCTGCAGCAGATTCAATACTTGGTATAGTACCACAACAAGTTCAAAATCCACACACAGTGAGATGGAAAAGGGCACCACAGATGATGACAATAACGAGCTGGGGCAGAGCGGCGTAGAGCACATAACATCTACAGCCCTTTTGCTCCGTATGGTCGCAGGCTAAATGGGATCGACACCCCCAGGAGCTGGTCAGAAATGCAAAATCTCGGGTCCATTGCAGACCTCCTGCATCAAATGTTCATTTCCCAAGTTCCCAAGGGGGCTTGCGTGCAGGTAACATTTGAGAGGCATTGGTCTACACTATGTTCCCATTAACGATGGAGCCATGGGCGGCACAAAGGGTTACCGAGTAGATGGAGGACAGACAGCCCAGAGTCCTACAAAGTTGACCTAAACTTTCCGAGGACCGGCTTCCTCGAGCATCAACGGAGGCTTTGGTTAACAAGCTGTTGTAATGAACTGAGTATTAGTAGTAAAAACGTGAGTCACCCGTTTTACTACCATTTACTTCCTATTTCAGGAAAGCAACTGTACGCATCGCACAACTCATTGAATTGGGCAGCCGGGGTCTAATTTTCCTTCTGGAAAAAAAAAAAAAAAGAAAAGAAAACCCTGAGAGTCAGGCCGGTATTGGCTTCACCAGGAATCCGGGCTCAAGTTTCCAAAGCAGAGTTGTTGCCATTAAAAGTCAATGTGTGATTTTTCGGTTTTCTCCTTACATTTGCTTCAGTTCCTCTCTGTCGAGCGTTTCTTTAATCTGGAGGCTTTCGGCTCCACCTTTAAAGTTTTGACTCGAGCTATTGATTCCAAAGTAAATACTGACTAAGGTGGTGGCAAAGTCAACATGTTCTTTGAAAAGCAATTAATCTGGGTGTTGAATGAAATCAGATGTCAGCAACACGCATTGTTGTTACAGTTCTATTATACAACGGGGTTTAGAAGAATTCCTTTCTCCAGGTGGTAACTACCCCATACCAGTTAATCTGGGTGAGGAATGGAATCTATGACTGGCAAGGACCCAGGAATACCTGACTTCATGAATCAATAACTATTCGCAAAGCTACTATTGACCTCTGATCAGCAAGTCTGACAGCGAGGAGAGGTTGTGGCAACTCTTTTCCTGGTAAAATGTAAACCTTGTGGTTAAACATTTGCCGAAAGCCCTGCTAGTGATCTCTGATAAAAGTGAACCTCGGGCGCCTGGGTGGCTCAGTCAGTTAAGCGTCCGACTTCGGCTCAGGTCACGATCTCATGATTTCGGGAGTTGGAGCCCCACGAGTTCTAGCCCTGTGCGATCGAGCCCCGCGTCAGGCTCTCTGCGGTGCCCACTCTGGATCCCCAGTCTCCCTCTCTCTCTCTCTCTCAAAAAATAAACTTAAAAAAAAGGAATCTAATTTGGCCATGTGTCTTTGCAGTATTCTGGAACATCAGGAGAAATTAGCTGCCTGACCCAACACATCCTAGCTCCTGGAGTAAGAGACTTCTTAGGGCCATAAGTGCCGGCAGACAGGCTTCTTTCCTCCATTTCTCTTCTCTCCCAGGGGACCCAAAGTAGAAGGATCTGTTAGGAGATTATAAAAGATTTTTTTTCTTCTCAGGCTGGCTTCACATGAAGGAAGGGTACAAGAATTTGTGTTAGTCCTTCATCTTTCTCAATGTCTAACGTAGTGCTTTGTACACAGCGGGTACTTAGTAAATGCTTTAAACATTAATTGTTTTCTAAAAGCAATTTCAGGTTCACAGCAAAATTGAGAGGAAGGTGTGGAGATTTTCCATATGCACGCTCCTACAAACACGCACGTGAATGTACAGCCTCTGCCGTCACCAACGTCTCCCGCCAGACTGGTGCATTTGGTACAATCTGTGAACCTACACTGACTCATCATTATCACCCAAAGACCATAGTTTTCATTAAGTTCACTCTTGGCATTGTGTGTTTCATGGGTTTGGAGAAACGTGCAATGAATGACATGTATCCATCATTATAGTTCTACACAGAGCGGTTTGACTGCCCTACAAATCCTCAGTGCCCTACTTTTGTTCTTCCCTCCCTGCAACAACCCCTGATTCCACTGTCTCCCTGGTTTTGCCTTTTCCAGAATGTCACATAGTCGGAAGCATACAGTACATACATTTTTCAGATTGGCTTCTTTCACTTGGTAATAGGCATTTAAGTTTCCTTCATGTCTTTTCACGGCATCCTTTCACCCGATAAAGAACACCTTGGTTGCTTTCAAGTTTGGCAAATACGAATCAAGTTGCTATAAATATCTGTGTACAAATATCTGTGTATCTGTGTAAATACTTTAAAAATGAATCAATTACGCTTTCCACTGTGCTTCAAATATATTCAATAATCTATTTGAACACTCACCACAATGAATTAGATTATTTATTTACATGTCTATTTCCCTTTCAGTGCTATATATTTTTATTTTATTTTATTTTATTTTATTTTATTTTATTTTATTTCTTTTTTTGATGGGGGAGGGGCAGAGGGACAAAGACAGAACCTCCCATCCAAGTACTAACCAGGCCCGACCCTGCTTAGCTTCTGAGATCAGACGAGATCAGGCGTGTTCAGGGTGGTATGGCCTTAGACCAAAGAGAGAACCTCAGGCAGACTCCACGCTCAGCGCGGAGCTGACGCAGGGCAGGATCCCATGAGCTGAGCTGTAATCAAGAGACAGACACTTAACCAACTGAGCCACCCAGGTGTCCCAAATTTTTATTTATTTATTTTTTTAGTTATCTGTACATCCAACACGCGGCTCAAACTCACAACCCCAAGATCAAGAGTCGCACGCTGTACCGACTAAGCCAGCCAGGTGCCCTTTTTAAAGGAAGAGTTTGTGTCTTATTCACCATCACTTCTCTTGGTGCAGAACACAACGGTCATCGGTTCAGCTTATCCTTTTGTTGTTTCTGGGGAAGAGGGATGGCAGAGTAGAGCAGGACAACCCTGCCGATAAATAGCTTAGTGATGGATTTAACAAGCTGTTTTTTATAAATATAAACACAGTAAGACCTCAACTGTAAGCAAGATTCAGGATTTCCCCATAAAAAAGAAAACTAGGAGGGTAAGCACTTTCAGCTTTATGGTAAAAGGAGAATTAGATTCCAAAGTTTAAAGTGATTCTATGAAAGCCTTTATTAATATTTTCCATGTTCACAGGGAGAAAATGGGCAGCTGAGAGCCTCCTAAATAAGAAAATACCAACCATGCACTACCTTTATTCAGTGCTAATGGGTGCCATGTAATTAATTCAAGTCACCATCCCTTCTTCAGTGGAAACATCCCCCTCCCCTGCAGCCCGCGTGAGATGCTGAACATTTGTTCTGATTTGCTGCAAATAAGATGCTTTGGTTTCCTGATGCTGGCTCTCGACAAGCAAGGGCTTGCTGCCTTTCTGATCTCATGCGTAGGGGCTGGGCCCTGGATCTTTCACAAGAGTGATCCGGAAGATTTGGTGTCCTCTAATTAGCCTAGTTCAGTAGACATTTCTCAAATCCCTCCACCAAGACCCAGAACCGTGCAGATTTAACCCTGTTCCCACTAACCTCAACTACAGAGGGACCCACTCCTTACCCAGATCCCAGCTTCTCTGTCCTAACAGACGCCACAAGGATGTCCAACTTCCTGCCATATAATTTACTTTCCTTCCATATAATTAGTACCACATTAATGTCTTTATTTTCTACCACTAATTCCTATTCTTTGGGTTGTAAACTATCTCGACCCTAAGAGTCCCTCTCTTGTAATTTGAAGCTGAGCCATTAACAGCCATCACTAAAACATATGTAATATAATGCATTAGCTGATGAAATATCAAATTTCTCTTTTGATCAGAGACTTCAAATAATGCACAAGGACGTGAACACAGACCATCTCTTGGAGGTGATAGTTAAAGAAAATAACTTACATGCTCCAGAACATAAAGTCATGCCCATATCGCATTAAATACTCCGCAAAGATGGAAAAGAAAATAAATTCTCTTTTCCACCCACAATGTATGTGGGAGGGATGAGAAGAGAGGGAAAGCTGCTTATGGAGGAAGACAGTAACAGATCTCAGCATAAGGCAGAGTCCAGATCAAGGACGAAAATGGCTTAAATTCATCCCTATGAAATAAATAAACATGGAGGTGTTATTGTTTCTTACCAATGTGACCTTTTGGCTGCATATGGAGAAGAAAAGTCTGGCAATCTGACCTTTGCAGAAATGATGGAAAAACTGATCTGATACCACTCCTCTTTGGGAAAACCCATTTTCTATACTACCTCCAAAGAGGAAAAACTTGAAACCCATTACACCAGATCCAAGGCTGTGGAATCACCACATGCTGTCTGCGGAAATTAGAAAAATGCTCACCTATCTTCAGGAAGATGCAACCCCTCATCAGTGTCCTGGTAAATGAAACACAGGCCACATTTCAGCCCCTTTGCCCCCTCAGCTGGACACCTCTGAGCAGTGAATCAACATCATCTTTTATAACAACCCTACTCAGTGCTCTACCTAAAAATCTTTCAATGGTTGTTGCTCTCAAATTAAATTCAGGCTCCATATTATAGCCCCAATCTTGCTCTCCTCTGCTTCTCGAACTCTGATTAGACAAACGTGAGACCTTTTAACCTTGTCTTCTGTATCATTTAATTTCCCATCTATATTTTCCATCTCTCTGTGCTATGTTCTGCATAATGTCTTCAGACCAATCTTGCAGTACATTAATTCTTTCTTCAGCCACGCCTAATACATTGCTTAATATGTCCACTGAGTTTTTAATTTCGATCATCGATTTTATTTCTCTGAGTTCTCATTTTAAAATCTGCTATGCTAATTGCTCCCACTAGTAGCAGAAACTATGTATATATTTTTGAAATTATGTATTTTTTAAAGTTTATTTCTTTGGAGAGAGACAGGGGGAGGGGTAGAGAGAATCCCAAGCAGGCTCTGCACTGTCAGCATGAGCCCAACATGGGGCTCGAACTCATGAACCGTGAGATCAGGACCTAAGCTGAAATCAAGAGTTGGACGTTTAACTGAGTGAGCCAGCCAGGCACCCCACAGAAATTACATTTACGTGACATAATGTTAACTAACACAACAATGGCAATTATATTATATTAGTGTATCAGATGAATAGGTTGTACACCTTAAACGCACACAATGTTATATGTCAGTTATATCTCAATAAAAAAAGAAAACAAAAAAATCTGTCATTGTTTTACTATTGTTTCCTATTCCTTAAGGATACATTCAAACTTGTCAGTGTCTCACCTGGTAGAGTGGGCTTAGTATGTTTAAAAATAATTTCCTTTAAGAACAATTTCTTTGGGGTAATTTCAACATTTGAAATCTTACAGGTCTGTTCTGCCTGGTGTTTTCTATTGGTTCTCCCTCATGGCATCTAGTTTACTTGAACGTGTGTTCATTCATTCGTTTATTACTGTGAACTACTCATTTTCCTTAAGACATTATTCGAGGAAATTGCTTGAGGCCAAGGACAAAAGCATGGTCCTCTGAAATTTACATTTGCTTCTGCCAGGCTCATGGAAGATACTAACCATCTAGGACAACTTTAAAATGGAAGTCGTAGCTTGACATTTTCTGGAATACCCAGCGGAT
Source organism: Acinonyx jubatus (assembly GCF_027475565.1). Lineage (NCBI taxonomy): Eukaryota > Metazoa > Chordata > Mammalia > Carnivora > Felidae > Acinonyx > Acinonyx jubatus. The sequence goes on from NC_069392.1 coordinate 74,802,915, forward strand.
GTGAATTTGGCCCACGGACCCACAGAAAAACTTGTTTTCTACCACAGCTTTTCTGGGCCGGGGGTTTAATTCCTCCTGATATACTCAGGTCCAAGAAAACTTTCCTTAGGAGTAAGAATGGAAGGGTTGTGTTATTTTTGGCTCATCATTAGACATTAGGGGTATAGCTTATGAGGATCTCAACTTAGTGTGCAGAAGATGTCCTACTAGATGTCTGGGCTTTGTGTTTTGTGAATTTTATCCAAGAGGCCTCGACAACTGCAGTTCAAGTTCGAAAACACACTGTCAGTGAAAAAGCATCCTCAGTGTTCTGCTTATTTGTCTGGATTTCTGCCTTTACTTAGATTTTAGCTTAATGCTGCTTTTTCGTCATGTCAGTTGTTATATGCTTTCAAGCATTTTTAAAAAAAAAATTTTTTTTAACGTTTATTTATTTTTGAGACAGAGAGAGACAGAGCATGAACAGGGGAGGGGCAGAGAGAGAGGGAGACACAGAATCCGAAGCAGGCTCCAGGCTCCGAGCTGTCAGCACAGAGCCCGACGCGAGGCTCGAACTCACAGACCGCGAGATCGTGACCTGAGCCGAAGTCGGACGCTTAACCGACTGAGCCACCCAGGCGCCCCTCAAGCATTTTTTTAAATATATATTTCATCCGGGCTATTTTTAGTTGTTGTCTGCAGGAGGGCCAGCCAGAACTTCTGGTCAGCCTTGCTACTGGCAACGAAAGTCTGATCTCAGTGTGTGACCTTGGACAGGTTACTTAACCTATCTGGGCTCAGTTTACTCCTCTATAAAATGGAGACAATAATAGTTGTGAAACATACATAAAATAACAAAAGTGTGGTGCTTACCACAATGCGGGCACAGAGTGTGAGCTGGCTCCTGCTTTCCTGCAAATGCCCGCTGGAATTATTTCCAGGGTCCTTCCTTGTCTGGTTACCCAAGAAAACGGTCCACTTTAAGAAAGCATACGCTAAAAACATAAGGACCAGGGATCATCTGGAAAGTTGGAGTACGTCGATGTCTTAGCTTTTCTTGTTTCTGAAAATGTGTGGGACACGGTGTTTAGACGAAAAGCAGAAAAGTGTTTCTCGCTGAGCCTGTGGTGTTATTCTTTTCGTTCTCCAGGGTGTTACTTTAACGCCTAACTAGAGAAAATGTACACACATTTATAGAAAGAGCTTGGGGCTCCTCTGCAGATGCCATCAAGTTTCACCATTTGATTCACATTTAGTGAAATGGATCATAAACTTTTATAAAAATCACCAGGGCAAAATAATGGAGCATCCTGGGGAAGAGGAGGAAGGGAATCAATTTCTCAGGCTGGGACTACATGCCTCCCGGGCCTTTGGGGAGTCAAATCCTAGCCACCTTAAGTGCAAGCTGTAAATACTATGGTTTTTCTGTGTGTCAGCCTTCAGACAGGTCTTATAAACCCACAGCTCTAAGGTTTAGTGGACTTTCACTTGTGCGGACTTTATTCATTATCATTTCAGATGTCACCATCAGGGCGATGTTGCCAGCTTCCACTCGGATTTCTGTATCCTACCCGCCTGATTTGAGGATGTTATGAGAGTGAGTTCGGCCGTCAGGTGGATTTCAGGCCAGGTGGATTGCAGACCTCGTGGTCTGAAGGAAAAGGGAGAAATAATATAAAACGGTAACGCTCTCCTGTATCAAGACTGGATGATGTGGTTATTTGAGTTGCAACACGCCGCAACAAAGCCAAAAAAAAAAACAAACAAACAACAACCCACAAATGAATGACGACCTGTCCTCTTCCTGCTGGAGGAATGCCCCTCTGTCCTGAGCCAGCCAGCTGGAGGCCAGTCACAGCCCAAGGGCTGGAGCACACTTGTGGGTATTTGCATAGCTTTTAAAAAATGCTGCTTTAGGGGCGCCTGGGTGGCTCAGTCGGTTAAGCGTCCGACTTCGGCTCAGGTCATGATCTCATGGTCCGTGAGTTCGAGCCCCGCGTCGGGCTCTGTGCTGACAGCTTGGAGCCTGGAGCCTGTTTCGGATTCTGTGTCTCCCTCTCTCTCTGCCCCTCCCCTGCTCATGCTCTGTCTCTCTCTGTCTCAAAAATAAATAAACGTTAAAAAAATAAAAATAAAAAAATGCTGCTTTAAATTGAGGAATCATCGTATTCAAACCCAATGAGGACTCACCGTCCTTAAAATGAACGGAGAGCAGCCCTTCTCACCTAAACTGCACATTAGAATCACGCAGGGGATTTTCAAATGCGCTGATGCCCAGGCCCCACCCCTGATTGGCTTAAATCTGCATCATGGAGGTAGGGCTCCCGTTGTTGGTATTTTCTTTTTTAATTTTTTTTTTTAATGTTTATTTATTTCTGAGGCAGAGAGAGAGCACAAGTGGGGGAGGGTCAGAGAGAGAGGGAGACGCAGTATCAGAAGCAGGCCCCAGGCTCTGAGCGGTCAGCACAGAGCCCGACGTGGGGCTCGAACTCACAAACCGTGAGATCATGACCTGAGCCGAAGCCGGACGCTCAGCCGACTGAGCCATCCAGGCGCCCCAATCAAGTTTTAGATTCATCACCACTCAGTATCAGAATGTGATAAATACCTTTGAGGAGAACACTTCTTAACTTTTCCTTGATCCTCAGTGAAGGACATTTGAATCACAAATTTTTGGGCTACAGAAGGACCTCATTTGAAATGAGTCAACAAGGAATCAGAGAGTCAGCCATCTTTATGTTTCCTGCACTCCCTCGGACCATGCGCTAAACAAACAGTGGGTAAAGTAAGTGGGGTGAGGTGACCAAGGTCACACAGCACCCACACCTGACCTCTGGTCACTGACTGCACTATAGCTGCTCCCTCATTTGGAGGCTGCGTGTCCCTGTGTGTATATGGGGACCACACCTCCTGTATCGTATGGGTGAGTCAAGGTTTTTAAATGGTTTGTCTCATTCTTCCCAAGAATGCTTGTTTTAGTCCTCAGGCATGTCATGATTTTTTTTTTAAGTTTCAAAAATATAGTAGCTATTTACAGAACCAAAATATTTGTTACTAGGTTGGGGTCCAGCGTCCCCTCGCCCCGGTTCTCTCTCAGCTTCCATTATATTACTCTTTAAGTGTGTCAGACGTGCAAGTTCACGAACGGCCTTGTCTTTGTGCAGGAACCGTTTGCACCTTCACACGTGGAGACTGTGTCTCTGCCCCAGTTCGAAGCACCATGATGGACAACGCCTTGGGGGTTTGCTCAGGCACCGTCAGCTTCCTGTTTTCCACTGTTTGCTTCTCCTCGACTTCCCACATTTCATTCATTTCTCCCTGCCCTGTTGGTGGGCAACGCTTTCTCCCCAGCTCTGATACATACAGTCTTGGGCACTGCTCCACCTCTCCGTCTGCCTGGCTCATCTCTGAGGAGGGTTGAACTTGAGGACGGCGTGATGAGTCTCTGCGCCTGAGATCTGTGGCTGTGGCAAACTGGGGGTGCCTGGTACCCGGGCAAGAGTGGGGCTGCGTCGAGGTCAAGACTGCGAGCAGCTGACTGGTTGTGCGTGTGTGTCTTAAACTAGGATTCAGGCAATACTGATGAAATAACTTGAAAATGAGCTTGTCGCCACTGAAATAAAAAAATTTAGATAAGAGTTAGAATCCACAAATTACAGACCCAACGGGAGCAAAGGACACTAGATTTTGATGTTGATTTTTTTACAAAGCCGTGACAATGGCACTACAAAATCTTGTAATACTTTTCATTTTACTCCCTCAAAACACACTTTACATAAATCTTAAAAACTAATAAATCTTAATAAATCTTAAAAGCTAATAAATCTTAAAGGAGCTAATAATCTTAAAACTACCCCTGTATGACATTGCTATCAGGCCCTCTTATTTCTAGCTAGGAGGATGGGATATAGAGCGACGTATTTAATTAGGGGCCAGGGGCCTGGGATATTAATCTTCAGTTTTAACTAATCATTGAAACATTGTGTGGGTCAAAGAAAAACAACTCTTGAATACCTTTATTGATCAATTCTTTATTTCAGAACAGGCTGGTCATCAGAAAGAATTCTGGCATTTTCTGCCCTTCATAAAAATCGTTGCCATGGAAATATCTCAGTTCCCCCTGTCCTTCAATTGCCGGCATCTAAACAGGTCATAAACAAGCAGATTAACTGAAGTCCAGCAAAGTCTTTTGTGATAGAAGTGAGGTTCGTAATGGGCTACATTACAAAGCTTTCCCAAGTGCATTTTCTCAGGAGGAGAGAATAAAAGAACTCTTCCAGAAGCTCGGCTATGTGCTCCAACCACGGTTTTTTCTGCTAACTGGCTTAGCTCTCTGCCTCCTTCCAAACCAAATACACTAAATCCATGATTGTTTCCCATGCAGAAGTCTTGTTTTATTTTGATCAGCTAATAAATATGAAGATTCTGTTTACTGGAAATGCCATGGTATCTCTTAGAGACTACTTTCCCCAAACATTGTGAATTGATGATGTTTTGCAGGCAGTTCAGGCCATTGCTTGCTTTTTAATCAAACGATTTCGTTAACTGATAATAGTCATTCACTCGATTCCTGGGGGAACTGACCGCCATATGATTTTACAGCCACTGCAAAAACACTCTTCTTCCTTGCCCAGTGCTGTTGAAACGCGGCGTGTACGAGGAATCGCAAAATTCAGTTCTGAGCAGGAATGTTTTATATCCTGAATGAATAAAAAGGGGGGGACTAAAGTGCCATCTTAATTCATGCCTGGATCTGTGATTCCTACACTTTGTTGTATGTCATTCTTTTTTTTTTTTTTTAATTTTTTTAACGTTTATTCATTCTTGAGACAGAGAGGGAGCATGAGCAGGGGAGAGTCAGAGAGACAGGGAGACACAGAATCCGAAACAGGCTCCAGGCTCTGAGCTGTCAGCACAGAGCCTGACTAGGGGCTCGAACCCAGGAACTGCGAGATCATGACCTGAGCCAAAGTCGATTATGACAAAGTCGGCCGCTTAACCGACTGAGCCACCCAGGCGCCCCTGTTTTATTTCATTCTGAGACGGTATCCCTCCTGGCTCCTGAGCTCTATTTGGTGTGCATCTTTTTGCAAAACTAGATTAAACAAGAAATGAATTTTGTTTTGAGATTTTTCACAACCCCTCCAGAACTGGGTGATGTCTAGGAAGGGTCAGTGTGCATAGTTGGCTTTTGAGACTGTGAATCTAGAAAATATGTGTCAGGCTGCCGCCTATATCTTCATACTTATTTGTGTCAGAAAATGAGATGTGAAAAGGTGCACGTATCTGTAGCATACAGGTATATGTGTGTTCACAGAGTTGGGCTTAGAACAAAATAGGAAAAGGATCGTATTTATTCTTGAAGAGAAAGACAGGAATGGTTTGTCTAAACTCGGAGCATTCATAGCATGATAAATCGCTCATACAATGTCCTTTATAATGCTGGAGTTGAAGGGCAAGAACAAAGAGGTCATCGTACTAGGGCAGACTGCTGGCTCCCAAGCCAGTGCTCTAAGAATGGCACAAGGAGGCTATGCCGTGGGACGCTGTAATTGCCCTCGTGGTGTGAACTTCAAAACGTTGAAGGGCCCTGATGAGGACCCCAGCAGGTTGTGTTACTCAGTAGGTGTTTGCTGTGGCGATAAATGATACCAGCCCCCTCTAAGTCTGTTGTCCCCTCACTTAACTAAACATTTTCTTGAGTTTATCTTCATTCTAGGGTGCGTCACTGCTGGGGCTAAGTTTCAGAAGCTCGCTGTCCAGGGTGTCTGATATAAAACGAGTTATTTTAAGTTTCAACGGGTGTCCTCTGGGAATGCGCTCTTGGGCGTTCTGGAATTTAACAGACTCATCTTGTCTCTCACGCGTTCGTGATTTTACAGGTTTCCTTCATTTTAATCTGACCCTTCGTTTTTCCGGGCTGGAGATTTACCATTTTCAAGGGTAGTCTTACATAAAAACACATCTATAGCAAGCATTTACACAATGTAGTTATCACATAGGGGAATTTGGTTGGAGGCGTATTATAATAAAAACACCCTGAAGTCAACCGAGTATTTGGAATTTATAAATACAGTTTGGCCTTCAGAAATACCGTCTAATTTATTGGCACAGCCTCTCTGTGAGGCAGGAAAAGGGTAGGCTTATGTTTAAGTAGTTGTTTAAAATCTTTTCTTCACTTTCTTCTATCATTTCCCAGCATGTATACCCTCGCAGAATCACCAACAGCTCCTAGATGCAGATATCACACTCAGACTTCCGAGTCTCTGAGCCTACCACCTGTTCCGTCTGGAGTTTATTTGGGGGATGGTTGGTGGTGGGGAGAAAGTAGGCTCAGTGGGGACATCCTAAAATTTGAGACATCCTTTAGTAGTTATGTAGTCAGTTGGATTATATACATACATTCAGGGTTTTGGTTTTCTCTAAGATTTTATTTTTTTAATAATCTCTACACCCAATGTGGGGGCTTGAACTCAGATCCCTGAGATCATGGGTCGCCCACTCTACTGACTGAGCCAGCCCAGCACCCAATATTTGCAGTTGTGGTTTTTTTTTTTTTTAAGCAAACACCCAGGTTTGGAAATCAGAGAGAACGCCTGGGACAGAGATGTATATTTCGGAGTCTTTGGTGAAAATGTAGTAATTGAAAGCAGAGGAAAAAACAGGATCACAGGGGACTTCATAAAGGGTAGGAAGAGAAGAGGGCCCAGCAAGGAGCACCTTGGGAGCTCACTGGCTAGAAGAGAAAGAGCACGTGATGGAAACAGACTAGGAGAAGCTGGAAAAGTGGAAGGGAAACCAGGTGAGTGTGCGTCAATGAGCCCAGAAGTTTCCAGAGCAAAGAAGAGAACTTTGTGTGGATGCCATGGAGAGAACAAATAAAAAAGATGGAAGAGTAGCCACTGGCATGCCGCTGTTGAAATTAACGAGAATCAGGCTGGAGGAGTCAGGAAATAAATGGTTGGGAGGGAGTGTTGCCCGCAGGTGTAGACTTTTGATTGTGCAGGGAAAAATCGAGACAAGCTGGTAATTGGAAAGGGATGTGAAGTCCAGGGAGAGCTTTGTCTTTTTGTTGGTTGGTTGGTTGGGTTCTTTTAGGTTGGAAGAAAATTTAAATGCTGATGAAAAGGATCCAGTGGGCAAGAGAGGAAGTTACTGGGAGCCAGGGGTTCCCTTGCAGTGTTGGGATGACTGATCCAGAACAGAAGGAAGGAAGTGACAGTGGGACCCAGCTGTGGATGAGGAGATGTTTGCAGATGCGATAGTGAGGAGCCCGTTTGATGGTTTCTGTTTTCTCCTAGAACCAGGAAGCAAAGCCATTCCCTGAAGGGGAGGGGGTAGAAGGGAGGTCTCGAACAGGGGAGCACAGTTAAAGTTGGCCCCTGGGAATTCACAGGGCGGGGAAACTCGGGAGCTTCTTTACTTTCTCCAGCGATTCTCAGCTACCCAGGTTCAGGCTGGGATAAAGCAGAAACAGCAGGGAAAAGAGGGGGACACAGTTCGGGAGCAACTGAGAGAAAGAGAGGTTGGAAATTCAGCCAGACCAGGAAGGTGGCGCACGAAGCCCGAGAGTTTCAGGGGTGGCCCGCAGTGGAGGGGACAATGATCTTGATGATGCGAAAGGACACGTAGGAGTCTAAAGTGGGGTGGGAGGAGTCTCTGATGAGAGGGTGTTTGAATCACTGTGTTTTGGAGGCAGAGCAGTGTGGACTGTTGACAAAATCTAGGAGATGTGGAGGAGAAGGCAATTCGAAACAGGGAGTTCAACGACTGGAGAAGCCAGGAGCCTGGATGGGCCATCTCCCCATCCAATCATCATATCCTTGGCACGTTATAGCCCCGGTGTTGAGGTGGACAGAATAATGGTGAATCGGTCACCAACGTCTTCACTCAGTATGGGTGCATGGACGGAGGGATCTGTGGAGCACAACAAAAAAGAAGAAAGAGAGGCACAATGACACAGGCCTCAGAGAAGTGACTTACAGTATGAAATTTGGATGGTAAACTAAAAAATGGAACGGAATGTGTTTTTAATGTGCTGTAATTTTATTTTTCTTAACGTTTATTTATTTTTGAGACAGAGAGAGACAGAGCATGAACGGGGGAGGGGCAGAGAGAGAGGGAGACACAGAATCGGAAGCAGGCTCCAGGCTCTGAGCCATCAGCCCAGAGCCCGGCACGGGGCTCGAACTCATGGACCGTGAGATCGTGACCTGAGCTGAAGTCGGAGGCTTAACTGACTGAGCCACCCAGGCACCCCAATGTGCTGTAATTTTAACAAAGAGCAATCGATGTTTAAAAAAAATGGCAGATCTCTGTCTTTTGAAAAAGAACCTGAATTTCTGTAATTATGAGAAGGTTCTGTCCTGGGAGAATAGGGGTTTTGTTTGTTTTATATAAATTGGAGTAGAGGCTCCACTGAGCAAATCCTGGGGACCGTGTGGAGTGAGTGGGCATTAGCTAGCAGGGCTTACTGGAATTATTTCTCAAAAGTTAACAAGGCAATTTCCCCAGGTTCACTTTCAACCATGGGAAGCAGAAGATTTCTCTACACATGATGCCAAGATGTCTGGTTTTAGGAGAAAGGGTAAGAAAGGAAGAGAAACTGTTTTTGGACAATTCTACAAGAATGCCCTTCCTACTGAAACGGGGGGGTGGGGGGTGAGGGAAGACTCCAGATAATCTGAGCTTCTTAGCCATCACAACCTTTGCATGCCCAGAAATTTTGCTTTCTTCTGGAAGCTTTGCCAGTCTCTGTAAATGCTAAGACTGAGCCAGCAGCCTGTGTTACAAGGCTCTCGCTGGAAGCTCTCTGCTTGTCCTAAAGAGCTTCTGAGGTCATTAGCCTTCTTCCAATAAGCAGCGCCTGCCCCTTCTTTACAGCTCTCCATTACAGCCGGCCCCAGAGAATTCCAGTGGCATCCACACAAGGAAGCAAAGGGAGAGCTCCCTGGGGGTGAAACATAACACCAAAAGCTGTTTTGTCCTTGTACAGGCTCCAGTCCTGGTGTTTTCACTCTACCTTCACTGTTCAGAATTCACTTTCTCAATTCCTGCTTTGTTTCCAGGCAATAGGTTTCGGATTCCCAGAAAAATCTAGTAGATCAAGTGGAGAAACCAGAAGCAAACTGTGATGCAGCCCCAAAATGAATTCCATAAACTGCTATGAGTTCTTGGATATGAAGTTTTAAGAAATGTTTACATCTGCTTCCATCTGATACTCCCCCCCCCCCCCCCCCCCCCCCAGGGAAGGAGGCTCAGCTGTTTCACAGAATTTTGAAACGCGGACTAACTTTGAGACGGTCTCTTCCCGTTGTCTTAGAGCTCTGAGCCTGGAGTGGGCCTCTCTTGTCCTTGTGTGTTCAGTGGCCCCGTTTCATTCAGGGACCTTCCCCGCCCTCATGCCATACGGTCCTGGCGGGGCTGTCACCACTCTGTCCCCTTCTCCTCCTTGCACAGGGGCGGGCCTGTGACCCAGGCTGGGCCTTCCTCCGTTGATTGATTAGCCTGGGCTGCAAGCAATCTGGTCATTGGAAAGAACCAGACTGCAGAGTGAAGACAAGCACAGGCAAGCAGAACCGAGCGGCAGAGCCCTTGGTGACATTATCTGTGCTCCTGGACTCAGGCGTCTCTTCCTACTTGCATACGAATGGTAGCCCAGGAGAGACAGGGTTCTGCACTTGGCTTTTTTTTCCCTTTTAAACAACATATCCTTGAGATTACCCCCCATCGGCGGATGGAGAGCATCCCAATTTATTCGTACAATTACATAGAATTCCATTCTTACAATTATCGTGTGGACGTATCCATAATTGATTCAACCACTTGTCTCTTGAGGGGCATCAATAGAGATGGGGCCATTTTCCTATCTTTCAATGTTTCAAATGCACAACACTTCGTGTTCTCCCAAGGGTGTTAGTCTTACACGTGGGATCACTGGATTACTGTACCGGTGTAATTTTTGCCAGACGCGGACCAATTCTCCTTCACAGGGATTATTTCGTACACCCACCAGGAATGTGTGAAAATGTTGTGTCTCCACAGTCTTGCCGACGGAGTCTGTTGTTGTCAAACCTTCGGCTTTTTTTTTTTTTCTCTCCGGTATTCCAATCCTGTGCTCTCAAGTCTTGCTCTCCTTGGAAAGGCAGAGAAGTTTCTCACCGGGATCCATGGCATCAACCTGATAAGACGGTGAGACGTTCCCGGAGGCTGGGTTCTGGAGACGCTGGTGAACCAACCCTAGAGCGGGTGGAAGAGTCCTCCCTGTTTAGGATCAGATTACGACCAGACCAGAGATACTGAACGAACAGCACACAACACTGGAAAGAGATAGGAGGAGAAGTGGGGGGAAGTGATGGCAGGGAGCACCGTGGGGATTGCGTTTGGAGGTGAGAGGCGGAAAACAAATTGTGGAGAAAAACCCAAGATGTTTGCTCCCTGCTAATAGCTGTGTGAACTGGTTTGATTTATCTCAAGCCCTAACTCATAAAGTATGAAAACACGGGTAATCCAAGATTTCTAGTCTGTGAAATTGTCTTTCTCTTTTCCAGTCCTTTGGGAACTAGATCCTTCTAGAAATAATCCCAATGCCACTCCTCCAATTCGTCCTTCTTCCAGCACACAGCAGAAAGCTATTTCAACATTGTTAGGGAAATCTTTGGCACCCTTGGTTGAGGTGTCCAATGGGTTTGTGTCAATCTACCTGTTTTTAATAAAATAATAAATGTAAAGAATGTCATTGCAAAGACCCTCTTTTAAAAGGTTACCAGCAGGGTAAAGGAGTTCTAAAATGAAAAGACATTTCACCTTTTAAAGTAAGTAGAGATTTTTCAGGCCACTCAGATACACTATTAAAAAACACAATCAGTGAACTTGTGAAAATTGTTAATTAAAGGAGCTGTTTCAGATGGTCTACCACAGAGTTGAAGGACATAATTTATTTTACTTCTGGCAAACGAAAATGCAACGTAAGGAGGAAAAAAAATATTCCTCGTTCTACAAAAAAATCGGATCAAATAATTGAGCATTTGTGTCATCTGGAAAAGTTTAGACTGAAATTTATCACCATACTTTTTGTGGTTGGCCGAATAACTGCCTCCAAAAATATCTAGGTCCAGGGTGCCTTGGTGGCTCAGTGGGTCGATTGTCCAACTCTTGATTTCAGCCTAGGTCATGATCTCACAGTCTGGGGTTCGAGCCCAACATGGGGTTCTGCATTGACAGTGTGGAGCCTGCTTGGGATTTTCTCTCTTTCCCTCTCTCTCTGCCGATCATCACTTCTTCCTCTCTGTCAAAAATAAATAAATAAAAAAAAATTAAAAAAAAAGGCAAAAAGTCTAGGTCCTAGCCTCCAGAATCTGTGAATGTTAACCTTATTCAGAAGATCCTCCCCTCGAACCTCGGGAGCCTTGGTTTCAGCCCACTGATACTGATTTCAGCCTTCTGGCTCCCAGAACTGTAAGAGAACAGACATCTGTTGTTTTAAAACACCAAGCGTATAAGAACGTGTTACAGTGGCCATTGGAAACTAATACAGTCTCCAGTTTCTAGGAAATCAGAGCTTGGTCTCTGATTTTAAAATTGACTAAGTTAACAGTCACGAATGAGATCGTAAAGGCATTATTTAAAACAACAAAACTTGCCTCTTTTAGGCAGAAAAACTATATTAAATTTCAAGTGCTTCGTCTGTAAATAAGGTGAACAGCGTTCTCAGCTGGGTGTGATGCTGGTCTAGCTGCTCAGAAGGGTCTCCCTACTGTACACTGTCTTGATTTGTTTTTTTTCAAGTTTATTTATTTATTTTGAGAGAGAGAGAAAGCACACGTCTGGGAGGGGCAGAGAGAGAGAGAGAGAGAGAGAGAGGGAGAGAGAGACAATCTCAAGTAGGCTCTGCCCTGGCAACATGGAGCTCGGCACGGGGCTTGAGCCCACAACCCAGGAGATCATGACCAGAGCCAAAGTCAGAAGCTTAACTGACTAAGCCACCCAGGTGCCCCACTATCTTGATTTTTAAAACGGGTTGTTAGGTTTGCAGTTATTTAGTCCCCATATGTTCCGCATTTTAGCTTAGGCTGCAATAATGGTGCACAGCAAAAATCTCAAAAACCACAGCGGCTACGATAACCTAGATCTCTAATACACACAGCATATGGGCAACTAAGTTGGGTGACGCTGCTCTAGGCTGAGGTTAAGGTTCAGGTCTGTTTCTTGTGTGTCATTCTGAGACCCAGGCTTAGGAGCAACCCTCAGCTGGAATGTCGCGTTCTCAATGGTGGACGGTGGGAGCACAGAAGTGGCAAAACTTGCAAAGCCTCTTTGTTTTGAACTGGCCGCCTGTGCCTTCTACCCCTAGGCTAGCGAACAGAGTAAGTTACATGGTCAAGTGTGATATCCCTGGGGTAGGAACATGTATTCCTCCCAGAGGTGAGGAAGTGAGTATTTGCTGAACCGTAGTGAATGGGTCATACTCCTCCACCCTGAAAAAGTTAGCTGAAACCAAAGAATGTGGCAGTAAGCAGCAAATAAATGCTGCATCAGCACCACAATCAAGGGGAGAGTAGTTTTCGGGCAAGTGGCTGAACCCGAGCCTTCTGTATGAAAGCGTGACTCTGAAACAAGTCAAAAAAGTGGTTCTTGGCAGAAGCAAACACAGATCCCTCTTGGATTCCCCCGGACTAAGGTTAAATAAGTCCATAGCCATGTTAGTTTATGACAAACACACGGAATGAAGTCACTCACCCCCTATGAGTGAGAGTCAGCAGAAAGAAGGAGAGACACATTCCAAACTTTCAGATCTTAGAATTAGTAAGGCATAAAACTTAGTCGTGACTTATTTAATGAAGTGGGAAAACAAAATCAAAATGATGAGGCTGATAAGAAAAACAGTTTTAGATATGAAAAACATAGTTATTGAATAAAAACTCAATCGATGGGCTAAAACCAAAACACAAGAGAGCAAAATGGTGGTTTAGGAAAGTGGAAGAGAGCTCTGAATAAAGCACTCAGAACAGAGCACAGAGGAGGATGTGAAGTACATGTTCAAGGGGGTAAGAGACACTGGCAATACAATGAGAAGGCCTACATGTGATTAATTGGGATCCCAGAGGGACAGATAGAGAGAATGGAAAAAAAAGATCAATATTTGAAGAGTTGAAAGTGGGGCATTTTCCAAATAGGAAAAACTTTCAATCCACAGAGAAGGTACGAGGTATACTAGGCAGGATAAATAAAAAGAAAGCCACATATAGACACATCATAGAATGTTCAGAACACCAAGAATGAAAAGGAGCTAAAGATAAGACAAATGACCTACCAAGGAAGCAAGAGCTGCCCATTCATCACCAGTAATGGAAGCCAGAAGTCAGAGGAACGGCGTCTTCAAAGTGCAGAGAACGAGACCATCATTTTCACTTGGGTAAGACTAGAGTTTTTCTTAAGGGTTGTTTTGTCCCCCCGTTACCGTCAGAATAATTTATGAACTTCAGACTTTAGAGTGGTGGGGTTGGGTAAGGTCAGTGAGAATAGTCACATTAAGAACATTCCACATTCCATAACCACGTTCAGTCTGCTTGTAATAGATAAGTTTTACCATCTTCTATGTATATAGACGTTTTCAGATAAACAGAAACTGAGAGTTTATCACCAATGGGCCTTTACTAAAAGAATTTAAAAGTATGTTCCTCAGGAAGAAGGAAAGTGATCTCAGAAGAATGTCTAAGAAGCAACAAGGAATCCTTAGAAGCGAAACCACAAAACACATTGCTAAAGCAAAATGAAAAAAAAGTAGAATATGAAAATATCTAATTTGGTGGTTTAAAAAAGTACAGAAAGAAACTGGATAGTAATACCACGAAAAGAGTTGATAATCATAAATGGTGTTTAAAGCTTCTTGAATTGTTCAGATGGGGGGGTTAAGATACTTTTTAAAAATGTTTATTAATTTATTTTTGAGAGAGAGACAGACTGTGAGAGAGCTTGAGAAGGTAAGGGGCAGAGAGAGAGGGAGAGAGAAACTTAAGCAGGCTCTGTGCTGTCAGCACAGAACCCACAAGGCGTGAGATCATGACCTGAGCCAAAACCAAGAGTCAGACGCTCAACCGACTGAACCACCCAGGCACCCCAAGATACCAACTTTTTATTTTTCAAGTTAGACGTGCATATAAAATGTTAAAAGTAAACAGTAAAATGGGGCACCTGGCTGACTCAGTTGAAAGAGCATGTGACTCTTGATCTCAGGGTCTTGAGTTTGACCCCATGTTGGGTGTAGAGATTACTTAACACCAAACGAACAAAAACTAAACCGTAAAAAAGTAGAGATGCAGTGATGAGCATCCCAATAAATATAATAATTAAAAAAAAAACAACATTAGCACAATTCAATGAAAAGACTCCTTTAAAAGTAAGGAAAAATACAGTAAAAATGTGGAAGCAAATTTAGATATCTTAGAAATATTGTTTTAAAAGGAAAATAGGTAACATAGCCAGTTAAGAGGCAAGTATTGAGTCAGACTGGGAAAAATTAGGAATCCGATATCTATGTCTCAGATATTTTTAGAGTGCACACAGGTGTTTTAGAACAGCACACAGGTGTTCAAGATGTGATTCTTAAGAAGCTTAGCTATTTTTGTACAAAAAGATTAACTATTTACAAGTCCCTCTTTGCTGCCCACCTCTATACTTGTCCAAAGTTTGAAAGATGGTTTATTTCCTTGTATAATCGGAAACACCTTAAATTTGTGAGTTTTCTCTGTGTCCATGAATGCTGCTAAGTTCCAAGATGACATCAGTTTTTTTTTTTTTTTTTTACAGGTACGTGGTCATTTTCAAAAGGCCTATTTCACATGCTTTCTTTTTAAAGAACCCAAGTCACCCAAAACTGAGTAGAAAAATGTTGTGCTATTTTTATGAAACTTATGCAAATATATGAGACTATGGATTATTCAGCTTTGGGTACCTCCTAGGCTTGATTAAGACATACATAGTTAGGGTCTCCTGGGTGGCTCAGTCGGTTAAGCATCCAACTTTGGCTCAGGTCATGATCTCACGATTCCTGAGTTCAAGCCCTGCGACAGACTCTGTGCCGACAGCTTGGAGCCTGGAGCCTGCTTTGGATTCTGTGTCTCCCTCTCTCTCTTACCCTCCCCCACTCACGTGTTTTTCTCTCCCTCTCTCTCTCTCTCAAAAAAAAAAAATTTTTTTTTTTAAATTTAAAAAAGGCACAGTAAGCTAAAATTTGTAAAGAGGTTTCACAGGAAAATGTTCCCTATCTGTGATCACCGTTGTACTTTAAAATTGTTCTTGCTAATTTTTCATTTCTGATGATCTGATGAAGAGCATTTACCAAACACCCACAGCATCAAATCTTCAATGTTTTAAAGGCAGCCTCCAAAGGGAACAAAATGGAACCAATTCTAGAGAACAACATAAAGTCAGGATCTATGTTGGGTAGATGGGAACCTGACCAGAGGATGCCAGAGTGATTTTGCTTTGGATGAGAATGCCAGAGAGTTTCTCTTAGGGGTTGTTCTCCCCACACTAGCCCTTTCCAAAACACTGGATTGCTATTCTGAGACCTCAGAGCCGTAGCAGGTAGGACTCATCAGCAATTCTAGTCACATTAAGTACATTCGTTTACATCCTACCTCATTCCACAGAGGATTTGAGTATGTGTATAATCTGCAATGGTCTCTACGTTAAAAAATCAAGATCATAGAAAATATGTGAAGAATAGGAATATTAGTCTGGGCCAGAGGTCCCCACATTTTGCTGTACTTGACAAACCCTGGGGGGAGCCTCTAAAACTCCTGATGCCCACGTGGCACCCCACACCAGTTAGATCAGTGGCTGGGAGAAGAAGGTAGAGAATAATAGTTTTAAATCTCCCCCGGTGTTCCTATCTGCAGTAAAGTTTGGGAACCACTGGCAGAGGCTATCATTCTCAACTCAACATGCACATTAGCCTCACCAGGGAAGCCGTTGTAACTACTGATGCCTGTGTGCCTACTCTGAACCAATGCAATCATGGTCTCCTATGTTAGCAACTGAGCCCTTGTTACTGGGCACTGGGTAATTTTAAACCTCCCCAGATGGTAACAATGTGCATCCAGCATACAGAACCATTGCACTGGGGGAAAGCTGGTACGTAATTACGAAGGGGACTGATTTCATTTTTTATGGGTTCTTTTATGGCCTAAGGCCAGAAGATTGGTTCTGTTTCCTGGTGGCCAGGGTAAATAGAAAAATAATCATCTGAAATAGTTCTTGTCATCCATACATAAAAGCTTCCCAGTCCCTTGGAAGAAAGAAAGCTTTTCTTTAAAAAAAAAAAATTTTTTTTTAATGTTTATTTTAGAGAGAGGGAAGGAGAGCACGCGTGCAAGTGAGCAGGTGCAGGCGGAGGAGGGGCAGAGAGAGAGGGAGACAGAATCTGAAGCAGGCTCCAGGCTCTGAGCTGTCAGCACAGATCCTGGTGCAGGGCTCAAACTCGTGAGCCTCGAACTCATAAGCTGTGAGAACATGACCTGAGCTGAAGTCGGACGCTTAACCAACTGAGCCACCCAGGTGTCCCAAGGAAACTTTTCTTCACAGATCTGAAATGTTACGAGTGTTCTTACAGGAGTCATCGAATGATGTTATGAATCACAGTTTTATAAACACCCTTACAATAAATGACGTATGGCAAGTTTCCTCTTGTAGTTTCTAATAGCCTTTCCTTAGGGAAAGCCAAGGACATGACCCAAGAGTGCCGGTGGGTGGGTGTAGGCTGTTAGGGTGGGGGTGTGGGAGCAGGAACGAGGGAGGAAGTATGACCCACCTCTACAGTTCCCATACATTATGGTCTCCCCCAGGGATAACGCTTGGAACTATGCACCTCCGGGATGTAGGAATATTGTTAGAAATTTCAATTCTCTATTAGAAAACTTGAAAATCGAGTACTTACCCCTTGCCCCCCATAAAGGTAACAAAGTTTGACAAAGGCCTGGCTAGTGAGGTAAAGAAGCAGTGAATCCTATAGGAGTCTCAGGCTCCGTGAAGAGCATGTTAGAATTGGGGCTGTGTACAAAGAATGAAGAGATCTGTCTTAAGTGCTCCTCGGTAAAGATGATTTTTCCCCCCTCAATTGGGTTTTTGTGGTATCTAAGTACTGTTGATTTAATGGCCCATGATTCCTGAACAAGAAGTCTTCTGAGAGGTATTAACTCCATGGGGCTAAGCCTTGAGACCCATTATACCTAGAGCACATTGTTTTAAGCCAGTGTAATGTCATTGGGAGGCAAAGAGTTTAAGTGAGGTTGGATATGTCCATTTTCTTCCTGCTAGATCGGAAAATGATCTAGCAGGGCATACGGCAGATATTTTAGTAAAGTAGCTGGGAACAGGCATAACGATTCTCTAGGATCACATGAGTTCCTTCTTGAAAAATTTTAAAAGCACCCAGTTAATACCCAAGTAGGCATTCCGAGGTTTCTTTTCAAAGGAAAATGGCCTGTTCTTTTTTTTTTTTTTTTTTTTTTTTAACTCCCAACTGCACTTAACATCTAAATTTAAGGAAAGGCTTCCTGGAAAAAAAGTCGAGTGATGAATTTCTTTCATTTATTTAAAGTAGTCTCTGGCGTTCTTGTAAATCTGAAGGATTAAAATGAACTGCTTGCTGTAGAAGAAACAGTAGCTTGGAAGTGAGGAAGAAATCTTACGGTGGCTAATAAGACATCTTAATAGTTTGCATATGCAGAGGATAACCTTAAACTTGAGTTTGATATTTCACGTTGCAGCTCACAAATGAGCTGCCTTTTATTCAAAGAACCAAGCTGTCTGTTTTCGAGTGGGTGGGTGTGTACCCAGAGTTGGCGCTGTGTTGGTTTTGTGCCCTGTAAGGTTGACACAGGCAGTGGCGACTCGCGGCCACACCGGGGCAGCCTCTCCCCTGCAGGCGGCCAGGCCCGGCGGATCGGCTCCAGGGAACTGACACCGTAGTCAAGTCCGGCTTGCTGGGGTGGCCAAGATTATTTAAAGGGGTCTAGAAACATCCATATTTCCTCCTTTAACATTTACTGCGAGCTCAGGGCTCTGGGTAAAAAGCCCGTGGGGAAGAAGAATGAACTGAGTGGAGTTCCCCCCCCCCCCCCCCCCGGGGAAAATGCCTTCAGCCTCCCCACCCACCCCCCCGCCGCCCCCCAAATGCCCAGGTCGCCCCTTCCCCAAAGCAGAGGGCAAGCGAGAGAGGAGGGTGGGTCAGCTCGGAAGGCCAAACCCACGCCCCAGGCTGACCCGCTCTGCGGCCGGGTGAGCCCGGGAGAGCCACGCTGGAGGCCTGGGGGGTGGGGTGGGCGTGGGGGCAGAGCCCCGCCACCCCGCAGCCCGCGGCCCGCCCCCAAGTCCGGCCTGTGATTGGCTTGGGGGGCGCGTGTGCCCGCCCCGGCGAGGCGGGGAGGGTCCCCTCTGGGCGCCGGGTGGGAGGAGGCGGAGGACTGGGCGGAGAGAGCGGGGGCCGCAGGGAGCGAGCGAGGGGGCGGGCGAGCCGGGTTCCGGAGATCCGAGAGCAGGCTCCGAGAGGGGCGGAGTGCTGCGGGAGGGCGAGCGGGGAGGGAAAGCCCGGCGGGCTCCGCGCCGCCGCCCGCTGCACGGCGCGCTCTCCGGACCGCCAACCCGTACGGCCCGCAGCCTTCCGGGAAGAAGCGGCGCAGGCGGCGGCCGCAGCGCGCGCTCCGGCTCCCTCACCTGCCGGCGTCCGGCGGCTCCCCCGGCGGGACGCGCGCAGGCCGGGCGCCGAGGAGGAGAGAAGACCGGCCGCCCGCGCCGCAGCCCAGCCGCCCGGGAGCGCCTCCGAGCCCTCGCGGGGCGCCGGCTCCATGGCGACCGGGCTCGGGGAGGAGATCTACGGACTTTCGGAAGATGAGGTGAGCGGTGTCCCTTCCCTCCTGGGACTCCCCGGGGAGTTCCTGTCCCGCGCCGGCAGGGGGTGGGGATCGGGCCGACCCCCGGGTGCGCGTCTCCAGCGCCTGCGGCGGAACCTCAAAGGCGGGTGTGCTCTGCGGTTGGGGCCCGGCTTGGGGGGGGGGGTGGTCTTCGGGCCCTTCCGCCCGGCGCTTGCGCCCCCAAACCCTAGCGGTGCGCATTGTTTGTAAATAAAGCGGCGCGACGCCCTTCGAGCCGGGGTTCGCCCCGCTGCTCCCTGCTTTGGGAGTGGGAGGAAGGCGCGTGCGCCTCTCTGGCCGCCTGTTCCCCCTCCTCTCCCAGCAGCGTCTCCCGGGCTGTTGGGCAACTTTCCGCCTCTCGCCCCTCCAGCCCGGGAGTCCATGATGTATGTCACGTCTGGGTCTCGGCTGGGGGCCCGCGCCGCGCGGGGGAGCCCGGGGCCGCGGAGGAGCCTGAATTGTCTCCCCTTTGGAACTTTCCAGCGATCGAGTCAGCAAGTGCTCTTGATGAATGTGTGCTTATCACGGTGGGAGTAGGCGACACGCTCGAGCTGGGTGTGTCTGTCCCTTCGGCTTGGAGAGTCGAAACCAGGAGAGTGGATCTCGGGGTCTTTTCGGTGGGGAAGGACGGCTGGTGTGGTGGCAGGTGCTACTGGGAACTTGGGGGAAGCTTGCAGCCCTGCCATTTTTTTTTTTTTTTTTTCCTTTTTCTTTCCTCCCAAGGATTTAAAGCCCGGCACCTCCGGGGTAGAGACAAAAGCTCAATTGAGCTCTTTTATTAATAAAGCAAATCAGATAAGCCACGCCTCCAAGGCTGCCGGTTCGACTGGAAAGAGCTTTGTTTTTACCCTCACTCCTCGCAGTTTCCCACTCCTCCTTTTCGAAGCGATCCTGGTAAATCGCTGCTGAGCCCTCTCTCGACCAGCCACGCTCGGCTCTTATTGGTGTGTTGCGCGGCCAAAAAGGGGGGGGGGGGGGTGGGAGGCCTGTCGCTGGCGCGGCGTGACCGGCAGGCTGGATGGAGCAGGTAGGAGGGGTTTGCCATCTGGCGGGGTGCGCGCTCAGGTCTGGCTCCCCTTTCGAGAGGTGAATTTACAACCCATGAAGCATTACTCAGCAGGGAGGTATTTCCTATCCTGGTTGTTCATTTCATGAAAAGTTGATGCCTGGAAGCCCGAGGATTTGTGGCGTTCCCTTTCTTCCTCTCCTTTCTTTTCTGAGGTCCTCTCTTTCTCCGGGGTTGGGGGTGGGGTTCACGGAAGGCTATTATCTAGACCTGCCCACGTTATGGCTTCTCTCTCACCAGCTTTCTGGTATGGGGTGTGTGTGTGCGCGCGCGCGTGCTTTGTAAGTGTGTAATAGAATAGTTATCTTGGGGTGGGGAGGGTGTTTGGGGGTATGGCTTTTTTTTTTTTTTTTTTTCCTTAACAGCGAGGTAAAGCTTGCTGTGATGTGTATTTTATCAGAGAATGATCGCAATGCAAATAATGTGTGATTTACGTTTTCGATTATTTTGCCATGCTGTGCTCGGGTAAAATAATTTCCTTTTTTGGAGCAGTCACCTGGGGATGGGTGAAAGGACCATTGTTTTCTTTTACCCAGGGGGTGCTGCTCTCCCCGGCAGGCTCCTCTGCCGGAGCTTCCCCTTTCACTCTCCACTTCTCCATTTAATGAGCAGCAGTAGATGGCAGGCAGCGAGCTTTTAGGAAGGTGCTGAGATACAGACATTCCTAAACAAAGGGCTTTTGAGGTATTGTGGGGGAAGACCGCTGCATTTCATCTTTGGTCTCTCTCTCTTTTTTACATGATTTTCAAAGCTCCCTGAAAAAAATATATTACTATTAAGAGTGTTTTGGGAAATTTAACGGGATCAAGGAATGCTATGTACATCCCTGTTTAATCTTTCTTTACATGTACATCCAGTGTCCCCTTCTACCTCGAGTGCACCTTGCCGCTTGAGTTAACACAGATCTTCTTAACTGGCGTCCAGTGTGAGAGTGAAGGATGAAATACAAACAGCATTGGGGTTTGTGTGTATATGTATGACTGGGTTCATTCCTGCATGTTGCTAGAGGGATGTTTGGGGCTGTATGGGGAGCAGCACGAGGTGACGAAGACATTTTATTGAGTGATGGCTGTGTCGCTAGAACTATTTAGATTCCACGCCCCCCACCCCCACCCCCTGCACGTTGTATTACAAAAGGCAACTCACATCTGTTGTGTTTTTTCAGCTTCCCCCGCCAGTGAGAAAATAAGGCAGGGCTGTTTTGATGACTTCCCATTTCTATGGTATTTGCTTTTTATGGGAGATTTTGCACTGTCAGGTTACCCTTTGGAAAATCAGGGAATGCCTTCGTAGAATATTAACAAATTGTGGAATTTGCACAGTTTGTTTGGTCTCTCTGAGTTAGCCTGTGTAAGGAAACAAATGACAGATCTTCACAGGCTCCGAAAGCAGACTGGCTGAGGCTGTTTTTTCCAGGCGTATTAAATATGGGTGTACCTCAGCTCGGGCACTCGATGTGCTGCAGGACATCACACAGGAGGAGGTTTTGATTGCCACACAGTTATCTTATGCACCTCTTAGCAAAATAGGTGTCCCTACCTGGCACATGTCTTAGAAGTAAGTTTGTTTTTTTCGTTGGAAGTTGATGGGAGAGCACTGTGTGTTTGGAGGGCACTCAGGTTTTGTATCCCCTCTCGGAAAGCTTCTTTAGCTGTAAGTGCTGCTGCTGAAGCAGTGGATGCCAAGACGGAGGACCTTGCTCCTAGGTCTCTCCAGCTTGTAGAATGGAAGGGATTAAATGTGGACTTTGCTTGTGTGAATGCACGTACTGTTTATTTTTTGTGTCTTTCCGGCTGAGGTTCCTCAGTGAGTTATTATTCCTATTTACTGGTGTAAATCGGGTCACCTTCAGGAAACCAAATTTGAAATTGCCGTCAGGTGAAGGACTTTGGGTGTTAGATGAGCAGATTGGCCAGATTTTGTGATTCCGGGCCCAGCATCAGATGGGGTTTGGAATCCGAATGGTTGGACCAGTTGCGTCTGGCACGCTTCCTTGGCAGTTTTTTGTTTTGCTTTGTGTATTTATTTATTTAATGGCAATCCCGTAGCACATTTTGGCAGTTTACTTGGGAGTGTTGCTGTTGATCTTCTGAAATCTTTTATTACAACATCCTTTCTAAGATTTTGGAAATCCTTTATGGAAGAGATTTTTGCTGGGCGAAATACTAAAGTCTCAATGACAGCTTTCTTATTAGATGTGGCATT
The DNA here is from genome assembly GCF_027475565.1 of Acinonyx jubatus. Classification (NCBI taxonomy): domain Eukaryota; kingdom Metazoa; phylum Chordata; class Mammalia; order Carnivora; family Felidae; genus Acinonyx; species Acinonyx jubatus. The sequence continues at coordinate 74,825,079 of NC_069392.1, forward strand.
TTTGGGGTGGTTACGGGGAGGTAAATGGCATAGAAATGAAGGCCAGGCTGACGTGGGATAGTCCTTTGACACCTTCCGTCTGTAATTTATGCAAACCAGCATAATTGGCGACGGTTTCATATGCTTTCTCTATACCTAGCACCATGTTAGGCCTTGATGTACTTGTCTCATTCAATCCTCATGAACCCACTGTGAGGCGTGCTAAGATTTACAGGTGAGGAATGGAAGCTCAGAGATGTTAAGTGACCTGTATAAGGCCACACAGCGAGGAAGTTATGGAATTGGGCCCTGAACCCCGTTCTGTTGATCACACAGCCCTAGCTTTGAACATGCTTCCTCCCTTCCAACTTATCTTGAAAGGTCTTTCATAGCTGGGTTATTGAGGTTAATTTGCAATGGCGATAAACATCAGGAGTTGTAAACTGAGTGACCTCTAGGTCTGCATTGACCGGGAGGCTTTCTTAGCATGGTCTCCATTGTGTTTTCAAACTTGGGAGTTTTTACAGAAAATGGTAAAAATCTGACCTTGCTGGGGCTCCATTCTCACCTGGCAACAATTAGTGGGTCCTAGGCGTCACCCTGGAGATGTCCCCTACACCCTATTCTAGGTTTCTCTTTATTCGCTTGCATGTAATTACCTCCTTCATAACAAGCACTGAAGGTTGGCGCAGGTCTGTTTTCTTTAAGAGGCTGCCAACTTGAAGATGCACCATTATTTTACGTACCACTAAGAAAGAATGAAAAAAAAATTGCTGTCACACCGTGTTATACCATTAATTTCATGAAGCATCCTTATTTCAGGGTGTTTTAGAATTCGTGACTCTGATTAGAAACCTGAGATAACCCTGGGCCGTCAGTTTCAAATAATACACCAGTCATTCAACACTTTCAAGTCAGTTGCTAGTCAGATTTTTGCCTTTCTGTTACTGCGAAAAGGGGTAGCACGCGGGAAATGGTCTTGACTGGACATTGGCAGAGAAGAAGCAGGGAGCCCACAAGAGAGGCCACCTGAATAGCCATCTGTAAGTAATTCAGAGGCGTCGTTAATTTTTTAAAAAGTGGTCTGTGTGTGTTTTTAAGAAATCACTTGGGAAACCCTGCATGCTGTCTCTGCGGCTGTGCAAAAGCGATCACAAGATTGCTTTTGGAAATTAGTTTAGATACTGTTTGGATCTAAGGGTGGATGCTGAAAAGCAGTTTTGTAGAGGGAGATAAGACTTGCCCATTTGTTCCAAGTCCAAATGCCTGAATCAGGCCTAGCAGTGCTGGCTGGTATGCTCTGTGCCCAGGACACGGGCTTACCCCGGTGACAGCCTGCATCATGATTGGTAACATTTAAGAAAAACTCTAAAAGGGCCTAGGTTTTATTGTGATATTTAAAAGCAGTTATTTTTCATTTATATATTTTTTTATGTTTGTTTATTTTTGAGGGAGAGAGAGTATGAGCAGGGGAGGGACAGAGAGAGAGAGGGAGACACAGAATCCCAAGCAGGCTCCAGGCTCCGAGCTGTCAGCACAGAGTCTGACGTGGGGCTCGAACTCACGAACTGTGAGATCATGACCTGAGCCAAAGTCTGATCGTAACCAGCTGAGCCACCCAGGCATTCCTAAAAGCAGTTTTATAAATGGGCGAATATAACACATTGTCTTAAATTCTACTCTCGTTAGATTTTTTATTTTTTTTCAGGAGTTCAATGGAATTTGTAGAAATCGATATTTTAATTTATATCCTCTTCAGTTTTATTTAGTCAGAATGTTCTGAATTCTCCTGTTACTGAAAAGCAGTTTCCTTAAGGAATAAAAATCATTTTGCCCAAAGGGGTAAGGACAGCATTAAAACAGGAATCGTCAGACAATCCTGGTTTCTTCACCATGGCAGAATTTGTTAAAAAAAAAAAAAAAATTTTTTTTTTAATGTTTATTTTTGAGACAGAGAGAGCATGAACGGGGGAGGGTCAGAGAGAGGGAGACATAGAATCTGAAGCAGGCTCTGGGCTCCGAGCTGTCAGCACAGAGCCTGACACGGTGCTTGAACTCACGGACTGTGAGATCATGACCTGAGCCGAAGTCGGATGCTTAACTGACTGAGCCACCCGGGTGCCCCTACCATGGCAGAATTTAAAGGGAAGAGGTTGAATGGTAGCCGGGCATCTTCTCAGTGTGGTGAGGACCCACATCACCAGGAAACTTCCTTGCAGGGTGGTTCTGTGATTTTGGGAGCATTAATATGCTTGACGTGTAGTCAGGAGGAATCTCCAGGGAGAAATCCCGGGCATTAGAGAATGATGTCACATGCCATTGAGGGGAGAAACCTTATGCTCACTGCCTGTTTAATAGCCTTCCCGCATGGTGCAGTTATTTTTTTTTTTAATTTTTTTTTAAACGTTTATTTATTTTTGAGACAGAGAGAGACAGAGCATGAACAGGGGAGGGGCAGAGAGAGAGGGAGACACAGAATCTGAAACAGGCTCCAGCCTCTGAGCTGTCAGCACAGAGCCCGTCGCGGGGCTCGAACTCAACGGCCCGTGAGATCATGACCTGAGCCGAAGTTGGACGCTTAACCGACCAAGCCACCCAGGCGCCCCCCGCATGGTGCAGTTCTTAAACAACATAGCAGCATGGTAGTAGAGAAACCAATCAGTTTCGAGAGATCGAGATCGTCTTTCAATTCTTATTTTGAGTTAGAAGATCTGTTTTAACAGACTTTATTGGTGCCTCTGAATTCGGGGTCCTGGATGAATAGGAGGGTTTTCAAGTGTTCTTGATGCGGTGGGTCTTTGATGTGTTTTTGCCTTAGTGATCTATTTAATCGATAATAAAGCCAACTACATGATCTTTTGACAATCCGTATTAAAGAGGATCAACATGATATATGCATACTGTAACGATGACAATAAGTATGCGGATGTTAGGCTTGGTGGAGGCTGGGAGAAGGGTGACCAAATGTTACTTTCTGTTTTTGTATTGTTTCTCTTCCAGGTCACCGTATAAACAAATAGATCTCACTTTCTGACTATAGGTGGCAATGTTTGTACTGTTTAATGATGTTACCCTTGGTTGGGAGTTGCTTGTTGGGGGAATGTAGAAACGGGAGCCGAATTTAGAGATGAAGATCACGTAGATTTAAGAAACCAGTATCTTCCTACAAACTGAAAAAAGAAAAAATTAGTTGGGTAACAATACCTAAAGTGATGTGTGTCAACGTGATCAGTTTCAAGCATCATCCTTTCTCTAAGGTTCGCCCTTCTCCAGAGCCTATTAAATTTAGAAGAGGGAAGGCACTTGGTTGTGCTGGTTGTTGGGGGGGGGGTACCCACAAACACACACGGAAATGGTCCTTCTGAGAAACACTGCCGAGTCCTTTCTTGGGTGCCTAGGGACTTCTAAATAATGCTGGTTCTATATGGACTGTTCCAGAATGGCCATCATGGGCTTTGGGAAGGAACTAATAATTCTCGCCACTCCTGGGTGCTTGATTGCTGGAGATCTTCTTGATTCCTGAGGTAAGACTGTAGCTCAGGTTCTAGCAGAGAGAAAATCGGTGGTATAAAGATCCGGGACACTTCTTTTATGAATGTATAGGACCTCGTTATAGCTGTAATGTTTTGTTCTGATCCTGAGTGGCCTGAATGCTGGCTGTTACTGTAATACCTTTAGGTGAGGAAAGCCACATTACATAAGTGTATCTGGGGTAACTAGCTTAGACGTGACACTCAGGTCGACTTTTTGTCCCTGACTCCAAGGTCCTGTATTGATTCAGAACTTGCCGAGTTTGATGGTGAGACTATCCGATTCCCTCGCTGTCACCACATTCAGGGTTGGGTGACTTCTTGGCAGTCACTGAGATCCACTGAGAGATCTTGTATTTTTATGCCGCCTCTTCAAGAAAAAGGGGCCATTGAAAAGTGACTTTGTTCTTAGTGTAAAATGCTGCGATGTGAAAGCCACCCTGTAAAAGAGGCACTTAGAGTGGCTTGTGGGGATAGTGGTCCATGACGGGGATGCACTGGCCATCACAGGTCAGGGTGGTGTCCCCATCACCTGTGATGTCAGCTGTGGCGGACCATGGCTTCCCAGGTGCACTGGAGTGACTCAGGTATGTGTCCACCCGGGGGAGGCTGTGTGCTTTTTCTGCCTCTGCGCGGGACTGGCTGCCTCCAGACTGAGGGGGGACCTTGTGGTGCAGTGACAAGGGCTCACTTGTGTTTGTGAGCCTCGGTCTTGGCCTTTGTTAGCACGATTTGCACATTTTACTTCCCAGTTTCAGCGGCATTCAAGGCCTGGCCTTCCCGGTCTCCTTGGATGAAGCTCTGGGTCCTGTTTTGTAGCGTGTCTTTGAGGGCACTTTGCGAAGCTGGCCTTGCGCTGCGGGTGAGGCGTTGAGGTGGCCTTCGTGGCTGGGAAGATGCACGTTCCTACCTGGTGGGCCTCCGTGGAACATCTGTTAGAAATTGACGTCTTAAAATGCAAACTTAGTTTTGTTCCATGGTCCGTAAGATTTCAAGTGTTAATGTACATTTTGGCACCTGTTGGAAGTCACCAGTGTGAGGGCTCTAGTGAAGACAGGCTTGGGTCAGAGGTGACGTAGACGGTGAAGATCTTCTCTATTAGTTTTTCCTGCTTAAATGAAGATGTTTTCTGAATGGGTTAGTTTTACTCAGCGTGCGTAAGTCTTGTTTTAAACGCTGGAAGTTATTTCGGTCTGGTGGTCCTCCCTCCACCCCTTCCAGAAAACAAAAGCAAGCCTAAGCTATTTAGAGAATTTGCTTAGTAAGCGCTCAGTGTGTACCTCGCGGAATTTGGAGAGCCACCTACTTAGTCTCCAATCTCCCGACTACCTTTAGAACCGGTGTATGTTGGCTTCCTTTTCTGAGGCTCCATTTTTCTCTCTCTCTCTCAATAAGTGATTCATCTCCAGGTGCCATCACTGCGCCAACTTGATCTTCGGCGGTTTGGGTTGGAAAGGGGAAGGAGTGTGAGGTTTCAAGAAAAAGCAAAACCGGGACTCCATTTGCTTCCTTTTATCATTCTCCAGTTCCTTTTGTGCTTCGTGAATTGTGTGTGATAATTGGATGCCAACACAACTACAGTCGGGTTGTTTTTACATGTCTGTACTTCCTCCCCATTTGTTAGTTACTCCAGAGGATAAACGGATGTGGCTCTTGAATGAGGCACTCTCTGAAGGGAGCTGAACCCTGGGTTGATTCTGTGTTGTAGAGTATGTTTATCCCCATAATCGAGAAATTGGTATGTGCCATGCTGTCTGCCTTTGGGAATGATGTCTTAATTCCGCCGACTGTTAATAGTGGAAGAGAACACTGAACTCAGAGTAAGAGCTTTTCCTTTCCTTTGAGAAGTGAGGTAGAGAAGAGCGTGCACCACCCATGGGGGTGGCTGGTGGGCTGGGGAGATATTGGAGAGGATTTAATAATGTGGAGATGTCACTCATATAGTTGGAAAAAGTGGGTTACAAAATGGGGGGTGCCATACAGTCCTATTGTGGTTAAGAGTATTTATGCATAGAGGGGCATCTGGTGGCTCAGCCAGTTAAGCATCTGACTCTGAATCTCAGCTCAGGTCTTGATCTCAGGGTTGTGGATCTAAGCCCCGTGTTGGGCTTTGTGTTGGATGTGAAGACTACTGTGAAAAAAACAAACTATATATATGTGTATATATACACGTATATATACTATGTATATATATATACACATGTGTATATATACATATATATGTATGTGTATATGTATATACACATGTATATATATATATGCACACACACACGTGCATGTGTGTATGTGTTTATGCATAGAAAAAATGTAACTGGGTACATATCAGGATAATAACAGTTATTTTTGAGTAAAGGGATTATGGGTAATTTTCATCATCTTTTTGATTTTACTTATATTTTTCTATATTTCTACGGTAAACTTTTTCTTAATATAAAAGCAAATTCAAGAGGCTTTGGGTAAAAAATGAGAGCACTTGTTCAGAACAGATACTGATAGGGTGACGAACATATGTTCGTCAAGGGCCCTGCTGTGTGCTTTGTATTTAAGGATATCAAGGTCGGTGCGTTGCCACTCTTGCCTTTTAGGAGCTCCCTACCAACGTGGGAAGTTGCGGGATAGGTGAAAACAGGAGTGGACTTTTTCCAAAACAAAGGCGTGGGGTGGGGAATGAGTAAATTAGACTTACTTTCACTTGCAGTACAGAGGTTTCATTTTGTTCGTCATGGACACTTAAAATTTGGATTTTCATCTTTCTGTGCATCACAGCTGCATAAAAGTAATTTAGATCATTAGTTGTGTTTTAAGTTCTCTGAAATTTTTGTGTGCACAATGAAATTGGGGCCTGTGTGTGTGCCATAAAAACCAAACTGAAATCTATTTCTCCTTTTGCGTCTTTGGGTTTTGACTCAGTCTTGTTGCAGTACTGAATAGTTTTAGATCTCGAAAAGGTACTTGGACGCGGCTGTGATCATCTGTGCGACTATCTAAGGATCTGGAAGCAGCTCTTTAGTTTGTCTTCGAGCTGACTTGTAATGTACATCCAGGATCGGTATGTCTGAGTACATTTCATGGTGGTCCCTTCCCGAACAAAAGGGTGCAGTTGACAAATACCATGTTATGTCTGATCTGACACTTGTCTTTGTGTGTCCCTCTCCCTGCTGCCGCTTTTAATATTTCTGACCTGAGGATGCATCTTGCAGTTGACGTGTGTGTATAATGTGGTGGTGGGTTCCCTGCACTCATACCACGCCCCCTCCTCCCCCCAAAGTTCTAGTTTGCGGGTATCTCAGAATTGTAGTGCTTGAGTTGGCCAATCTCAATTTGTGTATCGTGGTGGCCTGTGTGTTATGGTAGATTATTGATAGTTGTCATGGAGACCAGTGTTATCTTTCTTATTCAGTTATGCTGTGTCTGTTAAGCAGCCACCTGGACAGGAGGAGTGCCAGCTCGGTGACGTCATCAAGGAATCAGGTTCCATTCTTTACTCCATGGTCTAAGGCCTGACCCTTTTCAGAGACCTTCTTGGTCTGAGAGTGGCAACCAGAGCTGTGTTCTTTTTTCCTACTTGCAGAGCAAAGAGAATGGCTTCCTGGGTCTTTCTGTTAAGATGAAAGACATTTCATTCCCAGAAATACCTAGGCAATGTCTTGTGTCCCATTGGCCACGGGAGGCTTTGATCTGCTCATCTTTTAACCAGCTGCTGGCAAGGAAGGGATGGGATTACCTTTATTGCTCTAAGGGTCTACCCCTTGAGCTGAGGTGAAGCCCATGAAGGCCCCACAGTCCACCCACTGGATAATTCGTCCACCTTCAGATATATTCACCTTCAGAAATACCCATGGCTTCCTGAAATCACATGCTCCCTTTCCCTAGAGAGGCAACCCATATTTTCATCTGAGTATTGCAAGGATCTCTGGTGATACACTGTCCCTTCTCTTACCCCTGAAAGGAGTTGTTTTTAATGGTCCAGTGATGGTATGGCTGAATAGGTTGGGTCCCCCAAAACATCAGCCTGCAATGGTGAAGAAAGTAGGATGCTACCATAAACCTCCCATTTGGAGAGGGTGAAAATAAGAAAACTCCCAGTGTGCTGGTTGCTGGATCAGGAATAGCAAGGCATCCTTGGCTTGGTCCACTAGCCTGGCAGCTTATGGCTTTGCCCATTGTGGATTATGCCCATTGTGAGACTCTCCCAGGGTCCCTGTCCTCTACAGCTGCACCTGGATGCGGCCGGTCCTGGCAAACTGCCTCTTCTTGGGTCCTGCTTGGGTGTGAGTTTGGGGCTTCAGGGTTGGGTGTCTAGGGATCGAACAGCCCCAGGCTAGTGTTGGCTGATCTGGGTATTTGGCAATATTGCTCCTGTGAAAACTTGGTACTGAGTTTGTTTGCATCTGGTCAATACCTTGACCTGGTAACAACAGCCCGTGACCTTATCTAGATGAAGTCTCTGGTTCTGGGAGTTTCTGCGTCCTAGCGAATGGTCTCCGTGCCCTGTTCATCCCTTTCGCTTCTGCCTCAGAGCAGTTTGAAGTTAGCCTCACATGAAGAGGCACACCGTTTGGATCCAACGGATGGCTGGGCGCTTGAACCCACCCTGCCTTTGCTCTGCCTAGTCAGAATGCCCAACTTCCCGAGGCTGGGATGGTGGGGCTCACAGGACCCTCTGCCTGCCCCGACTCCACCATTTCAATCTTATTTATAGCACTTCTTTTTATACACAATCTGTTACGGTTAGGGCTCTTGATTGCAAGCAACAGTGACCGATTCTGATTAATTTAAGCAGAAAGGGATTTATTGAAGGCATTTTGGATGGCACAGGAGTACCTGTCAAGCTGGAGAGCCGGGCGTAGGCTGCGGCAGGGGCCAAGGGAGGCTGGGCACCCAAATCACAGTGAAGGACCCGGGGCCCCCCGACACTGAATGCCACCTCTGACACCGTTCCATACCCGTCTCTGGGTGCCGCGTGGGGGCATCCCCCTTGCCGTGGCTGCATCCCTCTCCTCTTGCTTACCTGTGTCGGGGGTCCTCACCACCACTCTCGGGCTCAGTGATTCCTTCACAGGGACCCAGAAATTGTCGTACTCACAGTTACGGTTTATTATAGTAAAAGGGCACAGAGCAAAGTCAAAAGGAAGAGATGTGTGGAGTGAGGTTTGGGGGAGACCAGGTCGCCGGCTTCCACGCGTCCTCTCCCAGTGGTGGCCCGCAGCGTGTGCAGAATTCCTCCAGCAGCAGCTGTGACAGCATGCGTCACAGCGTGTGTGGGACGTTGTCCACCAGGGACTCTCACGAGGGACTCTGAGCCCCGGGTTTTGTCGGGGGCTGGCCGTGGGATGCCCTCCGCCTAGCACGCGCACTTCCAGACTCCTGGAATTGGGCGTGAAGCACGTGGCCGGCACAGTCTGGGCACAGTGAGGCACACGTCTCGTTCGGGGACAGTTGCACCCTCTGCGGAAGGAACTGTTTACCGTTCAAGTTTCCAGACACCGGTGGGGGCCCAGCCTTGAAAGCGGGCCTTTCTAAGGAGACCGGTCTGGGCCTGCTGCACCAATTCCCACCTGCTTGCTTCCTCTTGGCATCCCCGACAGCCAGTCTCAGGCCCATGCCGGTGACCCTTGCTGCCGCGGGAGGGGGATGCAGGGTTTGTTCCTCCTTTTTTAAACTTTCGGTTTCTGTGGTGGGAGGTGGGCCTGGTCTCCCACCAGATCTCACACTGAGCGCCGCCCCCCCCCCCCCCCCCAACATGGGAATTGGTTTCTGATGCTGTCAGCTGGAGAGCCAGGCCTCGGCCTCGGCAGGGGCCAAGGGAGCATCAGCATCCCCCTCCCTAAAAGAAGACCCAGCTAAGCATGGATCAGGCCCGTTATAAATGTGGATTGAGTGGTTGCGATAGTGAGGCGAGGCAGTGTGTGTTTTGAGCATTTGCCATCCCTGCATCATGGAGAGGCCGTGACATATTTTTGCAAATTTTGTGTCCTTGTTGGGGGGGGGGGTGCTGAGTGTACCCCAGGTGCTGTAGGTTTACAGGTGCTCCCCAGGGACCTACGGTGTCCTAGGAGATATGGGAGAGGGATTCAGTTGAGATTGAGGTGCTGTCAGCTGCTTGAGGTTGGGGGACAGAACATTCCAGACGGGGGGGGGGGGGCGTAGCAAACGTGAAGGCCCCAAGATGAAAATGAGCTGGAGGAGCTGGGGGAATGGCAGAAAACCAGAGTGGCTGGAGCCTGGGGGGGACTGGCAGGCAGCAGGGTCAGAGAGGGGGGACGGGACAGATCAGGAGGGCCTGGACAGCCACTGTGGAGGGCTGGGCTTTCCTCGGCACAGTGGGAAGCCGTTGGAGCGTTTTTCGGGAGAGGAGTAGAGGGATCTGATTTGTGGCTTGAAGTAACTGGAGGAGAAAGGATTGTTGGAAGGACAGGAATGAATGAAGGCAGGGAGGCCAGTCGGGGAACTCCGGGACTGGTTGGGTAGGAGGTGTGGCAAGCCGGGATTCGAGCGGGGGCACAGCAGAGGGAGGCGGAATGGAGGGACCGGCCATAGGTTTTGGAGGAATTGGCTGGGACTGGACCGTTAGAGAGACGTGGGATGTTGCTGTAGCAGTAGGCGGGGAAATCGGGAGAGCAGAAAGGTCTGTGCTGATGAGGCTAAAAGTAACGTGTCCATTAAGAATCCGGGTGACGCCAGCAGGCAGGTGGATATGAGTATCTAGAACCCAGCCGTGCTGTCAGGGCGGGGATGGGCTAGTTGACACTTGAGGCCGGGAACTTGGGGAAGGTGAGGATTGGGGTGGAGGAGAGGCCAGGCCCTGGGCGAGGAGGGCGGCTGGCGCCCTGGGGGACAAGTGACGGGAGGATGAGGCGGATGCCTTGGTGGCCCTGGTAGGAGCTGTGTCAGGAGGAGTGGGAACGGAGGCCCTGGGGAGGCCACCCTTTGGAGGAATTTTGCTGTGAACGAGCGTGGAGGCCTGTGGCTGCCGCAGAGCGAGGGCTGGGTCCTGGAGGACGTTTTCTGAGGTTGGGAGACACCAGGGTGTATTTGTGTGCGGAGGGGGAGAGATTGATGCAGAAAGGGAGTCTGCCTTCGCAGTGGGTTTGGTGTGGTCACTGCTTTGGGGTTTCTGGGCCTGTTGGAAACCATCTTTGGTTGTGTTGGCATCGGTGACCCTTCGGCTGCCTCAGGCCGAGGAGGTGAGGTGGTAAGAGGCCAGTGGTTTCCTCCTCCTGCCCAGCGAAGCCAAACAATGGTGGACGTAGGGTGGGAGGGTGGGTAATTAGTGTACATTTCCCTACGGTTGAAAAGGCACAGGAATAATGAGTCAGCACCAAACATGGCGAGGCTAGTATAGCCGTCCTAGGGCCCAGGAGCCAGCCTCGTGGCAGCCAGCACCACAGGATGCAGACCTACTAAATGAAATCACAACCAAAAAATGTAAGTCAGCAGAGAGGCGGATTGAGAGAGGTTTTTCACCTTTTCAGTGGAATGCCGAGCTTCAGAAGTACTGTTCTAATTCGTGGTTGAGCCCCAGTTGACTTTCTGGTGTCCTCTGACCTTCTCTGTCCCATTTCCCTGATGCTTTGAAACACTTTTATTGTCTTAAATTGTGTATCTTCTTAAAAGCGACTTCAGTCTTGTTGGAATGAGGTTGGTGTCAATACACAAAAAGGTTCTTAATTGCAGGAAGGGACCAGAAGGCCCACTAATGGACAGTCGTAAGGATAAGACGAGGTGGTTTGGCCCATCCGAGTTCCATAACGGCCCTGTGGCTCCAGGAAGGAGCAGCTTCTCAGCTTACCGGGCTTATTATTGTGGCGATTTTAACTCCCGGGCCACAAAGACTGTGTGTGCCCTTCTTTGCCAGGTGCTTTGGATTGTGGCGTCTGCAACATGACGTTTCAGGCCGGTGCCCTGGTACGGACGAGGATAGTTTCTATGGTTTCTCTGCCCTTTTAAGAATCTGAGGAAAATAAAGCCCAGGGGTGTTGAAGGCTCAAAGGCGAGTCTGTGCCCTTCTGTTGAGTGTATTTGCCTCTTTGGGACTTGGAGAGGCAGGAGATCTTTTCACTTAGAGTTTCACTCTTCCCCATTTTCCCCAATTCTAAGTTAATCCTATGGACTAGAAAAAAGGGGTAATACCTCTGTGGCATGAACAAATTAGGGTTCAGAAAGATCTCAAAAATGATTTTTTTGGGGGGGGGCACCTGATCTGCTGAGATTGGCTGATCTGCAGGTGTCTTGGATGGAGGGCACACTCGTGGGGCCTGATGTTGTGCTGGGGATGGTGAGAGGCTCTGACCTATTTGAGACAGCCGCATAAACGACCATCACACGTGGTGGTCCATGAAGGAGCAGAAACAGCTCTCCAGGGCAGTGCTTTTGGGTCTGGGGCGTGAAGATAGGTGGAAAAGATGGGGTATCCAGCCTCGAACAGTGAGCTCTGAGCTGAGTTTTAGATGAAGATAAGCGAACAGCCAAAATTCAAGCACTTTCTACATGCTCGGTGCTGACAGAAAGGTCTTAACAAAAACGAACTCTCCTCATCTTCACCTCAGCAATTTGAGGTGGGTACGTCTTTCTCCATTTTATAGGGTCGGGAGAGAAACTGAGGCACAAATATGTTAATTGATTTGCCCAGAGGGTCACAGAGCTAGTAAGAGGCAGAGCCAGGACTTGAATCGAGGCAGTCTGGCTCCCAAGACCGTGGGTGGAACCAGCACCCGTGGTGTCTCAGGGCAGTTCTTCAGGGAGGAACATTGTCCAGGAACTGGGTCCCCCATCCTTGGAGGCGCTCTGGGAAACCTGTGTGATTTGTGCTTTTCTGTTGCTTGCTGTGCAGCAAGGGGAGAGTGGATTTGAGGTGAATAACCATAGGAGGTCCTGCGGCTGGCCGAGTAGAGATGGTGATAATGACAGTGGAAGCCAGCAAGGGGGATAAATGCAGGAGGCATTTTAGGGGGCAGGCCGCATTGGATTGGTTACTGGTTGATGAGGTGAGAAAAAGGAAGGAGTCTAGAATAGTCGCCCAGGTTTCTTGTTTCAGAGGGCTACATGGATGGGAGGAAGGGAGAAACCCACATTTAGTAAATACCTTGTATAAAGATTCTAAACTGGGGGGTATCCCCCCTCCAACATTTGGCTATGCCTGGTGATATTTTTGGTTGTCATAATGTGGGAGGTGCTCCCGGCATCCAGTGGGGAGAGGCCGGGGTCACTGTTAAATATCCTACAAGGCACACAGCGTCCCCCACAACGAAGAAATACCCGGCCCCCAAATGCTACTATTTCCAGGGTTGAGCAATCCCACTCCGAGGCCTACCAGTTGTACATAGAGCTATATAATTTAACCCATGGACCAGTCATGAGATGTTGTACATCCTATCTTTCACATTTTTCCAATGACAAAATGAAGGCTTAGAGGGGAACAGGACCCAAGCCATGGAGCTAGTAAGTTCCAGAGTCCGAATTTGAACCCCTGTCTTCTGGATGTAGGATTCAGACGTGGCTTCTCAGTTCTCCCCCTGCTGCTTTTATTCCGAACGGTGCTGCAAAGGAAGAGGCGCGTCGGGCTGGGGGGTTCTTTTTCTGTAGTGCTGGCTCCAGACTGGAGGAGGCAGGAAGGAAGGTGGTTATTTATACTCCGCTCCGCATAGGATCGAATAGCTCTGCGTTTTCCGATCCTGAAGGTCTTACAGTGAAGATTTCACAGAAATATGATCATTTAGATGTTGGCTTCCCCCTGCAGATCTAAATATGGGAACACGTACTATCCTCTCCTTTAAAAAAAAATACTGTTAATTTACGGTAAGATAAAATGCAAAAATTGTCATTCCAAGCCCTATTTATTCCCTGGGCATATGAACTATTGCTGGCTGTCTTTTACTAATTTAATTACTAAGTATCCCTGTGGGAAGGGATAAACACGAAGAGGGGGAATTTGGAGGATCATCTAGGACTGCTCTGGATTTAAAGACAAATGTAAAAAAAAATACATTGGTTTGCCAGAGGTAAGGAGCCCTTTAGAGAATCCGTTTGTTTCAGTGTGTGGTCTAGAATGACCAGACAGCTTTTGGTAGCTCAGGATACAGTTGCTAATTTTCTAATGGGGTTTCTAATTTTGTCAGCTGCTGCCCACTTTGGGTATTATCCAGCTCCCGGGCAGATTTTGGACGTATGTAGCAGCCTTCCTGGGTAGCTCAGGACGTTAGAGATTTGGGACAGAGGTCTCCTAGCTGAACTCTTCATAATATCGTACTATTGATATTTTCAAGGTTATGTATTTGAAGATACAGTCTTGGATGGTGATGTGAAAGGGGACTGCGTCACTGAAATTGGGATAGGAACTTTTATGGACATGATTTGTCTGTTTAAAACAGCTTTGTGCTGTGTCATCTTATTATTTTGAAGCCACACGGTGCCCTGGTGCTTGGGCTGTTGGGACCATTCGGTGAGCGCGAAGTTTGTCCTTCACCCATTGGATCTGTTGTCCTGAAACGGATGCGACTCTTGAGTCCAGCCAGTGCTCTGGGGGGTTGTCACCTTCGAATCTGTTGCCAGTCTTGCTAGAAACTAGGTGTTTAAGAGGGTCCTGAAGCGTGTTCCCATCACTGAGTTGGGTAAGCCAGTGGCAGAGTTGCAAGCTTTATGTTGGAGAGTTCATGTTTTCATTATGGTACAGATAGAAAATCAGAGGGCAAATGGGCACAGGAGGGCTTCATACTTGGTTGTTGGCCGCCATCTTGGTGCAAGCAGTTGCTAGCCTGGATTATACCACTTTCAACATTGAACTTGCTTGTATAGTTTCTGCCTTTCACATCCCTTGTTGAGGTTCACGTGCATAACTCAAAAGTAGTCCTAGGAAGTTTTGACAAATAAACCGAAGGCACAATCAGTGAAAGGAACCCTTCTAAATTTAGCTCAATATCGAGGCATAACTATCAAAATAACAAATGTCTGTTCATTCTGTTGTTAACATTAGTCAGTGCCTAACTGACTGGGCTTAGCTTTTTTTGGCCCAAGATGCCCCAGTGAGGAAGACCTTATTCTATATTGCTTGCCTTGGGAAGAACAATCAATTGTGTTTCCTTTTCTGGGATGGGAAGACCGCAGGCAACATGATCTAGTATTTTTAAAAAATTTTTTAATTTAAATTAAATGTTTATTTATTAAATTAAATAAACGTTTATTTATTTTTGAGAGAGAGACAGTGCGAGACAGGGAGGGGCAGAAAGAGAGAGAGAGGGAGACACAGAATCTGAAACAAGCTCCAGGCTCTGAGCTGTCAGCACAGAGCCCGACACAGGGCTCGAACTCACCATCTGTGAGATCATGACCTGAGCTGAAGTGGGACGCTCAACCGACTGAGCCCCCGACATGTCCCTGATCTAGTATTTTTTTAAAGCATTTGTGAAGTAGACTTCCTTTAGAGAGAAAACATTAGTGAGGGCTCCACGTGTTGGCTTAAATTATTTTTTATTATAACGTTTCTTAAAATGTGTCCAAACATAAAAAGGAATAAACACGTTTATAGTACGTGCATGACCATAGTGATCATGAGAACCAATATACAGATTCATTACAAATCTAATTCCCACCCTAATTCAGTTGAACTATGATTTTAATGTGATAGGTGATGCTGTTTGGCTAAAACCACAGCCATCCTCTGTGCTCAGGAAGTCTGGCTACTAAGACAAGTTTTTTTCCTGACCTGCCACAGGCAGTGGAGTTGGGGGCGGGGTCATCATTTATCCTGTTTTCCTTTACTTCCGTTATTCAGACTTTTATTGTACTTTGTGCTAGAGCACAAAGGCATCGTTGACTTAAAGTCGAGTTAGCTGGAGACACCATGGGAACTACTGTTGCCAACTAGACCACGCATACAAGTGCCGACGGAAGCTCCAGAAATCAGCGAGAGTACGCAGCTACTTGAAGTGGCCGTGTAGATGATCTAGAATGTGCTTGTATTAAGGTATGAAGGTCATCGTTGCTGGAGGCTTTCTGTGCAAGGTGTGGTCCTTGCTCTCAAGCTGGGAGGGAATTCCTGTGATGGGTGGGGGAGCCTCTTTGGAAAGCTGCCGTATTCTGTTGGCTCTGCTGTGACGTGTCAGAATGTGGGTGACTCTCACCTGGCTCCAGTCATGTGGCTGCATTGAGCTTGTCAATTACATCAGCCACATCCTAAGCATTTCTTGCTGTTTGATCTTGCACAGATCTTGTCTTTTAAAGATAGTTCGGTACTGAAAAATTCCCTGATAAGATAACACCATTCAGTCTCCTCTAGCCATTCCTTAGCAACTCTTTGTCCACTCTCACCATCAGATGACCTTGCTGATTTTCCAAGTAGTAAATGCTTTTGTTATATTTTTTCTTCTCTCTCTCTCTCTTTCTCTCTCTCTTTTATATTTTTTTCAAGGCAATCAGAAATCCATAACTGGTACCTCAGCTATACATGGAGTTGTACAAGTTTCCAGAATAGCTTTGGTATTCTTGAATGAAAATAATTCTTTTTTCCCTTTGCTTTTAACTGGAGATGACAATAAAATAAGGAACAATTTACTTTCTTAACAGAACGAGTATTGCCATTCAAGGTGGTTTCTTGAGAGGCCTTTGCCTTGACTCTTCACAGGGTAACTGTAGGTCAGTGAATTTTTTGGTAATCCTTACTCTGTCGACACTGCCTTCTCAGCCAGGTTACTGTCCACATCAGCCTCATTACCTTACAGTAACACCTCATCAAAATGGCCTTAACTGCATCCAACACTCCTCTTACTCACTGTGGTTGGCTTTGAGGCCGTTTCTAGAAATATAATTTATCCCCTGGGAAAGCATGCTTGCCCACCACTCAGGGTGTTGGGTGTAACGGGATATGGGCTCTCATGGCAACTCCTCCAGTAGAGAAGGTCTGAGAAGGTGTTGAATGATGACTTTCTGTTGAAGTAAGTGTTTAGAGTCCCAGGGTGGCTGGAATGACATGCCAAAAGTTCTTGGTGCTGTATTCGGAAAGAACCAGGCACATTCTCTAAGATGCAGATCTTGTAGAGTTAGTATCAGGAAAGAAACTTAGCATAAATCTTTAACAAAAGTGGAGGCAGAAATTACTGAATTTTTGTACGATAGAAATATATACAAAATCCCGCCCCCCCCGCCGCCCCACCTCGTTACTTCAGTTGTTTGTTTCCTGTTACATCTCATGATATTTTTGGAAGGCTTTTGTAAATCCCGTTTTTAAGCCTCCGTTTTCATAGAAGTTAGGTGGTTTGGGGTTTTTCTTGGGATGTTGATTTCTAGGCACTAAGAAATTCAGTAACTGGCTGAGAGAGCGTTTTTCTCATTGAATGCCGCAAGCTTGTTTGGGGATTGGGTTGATTTTTGTGAGGTTTCTAAACTTAGATCCCTCATCCACACCCACAGTGGATTCAGAATGTGCTGTCTTGAAATGATCCTTGATGTGCTCACCAGTGTAAGCATTTTAAGGCCCTTTCTTTTAAAGTGAACTTAAATGCATTTCAGTTTCTGCCAAGAGAGAACAACTGGTTGGATGAAAGTCCAAATTCACATATCACGCTTGCGCATGTTTAAGCCCAGTTTTGAGCACATATATGTGCATCTAATACCACAGAGATCTCAGGCCGTGAAGAGTGACAATAAAGGGAGATGATAGGGTATCATCCTAGTATCCCTGTTTGGATACCCGTTTGCTGTGCCTATTTGAGGGGGTATCGGGAAGTGATCTAAGTTGACATTTTCTGGTTAAAGCAATGGCTGGGGGTAAGGTGGGGTGAGTCACCGTGAGGACTGGTGAGGACACGCCTGGCTTTCCTGCTGCCCCTAGCTCACCGGGCGGGGGCTCTGGGGGCTGTTGGGGTACACCTGGACCTCCTGGTAAACTTACAGTTCCCAGGGAATAGGGTCTTTTAGCTAAGAAGTGAGTCTAAGCTAGGGAGTAAAGAGAGTAGCTCTGTGGGAATTCAGCACTTTCAGTGCTTTTGTGACTGCCCACATAGATTGTCCTTTCAGATATCTAATTCGTGTCCCAGCGGAGCTGTGGCCTAGTGGAAGCTGGAGGAAAAAAGGTCTTACGGTGTTTTGCAGATCGGAGGTGAACTGAGGGGACCGGGGAAGTCGGCACTTTGGAGCCAGTCTGGGAGTGCAGGGATGCTAGATGACAGCTGGGGGAGGCAGCAGGGAGCAGGGAGTGCAGGCGGTCCGTGTCCAGGTGGGGCGTTGGGCTGGGGGGGGGGGGTGAGTTTATTTATTTTGAGAGCAAGAGAGAGCAGGGGAGGGGCAGGGAGAGAGAGAATCCTATGCAGCCTCCGTGCTGCCAGCACGGAGCCCAACGTGGGGCTCGAACTCAGGAACCGTGAGATCATGACGTGAGCTTGAAACCAAGCATTGGATGCTTCACTGAGCCAGCCAGGGGCCCCTGATTACCGTCTTGCGTTAGGTGTGACGCATCGCCTTAGAATTCTACGACAGACTGAAAGGAAACCTACAAGGGAAAATGTCCGTTCCCAACTTCCTATTTCTTTTTTCTTTCTCTCTCTCTCTCTCTCTTTTTTTCCATTACTCATCAAGGAAAGGTAGACACTTAAGAGAGGTCAGTGAGGTGGATGGCCCTGAACCAGGTTTGGCGCTGAAGTGATGGTTATGTCCTAGTTGTAGGAGACAGTGGGGCGGGCCTCTGAGAGCACTGGATCTTTATTTCTCCTTTTGGAAAGGATGTGTTTCTCTGAAACTCCTTGTTACACACTCTTCTCTAGAATGGTTTATCAGGAATTGGGATGACCTCCCTCTGCCCTTCCTCAGCAAGTGTTAACAGCATATGGTGAGCACAACTGTTAAGGCTTTATTTCCACAACTTTCCAAGTCGCTGAGGACCGGCAGTGTCAGACTTGCACTCCGGACCACCACGCCCGGAACGGGCTCTCGGAAGCTGAAGTCCGTGTAAATCTAGCAGGGTGGGAAAATGATGATGGGGACTCCATCTTCTCATCATTTTTCTCTTTCCTAAGCTCAGTGTTGGGATGTGGTCGTAGGGATTCCCCTGGAAGAAAGTTTGACCAGATGACAAATTTTCCCCATCTTTCTTGTGCATTGTGTTCAAGAAGTAGCAAGATTGCTCAGAACACGAACAGGAAGTGTTAATGTTGTAATGCTGGGTCATGCGGTAATACTGAGTTTTAAATGATGGTGAACGTTCCACTAAGATTTCATGCACAAATAAAGAGAAGGGCCCTAGAATTCCAGAGTGAAAGAGTAAGGGCCTCTGAAAACTTTTGCCATAAATGCATTGAGAACAACGGCAAAAGCTATCAGTACCAACTTTTTCAGAACTTAAAGACTTGGCAACATTTGAGGAATACTTGTTCAAGAAAAACAACGTGCTCTCTCAGCAGGAAACAGTGAGCAGTGATGTTTTAATTTGTGCTAATCCCATCCCTCCCTTACCCCAACTGCATAGTGGCCTTGAAAGCTAGCGGCCTTATAAGTATGGTAGTTGTGAAAACCGTAGTCTAGCAGCCACTGGATGGGGCCGAACAGAACTTTGGAACTCCCTAAAAGGCCCACTCCCAAAGAAGTCACTGTTGGACTTGCCTGCAGCTTGCTTGAAAGCTTCATTCTTAGAGCCTGTCTTCACTTGACCTGACTCCGAGCTCACTTTGCGTAAGGCACTCTACTCACTGAGCGTTTGTTGGAAAGAATCAGATGCAATTGTTTAATCACAGCCCCCTGACATGATCTTGGTGGTCAGGGCCAACAAGTAACTGACCAAAATATACTAAAAAAAACCCTAGGAATGAAATGTCCATCAAGGACTTTGAAAAGCTCCAGCATATTTCTGGGTACTTACAAGGCTTTGCGTGTGCCCAGGAAAGACCCGAGAAGACCCTAACGTCTCACCTCTGGCTGACCTTGATGCTCTGTGCAAGCAGAAGTGAAGACTGAGAATTATAAACTGTCTGGCAGAGCATTGAGGGCACATCCCAGCACATACATAGAAGCTCTTGGTAAAGGCTGGAAGGTTATTTGTTCAGAGCAGTTAAGGAATCTCTGTCTAGTCATTAGCAAACCACTAAGTGAACTAAGCAGAGACTTCAGTGGCTGCGTGGGACAAAAATACAGACTTTACAGAATTAGTGCAGGAAAATCACTAAACAGTAACAACAACAAACTCTGGGATCCACAACAATTCTGGAATCTGACTTCCAGAATTAAAACATCATATTCTTTAAAATGTTCAGTTTTCAACTGAAAATTACAAGATATCTTGGAAGGTAAGGAAAATGTGGCCCATACAAACGGGAAAAAAATAGCAGTTAATGGAAACTGTCCTGGAGAAAGCCCGGATTTTGGATCAGCTATGATCAGATATGTTAGATATGTTTAAATCAGCTGTGATAGATATGTTTAAAGAATTAAAGGGAAAAAATGGAGTGATTTGTCACCAAATAGTGGATGTAAGTAAGGTAGGGATTATTAAAAATTTTGGAGTTGAAAAGTATAGTAACTGAAAAGAAAAATTCACTAGAGGGACTCAACAACAGATTTGAGCTGACCCAAGAATGAATCCGTGAATTTGAAGGCAGGTTCATTGCGATTTTCCAGTGTGAGGAAAAAAAAAGAATAGAAACACAGACAGAACCTTAGAGACGTGTGGAACATTGTCAAATTCATGGATTGGAAGACTTACATTGTTAACGTGGCGGTACTTCCCAAATGGATCTACGGATTCCGCAACATCCCTATAAAACCCCATTTGGCTTTTTTGTAGAAATTGACAAACTTGATCCTGAGATGCACATGGAAATGCAAGGGACTCAGAATAGCCAAAACAACCTCCGAAAAGAAGAACATAGTTGGAATCAGAACTCTCAATTTAAAAAACTTACTACAAAGCTACAGTGGTAAGCCACATTGATCAACAGAGTAATTGAAAGTCCAGAAGTAAGTCCTTACATTTATGATGTATTGTTTTTTCTTTTTTTTTTTTCAATATATGAAGTTTATTGTCAAATTGGTTTCCATACAACACCCAGTGCTCATCCCAAAAGGTGCCCTCCTCAGTACCCATCACCCACCCTCCCCACCCTCCCACCCCCCTTCAACCCTCAGTTTGTTCTCTATGGTCTCTTGTTTTCTAACAAACGGTGCTAGGATGTGAATGAATAAACAAAATGTGTTCTGTCTGTGCAGTGGAATATTATTCTGCCATTAAGGAATAGAGGTCAGATACATGGTACAACGTGGATGAACTCTGAAAACATTATAGTAGGTGAAAGAAACCAGGCACAGAAGGCCACACATTTACTGGAAGTGTTCAGAATAGTCAAATCCATAGAGACGGCAGGTAGCTTAGTGTTTGCGGGAGGCTGGTGGCAGGAGGGAGGGAATAGGGTGTAACTGTAAATTGTATAGAGTTTCTTTTGGCGTGGTGCCAATTGTTTGGATTCCCTAAAGGTGATAGATGCCTGGCTTTGTGACTCAGTTAAAAATCACTGAATTGCATATGCCAGTAGTAGTCATGTGAAGAAAAAGTTTTGAGTAGCACAATGAGGGGGAAGAAAGCTATAGAGATGTTCTTAGGTAATTTGAGGCTACCAAAAAACTTCTGTCTGATGGAGGCTGTGAGGACCCCAGCGGTGATTACAGAGTAATCAGGTGATTACAGAGTAAACAAGGATAATTTGTTTTAAAGACTAACACAAATTCTTGTCCTTTATGCTAGTTCTCTTCAGGGAGGAAATGGTGCTGGGTATTAAGACCAGGAGCCCAAGCCCTAATATTAGACAAGGACATAGAAGATACAAAGACATCCCAGCCAGTATTGGCTATAAACATTTCAGTATGTGACACATGGTTGGCTTAGAGTAAGAGGATGCTGGGAAATACGAAAGCAGGAGGGGCAGGAAAAGGGAGACTTCTCTATTGGCGACGAGTTGGATGGGCAGACAGTTGTTAGGACATAATGAATCTGCGTATCCTTCACATGCTTTCTTTGTGCGCTTGAGAAGGTATGCTTTTGCTTTGGATGGTGTGTTCAGTATGTCCATCTGGTCTAATAACGTCATTTAAAGCTGATGCTTCCTTAATGATTTTCTATCTGGGTGATCTATTTATAGATGTAAGTGGAGTATCCCAAGTCCCCCAGTATTACCGTATTGCTGTCCATTCCTCTCTTTTAGGTCTGTTAATATTTGACCTCTGTATTTAGATGCTTCTATGTTAGGTGCATAAATATTTACAAAATGTTATATCCTCTTGCTGGATTGACCTCTTCCTCGTTCGGTAATGATCTTCCTTGTTTCAAATGCTTTCTATTATGGACTCATCTTCCCCATCACTCTGTTGGGAGGGTGTATGTTTTGTACAGGTCCCATTTGTCAAACAGTCTCAGGACCACAGATCCTAGTAGCAGGGATTTCCTGTAGAAGAGAACAAAAGGGGATAAAAGGAATGAGGTTATTCTAAGGACTGTTTTCTCCAGTAGCCGATCATGTCTTTCATTACTGCTTTTCCTCTTGTCGAGCTGCACAAAGTAATCATTAGGTTGGCACAAAGTGCTGTGGAAAATAACCATTGCTGAGACCAAGAGAGATGATTATGCCATTTGATAAACACAGTGTGCGCTGAATTACTCAAGAGCGTTTCCCGTGATTGCTTGAATTGTGGTTCAGTGGAAATGTCACCTGTCCATTTTTTGTGGTCAGGATTTCTTGGTAAGCTGAGAAGCCCACAAATAATGTGAGCCGAGGATGGTGTATCTTGGGATGAAGCCAGACTGACACGGTCACGGTAATTTGAGTTGTATAAACTGCAGTGTAGGGAGGCAGAGTTAGTGGCTAGTGTCTTATGAAAAGCAAACCCTTTTATCCTTAATCTACAATAGGACATCCTCCTTTCTAAAACTGGGCACGGTGAAGGATTGAGAAACCAGTGAAGAGCTGTGCCTCCGGCTTGGGGCTGTTAACAAGAAAAACTCAACAAACTGGGCAAGATGGTAAATTTTGTTTTGCTTTGTATTCTCATGCTCCATGAAAATGTTTCAGGGCACAGAGAGAAAAGGGCCAGCAGACTTTTAAAAATTTTGTTTGAGGTTTGGGTCCATTTTTGTGAATTTCTTTAGGTACCTTGGCTTACTATGGAATGGGTAAAGTGAGCGGTTAGATCAGGCCTGTGTCTTTCAACCGAGAGAGAAGTTGGACTCCCTTTCTATCAGTGGGTTTTCAAATCCCGCTGATCCATCAGACGTGCTTTGGCCTACCCCCCAACATTATATTATGAAAACCTTTCAAGTCTACAGACAAGTGGGAAGAATGTACACCCATGTGCCCACTTTCTGGATTCTACAGTTAACATTTTACTCTACTGGCTCTGTTACCTATTTATGCCCTCTGTCCATTTCCTGTATGGATCGGTTTTAAAGTCCACGATCCACATCAGTACACTTTAGTCCTGTGTGTTGAATGCGCCTGTCGTTAAGTATGGTTCAGTATTTGCTTATGGCTCTCTTCCAGGAATTCTTTTCAAAATTAAAGTCCTAGGCACCATGAAAGCTGCTGAGTTAGAAGGGTGGGGACGGGCCCAGGCATCTGTACTTTGAAAAGCTCCCAGGTGCCTCTGACGGTGACCCAGGCTCGGAGTCTTCTCCAGGAAGCTCTTCCTGATCACTTTAACCTTCACCTAAAATGTGGTCCTGGATTGCTGCCTGTTTCCTCTCCATGGAGCTCCATTTTTGGCTTCCTGGGGATCTTTTGCTTGCAACCCTAGTTCTCAACTGGGGATGTTTTTGGTTGTCCTACCTGGGGAGGAGGGGCTGCTGGCATCTAGCGGGCAGAGGCCAGGGATGCTGCGAAATGCTTTACCACACATGGTGGCCCGCACAATGAGGACTTATCCGGACTGAAATGGTAGTATTGCTGAGACTGAGAAACTTTTTTTTTTTTTTCCTCCCTAAGAGAAAATTAAACCACAAGATGGATTGAAGCGTTGGATGGGACCATTAGAGGTAGTATTGTAGTCAGGATCTGCCTGTTCTCCACCAAATATAGATTTATGCTCCGGAAAGTTCCTGATTTAAAATCTGATTTCCAAAAGCTTGTTAAAAAGGTCAGTTATCTCAAACTTCGAATTGGCCTGAAAAAAGTAGTGTTTTTGGTGACCTTCAAGTTTCTTTTAATCTAAAAAATATAAGCAGGGGAAACAGTGTTTCGGGATTGCAGTAATTAGCATGAAACAGAACAGTCTCACGGGCACCTGTATTCTGGGGCCTGTCGTGGGGGTGGGCAGGCAACGGTGGTGGTGGATGAAGGAACACTGGGGGGGGTGTGTCTCAGTAGTTGTTCCAGGGCTTCAGAAGCCGGTGGGGCTGTTCTTCACAAAGTCTGATTTGACTTCACAATGTCTCTTGATAAAGAGGCATTTCTAG
The DNA here is from genome assembly GCF_027475565.1 of Acinonyx jubatus. Taxonomy (NCBI): domain Eukaryota; kingdom Metazoa; phylum Chordata; class Mammalia; order Carnivora; family Felidae; genus Acinonyx; species Acinonyx jubatus. Next base: position 74,849,007 of record NC_069392.1, read on the forward strand.
AATTGCTCTGCTTATCTTCTACCAGTCTTCAAACAAAATATAAAAATGAGGGCTTAACAAAGTGGGGGGGGGCGGAATCTCTTTTTGAGGTGAGAACGGTTCGTCCGGTGGGGGACAGGGCTGGCGCTGGCCCCGCGAAAGAGCAGGAGGATGAGCGTGAACGAGCAAGGTCGGGCCAGACATTCCTTCTTGCTCCGTTGGTTTTCGGGACCTGCGACAACACGGTGGGAATGAAAAGCTGGCTGGATTGGGGGAAGCTGGACTTCGTCTCTGGATGGGTCCGTTCATCTCACCGCTTCCCATCTACGTTGAGGAAAAAGAACGATGCCCTATGGCTGTGGCAAGGTTGAGCGAGCGACGATTGTGAGAGTGGGTGGAACGTACTGTGCACTTACCGCGGCTGGAAGGTGTTCTTGTGCCTGGTCTGGGGCTGCGAGTGGCAATGCACGAAGACGCCTGCACCTGCAAGGTGTGTGCAGGTTATACCTGGGTCACCGTGGACGAACGCTACCCTGCTGAGTGTGCCGGGGAGGGGGGGTGCCGATCAGTAATCTCCCTGCAAGTCTTGGCTCCCCTCCGGGGTTTAATTAGGATAGGTCCTTGGGCAAGCGACTTAGTGTCTCTTGCCTGGCTTCATTTCTTCATATCTGAAATGGAGGTGCTTGGATCATCTGAAAGATCATTCTGTCTTTAGGAGGCAGTGGTGTTGAGCTTTCTGGAAGAGAAGCTTCTGGGAATGGAAAGGGAGTAATGATCCGAGTGGTAGTAAATGGCCGTGTGCATACACGTTCTCATCTCCTTAACAGACACGTTGCTTACGGTGTTCCAGGCCCTCCGCTCAGGACTTTAAAAATAATCCTTTTTAACACCCTGTAATGTGGGTACTATTATGCCCATTATACAGAGTAGGAAGCCGAGGCCCAGAAACTTGTGACTTGCCCCTGGTCACAGCTAGGAAGGCGCGTAGTCTGCTTCTGGGATCTTACATACTTGGCCACCTCCAGTGCCTGAGGTCCCTGGGGAAGTCTGTGGAGTTGGGGGCCTGGTGAGGTTCAGGGATGAGGGTTGGGGTGTGTGTGTGTGTGTGTGTGTGTGTGTGTGTGTGTGTGTAGAATTTGAGAAGTCCTTTGGCTGTGGGTGGGGTTATAGAAGTTATGCTTGTTTTAAGCTAGTCGAGGTGAGAGTATCTAAATACTGAGAGATTGTGTCCGTGGAGAGGGGGATGGGAATAAGGCAGAGAGGTGGCCCCTGGGGAGGGAGAAGGCGTGGGGTCCCGTGCTCCCTTTAAATGGTGGAGGAGATCCACCTGGACACCTGGCTCCCGCACATTCTCAGTGGTTTCAGGTGAGCAGTGTTTCACTCAGGTTTCTTCTGAGTTCTGGTAAAAGCTTTAGGTTTGACCTATCGCCTTGGAGGGTTTTGATTCTTGCTGATGTTGGATAAACTGAAGCCTGTGGGTTTGACGTGGAGAAGAAAGTGGGATTCCTTCTGTGAGCTACCCCAGTTGCCCTACAGACACTTTTGGTCTAGAAAGGTGTGAGAAGCTATGTATTCGTTAGCATGAGCCACGTCATGGAGGGGTTGTGGGAGAAAAACGGTTGTGAGGGAGACTTGTGTCACTCCAGAGAGCAGAGCCCGGATGAGAGGGGCGCAGCAAGGGGTGCTTCATGCCTGTACCTGCTGCTTGTTTGGAGAGAGCCACCCATGTGATAGGAGGAGCCATGTCGAGCTGCTGTAAATAGGATTTTTTGGTTTGTTTTTAGCCCTCAAGTATAAGGAAGCAAGGAAGAAAAAGGGAAAAGAAAACAGTCCTTCAGTAAGTGATAGAGTGGGCATTGGAGCTTGGGGGGCTGTCCCGGCCAGCTGACTTGTGTGAGGTGTGATGGAAAGTTCTGGTGGCTGGCTCGCCCCGTTGGTGGCGACCAGAGGCAACTGTTTTTTTCCCCAGACTCCCCCCTCACAACCTGTTCCAGGAGGAGAGAGCAGTGATCCTACAGGGCAGTTTAAAACACAAAACTTGGCTGGAGGTGGGGAGAGTAGGTAGGGTTGGGGTGGGTGAGTGGGTGGGGGGGGAGCCCCTGTCTGAGACATGTGAGCAGGCCGACTCCTAAGCGTCACAACTCCGGGAATAACAGATCGTCTGGGCTTTTACAGCTGCTGTATGTATCAATTATTACCATAACATTGTTCTCTGCTGCTCTCAGAGACTTGAGAGCCGCTGGTATTTTCAGCTATGCTGTGAGTTGAAAAGGCAGGTGTGGACCAGCTCTGGCAACTCATTTGTGTTTGAGGAAATGGAGTTCAAGCTTCAGATAACTAAAAAGGGCTCACCAATGAAATTTTGGAACACACTGGGTGTTTTGAAGCAGGGGATTTATTGTTATTCGTACAGAGGGACTTTCGAACGCATGTGGAAAGCTGAATGCTGGAACGAACAGTCAAAACAAAATAAAACACAGACATAAAGCGTCGTGTCTTCCTCCGCCCTGATGTGAACTACAAGCTTTGTTTATTTTCATTTTCTCCACTCCTCCTCTGAACCTGCATGGTACACGTGAACCCTTGTACCTGTCTCTGAGTATTTACCTTAATTACTAGACGATTAAGAGTTGGCTGACTCTGCTTTACTTGCTGTTTTTTCCAGGCCGTTCTTCCTAGCAAATGTGTTAGGCATTGAATCCAGATTACCTATTTCCCCAGTGACACCTTACTTAGACTTGGTGGTTAACTACCTAATCTAATGATCTCCCCTTGTATTTGACAGGCTATTTATATTTTAAGAGTGAAAAAAATGCATCTCTTTCATTTTAATGTTTTTGTTTTATTTTTGAGAGAGCGCAAGCAGAGGAGAGGCAGAGAGAGAGGGGGACACAGAATCGGAAGCAGGCTCCAGGCCCTGAGCTGTCAGCACAGAGCCTGCTGTGGGGCTCGAACTCGTGAACTGCGAGATGATGACCTGAGCTGAAATCGGACACTCAGCCGACACAGCCACCCAGGCGCCCCTCTTTCATTTTAGAAAGGAATGGTACAGAAAATGATGGGAACCTAGGACTGGAAATGCAGTTCGAAATCTCAGCTCTTTGTTTATCTGGACTTTGAGAAGTGGTTTTAGCTTTAGCGTGGGGAAATGTATTCATAATTTATTGATTTCCTTCCTTAGCATTGTACATTCCATTCTTCGTTCTTGTTCCTATACATTCTGCTTTTCTTACATTTTGTCATATTGGCTGTGGTACTTGGTGACCTGTGATTTGGGAGACGGGACTTTTCCAGGAGTTGGTAGTGCAGATTGATCTCTGAATTACAGAGGTAAGAGGCACACTGTAAAAGCACCAGGTGGTGGTCTCGTGGGGGGGGGGGAGCTCATAACATGGAATTTTTTGCTCAAAACAAAACAAAACACAGCAGAAACAGCATGTGTCACAGGAGAGTAAGTGGGACAGTTTTTCCAGTGTCAGAATTGGTTGATAATGCATTTATTAAATGCATATAGTGTCTCTTAGGTGTAGAGTAATGGTAGGAATATGTGCAAAGGAGGTGGGAAACGTAATGACTTAAGTTGTGATGATTTCTGCCTTTAAGGAGCATACCTTAAACATCTTTGGACCTTTTTACTGTAAGATACAATACACGGAGAAGCGTGCAAAACAAAAATTCTCAGCCTAGATGTACCTCCAGGACCCCGTGTATTCTTCACCGCCCCATCCCCTTGACTCCTTCGCTCCAGAGCTTTCAGATTTAGATAGAAACTCCAGTTCCAAACAATCTGGTGTTTCTTTTTTAAAAAAAGTTTTTTACACTTATTTTTGCGAGACAGAGACCAGGTGCGAGTGGGGGAGGGGCAGAGAGCGAGGAGAGACAGAATCCGAAGCAGGCTCCAAGCTCTGAGCTGTCAGCAGAGCCCCACGCACCATGAGATCATGACCTGAGTCGAAGTCAGATGCTCAACCGCCTGAGCCACCCGGGCGCCTCTAAACAGCCTGATGTTTTTAAGAGAGACGTTCTCGTAGCTGGAGAAATGGGAGAGGAAAAAGAAGAAGAAAAAAAAAAATCAAACAACCAGAGCCGACGGATATTACAATTTTTTAATGCTTCTATTAGTTTTCTAATGAATATTTTACACATTGAAATGGTGCTGTGGATGCAGTTTTTACATTACCTTTTTATAAAATCAGCATTTCTTTTAAAAGAAGACTTTAGTAAACATCATAAATGATAAAATATTGGGGCGCCTGGCTGGCTCAGAAGAGCATGTGACTTGTGATCTCGGGGTTGTGAGTTTGAGCCCCATGTTGGGTGTAGAGATTACTTAAATGTCTAGAAAATGGTAACATATTGCATTATATGGATGTTCTTGTATTTATTTGTCTATTATGTATTTTTGGACTTGGGTCATTTCTGGTATTTCCCGTATTACAAAAGAGGCTGTGGGAAGCATTTTTATTCATCACGTTCTTTTCCTTTCAGATATCGTTTACTGTCAGTTTCTCTTGATGAGCCAAAGACTATATTCATTTTTAGGAGGAACTTAATTCTGAAGTAATTGACTCACTGACAGCCCCCCACCCCGCCCACTGAAGTTGAAAATCTCTGCAAAACTGCCCCCCGCCCCCCCCTCATGTAACTTGACTTCCCAAAAACTTAATCGACTTCTGGTCAGTAGTAGGCTATTAGTAGTTAACACATTTTTTTTGGATGTTACATGTATTATATACTGTATTCTTACAATAAAGTAAGCTAGAGAGAAGAAGTTACTAAGAAAATCATAAGGAAAATAAATTTACAGTACTGTGTTGAAAAACATCCTCATATAAGTGGACCCACGTAGTTCAAACCTGGGTCCAAGGGTCAACTATAGAAAGTAGCACACAATAGATTAAGATTTATAAGATTAGATAAGTCATCAGTTTTATTTGTTTTTTATCGTTTTATTAACTTTTTTAAATGTTTTATTTATTTTTTGAGAGAGAGAGTGTAAGCCGGGGAGGGGCAGAGTGAGAGGGGGACAGAGGATCCAAAGCGGGCTCTGTGCTGGCAGGCTGACAGCAGCGAGCCCCACGTGGGGCTCGAACTCACGGACCACGAGATCATGACCTGAGCTAAAGTCAGATGCTCAGCTGACTGAGCCACTGGGGTGCCCCAAGGCATCTGTTCTATTAACTGGACATGTACATGTAGGTGCCTTAATGTAGTAGGTGCTTAACAAATGTTTATTGACTGAACGAAGACAATTGAATGATTGTAGGTACAGGAAGTGCAGCAGTGGTTCATGATCGGATAATAGCTAATGCTTATTGTGTAACAGTGTGACACTGGATAGTGACCTAAGTGATTTATATGTTGTCTCCTGGGATTTTGCGAGTGAAGAGAGTCCGCTTGTAATGTTCACATGCTGGGAAGGAAGTAAGACTTAAAAATTAGTTGGGCTTCCATATTGGAGACTACCCAAAATGTCCGTCAACTGATGAATAGATGAACAGAATGCGGTATATCCATTCAATAAAGTATTATTTGGCAATGAAAGTACTGATACTTATTACAGCCTGGGTAGACCTTGCAACTATTGTGCTAAGGGAAAGGAGCCAGTCACCACAGGCCCAATATTGTATGCTTTTATCTATATGAAATGTCTGGAGTAGGTGAATCCATAGAGACAGAAAATAGATTCATGGTTGTTTAGGGGTAGTTGTAGAGGGAAATGGGTGTAGTTTTTATTTCAGGTGGCGAAATGGTCTGAAATTAGTTTTGATGTTTATATAACTCTGTAAATACACCAAAAACCATTGAATTGTACACGTTAAATGGGCGAATTGTATGGTACATGTGGTTTGCCATACGGTTGGTATACTTAAATTGTGGCATATTTTCAAATGAAGAAAAAAATCAGGTGAGGTTTATCATGATCTAGAAGGAGGGTATGAATGGTTGGCTAGATCGGCCATAACAAAACACCATGGACTGGTTGGCTTAAGTGACAGAAATTTATTGTCTCGCAGTTCTGTAGGCAAGGAGTCCAAGGTCAAGGGGCTGGCATGTTTGGTTTCTCCTGAAGCCTTCTTCCCCTTGGCTTGCAAATGGCCTCGTTTTTCCCTGTGTCCTCACATGGCCTTTCCTTTGTGTGTGTGCATCCCTAGCGTCTCATTGTGTGGCCAAAATTTTTTTCCCTTCCTTCCTTCCTTCCTTCCTCCTCCCTTCCTTCCTCTCCTTCCTTCCTTCCTTCCTTCCTTCCCTCCCTCCCTCCCTCCCTCCCTCACTCCCTCCTTCCTTCCTTCCTTCCTTCCTTCCTTCCTTCCTTCCTTCCTTCCAAGAATGCCAGTCAGATTGGATTGGGGCCACCCTAATGGCCTCATTTTAATTTAATCACCTCCTTAAAGGCTCCCTCTCCAAATACAGTCAAATTCTGAGGGTGCTGGGCATCAGAATTCCATCATATGAATTGGGGGGGGGGACAGTGGGGCACAGTTCAGCCCATTACAGTGGTTACCTGGTTGAGGTGAGGAAGCCCTGTGAGTGGAAGTGCAGGGGTAAGGGTGTATGGGCCAGTGACCCTGCAGATCTTTCTGGGGCCACAGGACTGACAGCAATGCCAATGGTGCTTGGATGTGTGAGGTTGGGCCAGTTTGTGGGGGGCTGGTGCCACTGTCAGCAGCGTGGACTTGGGTCTCCAGGCAGTAGGGGAGCCGCCGGGGGGATGGATGAACTGGGAGTGAGTGACCTGTGAAAGCAAACTATAGGAAAATTAATTTGCGCTGCTCAGCAGCAGAAGGAAGACGCTGGAAGGAGGGAGGTAAGTACAAGATGATGAGGCAAGCGTAGAAAGGCACGAGGATCGAAGGCCTTGCAGAGGCGGCAGGGTTCAGAGCCCGGGAGTCTGAATCGACTTCAGAGTTTGAAACCTGACTTTGGCAAACAGAGTAATGTGAAATAGGGAAATGTAGGCAAATGAAACTCTAGGTCCCATTGTTGAGAAGGCATGTAAAATGTTATTTACTCAGTCTCTTTGTTAAAGTAGAAATGTAATCGTGTACGTAGCTTTCTTCCGCTATGAATCTTTGCAACCACTTGTTTTTTTCCTCCATTAAAAAGAGAGGCTTTTATTTTACACTAACCAACCAGATTCCCTTAAGAGTTTTCGGGAACCTGACTGTAGGGGTCAGATGGAGACCAGCATATTTGTTAATCACTTGCATTGGTTAATACCATATAGTTTAGAAAACTTTCCAGCTGGTTCCTTAACAAGGGATGGTTGGGATTCCCACTAACCATTTTCGATTTTACCTTGTTTATAACCATCAGAGCACAGGGGTATACTCGTTGGTTTGGGTCGATTTTGCTTATATATATTGCAGTTTGAGCTGTTGGATTGCATAGGTCTGTCATTTTCACTTTGAAGTCCTTGAAAACAGTTGACTTGAAGCACATCCAGCGCTGTAGAAGAATCATCATCCAGATGCTTGTCAGAGTAGAGAGGCTTGAGTGAACAGCTCTCCAGCTAATCCGAAGCTCCCTAAAGATATACAACAGTACGGACCAGATCATGCTTGTGTCAGAAGGGAGAACAGATGAGATTTTCACATTTCTATGTGTAAAAAGAAACTTTGGAAGCATTCCCAAGAAACCCGGCAGTAGTGGTTTCCTGTGGGGTTTTGTGTGTGGGTGGGATGGGGGTGGGGGCTGGCAGGACGGAGGTCGGGGTGAGAGAGGGATGTTTTTGTGGCGTATCATCTTATGTATTTTTTTGAACTATATGGGTATGCTAACTTAAGAAAACAATTTCACTATTTAAAAATGTTTTCGCGTAACTCTTGAGTCGTTGGTTTTCAGTATTTTTGGGGGGATGGGGAGGGGGACCATATCACACAGGACAGAGGGTCACGTGCCTGTGATATTTTAAGTATAACCAGACTGTCTACAAATTCACTTACTTTACTCATTTCTAATCAAAAAGGCATTTTTTGAATCCAAGGAAATAGAGGAGTAACGGTTCATTCTGTGCTTTGGGGAAAAAGTATATTATTAACATACAGGGCTAAGCTTAAACCTCAAAATTTAGCATCTTAAAACAGTCGTGTCACACATTGTTCTTCCTTTTCTATAAAAGCCTCTGTTTCTAGCTCAGTAGATTTCTCAGCCAGCTGCTGGCTGAAGGAATTTTACTCTCTACTGTCTCTGTGCCTGTCAGTTCAAGCTGTTTCGGCTAGTATAATTCCTTTAAGAATGTTGTGGATGCCCTATGAATCTTACTGGGGGCTCACTTTATTAGACAAAAGCTACACCCACAGATCCGCGGGAGAGAACAGGTATTCTCTACACTGGGCTTCTGCTGAGTGCTGAGGACAGCAGCTTTACCTCTTAGAAGCCTTTTTGTTGGCCTGAGTGGATCTCCCAGGGCTTGTGTTCTGTTTTGTTTTGTTTGCGTAGTTAAAAGGCTTATGGATGGCCCACTTGAACACTCTGCGTGGATGTCTCCTTAGGTGGGTCCTGTTTCCTTACATACGTTTCTACCTTTCACATTACCATAGGCAACAGCATGGCTAAATTTTCCAAATTTTCTCTAAGTAACAAGGATTCCTTTTATTCCAGCCTCTGACCCTCCCCTCGCTTTACACCACCCCTCACAGCCTCCTGGAAGACCCCGGGGACCGTGCTCAGCTTTCTCAGGACGCTTCAGGCTTTGGCTAACACTCAAGTCCTTTCCAGCTTCCTTCCACTGCCAGCTTCCAAAGCCACTCACACGTGTCAGGTTTTTCTTAGAGCAGCACGTCAATTCCAGTTGCCAGAATCTGTATTATTCATTTATCGTGCAGAAGAAGTTAGTCCCAAACTCCACGGGTTAAAACAACGGTCATCGTTATTTCACAGTCTCCACAGGTCAGGGGATGCTGTCGCGCTCGGCTGGGTGATGACGGTTCAGGGTCTCTCCTGAGGTGGTGGTACCTTGACCACGGCTAGATTCCCCTGGAGGCTTGAATGGGGTAGAGTTCCTGCTTCCCAGGGTCTTCCTCCCAGGCTGCTCGTTGGCAGGAAGCCTCGGTTTCTTGCCACGTGGGCCTCTTTGTGGACTGCTTGAACGTGGACGTCGTGGCATGGCAGCTACCTTTCCCCGGAAGGTGAGCTCCAAGAGAGCCAGGTGAGGGCTGCCCTGTGACCTAATCACAGAAGTCACACTTGGTCATTCCCACGATACCCTGTTGAGTCTAGATCAGGACTGCTTATTGTGCAAGGTGACCGTGCGAGGGTGTGAATTCGCCTCCCCCTCAGGAGGCACCAAAACAATGCGGTCCATCGTGGAGGTGGAGGCTGGCTAACACCATTTCTGTGAGATTCAGGGATTTATGTCCACTGATTGTGAAAATGTCTTGCTTTGAAAACAGGCCATCGAGGTTCTCTAATATTACGTAGAAGCGCTCAGCTTTTCTTAACGGATGCCATGTGAAAGCATCCTATGACCTTCACGATTTTTTGATAAATGCAGATGGGCACATTGTTTATTATATTAGTTGGTGTCCATTGTATAATTCCTTAGAGGAATGATTTTTCTCCAGAAATCAGTGTAGGCAAAATCTTGGTGTCCATTGTTACCTTGGCTGGGAGGAAACTAAATGTGATATCTATTCGAATGTGGCCGTTAATCTTGATCCTACTAACTTGCGTATTTCTATTCTTATTACTTGATGTTTTGCTGTGAGATATTTCAATTGATTTGTGGGGATAGAAACCAGATGTTCTTTTTTTTTTTTTTTAATGTTTGTTCATTTTGAGAGAGAGAGAGAGAGAGAGAGAGAGAGAGAGAGAGAGAGTGAGCAGGGGAGGGGCAGAGAGAGAGGGAGACTGAGAATCCCACGCTGACAGTGTGGAGCCTGACACGGGGGCTCGAACTCATGAACCGTGAGATCGTGACCTGAGCTGAAACCAAGAGTTGGACACTTAACCGACCGAGCCACCCGGGCACCCCCAAAACCAGATACTCTTAAATTCAACAAATATTTCTTGAGCTCCACTCATTTGCTGGACTATGTTCCAGGGGCTGTAGATACGATGTGTGCAAGCAGTTGAGGCCCCACTGTCATCTACCTCACAGTGTAGTAAGAAAAAACACTCTCCTTTGCTCTATGAGGATTTGGCCTCAGAGAAAGCTTACTTCATATGTTGCTGTCTTACCCATTCAGGTTTTGTTTCATGATTCTATCAGTCATAGGGAAAAAAAAAAAATGGGAGAAAATGTAACCTATACGAGCTGCTGAGTCTGAAGAAGGCTTTTGGAAGTGGCTGTGGGTGCATCATAAAATAATGATGGTTAAAATAATGACATTGAATCTTTGGCGGTCCCAAGTTCTAATGGTTGGAAATGCATTTCAAGAAGGCGATAGGTAATGGGAGACACTATCCATTGCTAAGAGGTCCCAGTAGGAGTGACTAGCCTTTGGACTGTAAGACCTGTGGGTTTTTTGTGCTCTCCTTCTGGGCCATGACTCAGTTCCTGATTTTAGGACTACCTGTTATTCCTCTTCCTCCTTTGAGGTTGTGTTCCTCCTTGGTGGTCATCGACCACAGCTCTCAAGGCAGATTGGTCGAAACTGTATGTGAACAGTGGAGGGGCCCGGTAGAAGGTACTGCTTTAAGTAGCAGTTTCTAAGGGAGTGGGGAACATAGAAGTCCTTGTCACTGGGTCACGCATGTGTGGAGCCCAGCTGGTGCCACGTTTTCCTTTTCTCTGGGACATGACCTTCTGTGAACCTCGGTTGGTTCCTTCCGTTTTCTTGGGTGACTAAGCCTTTCCCATCATTGTGATATCATCCAGATAAGACCCATGATTCATTGCGTTTGTGATTTCCAACTTTGTCTCTTGTTCCTTCTGTAGGATGTTTTCCTACAGAGGTATGTCGTTTAAAAAACTACCACCTTGGGGCACCTGGGTGGCTCAGTCGGTTAAGCATCCCTTCGTTTCGGCTCAGGTCGTGATCTCACAACGTGCGAGTTCAAAACCCGCATCAGGCTCTTCACTGACAGCGCGGAGCCTGCTTGGGATTCTCTCCCCCCTTCTCTTTCTGCCCCTCCCCCACTCCCATGCATGTGCTCGCTCTCTCAAAATAAATAGATAATATCAGAAGCAAAGCAGAACAACCACCTAACGTACACTGATTCTATATACTCTCAAAGCTTAGGTCAGAGCCTAAAGATTTTGCAGCCTAACATCCAAGCAGGCGACCTCTCCCTGAAGGGATTATCTTGGCCATCTTGCCGATGGTTATCCTTGCTGACTGGGAACTTGCTACCTCCTGAAGCACGTTATTCTATCCTTGGAGGACAGTCATGGATGGAAAAAGGTCTTCCTTATTTTGGGGGTTGTTATGGGCTGAATTAGCTCCCCTCCCCCATTGAAGCCCTAATTTGGTGACTGTATTTGGAGAGAGGAGTGATTAAGTTCAAATGAGGCCATTAGGGTGGGTCTGAATCTAATCTGACTCCTGTCCTTAGAGGAGGAGACAGCTGGAAGGCTCACGGAAGAAAGGCCCCGTGAGGACACAGCAAGAAGGCGGCTGTCTGCAAACCCAAGAGCGCGGCCTCACAAGAAATCAAACCTGCCTGACACCTCTTGTACTTGTAGCTTCTAGAACAGTGAGAAAGAAATTCCTGTTGCTTAAGTCATTCAGTCTGTGGCATTTTGTTACGGTAGCCCTAGGAGACCAAAACAGGGGCAGATCCGTCCTCTTGGGAACTTCACACACTGAGCTTTAATCGTCCTGTTAGCCAAAAGAGAACCAGGCTGAGCCTTTCCAAGACCGTCCTGCTCCCCGGTATGATTCCCCCCGGAATTAGGGCCCTTTACTGTCCTCCCTGCTCTTCCCTGACTGGGTACCGGTTTGTCTGTATCTTTCTTCAAGTGTGGTGATCAGAACTTGGCACAGTGCAGGAAGGTTCCAGAGCCTGTCAGTGCAGCAGGGGAGGTGGAGCTCAGGCCTTGGAGTTTCTTTAGATTTTGAGGTCACTGGCACTTCTTTGCCCTTAGACACGTCATTGAACTTTCTTGGACCTCCGTTTCTTCCTTCATAAAATGAAGTGAGCTGAGAATGTGTGCCCGTTACCTGATGGGGACTGGGATGCACTTGGTGCCCAGTGTAGAATGACCAGCAGCTGACAGCCGTTCTGTTCACGGGCTGCCTCGCTCTGTACCAGGTACTGTTGCTGAGGGCTTGACGCAATTCACCCTTTCACCCTCACTCCAGAGGAAGGATAACTGTTAACCTTGTCCCCACTGGACACGTGAGGCATCTGTGTGCCGAAGAGATTATGTGACTTGCCCGTGCTTGTGTGGGGAGCCAGGTTTCTGTCTGACTGGAGGCCTCTCGGATCTGTTTCCTGAACTTGCAGGCTGTGTTTTACGAACACACCGTGGCCTGAGTCTTTGTCTTCGTGTAAGTAAGCACGTGATGTTGTTGTGAATGTTGCCTGAGAACATCAAAGGGCTCTTGGCGGCTACATACTACCGGGGGCTTGTTTTCACTCTTAGGAGTGAAACCCCTACCCCACTGGGTTTTGGCTCCAAGTATGGCTTGTCACGTTCATCAGTTAAATGTCATCTCTGGAACTTGAGATTCTGCATTAGGTGTTCTCTGTTGCTGTGTGTCTGCTCCATGTTGAAGATGTGGGTAAAAGCGGCCGGGGGGGGGGGGGGGAGGGGGGTGGTGGCGGTGGTGGTGGCCCAGGACAGGCATCCAGGCAGGGCACTGCGGCTTGCCACCTGTGTTCTCTTTTCAGACTGAGATCTTAATCTGGGGAGACTAGCCGGAGGGTGTTGGCAACATAGGAGATAAAGACACGGACCACACCACCAGAAGGGTTTGTAGGGGTGACAGATGACAGGACCACCGCTCACAGACGGGTCGGATCTCTGTGTGGGGAGTTGGCGGGCCGAGGGTGGGGGGGTTGTGTGTAGAACACAGCCAAGACTGCCGAGCATCTCAGATTTGGGGTTGGGAGGCAGAGCTGGGGCTGCTGGGTCTCCACAGGCGTAGGCCCCAGGCACCCCAGGGGCATAGCAGAAATCATGGTGCTGGACAAGACGTTGGGTCAAGACCAGTGGGAGGAGGACTGAGACTGACATGGGATAACGAGGTACAAGCATTATGGGAAGTGCTCCTGCCCTGTTTGGAAGGGTAGAGGGGATTCTACCAGCCACCTGGCCCAGCACTGCACCCACCAGATGTCTTGGTGGGGGGGAGGGGGGCAGCGACTAGAAGAGCTTGCAGTCAAAAAGCATAAACGCCATAGAACTTCAGATACATGCAGTACAAATTGCCAGAATTTCAGTTTATGTAGAATTTAAGAATTCAGGGGCGCCTGGGTGGCGCAGTCGGTTAAGCGGCCGACTTCGGCTCAGGTCATGATCTCGCGGTCCGTGAGTTCGAGCCCCGCTCTGTGCTGACAGCTCAGAGCCTGGAGCCTGTTTCCGATTCTGTGTCTCCCTCTCTCTGACCCTCCCCTGTTCATGCTCTGTCTCTCTCTGTCTCAAAAATAAATAAACGTTAAAAAAATAAATTTAAGAATTCAGATAAAAAAAAGTCCCCTCCCTGTTGGCAAAGGAAAAAGATCCGTATATTCCCTCTCTTGAATGGTGTTTCAGAAATACGTTCAGATTCAGTTTTAAGGTAAATGGGAGGGTTTATACTACAGCGTCACTTAGGCAAAAGGACATTTCTGTGCAACGGAGATGGGAGTAGTTTCCTCCATAGGTTGTGAGCCCTTGGGAACACGGATTTTGCTAAATACAGTGACTTATTTTTTTGATTTCATGATGTCTGGCACGGTGCTTTCACATAGGTGTTTTTCAACAAGTATTTATTTCATGGTGATCTTGAGAAATAGCAAGATGTTTGGTGAGAAACGTGTAAGATGTTCTTTCTGCTCTAGCATAGTCGGTTGGTAATAACATTTCATAATTGTCGTGGTCCCTTAGACAGACTGGTATTGTAGCTTAGCAAGTTTTTCTTGAAAAGCAGGAATAGCAAATAGTTATCTCCAGGCTGGGGGACAAAACCCCCGGCTACCCCACCCAAAGTGAAAGAGGATACGCTCGAGCCACTGTGGGTGTGTGTGTGGGTGTGTGTGTGTGTGTGGGGGGGTGTGTTTTCATTTTTCAGGGCCAGTAGTTCATGTGAAGAAACCTTGTCATCTCTAAAGAAATGTGTACGGGTGGTGGCCCTGCCCTCTTTGGAGGCGTGGTTTCATGTTGTCTGATGACACAATGCAGAGGTCAGCACTGTGTGAATCACGCCGCTGGGGAATTCTGTCCGCTCTCAAAACATAATAAACAGTTTGACCCACTGAAGGAAATTGAATTTTGTAGATGAGTGATCTATAAGACCTAAGCTGGGTTACATTTGGGGAACTCCTACCATCACCTTGGCTCCATAAATGGGAGCCATTCCTTAAAAATTGCCTTATGTCCCACGTGATGGCAGACAAGGACGCACAGCCCCGATCCAGGGCGCTCCCACAGCCATTGAGGCAGGACTGTGGTAAGGTTTCGGGAAGCCTGGCTCCCTTCTCTCATCCTTCCTCCGTGTTGCCACAGGTAGGAACACCTATGGCACAGATGTGGCCTGAGCCACATCTCTGCACTTTCTGTAGAATAAGGGCACCATTCCTGGTCCAGCTTCCGAGGCCCTTCCCACCTGCAGCCCCCTCTGAGTCCTGCACCCTTACCTCTGGCCGCCCTGGCCTCACTGGACCGCTACTCCCATATCACAAGGTACTCTTATGCACCTGACATGCTCTAGCCCCGTCCCCCGCCTGGTATGCCCCTATGCCTTCCTTGTGCGCCTGATGGACTCTACTCATCCTTGATTGCCCTCCGGGGCCCATCTTGCTATCTTCTTCTCCGCGAACCCCCCCCTCCGCAGAGTGGACTTTCTTCTTGGTGGGTGGAGTGCTGGGGATCTCATGGCGGGAGGCCACACTGGGGAGGGGAGGGTCTTGGAGGCTCTAGAAACCAGGCGGTCAGGGTGCGGCTTTGAAGGCAGACCTTTCGCCCGTGAAGATGTCTGAGTGTGTGGACGAGACGCATAGGGTTGTACGGCTTTATTGCTTCTCCCTCTTCTGTGAATATCTAGAAAGAACACCTACAAGAAAAACACAAAGACGGGATTTCCTTGTTTGTGGACTGAGTTTAAAAATGAGCGCTTGGCGGTGGTTTCTATGTAGGTGTCTTCTAGGGCTTTCCTGACCGCTGGGTTGACAGGTTAGAAGGGTCTACGCGTGTCATCGGGATGTCAGGTGCCCATGGATCGTGTGTTCACATAGATTCTGACATTTCCTAGATGTTCTAGAAATTAAGATGCCGTGAGGTGATCATTATTTTATTCCTCCTCTTCCTTCCTTCTCCCCGGCGCGATGCTGCTGATCTCAGCTCTCCGTTCCCGAGAGACTGGTTGTCTGCTGGTTTTTACTGTGCTTCGAGCCATGCTTGTCTGCTGGGTCACGGAGGTATTGGGGCAGAGGTGTTCAGCAGGTTCTTACTGAAGGCCTGGCTGCTCAGGGCTGGCTTCGCAGGGTCCGCAGGGCGTGAGTCAGGGGTGAGCCCCTACTGCTCACACCTGCTCACTGTCTCAGCCTCACACGTGGCTTCACTCACCTGGTCTTACACACCTGTGCTTTCACGGAGGCCAGGGCAGGCTGGGGCCCTGCTGCCTGGGCGGGAGGGAGGACCTGCCCCTGAAGGCAGGGCTGTGTCTGAGCCGACCTTGCGGGGCGGGTAGGAATTTGAAAGGTGAAAGGATGGGTTGTGGGTAGCTAAGTACAGGCACAGCTGCGAAGGCCCGAGAAGGGACGGGGTCCCTTCAGGGAATGGTGAAGGGGCAGTGGGGGTGAGAGCAGGCCTGGGCGGATGGGCGGGACTCGCTGGCCTGAAGGCAGAAGGAGAGGCCTCAGGAGAGCATCTGTGGTCTGAGGTCAGCCAGAATCACCTGGAATCCTCCTCTTCCCGGTCTTCGAGACTGCAGGGCTTGAAATCCCCAGTGAGGGTTTGACATCTCTACAAGTTCGCCATAACGGTTTCCATAGTTTCTTGTGTTTCTTCCGAGCATTTTCTCGTAATGGCACCTAAAACAAGATGTGCCTTACACTTTAAATTCTGCCGCAAAGCTCTTGACTTACATGGTCTAGAGTTCTAGGCTTTAGGTTTGGGGAATGCCGGCCCTTGGCGTTTACGGGGACGAGCTCGCCTCTTGCCAATGGGAACTCCTTGGTAGAATCTAACATCAGCGTATGACTCCACTTTTGATACTGTTTTCCTCTGCAAGAGTGCTGTATAGCCAACAGCTATGTCCTCGAAAACATGGCAGAATTATTTTGGAAGAGTGCATCAGGGTGGTTTAATGGTAGGTCATTCTGTGGTTGTCCTTATGGAAAACTCACCCCTGCTTTACCGTGAATCGTAGATTTCACATTGTGGTCTTTCTTTTGTCCGTTTAAAACGAGGACGCCAGTAAGTTCAGAAACCAGGTCCGTGCTTCCACTTGCTGCAATGGGTGTATCCTTTACAAGGGAAGAAGGCAGTCGATCTGTCCCGAAGGCCCATAAATCATGGAATGCAGTGTGTCGGGATGTGGATTCTTCTTAGCCTTGCAAAATCGTTATCAGTGTGGTAAATTGGCGTGTGGAAGAATATAGCAGGTGGCGATTAGAGATTTTTCTCCTCTATACATTTCACGGTAGCCGTTTAAGGCTCTCATCTCAGACCATTAAGGTCAGTGCTTTGTAAAATTTCAGATCAAACCATTGGCACCTCAAAAGGCAAACCATTTAGAATTCTTCCTTAAATTACCGAAAAAAAAAAAAGTGCATGATGACTGTTTTGTTTCTGAGACTTATGACAGGCTCTGTGGCTTTTATTCTGATGGGAAGGAAATGGAGCTATTGTAACTTGCCGTCAGGGATAATATTTTAGTGCCAGCTCTGTGCTGAGTGCTATTTAGAATGTTGGAGAAGCTGCTGAATCCTCCCGGGGCCAATTTGCAGTTGGCAGGCAGGGGCTTTATGCGGGGACCATTCCAAGCGGGAGAAGCGTTCCAGTCCCAAGATGGGTGAGCAGCGAACCTGACGCAAACGTGTGTTTAGTTAATACTGTACCCAGACCAAAGGATCAGCATCGAATCGGTGAAGGTCATCAGAGACAAAAGGTCAGAGCCTCAAGCTTTATCCTCAGCTGCTTCCAGCCCAGGAGTAGGAATTCTCAGTTCTGTATGTGGGCTGTGTGGCATGTTATCTGAAGTTTTCCTTGAGCCGGGGGGGACCTTAACTACAGAATGGATACACATTGAAGTGAGATGTGCAGGTGGGAAGCGTAAGAGATGAGCGGCAGATACTCACCTGGGGTAGCTGTGAGCTGGAGACGTACAGGAAACATTTAGAAGCATGAAACAATGGCCGTACCAGTGAGTGGCTTCCTCCCAGAGCCTTAGTTTGATCCGGAAAATAGTCCTAGAACAGTGGGGAGGAGTCTGGCAAAGGCAGGGTGCGGAGCCATGAGAAGGGAGGGGACTTGTCAGGTCATGGTCCAGAGGAGGACCGGGCTCGAAGTAAAAAGGGACATTCTCAGGGGCCTGGTGGTACATGGGGATCGCGAGGGGCCAGCGACATTTGTGGGGGTTAGTCAGTGTCCCTCTGTCCTGCTGGCGTGGGAAAGACGGACGCGATGGCCACAAACACGTTTCCAGGACACCAGATGTCACTCTGGTATCTCCCTTTAGGCCCCCTGTTGCCTAATGAGGCTCAGGCTCCTGGGCCTGTAAGAGCCTAGGAGACCCTTCTGGAGCCTTGCCCCCACTTCTGTCCCCTCTTCATGTTGTGTTTCCTTTGATTCCCAAATATGCTCCGCCCCTGGGCCTTTCACTATGGGGTGCCTTGAATACAAATGCAGACGCCTCCTCCCGACGACTGACTGGCCCGGAGCGATTCCCCAAGCCCGTAGTCTGGGTTCCAGCCCTGCCTCACCTCTTCCCAGCTGTGTGAACTCTGCCCTGTTTCCTCACTGTAAAATAGATCCTAACCGTACCTGTCCTTCAGGGACATACAGCTGTCAGCTGTCACCATCCTCATCCTCTGTCTTTTCACACAAACCCATACCCTTCCGTGAATCATTTCTGGAGCCCCACCAAAGGAAACGGATACCCTTTGTTCTAGATTTATTCTCCAGTCCGTCCGTTCGGGCTGCTATACCAAAAATACCACAGACTGGGTGGCTTATAAACCACCAAAGTGTGTTTCTTAACAGTTTGAGGCAGGGGAGCCCAAGGTCAAGGGGCTGGCAGATTCGGTGCTGGTGAGGACTCACCTTGTAAGTTGAAACCTTGTCAAGTTACTCTCCTTCCTGGGAGGGATGAGGATCCCCTGCTCATGTGACTGCCACCGCGGTTGTTAGCAAATGCCAAAGCACAGCGCAAGCCAGTGTCCTCGATGTCACTCTCATTAGATTATGTGTCCTGACTAATCTTCCTGTCCAGCTTGGGTTCTACTTGTGGCGATGACCTTCTTTTCGGCCC
Organism: Acinonyx jubatus; assembly: GCF_027475565.1. NCBI lineage: Eukaryota > Metazoa > Chordata > Mammalia > Carnivora > Felidae > Acinonyx > Acinonyx jubatus. Next base: position 74,867,549 of record NC_069392.1, read on the forward strand.
CCGAATTGGGACACGTAATATGATGGAGAGAGGTGAACTTATTTGCAGGTATTTGCCACTGGGGTTGCCTTTGAATATCTGGGATATAGTTTTGTCCACATTCCGGTTATTTGGACTTCATTCCACCCCAGTAGCTTGTAAGGAGGCTTCCTTAAGGCCTGCACCCGTGCTGTCTTACTCATTTTTATTTCCCTGGTAGCTCCTAGCACCGTGCCTTGCTCACAGTAGGCATTTGGCAAATGTTTTTTAAGTTTTTTTTTTTTTTTTTAAACATTTCTTCAGTTTTGAGAGTGAGAGAGACAGAGCATGAGCGGGGGAGGGGCAGAGAGAGAGGGAGACACAGAATCCGAAGCAGGCTCCAGGCTCTGAGCTGTCAGCACAGAGCCCCACGCGAGGCTCGAACTCACGGACCGCGAGATCATGACCTCAGCTGAAGTCGGACGCTTAACCCACTGAACCACCCAGACGCCCCAGGAAAATGTCTTTGAATGCACTTATTATTGTTCAGTAATAAGTGTTAAACTGTTTATGGAAAACTAAGCATGCTTGGGTTCTCACAGGCAAGTACTGAATGTCTGCTGTGGAAACAGCCAGCAGCTTGCTTCTTTTAGTGTTCTTCTCTGTGAGGACAGAATTGTAATATTCCAGGTCACCAAGCGACCATTCAGGACAGTCACATGTTTTTTCTTGTTTTGTTTCATTTTTGTTTTTTTTTTTTAAAGATTTTAAGTAATCTCTGCCCCCAGCATGGGATTCGAACTTACCACCCTGAGATCAAGAGTCACATGCTGTCCCTACCGAGCCAAGCCAGGTGCCTCAGGACAATCGCATGTTAAAGGGAATATTCACGTATGCATTAAACAAGGCCACCATATTGCACGGTGCCAGGGGGGGTGTTGTCCACATTGTAGTCAGGAAGCTGGCTTCGTCGGTTGGTTGGTACATTGAAAGAGTTGGAGAACCCAATCTGGGCATCAGAAGTAGACCCTAAGACATGGAAGGTGGCTCCTTTAGAGTTTTGCGACTTCGGGATGGTTTGAGTGGTTATGTTAGTACCCACACACGACAGAGAAAGATCTCTTGAAGGACAGCTGGCCTCAAGTAAGAGAGGTAAGATTCCATATCCGCTGCTCAGTATTTTACCTGTCATAGAAAATAATCTGAGACAGCTTATAATGAAAGCATAGGCCAAATAAAATGAGAATGATTGATGGAATGAGGAAGGAAGGGACATGTAAAATGGATTTGAGGTGACTAGGAGTCTCCTGGCCGCCAGGACAAAGAAAGTGGCATGCTGGGGTGATGCGTTCTCAGGCACGGAAGGGTCCGCGTCCTGTGGGCCGCTGCGGGTTCATGGGAATAGATGCTGGAGTCTTTCATCGTTGGGGGGGCTGGAGGTGGGGTACATCGTTGGGCCAGCAGAGTCACTAAGGCCCCTTAGCATCCTGGCTGATTCTGAAGTTCTTCTTGGAAGGAGGATAATAGTACGCTTGGATAATAGTGTTATAGACTGTAGCTTTCCAAAGCTAGTTTTCCTGCAGGCCAGAGTAATGAGTGAGTACAATGAAAATGATCTGGCACTTGCTTGTGAGAGCTGAGTGGTGGTCAAGGGACTTTGCCAAGGTGATACTGTTGAACAGCCGCCAAAGGATCTTTCCACGCCAGCCCATTATCTTAAACCCAGGTTTTATGGGTAGGACTTGGGAGCCCTTCCCACACAAAGAATGTTGCCTGGGGCTCTGGTCCTGAGTACCTCTCTGTCCTGGCCTATTGGAGGTTGGCCGAAATATTCCAAATCTCTCTTCTGGGGAAGAGATTTTGCCTCTCTGATGAACCAGACTCTCCCTGGGGATGGGAAAGGCCTAGAACAGAACCCTGTTTTTTGACTTGCATTCGAACCCCGGAGGGGGTACTTTCCTCCCGGCTTGCTGATGTGGGAGGTGATGGAAGTGAATGTTGGAGTAGGAAGCTCTGATCAGGGTGAAAAAAGGAAACCACTGACTTTAGACCTAGGGAAGTTCAGTTATAGCTTCAAAAAGTGCCAGCCGGGAATGCAACCTCATGCAAATCTCAGGAAATTTAGGTGAAATTTATATTTTCAGCAGGATAGAGCCAACCAAGACGAAGAAAATATTAAGGCGACTTGGATAAGTGGAATCAGACATTTCTGGCTGTAGAAGGAGCATGGCTTCTCGGTGTGTTCAGCGCGACCCAGCTGTGTTTCTCTCCCCGTGTTGTCCTCCTTAGGGTCTGTGAATGGCTGAACTTAGAACAAGGCTTTTGCAATCTGTGCTGTGTGAATACGGTTTTTGTTCTGTTGGTTTAATTTGCATTTGGTGTCTGGAGTGCCTGGTCATGGAAAGAGCCAGTGCTTTGTTTTGGGTAATGAGGGCTGAGGTTTCAAATCAGTGTTTCTCGGTTTACCCAGTGTCAAGTGTTATTTGAGTAACAGGCGGCTGTGTCGCTCATTGCTCTGAGGTCCTGCGAGTTTCCGTTTACAAATTAGCTTTTTGCATACTCTCAAATCGATAAATTACAGGATGATATCCTGAAAGAGGAAACTATATTCGCAAATGGGAATCGAGTCCCTATTACATGCATTTTCATTCTAGGGCAGATGTCGTCTGAAACCTCTTCAGATGCTCGTTTCTGCCCTTGTCAATTACTTCATCGCAAGGGTCAGTGATAAACCAAGAGAATGGGAGGAGCCAGTGTGGAAGACTTTCTTTCTGTTGAATGGGATCATGTTGGGTGCTTCTTGGAAAGTGGGTGAATTATTCATGATGAAATGAATGAGGGCATTATTTTAAATTGGTGTAGAAGCAAATGGTTAACCCATTTATTAAGCAGCTAGTGTTGATCTGTCTGCCAGGAGACTTTAGGGCCTACGCGATGTGCTCCTTGTTGGATGTGCTCCTTGTTGGTCGTGTTTTTTTGTTTGTTTTTGTTTTAATGTATCTACTTAAGTAACTCCAAGCCTACCTGATGTTATCCTTTTTCCTGTTTTTCTTTCAAGTTTCCAGTAATTCATTTTGAAATAGGATCATGTATATAGTTCCCTTCCCCCCTCTGCCTCTGCTTCCCCTCTCATTGCTGCTGCCATCCTAATGACATTCCTGTTGTGCGAGAGGCAGTCTTAACACCAAGGGGAGGTTGAGCTCTTGGAGAACTGTGGCCTGTCTATTTATAGAGGCATAGGTCCTAGGAAATCTGACTTAAAGGAAAAAATCCAACTGGCGTTAACAGCTCAGCTACCTGACGCTTATTTTGCAACCCGATCAGAACCAGAAAGTGAACAAAATTGGCCCCTGAAAATAGGACAAAATTCTGTACGCTGAACATCGTGCACTTTTCTTCCAGAGAAGTCTCTGGGCTCTCTCGTAGGACCAATTTTGACATCATTTTGTTTTCCTTCTTAGAAATGTGACATGTAAAATAAAATGTGTAAAATGTAACTAAGCCTTTGATCCTGTAGCGGTCGCTGTTTCTAAGCTGCTCAGCCCTTGTGTGCACGCTCATATCGAGCTCATGACTTGGTGTCTGAGATCACAGCGAATGAGAAGAGTTGCAGGGAGGGGCGGGGGGGGGAGGCTGTCCTGGCGTGTCACGTAGTAGGTGCTCAGTGACTGTGTACCCAGAACGAGGCGAATAGAATGGAAGGGAGGCCCTGCACCTTGCACGTTTCTTTCTCTGCGTAGCAACGGTGTCCCTGATCTATTGCAATGCTACTTCTCCTCAAGCTGTTTACTATAATTAGTAATATATGCGTTGTGCTTATATATGTGCACATATATGTTTGTATTACTACATATCCACATATACGGGCAGTCCTCGCTTTGCAAAGGGCTGATATTAGGAATTTCAGTTACCGTCCTTTTAAAAATACCAGTCCCCCAACAACACAGTTCAAATTTCAGTTACCCCCAGTGTGTTAACTGATCGCATAAAGTACACAAACTTTGCGGCTAGCGGGTCAGTCCACGAGTCGCTGCACGTATAACAGGTGCGCGTGGTGATCGGTAACCAGTGGCCCCCCTTCTTTCAAAGTCCGTCCGTGATTGGCCACTACACATGTCACTCTGTACACGCACAGGTGGCAAAGTCGTAGTTCGGTTGCCTTCTTGTCTTCCAGCAGCAAACCAATAGGACGTTTCGTGAAAATACCACAGATTGAGAGGGACGTGGCCACCAAAGGTGAACCCGCATCAAACAAGTTAAAGATGTTGAAAGTGACATTCGTAACCTACATGGAGTTGGAGAAGATTTAGCTTTCTCTTTCTTACTGAGAACGTTGCTCTTCCAGCCATAGTTGGAGAGACGAGGCGTGCAGCCTGGGCAAGGTGAGGGGGGTGAACTATCCACATAAACAAGGGAAGGGGTTGTGAAGAAGGGAATAAAGATACCCGAGAGGAAGTGAAGCTTCCAGACCAAAGCAAAGTTCACGTTAAAGGCACTCTCAGGTATTTTCCAACATGGAAAGTGCAAAAGATAAAGTAAGTACGGTGTTGGGAAGGACCATGGACTACAGTGCAGCAGTATTCGTGGTAACCAAAAGGTGGTGACAACCCAAGTGTCCGTCCATGGTAGGATAAACCAATCGTGATCTATAAATACAATCAGACTATTACTTGGTCATAAAAAGAATGAGCTACAGACACACGGTACAGCATTAGTGAACTTGGGAAACATGCTAAGTTAAAGAAGCCAGGTATAAAAAGATCATGTACTGTATGATTCCATTTATATGAACTGTCTGGAGGAGGTAAATCCATCGAGCTAGAATACAGATTGGTGGTTGTCATTGGTGGTTGTCATGGGAGGGGTAAGTGGTTAATGGGTTCAGGGTTTCCTTTTGGGGTGCCGAAAAGATTTCAGAACTAGACAGAGGTGGTGGTTACGCAACACTGGAATGTGCTTAAACGCCTCTGAATTCTTCAGAGTGTTTACTTTTACCTGAAACCGTAAAAACCATAGAAGACAGCATAGGCAGTAATTTCTCTGACATCGGCCATAGCACCATTTTTCTGAATATGTCTCCTGAGGCAAGGGAACTAAAAAATCGACTATTGGGACTATGCCAAAATAAAAAGCTTCTGCACAGCAAAGGAAGTACTGAACTAAAAGACAACCTACTGAATGGGAGGAGATCTTTGCAAATGATGTATCCAATAAAGGGTTAGTATCAAAAATATATAAAGAACTTCTACAACTCAACACCCCAAAAGCAAATAATCCAATTAAAAAAATGGGCCGAGGACATGAATAGACATTTCTCCAAAGAAGACTTACAGGTGGCCAACATCATTCATCATCAAGGAAATGCAAATCAACACCGCAATGAGGGTATCACCTCGCACCTGTCAGAACAGCTAAAGTCAAAAACACAAGACACGTGTTGGTGAGGATGTCCAGAAAGGGGAGCCCTCTTGTACTATTGGTGGGATTGCAAACTGGTGCAGCCACTATGGAAAATAATATGGAGGTTCCTCAGTTAAAAACGGAACTGACCTATAATCCAGCAATTGCACTACTGGGTATTTACCCAAGAAAATGCAAAAACACTGACTCAAAGGGATACATGCCCCACTGTGTATAGCAGCAAATTATGGAAACAGCCCAAGTGTGTCCGTCAACTGATGAATGGATTAAGAAGATGGGGTGTGTATTTATACAGCGGAATACTATTCGGCCATAAAAAACAACGAATTCTTGTCATTTGCAACAGCACGGATGGAGCTAGAGAGTATAATGCTAAGCGAAATAAGTCAGAGAAAGACAAATACTGTATAATTTCACTCATATGTGGAACTTAAGAAAAAAGAAACAAAAACTCAAATTTAGAGAACAAACAGATGGTCACCAGAGGGGAGGTTGGTGGGGGACATGGGTGAAAAAGTGATGGGGATGAAGGCGTGCACTTGCCGTGACGAACACCGGGTATCGTATGGAAGTGTTGAATCTTTATACTATACGCCGAAGCTAATATTATACTGTGTTAGCCAACTACAATTAAAAGTAAACATTTTGATTTGTTTATTGTTTGAATTTCACCTGCAAGAGTATGACAATTTGCGAAGGTAAAGATGCTTTCTTTGTATTATAAGTTATGCTTCAGGATGACAGCACTTTTCAACTATCAATATGTTTTTTTTTTTTTTTACAAAGAAATCAAACACTTTAATTTCTAATGTGCTAAATGACATTGTACTGAAAGATTAGCTTGATTATTTTTTTTCTTTTCCCTGTACATTTATAAGTGACAGTGAGTTATCAATGTTTTGACAAACGTTTAAGGGTCACGAGACGATGGCAACTTTTCCTGGTAATTACCAGGGTCACTTAGCGTGGTTTCATCTTCTATGGTCATGTTTTTAATTTTACATTTATTTATTTTTGAGGAACAGAGTGAGACAAAGCATGAGCGGGGGTGGGGGAGGGGCAGAGAGAGAAGGAGACACAGGATCCGAAGCGGGCTCCAGGCTCTGAGCTGTCAGCACAGAGCCTGACATGGGGCTCGAACCCACGAACTGTGAGATCATGACCTGAGCTGAAGTCAGACGCTCAACCGACTGAGCCACCCAGGCGCCCCGGTCATTTTTTTTTTTTTTTAAGTTTATTATTTTATTTATTTTGAGAGTGAGTGAGCAGGGGAGGGGCAGAGAGAGCAGGAGAGAGAGAATCCCAGGCAGACTCCATTGCTGTCAGTGCAGAGCCTGAGGCGGGGCTTGAACACACAAACTGAGAGACCGTGACCCGAGTCGAAACCAAGGATGCTTAACCGACTGAGCCACCCAGGCGCCGCTTGTGTGACCATTTGTATGGTCTCCTCCTACTGTGAAGTATTGAGGACTGCTTGCTCGCATATTTTACCATGTACACAGGTATATGTGATATTTGTACATCTTCGTTACAGCGTGTTGTTACAATATACACCATTCACTCTTCCAGCAAGAATCCTGACACGTGTCTTCTACAGTGTGCGTATTTTCACATGGTGCTTTTTGGAAGGAAAAAAATACGAAAGCCAGCCCACAAGAAATTACCTGGTGGGGGCCATAGTCTGTGATTCGGGTGCTCGTAAAGCACTCACTTCGCCTTTTCCGGGGCCAGCCTTCCAGAGCGTTGAGATTTCAGGAACTGTCTTGAAAAAGAAAACTCTAGAACACCCAGCAAGTAATGATTGCAGCAGCCAGCCGTGGAGCGAAGTCCGTTTTGCCGTGCAGAAGGAAAACCATTCCTAGGCTGGCTGTTGATGGGTGTCCAGCGAAAGAGGCCTGATCCCGGGTGTCAGGTGGCCCTCAGCTGGCCATACCCCCTGTGTGGGGGCATTCCTGCTGCAGAGATGGCCTGAGGCCCTCGGGACACTGTCCACATCAGCTCGCAGACTGGGAGCCTGTGTCCACAACGGCAGGTGGAATTTATCCTGTTGTTGGGGAAGTCCCTTTTTGTACCTGCTCTGCAGTCTTGCCTCCACCTCCCGTTGAGGTTTTTAAAATCCTACTAGAAGCCTAATGTGTCTGTAGGTATTGAGATAATTTTGAATCTATCACTGTGTGCAAAGGTAACAACAACGACAAAAATCCCTGAAGACTGCTGCTCTTGGGGAGGTTACGGTCCCCCTCTGTTCAGTCTCTCGAGCGCCAGGGATTTGTGGGTTCAAGGGAGCCCAAGACCCAGACCCTGCACTCAGGGGTGGCAGAGTCTGGGTCAGTGGTCACTGGCCAGAGGGCCTGTCCTCCTGCCTGTCAGGTGAGATGGGACTTTGGGCTAATGAAGGACCCTTCTTAACGGTGTTGTTTCAAGGATGAGCCAATGTAACGTATGTAAAGTGCTGAGAGCAGTGCCCCGCAGGTGGTAAGTGTTTAAACCAGATTCTTACCCTAGAACTAGAGGGTGTTAAAATTCCTGGTCACATTTAGCCCCCAACGATCTTGCAGAGGAGGTGGGGCCACAGCTGTTGTTCGTTGAGCGTCTTGGCCGGGTGGCAGAATCACACTGCGGGAAAGGGGCTGGGGCGGGGCCTGAACTTGGCCCCAAACCCTTCACTCTGGGCTTCCTGACTGCCCTGGCAGGAGAAGATCAGGAAATGTGTTGGCCCGCTCTGGCTGCCGTGGCAAAGGACCACGGCCTGGCCGCTGAAACAAGGTACCTTTATTTCGCACAGATCTGAGGCTGAAAGTCCAAGATGAAGGTGTCCACGGGGTTGGTGTCTTCTTAAGCTGTCTCCTTGGCTTGTGGACACCGTCTAATCCCTTTGCGCTCACGTGATCTTTTTCCTGTGGACCTGTGTCCAGATTCCCTCCTCTTTTTTCATTTTGAGAGAGAGAGAGAGAGAGAGACAGTGAGTGGAGGAGAGACAGAGAGGGAGACACAGAATCCAAAGCAGGCTCTAGGCTCTGAGCTGCCAGCACAGAGCCCAACGCGGGGCTCGAACCCACGAACCATGAGATCCTGACCTGAGCTGACGTCAGACGCTAAACTGACTGAGCCACCCAGGTGCCCCTGGGTTCCCTCCTCTTATAAGAACAACCAGTCATGTTGGATTAGGGCCACCCTGAAGGACTTCATTTTAACATAATCACCTCTTTAAAGAGCCTGTGTTCAAATACAGCCACGTTCTGAGGTGCAGGGGTTAGTTAGGACCTCAGAACGCGAATTTTCGGGAAACACAGCTCCGCTCCTAACAGGAGAGGAGGATTAGTAGCAAAATCAGAGGGATCGGATACCTGTATCAGGAACGGGAGTGAGGACAGAGCGGGCAGCATGGGAACTGATGGAGCAGGGGGCTGGTCTCCGTGGTTTTTGAGTTTTGATTTCAGGCACGGCTTTCAGAGGACAAAGAGGAGTGGACTTTGTGGTGAGAAGCGTGTCCCCAGAACTCAGCGACCTGGGGCGAGCTGAGCGGGGTCTGTAGGCACACGGGATTCGGTTGGAGCCGGGTGAACGGGAAGACGCACCGGGTAGCGGACGGCCTGGTCAGTGTGGGCCTGAGAAATCTGTATTTTGTTTTGATAGGCATTTGCATCCTTTATTGAGCACGTATTTACGGAGCACCTCACGTCTAGGGTCACAGTGCAGTTCTTGTCAGCGGGGAGACGGTTTGGGTCTCTGGGTAGATCCCTCAAGGTAGCTTCCGACAGCAGAATCGTTTCTGTGTGTGGTTGTAGAGAAACAGATTATGTAAATCTGAAATTACATTTCTTGAAGATGGCTTAATTCGATTAACAAATGTTACTTTAATCAGCAAATGGTGGAGTCGTACAGATTAAATTTGGAGCCGAGACTGACTGGGCTTACATCCTGGCTCTGTCCCTTATTAGCTTTGTCAGATTTATCCTATGACATAAATTGGCAGAGCTTCAGTTTTCTCAGCTGTGAGAAGTGGATAATTACACGTATCTCACTGGGCTGATGGAGAGTGTGCATTTGCAGTAGTGTATGGGAAGGTTCTAGCACTGTGTCTTTCGCATGGCGAGGCTCTTAACGATACCCGAAGGAAGGTAGCGCTGGGTGAGTTGGGGGTCTTTTAAAAAGATGTTTTAATAGAGGTAAATAAATAGCGATGAACTTTGGATTAATTCATTAACAATGGCGAAGAAGTGTGAGCACCAGCCAGTGGCTGAGTGCTAAGGGGTAGAAGAAGGCAAGGCCCCTGCCTTGAGATTTGATGTCTTTGGTAGTGGGTTACAACTGCTCACAATATCTGGACCTTTCTTTTTTAGGATAGGTGGTGGAATTATATCTCCCTGCCCCAGTGAGTTCAGATGTGGTCATGTGACCACCTGGAGATGAATTAGAAGGTGAACACGCGAGACTCCTGTTGATTTTGAGCCAAGACAACACTCAGCCGAGGGCTCTTGGCTACGTTCCGCAGGGCCTCTCGGCTGAGTGGTGGGCCTGGGTCCCCGAGTGAGGTCAGCACCTGCACGGACCGGACTCATGTAGATGCTGGATGGCCCTGCACTGAGGAAGAAACCTTTGCTATTGGCTTCTGAGATGCTGAGATGTCGTTGGTGGCTTTCTACCGTCACCTGGCCCCCTCCTGACTCATGTTGTGTTACAAGAGGCTCAACCTCGCCGATTGTCCTTTTCTGGACTATAAATCAGTCTTGAACGGACTTTTTGGCCAGTACGTGCCTGTACGTGTGCATGAACACGCACACGTATAGATAAATACAGCTGCAAACGAAAGCATTTCTTTGTCACTGTTATTACCTTCACCAGTATTTTTAAATGAATTAAATGTCAGAAACTCACATGTTCTTTTTAAAAAACAGCTCTACAGAGATAGAATTCGCCTGCCATGCAATCCACCCATTGAAAGTTTACAGTTCTGTGGCTTTAAGTAGATTCACAGAGAGGTGACTTCACATCACCACGGTTTCACGGCATTTCCGTTACCCCCAACATTACCCCACTCCCCCATCCTCCCACACACTCCCTCCCCAGCCACAGACCACCCTTAATCTGCTTTGTATAGATCCGTGTCTTCTGGACATTTCCTATACATGGCGTCTTGGAGCGGATGGTCCTCCGCGACTGGCATCTTCCACTTAGCATAATGTTTTCAAGGCTCATCCATGTCGCAGCCTGTATCACCGTTTTCTTGCTTTTGCTACCAAAACACATCCCATGGTGTGGAATATAGTGTATTGTAAAACCGCATGGTTCCTAAAGGTGGAAACAGGGCTGACCCCTCTAGGGTCGTGGGCATCCCCTCATCAGTTGACGGACATTTGGGTTGTTGCCACTTTCTGGCCGTCACGAATGGGGCCGCTGGGAACATCCGTATAGTCTTGTCCAAGTTATTCTGTGAACGTGTTTTCATTTCTCTTGGGTTTATACCTGTGAGTGGAATTGCTGGGTCTCATGCTGACTTGACATTTAACTGTTTAAAGAACTGCCAGGCTGGTTGCCTCAACTCACGTCCCTACCAGCAGCGGGTAAGGGTGCTGATTCTTCGTGTCCCCACCAACACTGCTTACTGTCTGTCTTTGTAGCCATCCTGGTGGGTGTCCCCTGTTTTACGTTGTTTAACATGAAACTTACATGCCACAGTTCCGCCTTCCTGTCTTCACAGGTCCTTTCTGAGGCAGCTCGTGCTTTTTTCACTTTGTGTTGAGTTATTAGCGTCGTCCATGTGTATGTTGCATAGGGACATGCTTACCTTCTACCGACAGACCTACGTTTTCACTTTAAAATGTGGTATTTGGGGGCCCTTGGGGGACTCAGTCGGTTAAGCGTCCGACTTCGGCTCAGGTCATGATCTCGCGGTCCGTGGGTTCGAGCCCCATGTCGGGCTCTGTGCTGACAGCTCAGAGCCTGGAGCCTGCTTCGGATTCTGTGTCTCCCTCTCTCTCTGCCCCTCCCCCACTCACGCTCTGCCTGTTTCTGTCTCTCAAAAATAAATAAACGTTTAAAAAAAAAATTTAAAATTGTGGTACTTTGTTCGGTGTCAGGTTCTCCTACTCAACCAGCTGGCAAGCCCACGCCGGCTTCTGGTTGAGGACCAGTCAAGCTTCAGCTGAAATGAGAGTTAGTCCTGTGTTAGTACAAAGATCACCTCCTGTCACTTAAGTGAGGAACTCTGGTGGTGGTTCCTGTTTGTCTTCACTCTTCAAGTCGACTTCAGTTTGTGGCAGTAAAGTCAGACATATATATTTGAATATTCATGTTGTAAAACCACATGGTTTCTAAAAATGGGCATGATTCTAAAAGTGGGAACTCCCTAGAGTTCATGTGCTAAGTTAACATGCCATTTAAAAAAAAAATTTCTTTTAACATTTATTTTTGAGAGACAGAGGGCATGAGGAGGGGAGGAGCAGAGAGAGAGGGAGACACAGAACCCGAAGCAGGCTCCAGGCTCTGAGCTGTCAGCATGAAGCCCGACGCGGGGCTCGAACCCATAAACCATGAGATCATGACCTGAGCCGAAGTCGGATGCTTAACCGACGGAGCCACCCAGGCGCCCCAACACGCCATTTTGAGCGATGAGTCTGCCATTGGGGTTGAGCAGGGTCCATGCCTTCGTGGAGGGTCAGGTCTGGCTGGGGACAGACCTTTCAGGAATAAAGGCGTTACAGATTGTAAAAGGGCTGTGAAAGCAAGTGGTCCTCCATAGGAGAATGATGTGGGGGGGTTCCCAAGTTGAGTTTTACTTATTTTGGTGGGGGGATGGGAAGGACCTTTGGGAAGGACCTCATGAGGAAGTGACACTTCATCCTAGATGCAGGGGAAGGGGAGGGGTGCGGTGACGGGGAGGCAGGGAAGCTCTGGCAGGTTAGAGGAAGTGTACTGAACTCTGTGTGGCTGGAGGGTGGGGGCTTGGAAGAGAGGAAGCTGTGAAGGGCCAGATTGGGCAGGGCTCTCGTGGACACGGCTGATCGCTTGGACAGTATTCAAAACGCAGTGAGAGATCACTGAGAGGTTTTAAGCAGGGGAATGGTATCATCCAATTAAAAAAAAGCCACTTTGGTTGTTGCGTGTCAACTGTATTGCCATTTGGGGGTGGGAGGGGTGGCAAGAGTGGGTGGAGGGAGCCAGAGGGTCAGGGATCCACCTGCCCGGGGACCCAGCTGGAGGCATCAGGGACCCAGTTGGAGGCATCGGGGCCGGGACTGCAGGTTGGGGCCCTGGCACCTTGCTCTGTTCTTCAGTCTCCGTGAGGACACACACACTCATGCTGGTGTCAGGTCCCATCTGCTTGCCTCTGTCACGGGGAGCCGTCTCCGCGACGGGTGTCATCAACGGTTGCCGACCTACTAGCGAGGACCAGGCAGAAGCTATTCTTGAACCTCCAGGGCCAAGCTTTCTCTAGAACAAATATTTGAGCGACCCTTCCGTAGTGAAAACTCCCCAACCAGATTAGCAAATGTGTTCTCGCAAGCTTCTAACACTCGGGAGCTGAAGTGTGGCTTCTAGTGACAGTTTTGCTGCTGGGCCAGTATTTGTAGGGTAAAGGTGCTTGTTTCTATCAGAATCGGTTGGAAGATTTTTTTAAAAAAAGTATTTATTTAATGTTTATTTTTGAGAGAGAGAAAGACACAGTGTGAGCGGGGGCTGGGGGTCAGAGAGAGAGGGAATCATCGAATTCAAAGCAGGCTCCAGGCTCTGAGCTGTCAGCACAGAGCTCGATGTGGGGGCTCGGACCCACAAACGATGAGCTCGAAGTTGGGTGCTTAACCGACTGAGCCACCCCAGGAATGACTTACACTTTCATTGTTCGGCTTCATCGCTCCTTAACTGGAAGGGAGTTGTGTCCTTAACGTGATGTCCAGCGATTTAGGTAGGACGGCGGGGACGCAAGCTGTGAACAGAGATAAGTGGGAGCACATCCATGAGTGGTATTCGTGCAAACTTGTGAGTTTTGACTTGACCTTTTGTGCGATCTTGACATCACAGATCTTGGAATAGGATTCTTTTTCCCCTGCTAAGAGGTTAGAAATATCAGTGCTGTGTGTGTGTATTTGGCAGGCCCCAGACGATGCTGCCTTTGTGAACGGCACCCTCGGGTTGGAGGTCCGGGGTTGTGGGAGGAGAAAGACGTTTAGACCCAATGATTTTTAGGTAAGTTGATCACACCCAGCACTGCCAAATTTTCCTGAGAACCGCTGTGCCTCCTCTCCGGGGTCTCTGTGCTCGAGTGAGGACTAGCCACCCTCCGCAGCCCGCCTCCTTGGGCTGCGGGTGACTCAGGCTGGCGTCTGAGCTGGTGACGAGCTGTCCTGTCCGGTTATTTGAACAAGCTCAGGCTTTCATTTCTCACCCGCCGTCTTCCCGTCCTGTGAGCATTTTCTGTGGGTCACCGAATTGACCGTAAGATCATTTCATTTTACAGAAATGGAAACTCAGATTTATTATTAACACATTGTGCTTTTAAGCTCGGAGGGGAAGAGCTGTGAACTTCCCCCAAGGATTTCTCCCGAGTGTGGTTTTGGTCTAGCTGTGGTTATCTGAGGTGCGGATGCCTGAGCCCTCCCGGGCCTGCTTCATCCCAGTCTTTGGGTCCAGGGCTCAGGAATTTGCATCTTAAAATAGTATCTCCAGGGGCACCTGGGTGACTCAGTCAGTTAAGCAAGAATTCTCCATTTTGGCTCAGGTCATGATCTTATGGTTCTGTTTGTGGGTTTGAGCCCCACGTCAGGTTCTGCACTGAGAGTGTGGAGCCTGCTTGGGATTCTCTCTTTACCTCTCTCCCCTCCCCTCCCCTCCCCTCCCCTCCCCTCCCCTCCCCTCCCCTCCCCTCCCCTCCCCTCCCCTCCCCTCCCCTCCTCTTCTCTTCTCTCTTCTCTCTCTCAAAATAAATAAATAAACTTAAAAAAAAATTCTCTCCGGATAGGTGTTTGCACTGAACATTGGGAGCCACCTCCTTCACCTCTGAACTCTGGCCTGCACATCAGCACAGTGCTAGTGTTCAAGAGCATCCGGCAGATACACCCCGTCAGAGAAATAGCAGAAGAATTTATAGTTCGTCTTTACTAGTGCTAAAGCTTGACACAGGAGAAGGGGGCTCACAGGGCCCGGCCAGTGGACTTGCTAATGCAGAATTGGGCAGACTTAACACGCCCTCGCCATGATGGTCAGCGCCATCATGGGCTTGGGTCTCCTCCCCCAGTCGAGGGAAGAGGGAAGGTCTCTATGTGGTGGGTCAGATGGAACCAGAGGAAGGGGTTCGGCCTGGCACCCTGGCTCCTTACCCACCCTCCAGGGGCATTTGTTGCCTGGCGGGGCGGGGAGCGCCAGCGAAGGGGAAGCAGCGGTCTGCTGTTGGGTGTCCCTCCCTGAGAAGGGGGTTCCAGGGCTGGGAAGGCGGTCTGGCCCAGCCTCCGTATCTGGGAGAAAACCAGTGCCGAGGAAATATTTGAGGAAGGAGCAAAGAATTAAGAAACTTAGATTTTTTTTCCAGTGCAAAGCATGTGTAGAACTACGGAAAAGCTTTGCTTTCTCTAGGTATAAGTAAGGTCATGGTTCCAGATGCTCAGTGAAATCAGCACATACGTGGTTGAGGATGTAGGAATTTATCTAGGCCCAGGTAGCCTCTGAGCAGGAGAAACAGCCTATCCTTACTACCAACCAGAATAATTTACGTTGAAGATAATATGTCATCAGTTGATTTTCTTTTTTTTTTTTTTTTTTTTTTTTAATCCTTCCCGAATTTGATTGAAGTACATTTTTGAGTTTGGATGTTTGCTCCTGTATGTCAATCTTTATTTACAGGGAAGCCATCAGGCATTTTTTGCTCTTTGTTGGGGAATCCTGTCGTCGTGAAAAGGATGAAATGATGTGCTCATGAGACGCGGTCTGGAAGTATGACAAATTACTGTCTTAGAGTTAGCTTTGCATGTTCCCCTCTGATTGTTTGGAAGGATGTGACTCTGGTTCTGGTCACCCCAACGTCCTTGCCTGTGGCACAGAAAGAATGCTCCTTTCTTCATTAATGCTGTCAGTAGAAGCCGTTTCTCTCTCAGCCTCTAGATAATAGCTGCCTCTCTTACATTCAAGTATTTTTATTTTCTTTCTTCTTTCCCTTCCCCTTCCTCTTCCCCTCCCCTTCTCCTTTCCCCTTACCCCCCTCCTCCCTTTCCCCTCCCCTCCCCTCCCCTATCCCCTCCCCTCCCCTCCCCTATCCCTTTCCTTCCCTTCCCAGCAGCTGCTCCAAACTTCCCATGAATGAGCCAAAGGAATACACCTGATGCTGGAGGCTGTGCCCCCCACAGCCCTTTGTGTCCTCTGATGTCCCTAACTAGCTCACTGCTTCTCATTCATGAAATGTTCCCTGAAGCACAACAAGAATTACAAGAAAGTTCCAAGAAACCTACAACTTGATATGCTTTATAAATTCACATCTGTTCTGTGAGCACACGGATGTGTTCGTGGAACGTGTCGTTACCAACCTGGACGCGCTCTTGGCTTCTGCCCGGCGCCCTTTCCATCACCCGCGTGTCCAGTGTTTTCCTCGCGCCCCCCCATGCGTGTAGGGTGAGGCTGGTGACTGAGCGTGTGCTGTCTGAAACACGTATGTACGGACACACGGAAGCTGAATTGGCGAAGCAAACTTGGCTTTTTATATTTTCTTTCCGTCTCATGTGCTGGTTTCACTGGCGGTTCTGCTTCATCAATGTGCTAAAACAACAGTTTGCATAGTCAGAACATGTTTTTCTTAGGACAGAGTAATTCCCTTTGGTGAAAAAAGAGTTCTCACAACTACTCTGTCCTTTTCTAGGCCTGTTCACCACTCTATGAACTTGTATTTCTTTTTAATTTCTTTGAGAGAGAGAGAGAGAGCGTGTGTGTGTGTGTGTGTGTGTGTGTGTGTGTGTGTGTGTGTGTATGAGCAGGGGAGGGGCAGAGAGAGGGAATCCCAAGCAGGCTCTGCACTGCCAGATCCTGACAACGGGGCTCGAACTCCCGAACCCTGAGATCATGACCTGAGCCGAGATCAAGAGTTGGGCGCTTAACCGACTGAGCCACCCAGGCACCCCTTGGTTTTGTTTTGTTTTGTTGTTGTTGGTTTAGGTCAAACAATCTCTTCACCACATCTTCCAGAATTTCCTGAAATACCTATGCAGCCATAGGCCACTAGGCCAGAAGGGAAGCTGATTTCCTAATTTTCCAGCCGAGGAAACTACTGCTCCTTCCGCCTAAAATAACTGTTAGGCAGGACGCTGCTCCTTCTCTCCCACGAAGGCTTCTCCTCCTGCTGACGTGTCTCCGTCTTCCAGTGCTGATTCCAGATCACCTTTGGCCCCCACTCTGGGCCAGGGCTTCTCTTGCAGATCCTGACTTCACCTCACTCCACTTGGTACACTCTCCTGGGGCCCCACCTCTGTATCCTTTCCTCAGTTTACACACTGCCTGGGCCCCTGCGTCCTCTTAAGGGCCTTTGAGATCCCTGTGGATGGGCTTTCTAAGCCACTGTTGCCTTTGCAGTCTTCCCTCTCTGGCCTGACCTCTGTGCTCCACCTTTCTCTTGTCCTACTCTCTCAGTGGTCTCCGTGGGACAGGGGTCTCAAACACCCGGGAGACCTTCCCAAATGCCAGGATAATGGGGGGGGTATAGAGGGCAGGTGTGACCCTCATCTGTTGAAAAGGTGTCTCGGCCATTCTGACTTCCCTGCCTGCTCCAGTCTGGACTCTCCCTGGATTCTGTTAGTTGTGTTGTGGCCTCACCTCCATGTTCAGGGCTTCCTTCATCAGCTGCTGCCACAGTGCCTTTGCACTCACTCCATACTCTTTAACTCCTGACCCCACTGATCTGCTGTCCTGGAGAACCTTGCCGTTTTCTTCTCCTAGCTGCAGAAAAATTCTGGTGAAGGTCACCAAGCTAAGTTGTGTGGCATTATAACAAGTGCATGCCGCTAACTTTGGGCTAGTTTTGAGACTTTGCAGGCCTGCCTGCCTGTCTTTTGTTACTGTCTGATTTCAGTCCTCTTAGCGGTTGGTCTGGCCCAGTGGTTCTAAATTCTAGCTGCACATTAGCGTCACCTGGGGGAGGTTTGCAACTTTATCGAAGACCTGGGGCTTGTGCCCAGAGGTCCCGATATCACTGGTCAGGGGCAGGCAGGACAGGCTTGGTGGGTGTGTTTAGAAGCTGCACAGGTGATTCTCTAAGAAGCCCGAGTTGAGAGACAAGGTCTATTCTTGTCTACTCTTACTTAGTCCTCCTTTAAGAGGATTGCTGATCTTTTAAGATCTCTGCTGAACCCTTGAGGAAGAAATCTTCTTGACCACGTCTGACCCTTGCCTGCCTCCAGATCCGTGCCCCCCCCCCCCCCCCCCGCCCCTCACCTGCTGTCTTCAGAATCTGGGCCCATGACCCCTTTTCTGCCCGCACTGATATCAGCCACATTGGAGAACCCAAGTAAAAATGTCAATCTTGTGAAAGCAAGGGCAGAGAGGGGCTGGGACGAAAGTGAGGTACATACCAGGGGAAGTAAAGAGGGTGTCTGTCCTCTGATCTACTTGCCAAGGGCTACCGCTAGAGAAGGGGAGATGGGGCAGACCTGGCTTTCAGTCCTGACTGCTCCTCATTGGCCAGCTGTGGCTTCCCTCCCTCTTTAAGGAAATTCATCATAGTAACTGCATCGGATTTTTGAGGATGGAGTAAGAGCTTAAAGTGCCCTTAGCACATGCCCAGCCCGGAGTGCTCAGCACGGTCCCCCCATTTTTTTCTTTTTAAGTTTGTTTATTTTGAGAGAGAGAATCCCAGGCAGGCTCTGCACTGACGACGGTGGGGCTTGGTCTGACGTGGGGCTCGATCTCAGGAACCACGAGATCATGACCTGAGCCGAAATCAAGAGTCAGATGCTTAACCATCTGAGCGCCAGGCACCCCTCAGCAGATGCTCCTTAAAACACGTCCTTTCCTACCTTCAAATTCAGGAAGATGTTCCCTTGGTGCAATAACATATAATATTTCACCCCCTGTTGAGTCCCTTTGTGCTTAAACATTCATTGCCATATTCTGCTCATGCTGTTTTAAGCTGCGTGGTAACTTGCAGGTAATTTGAAGGTAACTGCAGGTAACTTGAAGATGAGGACCAGGTAGGTTTTCAGTGTTTATGTACTCTAATCAAGTGATCGTGGTGTTTTCCACCAAGAGATGAAGAGATCAACCAGTATTTGTTAAAATTAAATTTAACCAAAGGAAGACTTACACTGTTTCGGGTACGCGATCTCTAAGTGTCGTCCCCCGCCCCTCCCACCAACCCCTGTTTTTGGAGGGGAAGAAAAGTGGTCGGAATGACTCAGAAGTACAGAGTTGGTGAATGAACACTAAACACTAACGTCTTTAACAGACGATGAAACAGGATTCCCACGTGTTAGGGTCCTAGGTGAGACTTGGATGTTACTTTAATTTTGCCTCTGTTATTTGGAGCAAATTACTTAATGCTTTAAAAAAAATTTTTTTTTCTTAAACATTTATTATTGAGAGACAGAGAAAGAGCATGGCCACGGGTGGGGCGGAGAGAGAGGGAGACCTAGAACCCGAAGGCGGCTCCAGGCTCAGCTGTCAGCACAGAGCCCGACGCGGGGCTCGAACTCACAAACCGCGGGATGGTGGCCTGAGCCGAAGTCGGCCGCTTAACCCGACTGAGCCACCCAGGCGCCGCCCCCGCTTTGGGCATTATTTTTCTCCCGGACAGAATAGAGAATGAGATGAGAGGGATTTTCGATCCTGTCTGAGTACTGCGGTTCCAAGCGTCTGTCTGTGGTGAATGGGGTCTTCTGTTGCTTTGTCTTTTCCTGAGGTTTGCTGTCTGTAATAGGTTTTCTGCCTGTAACTTCTGCCTTCTAATTTTGAATGTATTCTAAGTGGTACAGCATGTGAGTACGTTCTTGAAAAATACTCAACATCGCCTGTGGACGAGACGGTGAAAGTGAGCCCTTCCGCGCCGTCTCCCCCAAAGCCGCCTGTTCTTACTTTGGCCAGAGGTGAGCCAGTGTTCCCCAGTCTGGTGTAAAAGCCTTTGAGACCTTTTGCTGTACATATCCATGCACGTGGTCCTTTGTGTTTTTACAGTATTCCCTGCTCCGGTGACGTTTGAACTTGAGCTAAATTTCAACCAGAGTTGGCTCCTGCGTAGAGCGCTTTGTTTTCTTAAAATCCGTGCCTGGGAGTTGGTCAGGTCTTTGGGCTGTGTCGCCCTCTAGTGGTGGCTGACTTTGGTTTAAAGCGGCCATCCTGCTGTAGGCCTGGGGTGGTAAGGGTCAACGGGCTGGTGACAGGGTTGGCTGTTTTCAGTTGCTGCCGTCCTTTGGTGAGATCTGGAGTTACTGTCACCTTTCTCCTTGCAGCCTGCCTTTTGGGGGAGACTTCACATTGTAGGCAGCTGCTCAAGTGAGGCCTTGCTTGGGTACCTGGGATTAGGAGGCTCTACCTGACTGGTTTACTGCCCACCCCCAACCCAACTTACAGTGGCGCCATCGATTACATGTAAGTGACTGTTTGCACTGGCTTTACTCCTTCGCCCTGACGAAGACCAGACTGGCTGTCCCCGGAGGCCACCGCCTCCCTTCCAGTCTCCTCAAGGAGCAGTTTTTCCCTATCGCTGTTGCCCACCAAGCCATCTTCTTCCCTCTGTAAAACCTGAGCCCCGTTGGAACTTGCGTCACCAACTGGAGCACCCCTTCACCCGCCTGCTTCCGTCCTTGCTTCCTGGGCAGCGCCCCCTGTTCACGGATGACCTCTTTGCCGCCTCAACCCCCCCGCTCACGGTGCGTGGAAACCTCAGCCCACGCGTTGATGATCCCCCGACCCAGGAACTTGGCCTCGCAAGTTCTTGACCTCCTCGGCTCCAGTGACCTCGCCCCACCTCATCTTAACAACCCTGTTTAGATGCCGTCGTCCTGATCGGGATCAGAATCGTGATCTAAAGCATCCTACTCTACGGTTTCACATTCCCAGGCTTCTATAGAATCTGGCACTTCACGACTGAGAGTTCCGAAGACCTGTAACCAACCTGAGACCCTGACCAGCTCCACATAGAGTCTCCACCCTGGTTACTTGTGACGGCTCCCAGGGAGGTTCCCTGGGTGGGGGGACGCCAGGCCTCCGTGCCCACACACCGCTGTCCTGGGCAACCCTGCGAGGGACCCACCTCTGGTCAGACCCGTGTGTGCTCTGTTGTCAATCTGGGGATGTATTTGAGACATCGGTGCTCTCCTTCTGAGGCCCTTTCTTGCTCCCCGTGTCCCCCATTGGTCTGCATTTCTGCCGAATCACCCATCATTCCTTCGAAGTCACCATCTGGTTCGTCCTTGGCTTCTAGACCTCTGAACGTTTGCAGGCTCCAGCGGTCTGCCTGCACCCTCCTTTTCCTTCCGCGTTGCCTCATGATGTTCCACGTAGCCCCGAGCTTTAAGCGCTCCCCGGAAGCTGCTGAGTCTCGAATTTGTGTTGTCCGCATGGACTCCTTGCTTCTGAACGAGTAACGTGGAGAGCCAGCGAGCTCTGTGACCTTTCTGCTGGATGACCGGTGAGGTCTCAAAAGTCAGCACAGCCAAAGTAGAACTACTTCTGGTCCCTCCCACAGTGACTCCCTTCCCATCCCCCCGAGTCTTGCCCGTCCTCCTTGGACGGCGCCATCTCCTACCCAGTTTATCAGTTAAAGACCTACTTTCCCACCATCTCCCGTATTCCTTATTCAGTAGCCAGCACAAAACACTTGAGCATCTACTGTGCCAGGCACTATTCCAAGCATTTGAAAAAGAGTGTATTAACCTGTACGAGGAGAGCTGGTAATAACCTATTTTGCGGAGAAGAAAGCTCAGGCACAGAGAGGTTTAGTCGTTTTTCCATGGCCACAGATCTTCTGAGTGTTGGGTTCAGCTTTCTAGGTTTGGAGACCTGTATGGCCTGACAGTATTGGGTGTTACCACGATACAGTGCTGGGATTCCATGGATCAAAACCTCCCCTGGTCACTGTACTGTGGCTGAACAACACATTGAAATGCCTGAGCGTAAAAGGCAGTCTCTCCTGGATGTCGAGGGCAGCGATGCTTTTGTTTTTCCTGGTTGGTTGAGGCCTTTGGATCAGGGAGAACACTGTACTCCGTTAATGATTTCCTACCTACAGTAACCCGGTCTGCTGTGCATATCTAGCACCGTGCGGTTCGTTCCGAGCTATGAAGCTCCTGTCATGCATGGACAAGATTTCTCTTACCGGAAGGGGAGGTTTCTCGCAGGGGGTTAGATTTTTCTAGTACGCAGCTCAGATGACACCCGTGAGCGTTTAAGAAATCCGTGTGCTTGATCGTTTTATTGAACACGTATATGTGTTCTTGGCTCGGCCCAGATTGCTGATGGAGGAGGCCCTGTAAAAGTTGTCTGGCCAGTCGCTTGTGGCTCATTCCACAAAAGTCTAACCGAGGAGGCCACGCCTGCGGTAGCTCAGGCTTCTTAGGCCTTCAGTTCTCAGTTACCAACAGTAGGGAAACAAAACAGTTGATTCAGAACGAGTAACCGAGTCCTTAGCCTCTGGCTTCAGCGTGCGCTGCCCTGAAATTCAAGAGTAGCTGTGTGCATCATGTCCTGGGATCAGATAGAAGAAAGGAAACTCATAGTTCATCTGGCTTATCATTTTTCTTCGTCATCTTCTCCTCCCTTCTGGAAGCTTCTCCACTTGAGTCACGTGCCCCACTTAGTTTTGACTTTTCTCTCTGGCCCATTAGGTGTTACAGGTTTAAAGTGAGGATCCTAGTGGAAGAGAGGACCAACCAATGGGGACATTAAACTGTGTACGTGTGCGTTCTTAATGTAACTCTTGGAAAATTTGTCACAGGCAAGCCCCAACCCCCCAAATGGACCTTGTACCCCCAACAGGCCAGATTCATTCTGTGCACTTGTGGCTTCACTGTCATGTGCTTGCTTGAGTGTTGGCTGAACTGCTGACTGTAGAGCTTTTCCCCAAGCCGTGCTCTTGGAAGTTTTGTTTCGTGTTATTTTACGAACAGATGCTTCCTGGTCTCCCGTGTTGACTTGGAAACGTAGGATATGTTGGAATGTTGTGGGAAGACCAATGTATTTGAACGTGTGTCTTCACAAGTTTGATCATATCACTTGAGGCACGTTCTCATGTAAATATATTCTGAAAAGATGGGGGAAAACCTACACTTTCTGTTCTAAGACCAGCCCTCTTCCTTCTCTTTACCCGCAGAACCTTCCATTGGCCCTGCCTCCTTTTCCTCCCTGCTCTCTCTTCTCATTGCTGGAGCCGAGGGTTCAATGGAGACTAAGTAACTCTGAAAGCACCAGGTAAACGGAAGGAGCTGGAAATGAGATCTGTGGCTGGTTGGCCATGTCTCTAGGTTCACTTCTGCCTTACTGGAAGTTCTAAAAGCCTTTCAGCCTTATCCCCCCTTGTAGGCTGTTAACACTTAAAAGGGTTTTGATTCTCTGTTCTCCTTTGGTTTTTGCCCCCCACTGGAAAGGGAATGAGGAAAGAGACCTATGGGACTTCCGTAGGATGAATTAAATGTGGGGTGGCCACATAGGATGGATATAAGGGAGGTGGTATTTAAATGGTTATTTTGCAGATGTGAATTTCGTGTATATAGTACGATGATGGGGCGAATATTTTCCTTTTGGGTTGCAGCATAGCAAAAAGTACTTTAATAATTTAAGGTCATTCCTTTTGAATTTTTGTCAGGTAGGGCGTTGGTATGGTTACTCTGTTTGCGAGTGCTCTCAGTAATTTAGTAAATCTATCATAGTCTTCACTTTCCTCATCCGTCAGGTGGCATTATGATAGGATTTAACGTTACAAAATTTCTAAGAGTGAGTTAAGTACATGGTGCTCGGCAAATGGCAGGTGCCCAGGCTGACCCCAGGTGCCTTTCTGAGCGGTCAAGGACTTTGAGCAGTTGATACTATATTCTGGGTTTTTGGCTTTGTTTCGTTTGACTTGTTTCTTGAAGATGATGAGCCTATCTGTGATTTGGACTCATTATTGTGAAAAATGTCAAAGTTCAAAGGCAGTCTGTGAAAAGTGATTTTTAACAGACGTAGTAGCGAGAGGTTTATGAACCTTAATAGATTAAGAGATGAGACAAATCAGTGAGAAAGTCATTGAACTCTAATAGCAGTACGAGTTGAGTCACATTTAGGAGGTTTACCCTGGCTTTAGAAACCACGTGGTGCCTTCCAAAACCAGATGGAGGGCCTCTTTTCTCTGCGGATTTTGGCTATTCACGGTGTTACACGACTTCCCCCTCTTACATGTCTGATGTGTGGTGCTCCGTAAACATTTGTTGAGTGAACGGATGGAACGTGAGTAACCGCCGAGAGTTGGATGTCTTTCCTGATTTATTTGGGAGAATCCAGAGTTTTGACCGTGATGGAATTCTCATGGGTTTTTATGCTGAAGTGCTACTGTTTATTTAACACATTGAAGCTTTGAGGAGAGGGCTAATTAGGAGAATGAGCTCCTGAAGTTTCTGTGCCAGTTGTTCTCACTTCTCTAATGTTTGCCCAGACCCAGTGTTTACAAAGGGTTTTCTCTGGCCCCCCATTGAATCTTGCCCCTGGGAGGTGGATGTCCCTTCCCTTGTATAGATGAGGTTGGAGCTCAGAGGAACATAAAGAAGCTTGTTGACAACTGATGTGCCAGATGATGTGGCTGGGCCAGGACTTGAATTCAGATCTTTTTACTTTAGATCGTATGGTCTCAGCATTAACCAGCGTGTGTGTGTGGGGGTGTGTGTGTGTGTGTGTGTGTGTGTGGGTGTGTGCATACACATGGAAAAAAGTGCATATATTTACGTAGGGACTTAAACTAAACCGCAAGTCCTTAATATACTAATACTCATAGTGAAGCAAACGTTACCTTTTCCCTTTCATGCACATAGTCTACCTTATGTATGTTTCATGATGATTAAAATGCTAGCATCTTAAGCGCTCACTCTGCTATTCTGTGTTCTAAGTGCTTTACACGTAGAGTGCGAGTTCCTTTAACAAGTCTCATTAATTTTATCCTCTTTGGGGGGACAAGATTTTCAGGTATAGAGAATTGAACTTCGTATTCTTAATTTTGCTGTCCTGTGTCGCTCAGATAAAGCAAGTCCATTTCTCAAGTGAAGTTTCAAAATGTCCTTTTCTTCCCACTTGGAACTAGCGATGTCCTGAGGGGACTGTGCCCTTTGGGTCCTCAAATCAAGGGTGTCCCACTGCCTGCTTACGTGTTTCCAGCTCCTTGACATCAGTGACCCCTTTCTGTGATGCCTGTCTGGACTGAGACTCCAACAGTATGTGATCAATCTGTGCTGTGGGATGAATGAATAAACGAGAAGTGAATGTTGTTGAGCCTTTCCAGAGACGAGGAGGGAAGGACTGATGATGTGGTACATTTTCCCAGTGTCTTGAGTGCCTCGTGCTGTAGTCTAGTGACACTCTCTTACTCCGGGAATGTGCTTTTTAAACTGCAGTTTGCTGTAAACACGAGCGTTTATGCCTCTTCTGAGAGGCAGAACTGCGTTGTGTTTGTGGTGCCTTCTTTTTTCGTTTGTCCTTCTGATTATCAATTAACATTGAGGTGGAGGCCATCTGACCTTGAACTGGGAGATAAAAATCACTTTCTTTTCTTTTCTTTTTTTTTTCCAGAAGCTCTGTTAGTGCGGAGTGTGAAATTCCAAGTCTCGATCCGAGGCATTCTGCAAAAACTAACCTTTGGCATACTTGGCTGCAGCCAACCTCTTTCTAGTAAATTCCCCACTGGTTCTTGGCTTTTCTTCTGGAATTAACACATTTAGAAAGTTTTCTTCATTGGTATTCCTGGTGCATGGACTCGAATGTTTCTTCGCCCCTCGATTTGTAGAGTTGTTTTGTTCGTCTCTGGGTCACACAGCGAGAGTGAAGCCAGACCGAGTAGGGGAGTAACGGAAGCGGGTCCGCTGTAGGGACATCCCAGGTTATTCAGAGAGTCCTCGCCCGTTTCCTGAAGACGACACTGGATTTTCATTTGGCTCATTGGTATAAATGCCCCTCGTTTGGCCAGGAGCTAAGCGCTTGCCCTGCCCCCCACCCCCATGGCTAAACACTGGTAATTGTTGGACTGGGAAACCCAGTACTCCCTGCATCCACTAGGGACTCCAAGGGAGATTATAAATGTGTTTGAAGCTTTTTGCGTCTTAGAGGTAAAGCAAGTCAATAGTGAAGGGAACAGCTCACACGCGGAGGGGGTTTCGTGTGTTTTCATTGTGGATGCTAATACCAGTTTTGGCTCTCCGTGGGAAGCAGTTTCCTACATTTAATCACTTGGCAAAGAAAGGGGGGATTGTTCTACGTGAACAGGGAAAGTGGGCTTTCAAGGAAGAATTTTCCTCTGGGTCCTGCCCCTGAGCGGGGAGGACTCTTCCTGAGTAAGCTGCTGGCAAAGTGGTCCTAACGACCAACGGGCTGCGTGTTTGGGGACCGGCACAGACGCGTGTCGGTGCGCTCCTCAGGGCCCTCTCCCCCCAGAAGTCAAGCCGGGCGTGGGGTGAGGTTCTCGGTCCTGAAGTGATTGTTTGCTGGCAGGAAGCTGGAGGAGAATGGACGGCTGGGAGCCTGTGGTCACAGTGGACAGTCACAGAGGGAGACCTCAAGAGGGTCTGAAGTAGCAAAGGGAGGGCTTACGGAATGGGGATTTAAGGAAACTTTTTAGGTTAAAGCGAAGGAGCAAGGGCGTTCCGGGACCCGGACAAGCTGAGGAAATAAACCATGGAGATGTTGGGCGTGTGAGGAGACGTTGTTCCAGACCCAGCTTCTGTTCTACTAGTTTCCTTTGGGCACATTTTCTTCCATTGACTCCCTCCCTCCCTCCAGTGTCACAGGAGAGGGTCGCGGGGCATGTTGGTGGCCCGGGGCAGGATCCACATTCAGACTCGTAAGGAGGCTTTCTACTGTATGTTCTTTTTTTTTTTTTTTTTAATTTTTTTTTTAATGTTTATTTGTTTTTGAGACAGAGAGAGAGAGCGCGCGCGCGCGCAAGCGAGGGAGGGGCAGAGAGAGAGGGGGACACAGAATCCGAAGCGGGCTCCAGGCTCTGAGCTGTCAGCACAGAGTCTGACTCAGGGCTCGAACCCACAAACCGTGAGATCATGACCTGAGCTCAAGTCTGGCGCTTAACTGACTGAGCCACCCAGGCACCCCTCTACTGTATGTTCTAATGTGTATGGCTTTCTCTCCACCTAAAGTTGAAAAATCCTAAGTTGGACCGTTGTGAGAACCATTGTAACTGTAAGTTGGGGACTTTATGTTTACATTGAATTCAAGGGTAATAAGATGTCTGATTTGGCAAAAACAGTTACTTTCAGTAACGAGGCAATATTTGGTGGCTTTCAAAAAGCAAAGAGCACCTTGACTCTTAGGAGGGTTATACCTCAACGGGTGCAAGTTCCCCTCAAGGGATGCAGGCTGTGCCCCGGGGTTAGCCTGGTGAGACAACTGCACCCCGTGTGACTCATGGGCCACGTGACTCTTGTGGCTTCACTTGTCATTATAGGAAACTGGATAACCAAACTCCAGATCGTACCCTCAACCCATCTTCAAGACCAGAGAGATGAGTTGTTTGTCGTTAAAGCAGCGGGGGGGGGGGGGGGGGTTGGGGGGGCTCCCCTGTAACAACAGGAGGTTCCAGAGGGCAGGGCAGGGAGGGTGTGCTGGCCTAGGGCTCTGTGGAAGCCTGAGTGGAGGAGGGAGGAGAGGGTGGGCACCGGTGGGATGTGGTCCTTTCCCTGGGAAAGGCCTCGAAAGCTGGGAAGAGAGGCTTGCAGTGGACAGGGGTGAGGACCATGTGGAGGGAAAGGGCGAGAGCCTCGAGATGTGTGTCTGTTTCCCACTTGTCAGAGGCGACCACTTTGACCTCCTCTGACCGCTTCTCGGAGCTTGTGTGTTTCCACGTCTCCTCCACACGATCTGGTTGCTGCTACTTGACTTTTCCAACTGGATTCCTGTTCTGGAAGTTCGGGGCTTGCCCTCTCTCTCGCGCACACAGCCCTGGCCCTCCCTCATGCGGTAGGGTCCTGGTTCTGTGCCCTACCAGTCACGTGGGTTTTCCGTGTTTACCTTGCGGTGACTCTGTGCGGACTGTGACCCGAGGACTGTGCTGTGACGCCGTCCCAGCACGACTCTGCCTTCTCCTGTCTTGTGCTGTGTTTCGTTTGCTTCAGGGTCCCCAGCTTTTCCCTCAGCATCGCAGACCCGCCAGGCGCTCTGTGCTGGTGAAGTCTGGACAGAGCCCTGTGCTGACGTTGCCCTGAGAATCCCCTTGGCTTCCCTCTTACCTTGGGGCCCCTGGGGGATGGCTCCTTTCTCTTCCTTGGTTTCCGACGCTTTCTGGCTTAGTGCTGCTCATTTCCTCTGTTCTGTTGATTTCATTAAATAGGAGCCACTACACTGATTCCATAACCACGTGTTGTGGGCCATGTCGCTGAAAAACACCGAACTACACGACCGCTAACGGTGATGCTGTAACACTGCTGGGGTGAAACCCCCTCCCCCCCCCCCCCCCGTGCCTCCCCGTCTCCCCTTCCCTCCTCTCCACCCTCCTCTTTCCCCATTTCCCTTCCCTCCCTCCCTCCCCCCTCCCCTTCTTCCCAGCTCCTTCCCCTTTCTTTTCCCCTCTGGGCCCCCTCCCTCCCCTCCCTCCCCCTTTCTTCTCCCCTCCCTCCCCTTTTCCCAACCTCCCCCCATCTCCCTGAAGCTCTTCAGAACAAACTAGTGGCAGAGTTCAGAATCACAGAGGAAATAAATGATGGCGTCGCGGCCACCAGCTCTGCCATCATCGTGTTGACTGAGGGCGCAGGGTGCTAGGGTGCATGCAGGGGGTGGTGTGGAGAAAGATGCTCCAAGCGGAAGGGCGCAGCACGTGCACAGGTGCGCGTCTGAGGTTCTGATACTTACCTGGCCTGAGAAGTAAGTCCCTTTACTTTTTTTGATGAGTTACTACATGTGGGAAGTAAGTGTCTCCATTCCCTGCCTCCTTGCTCCTTGGCTAAGGGACAGGACCAGGTGCCATATGGCTGACACAGCACGACACCAGGATCTCACGAGACCTCACCGTCTGGTTTCACAGGAGCTGCACATCACCGGAGCCCGGTAGCTGCTCTCCTGTCCTCGGTCCTCTCCCTTCAGATCACCTGTGTAGCCCTTAAAAGCTGAGCTGCTCACACTCGCTGACTTTCGCTTCATACAGCGGTCACTTAACGGCAAATTAAACTCTGCGTTACTCTCTCTGATAAGGCAAGAGCTGCACATTTCCTAGGGGCGAGCTGGGAGGAGAGGATGATTTGGAGTAGATAATAGGATTCCTTCCTGTGTCTCCCCCCGACTGAACAGGGACTCTCAACTACCTTTGTCAGTACCCTCAGTCATTTATTTCAAGGGACATAATCCTTAATGGACCGAAACTCGGTTTTGATGACATGGAGAGGAGGGGACTGATAGAGGGTAATCCATTCATTTTGCCATCTTATAATAAATACATTCTACCATTTTATGATAAAAAGTATATTGAAAGTAATGCGTATTTGTTGTAAAAAAAAAAAAATCAAAGAAAAAAAAGAAGTGAAAACCCCCTAAATCCGGTGGTTGCTAGGGGCAGATGAAAGACATCTGTTGTCTGAGTTCCTCGATAGCAAAGTCACTCCACATTCTGGTAGAGCTGCGTCGGTCTGGCTGAGGAGAGGCAGCTGTGTTCACGCATCTGCTTCCTTGCTAGCTTCCAGAAGAGGGGGCGCTATGGCCAAAACACAGGCTTATGGGATGGAAGGGACAGAGCGAGGCTGGTGAGTTATACAGGTGAGGTTGGGGCTTTGAGGACCGTTAGGGCCCCTGGAGATGCAGTTCTGCGCAGGGTGTTGATTTCAGATTTATATTTCGGTTCCCCCGCCCGTCTTCCTCACACTGTCCCGTCTTCCTCACACCGAAGGAAGGCAAGAGCAGAGGCAGGGACACACGCTAGGAGCTGGGCACGTCATCCGGGTGAGGAACGGGTGGGAGCCTCCAGAAGGTGGACGCAGCTATAAGGTGACTGCACCTGCTGGCCCCAGAGGGCTTCCTGGCAAATGTGTAACAGGGAGATTCAGTTGCAGAGATCAAGGAACTGCTCAAGTTTCCACCAGTGGGGTTTTTTTTTTTTTTTTTAACTTGATTAAAGTCATAATTCCCAAGGCTCATAAAAAGCGTACCGTTGGCCCTGCAAAGGACTGCCAGCGTGAGGAAGTAGACGGTATGTTCCCTCGTCATATTACAGAAATGCAGGTTGGTGCTGCATGCTGTAAAAATTCCGATCAGATTGGTTCCTTTGTATAGTAATCAATGGATCCTTTTGTCCACTTCCGAGCAAAGGGTTGCTTTCCATTTTTAGTAGTGTATTTTCAGTGTTTGTCTCGGGGAGGAGTGCCTTCCTCGTGTAATCCATCCAGTCCCCGCTTTGTGGCAAAGTTCTGCTCTTGAAGGGATCCATTGTGCTGCTCTCCGCCACCCGCTTGTCGCTGCTGGAGATAAACCAGGTGGAATTGCCTTTGTTCTGAGTCACTGCTTATTTTTCTGAGATTATCGGAGGCCTTGGGGGAACCGTTGAGTACTTTGTCATGCTGCTGACGACTGTCACGTTGGTGGTAACTGATCCCGATGACCCAGCACCTTGGGGGAGGAATGTGGATTTTGTGCGCAGACAGACCTGGGTTCAAGGACCAGCTACCCTGCCGTGGTTCCTTAGGCTTGTCCTCTCCTCCGGGCCCCCTGCGTAGGAGGAGGACACTAACACTCTCCTGAAGGGCTGGTTGGGGAGATGGTCTTGGCATAGGTGACTGATGCCTTGATCAGTGCTCATCAGCAGATGGGCGTTTCCCTCCTTCCTGCTCGTGTTAGGCGCCTTCACCTTAGTGGGGATGTGGTGGTACATTTTATTTTTATTTATTTATTTTGAGAGAGCTTGAGCGAGTGCAAGTGGAAGAGGTACAGAGAGTGAGGGGAGAGAGAGAATTCCAAGCAAGCTCCACACTCAGCACGGGGCCGGACGTGGGGCTCAATCCCACAAACCGTGAGATCATGACCTGAGCCAAACTGAAGAGTCAGACACTTAGGGGCATCTGGGTGGCTCAGTCGGTTAAGGGTCTGACTTCGGCTCAGGTCATGATCCCCCGTTTCATGGGTTCGAGCCCCGCGTCTGGCTCCGTGCTGACAGCTCAAAGCCTGGAGCCTGCTTCCAATTCTGTGTCTCCCTGTCTCTCTGCCCCTTGTCTGCTAGTGCTCTCTCTCTCTCTCTCTCTTAGAAATAAATAAACATTAAAAAAAAAAAAAGTCAGATGCTTACCCGACTGAGCCACCCAGGTGCCCCATGGTGGTGTATTTTAAAAGCAGCTTTGACTGTTTCTCAACCGTGAGGCTATGGGAGAAAACACTATAAATTATTCAGATTAGAGAAAGTACGAGCTCAGGCACGGTATTATCACAGAAAGGCAAGTAGGGTCTGTTGGGCTGTGGCGAAATAAACAACCTTGAGTTATAGCATAAAATAAAATTCCTCTAATCCATCAGGGGTAGCGTGGAAATGAGGCAAAGCGCTAGATCACTTCACGTGGTGATGGTTTCCTCTGGTCTTGTCATTCCTGCTCTGAATGTGCAAGCACGTCCCCATTTCCCTGTACAAATAATTATGATTGATACGAAGTGGTGCTTTTCCCTCCAGGCTAGTGTGATGGGTGTATATATATGTGTGTGTTGTGACTAGTATTGTGAATGTGTGTGTGTTTGTGTATATATTTATCATTTAGATTGAATGTGCCTAATGGGGATATTTGAAAATTTCCCTGAATTTGAAATTAAAAATGAAATAATCCTGGAGCCTGCTCTTGTGGTTGGTCAACCTGGCTCGGTGCTCACATTCCAGGCTGCTTCACGGGGCATCGATCTGTGAAAGCAAGTGTGAGGTCACAGTCACGGCAGATTCCAGGGCAGTGCAATGCAGGCAGGCTCCGGGTTTGTCTTTCTTGCCCCCTACAAAATTTCTTTTCAAAAGTTGATTTATTTTGAGAGAGAGAACTGGCGGCGGGGGGATCCGAAGCAGGCTCTGCGCTAATCACAGCTGGCCCGCAGCGGGGCTCAAACCCACGAACCCTGAGATGGTGACCTGAGTGGAAGTTGGACACTCAACTGACTGAGCCACCCAGGTTACCCACCCCTCCTCCCCAATTTCTAATTGAATTTGAATCACCCACTTTTAAATTCTGATTCTGACTTGATGTCTGCAATTTTCAGTTTTCAGAAGGAAAATCCTGTGTCTTCCTACTGGGGTGTTTAGGAAATGATGTTTACAGATTCCTCTGACATGTTGTAGCCTGGCACATGGGCTCACACATGTTGTAAACCTCAGATGGTTTCTGAGTGGGAGAATTTTAAACTCAAGCTATATAAAAGGAGTTTTGGGAATTTTACCTTGAACTCTGTTTTGTAGAAACAACTGCATTTAATCTATTTCTCATTATTGGCTTAACCAAGTTTCTGTGTTCAGGAAAAGATCTTTCCACTTACCATTTTAATGCCAGTTATTTAAGGAATGTTGGGGCCCA
Source organism: Acinonyx jubatus (assembly GCF_027475565.1). NCBI lineage: Eukaryota > Metazoa > Chordata > Mammalia > Carnivora > Felidae > Acinonyx > Acinonyx jubatus. The sequence goes on from NC_069392.1 coordinate 74,899,600, forward strand.
GATAATGTAGTCTTGAAATGAGAATTTAATTTTATATCTTTTGTGCAACAACTGAAGTTGCTTGAAAATGATAGACTTCACCTTTCATTATTTTTTCTAACGGTTTTAGCTCTATTTAAGAGGAATCTTTATCTCAGGCGTTTGATTATCAAACCACCAATATTTGGATACAGGCAGAGTCTTCAGAAACGGAGATTGGGAGGGGCGCCTGGGTGGCTCAGTCATTTAAGCCTCCAACTTCGGCTCAGATCATGATCTCACAGTTCATGGGTTCGAGCCCCACGTCGGGCTTTGTGCTGACAGCTCAGATCCTGGAACCACTTCGGATTTTGTGTCTCCCTCTCTCTCTGCACCTCCCCTGCTCATGCTCTGTCTGTCTGTCTGTCTCTCTCAAAACAAACACTAAAAAGAATTTTTTTAAAATAGAAAATAAGTAAAAAAATAAAATAAAAAGACACGGAGATTGGCAGAGGGGAGACCAGACTACATGGTTAGATCAGAATTGAAAACCACCCTGTTGATGGAGAAGAGGCGGAATGTGCCTGTTCCTGGTTAGAGGTTCTGACTTGGAAATGACATGTACTGACACCCTCTCATGTGCCAACTGACTGGCCTGGCTTCTTTGTATAAGTGTCATCTCAACGCTTCCAGATAGAGGATCATATCCCTGTTTGCTGATAGGAAAACTGAGGCTTAGTAATGTGCCCAAGGTTACAGAGCTGAAAAATACCTCTCCATGGTTGACTTCACCTGCAACCCTTGACTTAACCTTGTTAGATAGACCAGCGCTGCCTAATCTCTCAAAAAGGGTTTGGGACACATCATCGATCTTATCTCCTGAACTGGACATTTCAGTAATTCTCAGAAGTATTCTCAAAAAGGCAGTTTTGCTACCTTCCGGACTTCCTCTTTAGCTGCAGTGATGACAGCAGGCTCTGGGAGACTTGAAAGATCTCTTTTCTCGCAGACCTGGTGCCGGTAATGATGCGGTGCTGTTCCGGGATCAGAATTAAGCCAACGCGAGAGAGTGCAGCAGGGTAGTTATGCTCCGGGACCTCCGGGAACTTCCCGGGTCTGTGTTCTGTGTCACGTCTGCGGGGAGGCTGTGGATGGTCTGGTGAATGAAGGCAGTGGGAACTAGCTGGTCCTTCCTGTGGGTGGTCCTTACGGAGCAGTCACAGCCGTGGGCTCTGGGACCGGTAAGCCACGGCTGTCCGGGGAAGGGAGAAGGGTGGGATCGAGGGCCAGCTTCCAGATTCTAGTACCATGAAGCTCTGTTGTGGCACGCCTAAGCAGGAAGAGAGTTGGTCGATCTAAAAAAGAGGACTTTCCTCTGTGGTGTGATGTCGAGTGTCTAAACTATTAACTTGCGGTGTTAAGTCCTAGCTTTCTGCTTAGAAGTAGCGGGGACTTCAGTGTGTATTTGTTACTGTTGTGATGGCATCTGGGATCTCTTTTGATTTTGTTCCCTCTGGCCAGAACAGAAAATATTCTGCCCCAGTTCACGACTGTGGTTCTATACGGAGAGCAGTGTCTCCTATTTTCCAGTCTAGCCTTAAGGTCGTCTCACTGATCTGGTTGAAACGTTAAACGGAGTTCGCAGAGGAAGGTAGTTTTTCTGCTTTCTTTTTAAATCATTTATCGATTGAGTTTCCTGATTATAAAGGTAAATTTAAAAAACCCCGGAAACCGTAGAAAAAGAAGAAATAAAAATGATCCACCTCCTCAGTAGACTGAAGCGTGAACAGTTCCTCGTAGCATCTGTGAACCCCATTCTCTGCAGGCAGGCAGACCTGCCTGTGAGACAGACACCCTGTCTTTCCAGGCCTGTGTCCCAGGGACCTGGGAAGAGCCCCTGGGGTGAGGTGGGAGCTGGGGAGTTGCCCCTATGGAGCACCTGGGCGCCAGTGGGTGCATTGGTCTCAGGCTCCAACCGCGGGGCCCTGACCTGGAGAACTCACACAGGTGTAGAGCCTGAAGGAAAAGGGGGTCCCCCCGAGATAACCCAGAGCGGGTATCTGTAGGAAAAAGGCACCACCCCGAGGGCCGCAGGAACCAGGGAAGATCCAGGGTGACCCAAGCACAAGGGCGTGAGGAGGCCTAGTGGGGACGGAGCCTCTGGGGCGGGGGGCTCAAGGACCGTGCTGGATGTCACTGCTGATGGCAGGCAACGCTGACCGCTGACCGCGGGAAGATGGGGACAGACAGGAGGACGCCCCCTCCTCTGGGTCCTCACAAGGGAACCAGCTAGAAAGGGAGTCGGGAAATGCAGTTTGGCGGGGGGGGGGCGGCTAGGCCAGGTGTCCCAGAGCAGCGAAGGGACGGGTGGCTTTGGAGTTGAGGAGGCAGGGAGTAGCCAGCACTGCGTGTTGTTTTAAAGAATTAAATCTGGCATCAACTTCTGCTCTGTTCTAACGTCGCTTCTATTTTTACTGTGAATAACACATCAAGGGCATTTTCCCGTATCGGCAGACACAACTCCACCTCACCTTCCTCTGTGGTGCAGATTCTGGAGTCTGATTCCAGCCGAAGTCCTCATTCGGGGCATGACTGACCAGTTTATGTTATGACACGGGCAACATTTCCCTTCTTTGTAAAACCCACCGAGTCGTGAGCATTAAATGCAGCTATGTTAAAGCGGGAGGGGACTACCCTGACCCGTGTGACGATGATAGTAATGGTAATGACAGTTCTGAGTCCAGTGGATTTACCCAGTCTCATTAGATGATGTCTAGTGAATTGGTCTTTCCCTGGGTGACTGTTCTTGGAGATCTATCTTCACCCACTCGTCTGGGTTGTTGTGTTCAACGGTGGGTTTTTAGAACTTTTGAGTTAACTTCAGCTCAATGTGGTTGGTCTGTTGACCCTCAGAAGAGGCATCTGGGAAGACCGGAAATTGGGGGAGGGGGACGCTGGGGTCAGGGTTGCAGAGGCAGAGCAGTTCTAGGGAGTTGGCTGTGGGTGGTTGAGGTGGAATGTGGGTGTAGACGCTTGGGGTTCAGAGGCCATGTAGGAACCGAGGGTGTCCCGTGGCCGTGGGCCTTGATGCCATTTGGGATAATGCAGGACTTGGGCCAGAGAGGAAGATGGCGACCCAGGTTCCAATGTCACCTTTGAAGAAGGGATAGGATACAAGGGTGTTGAGCCACGGGCTGGGTGGTCTGCAGCTAACGTGGCAAGAGGGAGCTATTACTGACGGCCGGAGGAGCACGGGTTTGGAGGCTGCCGCAGAGTTCTGGCGTAGCGGTCGGCCCTGGCCCTGGGAAGTGTGGGGGGAACCCCTGCTCTCCCCGGGCCCGTGTTCTGTGCAGAGCCAAGCTTCAGGTGTGGCACAGGTGTGGGAGCACTGTGGGGAAGGATGAAGGAGAAAGGGGGTGCCGGTGGTCTTGGTGAGGGGGGAGGAGTGGGCGGGTGTCGCTGCAGCCGCTTAGGGCGCCACACTTCTGTGTAGATGCCAGCAGGTACCCGTAGCACCTCCCCACGCTGTGACAATGAGAACGTCTCTGCGTGCTGCCCGGTTCCCCGTTTACAGCCGGGTTAGCCCCAGCTGAGAAGCACCGTTGTAGAAAGTCCAGAGAGTTCTACCTAGCCTCTTCCTCATAGAAAGTCCAGAGAGTTCTACCTAGCCTCTTCCTCGCATGCTGGCGATCTTGGGCCTGTTCTAGATCTCTCTCTCCCTGAACCCCAGTGCTCCTGTCTGCGAATTATCACGGTGGTTATTAACAGCACTGCTCTGAGTGCTCAGTGTTGCAGAAATAACATTGTTGAAATTATTTTTTCAAAAAAAATTTTTTTTAACGTTTTTTTATTTTTGAGAGACAGAGTGTGAATGGGGGAGGGGCAGAGAGAGAGAGAGAGAGAGAGAGAGAGAGAGAGAGACGCAGAATCCGAAGCAGGCTCCAGGCTCCGAGCTCTCAGCACAGAGCCTGACGCGGGGCTCAAACTCACGGACCGCAAGATCATGACCTGAGCCGACGTCGGAAGCTCAACTGACTGAGCCCCCCAGGCGCCCCCACGTTGTTGAAATGATTAATTTTGCCTAAATGAAGAGAGATTAAGTCATGTCTTAATTTGAATACAGGGATGAGGGAGATTGGCCAATGTTTCAAATGCGCCGCTGCCAATTATATATCGTGGGCTCGATTCCTCTTGCATATCGGCCAGATTTCTGTTGTTCTTTTCTCGGCCGGGGTTTTGAATGTCCTCTCTTCACGCATGGGGCCTCTCTTCGCTCCCCTCCGTCTTCTCTGCCAGCAGACCATCTCCACCCCTCAGGTGTCTTCTCCACCTCACCTGCAAGGTCTGCTCCTGGGCCTGGTGACGTCTGCTGTGCCCTGCGGACGGGGCCAGGTGGACCCTGTGGTTTGTCTGTCCGGGTGTGTGCCCCCGGGGAAGGAGTAAGCAGGAGACTAAGCAGTTCACCCCTTTCCCCCTAGAGTCACCCATCCATCTGAAGTCAGTTTTGACCGATACTTCTTCTCACGCTTGTTGTCTTGCTTGCCTAATGGGTCACTTAACTCCCGATTTCTCTTTCCAGTTCTGCTAGTCTGCTCAGGCTGCCAGAACAAAATATACCCCTGGCCGGGGGGAGCTGAAAGAGCAGAAATTTGTTTCTGGAAGTTCACGGTCAAGGTGCCAGCCGATGGTTTCTTCGGGGGCCTCTCTCCTTGGCCTGCGGAAAGACCCCATGTGGTCATTCCTCTGTGTGTGTGCCCTCTGGTGTCTCTGTGTGTCCACATTGCCTCTTACAAGGACACCAGTCAGGTCGGATTAGGGCCATACTAACCACCTCCTTTTAACTTAATCACGCCTTTAAGGGCCTATCCCCAAATCTAGTCACATTCTGATACAGCTAGTTGGGGCTTCAACGTGGATGTGGGGGAAGAGGTGGACCTTGCCATACAGTTCAGCCCATGACACTGACTGAGTTTTACGCTTTTTGTGAGACCGGTGTGCCGTGGATTATTGGATTTCTCCTAGAAGAAAGGTGAGTCCTTTTGGGCATTTTAAGACTTCGTTATTTGATGGCTTCTAAGAAGGCGGTTAAGCATGTACATGTCCCTTGACCATATGGTGCTTCCTTATGTACAAGCAACCTGATGTGTTTGCCTCGAGTGGGACAGTTTCTGGGAAACCTGCAGCCAGTGGTACGATTGCATCACCTGGAAGTGGCCGGAGGGGAAGACTTTGCCCAGGGAAGCGATGACCGTGGAAAGCATTACCGTAAGACAGGGTGTACCTCTAAACATTGACCGAAGGCGGAGGCGCACACACAGCCGAGGTTACCCCGCCAAGCGCTCTGGGTCGCAGCCCTAACGTTTCCTGAAGAGGCTGCTCTGCAGGGCTCGGAGAATCTGGCATCCAGGTGGCCGGGTTCCTGAGGCACCTGCCACAGGAGGTGAGATGGGACAAGCGCACGGGTTTCTGGAGAGGAGCAAACCTGAGGCAGTTTCCTGGGCGTCGAGTTCAAGGTGCTGTCCCTTCACCTTGCCACCTGGCCGTGGAAAGTCACCTCAGTGGCAGCCAAGGCTTCCGCACGCTGTTCAGGACTGCTGGTGCCTTGGGTTTTCCAGCTTTATCTCACCTGTAATGTGTAGCCTATTTGTAGGAGAGGTTTCGCATGTGAGGAATTAATGCCACTTGGTAAGACTTTGCTTGGTGGGGGAGGGGGCTTTGCTGGGGCTTTAAAACTGGTCATTCTTCCGCAGGGCAGTTGTACGTTACCTCGAGGTTCCTGAGCTGGTCATTCTTCTCTAACATACTTGGCCTAGTTTTCTTCTTTCTGGAAGGATTTTGTTCAGACCTCAGGGTCGGGAACTTTTTAAGGAACAAGTCTAAATGGGCCTGATTGTTTTTCTTAAATGCAGATGTTGCTTTGGGGGGCAGGGATTTAAGAAAATGAGTGGATTTAAAATGGATGAACGTTGGAGTGCCTGGGTGGCTCAGTTGGTTGAGCATCCGACTCTTGATTTCGGCTCAGGTCATGCTCCCAGGGTCATGGGATCGAGCCCCATGTCTGGCTCTGTGCTGAGTGTGGAGCCTGCTTGAGATTCTCTCTCCCTCCCTCCCTCCCTCCCTCTCTCCCTCCCTCCCTCCCTCTCCTTCCCTCCCTCCTCTCTCTCCTTCCCTCCCTCCTCTCTCTCCTTCCCTCCCTCCTCTCTCTCCTTCCCTCCCTCCTCTCTCTCCTTCCCTCCCTCCTCTCTCTCCTTCCCTCCCTCCTCTCTCTCCTTCCCTCCCTCCTCTCTCTCCTTCCCTCCCTCCTCTCTCTCCTTCCCTCCCTCCTCTCTCTCCCTCCCTCTCTCTCTCCTTCCCTCCCTCCCTCCCTCTCTCTCTCCTCCCTCTCTCTCTCCTTCCCTCCCTCCCTCCCTCCCTCTCTCTCTTCCTCCCTCTCTCTCTCCCCCTCTCCCTCCCTTTCTCTCTCCCTCCCTCTCTCTCCCTCTCTCCCTCTCCCTCCCTGTCCCTCCCTCTCCCTCCCTCTCCCTCCCTCTCCCTCCCTCTCCCTCCCTCTCCCTCCCTCTCCCTCCCTCTCCCTCCCTCTCCCTCCCTCTCCCTCCCTCTCCCTCCCTCTCCCTCCCTCTCCCTCCCTCTCCCTCTCCTCTCCCTCTCCCTCCCTCTCCCTCCCTCCCCCTCCCCTCCCTCCCTCTCCCTCCCTCCCTCTCCCTCCCTCTCCCTCTTCCCCTCCCTCTCCCTCCCTCTCCCTCCCTCTCCCTCTCCCTCTTCCCTCCCTCCCCCTCCCTCTCCCTCTCCCTCCCCCTCTCTCCCTCTCCCTCTCTCTCCCTCTGCCTCTCCCTCCCCCTCCCTCTCCCTCTGCCTCTCCCTCCCTCTCCCTCTTCCCTCCCTCTCCCTCCCTCTCCCTCCCTCTCTCACTCCCACCCCCTCCTTCCCTCTCCGTCCCTCTTCCTCCCTCTCCCTCCCTCCCTCCCTCTCTCTCCCTCCCTCTCCCTCCCTCTCTCACCCCACCCCCTCCTTCCCTCTCCCTCCCTCTTCCTCCCTCTCCCTCCCTCCCACCCTCTTCCTCCCTCTCTCTCCCTCTCTCTCCCTCCCTCTCCCTCCCTCCCTCTCTTTCCCTCTCTCTCCCTCCCTCTCCCTCCCTCTCCCTCCCTCTCTCTCTCCCCCTCTCTCACTCCCACCCCCTCCTCCCCCCCCTCCCTCCACCCCTCTCTGCTGCTTGCACAAGTTCTCATAGAATGTACGAACACTGTGAAAGTTGAGAATTTTTCTTGGAGGAAGAAATGTGCATCTGTGAGTGTTTCTCTTAAATTGTTTAGTGAGAAGTGAAGCTTTACTGGGGATGGTAATTTATTTCAGTGCATTTTGTCTGAGTGAGTCTCTTCCTAGTATTGAATATTGAATAGAATTATTAGATTACTTTATGGAAGAAAGGCAGATCTTTGTTTTAGGTTTTATAGGTTTCCTCATTTGCTAAAAGATTTTGATGAGGAATTACATGAAAATGGCTGAATCACACAGCATTCTGTGTGAAGGGGTTGGTGCATTTCCGTTCTGCAATCAACCTGTCCATTTACCTGCTGTGTGCCCTGCTGGCCTGGGCCATCGACTTTTGTGTTGATAAATTCTCACTACTGGTTCGAAGCCTTTGTTTCCAGTGCGTGAAGGGAGAAAATTAAAAGCACCAACCATGTGGCCTGACAAAAGCATTGTATATCTGAGAGAGCTGCTTTGCTTTGTTTCCTTAGGAGTAGGGGGGAACAGAGGACCCCTCTTTTCCTGAGGAGGGTACTGGTGTTCTTCCAGGTGACTGGCCCCTCCGTGAGCTGGCGGACCCCGCCTGCTGGCCGTTGTCCCGCTGTGCCCGGGGCTGGCAGGCAGCAAGGCCAGGGCACTGGTTTCCGCTCTGGGGGCCTCCGTTCATCAGGGGTGGTGGCTCAGAGTGATGCCCTGCCCACTGCCATCTCGCCTCACTTCCCTCCCCTGCCCTTGGTAAGCTGGCCCCAGTCCCAGGCTCCCCCAGCTGGGAGACGACGTTGAACTTTGACTCTTAGGGAATTCAGGCCACACCTCCGCCAGGCAGAGAGATTAGAATCTAAATCCACTTTTTAAAAACCCCTACAGGGGATTTCATAACTTTCTAGAGTGTCATTTTCTGCTGCCTAAACTTGACTCTTTGGAGGCCTTCCTTTGCCAAACGTGCATTCCTCACATGCTCGCCTAAACCGATTCTCAAACTGATGGGGCCTCTACACACAGAGCACTGGCACGGAGAGGGTGCCGTTGGCTGCTGGGGGTGGGGGACCCTTCCGTCCAGGTCCTTTACTCTTATTCCTTCTGTTCTGATGTCCCCTGTGTCATTGTTTTGCTTCAGGTCAGGGGTGAGTTGTAGTAACTTCGAATTTAAATTTCCGGTGCGTAGCAGGTTCGTAGTTACGGTTGCTAAATACGAAGGGCCAGAACCGGTGTGGAAATACGGAACTCACCGCGGCTTGGTTATTTAAGGGATGGTTGTGAGGGGTACAGCTGTAGACTGGGGTTGGCCTCTCCGGACTGTGTGTGTGTGTGTGCGCGCGTGCGCGCGCGTGTGCAAGCACACATACAGAGGGGCAGCCTGGACGAGGCTTACTGGTATTTTAAGTAGCCCTGGGCACATAGGGTGAGGTGTGAATAGTAATTTGCGTGGTATGAGAGAGCAAAGAGGAGGCCGCGTGAGCACGTGGAGGGCGGACCACGTGCAAGGGAGAGCCCTGGACCGCGGTCACCAGGGTGCCCGAGCGCTCCTGTCCGGACCCGGGAAGGGAATGAGGTCACTGCCATAGGCAGAGGGATGGTGTGAGGCATACTGTTCGCTCCTACTGGATGAAACCGAGGCTAGTCCGTGGGACAGAAGGATGGAATCAGCAAGATTCAGTACATATTGGGTGACACAAAAAGAATCTATTGAGGCATGAATAAAGTGGTTCTACTTCCTCACGAAAACAATTTATTTTGAAAGTGTAATAAATGCTCTTTGGGAGAATAAAGGGAAGTGAAACAACGCAGACATGATAGAAAATTATACCCAAAGTGGAAGCCTCGCCTGCTCTCGCCCCGCAGAGGAACCTTTGGTAATGTTTGGTGGGTGAGTTTTCCAGGAGGGATTCTTGCTGAGAGTTTAGTGGGGTCCTGCCAGGCCTTGGAGCAGAGGACTGAGGAACACGGGGTCTGTTCAGCTTTCCGTGTAGACCCCAGTCACTCCTGCCAGCGTTGCTTTCTCAGAGAGAGAGAGAGAGAGAGAGAGAGCGCGCGAGGGGGAAGGATGGAGGTTTAGGGCTGGGTTGCCGGAGGAAGGGGGTTGGGTTGGAGACGCAGATCTGGGAGTCCTCTGCTTTTAGAAGCCTTGTTGGCTGTCCGCACACATCCCCCTCTGAGTTTTCCCTGGAGGGAGGGCGCTGCCCTTGTCCCTGCGGATGAGTCCGAAGCAACCAGTTGCAAGGAAATCTTTAAAACCGGTGCAAATGGCTCGTTTTGCTCCATGGTGCTTCCTTATTCGTTTTCATATGACATTGTTCCTCTAAGTTTATCGTGCTTCAGAATCACCAGGGAGCTTGCGAACACAGATCGCCGGGCTTCAGCCCGGAGAGTCTGATTCTGGAGGTCAGGGTGGGGCCTGAGCATTTCTGCCAAGTTGCCAGCTGATGCTGGTGCTGGTCGTCAGGGGTCCACACTCTGAGAACCACGGTCCTCCCCATGGAGACTTCCAGAAAAATTGGTACTCCAAGAAGATGCTCCATGCCGGTCCCATGGCTTCTTAGTACATGATCCTGTGTAGAATCGTAGAATCTATGATCCTGCGTAGAATCGTGCAGGGAACTAGCACCTGTCCAGGGTGGGAGATGCACAGGTCGTGTGACTGGTGTTAGCGCTCTGTGACCGTGAGCAGCCCTTGGAGGGTGGCTCATGTTCTTCCTTTGTCCTCGGGGTTCTGGGGGAGAGGAGACGAAATGAGCCTGTCCAGGCCGCGGGAGGGGCCTGGGTCCACGCCCCGTAGGTTGGGATGGTTTACATCAGAAGCTTTATCATCCTCTGGATGAATTGGTATCTGTCTTCCTTACAGTCTCTCATTTGGTAATAATTTTAAAAAGTCACCCTCATAAATATAACCGGCTCTTTATAGCTGGGCCTAAAGAATAGCAGAGGCTTTGTAAAAGGTACAAAGTGTGTCCCAGGGCCTGTCGTTGAAGAGATTTAAATTACTAGTGGGGGAGAGGTTGACGTTTGTGTCTCCTAAGGCCCACGTTGGGAGATGTGAAGGAAAGGCAAGTCTGTAAACATCATCAAGCATCAAGAGTCGAAACCCAAGCACCAAGTGCTTGGCATTGAAATTCAACACTAATTTCAAATAACAGGGAAATACAGCATCCAGCAGAGGTCGATGGACAAAAGAATGGAATAAAAATTCGGTAGAAAATCCTTAAAAAAAAAAAACCCCACAACAAACATGAACGTGTGACGTGGGCCTTAAAAAGGGGCCATAAGTCCAAAGAAAGTTCCCTGAAGTGAAAACCTTACATCGTCGGTCCTTGCTTTGCACGATTCTGTGGTGAATGAACTTGGGTCGGTGCAGGGCTGGAGCAAGGCCACGTGGAACCCTCTGCCGTTCTCTCGAGTAGAACTCTCTTCCAGAGCGAGAGCCCCGCGGGGTGAGAAGGGAAACGCAGGGTGCGTGCGGTACCCACAAGGGGCGGAGCGATGTGACGATCACAGCTCCTTTTAATACCCGGTAAAGTCCCAGCCACCATCTGGAGCAGGGAAGCTGCTGCCAGGACAGGATGGGTTAAGTCCAAATACCGTTCGCGGTGTGCCGTGGGGCCTCCCGTGCGTCGGATGCGGTTCTGACCCGGGAGAAGTGTGTGTGTAGACGTGTGGGTAGAGGGGTACGAGCACTGTGGATGGAGCTGCCTCCTTTAGGAATTTCTCTCCTCCCAGGAGAAGTCCATATGATGACGACTCAAAAATAGTCAAACTTCATAAAATATTACGGTGAAGGGAATGTGTTTCAGGGGCGCCTGGGTGGGTGGCTCAGTTGGTTAAGCCTCCGACTCTTGATTTCGGCTCAGGTCTTGATCTTTCGGTTCCCGAGATCAAGCCCCACGGTGGGCTCTGTGCAGCCAGTGAGGAGCCTACTTGGGATACATATATTCTCTCGCTCTCTCTGCCCCTCCCCCACTCACATTGTCTCTCTCTCTCTCTCTCTCTCTCTCTCTCTCTCTCTCTCAGATAAATAAACTTAAAAAAACCTGTATTTCAGGGGCACCTGGGTGGCTCAGTCGGTTGAGCATCCGACTTCGGCTCAGGTCACGATCTTGAGGTCCGTGAGTTCGAGCCCCGCGTCGGGCTCTGGGCTGATGGCTCAGAGCCTGGAGCCTACTTCCGATTCTGTGTCTCCCTCTCTCTCTGCCCCTCCCCCGTTCATGCTCTGTCTCTCTCTGTCTCAAAAATAAATAAATGTTAAAAAAAAATTAAAAAAAAAAACAAACCTGTATTTCAGGTGATCTTTCAGAGAAGTAGCACACTGAGTCGATCTAGCACCCTGTTATTTAAAGGATACCTTATTCCTGTTTGGTTTTCTTTTTCCCCCTCCAAAAGGGGAAATAGCATTTGTAATATTCTGGTGTTATGTAGTTTGACATCTCTTTTGAAGCAGTGTAAACCCATAAAGTAATTGAGATTATTTTGTAGTTTGGAAGAAGGTTAGAAAGCTTGACTTTGATAGTTTTAAGTTTAAGAAGGGGGGAGGATGCCTGGATTGCTTAGTCAATTAAGCATCCCCGACTCGTGATTTTTGGCTCAGGTCACGATCCCGGGGTTATGGGGTTGAACCCCGCGTCGGGTTCCACGCTGAGTGTGGAGCCTGCTTGGGATTCTCTCTCTCTCTCTCTCTCTCTCTCTCTCTCTCTCTCTCTCTCTCTCTCCGCCTCCTCTGTGCTCGCTCGCTCGCTCACTCGCTGGCTCTCAGGAAAAAAAAAAATCAAAATCAAAGTTAATTCTTTAGTCTTAATTTTTTTTCTTTGAGGAAACCGAAAAATAGAACCTTTCTATTTTTAAAAGTATTATTTTTTTCAAAACACGAGCTAAAATTCCAGTAAGCCAGGAAATAGAATTTCTCAGTCACTATGTTAATGAGTTATTAATGTTGGGATTTGTAATAAAATGGCATTGCTGCATAATGAGGCTTGGCGGAAACGGTAAATCTGATAATGCACGTTTGCACGTTTGAAGGCCGTAAATTCTTCCTTATAACAAGCAGTGATTCTGCCCAGTGCAAAACGATAACCTAGCATGCTTGTCTCCTTTGATATGTGGAGCCAGTGACCGTGAAGATTTCGTCTTCGATATTACCGGTATGGAATGAATGTTACTCACGGTGTGTGGCTGGCTTTCAGCCACACAAGGTGACAGAAGGTGGAGTGAGGAATTAGGCCGGGTTCGAAGTAAGGGGCTGCCTAGGAAGGCCTCTGGCCATGAATGGTTGCCTTGTCACCCCAGCATCCGCCGTCCTGTGGTTGACACCTGCAGCTCTCTCCTAGGTGTGTGGCCCTGGGTGCTGTGGCTTCTGGAAGTTTCTAAGGGGATGGCTCAGTTCCGTTTGCAGCCTTTCTTTCCCTAGATGTCATCTCAACACTCTCTTGGAGCCGGTGGCTGATGCTTTTCTGTGTTGGTCCCACTTAGCTTTTTGTAGCGACCCGGCTGACTTCGGCCACTTCTCGTACCGGTGACCTCGTGCCCTTTTACATCGTGTTCTCTCTTGGAACACGTCTAGTGATGAGCCCATCCTAGAAGTTCTGCTATTCTTTTTTGTTTGTTTTTATTTTTATTTATTTTAAGTTTATTTATTTTGAGAGAGAGAGAGAGAGAGCAAGCAGGGGAGTGGCAGAGAGTGAGGGAGAGAGAGAATCTCATGCAGGCTCCACACCGCCAGCGCAGAGCCCGATGTGGGGCTTGAACATGAACTGCGAGATCATGACCTGAGCCGAAATCAAGAGTCAGATGCTTAACCGACTGAGCCGCCCAGGTGCCCCTTTGCTATTCTTTATAAAAGGAGTTTGAAACATCTGGTATAGAGCCAGCTAGCCATCATAAATCAATTTGGTCATCAGGTGTGGAGTAAGAACAACAAGCAGAACCAAAAGACAGATTCCACGTGCTCTCGTTTTTCTGTTGGGTTATTTCATTCATGATGTTTTGAACCTGGTGGCAAGGAAAGAGGCATTCTGACTTACGAGTAATCTTTTGTGTTTCACTGGGAGGGAGATGGGGATTGTAATTACTGTTATTTGTCTTGGAGAAGTTGCAGGTGTATAGAAAGTGTTGTGTGATCTTGCCTAAAGCCCCTTGGTCTGAGTTCTTGGTTCCTCTTGCACAGGTCGTCTAAACTCCCATCTCATAGCTGGGAAGGAACATCACAGATCGTCTGGTTCGTTCTTGCTACCTGACGATACTTCTGGCAAGTGGCAGGCTTTTGCTCTCACTCTGGTGCTAAGTGGCCCGCTCTGGGCGTCAGGGGGCCAGCTACTCTGCCCTTGACCGGGCTTAGCAACCAGAACTTCCTTCCCTCCAAAAGGCGCGAGTGCCTTCCTGCAGCCTTCACTCCTTGGTTTGAGGTTTGCCGTCTGCAGCCTCGTAAATGACTTGGCCTCTGCCACCCCACCCCCTTCCGACACAACGGAACGAATCTGGTCGTATTTTGTCGTTGTTAAACTAGGTTAAACATTCTTAAGTCATCATGTGACATTTGCTTGTTTATTAACTATCCTGGATTCTCAAAAACATTTTCTTGAGTTAATACGTTTAAAGAGTTTTAAATTAAAAGCAGCAAGAAGGCTGTGCCGTGAGACCTGTCCATGTGTCTGTCTGTCTCCCACCCCTCTGGCCCTAGGCAACTAGTTTCTGTCCTCAGAATCAGTCAATGGTTTCAGTTTCCTGTGTCTTTACAGAGTTTATTTACATGCAAACAAATATCTGTGTTGACATTTGGGCACATCTCCTTTCTCCTCACGTGGAGGGTGCTGCACCCCACGAGGTGCTCTCCACCTGGTCTTTGCACATGACACTACAGCTTGGGTTTGCAAAGCTGTATGTAGAGCGCATTCTCATTCCTACGGTTGTTTAGCGTTCTGTTGTGTAGATTTTGTCCCCAAACACAGCAAAACAACAGTCTTCCCCCTGAGTCATGCAGCTTGGAATTGAACATAATGCTGGCCCAGGGTACAGTATGACGGCATCCTCTGCTCTGGACTTTGAATAATACAAGTGGTTTACTGTCACAGCGTTGAGTCATATTGAGCTTGAGATAAAACCCCAAAGATTTTTTTTTTTTTAAATTTAAATTCAAGTTAGTTAACATACAGTGTAGTCTTGGCTTCAGGGGTAGAACCCAGTGGTTCATCTGGTGAATATGACACCCAGGGCTCATCGTGAAAAGTACCCTCTTTAATGCCCGTCACCCATTTTACCCATCCTCCCCACTCCCTCCCCTCCAGCAACCCTCAGTTTGTTGTCTGTTATTTAAGAGTCTCTAATGTTTTGCCTCCCTTGCTGTAACTATTTTTTTTTCCTTCCCTTCCCCCATGGTCTTCTGTTAAGTTTCTCAGATTCCACATGAGTGTAAACATAGGATATCTGTCTTGCTCTGATGGCAAGATTTCATTCTTTTTCATTGCCGAGTAGTATTCCATTATATATATATATATATATGTGTGTGTGTGTGTGTGTGTGTGTGTGTGTGTGTGTCCATTCATCAGTCGATGGACACTTGGGCTCTTTCCATAATCTGGCTATCATTGATAGCACTGCTATTAAACATTGGGGTGAACGTGCCCCTTCGAATCAGCATTTTTGTATCCACCCCAAAGATTTTTTTTTAAAAGTAAGCTCTGTGCCAAGCGTGGGGCTCAAACCCATGACCCTGAGACCCAGAGTCACGTGCTGCACCCCTTGAGCCAACCAGTCACCCCAAAACCCCAAAGATTCCCCCCCCACTTCTGATGCTCTTCCCTCCTGCCCTCTGCATTGGCTCCGGCAGCTGAGCACACGCACCACTGTAAAACTCCATCCTCAAGATTTGGCCCATCACCCATTCTGATGAAATATTTTTGGATTCTGATCTACTTTTCTGACATTTTATCCAATTGCATATCAGCCACAAATTGGATTTGTAGCTGCCATCAGAATCCTCATCCAAATTTTCCAGGCTCACCATGTTGCCCGGGACGGAGTTAATATTAGAACCCTGTGACATAACACGCCCCTTCGCCCCCACCTCCCTGGAGTTTTCTAATGGTTATGCTTTAGACAGGAGTTAACAACTGCGCACAACTAAGCCTCACCCAGCTTCAGTATCCGTTCACCCTCTTGTCGTCATCTTGTCTGGAACGATATGAGCGCGGTTTGGCCAGAGTCTCTCTCCACTAGGTATGCAGCATACCCTGGAGCAAAAAGGAAACAAGTTCTCGTGTCTTATTCTTGGCAAACCCTACCTGTAGGTTGTTTTCCTGTCCTAAATGCTCGCAAACTATTCAGTAATTCACTCTAGAACCTTGCTTTGGATTGATGTCATTTTTCCACCCGGTCATTTACTCCCCTTGGGACATGTGGGTGCCGAGCTCTTTTAGTAGTCTTGGACAGCCGTGCTAAGCAAGCCGAGGGATTGCCCTCTGGCTCTCTGGCTTTGACTGGCTGCACGTGGAGCATTATTCTTGCAGCCCCTGTGATCCGCTGTTCTAGCCCCTGCCTTCCGAGAGCGTCGTCTTTGGCATGACAGCTAATTTTAAAAGCAACGACGACAGAGGATGAGAGAAGAAATCCAGGGCACTGTGGGAACCTTTTGTGGGAGGACCTAACTAGTCTAGGAGCCCTGGAAAGACATTTTCAGAAAACGTGCTGTGTTAGCGGAGGGCTGAAGGACAAGTAGGAGATAGGAACCAAATAGCCACTTGGTGGCTCTGGCAGTGGGTAAAGGTGTCCCCAGCCCAAGCTGCATGATTCATAG
This sequence comes from Acinonyx jubatus, assembly GCF_027475565.1. Taxonomy (NCBI): domain Eukaryota; kingdom Metazoa; phylum Chordata; class Mammalia; order Carnivora; family Felidae; genus Acinonyx; species Acinonyx jubatus. The sequence continues at coordinate 74,915,582 of NC_069392.1, forward strand.
TATGATCCATAGCTTCTTATCCCTCAGAGTTGGGACATTTGCCCAACCCTTGTGTCTGGTTCCTCTGGGATGTTGGCAGGTTCTCTTAGCCACTTTGGGAGGTGGCTCAGGACAAGCTGTAGAGCCAGGATGTCCCTGGCACCATTCTGGTTCTGCTGCTTCGAGGCCCTGGGTCTCCCAGGCTCCTTCCCGCTGGCCTCAAATGGAGTCAGAAGCATGAGGGCAGGAAGGCTTCAGAGCTGTAGCACAAGAGTGGATATTACGTCAGAAGATCTTCATCTCTGTCCGGGAGTCGGGGAGAGTAACCTCTTGAGGATGAAGCCAGGAGCAAATAAGGTATTTGTGGGAGCAAACCAAGAAATGGTCTGGAAGTATGTGGTTGGAGAGTTGAGGAACAGCCACGGCTCCAGTGGAGGCGACTTGGGTGCCATCTCCGGGAGGTGGCGTGGAATTTGGTTGCAGTCTGCGGAGGGGGAGCCTCGTCCTTTTGTGTTGCACGGTGGGAACAGAGCCTGGGAACGGGAGGGCCTGGGCGGGCTGGAGCTCGGGAGACGGAAAGCCTGGAGAGGTTTCCGTTGGGTGCTGCTGTTTGAAGGCCGGTCCGGAGCCCAGGAGCCTGAGCACTTGTGAGTGGCAGGGTCACCCTGTTGGGGAGGTGAGCTCAGCATGTGTTTGGATACTCAAACTAAGCCTTGTTCTCACCAGGCAGGCTTCTGAGTGATTATAATGTGCACTTGTTCGACTTGCCAGCAGAGTAAACATGCCAGTCCTGAGGCTTCAGATCCATGTAGTGGGCCATCTCCTCACTATAAAATCTAAAACTCAACACTAAAATGAGTTATCAGCCCTGTTCATATGTGTCCTCTCTGAGCTTCTGGGAGCCCTTGGTGTACAGATGGATACGAGTCACATCTATCTCTCTCTCCTCTCCTTCCTTCCTTCCTTCCTTCCTTCCTTCCTTCCTTCCTTCCTTCCTTCCTTTCTTTTGTTATTTATTTTTGAGAGTGAGAGAGGCAGAGCACAGCAGGGGAGGGGCAGAGAGAGAGAGGGAGACACAGAATTCGAAGCGGGCTCCGGGCTCCGAGCTGTCAGCACAGAGCCTGATGTGGGCTCCAACTCGTGAACCGCAAGATCATGACCGGAGCTGATGTCGGCCACTTAACCGACTGAGTCACCCAGGCACCCCCACAAGTCATGTTTCTGATCCTATGTGGGGAGAGTCTGATCTGGGAGCATGGAATTCACTCCGTGGATTGTGTTCTTGGGGGCCCTTTGTAGCCCCCACTGCCTGAAACCCAGAGTTTTTCCAGTGCCTTCTAGTCAGACTACACATTCCACCAAGAAACCCAGACTCTTCACTCCAGTGGGAGAGGTCACAGTTCTGAGCGCCATGGAAAATACAGAATTTTAGATTTTGAGCTATGATTTTTGGCTTTCAACAAAGTGCAGTTGTTTATTACGATCATTTTTAGAACTATAAACATAAGATAATTCTTGCATTAGTGATCTTGGGGGAATTTAAACATGTTTCCTGTCTTATGATTCGAGGTCTGGAACAAAAGAACCATTGATAAATGGATTCTTTGAAGACCTTTTACATGGAGCTTTACCAACTCTTCTGGTAAAAAGAGAATTTTTAATTAGTGGAAGAGAATGACTATGTCCTTTGAGCTGGAACTCTTGCCAGCTCATTCATTTCATGGACACTGTTCAGTGGCACCCTCCTTTCCTGTCTGCACAATCACTGAATTACTGGATTTTTGGCATCCAGGAATTGAGTGTTGCTCATGGAGAGCCTCTCTGAGAATCTGTCCATACCTGGAAGAATTTGCATTCTTGCTGTGGTGTACGTTTGAGTCCTGTTCGGTCTGAGGCCCATGGGAGTGGGAATGTCCCTTAGCATGTGACCGATTCCAGCCACTACCCGCCGTGAACACTTCAACCTACCGCCAGCCCCACCTTCTCCCCTTCTTTAGAGATTGATTTTCCAGGTGAAATGGTGCAGGTTAGCGCTATCCACACAGAATACCGCGGCCCTGCTCTACTCAGAAGTCGGAAACAAAGACATCTGTTGTCACTGAAAGAAAGAAATGCGAAGCTAGCACTTGGAAGGCACAGGTCAAAACTGCACGTAGCTGTAGGAGGAGTGGGGAGGGGACCGCACCTGCAGGAGTCAGCCTAAGCTGTGGCAAGACACCCGACAGAATCTGACAGGTGCTCCTCCAGCAACAGTCCTGTGTTTGTGGAGCAGTGGATGTGGCTTCCTCCCTCGTCCAGCCGTCTCCTCCCACTGCTCGCCTCCGCAGGCCTCCTTCTGGCTCCCTCCGTGGTTAGCTGTCAGCTCTTAGCCCTTATCTGAGTTTCCTACGTGCCCTTTCCCTCCAAGTATTATCCACATCGCCTTCTCTTAAAGCGACCAAGAACGCCTCTTGGGGGTTTACCTCTCTTCTCGCCCTCTGAATACGTTTCCCCATGAATACTGCACAAGGCTGAGCAACCTGGTTACGGTTCTGGCCTCATCATCCACACACTCTGGGGTCTTTTTCACACTCTCCCTTGCCCTCCCTCTCAAGGTGCCCTCATGTTTCTCCTTTGTCCGAAAGATACGTTCCTCCCTTTTGCTCAGTCTTCGGGGCCTGGCTCAAATGTCTGTTCATCTGAGGCTTGCCCCAGCTTTCTGGCCCATTTCCTTCTCCCCGCCTCTTACACGTGCATTAATTTCTCCCTCTGAATTCCTGCGGGTTAACATTCACTGCTGCTATTAAGTTGACCATGTCATCTTGTGATTGTGTGTGTGTGTGTGTGTGTGTGTGTGTGTGTGTGTGGTTCTCCCGGCACAAGAAGGGAAAGTCCTGTAGGCTTGAACTCTGTCTTACTGTTTCCATATTCCATGTACCATGCTCAGAGCGGGGTGAGCACTCGGGGCTCGCTGACTACACGGACGTGAGCGCACCGGAGGGGATGAATGGGTGCTGTGTGGGCAGGGGCAGTGAGGAAGGTGGGACTAATGAGGTGGCAGGTGAATTAGGACGGAGAGAAGCTGCCACACATCAACAGCAGCTACTCAGGATGGCGCATAACAGATGCCCAGTAGCTTGCGGAAAAAGGAGCAGTTGAGGTTCCGGTGGTGGGTGTTGAATCCTCCCACTATTGGTGATAAATTGAGGCTGTGGGATGAAGAAGGGGTGAATTGAGAGTTGTTTTAAAGGCGGACAGAAGTTTCACAGCTCCTCTCCAATGTTGTTATTCTTTCCAGAATTAAAAAAAAATTCAGGGGCGCCTGGGTGGCTCAGTCGGTTAAGTGTCTGACTCCTAATTTCGGCTCAGGTCATGATCTCATGGTTCACGAAGATCGAGCCCCACGTTGGGCTCTGTGCTGACAGCGTGGAGCCTGCTTGGGATCCTCTCTCTGCCCCTCCCCCATGCGTGTGTGCTTTACTCTCTTTCAAAATAACATTAAAAAAAATTCATACTGATGATCACGTATCCTGAATTTTCGGGAGTGGTGTCAGTTTGAAATATCGACTGTACTTATAGGGTGCTGGTTCTGTACTTAAAAAAAACAGTACAGCCACTGCACCTGTATTGAACACGTCACTAAGTTCTGTTAATTCTACCTTCTAGAGGCCACTGCTTTTTACACGATAGAAAACATAAGCAATAGTCTTTACTTTTTCACTGGTATCTTCCTCGTCTTGAACGTTGCCCCAGTACATAAGAAAACCTTGACTTAGCCGAGAGATAAATTAGACTGCAATTATTACATGGGATTCTCCACGTGCCTTGATTCTCCATTGCTGTGTTACAGATGCCCCCCAAATTTGTCAGTGTAAAACAACAAAAGCAGCTTATCTGGGTGGTTCTGACTCAGGGCCCAATCTCATGGACCGTGAGATCACGACCCGAGGCGAAATCACAGTTGGACACTTACCTGACCGAGCCAGGTACCCCATGCGGACGTACTTTAAAACCGCACAGTCTGATTTCTGAAAGTTTGTCACCTTGAGCATTAGAATTACAAGTCTGCTCCGTGAGGCCATCCTTTTCCTGGTCCCCATACGTGAACTTCTCTCAGTGGCATAATGACAGCCATAATCTGGCGGAGGTTGAGGAATTTAGGGTATGCACGGTCTGCAGCTTCTGCAGTTTTCTCAGGAGCCAATAGCCCTGGGACTTGCACTTGCTGAGGATGTTCTGTGTGGGGCTGACAGTGGCAGACAGATCCAGAGGATGGAACTGTGAGTTGGGGCTGTTTGCTGTCAACAGGATTATGTGAGCTTGAGGTGGACGTGCGGTCCAGTGTTGGGCTCCTTTCCTGTGACATCCTGTGTCTTTGTCCTCACCACACATATCTTCGGTTTCTGTCCCACCCCTGTGTTACAGGTGCATGATAGGTATGGGTATGTCCGACCTCCACAATTGACTGTGAGCCCCTCAAGGGCAGAGAGGAAGTTGTCTTGATGACTTTTGTGTTCTTCTTGTTTGCTAGCACAGTGCGTGAACATGATGTGCTCATCACATTTTCGTTGAATAAACAGAAGGTCGAAGTAGAGAACTGAGAGAGAGAGAGAGAGAGAGAGAACGTGCGCAAGAAACTAGGAGAGGTAGGGGTGCCTGGGTGGCTCAGTCGGTTAAGCATCCGATTCTTGATTTCGGCTCAGGTTATGATCTCACGGGTTTGTGGGATCGAGCCCCCTGTCAGGCTCTGTGCTGATGGTGTGGAATGTGCTTGGGATTCTTTCTCTTCCTCTCTCTCTCTCTCTCTCTCTCTCTCTCTGCCCCTCCCCTGCTCATGCATTCTCTGTCTCAAAAATAAACAAGTAAACATAAAAAAGTTAGGAGAGGGAGCAGCAGTGTGAGGCGGGGGACCCATCAAGGGAGTGAAGAGGGGAGCGAGTTTAGAGAGTAGGAATCAGGGTGGAAAAGGCAGAGCTGAAGAGGACAGGAATAAGGGATGAGGTCAGGGACGAGAGGGGATTTAAAACGAGGCATGAAATAGGATCTTGGCTCATAACCAAAGCAAGAGCAGGCAGGAGTGGGAAGATTAACGGTTATCTGCTGTGTAGTGGGCACAGCGGGGGCACTTTCTGTACGTTACCTTATTTAATTTCACTTCAAGTCGAAGTAAGCTCTATGCCCAACACAGGGCTGGAACCCATGACCCTGAGATCAAGAGTATCTCTCAATGGAGCCAGCCAGGCACTACAAGCGTATTTACTTTTTTAAAGCAACTGAAGTTAATTGACCTCTGTGAAACTTACATATTTCAGTGCATAAAGATACTGATCATCCCTTTACACCAGGGAGTGTTTACTGTGAGCCTGAAAAGTTTACGGGTAATAGTTTGAACTATAAATACACTGCAGAATATGGAAGGTAAACACATAAATTAATTTAGGGGCGAATGACGAAGATGTGCAAGTCCCTGACCTGGGTCTTATCCTTGTCCGCTTGAATGGCTGGTGTATGTGATACCTGGGCTCACTGGAGATGTGTGAGAAAGAATACTATTTCCTAACACAGCTGTCCCCTTTTGGGAGTGAGATCAGCCGCCATGGTGGAGATTAAGGGGCAAAATATACAAAGTTACCTTCTCCGAGCAGATTCACAGGAGAAAAGGTCAATTCTAGTAGCTTACTTTGAGTTGGGATTTGAGGTTTATTTTATCACAGGAGCAAATTTGACAGATTATATGGTATGGGTAGGCACAGAAATTTGGTAACCACTTATACACCGTTTATATGAGCAGGTGTCTGAGCTGGAAACCACACCATCTTAAGCATGAACCTTTGGAATACCACCTGTTCAGAAGCGGGGACTTTCGCTCTGCCACCCATCCGGGACTTGGGCTCCTTATCTTGTTTTAGGCCTTCAGGAAGAATTAGGCAACGAAGTGGAAAAGAAAAACACACGTCAAGGGCATAGGATCATCCCCGTTGGGCAATAACAACACAAAAGCAATAGATGAACATTCACAGGAAGAGACCCTGAGCGTCGTGAGGATACCTCGGGTTGTTTGGCCTCACCTCTTCTGTGCCTGTGCTTTCTCTGCATTGCACGGTCCAGCTCCACATAATACCTTCGTGGTCCTAAGCCGCCTTAGTTAAATATTTAATTCTACCAGAGTCATAACCAGGGACCGAAATGTCATGCGTAGGTTTTATGAAAGTCATAAAATGCTTCAGAAGGTCCCATTTGCTCGGCTTGGAACCCATTGCATCTGATAAATGAGTCACACACCTGATCATGTGTTTCCTTACAGAACTACGATGGCTGCTGATCGGTATGCACACTTATTATTTAGAGGAAACAGAGATAAGCAGTTTTTGCTGAAGATCTAAAACTCATGTGTAAAAACTATTTTTATAGAGTAGCATTCTCTTTCCTCCTCCCCTGCCCCATAGCCTCAGAGGGAGGTGAAATTTCCTTTGACAGCTGCTTGTAAATAGTAAGTGTTCAATAAAGGCCCTCTCTTCTTTTCATCTCCCAACTGTTGCCTGCATATTACGTAAGAGTGTCCTTTTCACATCTCCCAGCTCCCATATGTGCAGCTACATATGCCTTTGTGAGTTTGTGCAAATATAACTTGTAGGTTTTTATTACGACAAAAGAAGGCTTATTTATTTTAGAAATACAGAAACCTAGATTCCTAAGCCTGTGATTTTAAATTTTTCTTAGGGTTTTTTTTTTGGCATTTCTACAGAAATTTAATTTCCAGACAAAAATATTTAACGTTTCAAAAGGAAAAAATGTAGATAATCATAAAGTTATCCGGTATCCAGAGATAATCACTGCTAATGTCCTTTTGACGGCTTTCTCTGTGCATACATGCACAATAGGTATTTATTGAAAATTGATTGTATCGTATATGAGCAAAGCTAACTGCTAAAGCAACCTGCAGTTTTCAGTGGGAAGAAACAGTATGGGTCTGTTTCCAGCTCACTGTCCTGGCAAGGTCAGTAGGTGATGGTGAAGCGGGCAGGATGAGGTAGGGATGCTCCCTCCCTCTACATTCCTTTCACGGAGTTTTTCCCCTTCTTGCCTTCAGATTTTCTCCGTTGAGCCAGGGGAAGAGAATGGAGGGAGGGTGAATGGGAGGGTCTTATGGGCCAGGTCTGGAAAATGCACACATCATATCCGTGCACATTCCACTGGCCAGAACCTAGTCATGTGACCACCTAACTGCAAGGAATGCTGGGAAATGTAGTCTGAGTGGAAAAGGCAAACAGCTTGTTGACCACCTTGCTTATTTCTAACTCAGTTGTATAAGCCAGTTTTTTTTTTAAAAAAAGTTTAATTTTTAGAGAGAGAGGGCATGAGCAGGGGAGGCGGGAGAGAGAGAGAATCCCAAGCAGACAAGCACCGTCAGCACAGAGCCCGATTCAGGGCTCAAACCCATAAGCCATGAGATCATGATGTGAGCCGAAGTCAGACGTTTAGCCAACTGAGCCACCCAAGGTACTCCTTGTGTAACCCATTTTTGAAACTTTCTTTTATAAACCAAGTTGTTTATTTGCAACATGGGCACCTCTCCATCTCAGTCCTGTGGGAACCCCTCCCATCTCTTGCCAGATCTCTTCCTGATTGGTCTGTTTTTGTTCTTCTTCCCCTGTAGTCTGATCTTGCACAGCAAACCAAGGTGGTCTTTTAAAAATTCAAGTCAAAGGGCACCTGGGTGGCTTAGCCGGTTGAGCGTCTGGCTCTTGCCTTAGGTCATGATCTCATGATCCATGAGTTTGAGCCCCGTGTCAGGCTCTCTGCTGACCGTGCATAGCCTGCTTACAATTCCCCCCCCCCCCTCTCTGCCCTTCCTGCATGCTCTCTCTCTCCCCCCCAAAATAAAGAAATAAACTTAAAAAAAATCAGTTATTAAAAAGTCAACTGTTGTCACTCCCCTGCTTAAAACTTTCCAGAGATGATTGGAATAATGCTTTCTATGGAAGCTGACCTTTCAGGTTTCTGGCCCCTCTATACCACTCCCTGCACTCTTGCCTCTCCCTTCAATGCCAGACCTGCTCCCCAAGGCCTTGGGACTTGCTGTCACCTCTGCATGAAAATCCCCACCGCCTGCATCACCACCCTCTGTCTCCTTTGGGTTCAGCTCATGTGTCTGCTCTCCAGAGATGCCTTTCCCGACCAGCAGCCTTTAACCTCCTTCCCCTGTTCCTCTAAGTTACTTTTTATTTAGCTTCCATCGTGTGCCAAAGCACTTACCACCATCAGGAATTCTTGCTTGTTTGCGATATATATTTATATTCTGTCTGCCTTCTGGATTGTAGGTTCCTTGAGGCAGGAACTCTGTCTTGCTCCTGTCTATACCCACAGATAATATGTCTGGCACATAGTGGGTACTTAGTAAACATTCGTGGAATGAGTGAAGGTGGTGACAGAATCTTACGCATTAAAAAAAATTTTTTTTTAATGTTTTATTTTTGACACAGAGAGAGAGAGAGAGAGAGAGACAGAGCACAAGTGGGGGAGGGGCAGAGAGAGAGGGAGACACAAAATCCGAAGCAGGCTGCAGGCTCCGAGCTGTCAGCACAGAGCCCGACACGGGGCTCAAACTCATGGACCGCGAGATGATGACCTGAGCCGAAGCCAGACGCTCAACCGACTGAGCCACCTAGGCGCCCCATAATCTTACACATTTTTAATGACGGTATTGTAGCTCATTGCTTGGGATTGCCATGCACATCCCTGCTTTTGAGGGACTTCTGCATTTTTTTCCCTGATTAAAAGTGATCTTTCGGTGACTATTCTTTTAGTTCTTTTTTTGGTTCGTTTCGTGCACAGATCTGTGCTTATTTTCTTGGGATTGATTCCTAAATGAGCATTTGTTTACCGAAAAGGGTGTGTGTACAAAATTTATAAGTGTATGTTACGTATTACCCTTTGTCCTTCAGACCCCCAGTTTGTGTCTCCATGTAGTTGAGAGCCCTTGTGAACAGTGTACTTTCAAGAACACTAGAAAGATGGGTGGGACAGGGTGGGGGTAGGGCGGTTTGTCTGTATTGCTGTGTCCTTAGATCTCTGAACAGGCACTTGTGCTTAATGAATAAATCACTTTCCAGAAGAAAAAAATTCTAGTTATTCCTTTAGTGAAGTTTATTTTTATTCATTTATTCCTATAAATGTTCCCTAACTTTAAAGTGTATGCTTTTGGAAAGTAGGTCTGCCCAGTGTAAGAACATTCACCCAGTGTTGATATAAACCTAGGGGAACCGGGTGTAAGTTGGGCTTATATCTTAGTCCTTAGAATCCAGACAAGATGCAGTTTTGAGCCCCCTGTCAAGTCGGTGGAAAGTTCGGGACACTGCTCAGGATTTTTGAGAATCCCAGGGGCTGTGGGACAGAGACAGTTTCTCACCAGAATTCTTGTCTTTTGCTCTGTGACTGACTGAATGTTGGTTTCCATCCAAGACCCAGTTCCTGGTTTATCTTCCCCAGCTCAGACCAAGTGCAAGCCTACTGCTCTACCTGAGCTGGTGGTGGAGGTCGTCTCTGCCTCGGAGACCAGATGCACTGTCCCCTTCGGCCGACACCCAGCGCTGGCCCTGGAGACTTAGCACTTGGCCTTGACAGTGTCCGCCTTCCGTGGGTTCCAAACGAGGTCCGCTCTGTGCCCAGTGGTGTCGGAGGAGAATTGGCTGTTTGGAAGTCTTTGTCGGGGGGGGGTGGGGGGGGTGGGGGGGGGTGGGGAGGGCGGGGGGGGGGGAGGGCAGAGAACTGGGATTGGGGCGGGGAGGGGAGGCAGGGAGGCAGAAAAAGTGTTCTCCTCTCCAGCTGTTCCCCGTCCTTATTTCTTGTGAGTGGTTCCTCATTCCCTGGCAGGTAAAATCTCAACCCCTTAGCCAAGGATTTTCTTTTTACCCATGATTGTCAGTTGGTGTGCACTCGTGGGCCGTGAACTGTTCCCAGGTGTCCCGTGAACGCTACAGGGGTGATACTGAATTTTGATCCATGCGTGCAAAATGCTTCCGCTGTGGTATTCCTCGAGTCGAGCAGGGAGAGATGCCATTGGCATTGGGGGTGCCACATGCCCTGAGAAACCAGAGAGCCTCAGGCTAGATAACCCCTGTGCTGACAAAGAATCCTTGATGGCTGGTCTGTGATGTGAGCGTAAGAGAGGAGGGTCAGGGCAGTCAGTGCCTGCTTGGGGGAACCGAGGGAAGGACGGACACTTGACCCTTGAGGGGCACTTGACGGGGAGGCTTTGGTAAGCACTCGGAGACACTGCTGTGCTGTCGCAAGGTCCCTGGCTTGTCTCTGTCTTCTCGCGAAGCCTGCCAAGCACATGAAACCCAAACTTGAGTGCAGTTCTCATTTCAGAGAGGATCCTAAGTACACACACGTTGAGCAACCTTTTTTTTTTTTTTATAAACCCGATTGTATCTCTCTGCGGTGTATGTGTGTCTGGGGCAGCCTTGTGTCAGGAGTAGATGGTTGGAGGGATGGTCGGATGGATGGAGAATCCTGGTTCAAGCACGGTCCCCGTGGCACACACGCACGCCCAGTGTGCCGCTAATTGGCCAGGGCTCCTCGTCCTCCTCTCTCCGGCTTTTATTTTACCCTGCCTCCTTGGACGTCGTGTACGTAAGCTTTTGGATTTTCTTTCCTTCACCCAGGTCATGACTGAGCACACGGATAGATGACTTTCTCTGTTGCCCCTCGCTGCCCGTGTCCCCAGGGGCTCCAGCCCTGGCATTTCCCCTCCTCGCCTTTCCCGGGCATGTGCTTCTGCATCTCTAGCCGTAACCACCGACTGTGGCTCTACAACCACCAACTGCGATCGCTCCCCAGTCTGACCCCACCAGACGTCTCTCCCGTTTTCTTTGTTCTCCCCCCACCCGGTTGTTTCATAGACGCCTTGGATTCGACTTTTTCCTGCCTTTCAGTTCATGTTGACACTCAGTGACCCAAAGCCAAAACTTGGGAACAGTCCTCGACTTCTGCCTACCCTCCCCCTTTACCCCCCACAAGCCATCTCCTTTCGCCAGAGCGTCTTAGCCCCTAACTACTTCTCCAGCCTGTGCCTTTGGGCTTGGGGCCATCACAGGGCCCTGCACTGTTGGCCTGGCCGTCCCCCTTAGGAGACCCGGAGCATATTCGTGTCCATATTTCAAGACCTTGTTCAACGGCCAGTGCGACAGGAACTGCTTAGGACATGTTGGGATGAATGACTATGCCGGTGAAGGAATGAATGAGTGATTTCTGAGATGGGTTGAGTAGACTTCCATTTAGGGTGATGCTTTTGGGTTTTTTTTTGTTTTCGTTTTCGTTTTTTATTGGAGCCAGAGGATTATTTTCGCTTGTTCGTACCAACGTTGTGATCCTGTAATTTTGAGGAAATATTGTACAACATGAAATTTCTGTCTGTCTCAGGCCACGCACACAAATGTATAAACTTCCACGGAGGAATTATTTATTAAATTTACAGTACCCTAAAGCACCTGGGCATTTATCTAGGTGATTTCAAATGTGCGTTTATGTTCTTGGTACCACTGGGATATCTTTCACTGGCCCACATCTTTGAGCTGCATGACGTAGTTTGAATTAAACTTAGGCTTAATTAATCCAAATGCTCTAAATTTCTAGGGTCATAGGATTTTAAGTCTGGACTGTTACCTTTTGAACTTCAGCGTAAGGAGGAATCACCTGTGCTTGAGTCGATTGGTGCTGTGTCCCAGTACGGGTCTCAAGAGGAAATCATTACCTTTGGATATTGGGTGAGACAGTGACCCATTGAAGGTCCACTTCTTAAACTTTTTTAATTTTTTTTTCCCTCCAACAGGGCGAGTCACGTATTCTCAGAGTGAAGGTTGTTTCTGGAATTGATCTCGCCAAAAAGGACATCTTTGGGGCCAGGTATGTTTGCTTTGTGTTTGTTTGGTTTTTGGTGTTTTGGGTTTTTTTTGTTGTAGGCTTCTGACGAGTTCGGCAAGCACTTTCCAGACTCAGGCGTGCATCAGAGTTACCTGGAAGCCTTAAAAGAGCTGGGCCCCACCTCCCGAGTTTCTGATGGAGTAGGTGATGCTGACACAGCCAGTCCAGAGACTGTATTTTGTGCAGGTTCCTAGCCCTCCTTACGGATCGATTTCCTGGGGGAGCTGGATTCTGATATGTCTGTTTTTCTCAGTAGAAAAATAAAGCTTGGGAACATGTATTCATTGTAATACATTCCTCTAAAAAGAAATCCCAATGTATTCATATTAATACATTCCTTTAAAAACATCCCAAATTTAGGGAGACGTGAAGGTGTTGTTTTGTTCCTAGTACAACTGGGTATTCTTTGGCATGTTATAATCAGAATTGAGAGATTTGCTGATGGGGGTGAATTTGGTGATTTCTGTGCCTTTTCTGGAAGCACCAGCAGCCTGGTCTGTCTGGGTCTTTAGCTTCTTCATTTTGAGTATTGTGCCTGATGATCCTGAGTCTTGAAATCAGCTCTTTTGTTCCTTTGCTGTCTGTAGTGTGTTGGGTGGAGTTATTGGACTAATAGCAGAATGAGGTTAGAGCCATTTAGACCTGGGATTTGAACCAGATTTGGGGGAACAAAGACCTTTGGAACTTCAGACATAGAGGAGACACTAGAGACGTTCCAGTGCAACTTGTCTGTTCTGTGTTTGACATGACTTTATCCAGAAAGGTTACTGCTTGCCCAGGTCTCACGTGCCTGTAGTGCTGGAACAGGCCCCCTGCCCCCTGCTCTGTTCATGATGGGGACCCTGTGAGGTTGAGCCATGAGGGCTGTGGTGGCTTCTGGGGACAGTTAATTGTGGCCAGAGTCCTCGCGTTAGAACATTCATTTCAGGGGCACCTGGGTGGCTCAGTCGGTTAAGCGTCCGACTCTTGGTTTCGGCTCAGGTCATGATCTCATGGTTCGTGAGTTTGAGCCCTGCGTCAGGCGCTGCGCTGACAGTGTGGGGACTGCTTGGGATTCTCTCTGCCTCTCTGCCCCTCCCCGGTGTGCTCTCTTTCTCTCTCTCTCAAATAAACTTAAAAAGAAAAAAAAAGAAATTTATTAAAAAAAAAAATTTTCATTTCATCCTGTCAGCCCCCCTGCTTATTGCCCACAGTCACCTTCTGGCCTCAGGACCTCAGTGTGACACTGGCGACTCTTGTAATAAGGCCTCGTTCTGTCCAGCTCACCTCATCTTCCTGCTCACCCAGCACAAGCCCTTCCCTGCCATTGGTGGGCAAACCTCTTTATTTCCCGTCCTGTCTTCATGTCTGTTTTTAGTTTTTCCCATCCCGTGAAGTTAACTACAGTAGCAACTAGAGAAGTTGTTAAAAATACATAAAGTTGATGCAAGGATAATATCTGTGAAATCTTTAAAAAAAAATTATTTTAAGTGTTTATTTATTTTTGACAGAGAGAGAGAGAGAGACAGAGCATGAGCAGGGGAGGGGCAGACAGAGAGGGAGACACAGAAGTGGAAGCAGGCTCCAGGCTCCGAGCTGACAACACGGAGCCCGACGCGGGGCTCGAACTCACCGCAAGATCATCACCTGAGCCGAAGTCGGCACTCAACCGACTGAACCACCCAGGCGCCCCTCATGAAATCTTTTTCAAAACATCCCATGCTTCTGTGTGCCTCAGATGACTAATGGAGGGTTAGCTATCTGAGCCGTCACGCCAACCTCGCGCACACGCACTGACACCTGCCCCGTCGCTGGTGGTGTGGGAGGGAAGCACATCTCACCTGCGGGCCCCTTCTCACCTGACCATGGAGTCGCACCGAGTGGTTGCCCTTGTGCCTGTGTGAACGCTCTAATATTTGACTTGTCTGTGTCTTACTAGATTAGAAACTCGCAGGAGACTGAGACCTCTCCCTTTGATTGCTGACCCTCCAGAACCCCAAGAACAAGACTGGGCAAATTGCCTTTTAACTGAAAGACTTGCACGCTGACCAGTAAACTGCGCTCTTACGTCAACAATGTCTGCTGCTCTCACTCTTTCCCATGCATGTTATATAGTTTGGAAGGGGAAGAGGTTGGGTTTGGAAAATGTCAGCGACGTTCATTTTGATTGTTTTTGTTTTGTTTTTACCAAAGCCCTGCATAAAAAAAAAAAAAAAAAATGAAATGGATTCAGATTGCATTTCTCAGCCTGTTAAGAGGAGCTGAGGTTAAAAATTGGTAGTGCGATGAGGCTTCAAATCTTAGAAGAGCCAGACGCACCCGAGCCTTGAGTTTTTACCTTTTATATGAAAAGAGGCGTCATCGTTTCTTAGCATCGGGGTAAAAGGAATTACGGGGAATACCTCAAGATGTGCATTGGAAATCCAGTGCTGATAACTCCTTGCATGGTTTGATCTGCAGTTGCCTGTGGAATAAATTCCCAGGCTCCCGTTAAGGTGTAGGATTCAAGTCCTTTTGTGACGGCTCATGCCAACCTGTCTGGTCCGGTTTGTCCCTTACTTCGGCCCCACCCCTGTCTGTCCAGATGTATCAGATTTGACTGCTCTTTCTGATGGTAGGTTAATACTCTTCCTGACGAATGACAAAGGTTGAGCCACTGGATGAGCCATTGGACTAGATGACTGTTCCGGTCTCTCTAAAACCTGCAATCAATTGGCTGAATACTTCTTAAAAGCAGATTGCAAGAACTGCCCATTGTATCTGATAGCGGCTGACCAAGCTCTTAGAATTGTTAAGTGAATGCCGTAAGGTAATTTGATTTAGAAGAGATGCACTTAGCTAAGTAAGATCTTAAGGTTTTGTTGTTTTTTTTTTAAACTTAGAATATTTATAAGTTTCAAACTGTATTCTTCGGGTAAGCTTGTATCTCAGGATCTCTAACTTTTTGTCATAGGCTTAAGTAGTAACTGAATAGGGTCATTTTAATACAAGTTTTAGGTCCACCTTCCCCCTTTTCCTCCTTGATTGTGATCAGTCTTCGTTTGAGGTTACTTAGAATCATCTAAAACCGTAAAGTGGATCCTTAAAATTGAGCTATGCTGGCTAAGACAAACTCACTGTAGAATTTCCTACGGAAGATTTCAAGACTCTCGTTTCTGTATTTTGTGCATGGAACTCTTAGCGTCAAGTTCTACCTGTGGAGGTTGCGGTCATTTTTTTTTCTTTTCACTCAAAACGTAGAACACACACGAACCCAAGGGCATTGGAAAGATGCGGCAAAAAATCCTTGTCTGCTAGGGACCGAGGCTGATGGGGACTTACTGCCACGGTGTGATAGCTCTGTGACGCCACCTTGCCTCAGTTACCTATATTTAAGTTGTTAACATTTGGCTACATGGGCCCCATCAATTTGTTTTAATCGAAGCATTCAAAAGTGAATTCTAGACATCATTACATCCAGCTCCTAAATACATCAGCCTGCATCTCGAAGAAAGCAGCGTATTCCTTTATAGCCACACTGCAATTTTCACAAAATTACCAATAATTGCCTAAAGGACTCTTGTCACCTTTTCCATTCCCTGAATCCCCCCAGCTGTCCCTACAATGCCTTTTCCAACTGGGCTGTTTGAGAGCAGAATTCAACGGAGAACTGTGCGTTGCGTTCAGTTGTTAGGTCCCTTAAAATCCGGTTCCTATAGTATCCTTTTCCCCTTTTCCGTTTTTAAATGAACCTGAAATCGTCAGTCGGTTGTCTCATCACGTTTGATTGTTTCCTGTTGTAGCATTTAGTGTCCTTCCCCTGGGTTTCCTGTATAGGAGCAGTTGCATGGAAAGGCTTGATCAAATTCGATGTCCACACTGGGGACGGCAATGGGATGTTGTCTGCTGAGGAGGAACACAGCGTCTGGTTATCCTATAACCAGTGGTGCTGAAATAAAAAGGAACCTGGGTTTAATGTGGGGCCAGTCTGTTTCGTCCACCGTCACTACTTTTCCCCCCAGGTGACCGGCAAGAAATGGGTGAGCGATGTTTCGGCTTATACACTGTATACATGTAAATTTTAGCTATTAATTCACCTTCTCCAAATAATTAGGATTTTTTTTTGCCTTTTTTTTTTTTTTTTTTTTAAACCTTGTACAAAATAAGTTTCATTTTACTCAGTGGGGAGACCTTGAGGCTCCAGGTACCTTGAGAGCCCCCTCGATATACTGTAAGGACTTCTAGAACATCATTAGGCCAGAACTGGCCAACTGTTGGTCCCTGTGGACTAGACTGAACTCACACGTGCACTTACGAAGGGTCCAGGGAACACTAAAGGCAAGTAAAAATCCCGAGCCAGCATTTGGGAGATGTCGTATCAAAAATCCAAGATTCCCAAGGTTTCTGGAAAATCTTGGCAGTCTAGACAACACGAGGTGGCACAGCTGGAGCCATCTGCTGGATACACTCTTAAATGGGGCCGTGACCTTTTGGCCCCCCAAGGAGTCCACATCTGTCGTATTCTGTGCAGCTGGCCGCCTCCACTGGCATAGCGAGGCCCCTTGAGGGACGGGCCCGTGTTTGGTTTTGACCCCCGTGCTGCTGGTCTGGAGCACGTAAAGCTGGTTGTCCCCCCACCCTTCCCCCGTGGCACACGCACCTCCTTAGGTGGGTACAGGGCACCTGACGCTCTGTGGAGACCGCGTCTGTGATGCGCGGGTGCGGTGGAAATGCGCCTCGTCCCCGGGCCTGTTTGAGCAGCCTTAGCTCTCTGGGGCACCTCTGAGAATCACAGCGTCAACACTAACGGCCTCTGGGCCGAAGAGTATTTGCCTTAAAACCCCTGCACCTAAGAGCTCACACGGTTACTCTTGTGAGAGCCGCAGAGAATGTCCCGCCCGACCACCCCAGAACCCTGATGGGACTTGCCGGGATCTCCCCCTCCCCCTCCCCCACAAAAAACCTCCTCTTGCCCTGTGACAAGGACACAGCTCTTCGCGCGTCCGGGTTTACCTCCTGGTCTCCCGAGCGCACGGATATATGCGACGTCCCTATGAAGTATGTCAGGGGTGGCCCGCACGCCATTCGGGCCACGCGGTTCCCCAGAGGGAAACGTCAGAAGTGGCAAATGGGTCGGCGTGCAGGGCCGGCCTGTTTGTGTTCTGCGTTAGGCCCTAAGGCTTGCTCTGCTGCAGCCAGTGTCATAATATTATTTAGAATGATCTCGAATCACCGAAAAGGCCGTGCTGTGCAGGGAACGTCTTCGATAATTTAAAACAGTATCTGTATAAACTGGTCTTTGTGTCACCCAGTTCTGGTAAACGGAGGAGCGAACCCGTCGGGCCACACTGACGTACCATTCTCTGATGTGTTCGTGTGGATCTCTCATTCAGCATTTCCTGCTTTGCCTTCACTCTTTTTTTTTTTTTTTTTAATTTATTAATTTATTTCGAGAAAGAGCGTGAGCAGGGGAGGGGCAGAAAGAGAGAGAATCTCAAGCAGGCTCCTGGCTGTCAGTGCAGAGTTGGACGCCAGGCTCGAACTCACGAACTGCAAGATCATGACCTGAGTGGGAATTGAGTCAGATGCTTAACCAGCTGAGCCACCCAGACGGCCCTGCCTTCACTCCTGACACACGAATATGTTAGTCCTGTCAAAGGAGACTTTGCTCTGCCCAAAGGTCCGACAGAGTGCGAGGGAAAGTTGCAGGACACCTTGCCCTCATTGCTGTCGGAGTCCAGACTGATGCTGTCTGGTCACTGAGTCTGTATAAGGCAGAAAATTGGATGTGTTTCAGGAAGATGAGGGGCACGCAGCACAGAGTAGAGGCTTGATCAATTTTATTCATCTGATCAGAGTGGAGTCTGAGAAAACTGAATGATTAAAGCTGCTGAAGAGCCATGGGCAGTGTTTTAATCAACCGATGTAATCGCAGGGGGCGCCTCCAGGGATTGGTGAAGTGATGTCTGCGGATGTGGGTGTGTTGGGGGGGGGGGCTGCCCCTTCCTCGCTCCTCCTCCCAGCAGCCCACCCCTCCTTACTCCTTCCTCTTCGCATGCCTTCTGCCCTCACCCTGGTTCCTTCACCCTTGCTTTATCCCAAGGCATTCTAGATTTGCCTCACCGTTTTCCTTTTTGGGGGGAAGTAGGAGAAAGTGTGAGAAGCTAAAGTATAAGGAAGGCAATGTGCCAACGTGAGTCAGAAATGAAAGCAGTTCTGAATATGTAAAACAGTGACGAAAATCCGTATTTTTCAAAAGTTGAACTTAACAGCCAGGCCTTCAGAAAACAGAAGGTACCGTGTGAGGGGAGGTCCAGCGTTGGGATGGCCGAGGGTCTCCACTACCATTGCCTCACCAAACGAGTGGGAGAGGTTCCTCTGTCAGTCAGTGGTTCCCATGTTCTAGGCAGCGAAGGCGGCTGGCCAACCCATTCTCGGTGGCTGGGCCTCGGAGAGGCCTGAGAACAGTGGTCTCCAGGCCCGCTCTGCATCTTCGTTGACAAAAATGCTGTTACTGAAGGTGAAAATAGTCTGGTATAATACCTAAGAGTTATGCGTTAAATAATGGATACATCTCTCTGGAATCCCCAAGTGTTAGATTTCTCAGATCCAAATCTCCTGTGTTGTAATACTTCATCTTCTAAGAAACATTGTCTTAGATTTCATAAAATTATTTTTCCTTATTATAGAAACATTGGGGGGGGGGCGACCTGGAAGGTAAGATTTTTAAGATGGGGGACACATGTGAGCTGGCAGGTTCTTACATGGGAAGTAGAGCCTTCTCTAAGTACTGTAGGTGGTTATCTAAATTGGGGGCTGGCACCCTTTTTCTGCAAAGGGCCAGATAGAAAAGAGCTTAGGCTTAGTAGGACTTTCTGTCCCTGAGATAGCACAGAGTGTAGGATAGGCGTGGCTGTCTGCCAGTGACCCACAGGCCCCAGTTTGCCAACCCCTGAGAGCATAAGCTATTGATTCTCTACATTATATATATATTTAGAACTGGGAGTGCCAGTGTTATTTGGTCATGATTTTCAGATTAAACTGTTACATAGAGCTGCTGGTTAGTCAGTGACAGACAGGAATTGAGCCAGTATTGACTTCTTGGGCGTGGAGGAGTGGGGTTTCTAGATATAGCAGGAGTTTTTGTTTTTGTTTTTGTTTTTCTCCTCTCTTCAAGGGGAAGCATGCGTACAATATAGCTTATGGAACTTTTTAGAGAGACACTGTGGATTTTGAAATCTACAAGTGACTACAATTGTAAAAATGTTTTTTTTGTCCTAGAGAGAATGATTCTTACTGCTTTGTATATACATACGTGAATAATGAAGTTGAGTTTATATCAAGCAAATATGCAGTCACATAATTTCAATTAGCATATTGCAATAAAAATATTGCCTCTTCTTCCCCGGAATATTCTTTAGACTTAGGACCTTAGTGCAAGTAATGTTTAATAAGGAATCTGCAGTGCGTAACTCCTCAGTAAATTATTAAAAGAACTGGCATTTCTACTGTATATTATCAACACAAGTGATATAAACTATGCCTTGCCCCTTAGTGAGCGTGTCCCAGCATTCCTTCTGGCGTGCGGACAGGAACAGGTAGCGAATGTTTCAAGGGTGGTTTGCATTTCTTCCCTTCCTTGTTTGAAGTACACTGTTGTGCTTCCCTTTTGAAGGACTGATTATTGTTTCAAGCCTGTTATTTTTAGATGCTTGAAATTAAGCATTCATGGTCAGAAAATAGAGAAGCATTTGAAAGAAATGCTCCATTTCAAGTTTGGAGGCAACTGGTTGGGAAATTAAAATGGGGTGAATCTTAACACTTGATCACAGTTTCTTCTTTCTTTCTTCCTTTTTTTTTTTTTTTTTTTTTTGCTAGTGAGAAAATGGTAGTGTTGGGTGTGTATATTCTCCATCTCTGACTTGTGGACTCGTGGGAGTTCATTGTGAACAGCGGTTTCAATTTTGTTGAAGTGATTTTAAATTGTATCTAGACAGTCGAGACCGTAAAAAAGAGCAATTTACAAATTCCTTTCTTCCAGAATGGATTCCTGGCTCCTCGTAGCATGATTTTATTTGGTTATTTAGTAGAGTCAAACCATCTTGTCCTAGAAATCAGATTTGAGTGACTGGTGAGACCGTGTAAGTCAGGACCTTTTGTTTGCCCTGACGCTGCTTCTCGGCCTGGAATGTCAGAGTATTATATTTGAAATTGTTCTTTGTCTGGAATGATCTGTCTTAGCCGGTGGCTCCACCGATTCCCTAAGCATCGGAGCTAGGGAGCTGGGATGTGTCCCTGGTTCTCCTGCCTCCCCACAGTCCCCAGCCTGGTCTCAGTGGTTGGGTAGGGGACTTCCCCAGTGGTGTTCACATCTGCCCGCTTCCTCCCATCCCCCCTCCCGTACGCAGAATTCATTCTGCTCCTGGCAGAACCCTTCGGTGATCAGTCATTGCTGTGGATGAAGGTCCCAGCTGCTTAACCTTGACAGAAGCACTCTCTGTGTGCCTCTCCAGCGCGTCTCTTGGCCTTGACCTTCCCAAGCAGCCGTGCTGAGTCCTGTAGTTGCCCTCAGAGGCCACACTCCTCCTCCTCTGTGCCTTTGCTGGTGCCCAGAACGACCACCTTCTCCCTCTTTTGCACAGCTGACTTGTTCTTGTCCTTCACACCAGAAGCCCCCCCACCCCCACCCCCGACCCCGTGAGCTCACCCCCAGGCAGCTTTCCCTGCCTCTGCCCACTTGGGTCAGATCTGGTGGCTCTTGGCTTTGCTTACTCACCCTGTGCAGCTGCCCACGGGTGCACTGAGCATGTGGTGTTGGGACTTTCCTCTGGACCTTTACCTCTGTACCCTGCTGTGGTCCCACATTGGCCCAGGGCCGCCAAATCCATGACGGCCATTACCTCCTCTCCACATGCACTTGGCAAACTATTGCACATTGCTCTCAGCCCCTTGGCTCTTGGCACCCTCCCTGCCACTAGGCTGAGTTTATTTTTCCTGCTTGTGTATTCTCTGGGTGGTTTATACACACCCGTATTTCCCCTTCCCTCTCATTTCACCTCTTGTTTATCTTATTCTGTCTGTATTTTTAAGGTCCTCTTTCTTTACATTATGCAGATTTACAGTATGAAATTTTACGAATCTAAAAATTCTCAACTAGCACACATACGTTATATCCAGCTCCTTCTTACTTTAAAGTGGCTACAAATGCTTTAGACTTTAAGGAATTCCTCATCCTTAACTCCTCGGTCTACGTGAAGTTCACTGGAGGAGACGAACCGTGAGCATCCCTGACCGTGACAGGCTACATGGAGGGCTCTTCTGTGTCCACAGGGATGTATTGGGGAGTTAGAGCTCCCTCTGCTGGCCATATCTTCAGGTGCATTTTCATTCTGGACTGTAAAAATGGTATTCACATCTGATAATCCTTTGGAGTTCTTTTTCTTTAAAAATTTTTTAAACGTTTATTTATTTTTGAGAGAGGCAGAGCCAGCGCAGGGGAAGGACAGAGACAGAGGGAGACACAGAATCCAAAGCAGGCGGTAGGCTCCGATCTGTCGGCAGAGCCCGATGTGGGGCTCGAACCCACAAACTGTAAGATCATCATCTGAGCCTAAGTCGGACACTTAACCAGCTGAGCCACTCAGGCACCCCTTTGGCGTTCTTTTAAATTTTCTGATTTTTATTTATTTTATTTATTTAAACATTTTTATTTATTTTTGAGATAATTTTCTGATTTTTAAATCAGAATTGTCTGATTTTTGAAATTAACTCACATCTTTGCTTTAGCAGGTATTGAAGTCATTCTCAAATAGTGACACACAGGAAAGGATGATTTCACTTTAAGCAATTCCTACTTTTTACATAGTTTTAAAGTAGGCAATTGAGTAGCATTTCCCGCTTTAACTTTATATCCCCCTTTTCCCTTTCCTTGCCAAATAATTTCCTAAACTTGTAGCATCGTCAAAATAAAATGCTACAAATTGCAAAGGAATAAATAACTGATACTGGGAAGAAAGGAAACTCTTCCAGTGAGGGGTACTGTATTCCACTGTGGAATAGACAGCATTCATAGAGAAAATGAATTATAACGCATTTTTAGCTTCACACTTTGAAGGATCAGAACTTCAGCACTCTGTTTTCTTTAAGAAAGGAATTTGCAGGGGGGCGCCTGGGTGGTTCAGTAGGTTACGCGTCCGACTCTTGATTTCGGCTCAGGTCAAGATCTCACAGTTTCTGTGTTGGAACCCTGCACTGGGCTCTGTGCTGAAAGCGTGGAGCCTGCTTGGGATTCTCCCTTTCCCTCTCTCTCTGCCCCTCACCCCCATCCTTGGGCACACGTGTGTGCTTGCTCTCTGTCTTTCAAAAATAAATAAAATAAGAAAGGGATTTCCAGGCTGACATTGTTAATATAGAAAAATTATTTTATTAAAAAAATTTTTTTAATGTTCATTTATTTTTTGAGAGAGAGACAGAATGCGAGTGGGTTAGGGGCAGAGAGAGAGGGAGACAGAGAATCCAAAGCAGGCTCCAGGCTTCGAGCTGTCAGCACAGAGCCCGACGTGGGGCTCGAACTCACGAGCTGTGAGATCATGACCTGAGCTGAAGTCGGACGCTCAACCGACTGAGCCACCCAGACGCCCCTAGAAAAATTATTTTAAATGGTACCTATATCCATGTTAATAATGGGAAACAGGTATAGATCATCTCAAAAATATTTGTATTTGGCTTTGGAACTGAGAAAAACACACTTTGCAATATAATTTGGAGGTTGTTTAGAAGTTTTTAGCACTACAGAGAAGTTACTAGAGCAACTCATGACATGAAAAACACATTCAGAAAACATGAGAGAAGTTAAATTTTTTTTTCTTGTTCTGGAGCTAATTTCCTCTTTTCCTCTCTTCTGGAGCTAATTTTTTTAAGTTTATTTATTTTGAGAGAGAGTGAGTGAGCGAGCAGGGGAGGGGCAGAGAGAGCGAGGGAGCGAGAGAACCCCAAGCAGGCTCCACATTGTCACTGCAGAACCCAACATGGGGCTTGAACTCGGGAACCGTGAGATCACAACCTGAGCCAGGGTTGGACGCTCAACTGACTGAGCCACCCAGGTACCACCACCACCACCCCCCCGCCCAGGACTAAATTTGTAATGATGCACCCGTACAGCGTTAGTTTTCAGATTGGTAATAACCCTGAAAGAACAGGAACGGCACTTGAAAATATTTTTTTAAATGCAAAATTGACACATTTGCACTCAGGTATGCTTGGAGGTTTTTGTTTTTGTTTTGTGTTTGTGTGTGTGTGTTTATGTTTTGATAAGATTCTGTCAGCCACCTGGGTGGCTCAGTCGGTTAAGCGGCCGACTTCCGCTCAGGTCATGATCTCGCGGTTCATGAGTTCGAGCCCCGCGTCGGGCTCTGTGCCTACCGCCCAGAGCCTGGAGCCTGCTTCAGATTCTGTGTCTCCCTCTCTCTCTGCCCCTCCCCTGTTCACGCTTGTCTCTCTCTGTCTCAAAAATAAATAAATGTTAAAAAAAATTAAAAAAAAATTCTGTCAGGGGCAGGGGAAAGAGTCTAAAGTTGTCGTGGGCAGTCTGCCCACATTTCAGCAAAGGACTTACTTAAACAGAGTCAGGGGGGTTCAGACACCCACAGAGGAAAATGGCGTGCGTAGGTCATTTCTCTACTCATTTTGCAGTAACATTCTTCTCTCCCTTTGCCGTTTCTTAAGGTCTGCAGCTAACTGGCAGGAAACAAAAGCCAGAGGAAAGCTGTTGATGCTCTCAGTGGGACAGAAGAAATGGGAGCCACCAGGGAGAAAAGTTAGGGAGGAAAATGTCAGTTTGAGAGGATTTTAAAATTGTTTATTTTCTTTTCAGTTGAAGACCTTGAGTTTCATTCTCGGAGCTGTTAGGACTGTCCCTGTGAGATCATGTTTTCACGTGACGGTCCCTGATAATTCGTATTCTACAAATACAAGGCCCTGCTGTTTTTTCTGGGCACCTCCCCCTGAACAAAACCAGCCTCCGAAGCAGGCAGGTGAAGAAACCAGGAATCCAAAAACCCTCTCAGCTGAGAAGATGCTATTGAAATGGACTGGTACTTCCTCACCACCTTAGGGGTAGAAAGCCCGAGAAACATGATGGCAGCTCCCCAGGTTACAGAGAGAGAGAGAGATGGTCAGCAGACCTGATGACGTTGACCATGGTTATCACCAGGGACGCTTTCGTCCCCACGGTTCACGTCCTCGCCCAGCTTTCCCTCCGGCCTTTCTCTTGCTTCACTGTATCCTCTTGGGCATTTGTGGAGACTCTGAGGCTCGGATCTCAGAGTATACCAGACTGTCCCAAATAACAGGATGGCAAAGGAAGTGTGGCTGTGCCTCGAGGAGGTTGTACGTACCGTGAGGGCCTGAAATCGGGTGGAAATACTAAGAACGTCCGTATCGAAGAGAACAGCTTGAGAGTCCGTTGAAGAGATGGGCCTATTGTGTTCCCTCTGTACCCCCCAGAAAAGAAACCCAGCACTGCGCATGGGCAGCACATCAGTGGTCGTTTCCCAGTATAATAATGAGAAAGGCTGATGTGAGCGCTTTTGTTTACTTTTAAATTTGCATATTTAAGTGATCCGGAAAATGATGCATGTTTATTGTGGAAATCTCAGTAGAACTGCAAGAGGCAGGAAATAAAAGCCCTTTTTGTTGGGCCTCCCGAACCCCGCCCCCACGACGGACCAACCGTGGCAGTTTGAGCATAGCAACCGCCCCTCCTCCCACCCTCTGAAATTTTTTGTGCGTGTGTGTCACAGGGGGGCACAGATTCACACTGTGCGGTTTTATTAACCGTAAAGTCCACAGTGCACTGTGGAAAGGTTTCCAGCTCGTCCTGTGTATCTCTGTCGATCTTTTCTGTGGCCAGGTGGAGTTTGCGAATGCTGGAAAGATGATGCTGTGCTCAAGGGCAGATCGCCCCCTCCCCCCGCCCCACTCAGGCCCCAGTGCAGACAGGACTTGGCTTGAAACATGACCTCCTAGTTCCTTTGGGCCCAGGTGACTTCAGTGGCCTTGATTGCCGCAGGTGAACATGTGCAGCTCTGACCTTGAGTCTTTGGTTACTTTTTGAGCTCCTAAGTGTTCCACGCACTCAGGAGAAGAACTTAGTTAGGGTCCCTGCTTGCTCGAATTGCATGCCTTCCACCTGTTGAGTCTTGGGCCAGCTGCAGAGGAAGCCACTTTGAAGGATGTCCCCCTGTCCTTCGTGCCGGGACCTCCCCCGCCCCTGCCATGGGAGACCTGGCCGGAGGAAGCTTACTGCGTGACCATGCTCCTCGTTATAAATAACGCTCCAGATGGAGGTCGCCTGTACCGTGCCAGCCATCCTTGGTTCCAGCAGGTGCCCAGACAGGTGTGCTTATGTTGGGAGTGGGCCCGTATCGGCGGCAACGTCTTACAGCGCGCTGTAGGCTGGCGGGTGCCATCGCCTGTGCCCTGAGCCACGGCTCCTCGCCTGCAGGACGCCCCCTCGCTGGCAGCTCTTGCTCCAGCACCTTCTCCAGGTGACCGAGCGCTCGCGTGGAGTCTCTCTACTGTGCTCAGGGGCCTGTTACCCACAGCTGGCTGTTCCTGGTACCTGCGGGCATCCTTTAAGATCACTCCTTCAGTTTTGCTTAGGCTCACTGAGGCTCGCCAAAGCATCTTTTAACCTAAAAATTTGTGTTTTTTTTTTTTTTTTTTTGAAAAATATTTTACTTCCACCCTTAGCCCTTTTCACTCCTGTCAACTTCCGATGTCAAGAGAAATCCCAAGTTCATTTATAGAAGGACATTCGCTGTAAAAGCAGGAACAGCTGACTAAAGGAGGTAGGTCTGTGTGTCGCGGCCTCCAGGATCGCGTGTGTCAGGAGGAGGCGTGTCCCCGTTGTCTCAGGAGCTGCCATATTGTGGGGTAGCCTCCTGTGGGAAGGAGGGCCTGAGGTGTCCTAGCTGGCTCCCCTTCTCACAGGGCTTTCCTGCTCTTGGCTTCTCACTCGCAGCCTTCTAGGGGGGTTTTGAATATGGAGCTGAGGGCCTTGCTGGAGGTGTTGCCAGGATGATCTTGGGCCCATGGGGTGGTGGTTCAAGAAGTTTCCTAGAGGAGCTGGGTCAGTTTTTAAAGTGCCTCTGGAGGAGTGACATAGTGTATTCCAGAAACGTTTTTCATGGAGTCTTGTTTTTTTTTTTTTTTTTTTTTGAGTACAAGAAGGTGTTCTTTGGCCAAGTGCTGCTCACCCTTCTCCCGAAGGGCACCTTGCTGGAGAGACAGGGTTGGGTTCCATGTTTGCTTACGGTTTATTTAGTGCCGTTGGTGCCAATCACTGATTGCCCTTAGTGGTGGCCGTTGTTCTCAAGGCACTTGCATTAGAGGGCAGTGTGGGGGTTCAGCGAGGAGCACAGGTTCATGGGAGATGCCCCCGGAAAGGTTAGGGAGGCCTTGACTGTGATAGGACGCGGGGTGAGATCAGTCGCATCTGTGGCCCAGATGAGGCTCCCTTCCCTGTGAATTTCTGCTACTGAGCTCAGAGTGAGCAAGGGTCTCTGGAACCAGATTTCAAAAAGCGCCTAGTATCTTTCCTACAACAAACATATTAAAACTGACAATGTCCGGGGTACCTGGCTGGCTCGATCGGGGGGGCCATGCGTCTATTGACATCGGGGTTGTGAGTTCGAGCTCCACATTGGGTGCAGAGATTACTTAATAAAAATTAAAAAGGAATAGTGTCCACAAACCTCAAGAGTTTTTTTAAAAAGTTTACAGTCTCGTCTCGACAAAAAAATGAGCGAAGGTAGGAATAACCAGATTGATAAATTTGTCTCAAAAGATGTAGGCATGGCAGAAAACATGCCGTGAAGTTCAAAAGGGGGCATACTGGGGGAAATGCCAGTTTCTATCACAGAGAAAGAGCTAATTTCCTTAATGTGTAATGATCTCCTACAAATCAATAGAAAGACCAATAAGCTGATTGAAAAATGATCAGAGGGTACAGGTAGTTCAGGGAGAAGGGAATATCAGTGACGAAACGTGGCAACAGTTAACCTCACCGATAATAAAAGAAACAGCAAATTAGAAAATCCACTGAAATACCATTTTCAAAGATCGTGTTGCCAAAGATTAAATTTTTAACAGCACATGTAGTCAATAAATAATACCGTAATGACATATGTGGTGATGGATGGAAGTACACGGATGATGGTGAGCTCTGAGTACCGTATAAAGATGTTGGATCGCTGTGTTATCCACCTGAAACTAACCCAACACTGTGTGTCAACTTCAATTTGAAAAAATTTAATAGCGCGGTACGTGGACAGGGATGTGAGCAAATGGCTAGCTTTAAACCATTAGAGGACGTGTGGGTGGTCGAGCCTCTAGCAATTTAGGAAAATGTATCAACATGGCCGATGCCTGTCACCCAGAGACCAGCCTTCCCGATTCTGTCCATTTCTCCAACAGACACACATGCACCTGTGTGAAGTGAAAGGCATACAGAATAGGCGTTCCCCGCTGATGCAGTCAGAAAAGACGCGGAGTAACAGAAACGTTCCTGACACCACCTGAATCCTGGGCTGGGACAACAGCATTGATTCTGTTCCTCCCGCCTTCTCTCTCCCCTCTGCTGCTTGTTCTGCTGGTTCTATTCCCAGCCAGGTTTTCTGTTTGATGGCCGCCTTGAGTTTTCATTCTCAGCAGAGAGAGGACGACCCTGGGCAAAGTTTGGGGCTTGCCCTTTATTGGGTCACCCCTGACCTGTGGACAGGGGAATGTCCTCGATGTTGACCTGTACTGTAGCGGAGTGATTCTCTCATTTACATTAAAAGACAAGCTCCAGCTCTGTGACTCACCACCCCTCCCGCCTGCCTTTCCGCTTGAGGTTCCCCAGTAGAACTTTGTCCCGCGTTAACCACCATTTTCAAAGGAAGCAGCGGAGTTTGAGACCTACTGTGTTTTTGAGACGCTGCAATTTTGTATGTTAAGGTGAAATCATAATCACCACATCAGTCTCAGGAGGTGTTATCTGCCTCCCCCCCATGAGAAACACTGAGGATCAGAAGGGGTGAGGCCCCTTGCCTGAGGGCACAGCGGGTAAATGGCACAGCTGGGGCTGGACCAGAGTGTGCTGGTAGAGATTGCCTCCCTGCCTGGGAAGCATCTGGGGCGGGGGGGGGGGGGGGGGGGGGAGGGGGGGGAGGGGGGCAGTGTTTACAGCCCCCTGCCCCTGGTGACTGGAATGAGCAGCCAGAGCTGGGACCCATTGGTTCACACCGCCAGAAAATGATGACGTTGCACTAATGGTTTTCATGCAGTAAAAGGCTCCGATCCCTGGTGCTCTCCTTCCAGGCTGAGAATTCTCACTCACACTGCCAGGCTTGTCTTCACGCAAGAGCCCGATCTCTGAGATCAGCTTGGGAAGAATTTAAGCAGCAGACAGTGGCCAGGGTCCCACCCCCCACCCCCCGATGTAGGAAGGACGGGCAGAGCACCTGGTGCCTTCAGGGTTCTAGGAAGCACCCCATTCCCTGTCTCTGGCTGATGGGCCTTCATTGGTCAGCAGTAGTTGGTTTCCCATGAGGTGGCTCCAGAAGGACCTGAGAAACCAGGAGGAACTTTGGGGGACTGGTTTGTTTTCATCTTCTGCCCACCGGCCTTTTGCACTCATTCCTCAGAAAAGTTGCCCAACCAGATTGGGGAGCTGGGGGCAGTGGGGGCAGGAACGAAGAGCTGCACAAGTGGTAGGGGGCTTGTGAGAAGGAGGGTCAGGAAGGAAGAAACGTCCTCTCTTCAGGTTCTTGGAAATCAGAAAAGGAATAAATAAGAAATTCAACATTAAAAACCTGTGATTAGGATTTGGGTTCTGTCACTTCATTACAAATGAACATTGTACTAAGTATTTTTCGTAGCAGAGTAACGTACGGAAGGCGGGACCGCTTTTGTTTTCCTTCGTGTGTGCCATGAGATTTCTGTGTTCTCTTAAGTACCTTTTTTTTAAATTTTTTTTTAACGTTTATTTATTTTTGAGAGAGAGAGAGACAGAGCATGAACGGGGGAGGGGCAGAGAGAGAGAGGGAGACACAGAATCGGAAGCAAGGTTCCAGGCTCTGAGCCGTCAGCCCAGAGCCCGACGCGGGGCTCAAACTCACGGACCGTGAGATCGTGACCTGAGCTGAAGTCGGACCCTTAACCGACTGAGCCACCCAGGCGCCCCTCTTAAGTACATTTTAAGGTTAGTTATGAAAGTCACATCACCAGACACTTGAGCTAGAAATGTATGTTAGTGATATTCAGAGATGATGAAACGCTCTGTAAGCAGAATTCTGCTCGGAAGCAGAATTTCTGTTCTGGAAGCAGAGAGGGAAACCACATTAGCAAATCAGAAAACCCTCTCTCCCTGCACCCCAACGTGTGACTCATTGATCTTTGGTCTGAGTTCTGGCAGAGAGACTAGGAAGGGGATGTTTCAGGGCGGCCGCGTTGCTGCTTTCTAAAGAGTTGGATGTGTGTGTGAGGCCTGCTTGATTTCTTGGATGCATCTTTGCTACTCCTTTAATCCAGAGACAGCTGCATAGTAGGGGTTTTAAGATGTCTTCTGAGGGATAAAAGATGTGTCCTTGGCGATGAGCTAGTTCAAAATAAAAAGAGTGGGACAAAGAGCCATTGGGGGGGGGGGGGTGGGAGTGTGGGGTATGGTCCAGCCAGAGCCAGGACCTGCATCCAATGGGCAGGCCAACCCAGGGGGCGAATGGTATCTCCTCTCCGCATCAGTCTTCACTAACCTGATCCCATAGTCTTCTCTTGACCTTCCAAGCAATCACACTTCTGGACAGGGTGCTGGACAGGCTTACTGACCTCCTGCACTTTGTTGTGAATGTTGGAAGTTGGGTTAATGCACACTTAAGCCTGTACTGTGGATAGCAATCTGTATTTATTATTCCACAACTTATCTGTATTTATTTACCTCTATTTGTCGTTAGTGTTGCAAATAGGTTAATTCATTCATTGTCCTTCTAATGAAAACAGCGGCGTGGTCTAATAGTCTGCCTGCCGCTCTGTTGTGGCCAGATAGAAGCCGGGAGTTAAGTTATTTCTCCGCACTGCTCTCCTGCATCAGAAACCAAGCCCTGACCTTCTCTCCCAGGCCCCTTTGTTATACAGCAGGGATGGAAACAAAAGACTTTTCATGTCACCTGTCCAGGGCACCGGGGGAGGCGGGGGAGGCGAAGGAAGCCCTCGCCAGGCTTTGCAATTCCCCTACAGCTCAGCTCAGAAAGCCTTTATTCTCCTATGATATTTACTCAACACCTGACACCTCCTGGGAATCTTTAAAATTGTTCTCAGGAAAGAAACCATTCTGCTTGCAGGTGCCTATTTTTAGACTTTATAAAGCCTTTCTCTCTGCCTAGCCTGCTGTTTGAAAGGCATCAGGATCTTTTGTCTTGAAAAGTTCAGCACCCTCCAGCTAGTTCCCCACCCCAGCCGCAAACCCTGGAATGCTCTGGGATGTGTCTCTCCCTCCATTCTGACCAACACCAAAACCACAGGTTTGACCTTTACACCGGTGTCGTTGAAATTATACAACCAGGGGAAGAAAGCTACTTCTAAGCATTGAACCTCAGAGCAGACAATGAATCAGTATGTCTATCAGTATGCTAGGAACTGCCTATCAGCGCTGGACATATTGAAC
This sequence comes from Acinonyx jubatus, assembly GCF_027475565.1. NCBI lineage: Eukaryota > Metazoa > Chordata > Mammalia > Carnivora > Felidae > Acinonyx > Acinonyx jubatus. The sequence goes on from NC_069392.1 coordinate 74,946,126, forward strand.
CTGTCAGCTGCACTGGTGTGAGTTTTGGGCCCTGCAGTTGGCTGGCCAAGTTCAGGACAGGTATACCTGAACCTGATGCTTACTTGCTTCAGGCAATAGGAGCTATCAAGCCCCAGCCAGGGTCTTGACACATTCTGGTCAGCCTGGGGTGATCTCTTTGGCCGGGGGTTTTGGCTTTTTTCTTTACATCAACCCCATAGGTCGTAACTAATGGTGACTGTGTGACTTTCAAGGCAGCGATAATTCAGCACGAAGCCCACAAAGCTGGCAACCCAGGGGAAGTGGGAGGGGCAGTTTTCCATCTTCTCTCTCCTTGGCCTTTTCCAGTTTCCTCACCTTTGTGCTGTCCTTGCTTTCTGCCTCCCTCTCTCTCCTTATGGGCCACGCAAGAGAACGGAACGATCTTGAATTTGATCGTGTGCATTAGAACTGCCGTAGGTGACTGTCAGCCTTCTGTGACCCTCTCAAGTGACCTCAAGGTGACACCAGAAACAAGAAGAGCCAGAAAACCAGTGAAGCAGAAACATGCAGGCAATACTTTTGAACAATCAGATAATGATAGAAAAGTATTAAGATCACCTAAGGGTCTTTCACATGCCTGTGTGGAAATCAGTAAACCTCAATATTTACAACCAAATTATACCTTGTGACATGCAAATATTTGGAGACCTGCTCACAAGCACGTATACCTGTTTCCGCCTTTTGCATGTGTAATCAGCCTTCAGAGCAGTTCTCAGGGCAATCTGAAATACTGTCTCCGGGGCCACGGTCCTCAGGAAGACCACGAATAAAGCATTTACTCACCTACTTTGAGGTTGGCTTTCTTTTGGTCGATAATAGGACTTATTGAAAGCTTGGATTCAAGCTATTAAATTGAAAGCAGATGCATGAATATTTATTTCATAGGGAATTCTCTAAAAACTGCAGTAAAACCAACTAAGTGTTCATTTAGGCAAAACTATTCTAAAATTGGGAAAAAGAAGAACGTATACACATAGGAAAGGTTGGTTGGAATGGGCTCACAACAAAATATTAACACCGTATCGGGGTGGTAGTGTTTTTTTTTTATGTTTTAATTTTATATTTTAATATCGGGGTAATTTTTTTATATTCTCTAAATTTTTCTGAGTAAGTGTATTATTGAATGTTATCAGCCATAGAGAAAAGTGTACATGCCTGATGATCTAGCTAACATACTTCATTAGGAACTCCTCCTAAGGAAATAGGAATGTATTATATTCTTAGATGTATATTCTAAGGATACATACGTATAATGCATGTGTTTTATAAAATATACTTTGTTACATATATATCCAAAGAATTGGCTATAAGGAAGATGTCAAGGAGCAAAAACGTCATGTCCCCTTCAAGGTCCTTGTGGGCAGATGAAGAATCAAGTTGACACGAGACCGGTTAATAGGAGAAAATCAAATTTAGTAGCATACTTACAGGGAGTTCACATGGACGTGGAAATTCCAAAGGCATTCAGGCTCAATGAGGTCTATGTGTCATTCTGAACTAAGGAGATAGGGGATAGGGGTCTGGGACTTCAAAGGGAAGGAACGCCAACGAGATGAAAAAAAGTAAATGTTTGGTAAACATGTTTGCTGGGCATCTTAGAAACAATGGGACGCAGAGATGCCTGGGTGGTTCAGTGGGTTAAGCCTCTGACTTCAGCTCAGGTCATGATCTCACGGTTTGTGAGTTCGAGCCCTGCATTGGGCTGTGTGCTGACAGCTCAGAGCCTGGAGCCTGCTTCAGATTGTCACCCCCTCTCTCTCTACTCCTCCCCCATTCACACTCTATCTCTCTCTCTCAAAAATAAATAAATATTAAAAAAAATTAAAAAAAAAAAACAACGGGACACAGGATTTGATCAAATAGGCCTTGCTCCCTGTCTACCAAACCTCGTTCACAGAATAATGTAGTTATCTATGGTGATAGCTCTGTTCCTGGAGCAGGTCTTTTGTCTAAATTCTTTTTAGACAGGTATGGGGGGAGGTAAAGAACTTTTCCTGAATCTGTTGGGTTTTGGTTGCTTTTTAACTCAAAATAATCTTCATGTTAAAGTGCCATATTTTGGGGCGGTCTGCCCTTGGCCCCTACAAAGCATTGTCTATCATAAAACAGCATTAAAACAATCTAAGATAGTTTATCTGTGGTAGGTCTCTAAAAAGGAATAGTAAGAAACCCTTAAAAATGATACAGATATGTGATGACAAGGAAGCATACCATTCAGTGAAAAAGTAAGTGACAGATTGATTTGTATAATTTGACCCCCCCCAGCACCCTTTTTTTTTTAAGAGAGCCTGTGTGTCAGCAGGGGGAGGGGCAGAGGAAGAGAGAATCCCAAGCAGGTTCCATGCCCAGCAGCATGGAGCCCAATGCCGGCCGATCCCACAACCCTGGGATCACAACCTGAGCTGAAATCAAGAGTCAGAGGCTCAACCCACTGAGTCACTCAGACGCCCTTGATCCCAACTTTTTTTTTTTTTTCAATATTTATTTATTTATGAGAGAGAGGGAGACCTAGTGTGAGTGGGGGAGGGGCAGAGAGACAGGGAGATTCAGAATCTGAAGCAGGTTCTAGGCTCTGAGCTGCCAGCACAGAGCCTGATGAGGGGCTCGAACTCATGAACCGTGAAATCATGACTTGAGCCAAAGTTAGGCGCTTAACTGACTGAGCCACGTAGGTGCCCCGATCCCATCTTTTTGTAAGAAACCTAAAAATAAACAGAAATATAGACAATCTGAAAGGGTGGTAACATGCTAATGTATATAGCATTAGAGAAAGGGATTCCTAGGTGTAGGTTTTCTTCCTTTGCCTGTGTTTGTATGTATAATTTTCCCGTAAAGAATCTACATTGCAGAGCACCTGTGTGGCTCAGTATGTTAAGCACCTGACTCCTGATTTCGGCTCAGGTCATGATCTCACAGTTCATGGGTTCGAGCCCCACATCGGGCTCTGCACAGACAGCATGGAGCTTGCTTGGGATTCTCTATCTCCCTCTTTCTCTGCCCTCTCCCGCATGCGCGCGCGCTCTCTCTCTCTCTCTCTCTCTCTCTCAAAATAAATGAACTAAAAAAAAAAATCTACATTGCTTTCATAAAAATTGGAAAAGTTTTAGTTTTAGAAAATAAAAATGCCTCTTATTGGGTGAGAACCTGTGATTTGAGCCTCAAAATAGACCTTTTTACCCCAATTGTTGAAGCCATCCTCTTGTACCTTCTAGAGAAGTAAAGCAATGTTAAAAAAGAGCTTTAAATGATGAACTGGTTGCTCACTGGGCTGATAATTATAATGGCTGAGATTTTTAATTGCTATTTGTATCAATGAATACTTTTTATTGGTGTGTTTAGATTTTTATAGTAGCACTGCTGTTTACTGCACTTTAATGAGATTAGAAACTTGATCTTTGTAATGGGAAGCAAAATAATGAAGCTTATTCAGAATGGTGTTGGAGTAAGTGAAGCTCTGAGCCCAAGAGCCCGGTGATGGTGCTGCTGTTTCAGAGATCAGAAGCTGTTTCTCGGTTTATTTGGGTTTTGCAGCTGAGTTCCCACGGCTGAGGCTGTCAGAAGACTGGCTCCAAGATAATTAGTAAATTACTAAGGAAGACACTGGCCTTCCTCTGTAGCAGCTTAGAGTTTTATTGGTGAGATGGGCTCATTAGAAAACAATTACATCAATCTAGAACTCCGTGTAAAAGCTAAGTAGTTAATCGTGTGCACAGATGACAGGTGTTGAAGGCTTCAGCAAAATAAGACCTGGACGGGCAGTAAGAGGCCAGCCCTTCCATCCCGGAAGCCCTCGTGTCCCCGTGGTACTTGTGCTACACGGCATGTGGTAGGAGCTTCCTAAATACTTGCTGAATGAGACAGCATCCGAGCTGGGCCTTCAAGCCTGGGTTCTTAACTACGGGAGGCTGGATCTAGAAACCGTAGAACAAGGACCTGCCTTACATAGCACCATTCTGAGATCAAGAGATTAAATTGGGGCTCAGGAGCACAAATGATTCCCAGTCCTCAGCACTACCGATTGGGTGTAAGGTACCCGTTGATTTAATAATGAGAGGAGATGGCGGGCAAGTTCCCCTACTCCTTTCCTGTGAGACATTTGATGATTTAAGAGAGGTTAATACGTGAAGTTGCCTCAAGTCCAGCAAAGAGGGTAGTTAATGGCACCATTAGGGTTGGTCTGCAGGTGTCCCGACTCCCGGCTTACCCAGTCTGGTGATTCATGTTAGCCCTTTGACAGTGTACCCCTCACTTTTAATGGTTTTTTACTAGGCTGCCTTGACGTGCTCCAGTTCATTTGTCTCCTGCCTAGCCGAACACCAGTGACTGCGCTTTTTGCGGGGTTAGTTTGCGGGGATACGACTCAGGGTGCTCGCATCTGTCTTTCAGCGGAATTTACTAACTGTCTATTCAGGTCCAAGGCGGTGTGCTGGGAGCCAGAGAGCAGAGTTTTGCGCCTCCGGGAGTTTGTCAAAAGCGGCTCATTTGAGCTCAGCATGGCCCTAGAACACGGGTCATTTACAAAGGAGGGGGGGCGGGATGCGTTAATGCATGGAATTGTCCTTCTGCTTGCTTGATTTCTGATTGTTTTAAAGATACTGTCGTGTTCCATCACAGCACGGCAGCTTGTGGGACCTCGGGGGTGTGCTTGTGACGGTTGCCGAGGTTTTTAAAGTAAAGTGGCCAAAAAGACAGCAAGGCCTGTGTCATGGGGAGGGGGGTGTTCTATGTGGACTGTGTTTCTTGATAAAGGGTATTTTATCTCATTTTATCTTTTTGCCAGTTGATATACATGGAGGCGTTTAGGAAAGAGCTAATAGTAATACTCATGAGCTATCTTACACGTGCGCTCTTTTATACGTGAGAGTGTACATTTGATTGGAAGATAATGTACTGAGACATACCTCTTGAATTAGTCTAGGACAGGCATAACTTGTTTTATTGTGCTCTGCTTTATAGATTTTTTTTTTTTAATACAAACTGAAGGCTCGTGGCAACCCTGCGTTGAGCAAGTCTACTGGTGCCATTTTTTCCGACAGTATTTGCACACTGTGCATCCGTGTGTCACATTTTGGTCATTCTCCCAATACTTCAAACTTCCTCATTATTACATTTGTTGTGATCTGTGATGTGCGGTTGTGACTCACTGAAAGCTCGGATGATGATTAGCACTTTTTAGCAATAAGGCAATTTTAAATTAAGGTGCGCACTTTTTTTTTTTTTTTTTTGACGGAATGCTATTGCACACGTAATAGACTCCCGTATCATATAAACATAACTTCTATACGTACTGGAAAGCCAGAAACTTCATTTGACTCCTTTATTTTGATGTTTGCTTATTGTGGCGTTCTGGAACTGTACCCGAAATGTCTCCAAGGTATGCCTAGAGAAAATTGAAGTGAATGTCAGTCGGGTCCTTAATTTTAGAATTGTTGCAAATAACCTACTGGGCTGATGTAGGAAAAAAAGGAAAAAAAAAAAAAAGGAAGGACATTTTACGTAGTAAATAAAGTCCTGAAAATTCCAGTCTTCGTTTGTAACTAAAGGAGACACTTTCTTCTATTCTGTTCCAAGCAGATGTTGCTACTATACGAAGAAAGATGTGCCAGCTGGTCCCCAGGCCTTTGTACAGCTGCGTGTAAAACCCATATGTGCGGTCTTCCCCTACTACTTGCTTAGAAATCCCTAGTATCATTTTATTTTATTTTTTTTTCAACGTTTATTTATTTTTGGGACAGAGAGAGACAGAGCATGAACGGGGGAGGGGCAGAGAGAGAGGGAGACACAGAATCGGAAGCAGGCTCCAGGCTCCGAGCCATCAGCCCAGAGCCTGACGCGGGGCTCGAACTCACGGACCGCGAGATCGTGACCTGAGCTGAAGTCGGACGCTTAACCGACTGCGCCCCCCAGGCGCCCCCATAGTATCATTTTAGAGCATATCCCAGTGATGCCACTTAAATATAAATTTCCAATTTCTATTCCGGGGCCCTCGCTTCCTCTGGCATATTTTTCCCTGAAGTTGTTACCTGCTTCTGAGAGCCTCCCAGACCTAAATCTATTCACCAGAGATTGATAAAGGCTTTGGAGGAGTGAAGTGGTTGGGAGCATTTTTTTTTTTTTTTCAAACGTTACCTGCTAGGCTGCTCTTTGTGAGCCAATTTCCAGCACGTTCTGTCCTCCAGCGGCACAGAACAACTTCCCCGAACCCACCCAAGGCTTGCTCGCTGGCCAGGGCCGTGCTGCCTCGTCTTTGTTACGTCCTGGGCCTGCAACTGGCCTCTTTACTTGGCAGAGATGCCTGCCTCGTATTTTCCAGTTGGTTCTTGGCTGTTACCTTCAGGGAACATACCGGCTCTTTGCTTCTCTTTTCTCAGTGTTTTCTCTTTGCTTCTCTTTCCTCTGGGAATTTCATTCTTTGTAACCAAATCACCAGGTGTCGAACTGGGGACAGGAGCCATAGGGAAGAACAGAACTTTGGTCCTCCCTCTTGTGTTTAGCGGCCTGATCAGAAGTCAGTGGAAAAGAACGAAGGCGGGGAAGAAGTTGTGGTGTGAAAGCGGGTGTGGTGTGAAAGCACGATTGTCAGTTGAGCAGCGAAACTCACTTTCAGAAAGTCAGTAAAGCAGAAATTCGGACACGCCGCTTCTTGAATGGGTTGAAGATGGTGCGGGGTTCATGACTGCAGTATTCAAGAGCCACCACCAGATGGTGATGGCGGCTTCTTGGCCCCAGTGGGCCTCTGGGACTCCCCCTCCCACTGAAGGTCTCTACTTGCCTTGAAGGGTTACTTGAGCTGTTGTCAAAGAGTAGAATAATAAGCAACTTGCGAATTCCATTTTAAGAAATCACTGCCTTTTCAAAGGAAGCATTAAGGAAAAAGACTTCTAGCTCAGTTAAGTGCCTGTTTTTCCCCCCTGCACATTCTTGACTCTTAGAAGTGAGCACGCCAAGTGTTCTTGGCTCTGCAGTGGGATGTTGCCAAGGAATTAGGGTCAGAGACCTCTTCTAACTTGGGCCGCAAGTTGGTTTACCTCTCAGGGTTTGGGCTGAGGGGGCCACATGATCTGGCTTTGACCTTTGAGTGCTAAAATGGTTTTTACATTGGTCTCCTAACTGTTGGAGACATTGGTTAAAAGAGAACAGGAGAAACATCTTTTGCTGTTGGGGTATGCATTGGATCGCTTTTTAAATGGAAGGTAGGTAAGAGGGGGTGGCTGTGGTTGACTCAGGGCCACAAGCTGTTAGAGGAGATGGGGATGTGATGGGGCACAGGCCCATTGACTATGGACTGTGGGTCCCCCCCCACCCCCAGGATCTCATTCCTCACAACAATCTGTGAAGGTGGTTTCAAGGCTCCTTTTTTTTTTTAAACAGATGAGGAAGCTAGAAGTGGGCAGGTCATACTTAACCCAGGGACCCCCTGCTGGTAAGGTGGTAGAGATGGAATCCAAAGCTAGAAAATACGTGCTCATTCCATCCAGAGGAGGGCAGTTGATCAATTTCTTAAACACTAGTACCCAGAAAGATTCCTTCATTTTCTTGAATGTCCTTTCAACATCGGCATGAACATTTAGGGGGGAAAACGCCATTAGTTTTCAAGAAGGGACACTGTGTGCCTTAGGGTTCCTCAGGTTGCAGGGTCACCTCAGCTAGGCTAGGTGTGCGCCCTTCTTCCTGGAAATCGGCTCTTCACTTTCCCGATGCGGTTCTGCTGCACGGGCAGCGTTGGGGGCTGTGTCCTGTGGTTGGTGTCTCTTGAATCCACAAAGTTCCTCCTATAGTCATTGGTTCTGCCGCCTCAGACGAGCAACTTCCTCTCTTCCCCACTTTGGAATTTGCTCCTGATTCAATCAAGGCGCAGGCAGCAGCAACAGTTTCCAGCCCAGACAGGCTTCAGCACGGCACCAGCCGGTACAGCTCGAGGGTGCCCCGGGTGGGTGGCTCTCAGCGGGGCCCTACCTGGGCGGTCGCTGCTTGCAGAACCCTCCCCTGGAAACCTCCCCGCCCCCCCCCCCCCCCCCCCAACCAAACACGGCACAGTGCCTCCAGCTCCGGGCTGCTGATCACCTGTCAACGGGGAACCGGCAGAGACCAGGATTCCTCCTCGCTGCTGCTGTTGTTAGGGGAAACAGACAACCATCTGCATCTAGACCAGCCTTTCTGTCTCTCTCCCCTTTTAAAGCGAGGTCTTCCTGCTCTGAATCTGGTAAGTGCCACAAAGGATTCCATTTTCCTTGGTTCACGTCGGGAGAACGTTCTCTCCTAATGGATTTGGTAGCTTTAATCTAAATCTGCCAGGATTGGGGGAATTATTTGGTTTCTTTTTTTCCTTTCGTGTCACTTAAATGTTTTTCGCCTGCTTCAAAAATCAAAGCACATCCAGTAAAAATTTGTAAGTATGTGTTTAACCTGTGTCATCTGGCGTGAGACCTACTTTTTTTTTTTTTTAGTGCTCTGAAAAACTATTCTAGAGATTGCTCTCCTGCACCCCCCTTTTATGAATAAATTAGTGCATTTGTCATCACTGTGTTCCTGAAATGTCAAAAATAGACCCAGCGAAGGGATCTGTCGTGCGGAGTTCGGGAATTTGGTACAGAACTCCAGGTGAAGTGAGGCTAGATTTTTTATTTTGAAATGTTTTTTGTTTTTAGAGTTCATTGTTCAGTTTAAACACCGTGAATGCAGTCAGCTAGGCCACGGTGGGACAGGTGTACCTGTTCGTTGTTTTAGGCTCATCTCCTGCTAAACGAACGCCTCCTTTGTTTTATAACCTTTATAGGAAATGCGGGAGGATGAGTCCCATGACTCCTAAGTTGAGTTTTCCCTCGTGTTCACACGGGTTAAATGATTTTGCTCTTCTGTGGATGGGCATTCAGTCTGGAACTTTTCAGAATTGTCAATCAAGTGTCTGATAATCTTTGCCCCCACATTTGCCAGCCTCCAGACGTATAAATGGGTATCCCCTTTAAGAGAAAATAAAACTGGCACTTCTGTTCTCTTGACCCTAAGTTAGAGTACTCAGGTTAAAGGTGATTAAAAACACATATAGAAATGAATCTCCGGGAATCTGTTGCGTGTCCATTTCAGGTTCATCTCGCTAGCAGGAATTAGTGTGGTTCTCCTTCTCTTTTCTTTATACTTCGGTCACAAATAATGCTTTGTGGCCAATAGATAATTGGAGGGAAACTGACTTACGTAATACTGGAATGGAAAGGCAGGGTAGTGCTTGCTCTTTTCGGGCGAGTCCAGAACAAGAGACTCTCAGGCTGCCTCAGACCAGGGCTGGCTGCGGAGCCCGTGCTGGGCTGAGCGGTGGAGGAGGGTGTATGTGGGGGTGGGGTGGGGGTGGGGGGGGGGCGGTAAGCCTGCCCCTGGGCAGCCGCTTGAAGCATGTCAGAAAGAACACTTGTCAGAAGCCTTCAAAACCGTGGCCGTTGGTAATGTGTGAAATTGAACTTGTGACCCTGTTTGCTTGATGGCGACTTCTTGTTTTGCTTGAGAATGGCGTGGCATTGGGTCCCTTGGATGTGGGAGGAAAGGCAGGGCAGCTTAATGAATGAGTAGGGAACGCCGTCCTCTTTCTGCGTGGCTCGGAATTGTAGAGTCTAAACCATCACCTTAAAAGGAGATGTTGCCCCCCTAGAAATGGACAGTTGGAGACACAGATTCTGCAGACCTGACCTGTTGAGAATTCCTCACCTGTAGACGCCCTTGCATGTGAGGTCACGGTTACACCTCGTAAGGGATGAGGAAGAACGGAAAATAAGCTGCAGCTATGGGTGGAGAACCACTCTGGAAGAAGAGGAAGAAGTGTGCCCCCCACCCTCGCCAAAGCCCCCCCCCCCCCCGTTTGTTTCTGTTCCTTCTGCGCCATTGAGGTGCCCTTCTCCTGAAATGACCTAAACACTGTGTTTGGCAACAAGAGGCTGCTACTTTCTCTAAATGCATTTTTTCAGCTTGTGAACCCTCATTCTTTGCCAAGAGGCCCGAGCGCCTGGTTAATGATCTTTAATGTAGACGATCCTATGCCGTGATTAACATTTAGCCTGGTTAGTACCCCGCGGGTTGAACTCCCTGGTCCTCCCCTGTGATTTTCTCTCTGCCAGCCATCTGCCCACCTGTAGAAACCGGGCACAACCAGTTCCCTATGGGTGCTCTTCCCCTCGGGGGTGGGGGAGTGAGTTGGGTGTGAGCCAGAGGAGGTGGAACCACAGTCATGGAACCACAGTCAGTGGAAGGGAGCGGCCGCCCAGGGCACCGCGTGGCGGACGGCTCCTGCAATCCAGAGACCCATCTGGTGGTGAGCCTTTGCGCTGAGCCGGCTTCAGGGAGGGCTGATCACACTTGTGTGCGGGTGGTGGGGGTGTTGGGTGATCGACATCTCCCAGCCCAGGTGCCGACTGCCTGGGTCTCTAAGCCACCTTGGCGGCCATCCGCTCCCTTCTTTCTGAGAGACTATCCATTGGCATCGCTTCTTGAAAGACAAAGGCATCGGGGTGGCCTTGCCCCTACAGGGTGGGTAGAGTTAGCCGTTTTCTTCTGACCTAAATCTGTTACGGTGGTGAGTTGACATACATGTTCACGCTGGCACCTAAAAGAGGAGAAGAAAGAGCTTCCGTAACCACAAAAATGAGGAATGTCTTTTTTTTTTTAATGATTTTTTAAGAAACAGCTTTTACAGCCAATTATTAAAAAAGCCAGTGGCACCGAACCTGCATTCTCTCGGGTTTCCCTTAAGAACTTACTTGTCCTGTTGTTTATAGAAGTATTCCTCTCCGCCCCCAAATGAAGCTGAGTGACACGTTGGAAACCTCCAGACATCAGCCTAAGGCGTTTATAAGGCACATACTTTCATGAGCTTTTTCCTCTTTCCTTGGCCTTAATCTTCTTGTGGGGAATGGGGTCTGTTTTCATCGCTGGTGGCAAACATGACTCTTGGGCGGTGCACCCGTGGTCCTCTGAGGTGGGAATGTGGTAGGTTGGGGCGGCACTCGGTGGTCACGAGGTGTCCCATTTTGGCGTCTTTCCCAGACCACCTTCTGCCTGTGCTCGGTCCGATTGGCTGCCGTGTGTAGAGTCTGGTGTTTCCTTTCGAATCCCAGAACGGAGAGGATTGAAGATGATTTCTAACCCAGATTCCTTGCTTCTGGGGAGTTAGCAAGTCTGTACGTTACATTTATTTATTGTTTTAAAAGTACTGATTTCCTGACAGCTGAGGGGAGGGGAACCCATACTTTTGCTTTTTGTGTGTGATTATGTTTTCTGATTGGTGATTTCTGGAAGGTTTCTTAAAATGTCACTTAATCCACATTGAAATCTTATGTTACTGTTGAAACCATGTTGCATTTATTTATACATGTCACGAATTACTTTAAGGCAGAGGTTCTCAACCAGAGACGAGTTCGCCAGCTGGGGACACTTGGCAATGTCTGGAGACCTTTTTGACTGTCCTTTCGTGGGGACAGGCCAGGGATACTGCTCAGCCTTTTGTAGTGTATCTATAGTGTATGGGACAGCCCTGCACCACAAAGACGTGTCCACGCAAAGCAGTGCCACGGTTGTTGAGAAACCTTGCTTTTAAAGGGATGTCCAAACTTTAAAATGCCACAGAAATGCTGAAATCTCTGTAGCCTCTCCGTTAAGGACTAAAAGCTTCTTGTTGGCTTGTTTTGCAGAAGGGCTCAATTGGGCCTGGTTGAATGAACAGATTAATGGAGCATGTGGTTTATGTAACATAGCTTCAAGATAGTAAAATGTCTCTCTTTTAAGTTCGAGTTAATTGGCAAAGTGTCTTATTTTAACATCTTTTTTTTTTTTTAAGTAGTTACTTAGTCGTTTGCTAATATCATCCACCTGAACGGAGGATTCCTGTTCATTGTCAGGCAGGAAAAAGCTCTCTGTCGGTGGCAGCTGGTGGGGAGACTTGCTTGTGGTCCTCTAAGGCCCTCTGTGGCTGGTGACAGGCCAGGGTGTCCTTGCTGCTAACCTCGCTGCGTTGTTGGAGACCGAAATGAAAAGGAATGGCGGAGTTAGAGACGCCGAAGGGGATTTCAAGAGTCAGTTTCGTCTAATACCTTCTCTCTTGAGATGAACTCTAGCCCAGAAAGGTTGGCTTTCCTTTTATAATCACTCTGACATGGTTTTCTCCCTTCCTGCTTCAGTTCTTACAGCAGTTTTTGCCTAAGCCCTTAGTGAGTTCACTTCCAGTGAATCACGTGCTCGTTTCCTCCACGTTGGCTGTCATCTTGCCTTGCTCTTTGAAATCTTTAAGATCATCTTTCTGTGCTTTCTACTTAACTCCTTCATTGGATCAAACGGACTGGAGACGGGCAACGGCTCACATACTTTGGGTCCCTGTAGTACCCACAGAAGTATTTTGTAGGTTTCTGACCCTAGCAAGCTATTTGGGGACCTGATTGAAATGACACGTAGGCTTATTAGCATGACTGACCCAGCCTTAGTATCGGAACCTGACTTTCAGATTGGTGTTCTCCATACCACAGCTCACTTTTCACACCTGGAAATTCACTCCCTACTTGGCAAGTTCTCTAAGACGGTGGTTACTGGGGTTATATATAGGTCAAGGTTGGTCTGTTGACGAGCCCATCTTGTTGGTGTTTCATCCAATATTTGAATTTTTCTTGCTTTGAGAAGCGTTGTTTTAGTCTTTTATGCTTGCATTTGTTATATTTGCTTAAATCGTCTTCCTATGGTGAATTTTAAATTGTAAGAAAAATCAAAATTGCATCCGGGAACAGGAAAAGGACATTAGGGAAAAACAGGAAATCTGAATAAAGCCTGGATTTCAGTTAATGTATCAACCTCTATTCATTAATTGAGCAAATGTATCATACTAATGTAAAATGTTAATAGTTGGGGAAACCAGATATGTGGTATATGGGATCTCTTTGTACTATCTTTAGAATAATGCTATAAGTCTAAACTGTTCTTAAAAAAAAAAAAAAAACCTTACCATTTCATAAATGTTACTGTCCTCTCACCTTCCCCCCCTTGAAATAGGCTGTTGTGAAGTTGAGTTCCTCGTTCATCTCGCAGTTTTCTGCTCAGGATAGCCATGAAGTGCCTCTTTCCAGAATGCGCCCGAGTCGGCTTGAGCAATTGCAAACCATGTTATGTGATTTTAATTGCCTGCCATTGCACTGACTCATTTCTAGGTGGTATATTTAAAAGACTAGACAGAATTTTCAGGTTAAAAAGTTACATCAACAGAAAGTGTATTTGTAGGTGCCGATTGAAATATTATCGGCTGGGAATGCTACCAGCAATGTGCTAGTTGGACAATGGGACGTGTCCCTTTTTGTTGCTGGGCCTCCAAAGGCATCCGGGTGACAGATGTCACTGTCCCAGTGCAGCCTGGTGTAATTGAATGCCTCTGAAGCTGGAAGAAGGAATTGTGCTTCCAGGGTTCATAAAGGTACAAAGTATACATGTGGGTCTGTTCCATTTGACAAATCACTAAAAGTGCTAAACCCATATGTATTTGGGAGGAAATGGAAATCAGCATGAATTTTTAAACTTGGACTTGAAATTGCTGGCAGTGCTGTTAGGCCATGGCCCTCACCCCACTCCTCTGTCGGTGCGGGTAGTGGGGAACAGCGTATGAAAGCACTGGACGTGGAGATAGGATAACATGGGTTTGAACCGGTTTGAGTCAATTACCTTAGTTCTAAATGTGCTAAATAGTCACGGGAAATTTTGTTGTGAACACAGAATGAGATCCTATAAAATGTATTTGAATACAGTAAAATCTTACAGATGTGGACTATGTTATGTTGTAGTAGGGGTCAGCCCCACCCCCCGCTTGCCTGCTTGTATGTACATTTTATATTAGGAACCTTGTCGTTCACCTTGGCCTAAAGTTGGCTTTGCTGCTCATCTGTGCTCTTTCTTACATTCTTACTTGGTGTGCATGTGTGTTAATATTAAAGGTTACCAGGAAAATTGATTTTTTTTTTTTTGTTTTTGAGGGAGAGTGTGAGCAGGGGGAGGGACAGAGGGAGAGGGAGAGAATCTTAAGCAGGCTCCAAGCCTAGTGAGGAGCCCGGTGTGGGGCTCGATCTCACAACCCATAAGATCATGACTTGAGCTGAAATCAAGAGTCAGATGCTCAACCGATTGAGCCACCTAGGCACTTCTGGAAAGTTGATTTTTAAAAAATTATTCAAATCTATACAAAAATAGAGAAAACTGCATGATGGCAAAGAGCATAATGAAATCCTATAACCCAACTTCAACGCTTCCTAAAATTTTGCCATTTAAAAAAAAATTTTTTTTTTAGTATCTGGTGTTTTTTTTGTTTTTTGTTTTTTGTTTTGTTTTTTTTTTTTTTTTTGAGAGAGAGAGCATGAGCAGGGAAGGGGCAGAGAGAGAGAGGGAGACACAGAATCCAGAGCAGGCTCCAGGTTCTGAGCTATCACACAGAGCCTGACCTAGGGCTCGAACTTAAACCGTGAGATCATGACCTGAACTGAAGTTTGGACACTTCAATGCTAACCTACCCAGGCACCCCTAAAATTTTGCTATCTTTATTACTATTGGATACAGTTTAATATTTCTTGACAATTCTTTTTTATCTTAGATCCCACCAGGGATGTACAATAAAAACACATTTTAAAGTCAAGTGAGACCATGTTTCTCTATGATTGCGATACCAACTTTATATGTTGTTAGAGTTGTTTTTGTTTTTGCAGTTTTCTTAGTATCAGCATATAGAGAACTTTGACCAGTCTATAGAGAAGTTCCTCGTGTATTTTTACATCTCTTACATCTCTTTAGATCTCTTTTACATCTCCTCGTGTATTAATACATTCACCCTGGTATGAATGTATTAGATTTATTCAGTCGATCCCCTACTGATGGACATTCGGGTTATTCCCAGACTTGTCCGTTGTTTTTCAGTAAATAGCCTTGTGCACACATCATTTTGTATTTCTGTCTGGGCATTCCACGAGGGATAAAGGGATAAGATGACAGCAGCATGTAAATTCTTCCAGTCTTGTTTGGGACAAGTGCAACTGCTGGGTAGCCTCCCGTTGCCTGAAGCTCTGCCCTCCTCTTCACTACCTGACCTAGGAGCTGTAAGCTCTTCAGGCTACAAGCCTCCATCCGTGCCCCAAATTTGTAAAGCTAGAAAGAGACCTTAGAGATGGACTCTTCCTCCTGGTGTTACAGGTGAAGGACTGGAGACCCAGGAAGTGAGGGGAGAGCAGGAGCCCAGCTGGCCTGTGCCCTGCCCAGCAGGTGATGGCCTTTCTGTTAAATTCTCTCTCTCTCTCTGCCCACCATCGGCTGAGCTGCCCTCCAGGGCAGCTGCTCCAGGTGTGGTCCACGGACCGGCAGCATCAGCTGGGAGCTTGTTAGATGAGCAGACTCTCTGACCCTGCCCGGGCATACGGAATCAGTCTGTTTTTCACTGGTTTTCCGGGTAACTCCCGCGTGCTCTGCTTTCGGAGGGCTGGTCTGACGGCCTCCTTCAGGAGCGGACGAAGCTGTGTTTTATCACCAGGGACAGCACAGGCTCCTTCCCAACAAACAGAGTCTACTCCCCGCTCCCGCTCCTGGTGCCCTTCTCCAGTCTGCTGGTCCCTGCCCCAGCTCGTCCTCTCTGTGCACAGGGTTGGGAATTGATCTCTTCAGGGGCAAAGTCGTTCCTGGCTGGTTCTGCCTTCCATTTCCCCTGTATACACAGCCTTCATCCTTCTGGATTTGTCTCCTGTCATGTGGCACATGTTGGGCAAGCACCTTTGCTTTTATTTCATGGCTCCGTTCCTGCTAATTTGGGTATTATTATTATTATTATTAGTTTTAGTTTTAGTTTATTATGCACTTGCTCACCAATGTTAAGGGGCTTAAAATGCTTGCTAGTAATATATAGCACCACATAAGACTTCCCTCATCATCATCATTGGTATTATTTCCATTATTATTAGCTTCTTTGCCGCTGCTGTGGTTGTGTGTGTGTGTAACTGATAATATTAGGCCTCCGTGCATACTTAAATAAAACCTTAATTGGAAATGACTCCTTAAATTATCCACAAACTAGGTTGGCAGTTAAAGTGACTACACTTTGGAAATCATTAGCATAAGAAAAAAAAATCCTTTACCGTTGGATTCAGTGTTTCCAGTCTCTCCTACATTTCAGTTTTGGAAGGTCAATTTTTGGAAAGTGGAAGTGATTATCTAGATTCAGTGCTGAGGTTTAGCACCCTGGAGGAAAGATTTCTGTATAATATGTGCTGTTGGTAAATGTACAAGGAAAAGTAGTTTTCTTTTAAAGGCAGCTTTTTATACTAAGCAGCAGATGATCTTTTTTTCTAAACTATGTTAGCTATACCCAAATTAGTATACGTTAAAATAACTATGACTGGTAAAAACATTTTTCAGATTCCTTTTACTTTTTATATAATTATATGAAATTCTCCATTTGGAGTTGATCTCTCAAATAAATTAAGTCTTGCCAGACTGTCTCAGAAGATACCTAGTGAATCAGACCCTAAAAACTTGTTGCATGTGAAAAATAACAACTATGCACGGCAATTTATAAGGGCAAAATTAATTAAAGAATTTTTTTTTTCAGTACTTTAAAATTTGCACTAGGAGAATCTTAGCCTGGCTTAAGGGAATGCAGTTCACATCAGCTGCTATGAAAAAGCCATTGTTTCTATTGTTTCCAGTTGTAGAAAACCGCCAGTTTCAAAGAAGGACTTTTAATAGAAATTCAGGCTCTTTTGAGTTTGAAGGCATCGTTGACTTTACTACCAGATTTATCATGGTATCCCCCCTGAACTTCACTTTTTATGTACTCAGACATTTTCAAAGTAGGTAAGGATGATTGATTTCTTTGCAGTAAGCATTTATTTTGCTGTTGGAGTATATATGGCAGGTGGTTATACGGAATACGAAGAGGCGTAAGTCCCTTGACTTCAAGATGCTTACAGTCTAATAGAAACCTTAACATTTCCTCTGGGCAGGGCTCCATGGGGTCATTACAGCCAAGGGAATGTGTAGGCATCTAGATAGATGAAAATTACTCAGAACTTTACAGATATTTGACATTTTGTTGACTGGTGACAGGTCATGATATATGGGTATTGCATAGGTGGTTGACTTTAAATAGTCTTTAAAATTGTTTTGTTTTTTTTTTTAGAATTTCCACAATGTTTGTAGTGTTAGACATTCATTACACAAAAGCCTTCATAAATTTTGTACATCTTTCTGAGAGCCACATGCAGAAGTGCAAGAGGAAGAAGGCGCTAGAACACTGGAAAAGGGATCACATGGTCTGTGAGGTGAAATGAAACTGGCCAACCCTGGAATCGGATAGAATGCAATGAAGAAAGAGAAGAAAATTTCTAAAAAAAAAAAGGGAAAGAGAGGAACTCAACATTGTATCAAGCAGAATGTGTATCCACTAGACTGTGAGCACCTCAACACAAGAGATTTGGGTTGAGAGTTAAACTAATTGACTAAATATCACTTGACGGATAATCACCAGATCTTCTAAGATGGTCTACCTGATAAGTGATATAGAGTCAATTTTAGGTATCCTCGTGTATTGTGCCCTATTTGCGTTACCTGATACTTTGTGTGGATCATTAGTTCTCTTCACGAACTGTTAGGGAACTAATGTGGTTTTATGGTCCGCTCCTTCCAGCTGGTACTTAAGCATCGTGGGTCAGTAGAAATGTGAACAGTAGAGCGCTGAGCCAATACTCCTTATAATCTGTTGTGTTCCCAAATGGCCAAAGGAATAACAGAGATTAAAGAGAGATAAATGTAGTCACCTGGCAAAAATATTTGGCCTTTTTCAAAATAATGGAAGTTATATTTAGGAGAAATGTTTTTGGTAAAAATATTTGAAAGTTTGTTTTATAATCATGAGTAGCTTGGCTTGTTTTGACTCGTGGGAAGGGGGAGGGAGAGGCAGCCAATAGGTAGGGCCTGTGGATTTGTCATTTGGGAGAGGGAAACACGATGAATAAGTTAATTGGTATAGAATAAGAATAGAAAACAAGTAGGAAGTAGAATCGTGAAATCTCAGGGCTTTTCATTAGTCATTAGTTGAAGACTCACAGAGAAATGGTGGAAATCACTAGCAATTAGGAAAGGAAAGGATAGTATTGTGGAAAAAACGGGCCCCATACCCCTTTCCTGGTATTCAGGTGGAGTGTAATTCTGGTTCAGCCCAGTTTCCCTTCACTTCCTTTCCACCTGTTTTGCTGCACCCAGGCTGAATTGCCCAAGTCGCCTATATGTTTGATTCCCCCCTCCCCTGCCATTCTTCACCCAGTGGGCTATGCGTGTGTGAGTGAAGGAGAGAGAGAGACAGAGAGCCCTGCTTACCTGGTGAGGCCCCACTCAGAGAGCAACCTCTCTACAAAGGCTTCCTTCATTCCTTGTAACTGCAATAAGGCGGTTCTCGGAAGAGTTGAAGTTGTTCCCTGTGCACAGAGTGCCGGATCCCCCAAAACTTCCAGCCTGAGTGCGCCATAGTTGAGCTTGGCCGAGTCGGTTTAACGATCACACAGGTTTTCCACTTGGACAACACCAGTCTCCTGTACTATGTTGGAGGAGCTATGCTGGCCGGGGGTAGAGGGGGAACGCCACCGACTGCCCTCAGCCCCTGGAGGACGCACACTGCCAGCGGAGTGATGAATCCATCTGTACCGACGCAGGAACCCCGGCATTGAGATCTGGCATCCTGGCTAAAATTTGCGGGAGAAACAGTACAAAGTAGAGAGAGAGCAGGTGGGAGGCAGGGGGACAGACTACACCACTAGGGCGACAGCGGAGTGGCTGGTGAAGCTGGGCGTTGAGGGATCATGCGGAGGTCAGATGGTCCATGTGACCTTGACCCCACAAGGCCTGGCAGCAGGAGCGCCTGCATTCCCCGCTCTCCACCTCCCCCCTCACCCCTCCCCTTCCTCCAGGCACCGTGTTGTGATGGGAATGGGGGGAGATGTGCACACAACAAGCCTCCCACCCCACCTTACACAAGCAGAAGCCTCTTCAACGGGCCTGCCCCCACCCCCTGGCCTTTGCACTGTGAAATACGCCTCCCTTCTCTTTGAGCCTTAGCATGTAGTTGTCTGCTAAGAATAAGAAGGGTTAGAAATATTTCCGCCAGAAAGTGAAGTTTAAGTATTTCAGATGATAATATGAGCATATCTGGCCCAACCAGATTATTTCTGAAGCACAACACGTAGCTGATTGCCATTGAACCTTGGAAAACAGATTATCTCACTTAATTTTGACAGATGAAAAGCGGTGTGCCATGCAGAAAGAACACAGCCGACCAAATACCCCTTGGTAAGGGTTTTTCTGGGGAATTGGAAACCATTTGTTTACAGCCAGTACTGGGCCTTGAATGTGAACTATGACTCCTAATTCTTGGCGTAGTAGCTCACCCCCTGCAGAATGGGGTAAAGGCAGTTAGGAGATGCTAGGTGTCGGGGGCACTGTCTCCAGGACTCAGATGACAGGAAGTAGGAACGTATGAAGGTTCGGGTTGCCCCTCTAGTGCACAACCAGCCAGTGGATTCCTAGAGACCCACCTCCCAATCATGTTCTCGGGGTGCAGTCATACACATGACCTTGCTTCTGCACCAACACACGTGCTAGTGTCTGACATCGGGTTGTCGATTAGGATGTGCAGGTTGCTTCAACTGGATGTTCACGTCAGGTGGAATCGTGGCCCTTGCTCGGAAGCAGTGCGGATCGCCTGAAGAGAAGGGATGCATTTCCTCACTGGTTGAAAGACCTTCGGGAACAATTCAGTGTTTCCTACCGCCAAACAGTTCCTGTTCTAATGGGGGTTTAATAATAACCTTTTATTTACTAGGATTCACTGGGGAAAACATTGAGGAACAAAGAGAAAATAATTAAATGCAGAGAATGTTAATTTCTTTTTGGTTTCAAAAAGGACTTCGGGTAGCAACCCAAATAGAAGTCTTTGCTTTAACCAACAGATAAATGATTAGCACATTGGTTGTTTACACATGAGTCAGAGCTTCTAAAATTTGTTCCCAGAAGTAGGTTGAGCCTCCTTCTCTGCCTGTTGTCATAGGGTCTAAAAATGGAAACCTGAGTCCAAACCTTTCCAGATCATAAAAATAATTCTGAATTAGTAGAGCATAAATGAATGTGATTTTATCTGAGTGTCCTTTTCAGTTTCCCCAGGCCAGATTGGGACCTTGTAAGCCTTCTAGAGTTCCCTGTAGTGGGGATTAAGGAAACAGGAGCAGTTTTGCTTCTGGCCTCAGACACTTTTCTAATTAGGTCAGAGCCACTCACACTGGGATACGCAGACCCTCTTTCTGTCCCTTTGGCATCGATTTTTAAGATTTGCTGTCTGAGACAATCACACAGACAAGGTTGCTGCTTACATGATACATTGCTGAACCTGGAAACGGCGTGGGTTCTGGATGATGAGTTCTTCTATTACCTGGGAAGGTTTACATCAGCCCGACCTAAAGATGCATCTCAAAGGCATCAGGCCACGTTCTTGGATTGGTAAGTTCACTGTTGTGACATAAGAGCCCATTTTTGTTGGTGCAGTATCTGTGGGGCTCTGGATTTGAAACACTGTTCTGATTACAGATAGAAATTTTAATATTAGGCTGAATGTACAGTGACTGCAGCATTTATTCTGGTGGAAATTTATTTTTAAGTTTGTTTATTTTGAGAGGGAGGGGGAGGGAGAGCATGAGCAAGGGAGGGGCAGAGAGAGAGGGAGAGAGAATCCCAAACAGGCTCCACACTGTCAACGCAGAGCCCCATGCGGGGCTTGATCCCATGAACTGTGCAATCATGACCTGAGCTGAGATCAAGAGTCGGATGCCTGGGGCGCCAGGGTGGCTCAGTCGGTTGGGTGTCCAACTTCGGCTCAGGTCATGATCTCACGACTCGTGGATTGGAGCCCTGTGTCAGGCTCTGTGCTAACAGCTCAGAGCCTGGAGCCTGCTTTGGATTTTGTCTCTGTCTCTCTCTCTGTCTCTGTCTCTCTCTCTCTCTGTGCACCTCTTCCACTCATGCTGTGTCTGTCTGTCTCTCCCCCAAAGAAATGAATAAACGTTAAAAAAAATTTTTTTAAGTCGATGCTTAACCAACTGAGCCACGCAGGTGCCCCTTTTCTGGTGGTAATTTTGTAACCTGTGTATGAATCCAGTCATTTTCCCAAAATGTGACATGCAGGGTGAAAACCTGACAACACAATAAGAGAATTTTGTTTAAACCGGGCCTGTACTAATGAAATAGGGACGACTTTTCCTCCTGTCCTGCTGGTTTACTAATCTCCTGCTCTTAGCATGCCCACTTAGTTCCATTGCTTACTTGCATCATGGCTCTTAAATTTTCGTTTCAGGTGTTTTTCTTTATTTTAAAAGAAAGTCGAAATAGTGTAGATCACCTAGAAAGGGAATATCCCCTAGAATGGGAAAGCTACCTTTATTATTAAAGCAGGTTAGGGGCGTCTGGGTGGCTCAGTGGGTTAAGCATCCGACTTCGGCTCAGGTCACGATCCCGCGGTCCGTGGGTTCGAGCCTTGCGTCGGGCTCTGGGCTGACAGCTCAGAGCCTGGAGCCTGCTTCGGATCCTGTGTCTCCTTCTCTCTCTCTGCCCCTCCCCCACTTGCACTCTGTCTCTCTCTCAAAAATAAACATTAAAAAAAAATTTTAAAGCAGATGAAAAATAGTGGGGTATGCATCATAAGAACTTAGAAAAAGAACAACTAAGCAAACAAAAAGCTGGGGAGGAGGAATGATGAAATAACAAAGGTAAAAGTTAAAATTAATAAAGCAGAAAACAAATGTTGAAGGGTAAATAAATCCCGTAGCTGGTTACGGGCCTCATTACCCCGAGAAAAAAGGGAGAGCAAACACAGGTGACGGGAATGAGGGATACGGAGGAAGGAACAGGCTCTAGGAAATGCTTACCTGTAGTCAGTCCTCTGGCAACACATTTGAAAAACACAGGGTTGATTTCTTAGTAAAATGCAAAGGACCAAAATTGATCCAAAAAGCATGGAAAACTTGACAAAGCCGATTAGTATAGGAGAGATTGTATATGTGATTGACAATTACGATTGGAAAAAGTCACCAGGGCGCCACGATTTGCCAGCTGAGTCTTATCTAACCTTTACAAAACAGAAAATGTGTTCTTTCTACTCTTAGGGGATGCAGCAAATATGAAAAGGTTTGTAGTTCATTTTAGAAAACCAGCATAATTTTAATACCTGACAAATTTTAAAGAAGAAAAGTATAGACCAATATTATTTATGAACGTAAATGCATGGGGCCCCTGGGTGGCTCAGTCTGTTAAGCTGATTTCAGCCCAGGTCGTGATCTTGCAGTTGTGGGATCGAACCCCAAATCAGGCTCTGCACTGAGTGTGGAATCTGCTTGGGATTCTGTCTCTCCCTCGCTCTCTCTGCCCCTCCCCTGCTTACACGCTCGCCCTCGCTCTCAAACGTTTTTTGAAAAAAGTAAATGCAAAAATTCAAAATAATTCATCAACAGACTTTTGAGTGCATCAAAAGGCTAACGCATTATGATCAGTAGTTTATTCCAGTGACACTAGGGTGATTATTAGGAACTTTGATCACCGTCATCCATTATTGTACCTCAACATAGTAAAGCAGAAAAGACCAGCTCAAGAGAGACTAAAAGCCGTATTGATCAAGTTAAGCAGCCATTTTTGATAGAACACAATTTAAAGAAACAAAATAGGAATAAAAACAAATTACTTAAACATAAAACGGCTATATATTACAATATTAACAAAAACACCTCAATAGTAAATGTTTTCCCGAAATGGCAAAACACTAAAACTATTTCAATTGTAATTAAGAATTTTAAAATGATGTCTGCCTTTATAATTATTTATCATTGTCGTAGAGGCTCTACTGAATGTAGTAAGACAGTGAAATGTTTGTATGTCTAGAAAATTTAGAAATCTCTAGGTTAAAGAAATGTATATGTATACACATAAAATCAATAGGAAAAATTGTCAAGGTAGCTGGATAAAAAAAAAAAATCTAGCAATGATCATTTCTGTTTTGAAAAGGAGCACCTAGAAATGGAAGTTTACATATTCCCTTTTTCAACAGCAGCAAATGACCTAGGAAAACACTGAACAAGCATGGGACTCGTATCCTTTTTAGTGAAGACTATGAAATAAAAATATGTAACATATATATACCTATTATTCCAAAATTAATACATTTATTGCAATTCCACTGAGAATTTCCAAAGCAGTGGGGTTTTTTTTTTTCCTTTTTCTTTTTGAACTGAATGAAATAATCTTGAAATTGATGTAGAAGAATAAATGCCTAAGACTTGAGAAGAGCTCAGACAGATGTAGCAAAGAAAACCAGTGAGGGTAAACTTGACTTAGAAGTGACCATGATGTACTGAGAAGGCCTTTTGACCAAATCAGTGTGGTATTGATAAAGAATTACGTAAATAGTTCAATGGAACAGATGGGAATCCAAGGCTATGTTCCATTAAGTAGGAGAACTTAATATGTAATAATGTTGAGAAAAGAATATATTATTTAGTGGGTAATATTAGTATACTGAT